>NC_050076.1:85366058-86573090 GCF_009764565.3 Dermochelys coriacea
TGTATTTTATGTCTGATTTTGAAAGCAAGTAGTTTTTAAGTGAGGTGAAACTTGGGGGTACACAGGACAAATCAGATTCCTGAAAGGGTACAGTAGTCTGGAAAGGTTGAGAGTCACTGCTCTAAACCACATTTCCTTAATTTGCTTATGAGACTTTAATGTAGGACTGTGTCAAAAACCTTACTAAAATAAAGATATATCACATCTACCTCTTCCTCCCCTATCCACTAGGCCAGTAACTCTGTCAAAGAAGGAAGTTAGGTTGGTCTGACATGATTTGTTCTTGACAAATTTGTGCTGGCTATTACTTATTAACATATTATCCCTTAGGTGCTTACATATTGATTGTTTAATAATTTGTTCTAGATGTTGAAGTTAGGCTGATTGGTTTATAATTTCCCGAGTCCCCCTTTTAAAGATAGGTACTATGTTTGCCTTTCTCCAGTCCTCTGGGACCTCACCTGTCCTCCCTGAGTTCTTGAAGATAATCACTAACAGTTCCAACATTGCTTCAGTTAGTTCCTTAAGTACCATAAGGGTGAATTTCGTCAAGGCCTGCCAACTTTATTACATCTAAATTATCTAAATATTCTTTAACCAGTTCCTTCTCTATTATGGCTTGTTTTTCTTCCCCCTTTATTGTTAATATTAATTTTATTAAGCATCTGTCATAATTAACCTTTTTAGTGTAGACAAGCAAAATAGGCATTAAACATATCAACCTTCTTGATATAATCAGTTATTAATAGGGCCCTACCAAATTCATGACCATGAAAAATGTGTCACGGACCATGAAATCTGGTCTTTTATGTGATTTTACCCTATACACATTTCAAGGGAGAGTCAGGATTTCTCAAATTGGGAGTCCTGATCCAAAAGGGAGTTGCAGGGAGGTTGCAAGGTTATTTTAGGGGGCTCGTGGTATTGCCACTCTTACTCCTGCATTACCTTCAGAGCTGGGCAGCTAGAAAGCAGTGGCTGTTGGCCGAGTGCCCAGTTCCGAAGGTAGCGCCCTGCCAGCAGCAGCACAGAAGTAAGGAAGGCAATGCCATACCATGCCAGCCTTACTTCTGCGCTGCTGCCTTCAGAGCTGGGCGGCAAGAGAGCCGTGGCTGCTGACTGAGGGCCCAGCTTTGCAGGCAGCAGCGCAGAAGTAAGGGTGGCAATACCATACTATGCCATCCTTCTGTGCTGCTGCTAGCAGCGGCTCTGCCTTCAGAGCTGGGCTCCTGGTCAGCAGCCGCTGCTCTCCAGCTGTCCAGCTCTGAAGGCAGTGCCGCCACCAGCGCAGCGCAGAAGTAAGGGTAGCAGTACCACCCCTCTTACCCCGACAATTACCGTGCCCCTCCCTACAACTCCTTTTTGGGTCATGACCCCTATAATTACAGCACCATAAAATTTCAGATTTAAATAACTGAAATCATGAAATTTATGATTTTTAAAATCCTGTGGCCGTGAAATTGACCAAAATGGACTATGAATTTGGTAGGGCCCTAGTTATTAGCTCTCCTTCCCTATGAAATAGTAGACCAACACTTTCTTTTGTCTTTCTCTTGCTCCTAATGTATTTATAGAGCCTCCTTTGACTTCAGATTTCTTACCATACCAAACCCAGATCTTCAGCTTCACCTTGAAAGTCTGCCATAACGATTCCCCAAAATGGACTCATTTTCTCTGCCTCTCCCCATGTTCTTCCTTGCCCTTAAACCTCCTTCTGTTTCCTTTCCCATTTGTAGCTTTGTGCCTTTTATCATGCTCCCTACTGGGCCTGGAGCGTTCTGCTGTTGTCTTCCAACTGCCCTCTCTTCTCCTCCAAATTTCTCTTTAAAAAACAATTCCTTAAGCAATTCTCCTCATTTCTTTCCATCCATAATCCCCACACGCTTTTCTCCTCAACTGTTCCCCTATGTCTTGGCTTCATGTCTTCTATTTCTTGTTTCCATTCTAAACTCCTTAGTACAGGGAATATATCTTCATCTACGTTTGTTAAGCACTGGGTAAAGATATGGTGCTACTGAATATAAATGATAATTATTGTTAATTAATAATAATCCACACTTTGGGATACACAGGTATAACTGCGGGTTTCAGTCAGTGAGCCTTCATCTTGACTAGTGAGTGGAGCAATTGTTTTTCCTTCACAAGTATGTCAGTGTGGGTCAGCTTGTAGCTACTTTCTGTGTCTAGCCAGATAGTGGTGGGCTCAAGCCCACTTATGGTTTTGGTTTCATACCCATTGCTGAGACTCAAAGAAGCACTCAGTTTTCTGCACTGTTACAGGTGTTTCAGGTGACCTATTGAACTGAGGTCCCTTTCTGACTATCTTTAGTGGCTGTCCAGGTAGAAGATAAATGGCTCTTTTGTAAAAAGAATAGGGGATAACCCTGGTGGTCTGGCCAACATTCCATCTCATATTAAAATAGAGTCTGGGGAATTTATCTATCTAAAGCTACTGCCTTTGCCTATATTTCATTGTACTACCAAGATTCAACTCTATGCTTTGTGCAGTGGGATACCTTGATTATGAAAGGTGTTAATAACACTATTCTGTAGTTCTTTCTGAGGAACTGTAGTTATTGTGCAAACAGCTCACATTGTCATCAGAAGTCCAGCTAGAATCTGATTGTCTCTAATATCTATACAATAGTTCACTTCCTTGGTCTGTTATGAGCATCCATTTTCTACTGGGTGCATGAAAGTGAGATGCTATTTTCTTGGCTCCCAAGCTCAGGCATAGATTAATCTTTTTTTTTAACCTTTGAAAGGAGGGGCTGAGTTTGGATAGAAGCTGAGTTAACCTCAGTGCAGTGGGGATTGTTTCATTCTGAAAAGGCTACTGCCACTTCTCCTGAGGTGGTCTAATCCCCATTGTACTGATGCTGATATTAAAGCAGTGCCTCGAGGCATCAGCCAAATTGGGCATCCCACTGTGCTAGGCACTGTACAAATACATAGGAAGAGACAGTTCCTGCCCAAATTGTTTACAATCTATATAGATTATGAGTGGGAAAAAGAGAATATTCTGATCCCTTATTATACAGCTGGGGAACTGAGATGTGGAGAGATTCGAGACATGCCCAGGATAACCTGGGAAGTCTGTGGCAGAGCTGGGGATTGAACCCAGATTTCCTGATTTCCTATCCAGAGCCTTCGTTTTTTGTTAAGCCTTCCTTCCCTTGGAAAGTGGTCTGTCTTTGTCTGATTCATGGTTTGGCTTAGGCTGCATTGTTTGATGGTAGATAATTCCCCTACTCTAGTACTTAGACCTAGACTTCATGCCGCTTCTAGTCAGAAGCTGGTTTCATTTGTATAAAAGATCCCTGGGTGACTTTGGCTAGTGTTTGAATATGTGCACCAGCTGAAAACTTAGCGCAAGTTAAACATGATGAGAGCTGGGGAGGTGGTAAATGCAGATTGTAGGTTGGCTAGGATTGAGGAGAACAACTTTTAAAGAAATTAAGTTTGTGCCTGCTGCAAAACTTCCCTTCTCTTTTGGGCTTAGCACACTTTCAGTGCTGCCCCATCTTAGGTATATAACCTTTGAATGCCTATGTTCTAGTCGAATGCACTAGCACATAGCTCCTAACATTCTGCTGCTGCCTGAACTAACATCCAAAAGGTTGATGTTAGTGGTCCATACCACAGAACAATAATTTGAAATCAGGCATGTACCAGCATAAACATTTTAAGAGGCTGAATGGGATTTCTGCTGGTCTGATCTGGTTTCAGTACAGAGAAATTCTTGGGGTATATAGCTGATTTTAGGAAATATGTCCAAATCATTTCAGTCCATAATATGCTGGGAAGATCCCCTACTAATGCCTGACCAGGATTTTGAAGTGATCAAAGGAGAGACTCCCTTCCAGAGAATGTGTGTTATGTTTTACAAAGAGCCTAGCGCATGCTAGAACAGAGGGTGAGTGAGTAGGTGTGTTGAAATGCCCTGTGTGGTGTGTGTGCATTTTACTTAGAGCAGTAAACTTTAGTATTAAACTAATTGAAGGAGGTTTCTCTACCTTTGGAACTATTGTACATGGCTGGTGTCCTGGAAAAAAACCACCCTTGTGTGGGTACTTACATTCTAATAACTAAAATTACTTCTGCATTTCAACTGAATTGTTTTTCACTGTTGCTGACACAAAATGACTACTGAGTCCCATCCCAAAGTTGGCATGGTGAGTGCCCTCTGTGTTATAGGATGTAAACCACCTTGCGGTCTTGTGGTATGAAAGGCAGAGTGGGAACATATCATTTTTCTTTAATATAATTGCATTATTTTTCAAGCCAGATCCGTAAGTTCCTCTCATTCCTAAACTACAGACGCTTGTAGGAGAATCTAGAAAAAAATTCACCCTAAATTTCCATTTTTAAAAAGGTGCCTTTTGCAAGTAAATTCTAAGGCACTGGAGAAGTCTTCAGGACAACAGAAAATCCCACCTAGTGCCTGAGATGGCACAAAACCCCGGGTAGAATCTGAGCGGCCAATCCAGCATAATTCAGAGGTGCTCCAGCAAGGTGCTGAGTCTAATTCCCATTGAAGGCAGAAATCCCCAAGAAATGTGAATTTCAAATGCGATGCAAAATGGATGATCTGTGGGAGCCAAATCGACAATCAGAAGAGCTGGCCTCAGCCCATGAGAGACTATTTATTGGAATAGTCCTTGGCAGCTACATTTTCAAAATGGCTTCAATCCAGCTTCTCCACTTGTGCATGAAAATTTTGCAGCAGAATTTATTGGACTCACAAAACTATCTGGTGCAAATTGAGAAGCTATTTTTTGAAAAGGTGACCTTCCGTCACCATTAGCTGTTGTCAAAGGGAGATTGCCAAGCGAGGTTAAGGTTTAAATGATAGCCTCTACAATTTAAAACTCTCACCTCAAGCCTAGTGTTCCATTAAAAAAGAAGTTTAGATGCAATGGAAGCTGTGCTTAATTTAAAGCCATAGTGGACTAATTAAATTCGATAGAAAGCATAGCTTCTAATGGTAAATTCAGTAATTATGACTTAGGCTTGACTTTGGAACTTTAAACCAAATCATTGTCTGTGCCATGACAAAAGGAGTACATCCTTGGACTGGCTCTGTGCCATCACAGATGTAATGCAACACTGTAGTGGTTTGGCATCATGTTGAGAGTGTCCATTCCTGCAGCACCTTGGCATCATGACCCAGGTAGCCCATGCTTTCACTAGCCTGGTGCCATGATAGAGAGAAGGCAATCCTGTGTCACTTTGGCACCAGGGGTTTAACATACATTCTGCAGTGATTTGGTGGCATGAAAGCGAAAGCCTTATTAAATAGCACATTTTTCTTCATAAAGAAAACAAGTAGAAAACTGCAAATGAGATTTTCCTTTGAGACAAGGAGGTTGCAGAGGCCAATGTGACTATGGTGTTTGGAGCTGTGGGGCTGCCATTTGGAATTCAATGGATGAATGCAACAAAATGGCTGCTCATCATATCTTAATGGATGTGAGCTCTAACTGCATTACTGAACATGCGTTCAGTTCCTGAATGACAACAGACCCCATCCTGAAAACACATAGGCTCATGCATATTCATAATGAATTCAATATGACTTAAACTTTAACACGTGTGTGAACCTTGGCAGGAGTGAGGCCAGGGGGCAGGAGGAAGCGCTCTGCTTTTTGTGTTTGACTCTCAGTACTGTTCTGCGCTCCTCTCCTTCATACCATTTGATAAACTGTGAGTTCCCTCCACCAAACCACACCGTGGTTGTTGCAGTTATATTCCTTTATGTCTGGGGAAGTCCTATATCAGGGATTCTCAAACTTCATTGCACCGCCACCCCCCCTTCTGACAGCAAAAATTACTGCACGATCCCTGGAGGGGGGCCAAAGCCTGAGCCCACCCGAGCCCCATAGCCCAGTGTGTGTGGGGGGGTGCAAAGCCCCACTGTCCTGTACGGGGAGGAGAGTGGTAAAACTGAAGCCCAAGAGCTTCAGCCCCAGGCAGAGTGCCTGTAACATGAGCCCAGCCAACCAGGGCCGAAGCCCTTGGGCTTTGGATCTGGGCAGTGGGGCTCAGGCTTCAGCTTTGGCCCCGGGCCCTAGTAAGTCTGAGCCAGGCCTGAAGACCCCATTAATATGGGGTCATGACCCACTTTGGGATCCCAACCCAAAGTTTGAGAACCAGTATCCTATACCTTGACCTCTCATTAGCTACTTAATAGACATGTGGGTGGAGAAATATCCATTGCCCATGGAAGAAGACCTCATTTGGTCTCTCTTGGACAACCCTTTGGTTCTGGAGGTATTACCTCTTCATGCTTGGACGATTCTTAAGTTCCCTGAGATGTCTGCCCATTCCTTCTATGGCCCTGTCATGCAAGTGATTTGTTGTTGTTTGTTGTTGTTCTGTACCAAATAATGAACCCACAGTAATAGAACTGTGTTTTAACAGATTTGATAGATTGCTGCAAAAATGCCTCCAAGTGGCACATGACAAAAGAGAAAGAAGAGTTTTTAAAAAGGAATGACCCTTGTGAGGAACTTAATAATAATAATTGGCAACTCAGAGCCCATAAAATATGAGAGGTTGGGACATATATAAAATGAATCCAGGATTTAAAATAACAAACAAAGAGACCCCCTTCCAAATTGCAGTTAAATTTGTGGCTCCGGGAAAAGAGGGGATGATTTTTCATATAGACCTACTACTACACCTCTGTCATTCTCTGGAACACTTCTGCTTCTATTCTGAATGTTGGTTTCTCCTGAGAGCCAGTTGCCAGTCAAAGAAAATTGTTGGCTGGCTTTGTGATGTGAACAAAAATATTCACTAGGGGCTAGGTAGAAAATACAAAACTTACTCTGGTTTCTACACGTGACCATCAGCATAAAATGAAAGGCTAGTGTATGAAACTGCTAGACTGTCTAGCCCCGCAACATCCCCACATTAAGGCCTCGTAAAGGAATATTACCTTCACTCCACCAGAGTGTTATAAATATACTAGACAATTAGGTAGCATAGTGAGACATTTCAAATATTTCTCCTGGAGCAAATGTAACAGTTACATTTCAGCCCACACAACAATAAGTGCTGATATTTTTTTTTTAAATGTGGAACTTATTCATGAAAAAATGTTCTCTTTAAGGTCTTGTGTATTTATAGAACACAGTGCAAGCACGTATTTTGCTTTTCTATATCCTCTTTTATTCCAGCACTCTGAAAGCGTTAATGTGAACATTAACGATTTAAGCCTAGTGTGGTAGATATTACTCTCCCCGTTTCACAGATATGGAAACTGAGGCATAAGATCAGTTAAGTGACTTGCTGAAGATCACACAGGAGCCCTGTGGCAGAAATAGAAATAGAACCCAGATCTTCTGATTTCCAGGCCTGTGATTATATATAAGACCTTCCTTCCTTGTTCTAGAATGTAAATATTATATTACAGGGATGGGCAATGTTAAGATAGTAGAGGAACCCCAAAACCACTAAACCCTTTGGCAGGCCAGGGAGTGTGATGCATAAGGGAGGTCGGAGGGGTCAAGTCCTGTTCCCGGGGGGGTGTGACTGGAGGTGGAAGGAGTTGGATCCTGGCCCTGGGAGAGGTGATGCAAGGGGAGAATCGGGTACTGTACCTGGGAGGGGTGATGAAGGGGGGGATTGAATAGGGAGAGTCAGGTCTGTAGGGTGATGTAACTCATACACAGGTGGGGGCGGGGGTTGGAGAACCTGTCCCCCACTTACCCTGAAGTGATGGCTCATGTACGGGGCTGGGTCTAGCTCCCTGCTCTAGCCCACTGGCTCTCATCCCAGTATCTTGTGATGCCCATGTTCAGGCTGGTGATGCCCTATCCCTTTCCTGGCCCTTGTGCTGCTGAATTTCCTGCTCTGAGCCAGGTTATGTCAGGCCAAATAAAATGATCTAGCAGTCTACATGCAGCTCCTGAGCTGCCTGTTGCCCATCCCTGTTATATGTCTGTTGTTTGACTCGTGATTATAAGCCTTGGAAGGCTCAGGGTTCTAACAGGGGTTGTCTCTCACTGCATAAGTCAGACAGCCCCTTGCAGTGCTTCAGCCACAGAACCAGCTATGCAGCTAGATAAAGGCAGGACCCCCCTGAACACCAGCTGCTGCTGAGCTGAAACAGATAGATAAACTGCAACTTATCATTTATTAATCAGAAAGACCTAGGATTAGGTGCTGCTGAAAGATGATCAATATCTCCAGTGGGAATTCTTCATAATAGCAAAGCATTATGTGATGTCTTTATACTTCTGCTAGGTCCAATAAAAGAAATATAAGGAATTATGCAGCCTCAACTATAGATGAAATGTCTGTGATTGAGGGATCCTGGTAATGGCATAAATGCATTGCACACAGGTCTATGTGGTTTGAACACCATAATGGGATTGCAGCCATAATGTAAATCTCTGGGGTACATTACTTGATCAAATGCATAGTTAAAAAAAATCAAATAATCATCCCAAGTCTTGTGTCTTTCTTCCACTGTATCTCACTTTGTTCTGGGGTGTTTTGTCATTACTTCCCACCTCCTGTTCACGTAAAATTCTGGTCTTCTCCTTCCTCCCCGCTTGACCCTTTGCATAGCATTATTATTATTTTATATTAAATACTGCATCATGCATGTGCAACATGCTTCACAGGCAATTTGAATACAAGGTCCCTGCTCCCATGGAGCTAAGTATCTAAAAGAATTGTAAGCCATTTACATAGAAAAGAAACAGATTTATATTATGTATCTTTTCTCTCTCTTTCTCATTGTGCCATCACACACTGAGCAGGAATAAGAATGTAAACACTAAACACACATTTCTTCTAAGCCTATTAGAGGCTTCCATGTATTATAAAGCTATTAGTGTTCTTGCCATATGTTGTATGAAGGAAGCTTCTCTGTGCCTGTAATGTAGGCAGAGAAGGACAAATACAAGCACACTGTGGACCTGATTCTTTACTGTCTTCCACCTTGTGTAATCCTGGCTGCTGCATTCAGTTTGCACAGGTGAGGTGTAAAACGCTACTCCAGGTGAAAGTGATTGGAGAATTTTGATTTGGTAGCATCTGACATCCACTTTGCACAGGTGTAAACATTGACACAAGGTTTCAAGCAATGGAGAATCAGGCCCAGTGTCTTTTTACAGAGGAAAGGTATCATGATGAATTGTTTGTGTATGTCCTGTGGCTGTAGCTCTTCATAGATAGTATGCAAGAAAACCCAACCCATCCACTGACAGGGAGAACAGTTCCTTAAAGGATAGTCTATCTAGTCCAAACTAAATTAAAGTCAAAATGTTTTGATAGGTTTGAAATAGAAACACAGCAAAATTCCACCCAAATCCTGCAAGATTGTCCTAACAAAACCCCACAGATCTATAAGATCCTCTGGACTCCTGGACAATCCATTGAATTTCTATGAAATCCATATCAAATGGAGAAAGACTTGTTACATTATCTTATCCCTTACTTTACCCACTGCAGAATTGTTTCTCACAATGGATTCTCAAGTGCTTTCTACAGCCTTGTTTGAAACGACTCAGGCAACTGAATTTCTGCTACTCCCACGGGGAGACTGTTTTACAGACTGTGCACCAGTAATAAATCCCACAAATCCCTAGGATCCCGCAGATTTTCACCAAAACAAAATGTTACAAATCCCCCAGTGCTCAGATACACTGAAGATGAGCACGATGTGAAACCCAGGATAGATAGGATTCCATTTATCTGATTGCAAATGAAAAGTTTGAAACTAATTTTGAAATGCTGATTTTTTTTCGTTCAACATTATGTGGATTAAACTCAAATGTGACCTTCTAACATTTCACCTATGGCTACTAAGCATGAGCTTGGATTTGTGTAGTACAGAAAACGTATAATATTTAAGTGAGCTATAGCTTTAGGTGTAGCATTTAAAAACAATTACTTCCAGGTCGTATTTCTTCTGTTGAATCAATGAAAGTACAATAAAACTCGTGCTATGCCTGCTAGTTTCATCAGCATAATGATCCTTGAATTTGGTTCCACTAAAAATACTTCGGAACTAGATTGTCACCATTTTTCAGACATGATGCAAGATACAGCTTTTTGATCAATGTTGGTATCCTCTTGGTAATCGGGGCCAGATTCACACAGGTATTTAAGTGCCTACAGATGCAGATAGGCACCTAGTGGGATTCACAGAAGTGACTTCTCGTGGTTTTCGATGGGAGATAGGTGCCCAAACCCCTTGGGCACCTAAAGGGATTCATAAAAGTGTGAAGTGCCTAAATATCTTTGTGAATTTGGCCCTTAGTAACTGGGTTGTAATCCACTAGTTTCTGTTTATTTTAAGGGGTAGTTTATTGGCCAGTGTGTGTGTTTTGGGGAAACACTACTTGCTTTTACTATGATATTATAGTAACAAGCACTTAAGAAACATAGGTAGGAATCAGAACTGGTTGGACAATTTTTATGAAAATGACATTTCAATGAAAAATGGAACAAAAATTTCATAAACTTTAATTGTGCAATGCTCTCCCCATTTTCCAACCAGTACTAATAACAATGTGTTGGTTCCCTATGTAATTACCTCTTTATTTATTATTTTCAAAAGGGGAAAGCTATGTCTGTTCATCTGACAACTTCTTCAAGAAGGTGGAGTATACCAAGAATGTCAATCCCAACTGGTCTGTCAATGTGAAGACATCGGCCAACCTGAAAGCACCTCAGTCTCTGGCCAGCAGCAACAGTGCCCAGGCAAGGGAGAACAAGGATTTCGTGCGTCCCAAGCTGGTGACCATCATCCGCAGTGGGGTGAAGCCCCGAAAGGCAGTTCGTGTGCTCCTGAACAAGAAGACTGCACATTCATTTGAGCAAGTTCTCACTGATATCACTGAAGCTATAAAACTGGAGACGGGCGTGGTCAAAAAGCTGTATACCCTGGATGGGAAACAGGTAAGGGATTTGCAAATTTCTTTTTCTTTTCCCTCTCCCCTCCGCTATTTCACTCATATATTATAGCAATGCTGACTAAGTGAACAATTACTGAAGCCTAAAATTAACCTGAGACAGCCATCACCATCTGTTCTTCTGGAAGTCAGACTTCTCATGCCAGTGGTTATGTTACTAAATTGTCACTGGTATTAATATCAGGCAAAGAATGCAGCCAACCGTCTGAATGAAACAGATGTACTACCCCACTGTCTGAGAACCAGAGAGCTGTGTATATTTTCCAAAAGTTTTCCAAAACATATAAATAATATGAGCAGTACTGTAGGTTTGTTTATTTGTTAGGTAACCATAGCAGCAACTCTCAAGGACTCACTACAAGTGTTAGAGCAAATGTGTTGTTTTACTATTTTGTTCTCAGATGAGCACTAGTCAGCATAAATTAATTGGTGAGTAACACACTCATCTGGCTAACTCTATACTAGTAGGAAAATTTATGGGACATGTGATACCTCCATGGGTAAAAGTATAAATAGTTAATATACAGTAGGGACTCTGGATCAGAATTTTGTGGGTCATTGTAACCAGAACATTTTGACTTAGCTCTCCATGTTCTTATTACACTGGCACATTTTTTAAAGTACCCCTCACTTGCTGTGTTGTGGCTAACAGACCATTTAATAAAGTCTTTCTGCTGCTGCTGCTATGTGTGCTATATAGCTTGGGGTATTGGGACAGATAGATACTTCATCTAGGAAAGCTCTTTGGTTAAAGTCACAGATGCCAGTGGCTCTTGGAATTGGAGTGACCTTTTTATTTTTTCCTCTGTCTCTATTTTCTCACTCTTCTGAATGGGGCAGTAGCTCCGATTATACAGCCTCCACTGATACTGTATTGGGCACGGTTTTTATTGTGGGGATTGATATTGGAGATTTAAAATGACTAATTTCATTACCCATCTTCTGCAGAAGATGTTGGTTTACATATTGGCTCTTGAAATGTAAGCAAGAAGGTAGATAATCTCCTTGACCAATGTATACATTTTAATGAATGAAAAGATCAATTTTCAGGTAAAGAATGATATGTTTGTCTGTAATGTATTTTAGCCCATATCTGTTCCTTGGATTTAGAATGTAGAGTATCATACTGAATATCAGCCCAGATTAACTGTTTTGTCTCAATTTCGGTGTTCTCACCTGTGTAATTTATTATTTATTATTGCTTCAAAATGAGAATTTTTCATTGGTCGGTCAAAACTTTTCTATAGATTTGGGTCAGCCAAGCATTTCGTCACTCATGAGACATGACGGTTTATGCTTTGGTAATGTGCCCTTCGATCACCATGGCCATAGACCCAACAATGTATTATCAAATAAACAGGGACAGCTAGTGGTGTAGGTGAAAGGATAGAAGCGAGGGAAGGGGAGAGATAGAAGGAGTGGAGGAAGGAGAAGAAGTGCTGTCTAACCAATTAACCACAATCCAGAAAGGTACCCTTTTTTTTTTGCATGTAAAACACATCATTGTTGTGCATCTGTTCCTCATAGTCACTTGATAAATGAAGGGGGTTGAAATCTATGGGACCTGCAAACTCTTACCCATGGAGTATTCCTTACTCACACAGGTAGTGCCATTGACTTCAATACAGTCAGGTCTCTGGGTCAGAGTTTTAGGTTGAACACTGTAACTTACCTCAGTTTTGTAAGCAATGTGCTCACTCCCACCAGAAGCTTTGAAAGTTGTATTAGCCAAGTCCTGCTGCTCGATAGAGCTCCCTACAGGAAATTATGCTGTATAGTCTGCAGCGCTGAAGCCCCTGCTGTATATTGGCTATTGAGGTGAGTAAGGGTTTGTAGGATTAGGCGTGATGTAATTTATCTTTTCCTAGCACATGCTAATGTCCTTGGCTATCAAAATATACACATGCTCTTGAATTCAGTACTAAAAAGTGGCGTTAAATTCTTAGTGCCAGAATCTGATAACTTTTCTCACAGTGAATGGTACCTTTATCCACCATTGACTTCAATTGGACTACTGGTGGAGTAAAGTTCTACTCAGTGTGACTAAAAGTATCACAATCTGGCCCTGAATATTTACTCAGTCCTTGCTCTGGAAAGCTCTCAGTGACTTCTGTGAGAGTTTGACTGACTGACTAAGGGCTTAAGGATTTCTCTATATGTACTCTCCACCATTCCCCTGGAACACGTATTTTACTAGCTACCTGAGAAAAGATGAATCTCTCTCACACATACCAGTTCCACTGTATATGAAGGGACATGTGGTGATGTGTTTTTTTAAGAAATAAAAAGAAAAAATGAGATCATTTGCAATCTGACAATGATAATGTAATATCGAATAGCTGGTTGTTGCATCATTTATTAATAGAGCTCTACACCTAGGACAAATGTGGCCCAGTATGTTTTGGTTTCATTTAAAGATTTCTTCAGTGTTTGCATTTTAGTCTGTTAAACTGTATTTGAAGTTTCCCACCTAAATTTGTTCCCAGTGTTGCTAAAAAGAACCAAAATTTTCTGCTGTGGGTGCAGTTGTTGGCTGGTATGATCCCCTGTCTCATAGTCCACCATCAATTCTGACCTTCCCTCAAGATATCAGAAAAAAGTCTTTGAAGGCATAATTCTGACAAACCATGGTTTATTTTCTGCAAAAAGAGATTCATGCAAAAACCCAAGCTGCTCAAAGCTGAAATGTTGACAAGACGCTTGACAATCTCACTATTTAAATGCCATTACAGCAATGTTTCTTCCACTGTCGTGAAATGATATAATTTACAAAGGCAATGTACAAAGGGAAATCATCCTTATTGAGTCCATGTACTTCACTTAATGAGATGAAATGATTATTTATTTTATGTATAGGCATTTCTATGACACTCGTCATCAGAGTGCTTTAGAAATGTAGGCATTAGTGGTGAAGGTACAGTGGCATACAAATAATTCCATTTCTACGCACTGCAAACCTACTACAGATGGGATGATAAACTGTAAATTTGGAGCAGGATGCTGTGTGTGAGAATAAATATAATATCCATAGAGTTTAAGCCCAGAGGGGTTTAAGCTGACTAGGTCATCTAGTCTAACCTCCTGTATATAACAGGCCACCAGCCAGCATCCACACACTAAATCCAACAGGGGAAATGAGACCTACAGGAGACTACTATGTGCCACAGGCAGAGAGTAGGGGTAGTGGAGGAGCACCAATGCTTGAGAATATCAATGGAACTAATTTTGTTTTTGTTAAAAAAATAAAATAGAGTTGTGTTGTTGCTCCTCGTATCTTGCATTTTCTATGGAGGAATATTTCAGTTTTTCTTGAAACTGTTAAATAAACACCTTGTGTTTGTTAAGAAGCTTATTTCTTTTTTACTCAGTCTTGCACATATTTCTAATGCCCCATTCTAATGCTCCATTTAACTGTATTCATGCAGTGTCTCTGCTGGGAGCACATTACCACCTCTTGACAGAAACCCCGTAACTCCAAAAGAAAGGAACTTCAAAGAACCAAAGTACATGAGCCAACGCAATGAGAATCAAAGCAATAGGAGTTTACCTCCTACACTCTCACAGCCATATAAAAAATGGTAAAAGACAAAGAAGATAGTGTGTTAGACCACTCTTAAAGGTAATGGGCCAAATTCAGCTCTGTTACAGGGGTGAAACAACTCCTGTTGAGTCTGTAACTGAGAGCAGAACTTGGTCTAATCCAAGGAGTATATTGCAAATTGGTTGCCCTAGCAAATTATTATTCTTATTATTTTCAGTACAGTAGCATCCATAGTCCCTTATCAGGATTGGGTCCCAACAGGGGCCAGGCACTATTTTTATACACTAGAAGAGACAGTTCCTGCCATGAGTAGGTCATAATCTAATTTAGAAGAAAACAAAATAGGAACTGTAAATGGGGTTGTAATTTTAAACATCCCCGATTATCAGAATATTTGAATGCAGTACAACATGAACCAGATTTTGCAACTCTCACCCACATTGATTGTCCCATTTGTGCCTACATCTTTTTTCTCTCACTGCCACGCTTAACTTCTTACATACCTAAGATTTTTGTTATTGCTGGAGCAGAGGTTATTCTCTTCTCCAGTTGTTGGTCTAATAATGATAGCCTATGGCCTCCATCCTCTACGTCCCACTACACTAGATATGGGCTACAGATTATGTGTGTAGACCAACATATATTTTCTGAATCCTATATTCTCTTCATACATAAAAATGAACACCTTCTGTACATGCTAAGCCTCTCTATGGCATGTTCACTTCTGTATTCTATTCCAGTTTTCTGTAGCTATGCTCTAGAAGATCCAGATCCACAAAGGGACTGAGGTGTTGCAATGCCGAACTTTTAGGTGCCTAGAAAATCATTGGAACCACAGTGCAATCCACAAAGCCAGAGTTAGGCTGAACAGGAGATACTGAGGGAGTCCCATGTCAGAATATTTCACATTTCAGTGGTTAAGAACTCTCTCCTGAGAGGTGGGAGATTCCTCTTCAAATCCTTTCTCCCTTTCAGGTAGAGGGGGGAATTGAACGTGGGTCTCCTACATGCCAGGTAAATACTCTAACCATTGATCTAAAAGTTATAAAGGGGTATTGCCTGCAGATTTTGAATGATACCTGATCTGGTAGGTGGCCTCTGGCCATGCCTACTGTATCAGGGCCCAAGAGTGAGATAGGTGGAGGAATGCCTATCTTCCCCCAGTCTGTGGACTGTTCTGGGTCTTAGGTGGGAGATAGGTGTCCAGACCCTTTGTGTGCATGTCCAGAGGCAGAAACATAGACTCCTAGGGAACTTTTACCTTGAACACTTAGGCGCTGAATGAGTTTAGATACCTATAAGGTCAGGCGGTAGCTGAGTGACAAGGTTTCAGTGCCTAAGTACCTTTGTGGATCTGGGCCTAATTGTCTATCACTATTAACTGTTTACTCTCTGTTAACAGAACAGCAAAGACTTCCGCTGATGGTTAACTGAATGCTATAAATGATCTCCTGTTCAGAACTTGGTGGTGTTGAGGTCCCAGACAAGATGGGGATCCAGTTGTGCTAGGCACTGTACAAACACAACGTAAAAGACAGTTCCTGCCTCAAGAGCAGAAATAAATGCTATAATGCTGCTATGAGAGACAGCTTAATAGATGGTGTTTGGGTAGCTGGATTTTCCTCCCATACCTCCTGGATTCTTCTGTAATAATAGAGTCATGACAGGATAATTGAATACTTTCCTAGAGCCATATGAAAATACAGTGGTCTGTTCTTTGGACTTGATCATTTCAAATATATAGGGCAAAGAGATATCTATGTACTATTCAATGACTTTTATCTATAGGAGATGCTCCCTAAGTGCTTCTGTCCCTTCCAAGTGTTATCTGTCTCATCAAATGAAGTTATATATATATTCATATGTCAGGACATTTGTGGTCTTACTCACTTGAGAATTTTCAGCCTTGATAAAATCTTCCCCTCTAGCAATCTTTGCCTTGGCAAGAATTTAATTTGGCAGGTGATAAGTGAACTTCATCTTTCTGTTTGCAAAGCTGCTGCAAATATGTACAAGGCTGCCCGTCTCTGGTGCCTGAAGAGGAGTCACCTTGCTTTAGATGACTTGCGCTGAATGACGACACTGGCTATTTAGGGAAAGAAACATTTTTGTCAGAGATGAGCAGGTTCACGAGAGATCATTTGTCAGGATTCCCAGATCACAGCCAAATATGTAGCTGAGAATCCAAACGAAACCAGTGTTGTTGCAATACCGGTGATGAGCACAGTTACAGCAGATCAGGCTGTGATAGTGAAAACAACAGATTTGCTCAATTTGGGCCCCACCACACTGACTTTAATTTGGCATGTGGAAATGGAAATCCGTCACAACAGTTTGGCCACCCAGCTATCATTACAGGTAATGGGCCAAGTTCTACTCTCTGTCATGCCAGCATAGTCCTATAAGCTTCAGTAACAGGCTTGTACTGGTGTGACAGGGAGCAGACTTTGGATCAATATACACAAACCCATCCATTGGTCTATAATGAGCTCTTAAGAGGAAGGTGGAATAGTCCCATAATGTACCTAGCAATGTCTGCATTGCTATGAGATGGGAAGGGGAAAAGAATTTCCTCCAGGACCTTGTAGGTAGTTAGCTTATGCCTAGAGACATGAGGTTGACTCGCTTTGTAGCATTGCATTCGCTTGCTATCACATGGGTTGGCCCCTTCAAAGGGAGATTGGTCCAGCCCCATCAGTAACACAAATAGTTTACCTTCCCAGGTGGGAAGAATGAGCAAAGTCACATGACATGCAGGTCACATGGCAAAATAAGGCCTTTTTGGAGGGCGGAGATAAGGCAGAAGGCTGTGGAGAGCCAGAGGCAACACTCTAGGTAGGATGTCCTGGGAATAGCTGATTGATAGAGACCAAGAGGGCTGCATGAGTTGCTCTACACAGAAATATGCTCCAGATAGAGGTCCTGGAGGTGGGAGCCTGTTAGGGAGCAGGAGCCAGTTAGGGAGATGAAATTGTGGAGAGGAAGGCTGCTAGAGGAAAGTCTCAATAGGGACAGTACTAAGAGACCTGTACCAAGATATTGTGAGCCAGCTAGGAATGCTTGGTGGGAATTCCTGTGTTTTCTTGGGCACTTTATTTATTACTATGAACCCAGATCTCCCAAGAAGGAATGTTACTTCACACATGAAAGCTTATGTTGAAGTGATAGGGGTGCTCAAGAGGGGCAAACTGAGGCAGCAACTAGCCCCCAAAACCAGAGTGGTTAAGTGGTGCTGCTACACTTATGTTGCTGAAAATGTCTACATTTAAGATGTCTGAGTTTAGTCTAAAACTTCTCTAGTCCTTTTAAGATTTCACAGGTTAAGAATACTTTGGAGAGAAGAGTCTTGTTTGCTTCATTTGGGGTTTTCTTGCATTCAGTTTCTTTGAGTTTCATTTGATGCCACTGAGCCAACAGGAGTATCCGTTCCCTTTTTTTCTCTCTCTTCTCTTCATTTAATTCCTTCTCTGGTTTAAGTCTGAAAATTTGGTGGACCTGCATTCTGATGTAAAGAGAACAGAGTTTGGTTCCCTAGAACTAGCACAAACATAGCTCACACAAGTTAGTTTTTGCCCTGTATCACCTCGCCTATGGTAACCATTGTGTGCTAGGTTAGAATGGCTGCTCTTCTTGTCTGACGCTCTTCTTTTCCAGAATACTGTGCTTAAGGGCATTCTCGTGGGATTGTCAGTAGACAGAGAGAAATATAGGGCATTACACTTGCTTTAGTTCTAGATGGGCAAAACTCCATTGACTTTAGTGGAGTGACTTATGATATACACCAGCGTATGGAAATCAGGATCAGACACCTCCTTTCTGGCACTTGCCAAAATTTCTATTTTACATGGCAAAATAATAATAGCCAAGCATCTCATTGGAAATAGCAGTTAGGCTGCATGGGATATAGAACTTCTGAATCCACTGGCATAAGTATCATCCTAGATTCAAGTGCTGGGATATTTAGGGAGTTCTTAGTCTAAGCTGAAAGATTCATATGGTGACCAGACACTAAAACAGACTTAACCAAGTCTTAACTCAAGTATCCACTTAAGATTTTAAGTGGATAAGCTACAGTGGATATGCTAACTTCCTGTAAATGTATTCCTAAATGTATGTGGTGAAATATTCATAGACCTGTTATCTAGAGCTATTACCTTGAACTCTCATTGTGCCACTGCATCAGTCTGTGACCAGTATTCCTATTTATTTCTATTTACATAGATCAGAGGATCATAGAAGTTGGGGAGGAAAAAACCTATTAGAACATGGATTTCTTTCCCCCGCCCCCCAAGTGAGGCTGTACTATTATTATTATTTCTGGAAGAAAACGTAGCTCAAGGCACACTTATCACTGATTTACAAATATACATTCAAATCCTCTAGGACCAATGTTCATGTTAAAACCCTCCCACTGCCAAAACTGCAAGTTCATTGCTTGCTCCCACTGAACCCAAAGGGTAAAAATATATGAAACCTCTGTCACATTTACTCTGGCAAGTCAATTGAAGTGAAACAACTCCTTTCTTGTAGGGTTTCTTTAGTTTACAGAAATAAAGGTATTCAGGTCAAAGTTAGAGTTCTGGACATTTGCCCACTTAAAACCTAAATAAACAAGTCCCCGTCTCTCCAGTTTCAATTACTTGCCAACCACAGTGCTTTCAGCACTTCTGTGGAAATGCCATCAGATGAGATTCCCACTGATGTCAGTGGGCTTTGGATCAGGCTTGTGTGAGGGATAACTAATGGATAACTAGTATCCTCCCACCTCTCCTCCTCAGACCTACTGTCCTGTAACAAGTGGCTTATTTTTTGATGGAGCAGGGTTTTGAGGTGTTGGGGTTTGAATTAATAATATCCTTGATGCTTGTGTACTGGTTTCTCCTACTTCTGGATGGTCTCTGCTTTACTTTATCATCCTTTTTCATGGTTTGTGGAATTTAAAGGACTTTAAAAAAGTGACATTGGTGCTTGTGAAAGGCTGCTGTACTGACAGCCTTGACGTCTTAATTCCTTTGTTCAAACAACAGGAATGGGCTGGATAGCAGCAGACATACAAGTCTTCTCCTCCCTACTCCCCACCAATCACACACAGAGACACACACACTCCTATGCCTTGAAAGGGCTGAAAGGATATTTCACTCTTCATGGCCAGTTTAGTCTTTGGCCTCTCAATTTGGAATGTCAATAAGGACACCAGCGTTATTAGTGTCTGATATAGGTATGTTTGTAGATTCTTGTGTGATCTCTGCGCAGCTCCAAAAATTACAAAGTGAACACAAGAAGATATAGGGTGAAGTCCTGGGCCCACTGAAGTCCAACAGGAGTTTTTCCATTGACTCAACAGATACAGGATTTAACCAACAGTTCTCTCGTCCCTTCCGTTCAGTCAGCAGGGGTGTGGCTTTTTTATGACTGGTTATTGACACAAGGCTGGTAAAAGATGTTAGAAGGTGTATTTTGTTCTCAAAGTGGAAATCTCAGAGTCCTTATCTCTTCCATCAGTGAACTTCAGATTCTCAGTGCCAGATACTGAGAAAACTCTTGTCTCCTGCACACACAAGTTTCACATCTGAGGTGGATACTTGCCTAGCAGTATCCGGATAGAGACATGCTTCTTATTTCACAGACTTCTGGCCCTCCTTAGGTCATCAGATGATAGAGACCAACAGCCCATTACTTGCTTGGATCAAGTCTGACCTAGAAGTGAAAGGATTACCATTACCAACTTCTGGGCTGCCCACCCCTTACAGATATTTAAAAAAAATAAATGGTGACCAGCACCTTTATTTTGGAGGCTGTCTTTTCTGGTGACATCTTTCCCTTTCATCTGAATGCCAGTAGGAAGGGAGAGAATTGTCTAGATATCAGGAGGGAATTATTCATTGTGGTGCCAGAGGGTTTAACGAGGAATAAATAGGCTGAAAACAAGCAAAGGAAAATGTATACTGGATATCAGGAGACAAGATAGGTTGCTGGCCAAGAAAGATGTTAAGACTTTTCCATTTCTTATTGATATTACGATGTGATACAAAGGAGTTTGGTTCCCCTTCAGGGCTTAAACATAAATTGGTATTGATGGGAGTTCCCTTTGTATATTGACAGGGTAATAGATCAGAAAGTCTTTCTTGTGCTTGCATTTGAATATATTTCTAATGTTTCTGACACTTCTGGAACCTGATCTGGGTACTTGGTTAATGTCTCTTGTTTTCTGTCTCATTCTACATCTCCTCTTTTTTTCCTGAGCTCTGCTGCTTAATTCCCTTCTCTATTACTGGTCTTGCACCCAAAAGTTTTAAGTTATTCATGCTGTAATGACTTTACAATATTATTTTCTTCCATTTTTTATCATATATTTCATACTCTGTGCTCTGCTGTTGGAATTCCTTGAAGAGATTTGTGTACTGGAATATAACTTAATGACAGACTTGCAAGAAGTTCCACAACATAGTCTTGTTAGATGACAGAGCATCCTTTCTTTACTCTTTTGCAGCTGACACCTTTCTTGGAATTTGCTCAGTGTATTAGTTGATTCTGCACTAATTATTTTCTCTGTGAAATGTGCACCCTGATGTAGCCATATGTCTCATAGACTAATTTCTTTTCTTGCTTATTTCACAACGGACACAGAATTAGAGGGAGGTGCTGTTCAACTGCTCAAACCGAAGTCTTGGTATAGCTTCTTTGATTATGATGCTGGTGTCATTCAAAGGTGTTTCCTGTCTGTATATATGAATTAGTCATAACTAACGATAACTTTGATCATTTACAGGTCTAACCGATTCCATCTTACAATCTAGGGTCCATCGGGGTGATAAGATTTATTGACATAGTAATGAGTGCAATGAAAACACATCTAAAAGAGCATTGGAAAGAGAGAGGTTCTATCTAGATCTTCAGTATTGTTGAAGCTGCTGCAGTTTGAGCTCAAAAGTTCTTGTCAGTCAAGCAGCTTGCCGCAAATTGATTGACATGGAGAATTGGAGTTCTAGGGCTGATCCTGGAGATTTACTGAACAGGCAAACAGAAGTAGGGATAATGACCAGAGCATTCATTTACTCAAGGAAAAGAGACACACCCCATCCCCCATGAGTCTGCAGTCAAATCTGTCTTGAACTGCTGGGCATATGGGCCTTATGTAACATCATGCCTGACACTAAGGGTCCTAAGATCATGTCAGTTTTCCTATTTAAAACCCTCTGAAACACAGGGGTGATGCCAATGTACTTATTTGTTCATTCTGGAAACATATTTGTTTCTTACTGAGATAGTTGCAAATCTCATTGTCACTGAATTGTATCTATCTTTGTCATTTTAAAAAATATATAAAATTGCAGAAAAAATACCTTGAAATATATATCCATTTTTTCTAACTTAGAAAATACTTCTATTTAAGGACATTTTGGAAGCAATTGGTCTAAATTGTGACCTAGTTGCTACTGATTTAAATGCAGTGTCTCTGCTGGGAGCACATTACCACCTCTTGACAGAAACCCCGTAACTCCAAAAGATTTGAAGATTTAGATTTGAAAAACAGGTGAATGTGCATACACTGTTATCAAAACCTTCAGAAGCATTATTTTAGCAGTGTAACTGAGTGCTTGTTTGCAGCAGCTGGATTGGCATGGGAGGTCAGAGCCTTTCCAGTCCTCCAGGTCTGTGATCCATTGTCTGAAGGACAATGAACACAATAAACTGTACTGGGTCCACAGAAATAATTATGCATCCAGTCAGCTTGCAGGGCACCAGGGGAGAGCAGGATTTGAGTATCCTTCATTGCTCTCCTCTGCCCCACCATCTGCTGTGTGCTGCTTATATGACATTTAATCTGTAGACTGGGGATTGCAGCTCTGCTTCCACTTTTGCCTATCTGCAGAAGTGATGAGCTTTAAAGTCCAGGGTTTCATGTGAGATACCTAGCCTGGTTGACCATTTCTGGTGAGAAAGTTGATGGTGGCAAGGGATGTTCTCCTTATTAGGATTGGTTGTGTAGGAAAGAGCAACTGGTTAGAAAGAGATTATGTTTTTTTCTTTTTTTTTTAGAGGAGAGTAAATGATCCGTGTTGGCCTAACTATGCTCCCCATTGATTTTAAGGGAGATTTACCATTGGCTTTGGTAGGAGTTCTGCTAAACTAATGCTGCAAAACTAATGTTTTGGAAAATCCTACCCTTAGTTTTTACCTACCCATTCTTCTTGAAAGGAACATAGGTCACCATTGTTAATGTATGTATTCTCTTAACAAGGGTGTGAGTCTCAGCTATCTCTTTGCAGTATCGGAGTTTTATTCATTTTTCACAGCTACAGCGTCACATACATGAAGCCTGGAGATAAAATTACACCCTTTTCCTTCTTCCAGAACATCCAGTATGTGTAGGAGACCATAAGGTACATTAACAACTGAGATTGCATCCCAGTTTAGTTGCTGTTTTTTAACTCTTCAAGAATCTTAAAAGTAGGAGATAAAATAGCGTAAGGACAAATATATATTCCAAACTAGGAAAGCTGAAGGCTTGTTTGAAATCTTCAGCCTGAGCAGCCTGCCTTCATATAGGTGAGCTCTCCAAAAGGCAATAAGATGTTTGAAATAACTAAACTTCTCTCCAGTGAATTTACACATATCGGGAACCTTATCAACTGCTGGCAGACTGCAGGATTACATGTAAATTAAGTATATCAAAGACTTGAATTTGTTAGCCAAAATTAGGAACCAAGAATATTATTCTTGCATACTTGAAAGCCCTTCATAGTGGATTAGAAACAAGAGCCTACATCTTTTAATACTGGCTGAAAGTGGAGACATCTCTTCTGCTGCTACTGAATTTTAATACTGTGTATTACTTTCAGAATGAATAGCACTGTGGATTTTCTACTTTTTTGACAACTGCAGTGATTGGGGTTTACAATTGACATGTATATTTCAGGCTCAAAATGCAAACCATAGGGATGACTGATTATGTAACTACCTCAGTGAAGATTTAGGAAAATGTTATTTTTAACTCAGAAGTGATTGAAATCTTCTAAAGCTTGGCACATTTTGCTATTTAAAATGGGAAAACAGGTTTTTTTAAAGGCTTTTCCTCCTTTCCTTGAATTTGTATCTGCCTGATGTTACTTATATGCTTCACATTGGATATGACTTGGTAGCTAATCGTATATAACCACCTACACATGGCACTTCTTCTCCAGAATGCTCTTCTTTCTGGAAAGCAGATGCTGAGAAAAATCTAAGCAGTTTCTGACATTAAAGATCTGGACTCCTTCCAGTAGCCAGTGTGAAGTGTTTAATCTGACCCAAAAGGAGCAATGAAAACTGAGTTGTAGTAGAACAAAGTGAAATTATACTAAGGATCTGCTAATGTTAATACTGGAGATATACAGCATCTTTTATCTTCTGAACTAAGCAATAATAGACATCTGACTCCAGAATCATCTTGATTTTTCAAAAAACTGAAAAGAGGAAAAGTTGCTATAGCAAAGGTTTTATATTTGATATAAGGGAGATGGTTTATTCCAGAGATCAGAGCAGCAGACAGGGACTTAAGACTCCTGGGATCAATTCCAGAGTCAGCCTATGATTTACTGTATGATCTTGAGTAAGGCAATTAAATCAAAAATTTCAAACTTAGGTGCCTAACTTTAGGCACTTAACTCTATATCTAAGCACCTACATAAGCTGAAAGCAGCCTGATTATTTATGTCTAATCTTATGCAGCCACTTTGGAATATTTGTTTTTTAGCTTTTCATTGCTTCAATTCACCCATTGGTAATGTGGATATAATGTTTACCTATAGCACTGGAATGCAAGACTGTGTGAGACGTAACTATTCATATTTGTTTGCACCATTCCTCAATGGATTTTAAAGCAGAATATTAGATCTCAGAAAGCTTCATAACATCATCTATTTACCTTTTTCTCTTCCCCTCCAAAAGTCACCTATGGAATAGCTGATTTGAATAATCACATGAATGTTTTGGAGATGGACCCTCAGTGGGATCCACTGATGGTAATCTCTTCTTGTATCCTGTACGGTATTTAGGCCACAAGACAAAGCTGAGATTGATTCAGTTCCCACCTTATCCTCTTCACATGTGCCTCCTTTCCATAAGTCATGCTTTCCCTTTTTTTGTAGCCTGGCAGCTGCAAAGGCTGGTTGCTAGGTGACAGCCTCCACAGCACAAAGAGCTCTCAGCTGGGGAGGTCAGGTCTGCCAGTTCCAAACAGCTGTGCAGAATTACTATTTGTCTTTCTCTTGTTTCTGCTAATCACAGGGAGCCAAATCAAAGTCAACTTTTAATAGAAATGAGAACGCCAGCAGATACTATTTATGGCTTCTGACACAACACCTCCCTCTTCCTAAGCCTTGGAAGTGATTGTGTGGGTCAGCCACGGCATGTTTGGCTAGGTAGAGAGCTGTAGGGATAAAATGAAAAGGGTCGACTTCTATTTCTGTTTCTTATCTGTTCTCTGGTCAGGTTTTCTAACCATTTCATCATTTTTTGTTGCTCTCCTAAGGATTCTCTCCAATTTGTCCACATCTCTCTTCTCAAAGTGTGGCACCCAAAACTGGACACAGTACTCCAGCTGAGGCCTCACCAGGGCCAAGTAGAGTGAAACAATTACCATCTGTTTCTCACATATGACACTCCTGTTAATACACCCCAGAATATTAGCCTTTTTCAAAACTGCATCATTCAATTTGTAATTTGCTATAATCCCTGGATCCTTTTCTACAGTATTACTGCCCAGCCAGTTATTCCCCATTTGGTGTTTGTGCATTTGACTTTTTTCCTTCCCAAGTGTAGTACTTTCAATTTGTTTTTATTGAATTTCACCTTGTTGGTTTCAGACCAATTCTCTAATTTATTAAGGTCATTTTGAATTATAATCCTGTGCTCCAAAAGTGCTCCCCGAGTTTGGTGTCTTCAGCAAATTTTATCAGCATACTCTCTACTCCATTATCCAAATCATTAATGAAAATTCATAAAGAATGGACCTTTTTTTTCTTCCTACAAGAAAACCTTTAAGATGTAAAGTTAGCAAAACTCCAGGGCTTTATTTCCATGACATATATTGGAGCTAGATTCTCCTTTCTGATTGGCAGATCATTTCTTTTGAAGATGTCTAGGCGCTTATCCCACATTCCTCACCATTGTCCCTGATCTGTTTTTTCCAGGCTATTTTATGTTCTCAGTACATGCACGGATTTCTTATGTTACTCCCAAATCCAATGTTAACTTTTTTCTTTCAGTAACTACATCTTCATGCAGAAGAAACTAATGATAAGGATAATTCTATAGTTTACGATTCAGGACATATACTGATCCCCAAAGAGATCTGAGCAGCATTGCACAGAGATCCATGTGGGTTATTTGTCAGAGAAGGACTTTCCTCTTCTTCTGAAACAACAGATTTTAGCCACTTGCAGAGGCAGAGTATTGGCCTGGATGGACCAATGAACTGATCCTCTGTGGCAAATCCTATGTAAATATAACAGCCTAATCTTCTCGCCCTAATTGGAATTTCATGCTTAAATTCTTTGCACAACTTGGGGGAAGGAGGGAGAAGAAACTGCTAAAAGAGAATTTTAGACGGTTTGACAAGTGTATCCCTTATTGAAAAAAATCACTGTATATAAATTCTCAGTGATTCTGTAACTCTAGCCTTCTGGTTGTATGGAGGATTGAAAGATGTCACTCCTACTAGGGTGAGGCAATTACACACCGCAGTGTCAATGGATTTGCCATACCAGGTGGGACCATTAGTTCATCAAACCCCTCTTTTGCCTCTGGCATTGGCCATTCCCTGTTACTTCAGTGATAGACACCTCTTCAAATGCAATTGAATTGTGCAATGCTATATACAAGAGAGAGAAGAAATTCATTCCTGACCCCGGTAGCAACCTACAGTATGCCCTGAAGCTTGACATTTGCTAACTCCTATTTTAGCTAGGCATGTACAGCTTTTATATATGCAAAAACGTCAGTCAAACAGTGCCACAGTCCCATTCTAAATAAAAATGAGAATTTACATTATTCTATAAACTCAGAAGAAGATAGCAATCCACTTTCTTGAAATGTTACACATATTGGAGTTGGCTAGCCCCTTGAACTCATCATCTTCCACTCATTTATTCTTTAATATCCCAACTCGGGGTGGTATTTAAATGTAGAATCTTTAGGGCCTCGTCCAAAGCCTCCTGAAGCCAACAGAAAGCCTTGTATTGACTTCAATTGGCTTTGGATCAGGCCCATGTAGGGTGACCATCACACTCTGATTGCACAAAATTGGACTTTTGCTATTTGAAAAGTGTACATAGCATCTCACTCTGATGTTCCATTCTGTTCCAGTGGGATCAGGGCAGAAGGTTGTGCCCAACAAAAGAAGCCAAGACCATAATAAATGGTTATAACTGGTTAAGACCTGAATCACTAATGATGATGAGTTATAGACCCCTGAGAATAAGAGCATGCAGTAGGATTGTGGAAGGGTTTTGCATAATTAAAGGGTGCTATGCCATCATGTATAGCATGTGCTCTTCAAACCTTAAGGGCCATATTTTCACAGCCCAGGCCCTTGCTCGTGGAGATAGTTGTAGGGGTAAATCTTAGTAATTACATATCTAATTACTAAGATTTGCACGCACAATCCATTTGCAGATGTCTTTTCTCTTGCAGTAGGAAACTGTGCCCACAAACAGGGATGCTGGCCCTTAGCTTCGCTGCGGATTTACCTCTAAATCTGAACACAGCGTGTGCGCTGCTTTACTAGCATCTGTGGTTAGCTGGCTGTTTGGAAGGAATGTTAAATGCATGTGCCTCACTATTTCCACTGCCAGAGCTCTTCCAAACCAGCCTTTTGTTTCAGTTTGTTTCTCACCACAGAAACTTTTTATTCCATGCCCCCATTTTTTGTTTTCGTTCCAAGACTTCTTGGCTGCTCTTTGCTCACCCTGTCGCTGCTAGACACTTCAGCTCGGTGTTACTTCTCAGCAGTGTGCATATGAGGCTCTTTAACAAAGTTAGACTTCTATATATATTTTTCTCCAAAGTTCATTCTGCATGTGCCATCCTTTGAACATTTGGATCCAAAATCCCAGTGCATTGAGTCAAATCCTGCTACTATAGAAAAGAGCCTGCATAAACAGAGTCTTGATTTCCCTCCCACCCCAAGCGAGCTCAGTGGGGGAACTATTTAGACTCTCAAAGCATTAAACTTGTGTTGTTTTAAAACCAGATTTGATCATAGACCTAGATGGTTTAAATATTTGTGGCTTTTCATTCGGAATAATCCCAGCATCCCACTGTGGCCAGCAGAGCGAGGACTGGAAAAGCTCCCTTTTGGCAAACTGTAATTTAAGAATCAGTGGCGACTGATTTAGTGAGAGATGGAGTTTTGCACAGGATTATTGCTTGGTTGTGGAAATGCACATTGTCCCCAGGAGCTGCTTTTAATTTTATTAATCTCATGCTGTGGGGAGAGAGACAAGTGCCTTATGTCCAGCCAATCAGAAAATGGTTCTGTCCCAGAAGAGCTGTTCATGGTGCTGAATGTGGTTAATTTATTACATCAAGGAAACTCTGAGAAATTTGTAGAGAGGGAAACAAACAAAGAAAATGACCAACTTGATTAGCTGATGCTTTATTTATGCATTCCCTTTTATGGCTAGTCTAATGATTTTGATAATTGTATCCTGTCACTTATTGAGACTGACTAATAAAATTATGATTTTATGTTCCAGTGCATTGCAGCAGCACTCCTGGGAAAGGTGGTAGAGGTGCTCATGATGAATGAGATCATCTTTTTTTCCCATTCTGACATTTATTTTTACTAACTATCGGTTACTCACTTTAAAAAGGAAAATGTTCAATTCTAAAAATGATGAAGAAAATATCACATGAAAACTCAAACTGAAAGCTCCGAGACCCCCAGAGCCTGCTTCACACAACATTTGCAGTGGATTGTGTCAGGAACACTAAGCGACCAGGAGCTTCAACAGCTCACTTCAAGCTGCTTTGCAGACCAGAGTTCTGGGGTTAGGTGTGTGTGTGTGTGTGGGGGGAGTCACGGGGTCATTCACCATGCTGACACCTCTTGCGGGCGTTGCAGGAATGAGCTCAGTCCCAGCAGGTGGCCCTTGGGTGGTGATGACTCTCCATCCTCACCTCCTCCTGCAGACTGTTAGGGTCCTTTCGCGTGGCAGCTGCTTCGTGGCACAGCCCTCCGCCCGTTCACCATCCGTTCCCGCACCACCACACCGACAACACACACACACACACAGCACACACACACCACTTCTGGGGGACTCCTCCAACAAGAGTCCCACCAGCCCTACTTGCAGTCCGCTTGGCAGTCCCACAGCCAGGTCATCCTTCAGTGGCTAGTGGTGGGCCAGGGGCCCAGGCCTGCCCACTACTCCAGGCCCCGGCCCAGGGACCCTGCAAACAGCAGCTTCCTGCTGCCTCTTCCTTCCAGCTCCCTGTCTCTATTCCCTGGACCACTTCCCCGCAGCCTCACTTCCTTCTGCTCTGGCCTCTGGTTCCAGCTCCTTTGCCCCCTTCCTAGGGCCTCAAGCCTGTAAGTCCTGGCAGACTCTGGCCTTTCTCTTCCCCCATCCCTGCTTCCCTCCTCCCAGCATTTATAGCCCCTGGCTAATTATGCTGGCAGCTGTTTCTAGTTTCTAGGCAGATACACGTCTATTCAGGAAGGCCCAATCCATTCCCCTTAATTGCGGCTGGCATGGCAGGGGGCTGATTAAGCACTCCTGGCCCAGCACCCTGGCACAGGGGGAAATGAGGAGCAATACTCATCTCACCCAATCCCTCCAGGCTCTGAACTTTTCACTTCTTCATGCTCTTCTGGTTTATTGTGCACTGTCTTTCTGTACATGCCCTCATGTTAAACCAGTATTTGCTGATATAGTTAATGATTTATAAGTTACATCTGTTGCCTCAGCTCCAGGGTGTCATACCAGAATTAAAAAGACATCTACAACAATTAAAATATCCCTGTACATGGCTACTGTGTGGAGGCCCATGGCTTAGTAGAGGCCTGGCCAGATAGAGCAGTATTGAATTGCTCTCTGAATCTCTCCAAACCGAAGCCCTGACAAGCCACCAGAGTTCTGGGACCTCTACTTGGAACATTTCTTCTCCAATAGTCATAGTGGCTGCTCTGTTCAAGAGGCCAGTTTCCTCATTGCATGATAGCAGAAGCTTCTGTGTGGAGTGCATTGCAATGATCTAGCCTGGAGGTTACAAAGATGTGGACCTCTGTGGGGAAGCTCACAGCAGAGAGGAATGAATGGCTATGTTCATGTATAACATACAAAGGCCCCTTGCCCATCCAAGGATCGGATCCAAAAGAGTCATTTACACCTGCCCCAAATGTCTGTGAGAGGTATACATAAGGGCAAGTTGCAGATACTGTCTCACTGGATTCATCAGTGTTGTGTGTGTGAATGTTAGAAACGCTTGCAGCATCTTCCCATGTGTTCTGGCTAGTCTAGTCTCACTGCCCACTTTGAAAGAAATGCAGAAAACAAAAAGGTAGCATGAACAATTAAAATAATGTTGTTTTAAATTCTTTCCCTGGGAATAGTCCAAGGGGTTATCTGTAACAGAAGGGAGGAACTGTGAGGGAAACGTGGTTTAGCTGCACTGAAGTCAACGTTCAGCCACAGACCTTCTTGTGGGGATTTGAGGGATTGTGTGTAATTGACAGCAGCTCCCAGAGGCATTGTGTCTCCAGGAGGTAGTGCCTCCAGAATCATCGGGGCAGCATATTCTGAATCAGCTACTTCCACACCATTTAACAGGGTACAGCAGGTACTTCTACCTGTGCCAGCCAGCTAGTGTGGATGGGCATGGGAGGTCCTGGCCTTGTCCTCATGCCATCCTGCCTCCTCTACCAATGCTGTCTGCAGCACCCGCATCTTGGCTAAGTTCCTTTAGCCTTCACACACTAGGAATGCTGTGACCGGGATTGTACATGGCCCTGATTGGGCCCTCTCCTGTTCTATTCTGGTTCTTATAATATACCTATCACAACAGTCACTGAACAGCTTCCAGAAGTGCATCAAGTGGCATGACAAGCATCTGTCAGGTGTAGTTCTGTGCTTCTCCCTTTTTCTCCCTTAGAGGAAAATTATGAGAGAATTTCTTTTGTGCCCCCTGAAAAGCTAGTTTTAGTCCAACTCATGTTAGGCTACATGCTTAGCTAGTGTAAAATTACCATACATTGGATTTACATCAGCTGAGGATCTGGCCCAAAGTTTTAACTCCGTTTTCCTCCTGTTAGCCCTTTAGTTAGGAGAAGAAGCTTCTTGTGCATCAGCAAGAGAATTGCTTATTAAGTTTCAGTTACAGGGCCAGTCAGTTACACCTATGCAATTCCTTTGAAGCCAGTGGGGTTGCTGAAGTGACACAGAGAACAGGATTAGAAGAAAATAAATTTCACAGGTGTAACTTAGCCTTCAGAAACTTTATTAGTGCTGCTGGTATGGGAGCCAAAAAGAACCCAGCTTGGCCCTCAGATCCCAGGCTAAGTTTTCAGGACTGCCATTTAGAAAAATAACATATTTTTGTCAGTGGAGCATGTTTGATGTGGAATCATTAAGACACAATGAGCTAGAAAGTCCATAATGCCATTTTTGCAGAGGCAATTTTCAGCCTAAGGGCCAGATCCTCAACTGCTGTAAGTCTGGGAAGAGCCACACAGAAGCCTGTGCGGCTTCCCTGATTTATACCAAATGATCTTGCCCTAAACATGTTCTTTTAACTACCATAGCACTGTTCTATCCTCCCCCCTTCAGACCCATTGCCCCCCCCCCGCTCTATTACTTGTCTACATTGCCCAAGTACTTACTGTTAAAAATGTATTTAGAAACATTGTTTTGAGGGCTTTTAGCATGATACCGATAACAGCATTATTCTGTTTGTCTCAACAATTATCCATTCTCCTTGTTAGGCTAAATCAAGTATTTTATCCACTTAGGCACCTGACTACTGCCTTGTAGAACAGTGCTGCTATTCTTTTACTGCCAAATAACACAACCCAGCATTTGAGGGGGCTCAGAGTAAGAGGCCATCATGTGTTTGTTCATCTCAAAGCTGCAAAGGAAAAGAAATATGAAAGGGGACATAAATCTAACCTGATGGACCCAAACACCTGTGCAGAATAAGGTCTAAGTAACTGTATCCTTGCATAGCACTTTCCTTAACAGAACGGTGGCTTAGTTCTAGACAAGCTGAGGGCTTGAACTATTCAGCATCTCTGTTAATATGTTAATCACACGTTGCCTTCAAAAGCCTGCCAGAGCAACACTGATGATGTAACCAAGCTACCAGCAAATCCTTTGTTTAGGCAATTGCTTCAGCACAGTGGAAAAGTAGAGCTGCTTGGGCTGGGGGCAGATGAGCTGAATTTGTTAAAAGAAAGGAGAGGAGCGCCTGCAAATAGCTTCTCCCTGTGTTTGCTTTACAAGGGACCTGAGTTCCCAGTTATCTTGTTTTCATTCTGTGTTTGTGCCATTTACATGTATCTGAGGTGGATTGTTGTTATCTGTTCAAATTGCTGCACATCTGGGGACGGGGGAGGAGGAAGTGGGATTCAGATGTGCACAGAGAGCAGGTAGGTGGAGAGGGTGCAATAGTGGCTTAAAATTTGCTTTTATGTTATCCTGAGCCTCTCTGCAGGGCCAGTCGTCTTGTTCTGAGTTAGAGCAACATGGGGGCTGTGCTAGCTCAGCCCATCTACAAATGACCTCAAGTGGGTGAAACCACAGCCAAGGTATGGTGTGGCACAGATACATCCCAGTCACTCCCCTTTCACCCTGCTATATCAACAAGAAGGCGGGGGAGTGACTTAAAAGATCTTACTTTGTCTCTGTGCGTGTGTCTACACTGCAGTTAGACACCCACAGCTGGCCCATGCCAGCTGACTCAGGCTCAGGAGGCTCAGACTAAAGGCTGTTTAATTGCGGTGTAGACATTCGGGGTCAGGCTGGAGCCCAGGTTCTGGGGCCCCTGCAAGCTGGGAGGGTCAAACAGGTAAATCTCAAAAGGTTCAACTGCTTATTTCAGCTAAACACCCAAATCCTATCAACTTATCAGAACCTCTTCCATCTGCAGAGTTGGGCTGCAACTTTTACCAGGGTAGCTCTGTACCTGCTATCGCTGTATGCTGCTTGCTTCTGATAAGCCAAGGGCAACAGTGTCCTGACCATCGTTTTTCAGCACTCCCCCTTTTGGAGGGAACCATGTAGTGCACAAAGTGCACAAAAGCAACAGAGAAATAAATTTATCTGAGCCTTCTGGATCCATTTTTAGAAAGGATCCATTGAGGTTTGGTTTGAGGTTTGGGTTGGTTTTTATGTTGCTCGAATTGGCTTGCTCATTTCTACTGCAGACCAGGATGGCTGTCTGTAGTGTGATCTGAAATTATGGTTTTGTGATATACTATGCACCAACCTCCTAGAATAAAACCAGAGCACTTAATCCACTATACCATGTAGCCACGTTGGAGAGTGTTTATTCACTGAATATAGAAAGTAAGCTCTTTGGGGCAGGGGACTGTCTTTTTATGCATAGGTGCAGTGCCTACTATAATGGGGATAGGGCAATAGGTGCTACCACAGTATAAATAATAGTAAAAATGTGTTTTGCACTTTAGTGGTTCATAAAAACACCCCAGGAGGCTAAACAGTGTTTGCCTTACTTACCCAAGTAGTAGGAGTGATCTAGATTCTGTACTTTTTTATACTAGTATTTATACAAAATATCTCCATTGACTATAATACACTGGAAGAACTAAGAGTAGAATTTGGCCCATTGACCTCAGCAGCACTGTTCAAATGTGTAAGTCAATAAAAATTTGATCCATGGGGCAGGTAGTATATTGACTCCTCTGCCTTGGGGCAGGTAGTATATTGACAACTCTGCTCTCTTTTCCCTTGGAATAACAAAGAAGACAGACATTTAAGTATTCAGGTTACCATTGCCATGGGCCTGGGATAATTTATGCTGCTTCAATGATTTGTTTTCACTTGTAAGCAGAGAAGTGATGGATTTTTGTAAACTGCAAACAAGCCTAATTTTTAGCAAGTGAGTGCATTTGCCTGTAGTAACAGGATAAAAGGAAAGCAATGGACAAGGGGCCATGCCATTTTCTTGAGGACTGCAGGAGGGATTTTTAGTGCATCTGGAAGGCAGCAATGCAGAGGGAAAATCTTTGTAATTAAACTGGCACATGCAAACTTGTGTCAAGATAATATTGGTGTCAAATTGGGCTCAAATGCAATAATCATAGTTGCAAAGTGAATGGATTTAAACTCAAAGTTAGGGACTGTTGTTTTGCTCAATCTGGAGTCCTTCCCACGACTGTCTAGACAAGGTACAGAAGCAATTAACGAGCAGCCTAATGTGAAGACGCTTCGGTAGCAGAGGAGAGCAGAGCCTGTGCCTGTGGAATTTGTTGTGGGAGGTAGATAAAGCCTTGGTAAAACAGAAAAGTACTCAGAATCCAAAATTCATTGCAAACTGAAAAATGGGTCCATTCGAAGGAAGGTTTTGCTAAGTCATATAAGCAGTTTTCAAGTAATTTGTAAAGTCCTTTCCTAAATGAGAACATATTTGTATTCTTCATTATCTATTAAACGAAATTCATAGCAGTAGTGCTGAAATGTGCTTCACAGCTACAGTGTGTGCACTTAGATTCCATTCAAAAGAAACTTTATAGGCAAAGCATGTATTCTAACTAGGGATGTCAATTAATCACAGTTAACTCAAGCAACTAATGCAAAACAAATTAACTAGATTTTAAAAAATAGGCTTAATTAATCACAGTTTTAATTGCACTGTTAAACCATAATAGAATACCAATTTAAAGGTATTATAAATATTTAGGATGTTTTTCTACATTTTCAATTATATTGATTTCAATTACAACACAAACTACAAAGTGTACAGTGCTCACTTTATATTATTTTTATTACAGATATTTGCACTGTAAAAAAGATAAACAGAAGAAATGGTATTTTTCAGTTTACCTCATACAAGTACTGTAGCGCAATCTCTTTATCGTGAAAGTACAACTTACAAATGTAGAATTATTTTTTCACATAACTGCTTTCAAAAACAAAACAATGTAAAACTTTAGCACCTACAAGTCCACTCAGTCCTACTTCTTGTTCAGCCAATTGCTAAGATAAATAAATTTGTTTACATATATAGGAGATAAGGCTGCCTGCTTCTTATTTACGATGTCACCTGCAAGAGAGAAGAGGCATTTGCATGGTACTGTTATAGCCGGCTTTGCAAGGTAGTTACATGCCAGATATGCTAAACATTCATATGCCTCTTCATGCTTTGACCACCATTTCAGAGGACATGCTTCCATGCTGAATTTAAATTGGTATTCTATGATTGTTTAACCATGTGATTAAAACTGCAATTAATTACGATTATTTTTTTTAATAATTTGACAGCCCTAATTCTAACTTCATATGCTAGGTCTGGGCTTTGAGAAAGGGGATGGTAAATTAATCTTATATTATCTCCAGAGGCTCACTCTCAGAAAACCAGTCAGAAGGTGTGAACAGTTGAAATAGCTGTTTGTCTCACCACCAGGCTTACAGGAGAATTCATCACTAGAGGGAAGAAAGGATGAAAATAGATAGAGAAAAAATTATATGGAACAATACAGTGGAATCACTAGCATGATGTGTGGGGAAGGTCCTGTTCCCTGCATGTTTTTCATTTTCTCGGCCACTGACAATTGCAGATTGTAGGGAATGGGATGAATAAAATCACGTTTTCATAGAAAAGGGAAGAAAACTACCTAAATTGGAGCCAATATTGCACAGAGCACCACATGGCATTCTTCTCTATACCTAGCAAACATCTTCTTTCTGTTTTTTCGCACAGTGAAGTTATTATTGTACGAGGCCTTTTTCAGGAAGCCACCTTTCAAGGCTGACAGTTTTGCTTGTTTCGTAGGACTGCTCTGGTGTCATTGGGAATCCATATACTTACTCAGTCCTTTACAGCCTGGATCTGGCATGGTGAATACCCTGGTCTTGCTGGCAGATTATCTCCTCCTAGCAATGGACACCATGGCCAGAGATGCATGCTGAATCTTTTAGCTTTGCCATCAGCCTTTGATACTCTTGACTAACTATGAGGTTGTATTAACTCACCTGTATGGACTCGGATGGATGGTATCACCTTTGAGTAGTTCCATCCATTCAAAAGGTGGTTTGGAGCTACCATTCTCATTCTTTCCTGGTGGAATTGTCCCATGGGCCCTTCTCAAGGATTACTTTTGTCAGTCCTCCTTTTCAGTGGATACATAAGCCTGTGGTGGTGGGGTACGGAGGTGATTTGTGCTGCACTATTATCATTATGGTGGTGACATGCACCTCTCTGCCTCATTTTAATTAAACTTAGTTGGTGGACTAAATACAATGATGGGGTCTAAATTAGCTATTACCACTTAAGAAAGAAATCTTGGAGTCACTGTGGATAGTTCTCTGAAAACATCCACTCAAGGGGCAGCGGCAGTCCAAAAAGCAAACAGAATGTTGGGAATCATTAAGAAAGGTAATAGGTAATAAGAAAGGTAAAAGTTAATAAGAAAGGGAATCATTAAGAAGGTAAGATAATAAGACAGAAAATATTATATTGCCTCTATATAAATCTATGATACGCTCACATCTTGAATACTGCATGCAGATGTGGTTGCCCCATCTCCAAAAAGCTATATTGGAATTGGAAAAGGTTCAGAAAAGAGCAACAAAAATGATTATGGGTATGGAACAGCTTCCATATGAGGAGAGATTAATAAGACTGGAACTTTTCAGCTTGAAAAAGAGAAAACTAAGGGTGGATATGATAGCGATCTATAAAATCATTACTGGTGTAGCGAAAGTAAATAAGGAAGTGTTATTTACTCCTCGTAACTCAAGAACTAGGGCTCCCAAATGAAATTAATAGGTAGCAGGTTTAAAACAAACAACACTGTGTGTTGTGTTTTTCACACAACACACAGTCAACTGGTGGAATTCCTTGCCAGAGGATGTGGTGAAGGCCAAGACTATAACAGGGTTCAAAAAAGAACTAGATAAATTCATGGAGGATAGATCCATAAATGGCTATTAGCCAGGATGGGCAGGGATGGTGTCCCTAGCCTCTGTTTGCCAGAAGCTGGGAATGGGCAACAGGGGATGGATCATTTGATGATTACCTGTTACCACTGGGGCACCTGGCACTGGCCACTGTCGGAAGACAGGATACTGGGCTAGATGGATCTTTGGTATGACCCAGTATGGCCGTTCTTATTACTATATTTGCTTTCCCATAACCTAGCTAAGAATGAGACTTGGATAGAGGGAGCTGACTAAAGCCCACCCAAACAAGAAAACAGTGCTGTAGTAAGATGGTGGAAAGATATTCAGATGATGGTGGTTGGTTGCTGACCTAAGCACTGAAGGATTTTGCGCCAACCTTTTCTCAAGAGGTTACAATATGTGATGTGGAATCCCATGTGGCTTGTATGGCTGCCTGCTTCTGCTGGAGCTGAACCTCACTACACTGATCTGTCCTTTTGTAAGCTCTGAATTGGGTCAGGCATTGTGGGCTGAAGGGAACATACTACATCAGTTATTTGACTTCATTTTTGCTTTTGAGTGCGATTCAAGATGTTGACTTTGCTCTGCAAAGCTCCATATGATTTGGGCTCTGGCTTTCTAAAAGGCCTTCTTTCACCCCATGTGGTACCGTAGCAACTGAAGTCAGCCAGGGCTTTTGAACTAATGGTCTCAATATCTCATAATTTGGCATTCTACATGGATGACCCTCGAATCTGGAACCTGCCTCTCTTACTGGCCCATCAATGACTGAATCTGTCGACCTTTCAGGCATTGTGCAAAGCATCTCTTTTCTTCTGTGTTTGCCTGGAGAGGGTTGGGTGAGGAAAGGTAAGTTTTGCCCCTGAGAAGCAGCAAATGTGTATGCCTTTTTAATTAGGTTGTGCCTAAGGGTGCATTTTGTAAAGCAATAAATAAATAACATGACAATTATGTGCTTATATTTCTCTTGCTAGGAAAAGAGGCTACAAACTCATATATTACATTTAACAGAAAAAGAGATGTTTCATTTGATAAATAACTGCGGCCTCATAAGTAAAGAATAGTTTAAAAAATGTTTTTGGCACTTTCCCAGAGCTTTTCCAGCTCTTTAAATCATAACATGAGTCATTATAACCACCAGTGACTTCTCTAGAAGCTCATAGCAGTTTAAATAGCTGCTTTAAACTCTGGTCTCTGAAGATTTCATGGTAGAACCATCCTGTGGTCAGATTCATCCCTTATACTTTTAATCCTTGTATCATACTTTCTTCCAAGATGTGAAATGGTCTCAAAGAATTTGGGTATATACATATTTTTTAAAAAAACTCTGTTAATATTAATCTGAACTGTGCACAAAGGTTACAACCCAATTATTATTCTATGCCTATATATTTTTCCTGCTGAACAATCAGAGCTTTGGGGCCAAGTCCCGTAGAGCTGGTTAGATAATGATTGGGAATAACATTAATTGAAAAGTTGATGTGTATTTCATTAAATAATTACTCACAAAGGGTGCAATTCACCCCTATGCAGCAGCCCACACAAGGACTAGACTCCACTTTAATGGTGAAATCCTAGCGGATCTTAAACATAAAAAAGAAGCTTACAAGAAGTGGAAGGTTGGACATATGACCAGGGAAGAGTATAAAAATATTGCTCGGGCATGTAGGAAAGATATCAGGAGGGCCAAATCGCACCTGGAGCTGCAGCTAGCAAGAGATGTCAAGAGTAACAAGAAGGGTTTCTTCAGGTATGTTGGCAACAAGAAGAAAGCCAAGGAAAGTGTGGGCCCCTTACTGAATGAGGGAGGCAAGCTAGTGACAGAGGATGTGGAAAAAGCTAATGTACTCAATGCTTTTTTTGCCTCTGTTTTCACTAACAAGGTCAGCTCCCAGACTGCTGTGCTGGGCATCACAAAATGGGGAAGAGATGGCCAGCCCTCTGTAGAGATAGAGGTGGTTAGGGACTATTTAGAAAAGCTGGACGTGCACAAGTCCATGGGGCCGGACGAATTGCATCCGAGAGTGCTGAGGGAATTGGCGGCTGTGATTGCAGAGCCCTTGGCCATTATCTTTGAAAACTCGTGGCGAACGGGGGAAGTCCCGGATGACTGGAAAAAGGCTAATGTAGTGCCCATCTTTAAAAAAGGGAAGAAGGAGGATCCTGGGAACTACAGGCCGGTCAGCCTCACCTCAGTCCCTGGAAAAATCATGGAGCAGGTCCTCAAAGAATCAATCCTGAAGCACTTAGAGGAGAGGAAAGTGATCAGGAACAGTCAGCATGGTTCACCAAGGGAAGGTCATGCCTGACTAATCTAATCGCCTTTTATGATGAGATTACTGGTTCTGTGGATGAAGGGAAAGCAGTGGATGTATTGTTTCTTGACTTTAGCAAAGCTTTTGACACGGTCTCCCACAGCATTCTTGTCAGCAAGTTAAGGAAGTATGGGCTGGATGAATGCACTATAAGGTGGGTAGAAAGCTGGCTAGATTGTCGGGCTCAACGGTTAGTGATCAATGGCTCCATGTCTAGTTGGCAGCCGGTGTCAAGTGGAGTGCCCCAGGGGTCGGTCCTGGGGCCCGTTTTGTTCAATATCTTCATAAATGATCTGGAGGATGGTGTGGATTGCACTCTCAGCAAATTTGCGGATGATACTAAACTGGGAGGAGTGGTAGATACGCTGGAGGGGAGGGATAGGATACAGAAGGACCTAGACAAATTGGAAGATTGGGCCAAAAGAAATCTAATGAGGTTCAATAAGGATAAGTGCAGGGTCCTGCACTTAGGATGGAAGAATCCAATGCACCGCTACAGACTAGGGACCGAATGGCTCGGCAGCAGTTCTGCGGAAAAGGACCTAGGGGTGACAGTGGACGAGAAGCTGGATATGAGTCAGCATTGTGCCCTTGTTGCCAAGAAGGCCAATGGCATTTTGGGATGTATAAGTAGGGGCATAGCGAGCAGATCGAGGGACGTGATCGTTCCCCTCTATTCGACACTGGTGAGGCCTCATCTGGAGTACTGTGTCCAGTTTTGGGCCCCACACTACAGGAAGGATGTGGATAAATTGGAAAGAGTACAGCGAAGGGCAACAAAATGATTAGGGGTCTAGAGCACATGACTTATGAGGAGAGGCTGAGGGAGCTGGGATTGTTTAGTCTGCAGAAGAGAAGAATGAGGGGGGGGATTTGATAGCTGCTTTCAACTACCTGAAAGGGGGTTTCAAAGAGGATGGCTCTAGACTGTTCTCAATGGTAGCAGATGACAGAACGAGGAGTAATGGTCTCAAGTTGCAATGGGGGAGGTTTAGATTGGATATTAGGAAAAACTTTTTCACTAAGAGGGTGGTGAAACACTGGAATGCGTTACCTAGGGAGGTGGTAGAATCTCCTTCCTTAGAGGTTTTTAAGGTCAGGCTTGACAAAGCCCTGGCTAGGATGATTTAACTGGGACTTGGTCCTGCTTTGAGCAGGGGGTTGGACTAGATGACCTTCTGGGGTCCCTTCCAACCCTGATATTCTATGATTCTATGATTCTATGATTCACTGAAGTTTGATTTAGGAGCTCAAAATAAGACTTATGTGGAACTTGTACTGGTCCTCAGCAGGAAGGTGAGTTTTCTATTATTTGCCCAACTGTAGTCACAATACAGAAAAACCTTCCTTAAATGAGTGAATAAATCTATTGTAGTCAATGGGGATACTCATGTGAGTAAGGGTTGCAGGATCAGGTCTATTCTAAGTAAAGTGCATAGGATTTGGCTCTAGATGGTCTCTGTATTAAACCTGAATGGTATAAGGGGTTTGGAAAGTCTGGAGTGGAAGTCGGGAAGACGGGGGTCTGGAATCAGTGTAGCTGCAATTAAGAACACATGGGCTGTGAGCCCCAAAATGAGAGATCAAATCCAGAGGCAGTACAGAACCACAGTAGGTCTCTGGGAGGAGTGACTCTTGCCTGGGATATTAGGCTGGATTTCACAATTCCAAAGAATACTTTTGAAAAAAATTGTTACTTATCACGCATCATTGCAAAAGTGAAATGCAGCTGGGATCTGTACAAAAAGCATAATAAAATATGTATTTGTATAATGAAATATATATTGGAATGAATGCTACCACTGTAAGTGTGACCCTCAACAGAAACAAAATGGGCAGACTACAACTTGGTTTAAATGAGAGAGAGACCCTTGCTGTCATCTAACGTACGTTGGGATAAAACACTTCCTTGCATAGCACGAAACACTCTTACTGGATGTTTCAGACTATGCTTATGAGGAGTATTTGGGGCCCTCTGACGCCTCTCCCACTGTGAAGAGGAGGGCTTTTTTATTCCCTCTGCAGATTTAGCACCCACTGCAGGTCTCTCTTGGCTGCATTCTGCTTAAGTCAGCAGATCTCTCATTGTCAGTGAATTTCTTGTCAGAAAACTGACAGATGAGCAGACCAGGAACTGATGCCGCCTCAGTGGAACGGACAAAGTGCTGAGCCAGCCTTAGAGCCACAGAGGTGTCCAGTGGGGTGGGGGGGTGAGGGGCAGACACGGGCAAGGTATTGTGAGCACACATATCCTGGCACTAAGTGATTAGACACATTTTAAATGATCGCCTTTTAGAGCAGGAGACATTGGCAGGGGAACCCTTTTTATGGCTCTATAGTCCCTACCAATATAAAAAAAATAACGTTGTCCCTTCTAGAACCAACCAGTCATCCCCTGGATTTGAGAAGCCCTGGTCTTAGAGACACTGGCCCAAATTCTGACCTGATTTACACCCCATCCAGTCCCACTGGAGCTGCATAGGGATTAATCAAGGCAATATTTAGGGCTTAATCCTGCAAGGTGCTGAGTAATTCTGGAGCATGCCAAGCACCACAATCCTCACTAGTGGCTAGATGTGCTGTGTCACAGGATGCTGACACTGCAGAGGTTTCAAGGGCAGTGAGCCATAGGACTTCAATCAGAGTTTGGTGATTACTCAGCACCTTGCAGTTCTGAGCCCTTATATGGGAGTGTAATGCATACAGCTGAGCTAAACGAGTCCCAGTTGGGAGTGAAACCTTGTATTATACAGTCATGTTTCTCAATAGGCTTTAGAGGTCTGGCCATAAAACTGTCATGGCTATTACTATTAAATCTGATTTCTGCTAACCAGTAGGGAAAGTTCTTCAGACAGAAAAAAAATCACTAATAAATCAGCTATCTGGCTGTGGTCACTCATTCTTTTTGATTGATAACAGGTAGAGTTTGCATGTCAAGATCCTCTGAATGATAACAGAGCTGTCTATCAAAGGAAACTTTTGAAATTAATCTGTAAATTTGGCTTTAAAATATGCAATGCACTCCCATGTATAACTTAAGTGGGGAATGAGGAAGAACATTGGCAAATTCAGTACAAAGATGGAGGGTCCCTTTTTTGCTTCGGTTGAAATCAATGGCAAAATTCCCATTCCTTTTGGTGGGAGCAGGAGCAGGTCCCAAAAGATATTTGCATTTGTGAGGGCAGAGGAGGCTTTTCTGAGAACAGTCTTAGCAAATGGCTCTTTTAAGTGATTCTAGGAGAAAGGTTCAGTCTCTAATTCTTCAGCACAGTGGCTTACTGCACTGAAAACCTTTTGCAGTGTCAGCATCCTCTGACACTGAATAGCCAGCTAATAATTACAGACAGATTTGCCACAGCAAAGTACAAATCTGATTTGTGATGATGTGTAAATGTCAGAACACTATCTGCACAGTAGCCAAGGGCTGGATACATTGTAATTAAAAGCATTTAATTTCAGTTAATCTTAATTAAGAATATAATATTTGCCTCCTCCTTACCCTCCTCCCCCCGCCCTCAAATTTCTTCAATGTGATTGTCACAGTTGTAAATAACTACTTCTGTTAACCAGCCTTTCTTTGGGGATAAACTGACTGAAGAGATTATCAGTTACATTAGTCATGGCAAAGGAAGACTGTCCATGTATGTAGATGTGTATATAAGGAATTAGGCTGGACTAAACACCCTTTTCTCTGAGACTGCTGCAGAATGGCACTCCAGCCCCTTGTGATGCCAGATAATCTCTAGTTTGGAGATGGCAGGGTTCTAAGCCGCTGAATTCATGTTTTATGAGGACATGGGCATATAGAACTGTAACGCAAGGTACTATCAACAAAGCAGGTCAGATATAATTTGAGCTGTGCAGAGGAGGTGTCTTACTCTGGGATGACCTGCTGGTTTGATCCTTGTCACTGTTTAGTAACATGAGAGCATCCGGGAAAAGCATCCATTTGTAGTTTCTAATCTGGATCCCAACAAAGATGTATATTGACTTCCCTTTCCCAGTTGGGGAAACCAAACATTGCAGGAGTTTGGAGCTATGGGCTAGCGATGACATTCCTTTGGTGGAGACATGCCAACATTTCTCACTGTTCCAGTGACATCTGCCAATAAATCACTGTAATCTTCTTTCTTTCAGATAGCTCCATCTGTGAAGGGGTTTTAGGGCCTGATCCAAAGCATGTTGAAGTCTATGGGCAGTCTTTCCGTTGCCTTCAGTGGGCTTTGGATCATGGCCTTATAGAAGGAAACCAGGAATGTAACACATAGGATGCTGATGAGGGCAATTTTGACCTAAATTTAAAATGGTTGTGAGTAGCTATTGGAAGACAGCTATTGGAAAGGAATCTTTTCGTTTTCTTCATTGCCATCAAGAAATAAAGCCCTGAATGCTTGCAAGAAATTAGACATCCTTCCAGGAATGGGTAAAAATTAATCTTAGAAATGGACATGTATGCTTTAAATGTCTGTCCTAGCACCAGGGCTGAAAAATAGAAGAGGCTCTAAAACCATTGTATGTGTTCTTCCTGAATAATCTGCATTGTTACTGCTAATTGGCATAAATCTTATTCATAATAGCCGCAGCAGAGATTTTCACTGAATCCATTGCTAATCCAATAAACTGTTGAGGCTGATAAAGTGGGTTGCTCTGGGCATTGCTAATTTTATTTTCATGCTCCTGTTGGCTACCATTCATTAACCCTAAAATATCAGGGTGGTCTGCCTTGCATAAACAATGGAAGAGCAATACTACATTAAAACTGTAATAAGATATACATTGTATTTGGATTGTATATTTCTTGTTTGTTCAGTGCCTAAAGCAAAAGAGACAGATTCTAAACGCTACCTCAATACAAATGCATAATATATTAATAATATATTTTATTAAACTATTTGGATTATTTATTTGCTACGCAGACTTTTAAAGCATCAGCCACCACAGTATTTTGCATTAATCCTATTCCTTACTTGCACCTATCTATTTATTTTATTTATTAATTTAAAGTATTTAGTGTCATGGTATCCAACCATTGTTTTGCATACAATTACATCAGCTACCCAAGATGGAAAGCATAAAATTTAGGCCCAATTCTGCAAAAATGTATCCCTTGGTTGTGATGCTTACTATTGTAAGTAGTGCCACTGAATTCAGCAAGAACCAAATTCTGACATTAGTGTGGACTATGGCAAATGTGTTGGAGAAGCTGATGATTGAGTAAGCATGTACTACCCCTTCTCCCAGAGTGGTTCCTCCAAGTCAGAATGATGGGGCACATTGTTGAGGCAGTGTGGGGAGGCTTACAATACTATTGTTTCAAGTTTTTAGGACTAGAGGTGTGCCTGAGCATGTTAGAGACAACTATGAAGACAAAGGTCCTGTCCCAAAGAGCGTACTTTCAAGATCCCCATACTTATATCCGGAATAGAATAGAATAGAATAGAATAGAACAGAATATCTGTTCTGGGAAGGGCTTGAAAAATGTACTTGACACCTGCTAACCTATGGTCTAATTCTACTAATAAAGATGAAAACATCAGTGTTATCATGAGCCTTCTGCCTGCTTCTGAAATAGCATTTAATGACATCATCACACGGCATTCCTTAAATAATGCAATATCATACCTCTCAGGAACTACTTCAAAAAGAGGCAGTGAGAGGAGGTAAGATACTCCACTACCTGTGGAGTTGAATCTGCATGCATTGGGAGAATGCTGCATCCCATAAAGCAGCAGTTGTGCTTCCTCCATACTCCAAGCAGTTGAGAGGGAAAATGCTTCTAATGCTCTCTTTGGCATGTTGTGGCTCCTGACAGGCACAGTCCAGCCCTCAGCAAAAGCCCTATGCAAAATATCCTGCACATGCATACACTATGATATTCAATGGTCAGAACATAGTCAAATCAGAACCAAATTTGACTGGAATGCTCCAAGGCACTTCTCCTGAAAGAGGACTGTTTCCCTGCCAATTTTGTAATTAGGCCCAATGGTTTGACTGGTGAGCTGTTCAGAAATAGAAGTTCCAAGAACTTTTCTTCCAGGGGAAAAGCATATGGGCCAAATCTCTGCTGGTGTAAACAGCTGCTGCAGAGGATTTGGCCCTATATTTTATCATTCTCCTCATACTATAAAATGGCTTGCTAATTGCTGCTCAGACTTTGAAAAACAAACAATCTTTAAACAGAGACCAAACCTGGAAAATATCAGGAGTTAGGTGACCCTGGGAGAAAGTGATGAGCAACTGAAAACAGGGGATTAGAATGGAAAAGCTCACCCAGCCTTAATAGCATATGGGTGACTTTTCTCTCCTGCTAGGATGAAGAATTAAGTAAACCTTGCAAACACATCTAAGGGGAAAAGGTATATTGGAGTTTGATCTTACCTAATTTGGCAGTATCCTTTTCTTTTTTCTTGTGCTTGGTGAACTCCTGGTAACTTCTTTTAGTTAAGTCATAGTATGTCTACACTGCAATAAGAAACCTGTGACACTGAGATTCAGAGCCTGGGTCAGCTGACTCATGCTTGTGGGGCTTGGGCCACGGGGCTAAACAAATAGCAGTATAGCTGTTTTGGCTTGGGCTGGAGCCCATGAGGGGAGAGGGTCTCAGAGCCTGGGATCCAGTCCATGCCCAAATGTCTACACTTCAATTGTGTAGCTTGGCAAGCCCAAGTCAGCTGATCCGAGCCAGACATGGCCACACTGTGGGTCCTTTATTGCAGTGTATACTTGTACCTTAAAGGCTTAGGAAATGCAAATGCAAATCTGACTGTGCTTACTAATGCTGCTCTCTGTTCTAAACTGTAAGCTGATATATTGATCATTGTTTGAGTGCTTCCACAGCTTCTGTATGTGCCATATGTACATAATAATGGAACACAACTGGTAATAATGGCTTATCTAGAACATCAGATCTGATCACACTAAAGCTCTTTCAAGAGAGAAAGCTAAAGAAAAATGCTGCTGTAAGTATTTTTTTCAAGCTTCTCTGCAAAAGTATTTTCAAATGATAAGTTAGGAGTTTGAATAAAAATTAATACTGCTCTAGGTATTAAAGTATGAATAAAATGTTACAGAGAAAACTACCGCTAATTAGCTGAAGTTAATTTTCTTCTTCAAACCTGCCAGTGGTTATTTTTCTCTTTATCCAAGAAAGATTCCTTGGAACAAACACAAACAAAACAGAGTGAAATGGATATTCTGTGGAGGAAAGTGGCAAAATATATAGCTAGACTAGAAAGGGAAATCAGTGGTGCATTTTTTTTTAATATTACTGCAGCATGTTTGAGTCCAGGGCAACACAGCAAAAGCAAAATGCTTGTTAAATCATTCTAGTGTGCTAATATCGTAGTGGATTTGATGTTCCAAATATTGATGTTCCAAGTATTGACTACAGCAATTGTCAGGACTTGGTGTTTTATGGATGGTGGTTTGTTTCTTTTCTCTGATTACAGATGGTTTCAGCCTCGTGATACAAAGAAAAAGGGAAGAAAATAAAAAAGGCAGACAGTTTACTACAGAGAAATTAAAGTGAAATATCATTGCATTCCCTATGGAAATGTATATTTCTAGTTGAAAAATGTTTTTTACAAGATGACACAGAAGGCAATAGAAATTTAACTTACAAATTCTGTCTTTCAGTGAGTTCAATGAAATGTCTGTGTTCCAATAGTCTATTTATTCCTAACAGGCCTGATTTTCAGAAGTGGATCTGTAGCTCCTGTGGAAATCAGTGGGAGCAGCGGACACACTGCGCCTCTGAAAAAGCAGGCCCATAATGTCTACTCTGGGTGTTCATTAGTATGCAGGAGCAAATTTTAAGTGTGCTGCTTTTCTGTAAGGGTATAAAAAAGTTTTCCATGGGACAGACTGATATTGCTGGACGACCCGTCAAAAATGATCAGAATTGAAAGGAGGAAGAAGTAAATGGAAACTTTAAGGCATTTGACCAAAAAAAAATATTTAAATGATGCAAAAGTGCTGTTGATATATTTAATTGGGATGTAAAGTCAAGTCAAAGGAATGAGATCGGGGATAAATTGAAGTGGAGTTGCACCAAAGGTGCTTTTATGCTTGCTGAGAACCTGGCCCTTTATGTTTCATTTGTTTTCATCCTTGGTTCTTCAGAAGCTTCTTGCTGTTTCTGGTGCTTATGTGTGAGCCCTGTGTCTATAATTAATAGGCAGCAAGCCTAGCTTTCTTCCTGGCTTCTGTAATACAAGAAAACCACAAAATGGACCAATGTCTTTAACTAGTATTAAATGAGTCAGATGCTTAAACGGAGGGGTTTGTGAATGCAGTGTTGTTGTAGCCATGTTGGTCCCCAGATATTAGAGAGATAAGGTGTGGGAAGTAATGTAATTTTTGGAATGGGATAGGACTAGATTATAGGACTAGATTCTGATCTCAACTACCCTGATATCAATTCAGAGTAACTCCACTGAAGTCAGTGGCTGTGCCCTTGATTTACACAGGTGTAACTGTGATCAGAATCTAGCTCCCAATCCATAAGGAACAAAAAGCACTTTCTGTCAATACAAGAAAGAGCTGCAAAAAGTCTATATCTGTCCCTGGAAGAACAGCAGCAAGATGCAATGGTGGGCTCATTAATGTCTCACACTAGCTTGCTGTTCAGAATAAGCAGCCCAGTGCTACCCTGTCGTGTTACCAGAAATGAGAGTGAAGTCCTGTGTGGGCAGATGCTAGGCTCATGTTCTTCACACCATTAGAGAGGGTACGTTCATCATGAAAATGACACATTCAATGTAGAGGTTGAGGGGGGGATGGGATGGGAGAGAGACTGAGAGCGAATGATGTGCAGAGAGCTAATGAATTCATGCTGTAAACGAGGGGAAGAAAAATATTCAGATGCTTTATTTAAACAACAACACCAACAATAATTCTGGAAGGAGATAAGCGACTAGCTCAGAAATGGCACACACAAAGGGAAATGTTAATTATAGCCATCCAAAGCAGGCAGACAATATGAGCTCATATAATAACCTCTACACCTTTCTAATGAGTACAGTGCTATGAAAGTCAGAGATTGTAAAGGAAATCAGTAAAATTCCCATTGATCACAGTGACTAATTATGATTATATTAATTGAATAGCTTGAAGGCAGAATCTTGAGAGAACTTTCAATTGTCAGAATAGTCTAAAAATCATAGCTAGGAATAGTGATAACAGGTAATGATTAGTTCATATTTCAACAAGAAAGAGAAATGAAACATATCTTCTATTTTTAATGCATAATTTTGGAAATTCTTCCACTCCCTCTTCCCCAGTTCATCATGTAATATTTTGTGACCTGAAGAGACACGAGAGGAAAGATGGAATAATAAAAAGCAGCATATTTTGCAGACACTCTCATGCCATTGTCTTGTGCTGAAACTGCAGTCAGTAGAGTGTCTTTTTTTGTGTTTTAACAATGGTGCTGTTCAGCATGTACTGTCTCTTTAATACTATATCTGATTCCATTTTCTCTTGTTACTTACTTGGGGTAAAGGAAACACTGCAACAACAACCTTTTGCCTTCAGGAATCCCCTGGGTAATTTTACTGAATGTTGGGATCATCTCCAAACGAAATTTCTCTGTTACATGGCAGCAAGTGAACGTGATAGGATTATAAAACAGGACTTTTTTCACTGTAGAAATGCTTGAACTCACTCCAGACAATTATGCAGCCTGCCATTTTACACATCGTCTATTTCAGTCGTACTGCATCAATTATTCCATTAACATTACTGCATACTAAGCAAGAATGTATCACTGGTCCTGTAGACACTGAGGGGATGAGACATATTTCAGAATAAAAAAAGATATTTACATTTGAGAAACTTCAGGACACTTATATGCATGGCCTCGCTGTATGTCTGTGCGAAGTATTTCGATCTCCTAGCCTGATTAACGTTGTTAATTTCTGTCCTATTGTGGTTTTTGCACATGACACAATGATGAATTCTCCCTTACTCTGTTAGCTGTCAGCTGAACTTAAAAGGTCCAGTTTAATTAGAAATATTTTAACAGCTTTATGTGAAGATTAACAGAAATTAGGTAGGAAAAAGGGCTTTCAAGAGTAAGGACATATGAATTTTCGGGTGGCCACCCATCCCGAATTGGGCTGGACAGTCCAGAAATGCGGAGGTTAAGTCCCAGTTCCAGGCTGAATGACTCTAGGATACCATTTGTCCCGGATTCCCTGCAGCACCATTCCAGACCTGCCTGAGGCTCGGGGGCGGCACCAGCCTCTTCCCAGTGACAGTGGGGTGGCAGAGGTGGGCCTTAGCCCCCACTTGCCACAAGGCCCTGCCCCTGCTCCTCCTCTTCTCCCCAAAGCTCCTGCCCCCTGGAAGCCACAGCCAGCATGGTTAGGGCCACCCAGGAAGCCCTGGCCTCTGTGAGGAGCCCTGGATACTCCACCTGCCCTGGGCAGCACACACTGGGGCGTGGAGACACACACCGGGGGGCTGCTCTCCCAGGGCTCCCTGGGCGACTCATACCATGGGCCGGCTCTGGCTTCTGGCCTGGCCAGGAGGCACGGTCTCAGGGAGAAGGAGGAACTAGAGCGGGGGCTTGGGGAAGAAGAGGCGCAGGGGCGGGACCACAGAGGGGGCGGTGCTCTTGCATGTGTCCTGTTTTTGCCTTTTGAGAAGTTGGTCACCCTAATGAATTTGCTATAAATTCAGGCAAGCTCACCAAACACAAAAATCATGCTCAGAACTGTATTTAAGGAAGAAATTTAAATTCACTTAAAGAATGGCTAGATGGCAATTGTTGTTCTCTCCTACATTTAATGAAGCTTCTGGTATGATTTGATTTTCAAAAAAGTCTGTTTTAGCTGATCTCCCAAATTAAGAATGTCATACGGATTGGTGTGAAAACTGAAATTTAAACCTTCAAAATGTCTTTCTGAACCCTTTCAGCATATTTTAGCAAGAGAATTACAGCACTTCTGCTTAAAAATATAATCATAATTAGATACTGAACAAGCTGCCTATTTTATACTCTTTAAGGATTAGGCTGACATCAGACCGTAGGCTGTGAGTGAAGTTAAACTGGGTTTGGGAAACACAAGGGTGTTTGAGATGAATTTGAGATTATTTTTTTAAAGCAGTTTGATTTAGGATTTTATCCTTTCCCCCTTATGTCTATTGAAGCTAAAATATTGTCAGTTTCTCAAGTTCCCCTTTGGTAAGAAGGCATTTTAGATTTTCTAAGTGTTGAACAAAATGAACAGGGAAGGGCAGACAATATGGATGCTTTTGTTAATTGATTCTTGTAGTGGTGCCTATAGCAGACACCACATTAGAAATTCCTAGGTAGTTACAGTGTTAGATCCCCAGTTCAAGAAATCTGCAAACACCCCTGTTCAGGACATCACTCAAGTACATGCATAAATCCAAATGAAGTCAATAGACTTGTCTAGACTAGACAGGGAAAGGTGCTTTGTTCAATCAGGATATAGAGTGCATCTTCACTAGGGAAAATAGGGATGTGTTCTTACTATGTGTTAGCTAACACGTGGTAACTAACATAGGCAGTTGGTCATTTTCTCAGTGGAGATGCAATCAAGTCTAATCCTGCTGCCTTTGAAGTCAGTTGCAAAACTCTCATTGTTTTCAACAGAAGCAGGATTGGGCTCTTGATGTGAAACATGCTCCTGATGCAACAATAATAATAATCATCATCACAGTGCCACATCTGACATTGGTTTTTCCTCAGCACGTATTCTGAAAGAAAGTTATTGATGTCAGCAGGACTCACCACAGTGTGGTATTTAGACAGAGACTGTCACACTGAGCAAAACATTTCCATATATCTACAGAAACCAACATCCATTCGCATTAAACAGTTTTCCTTGGCACTTTGGTTGATTATCCAAGATGTAAAAATTGCTGCAGGGCTACCTGCTCCTCACACCCTCCCTGCTTCTTACCCCACCTTGCAGAGAAGTTGTAGGGCCAAATCCTGCTCCTGTTTAACCTGTGTGGATCCCTCCCCCCCTCTTCATTTTGAGGCGGTTGCATGGGTGTGATTGAAGGCAGCATTTGGCCTGTAATGGGCAATGTGGTGGTGTTGCCAGGGTTACACACTACAGAGCTGCGGAGAAGAATGGGCTTGTTTGAACAGGAATAGATCCACTGAAATCACTGACAAAATCACTGTCTTTTATCAAAGGTGTCTCATTGTGAAAGCAACTTAATGGCGACAGTCACTGATGAGGATTGAGTAGAAATATGCCCAGACTAAAATACCCAACCTACGCGGTTAGATGCAAGTACAACTGAAATGCTTCTAGGTAGTGGATTAACCCATTTGTACCCAAAAACATTCAGGTGGGGTGTTCACTACCTGGAGGAACGAACCATGATATAATTACCTGGAGTTAGTCTTTTCTTGTAAGGAGACAGTGCTATCGGATGAATTAGACTGGGACTGGGAGCCAGGAACTCATGTGTGGCCTTGAGCAAGTAATTTAGAGGAAGACTATTCACCCAGTTCTGTCCACACAGTGTAGAGGGGAGGAGCAGCTTCCAGAGGACTGTTGACTGGCTGGAAGTGAGCAGGCAGGGGCAGGAAATGTGCAGAACCTTGGCCCTTACCAGTCTCAGTGCTGCAGCATGGAAGGGGGAGTAATCTGGACCAGGTAAAGGGCGGGCACAGGTTGCTTCTCTCCTGCAGCAAGTAGGAAACAAGGATCAGATGGTGAGTCTGAGTTATAACTTGATCCATGGTCTGTTCTTGGGTGAATGAAACTATGTGCTGCCTCTTACACTGTGCTAGTGATAAACCCACAGTCTAGCCCTTAACCTCTCTGTGCCTCAGTTTCCTCATCAGTAGAACAGGGATAATGTTCCCTGACCGTATCTCACCAAGTGTGGTCAGGATTTGTTGGCTGGTGTTCATTTGGCACATGTAGGATCTGGAGTGCTATATAATACTACCTATGTTCTTCTTTTAGCAAGAAGATTAATTATTTACCCAAATTGTCCATCATCAGTCAGCACCTTTGCCATAGCATGAAAGAGAAACAAACACACAGCTGTACAAAAGTCTTATTTTTCCCCCTGAAGCATGCAGAATGGGATCAAGTACAGCAATGGATTTTATGGACTCTTTGTTGGAAATCACATTACATGGAAATATCAGCCCCAAAAAGTTTTCATCCCCAGCGTGGGCAGAGAGGAGATTCATTGTGTCCTTGTTTTCATCGCCATAATTTCAAGCTGTGTCACTTGCTTTGGGCCACATACTTACGCTATGTCAGAAGCCTCTGGTGTTCTTTTATATTTCATAACAACTTGTTCCCTTATAAGTGCGGAGAGGGGAGACAACCGGAAGAGCACTTGAAAAGGCTCCAGGATTCAGAAATGCTACACATAGTGTGCCCATTTTTGCTGGAAACTCCTCTTTCTCGCTGCTATGGCATGTGTTCTGTCCACCTCAGATTTCTGGTTTCATGGGCTCTGTCACTGGCGCAGAGGTTTCTTTATAGGTAAAGCCCTGCGAGCCTGTGGATGTCCACTTTGTACCCACAGACTATGTTGGCAGATCGTGGATAAGATGCGATAAAAATTTTGTATCCATGCAGGGCTCTATTTATATGCTCTCCTACCCCCTGGGCTGACACTTGAGTGATAGAGGATGAATATCGACCTGCATATCTTTTCTGAATGATATGTTCTTTTAAACACGAAAACTAGCTTTTTCTATATGTCCTAAAGTCCTCCAACATTCCGAACTGTCTTACCCATAGGCCACATGTATATGGTATTGAGAGAGCAAACTAACCATTCTGATAGTGGATAATTGGGATTTCTCATGTTTTGGAGGCACCAAAAGTTCACCAGACACGTTGAATTCAACTTCATGTAGCTATTGAGCAGCTTGGCTAATTGCCAGGTTTCAGTCTATTTTATTTAAAATTGATACAGTGCCAAGACTTAAATACTAAAGGCTTCATTCTGCAACCCTTTTACAGAGTAACACTTGTTCATGCAGATAGTTTCACTGACTTCAGCAGGTGTACCTGTGTGAGTAGTACCTATTGAATGTGAGTAAATGTTGCAGAATTGATCCCAAGTAATAATTTGTGGCCAGATTTTGATGTTCGTACTCCAACTGGGTCACCGCTTAGTCCATAAATAGTCCAACTGGCTTTAATGGAACTTCTCATGAAATTCACTACTTTTCAGCACGAGCAAGGGTGTCAGAATATGGTCCTTTAAAAACCATAGAATATTATTTTATTTCATTCTCATGATGTCTTTTTATCACTGATTAAAGAAAAACCCCAAAGATTCATGATTGTATTTGCATATTTCTAAAACAATCTAAAAATTCCATTGGTTAATACAGACTCCCATAACATATCAGAACCACGCTGAACCATGCTGATTGAAAGTGAGAATCATAATATAAATTGCTAGAACTGCCAGATACTTTCCAGTTAAAATGAACCAGCCAAGAAGTAAGGAAAGAACCTAAAGACTAAATCATGTGCCCCAAAAGAAGATTTTTGTTACCCCCCCAAATTTAGGCATAAATGAAAACTCACACCCTGTAAATGTGAGAGAGGCTGAGATTTTCACTTCCTAATGTAAAAAACCCCAAACTCCCACTTCAAGCTGTTTTGGGGAGAAAAGATTGCAATCCCTGAAATCAGAATGCAGGGACTACTTCCTCCCTATTTCCCCTAGTGTACACCCTGCCCCAAATGGGGTAGGGAGAAGGCAGGACCACAATCCTGTCATATGGGTATTCACGGCAGGCCTGGCACAGAAGAGAGTCAAGGGTGTAGCGGCAGGGATGTTCCTCCTGTGTGATGGGCAGTCTGGGAAAGACATCCCCAGAAATAGGGTAACTGCATATAGCCCCTTAGCATAGGGTATGCATAAATAACAGACATGAGCCTGTACAAACACAAATAGCTGATTACAGGTGTGCATCAGCTGATGCATGCACATACTTTATAATTTACAGGCACACTTCTAGTTTTAAGGTCACAATTAAATGTAAGAGCTCTGAAGGGATTGCACTTCCTTAAAACCCCTCAACTCCTACATTTTAATCGGGTGTTTAAAGATGCTGTTACTAAATTTCAAGTATTGTTTATTTCTAACTTAAAGATAAAATATTAATTCTGGTTCCATTAAAGTCAGTGGGAGTTTTGTCATTGACTTCTGTGAAGTCAGGAGTTCCCCCACATGATCCTAGCCTTCTCTCGTTGACTTCAGTGCAAGCAGGATCTGGCCCAAAGATTTAATTTCACCTATTTTCTAAAAAGGTATTTGTATTTTCATTTAGAATTTTCCATATGAGAAAAAGATTATTCCATTTTTCCATTGCCTCAACTTTGTGTGCAGTGTTTTCCCTAATGGCAAATGAGTAAGTCTGGTTTTGTAAATGTACATGTGGAATCTACTGAGAGTGTGCATGCGTATTTAAATTTAAAGTGATTAAACCTAAACATCTCTGCTATTTAAGTGTAGGAAACAAAAATCTAATAAAATGTAAATCACTTTGTAATGTCTATTTTAGGTTTGTGTTCATATCTTTGGACGGTTTCAAAAATTATATTAAGTGCTTGCACATTCCATTGTCAATTTCTTTATTTTCCATTACGTCCTCATAACCCCTTAAATCTTCTAAAAGCTCTCTGTTTCTGAACAGGCGCACAGTGGTTTTGGGGAAAAGAGTAAGTGACACATTTTAAATCAGTTAGGTACTTACGGTATTTTCTGATATTCACTCTGGCATCTGACTTTGTTAGGTCTCACTGTGGGTCTGGCATAACAAAAGAACACGTCTTCGTGTTTATTATTTCTGTACCATGTGCTTGGCTTTGATTGATTGTGCACACACAGTTGATTTAATTGTAGAGGGAAGCTGCCTTTGTAATTAGGACTTTGGTTTCCCACTTCTGAAATAAACACACTACTATCAAACATAAAAAATGCTATTACACAAACAAGGCCCTTAAGTCCTTGTTATACTTTAATCAAGCTTAGTTACAGTGAGTCCCCACACAGGTACTAGTCCATTCTCTTTATCTACGTCCCCTAATACCTAACTGACCAAGTGGTGAGAGAAGAGCTAAGTTTGCAATCCTCTGAAATAAGCCATTACTCTTCAGCTAAGCTAACAATTTTGAGATGCTGAATTTCTTAACACTAATTAAAGCAGCTAGAGATCCTAGTTCTGTTCTCAGTAGTACAATTTCACTTGTATGGATTCATCCATAATTCTCTATTGCCTTAAGAGAAGTTCCAGTGAAAGACAAAAGGGGAAATTCTCCTCCTCTTCTGGCCATAAAGGACCTCAAATGATGAAAGACATTTTCCAAGTGGAAGACGGGTGACAGTTGGAGGAAAGTAGATGGATGGCTCAGAATAAGATCTCTCTTGAAGTCCAATTTCTCAGAAACCTCACAACTCCAGAGATATGGGGACTGCTGAACCTTCCTAAAGGCCAAGATCCCCTTCCTTTCTTCCTTTTAAAGTATTCAACAGGAAAGATCTGAATGAGGGTAAGTAAGACCATATAATTGAGGACCATCAGGAATAAAATTGGAAAAGGAAGAAGAAACCCATTACAAGGTCTTATGCTTAGACGTGTGCAGACTCAACTAGTTAGTTAAGAGATACTGCCTAATACCTCTTCTGATAACAAGGTTGCCAAAATGACAGTTCTGTGCTATTATTCTAAAGTTTCTTTGCATCTATACTTGCAGCACTCTGAAGACTTTATATGGCTCATATTCTACTACGTTCATTAACTCAAATCAGGAAGAGATTGAAGCTTGGACGCTGCTACACATAAATCCTAGACTTAAAGGTGGTGTTATGAATAATTGTGTGTTACAAGGACTGACCATTCACAGTATGTCAAGAACACCGTTGGCTCCACTGGTGAAGAATAAGAATCTCTGACAAAATAATATCTCCAGAATGAGAAGAAGATAGAGTTCAGTTAATCCTCCTCTGGGATATATTCCTTTTCAAAGAGGTGTTAGATCTAGCCACATTCCTGAAAGACAGTATGGGGCAATTCAATGACTAGAGGTCTCTAACTAAAGTGCCAGCCATGAGATCAGTAGAGATTTATCACCTGCTACACAGCAAATTGTAAAAAGTGGATTTAAGAGAGAGAAGTTGCCATTGCTATTGATGTTTGTAATAGTTTCAGAATGACAGTGAGGTCACCCAATTAGTCATGCAGATAATCTGTATGACTCTGCAGACTGCTAAAGGAAACAGGAGGTGCTGGTTAATCACAGACCATTTTAAAGCACAGCAGGGTATTGCACAGATAAATGACTCAGACCATTGTTAAAGCCAGGGAGAATATAAAGGCTTGTAATGTCTATGTTCCTTTTATTTATTTCAATTGCTATTGAATTATAGTTTTAAAGTACAAACTGCCACCTCCTGGAAGACAGTAAAACATACCCCTTATACAGGTATAGCTTGTATTCTCTCCTGCTTTACCTCCCTTTGATGTTGTCATTAGGGACGTTTGCATGTAATTCAGATGTTTACTGCTCCTTCCCCAAGTGAATTCACAAAACTCTGTTTATTACATCACAAGCAATCCCACAGCAGTGAAATGTGAGGTCATGAAGCCAACTGCAGAATAAACACCTGCCATCCCTATCATTCAATGGTATTTTAGGGCAACCTGCAACGGGTACACATCCTGACAGGGGCTGATCACTTGCAACTCCTGTACTGAAATCAATATGAATTGAAGACACTCAGCCCCTGTTTAGGGGTCAGATCATCCCCTTCCACAATAAAACTTGCTGGAGTAGACTCTAGTGGAGGATCTCTCTTCAATAGTCGCCTCATGGCCATCCCACCCACATCATCCCAGCAGGGAGAGGGTTGCCTTCCTGTAGAACAGGGTCTTGGGCTCCCCACCCCCACCCCAAAACTGACAGATCTCCTTGCAGATCTCGCCAAGCCTTCCAAACACTGACCCCTCCCTTGGCTCCCTGACAGCTCTCTATTGGAGCTGAACAACCAGGGATTCACCTGGCCATAGCTGCCTCTGAAAGTCCCAGGCTGTTGTCTCTTTTTCAAGGAACTTACAAGGATCCAGGGGGCATGCAATGTCATGCTTTCACCCCACCCTTTTTCCACCCTGTCTGCCTAGTCTCCACCTTTTCCTCCGTTGCAGACCTTGGACCTAGAGGGTGCTCTCTATGGAATCTGGAATAAGTAGAGGTTAGTGCTGCAGAAGGACCTGCGGCTGTGTGTTCACTACTAAGAAATGGGGTGAGATAACTAAAATGTATTAACTGGCTCACTGTAAAATCTAGTGGAGACAAGGCTGTATAGTTTCGACAGTGAAGTAGCTAGGCAAAGTCAGCTGCAGGTGGTGGAAGGTATAATATTGACCCGGCCTAGCTACCCAGGGGATGGTGGTACAGTAGTAGTGGTGGGAAGATGCACCCTGTGCCATGTCGCCTTTTCCCCAGTTTCAGTATTAACTGCACCTGTATTCCCCTCTTTGTGTTCCACTCCAGAAGTGCCTAGTCAGGTCTCAGGACTCCAGCTGTCACCTGGCTTTGGGCAGGGACCCTGGTCACTTCCTTCTGACCAGGGGATATTAAGGCAACACAGCTCCTTGCCTTACACTGTGATATCCCCAGCAAGCCTGTCTGCCTGTACCTGGGCATTGCTTTCTCTCTGAGTGCTATGAACAATGTGTTGCTCGCAGTTACAAGTTTAGTCTTACAGTAAAAGAAATACAGAAAAAACGTAATAAAAACAATAAATGATTTAAACACACACCAAACAGACCATGGCCCTAGTAGGCCAAAGTCTTTCAACCCTTCCACAAGCATTGGAGGCTTCTGTCTGTTTGCTGGATCAGAAGGAAGGTACTCAGTCAGTTTAAACAAATGGTGCCTAAACATTTCCTGTCACGCCCCCTCCCACACCAGTAGTGGAATCTGTCCATACCCCCCCCATCCATTATGGCCCAGCCAAGGCTTCCGCAGCAGAGGAGCTAGGGGCAGAACTGGGAATGGGGGAGGAGCTGGGGCCAGAGGTGGAGCTGGCTTGGGGGCAGAGAGGGAATGAGGGCAGAGCTAGGCTGAGGGTTGGCAGGGGGCAGAGTAGGGCTGGAGCTGGGCTGGGGTGGAGCGGGGCTGGGCGGTGCTTCTTCCCTACTGTGCACCCCCCCAGGGGGCATGCCCCACGGTTTGGGGATCACTGGTTTAAACACAGACTTTTTATGCCCAAAGCCTTTCTTTGTGTGTTGATCTCTGGAAAACCCGCTTTGAAGCAGTATACGCAGGCTTCCTACAGGGTGGAACTCTCTGTGGAGGTGTTTACAACCTAAGTGATTCACCTTTATCACTCCCCATTGTTTCTGGTTCCTGGAGGAGCTGTGGTAACCCTCTGCCACAGAGTTGCATACAATCTCTGACCCACCATGATACATAAACTGAATATAATATAGTCCCCAAAGATATTGCATGGGATTGCAGTATTTCTCACACTCTCCATGCACAGAACTAAGGGGAATGATCTGGGCCCTGATTTGATACAATAACTGTTGCTGAGCATTTTCCCTGAGGAAGGAGAGCAGGATTGAATCTCCACTGAATGCATCTGATGAAGTGAGCTGTAGCTCACAAAAGCTTATGCTCAAATAAATTCGTTAGTCTCTAAGGTGCCACAAGTACTCCTTTTCTTTTTGCGAATACAGACTAACACGGCTGCTACTCTGAAACCTGTCAATAAAATATGAATCTTATAAACAAAGAACATTGTCATGCAAAGATCCCTATCAGCAGTTGTGCAAATACAGCGGTACGGTTCGGTATGCCGTACAGGTAAGATATTTATAGCCGGTCCTCTATACCGGAAAGACACAGGAGGAGCAGAACATAGGGCCGCTGGGCAGCCCCACGCTGGCAGGGTCCTCCAGCACAGCTGTACGGTCCCCCAACCCCAACCCCGTCCTCCAGTGGGGCTGGCTGCTGTATCAGAACCCAGGCAGGGCTCAGGAGACGCAGCTGCGTGGAAGGGTTGGGGGGCAGTACAGCCGTGCCGGAGGAGCTGCCTGGCAGACCCATATTCTGCTCCTTTTGCCGCTGTGGTTCTGGAGAGCCCTGTGGTTCAGAAGTCTCCGGCACAGCGGGAGGAGGACAGAGACCCTCCCCCAACAAGGTAACATGAGATGGACATGGACCATGGGGAGGGGCCGGGGAGAGCGCTGGGGGCAGGGCAGGGAGAAGTCACCTGGGGGGTCACCTGGAGAAGTCAGGTGTCCCCCCACACACTTTGTGTCCCTCCCATGAGTGCAGCATATGGGTAAGAAATGAATTCTACTTGCACCACTGCCTATCAGTAAAGAGCTAGGAAGACGTTGTTGATACAGAGGCCTAGATAGCACAGGGGTTTCTAAATGCAATTCTTTTTGGGGGTGTGGGGGGAGGAATGAATATGTCATAACTGACTCTTCAAAAGGACGTGCTGCCAACAACAATTTGTTCCAAATTTTAGATTGTGTAAAATCAAGTTTTTTTTTAAAAAAAAAGCCCACACACAAACTGGACCAATAAAAATGTTTCTGTGAAATCCAATAGAAACAATTACTTTGTAATGAATAAACATTTGCACACAGGGTTTGCAACCCAAACACTACAGCACTAAGACCTGGAGAGTGAAACTGATTTTAAACAAAACTGGTCAAATTGACATCATTCGCTTTTATTATCTGAGCTGGGAGAAACACAAGGAGTAAATGTTTCTTTGAATTATGATTTCTTTTAAAGTCAATGGTGTCCTTTTAATCTAGAATTTTGATGGAAGCATTATATGTATTGCTTTCCTTTAAAAACACACACACACGAAAGCAATGTTTCTGTCTATTGCAGAATTCATTTTTACCCGCTTCACAGAAAACCCTTGAAATGTAATGTTAACAATAAACTCTTACGGGCCTCATGGCTTTTGATAGCATTGTCACTATTTCATTATAATGGTGTTATCAGTATCAACCTTTTTCAGCTAGCAGCTTGGTCCTTGCACTAGCAAGCTGTTAACAGTTTTCTGCATCATGCCTTAATAAATTCATAGCTAGCAGCATAATGCAGCATTTAGAACAATTAATGATTTTCAAGATATCTGTTGGGATAAATTTTTGTTGGCGTTTACTTTCTCCTGGGATTTCCATGATGTGCTGGACTAATTATCAAATATAATCAGAACATCTGATTAAAGTAAACCTAAGTGGAAAGCAAACTTAATAAATGATTCACGCTGATTGGCATACTAGGGACCTGAAATATTTATTAGTTTCACCATGAAACTGAGATAAACAGGACATTTTAAGAAAGGCAAAAATAAGATCCATAATGTGACTTTATAATTAAATGCAAAAAATAAAAATAGCGTTAATGCAATTTAAAGGATCTCTCATTTGAGTAAGGAACAACCCTGCCTTGAGGGTGGAGTAGATCTGCATTGCTCATCAGCTTCAGGAGCAATTCAGAAAAGCAGAATTCATCCTGGAATTGCCATGAGTCCAGCATACATTATTATTTCCCTGGCAGGTCTTCTGGTTTCATGTCTTTTGTATCTGTGGGAGGTTGTAAGATCAAACACTCAAACGTCAACAAATTTCAAAAGTTAAGGTTACTGAAAACAATTTTAATGTGGCCACGTTGCACATCTGCTATATTTTAGGGTATACATTAATAACAAAGTTACTAGCTTAAGAGTTATCTTTAATAAATGAAAGAGAAATAAGAAATACTACATAGTATAATGGAATATGTGCAACTTGCCTGAATTGGCATTGCATAGGAGTTAACTTTTGGAGTCTTCTAACTTTATGAGACCTGGATCTTGCAATCTTAACATGGCATTATGATAGATATTTGTACAGTTAATTTCTTTTGGGTTTTTAAGGAAAAAATTAAAATGGGGAAAAGGGAGTAAAAGCAAATGTAGAGGTAAATGGCTTGTGCATTTAGAAGCTCAACCAATGGATCATCTAAATTCTTTCTGCCATACTGCCTGATCTTTCACTCTTCTCCCCCTCTACCTAATTACTGTTATAGGAATTAAAATGCACTGCAAGCTGACTCTTGGTGATGAGTTGCAGCGGGAAATCAGCTCTCCATCTTGCTCTGAGCATAATCAAGGCCTCTGATTTTGTGCATGATGTTAATATTCAATTGTGCTTCAGGTTGAATATCAGTCTATGCTTCTGAGGGTTTTTTAAATTATTTTTGTGAGGAATTCTATAGCAAAAGTGTTTGGCTTGCAGGATAACATGAAGAGAGTAAAACCAAGTTTTAACTTTCCCTGATCTCATTTGGAAGGCTTTGACAGCAGTGCTTATAAATTGTTTGAATGAACCAGTACACTCTCAACTATCTCCACTGTGCAACTATTTTTAAGTGTGCTCCTCAGACCTAAGTACATTTTGTATTGCACATACTCAATACTAAATATTCAGACAGTGATATCTGAATTAAATCAAACCCAGTTATTTTCTAGCCAAGCAAATATTCTGGGCCTTAATGAGGGCTATGTTATACCAAGTCTAAAGTTTCAAACTCCATCCTTTTTTGCTGAAAACTGGTCTAAAAATAATGCAGTTACTATTTTCAGCCCAGCTTTAATCAAACATGGGAGAACATGATTGCTGAAAATTTGCCAAGCAAATTCTACTTTAGATCAAAACCCACGATAGAAGATATCAGCCCTAAACGTTAGTGTTTTGGAAGCTGTGTGTGTGAGAACAGAAGCTTGTACTAGCAACTGCTTTGCAACCATAACTACAGCAGGCTCCTGCTGTAATTAGATATAATAACCAGTATGCAATGTTGAATCTTATCAGAATAGCTGAACGCCCTTTTTACATTTGATTTTTTAGAGCTTAAAATTAACTTTTTCAGTCTAGTTCAAATAGATCAGTGGGCATAGGGATGAACTATTCCAGAAAGTTGATCTCCATTCTGCCCAACACATTTTGTGGATCCTTCAAATTTACATGCAAATTATAAAGGCTGCATCATCAATGACACAGACATGCCAAAACAGGAGCCATCAGCTGCCAATGTGCAGCATTCTGTATAAAATCACAGCAGACATTAGAGCTGTCCAGAAAATTCTGATGACAAATAGAAATTGAATTTTTTGAAAAGGTTTGAAATGTTTTCTCGTTTCTAGCAGATGTATTTTTATGCTGCTGAGCTCACACTAACTCAGAGCGGATGCTGATGCCTACCCCAATATGACTTTTTGTGGGATGTTCTAATTTAATTCTTTCCTTGCCTGCACACTACTTACCCAAGGATGGCTAGTTTAGATGACTTTCAGAACATTTGTCCAACAAAGCTCCAATGTGAGGAAAAGGCAGAGAGAGAGAGAAAGAGTTAGAGCTGCCTTCATGACTCTCAAAGGGGCCCTAATCTCTTTATAAACAGGTTCATCCCTTTATAACAATAATAATATTACTTTGCACTTCATCCAAGTTCTCAAGGCATCTTGCAATGGTGGAAGAGTATCATCATCCAATTTTTGCCTCAGAAGAGCACCTGTCAACACACGACAAGGCCAGGTGAAAAGAATGGCAGGATGTTGATGACCGGTCTGAGTCCATAAGATTCTCTCCCAAGTGATCTCATGTACACATTTTCCACTAGTGGTTGCACAATGATGACTTCAATTAAGTGCACTTACCAAGAAATAACACAATAGCATGAGCACACGTTACTGTGTAATTACCCCTGATTCCAGAGGAGTTTCCATGAACATAGTGATTTCGCTGTTACTGTGTAATCACATCCCATATTTCACTGTAACTATGCAATTAAGCTGTCACAACTCTAACAGCAGATGCAAGAGCAAAAGAGAGCATCCATCTTTTCCTTTTATAAAGAGCACTATTACTTGTGGTTCATATTGCAGCAGCACCTACGGGCCTCAGTCCCATAGAAGCTCCACTATGTTAGGTGCCACACAACACACAGGAAGATACAATCCCTGTCTGGAGGATGTTACAATCTAATTTGAAACAAGACACAATTTCCATATGTAACCAACACTAGAAGGGAAGTGGGTGAGGGAAGATGAAGCAAATGGCGATAAGATCACCTAGTTACAGGCTAGCTCTGTGTACAATATGATGGTTCTGTAGAAAGGGCAAAGTTACCAGCCTGCAAAGTAACAAGGACTTCTAGCTGTATTCACCTCATGTGGAGATATGATAGGCTAACTCGGAAAGATTGTAACTCGGAAAGATTTCTCATAGCCCAGTTGAAATGAACAGGGCCATCAGCGTCTATGGAAGCTTTATGGAGATTGTTGGACTAGGGTTCCGGACACCGGACTGCGCATCGCGAAGTCATGGGTGGGTCGGGAGAAGGGCACTCAGGTTTAACAAGATGGCACCCACTGACTTTTTTCACTCAAGATGGAAACTGAAGATACCTTTGTGTGCCAACATTGTATTCAAAGGCAGATTGTGGCTGGTCTGTGTGTTGGTGCCCATCAAGTGAGGAGCGGGGTGTAATGCCCCCCTCTCCAGTGCAGGGGCCAGCCGCAGTTGCATTCCATCTGTTCTGCTATGCATAGGTACTACTCCCTTTGATAGTGCCACCAGGGCACAAGCCACCCAAAGGGCTTGTGAAATCAAAGCCATGGTCACAGAGCTGGCCAACCATGGAGGAGAGCACATGCTGCATCTCTTAAAAGGAGGCATCATAGATAGGCATTTTCCTCCCATGGAAGAGCTCCAGGCATCATCATGCCTCAGTAGAGAAAATGTCTCTCTTGCTCCCATCATGGCTTCACCCTCCTGCTATTGAGGGCTCTGGCTAAAAAGCATAATCTGGTAGTAAGTAGCCATTGCTATGAGTTACACTTGATGTGCACACCAGGACTGGAGGTGATCTTACAAAAAAAAAAAGATCCCCCTCAAACAGCAGGGAAGAAAACAATATATGGTAGTTTCATCCCTTCATATTTTATTTTCCCATGGCCAGGCAAGGAGGTAAAAGACTGGGAAACCAACCTGATTCACCTTTATGTTCCTGTAGAGCACAATTCATTCTGGAACCAGAGAAGCCACCATGACATACGTCCCAGAACCTAACAGTGGTATCTGTGACATCTTGTCTGGAACTCCCCAAAGGCTGTGCACTGCATTTTTTCTCCATTGCCTCCAGCAAGTGTTTTATTTTAATACTTTTGTGGCCAGCCAGCAAAGTACCTTGGGTTAGTGTACAGATGGTTAATACCACCTCAGTCATCAGCAGAATAATGGTGGGAATCAGTTACCTGCCTATCAAAAACGCTTTAATTAAAGACCATCTTCCACTGTGACTGTTCTTCACACTTCACCCCTCACAGGATGCTCTCCCGGCAAGTGAGCAAAACAGCTAGTGTGTTGCTTGCCATGGGTTCTTTTATTTCCTAACTCCCAGATGCCTGTTTCTCTGATTGTATTTGTGGTCTGCAGCCCCCAAAGGGGATGCATTGCTTCCATTCCTCCCTGGCTCTGTAGGGCCACAAAAGCGAGATGGGAGTCTGGAGCACAATTTGTTGTCAGATGTTTATTTCCACTGATTTAGGATGGCAAAATAGAGAGTTTTTTGTTTCTGCTGTCCATCTCAGTCTTTCCTCTCTGTGTCCCATCATCCTTGGTATCTACAGTCTGGGAACCCAATTTGCCTTAGGTTGAGAGGAAGTGATTACCTTCTGCTGTTGAATGGACCCTCCATCACTGAACTGTGGGCAGGGGGCAGTGCAAAATGATCACCCTCATTTGAAATTCCCTTCTATTATCTTCTTTAATCCACTGCCCATCACATGCTTACCACATGCTGACTCTTTCCGTCCTGTCCCATTGCTATCCCTCTCCTTGTTGGCTGTAGGGTGACCAGACTGCAAGTGTGAAAAATCAGGATGGGGGTGGGGAGTAATAGGAGCCTATATAAGAAAAAGACCCAAAAATTGGGACTGTCCCTATAAAATCGGATCACCCTAGTTGGCTGGGGTTCTATGGGAGAATTACCCCAGAAGATGCGATAGTGATGTGATATTGTCTTAGTATCACTACATTCAGGATGGTCAAGCAGGAGAGGGCATAAGGAGGCACAATGTTTCCCAGAGGCACAACATGTCCTGGCAAATTCCCAGCTCCAGGCCAGATTGTGCTGGGCATTTATGGCAGAGCAGGGTAGGAATTTTCCCCATACTTGTGTGCCCTACAAAAGGGCGAGGCAGAATTCCAGCCTCTATGGTTGGGGTGGGGCCATTGCTCTGCTCTCCTCTCATGTGTACATTCTGCATGCGGGAGGGGAGAAGGGTGGGATAAGCCGCACCTCACAAAGTGGTGTACTAGGGAAGACACTGTCTCTGTGTTCCTAGGAGCTGTGGGGGCACTTGGGTGAATGCTTCCTAATGGTTCCTCTGAGATGGCACTCCTCCATCCTGCCCATTGTTATGGCCAGACCTCAATGGCACAGTTAAGCCTTCAGTATTCGCACTCATTTTCAAACTTCATAGTCCCAATTTCATTCTCACAGGGTCCCAGTCTGTGATCCTTGCTCTGCAAAGTAGTCCCTTTGATTTTGTGGGTTCTGCCTGAGAGGTATGGTCAACACGAGTAAGGGGATCAATAACCTATAAGGGCCGCACCTGCTTCTTATTTGAGAGGTAGTCCAAGAACATTTGTATCATTATGATGAGTAATATAGCTTATCCATTCCTGCATAGATTGGAAAGGTCACATGTCATTGCATTTTGCAAAGTGATTGGGGTTTTTTTCTTTTTTTTTAATTATAGTTTTATGCTTGATTTGCCTGGAGTACACAGTTTATTGTGCAACAGGCTTCCCAAATTAGTGCTGGGGGGAAAACAGAGAGGAGAGGCAGGCAGTATGCTCATGTGTCAATTAAAGCTGAGCCACATCAGAGTTAACAGTTAAAAATAACATGAATGACTTTGTTCTCTCTGTAGGTGACCTGTCTCCACGATTTCTTTGGGGATGACGATGTGTTTATTGCCTGTGGTCCAGAAAAATTCCGCTATGCACAGGATGACTTTTCTCTGGATGAAAACGGTAATATCTCACGCACTGATCTCTACTCTGTCTACTTGGGATTTTTCTTCCTCCACCCCACCCCACCCCAGTTTGATTGAAGTTGCTTGTATTTTATTGCTTTTTTTTAAGCACAAGTAATTTAGCATCCTTTGGGCTTATTGGACAGTCAGTGAATATTGTAATCTGATGGATATTGACTGATTTGCCACAAGGCAGAATAGGTGGATTCATTAAAGGCACTAACATTTTATATTCATTGAAAAGCAACATAATCTGTTAGCAAATGTCCTCCTAGTTATATGCATATGGTTGATTGTAGTATCAGTTACTCCATCCCCAAGTAATAAAAACAGACTCACAAAATGATCACCACTCTTGTGCTTGAAAGATGTGTATGTGTGTATATGAAATGGGAGCTAAGGCAGTTATGAACTAACATTCCTCCACTATCTACTGTGGCTGATTGTAAAAAGTAGTAAGAGTTGAAAAGGAGTGAAAATTTTAGAGCATGCTATCCCTTTTGGGGGTGATCTATCATGATGGTTTGTCTCCAGTCCAACTGCAGCACCACATTTATAGTCCTGTAGGTATCAATGATAAACTAAGATATGAAATCTATGATATCAAGGAACGTACACATCTTAATTGTAGGATTTACCCAAGCGGTCATAGGTGCTTGCAATTATCCAGTGATTGCACACCTGTTGGGCCAAAGTCTCTGCTGCTGTCAAATAGTGCAACTCCACTGACTTCCGTGGAGTTTTGTCCATTTATACGGGCAGAAAATTTGATCCTTAGACTTCAGCTTGATGCTTCCCAAGACGCCTAAGGTATTTAGGTATCCTTAGATGTGAACTATTATATGCTAAAATTGCAACAAAGTATTAGCATCCAAACAGTGCTTTGCATTCAATATTAGCGTGAGAGTCAAGTGAGGTCTGCTCTTCTTGAAATTCGGGAGGTTTATGACACTTCCTGGAGTCTGTCTTTATTTGAATCTAGTATTTTTGACTTGCATAACTCAGATTAAACAATGTGGTGGTCTCTATGTTTCAAAGAGAGTTTCCAACATTCTGCTGAACCTTTTCAGACAGAGAATGAAGCCCTTGTTGAGCCGAAGAGGCTGTCTACAACCAGTGCTTTGCTTATATTTTAACACCACAGAGTTCACACAGCTCTGAGGGAGCTCAATGCTTTAAAACAGCTTGTATGAAATCCTAGCAGAACAACTTGAAAGGGGGCTGAGCTTTTCCAGTTTGGATGTCTGTTAACAAAAATAAGCCTGGCCTGATTTTCAGAGGCACTGAGCTGCAAGTGCTCAGGAACTCCCAAAAGCAGACAGTGTCCCCTTCGTCCTCACAATCTTCCCATTCTCCACCAGCATCCCTCTCTGTTATAAATCACACAACACAGGGATCCAGGATGTCTTTCTTAACAATCTCTTTTGTCATGGGCATGTCTGCCTCCCCAGCTGGAAGATGTGCACTCAGATTGCTGGCCATTAGGTCCTGTCTGATGAGACATCAAGAGACAGGATGAGAAGTAGTACAAGAAAGATGTATGTCATCTTTTCCCTCCAAAATGCCCGTCACAAGTTCATCCTTCAAATCCCTGTTGCTGAGACCTGGCACTCTTCCAGAATTGCCGTGTCTCTTGTGAACGCACTGATCGTGGCAGCAGCATCTTAGGCTGAAAGAGCCAGTCTTATAGCAAGCTAATTAAAAACTGGGTGAAATCCTAGCTCTATTGAAGACAATGGGAGTTTTGCCATTGACTTCAGTGGGGTCAGGATTTCACCCTCTCTCCGTGTGTGGATCTGTCCAGATACACAGACACACAATGGTTGCCTTTAAAATGTCAATATTTACCAATGGTTATCACACAGTGACATATGAGATCCCCCACTATTTCCATGATCAATTATAGGGAAATACTGTTGTCTTTTAATGGCAACCACTTCCATCCCTTCCTTTGTTTATGTATATGAAATGGATTATATATCAACTCAGCTATAACTATGGAGCCACGGACAGTGCTTCTTTAATACCATCTATAAGATACCATATTCTTTTAAAAACATTCCGCCTCCCTACGTCTGATTTACAGTTTTTGTATATTATGCATCTTATGGCATTAAACAACAGAGTGATCGGGTTCAATGCTCATTCTAATTAGCCACGTGTGGTATCCCTGGAGACAGTGCCAAGTACTGGCATAATTTCCTCTTTTTATCATATTGCATGACCCAAAAGCAAACTTTCCAGCAAACTATCTGGAGGAAAGAAAATGAGGCTGGCTGCCTCATTTCAAGCAGGGGATGGGAAATTAGGGCGATTACATTTTCATAGATATTCTGATATAGAAATAAATAAATAATATACATTTGGGTCAGTCAACTTGTTTTCGGTTGACCAATCATTCATCTTCTGCATGCTGCCTTATTTCATTTCCACTAGGGAATCCAGTCAAGGGGATTTTAAATCCCAACTAATGCTGGCCGAGCTGAGCTTTGCCCATGAAACACGGGCTGTATGTGGGAGATTTAACTTGGAGAACCACCATAATGTCCATTTTTAAGGGTATCCGTGCAGAAGATCTAGGTCTAAGGACACAGGACTGAACTAATCAGCATTTAACAAAGGGGAAATCCTCTTCTTCTTATCCTCCCCCTATTTGGATGAAATTAATAACTTTAAGAAGTGGAGAAGTACTCTTCCAGGTATCTCAGTTCAAGTAACCGCTGAGTTCAAGATTTGGAATGCTTGAAATCCTAATTCTCTTGAAACTTTGTAGCATTTCTATGCCTCTATGGAGCCTTTGTAAATGGTGTTTACATTTTTCTCTGTACCCAATGCATTTATTTTTTAAGAAAACACAGTCGGACTGTAATCTACTTGTGAGTGTAAGAGCATGGGCAGAGTGCCCAGGAGACAGGACTTCATTTTTGTACATCTGCATATGGTGCAGCTCCCAAAAGACTGTGGCTTGGAGAAGTCACAGAAGAGGGTTTGTTCAGGCTGGGTGAAATTCTCTCTAGTGCAGATGGTCTATGCACCACTTAAAGTCTTTAATGCAAGGCCATAAGTGAGGCTTAAGTGGTTGAGTGAGGCTTGTGCTGGTTTTCTGCACCTGAGTAAAGTTCACTCATTGTCCATAGCTATTACACATGGTCTGGTTAGTGTGGGCTGCATTTTATCACCTGTTACCCTGGCTTCAGTTGGCCAGGAGACATATTAATTGTTATTTATTCTGACTTTTCCCATGGTGCACTCTGGCCATTGTCAATATGCTACGGAGATTAATTAGTCAATGGACTTGATTCATCACCTAGGATGGGCCAGTGGAAACCAGCACAGCCGAGGCTGTGGTAAGTTTGCCTGGAGTAGGAGCATAGAGGTGCAAACCACTAGCAACCCCACCCTGCCAGGGGAACCAAACTGACCTAGGCAAGCACTGAATCTGCACCTCTGACAAGTGAGCGCTGCTGGATTTTAACGCTGCCCTCCCCCAGGGTGAATCTCCTCTCTAATTCAGCCCCTCTGATAGCCGTGTGGGAATGCCAGCTGCCTCCTGCACTCAGAGGTGTTCAATCTTCCCCCGTGTTTGTGAAGCAAATTGAAAATATGAAGTGCTGTGGTGTCTTGTATTTCTTTCATTAGATTGTGCAATACATACCCTGTGCCCTCGGTGCTTTCCACAGGGTAAAGGGCCCCTAGCAATTAAGGTCAATAAGAGAACAAAAAATGCTTATCATTTATTTTATTAGAGTGCCGTGTAATGAAAGGGAATCCTCCGACCACTCCAGGCAGCAAGTCGTCCCCAACCCCTCAGAAGAGCTCAGCAAAGAGTCCAGCCCCCATGCGCCGGAGCAAGTCTCCAGCCGATTCAGGTAACCATCAAGACGGTGAGTGATTGTTTTCCAGTGGATGAATATTGACTCCATCCACACAAGGAAACAAATGCCATGTATCTTTCGATACAGTGACCTCCGGCATTTCCTGTTATTTTTATTTATATGCATTGTGATAATGTCTAAAGATTCCAATTAAGATCAGAGCCCCGTTATTCTAGCCCCTGTACAAACACAGAGTAAGATACAGCTCTGTCCCAACAGCTTACCGTCTTGAATAGACAAGACAATGAAGATGAGAGAAAGGGAATATTATTTATCCCCATTCTACAGCTGAGGAACTGAGGCATAGAGAGATCCAATTTTGTCAGATTAGGTGTTTCTTTTCTCTTAGATGTACTTTGATTTAAAATAACCTCCTGTGCAATGTTAATGTTAATAATTATGTAGTCTGGAAACATACCTGTTTAATCCCTATTTAAGAAAACTAAGAACCTTGCCCATTGCAGAAGCTGGCCATAGACTCATTAAAATAAAACAGAGGAACCGGTAAATACAGGTGCTGGAAGTAAATAAAATGGAAATCTTCATTTGCTGTAGTAGCTTTTCATATTTCAGTAGTGTGGGATCCGCCTCTCTCCCTCCAGGATAGAAACTGGCAGGTTGTCTAGCAGCTGCCCATGTAGCATGCCTGTGATAGGTGTATATGTGCCTGGTGCAATCTGAAGCCAAGCCTGAACATTACATCTCTGATAATTGATACTTGGTGGAATCATATTGTAGGAACAGTTGGCCTAGGGTGTTAATATTATCCATCAGAATACTTCCTCCAGGAGATGCAGGGAATGGCCTCTAATTAAAGCGGCAGACCCCCCTCAGAAGCAGGTCCCAAGGTGCCTGCCCAGTCTAAATAGGGCTACCCAAAATGCCAACGGAGAGTACAAAATCTTTTTACCCTCCTAGAACATATGACCAGAATCATCATTCCTTCTCCCAGCCCCTTTATGCTTTGTAATTCAATGTGTGTGACTGGCCAAAAGAAAGCTGACCACTGCATTGCATTAGAAATATCTTAGGCTTTTTGGAAATGAAGCTTTTAATAACTAGTTTTTAATGATATTTTCCACAAGAAGCAGTTCATTAATTTTAGTATAATGCTCTTAAAATACAGAAGAATACTAAGTTAAATTAATGGTGTCAAAATTGTATGGTTTAAAAATTGTTCTGTCTCTAAAAGGTATTTTATTCCTTATTTATATTCCTTTCCTTCATGATTCTAGCCATGTGCTTTTCTTAAAACCCATACCCTTGCTACAATCCCAAACACATACTATATTTGCGTAAGTGTATTGACAGCATGATCCAAAGCCCATCATCAATGGACGAACTCTGACTTCATTGGGCTTTGGATCAGGACCTGAATGCATTATGGGATATTAATTAAGCCTTCCTCTAAATGATCAGGTATTAATCTCTTCCAGAAGCAGAACTGTAGACTAAATAGATAAACAGTCCAACATGATGTAGCAACTTCTATTGCTGATATCCTACTTGCTGAGCAACTCAGTATGAACAAAGTGGTGAATCATGGCTTTGCTGATGGTCACACAGGGAACATGCAATAGTTTGTCTGCATTATGTAAATCAGTAAGTAGGACATTTAGGACTGCTTATCATTTCTGGATATGGTAGTAAATGATCTGGAGGTAAGACCAACAATGAAAGACAACTTTCAAGTAGATCCCTCTAATCCATCGTGACAGTGACCCTTTAACCCTTTCATGGGTGTTCTCAATATGGAAAAAAATGGTTGCCTGTTCTGTTTCATAAGAAAAAAAATCAGTTGAACCTTTTGGTGCTGTTACTGTAATCATTAGATCCTTTGTTGTTTGTCAGGATGGAGAGAAGGAACACCATCTTGCCTTCCTGTTCCATTGAGTTTGCTCTGGGTTTACAGTGCTGACTAGGTCAGACTTTGCATACACAATACGTGAGAGAGAACACACTATTTCATAAATGATCAATAGGCTCAGCTGGATCTTGGTGGTACCAAATTACAAGAGACAAGTAAGATGAGCAAGAAAATGATGCCGAATAAGGTCCTTATTAATAAAATATTTTGACCCATTTTCATACAGTTCTCACATATTTTATTTGAGTAAAATGCAGAATGAATCTTTGCTTCAAGAAAGTTAATTTTTCTGCAGTTCATTAGACCTCCTATCCCTACATGTAAAAGTTGTTTCCTTTCTCATTCTTTCCATTATTCACTTATTGGAAGTTGGAATTTCCCAGTGTCTATTCTATTCTCTTCTATTATATATAAGTTCTTATACCCATGCTCATCATAATAGTATCTGAGCACCAGTATGATGCCCTCTGACATAGATATCGACCTTAATGCCCCCTGAGCCCTAGTCATTACATTGATATTATGGTGATGAGCATGGTATAGGAACCTGTATAGAATAGAACATATTTCCTTGGGTTTATTATCTTTATTATGAAATTTCTTTGCAAGACCAGATGGGCAAATTACACTTTATTCATCATCAACAAAAATTAGAATGTACACAGCAGTGGATTTGCCTCTGGCCATCATTCAAGAGTGTTTACCTGAGCCCACACCCTCATACATACAAACAATGTAAATCTTAAGGCAAATTCTGCCTCCAGTACTGTGGCTCATATGTCAACAAGGAAACTAATGGTGTTTGCAGATATTGGACAAAAGGAATAGGTTGCTTATGCAGTACTGGTCGAGAGAACTGCTTCAGCACAGCCTTCTTGTGCTGATGGTCCTGATGATGCAGCTGTGATAGCCTGAAAAATTAAAACATTTGCCCTACTCTTGGTTCCTAGAAACACTTTTGATCTGTATATGTTGACATATATAAATTTTTTCCTACATTAAGGATTTGGAACCATTTGCTACACATGAAGTAGTGGTGGTACACTGGATAATTCATAGATATGGAGTATGGGCACCTGGAGACCTCGGTTCTATTCCTGTCTGTGCCAGTGACTTAGTTTGTGACCTTTGGCACATCACTTAACCTTTCCCCTTCTTTGGGGGATAGTGATACTTACAATCCTTGCACAGTGCTCTGTAATCCACAGATGAAAAACTGGTGGAAAGATTCACAGAAAAAACTTTGAGATGGTTTTTATCTCTGTATAATCGGAGAGCAGTCTAGACAAAAAAACTAAACTGGTCTCACAATCTCAGAAAAGTCCCAGCGCTGGAATGACTCTGTGTGGCATCCTTCATGTTCAAAGTCATCTTCTCCGTCTGTCCCCGGGCCCACCATTTTTGTGCCTTCCTGCTGGGGTAACTGGTTGATTGGCCTGCAATCTCTAGCTCTCCCTCATTACCTTCCCCCAAACTCAAGGAGGGAGAACCAAGCTGAAGTTAAGCCGTTATTTGTCATTGACCTGAGACAACCCTGCAGTCTGTCCCATATTCACTATGGTCATGTATCCATTGATATGCAGTACATTGGGACCTACAGCATTCTTGGAGCACCACTGAATGTTGGGTGCATATTTGCTATCTCAGCTCCAGTCACTGAGGTTAGAACTGCTTGTGGATTGCAGCAGGTTAATAGTTAAGAAAATATAAAAAGGCGGGTATGTAAGGCTGCCTCTGAGTAACCTAATTATATCCACTGTCCGCTTGATATGACTGGGAATGTACTGCTTATTCTGCTCTGCTTTGGGACTTTTTATTATAGCAACCCTGGGAGAGTCTCACCCAACTATGTACACAATCAGATCTCATGCCCCAAACCCCCAAATTAACAATGATAAAAAAAATCCTTCCATTGAACACTTGTCATTAAAAACAAGCATCAGGCCAAAGGGGCCTGTGCATGGAAGGGCCACGACACTGATCAAAATATTCGGTAGGTAACCAGCCATATTCCTTGAGAACCAAGCATTTCCTTTCCTTCTCCAGAGGACAAATATTGGATTGTCACAGAGGCACAGGGTGTCTGAGAAATAATAATCACATTCTACTGATGAGAGCAAGCTTTGTATCTCCTGGGGTGTCCCTTCTTCCCTCTCACTGATAGAGTTGTGGCAGGCCTGTACATTTAGCTTCTCAGTGCTGCCTATGTCACTTCTCTTTTGATACAGTGGCTGTTCCCAACATTGAGTGGAGTGTTGCCATATGATGGGTCATTTCCTGAGTCTCAGATTGAACTTCCTTGTTGCTTTGACACTGATGGTTTCTCACATATTATCATGGCAATGTGAGCTAATCCATTGAATGTCTCAAATTGTTAGCAGTTCAGAATGTACTTCCATAGAATCTTTTTGCTTGTCCTTGTTTCCCGGGAGCCAGATGGCAGCCCAGCTTTTCACCACCATTGTCCAACAGCCTCCCAGATTGCTGTCCCTAGGCATAGAGGGAGAGCAAGATTCATGGAGATGATAAGAGCAAGTAGGTCTGGGGTGGAGTCAAGTCTCTGTACCTCTGCTCCCAAACCACCAACCTGTAGAATTAAACTGGTGCAGGGAGAGTTTCAGGGACTTGTAAATTGCACCTGAAAAGAGTCTGTAGCAGGTTACTTTCCCCCTGGAGTAAGGGGGAGCAGAAAGGGAATTATAACTCGGGCCTTTACCTAAAGGTTCAGTATAGCCCTCATTAATTCAAAAATTCAGAAAGGCAGATTCTATCCATCTCACTCATCCTGAGCAGTACCTTACTGCCAAGAGAAGGCCCATTGATTTCAATAGGACTATTCTCATAGTAAGATATTATTCAGGTAAGGACAGCACAATCTGACCCAAAGGTAAGTTTCCTTAGAATTTCTCTTTCCTTTTCCTGTTCTATCTAGGTTGTAAGATGTAAGTGGAATTAACAGATCTGGAACTCCAAATGCAGGGATCACAGGTGGCTAAACACCCAGGGCCTGATTGTGATCTCACGTACATCACTATAAACTAGTGGATCCCATTGTGCTTTATGAAATGTCTTAGATCAGTCTAAAGGGTCCATAAAAGGGGGATTAAACTGCCCTGGCAAAATAGGACCTGGCAGACAGCTGTCATAGGAACTATATGCTGTTCTTGCTCCTGTCCCCTTGTTCAGGGAGCATTTTGGACGAAGGGTGGGTAAGAGGGTCATGGCCCTAGAGCATTGTTTTCTAGTTATTATGTTCTGGCATAACAGCCTGCACAAGGCTGTTACAGGCTGGTGCAATTTAGAGCAGCCCCCAAGGTAATTTTACATTATGCCATTGGTCAGGCAGGCCCTGGCTATGGCAGGACTGGGGGGGCACAGAGATGGCAGGAAAAGGAGAACGTACAAGGTGGGCCAAATGATTTAAGTCAATGTAAAGCCAGCATAAGTAAGATCAAAATTGGGACAACAGATCTTTAACACCGGGAATAATTTAAAAACAAACAAAAATACAGAGATAAATCTTAGGTAATGAGGTCAGGTGGAAAATGTTGTTTTTGTCATTTATCATTTGCATTTATTTATTTTGAAAAATGTATTTACTCTATTAGTAACATTTACTAAACTCCCAGAAATTCCTCCCCTACACCATCGGCATTAAACCCATACGATAACTCAGTTTTAGCAAGATATTTTAGGATCAGAACTATAGTGTATATGAAGCAAGAAGCAAAAAGCAAGAGGAAGACCAAGGACGGGGTAGGCCCTTTATTCAATGAACAATAATAGACAATGTGAAAATGACAGAAATACTTAATGACTTCTTTGTTTCAGTTTTCACCAAGTAGGTTGGCAGTGATTGGACATCTAACGTAGTGAATGCCAGTGAAAATGAGGTAGGATCAGAGGCTAAAATAGGGTAAGAACAAGTTAAAAATTACTTAGACAAGTTAGATGTCTTCAAGTCACCAGGGCCTGATGAAATGCATCCTAGCGTACTCAAGGAGCTGACTGAGGAGAAATCTGAGCCATTAGCAATTATCTTTGAAAAGTCATGGAAGACGAGAGAGATTCCAGAGGACTGGAAAAGGGCAAATATAATGCCAATCTATAAAAAGGGAAATAAGGATTTAAATTCTGTACCCGGAAAGATAATGGAGCAAATAATTAAGCAATCAATTTGCAAACATCTAGAAGATTTTAAGATGATAAGTAACAGTCAACTTGGATTTGTCAAGAACAAATCATGTCAAACCAACCTGATGGCTTTCTTTGACAGAGTAACAAGCCTTGTGGATGGGGGGGAATCAGTAGACGTGCTATATCTTGACTTTAGCTAAGCTTTTGGTACTGTCTCGCACGACCTTCTCATAAACAAACTAGGAAAATGCAACCTAGATGGAGCTACTATCAGGTGGGTGCAAAACTAGTTAGAAAACCATTCCCAGAGAGTAGTTATCAGTGATTTACAATCATGCTGGAAGGGCATAACTAGTGGGGTCCCGCAGGGATTGGTTCTGGATCCCGTTCTGTTCAATATCTTCATCAATGATTTAGATGGCATAGAGAGTACACTTATAAAGTCTGTAAATGATACCAAGCTGGGAAGGCTTGCAAGTGCTTTGGAGGATAGGATGAAAATTCAAAATGATCTGGACAAACTGGAGAAATGGTCCTCAGTAAATAGTATAGAAGTCAATAAGGAAAAATGCAAAGTACTACACTTGGGAAGGAACAATCAGTTGCACACATGAAAAATGGGAAATGACTGCCTAGGAAGGAGGACTGCGGAAAGGGATCTGGGGGTCATAGTGGAGCACAAGCTAAATATGATTCAAGAGTGTAACACTGTTGCAAAAAAAGCGAACATCATTCTGGGATGTATTACTAGGAGTGTTGGATGCAAGACACGAGAAGTAATTCTTCCACTCTACTCCATGCAGATTAGGCCTCAACTGGAGTATTGTGTCCAGTCTGGGCGCCACATTTCAGGAAAGATGTGGGAAAATTGGAGAAAGTCCAGAGAAGAGCAACAAAAATGATTAAAGGTCTAGAAAACATGACCTATGAGGGAAGATTGAAAAAATTGGGTTTGTTTAGTCTGGAAAAGAGAAGACTGAGAGGGAACATGATAACAGATTTCAAGGATATAAAAGGTTGTTACAAGGACGAGGGAGAAAAATTGTTCTTCTTAACCACTGAGGATGGGACAAGAAGCAATGGGTTTAAATTGCAGCAAGGGAGGTTTAGGTTGGACATTAGGAAAAACTTCCTAACTGTCAGGGTGGTTAAGCACTGCAATAACTTGCCTAAGGAGGTTGTGGAATCTCCATCACTGGAGATTTTTAAGAAGAGGTTAGACAAACAGCTGTAAGGGATGGTCCAGATAATACTTAGTCCTGCCATGAGTGCAGGGGACTGGACTAGATGATCTCTCAAAGTCCCTTCCAGTCCTATGATTCTATAAAATCAATGTTTTATTTTCAGGCTTAAAGAAATAATTCTGTCATGCCTTTTCACTCTTCTGGAGTTTTTGCCTTTGGTAGAATTCATATGTGTCAGGTCAGGGTTCAGTTGTACAAATATTTATTTTGTGACAGGGGAGTCTATGATTTTTCCAGCAAGAAATGATTAACATCGGCATGTCCTCAGTGACTCCTATGGAAGATCAGCAGCACATTGAGTTTAAATTTAAATATGACCTTTTCTAGCTACAGTATCTAGTGGCCTAAGATTGACTTTGGCTCAGGGAACCAATGATCAGATCAGTGAGGGACTGTTTCTGGACTTTAATTTCTTGCTTCTCTAATGGGATAGAGAGACAATTGCATTTCCACAAGGCAGCAACAATTAGCAGAACAGATACAGAACATCAATCTGGCCTGACTGCAGACCTGACTCCCAAGGGTTATTTTAAATGAATGTGTTAAAAAGGCAGCAGATGTCTTTGGGATCATGCACAATATTGCTCAAACCAGCCTGCTATCTATTTCCACTTCCACTTAAGCTCCAGGTAGCCATCAATCTACGCTATATAGAGATATTAAATGCTAAAAGCTACATTAAAAGAACATTAAGATTGTAAAATCAAGTACTCAAAAGTCGGGAAATCTCTGATTTAAGGTTGCCAATGCAATGTTAATTCAGCCCCCTTTTGTGCATGTGTTATGATAATCTTTAATTACAGGATCACGTACTATTTTTTCCATAGGACCCTGCCTCATTCAGTGTGAAAAATTGACAGTGGTCACTGAAAAGTAGCTATTTACTGTTTTATTTTATCTGAATTGTTCAATGTTTTGTCCCAGGCCTTACTACTGCATACTGTACAAACCCTGCCCTGAATCCAGAAGTATTAATTTCCTCATTGTCTTTTCTGTGGCACTCATGACTATAGTATCTGAGTGCTTCACAAATAATGAGTATTATCCCATTTTACAAATGGAGAAGTGAGGCACAAAGAGATTAGTTTTAGAGTAGCAGCTGTGTTAGTCTGATTCGCAAAAAGAAAAGGAGTACTTGTGGCACCTTAGAGACTAACAAATTTATTTGAGCATAAGCTTTCGTGAGCTACAGCTCAAATACAAAGAGATTAATATCAGATTGATCATTAATTTTGGGCTTCTCCATTTGAAATGCCTAGGGCCAGATTTTTCAGAGTACTTAGCATTATACAGCACTTTATGTTCAAAGCACAGCTCCCATTGACTTCACTTGCAGCTGTAAGTGCTCAGCACTTCTGCAAATCAGACCCCAAGGCCTCAAATCAGGCATCCAGAAAATGAGGAACACACAATTAGTGACCACCTGAGGAAAATTTGGTTTAAGTGATTCCCCCAGCTTCATACAGGAAATCAGTGACAGAGAAGATAGAATCCAGTTCAGCAGGGTAGCATTCAATTGTCCTTTCTCTCCCTGCAGTCCCTGCCTCATTCACTGTCCACCTTGCATCTTCTGCAACGAATGAGGCAGGTGTCTTACAGACAATAGCCTCTTTCACTGCACAACCCTTATTCATCCCTAGAGCACAGTCCATCCTGTGCACTGAATGAAAAAATAATATGTAATCACATAGTTAAAGGCTGTATCATAATGAATACTTGCAAGGGGGCTGAACTAAGATTGCACAGGCATATATGCTATTGCACGGGCATATATACTATTTTACACATATAAACAATAAAGGCTTAATTTGTATTCAACCATTCATTAATTCGGAAAGTTGATTATAAAGTCTGGTTTTCCAGGAGCTATGCATATAGGTGCTGGGTGGTGCTGGTAGCCTGTGATAGACAGTAATACTAGATGATCTCTTAAACTCTAAACTCTATGACTCTATACAGGGCCAGATGCCCAGCTAACATAAATCATCATAGCTGTATTGACTTCAAAAGAGCTATACCAGTTTGACCAGTTAGGACAGTGGTGGGCAACCTGCGGCCCATAGGCTGCACACGGCCCATCAGGCTAATCCGCTGGCAGGCCATGAGACAGTTTGTTTACATGGACCGTCCACAGGCACAGCTGCCCGTAGCTCCCAGGGACCACAGTTCGCTGTTCCCAGCCAATGGGAGCTGTGGGAAGTGGGGCGGGCTGCAGAGATGTGCTGGCCACCACTTCCCACAGCTCCCATTGAACGGCAAACCATGACCACTGGGAGCTGCAGGGGCCTTGCCTGTGGATGGTCAATGTCAACAAACTGTCTCGCAGCCCACCAGGCAATTACCCTGATGGGCTGCATGCGGCCCGCGGGCCGCAGGTTGCCCACCATTGAGTTAAGATCTGGCTCTAACACCTCACTATTTGGTTCCATTTGAGTTCAGAATACATTTTTTAAAGTATGATAATGAATGGGATTTTTACTACAAAGCAGAGAGAAAATCAGATCTATTTCCCAGCTGTTTCTGCTACTGATAAACAGTACATGAATATCCCTATTGTGATACATCAGTCTCATCAGATTGCTGACTAAATGTCCTTTTTTCACCAGTGCTCATCAAATATTAATAGTATTGCTATAGCACTTATGTCTTATTGTATTAGGGAATTTCTCTCCTCCCTTGCACCAATTACATACTTTTGCTGCCCATTGATGCCTGAACATTAGCAATTCTACTAGTTCTCTGTTTGCAAGAGGAAAATGTTGATGCTGCAAAGAAATCTCATTTTCTTTCTTTGTGTGTGTTTCCTGTAAGGAGAGGTTGCTTTCTGTCTCAAGGTCAAAGATAACAGTACAAAAAGAGTCAATTTAGAAGTTAGAGTTGGATTTCCAGATAACACTGAGTATGTTAGAGCTATTTTACCCACCGGCTTATATAAAAGAAAAGCCAAGGTCCCCGCTAAACAAACCTGTCGGAGATCTAAAATCTATTTGTCTGGAATTGTCTTCAGTTTATATTTTATGTTGTACAGTTAATAAACTCAACTTTTATGCATCTGCTCGAAATGCTAATCTGCTCAGATTTCAAGGGTGAAGTAGAGTGAATGACCATGGCCAGTAGGCAATCTATCCTATTTTCCAATACAGTTGACCAAAGTCTGTTCTTACTGCAGAATGGTTTGAAGTGAATTGTAAGGTCACTCCATTCCCCAGCTCTCTGCACACCAGTATTTTGACCATATTTTAATAGAAATCTCATTCCCAAATGGTACACATTTGTAATGAAAAGAGAGGCTATTAATGGTGACCTAACTTCTCTACCTATCAGCCCCTCAGAGTATCATTGAATACGGAGATGAAATGATACTGACAAATGTACATTACAAAAATAAAGGGCCAAAGTCAGAAGTGAGTCAAATAAATCTACACTGATATGACATATACTTTCTTCGGTCCCCCAGAATGAGAGTTGCACGAGTTTAGACACTCTTGAACTCACATCCACATGTCAACATGTAACTTGCATTATCTCGAAATTTGATCCAAAGATATTAGCTAAAATTGGTATTAAAAAGCATTGTAGATGAAGTATAGAGAGAGAAGATACCTGAGGCCATCTTAGAAATGAAAGCAACTGCCCAGAAGTTTGTGGGAGGTCAGGAGTGTCTCAGGGACTCAGAATAGGATTGCTTCATTGGAGAATAAATTACTCTAGCAGCTGACCAGAAATTCCAATGAATTTACAATTCTAGATCTCAAAACTGGGGTCAGGGGGTGGAGAAGCCATTGTGACTTTGCAGGAACGGAGCAGCAATGGGACTTCAAAGGCAGAATGTCAAGAAAGTTAGGAACCACAGAAGTAAAGAATTAGGCTGAAATGGGCCTAGGTGCACAAGTGGTGTGAGAGGAGGAACAGGAGCCCTCCTCCAACCTTGCACCAACTACAATCATTAAAGCAGCTCGTCAAAGCCTTTCACTGCTACATGCATATTGGATTGTTACTGGGGCCTAATTTAATGCAGTCTAAATTTAATAAGCTCCACCATTCACTCAATAGGGGAGGGATCTTTTCCAGTATTTAGCTTTAATGGTGAACATGGGGATATCCCTATGAGGCTGTCTGTTGCAGATAGGTTCTCAGGATTTTATTTTTATTTTTAAAACACTGTGATTATAAAGTGGTAATTGGGAAGGAAAAACATACAGCAAATATTTTAATGGCAAAACACAAAACCACGTAAAAAGGGATTCATTCTTCACACGGCAGTTACACAAAACACCTTACTACACTAACAATGTGAAATGAATGGAGGGAAACTATTGACAGAGGATGCTAATGGATTGAAATAATGAATGAAAGTTGTGGTGGAAACACAGACCACTCTGGAGACAGTACTGGGATTGTTCCTCATATGGAAATATGAAGACGAGGCGCCAAATTCTGGCTGGCAATCAGAGAGACGCATAATGGATTCTCAAACATGTGCCTATGGGTCAATCCTGCAAGGTGCTGAGCACACTGGCCCTAATCCAGCAAAACACATAAACACAGTAGGACTTATCCTACACTACTGAAATCAATGTAAGCTTTGCCATCGACTTCAGTGAGTGCAGGATCAAGCCGATACTTAACTTTACATATGTGAGCATTCCCGCTGAAGTCAACGGCAGAACTTACATGCTTGAAGTTAAGTACATGCTCCAGTGTTTTGCTAGATGGGAGCCATAGGCTTCAAAGTAGTACTAATCAGAATGAGATCAGCCCTGCATGTAGGCCTGGCAGTCTATTCCTACTGGGGCAAATCTTAAAGACTTCACTCCGTTTTCAGTCAGTCCTTATTCAGGCTCAAGAGGAGTAGGCTAGGAAGTGGTAAAAACCTGATGTCAGAACTCTGCATTCTGTCCAGGAGCAGAAATAACCATGAGGGTGACAGGTTATGTCAGTAAAAATCATGAAATGATGACTGCCTAGGAAGTAGTACTGCAGAAAAGGATTTGGGGTGGGGGGGCTTACGGTGGATCTCAAACTAAATATGAGTCAACAGTGTAATGTTGTTGTGGGGGGGAAAAAGGCAATCATTCTGGGATGTATCCAAAGGAGAGTTGTAAGCAAGACACAAGAAGTAATTCTTCCATTCTACTCAGCACTGATGAAGCCTCAGCTGGAATACTATGTCAAGTTCTTGGCACTACACTGCAGGAAAGATGTGGACAAATTGGAGAAAGTCCAGAGAAAAGCAATAAAAAATATTAAAGGGTCTAGAAAACATGACATATAAGGAAAGATTGAAAAAATGGGGTTATTTAGTCTGGAGAAGAGAAGATGGAGGGTGCGGGGGGACATGGTAACAGCCTTCAAGTATATAAAAAGTTGTTATAAAGAGGAGGGTGATAAATTGTTCTCCTTAATCATTCAGAACAGGACAAGAAGTAAAGGGCTCAAATTGCAGCAAGAGAGATTTAGGTTATACATTAGGAAAAACTTCTTAACAATATGGGTAGTTAAGCACTGGAACAAATTACCTAGGGAGATTGTGGGAACAGATTAGACAAATACCCTGGCAGGGATGGTCTAAATAATACTTAGTCCTGCCTCAGTGGAGGGGACTGAACTAGATGACCTATTGAGGTCTCTTCCAGTCCTACATTTCTATGATTGTGAGGTCACCGCGTGTATATACATATATATATTTAGGCCACGACCCCTATTTAGGCTGGCCCAGAACTGTTATATAGAGTTAGTATTGCATAGGTGAGGCTCAGGCTATCTGTCCCTGTCCAGGCAAAACTCTAGATGACTTCATAGATGTAAGTACCACAGATATGGGGCCTAATTCTCATTTCTGCTAAGGCCCCTTCACATGATTCTGAAGGTATAAAGGAGCCTTAAACTGGGTATAAATGTCATTTTCTCCCACTTTAGGGTATTTTTATGCTACTTATCTAAACATTATTTTTCACTCCATTTTCTGATCTTTAAAATTTGATATACCATACACCCTGCCTGCCACTATTCACGGTATTATGCCTTATAAATTGTATAGGCCTGATTTTCAGACAATTTAGGTGCTCAAATTTATGCTCAATTACATGCCTCATTTGCACATGCAGTTGCCATGATTTCATGCAGTAATCCCAAATTCCTAATTTTTGCCATCCTGGCATGCGTCTACTCGGCGCAAATTAGGCACATACATTTGCACACCCAAATAAGAAGACAACAAGTCCTATCTTTGTACTTTTCTTTCCTTCTATGTAAAACTTCAAATTAATAAAACAAATGTTGTTTGTTTTCTTGGCAGAGGAACATTCTGTTTAATGTATGTATCTGGAACGTTAGCAATGTTTAATGCCATTAAAGAAAGCAACAATCAAAACGTTTGATTTTTTAGTTTTGGGGATTGTACTGAAGGAATAAGCATCATGGCTTGTTTTTTGATATGTCATTTTATGTAGACTTGAATGGGAAATTTTTTATTTCAATGCTTATTTAAGTAACTCCTTCAGCCTACTCCTGCTTGGATTACTCAGAATTGAAGGACCCAAAAAGATAATATACTTAGACGTGGCCAGCTTGACTCTGAATTCCCTTCCACAAAAACCAGTGGAGTTGCGCCATTAAAAGCCATGTGAACAAGAACAGAATCAGGGTCTGTCTCCCTGGAATTGAAGCACAGCAGATAGAATCTAGCAAAAACATTACCAAATTCACACAAAGGAAACATATCCTTATGAAATATTTACTGTGACACTTCATAATATTCAAAGTTATGCTCTACTTTAAAGAACATTGGTGGCAGTAAGATTTTCGCTTTCCCTCATTTGATTTTTGTTCACGGTGTTTTGTTTTTTGTTGTAATTTGGTGTTTATTTTTATTTATTTATTTAGCCTATACAGCCATAATAGCTGTTTCTGGCATAGACCCCAGCTGTTTCACTTTGATTAAAATCCAGTTGCTAATAGGCTATATGAAGACAGCACAGATCAACTCTCTAACACTTTGTTCAGAGGTTTGGTTTAAATGAAGTTTACTTTTTTTAATGATTTATAAAAGTTGGGAAGATTTTTCTTTTCTTTAGTGGAAAACCCAGAAGGCCAGGTTGTAGCTTTGACACACAGGCCTGTGCTGGGTGCAGAGTGAAGCTACCTTGCAAGGGAGCTACAGGAAATGTATTCTCACTACACCACCTTCAGGAGGGTATTCACTCCTCCATGCACTTGCCCGCTCCCCAGTCCTGAGCATTGGGCAAATGGGTATAGCTATGTCTGTGCCCTTCAAGGTGGCTGACACTTCAAGAGTCCTTAGCACTGAATGCAATCTGTGGGCTCAAGAGACTAAGTTTTATATACATTTTAAGCTAATGTATGAACTCACTGGATAATATTTAAAGTTAGGAATCTAGGCCATTATAGACTTTGCTTTTCATTGATAATTGAAAGTACTGCATAGTTTAAATGGTATTAAACTGCTTGAAAGTCTGGAAATCTTACAGTGGGTTTTTATAGTCGATTACTACATTGAATCAGTTTGGTAAATGTGGGATACTATTTATAAAGTAAAATATTGCCTCTCAGCTATGGCAATGCCCTGTATTTAGAACTGCTGAAACATTCAATCCGGTGAATAATTATTTTGTTCTTTTGATTTTTTTTCCCCTGCCTGAATTATAGATGAAATAAACTGAAGCCTTTAGATGTTACCAGTCTGAATGTTTTCCATGTCCTGAAGTAGAGAAATAATCTGCTTCTTGCTTTTCTTTGTGAATTCATTGCTGACTTCTGTTTTGTTTTATGACAGCAAATGGAACATCAAGCAGTCAGCTGTCTACACCCAAATCCAAGCAGTCTCCAATCTCCACACCTACCAGTCCAGGGAGCCTCCGTAAGCACAAGGTATTACGTTTCTTATACCTTACTAAAACTGTTCCTAGCAACATATACCTAGACATAGAGACAAAATGGCTAAAACGAAGCCACATTCTCTGGGTGGCATAACTCCATGGGTTACACCGTCAGAGAATCTGGCCCATTACCTAGAATCTTTTTGTTTTCAAAGACTAAAAATCCACCGTGAATACCTGTAAATGCACTTTGTAGGCTAATAAGGCAGTATGTCAGTAGCATTGACTTTGGGGAGCTTTGTACTGAATGTAACACAAGTGAGGGCTTTTTCAGATGATTGTTTCCTCTGCAGCTGTTTTTAGCATTGACCTTAGAAACGGCTTGTGCCTGTTTCCACATACAGTCAGTTTGGTACGTTCCCCTGAACAACAGGAACAAGACCTCGGATTGGTATATCCCCCTGAACCTCTGCTGCAAGGAATAAATGAACAGAAGGAAATGCAAGGCCCACAACTTTGTCTCTCACTGTCCATCGAGGCTCTTCTCAACACTTGCACACTGCTGCTGCAAAAGCTAATGGAGAATCAGGATGGCCTCCCTTAGTTACACCAGGATTTCCTATAGAACAGCAGCTGAGATTCTCACTTTATATATGGAACACAGAACTAAGCCCTTCATTTTCTAAGCACTCAATCCAGTATCTTTCACTAGCACTAAATTCACACAGTGCTGCACTTTCTTATCTGTCAATTCAAATTTCTAGTAGTTGTAAAATTTTAGGGCAAAACTCTAACCACCAATGAAGGTCTGTAATCTGCCAGGTTAAAACTGGACCCAAATTGCAGAATTCAGATCTGAGTCCAGATGAGAAGCTCCCTAAAGTTAGGGGACTGTTTGGATCTCAGCTGTTGGCTTGAACCCATTCTCAGTATCACATATTTTGCATTAGACCATCTTGCCGGACTACCACTGCTATAGGTGGGAGTTCCATGTGAGCTACTTAATAACAATATTTATGTTTGTAAAGTCCTTTCATTCCCCAAATCTCTTCATTCCCCAAATGTCATACTGTCAGCACTGCTGAAATACATTCACCTTTAGGTGGATGGTGTATAACTCTGGGTGGGAGGGGAAAGGAGGAATTTTAATTTTGGCTAAAGATCTTGTGGCAAATTCCTGCCCTTATAAGTAGTGTCATGAAATCCTTAATGTCCCCATAGTTGAGATAAGATGTTGGTTTTAAGATCACATCCAAAAAACCCTAAGAACATAAGAACATAAGAAAGGCCATACTGGGTCAGACCAAGGGTCCATCTAGCCCAGTATCCTGTCTACCAACAGTGGCCATTGACAGGTGCCCCAGGGGAAGTGAACCTAATAGGTAATGATCTAGTGATCTCTCTCCTGCCATCCATCTCCACCCTCTGACAAACAGAGGCTAGGAATACCATTCCTCACCCATTAAGGGACTTAATCTCCATGAATTTATCCAGTTCTCTTTTAAACTCTGTTATAGTCCTAGCCTTCACAACCTCCTCAGGCAAGGAGTTCCACAGGTTGACTGTGCGCTGAGTGAAGAAGAACTTCCATTTATTTGTTTTAAACCTACTATCCATTCATTTCATTTGGTGGCCTCTAGTTCTTATATTATGGGAACAAGTAAATAACTTTTTCTTATTCACTTTCTCCACACCACTCATGATTTTATATAGTTCTATCATATCCCCCCTTAGTCTCCTCTTTTCCAAGCTGGAAAGTCCTAGCCTCTTTAATCTCTCCTCATATGGGACCCGTTCCAAACCCCTAATCATTTTAGTTGCCCTTTTCTGAACCTTTTCTAATGCCAATATATCTTTTTTGAGATGAGGGAACCACATCTGTATGCAGTATTCAAGATGTGGGCTTACCATGGATTTATATAAGGGCAATAAGATATTCTCCATCTTATTCTCTATCCCTTTTTTAATGATTCCTAACATCCCATTTGCTTTTTTGATGGCCGTTGCACACTGTGTTGACATCTTCAGAGAACTATCCATGATAACTCCAAGACTCCCTCATGCAGGAAACTGCATGGAACTCCGTTTATAACCCCCAGACAGATGAAGGGGCTGAACCAACCTTTCTGTGACTTGAACCGATGGCTCTGGGGTGTAGTGGTATGATGGGCCATAGATCACTGATCCCATGCCCTCTATTTTAGAAACAGAGAGAATGACCCCTGATATAGATCCGCAGTGTGGATCAGAGAGGATAATTGTGCCCTTAAATTGTATCACTTTGAAATAGTTTCTGGTATAGTGATGTGGATATTCTTCATATACAGTCATCACCTAGTAAACCTTTCTCTCTTGGAAAGCCTAAAGTGCTGGCAACTCTACACAATGAAAGAAATGTGCATGTCTAAGTCGTGAACCTAATATTGCCTTATAAGGAAATTTAAAAAACAATAACTTTACGTCATGCTCTGTTTTACAGGCTACGAATTACTATGTAATTACATTCTGTGATAATTCCTTTCTGGTGCAATGACTGCTTTTCCCGGTAACATCCTCTCATTTACCATGTCATCAGGAGGGCAGCAGGGAGTTTTATTACATATCTGTGAACTTGTGCTGCTGTCATCTATGACCACAGGTGGCTCTTTTGTTAAAGGGTCTCTCAGCATTCACAGTAACTGATTCTGCTGCTCAGCCACTCTTTTGACTTCATCCAGTTTGTCTTTCCCATTGGCTTCTTCTGATCTCTTTTCTGGGCTATGCTACCCCACAAGCTTGGGTATCCTCTCTCCAAGGTATCCTCACTCGATATAAAACACATGCTTATTGTTAATTTCAGGGGTGAAATCCTAGACCCATTGAAGTCAATGGGAGTTTTGCCATTTACTTCAATAGGATCAGGATTTCATCCTAGATCTTCCTTTGAAATAAACAGTCCTCTTCATGACCTGACTCTTCTGCTCTCCAGTTGCAGGTGGTTTCTTCATCTCTCTGATAGTCTCCAACTCTCAGAGAGCCCTACAAAAGAATTAGGCAGTTACTTGGTTAAATTGCTTCTGTGCGTTTTCTGAAATCAGAGGAATGTAAGGATTTTCCTACAAACTTTTTTATAGAAAACAGGTGGGTCTCTTAGTAAAGAAGAACAATGATCAACATTCCTCATGCCTCCTTACTTCTTCATGGCTGAGGGCTAGTCTTACGCTTCAGTATGTAACAAGATCAACATGGTCGAGGTAGTCACTAGTAATGGATATAAGATTTTAATAGACCTTTGATGGCCTGGAGGGGTTAAGCCAGTGGAAATAAAGTACTTTGGGCTGAAATTTGGATGTATTTGGGAGCACATTTCTTGAACAGATTTTGATTTTCAGGTCGGCATGGCCCCGTTGCTAAAGGCTGCGAACTAACAAATAAAACAATGTCCTTTTTTTTAAATTACAGACCCCACTCTACTTTTGGCACTCAAATGTAATTGAATAAACAAATGCCCCTGGCAGTCTGAGTCTCCATTATAGGGGGCTGAATTAAAACAAAGCCTTGGAATAATCATTAAGGCAATGAGGTCTGAAAATCAACTTAGTTAGGATTTGACTAAGCCAATGAAAAGACTCCCATTGCTCATTATGGGCCAGACTGAGCAATCCTTACTCACTTTGAGTGGTGCATTATTCTTTGAGCAGTCCCTATCTGAGGATTAGGGTGGTTGACTGAGGATCAAGGTGAGTCATGGGATCAGAATCTGGCCTGTAGTAATTATGGGTCTGAATAAAAGCCCAGTGAAATCAACGGAAAGTCTCCCATTAACTTCAGTTGCTTTGATGAACCACATAGCATGTAGGACCTGAAGGCCTGCCCCCTGTTTTGGGACACTGGAGTCATACCACCCAAGCAGGACTTCCCAGAGATCCCTACACACCTTAGGCATACATAATATCCAGTGAAGCTGGGGAAAGATGAGCTGGAGACTAGCTTCTGAAAATCTTGGCACTTTGCATATTTCAGTCAGATCCTTAATGTTATTTTAATGTACATTGTTATGATGAAATTAACATGTTCAGAAGGGACTTCTAGGGCCTGATCCCAACCCCAGTGAAGTCAATGAAAAGACTCCCATTGATATCAGTAGGCTTTGGATTAGGTCCTTAATACCAAATGTTTATCCTGGCTGAGTCTGGTCTTTGAATTTGCATACTCACTTTTTCACATGCAACTGCCTGTGGCTGCCAAAGTGTGTGTGAATCAACTTAGTGCATGCAAGAGGGCATTTCCCTGTACATATAGGTGTTAATACACACAAAACAAGTGCACAGTCTCTTCTGTTGGTACAGTCTGATGTGTGTGCAAAGTGCAAGGCGTAGGCTTCAAAGTAGCTCTTAGCAATTCCTATAGAATGCCTGATCTTTAATAGTGCTTTTGAGTACTTCCTCAATCACATAATCCCTGTAGAAAATTCCTCTTGCTGGTGAAAGTAGCAGAGGTTAAGTAACAATCCGTCACTTGTCTCATGGGGGCAGCTCCTAGCCCACAGCCTGCACGCAGCAGTTGTTCATGTATTTTTCAAGTCTTTAAGGCTCCCTTTTATACCTCAGTAATCAAGGATATGAAAATACTTTTCAAATATTGTAGGGTTGAGGTTCCCCCCTTGGCTTATAACTAAAATTATAAACTCATCTTGTTTAATGGTTTATTTATGTTTGTTGCCTGGTTGGCTCTCAACCATTTTAGTGAATTCCCATCTAAAATCTACAATTCACTGTGATTACTGAGGGCAAAGCTAATCAACAACAGGCTTCTCCACAGAATTAACCATAGACATGAATGTAACCTTTTAGGTTACTAGAACTTTCATAAAAAGAAAAGGAGTACTTGTGGCACCTTAGAGACTAACAAATTTATTAGAGCATAAGCTTTCGTGAGCTACAGCTCACTTCATCGGATGAGCTGTAGCTCACGAAAGCTTATGCTCTAATAAATTTGTTAGTCTCTAAGGTGCCACAAGTACTCCTTTTCTTTTTGCGAATACAGACTAACACGGCTGCTACTCTAGAACTTTCATGTGTCATTGTTTTGTTTCCAGGAGCTATTCTAGCACTTGATAAAGAAAAACAGCTTTATCTTTCCCCTTTATCTGTTCTCTTAGAAAATCCCCCATCCCAACCATTGTTTTGAGGCTTGAGGTGTGTATAAAACCCCCCTGCCCCAAACAAATTCTTTGTGCTTTTGCTGTGTTTTGATAATAGCCCCTCCCAGTGCATAACACAGCATTCAGTAAGGAACAAGCAGAGCTTTAGTGTTCTTTAGTGATAGTTTGCATACATGGATCCATATGGGACATTTTAAGAGGTGGGACAAGATCGAAGCCTAAAATAGGAACTTTGGAGTTCATATCCAGAGCCCGAGCCAACTTTGGTAGCCTGGACTCATTTTTAAAGCCATCTAATTATTAATGTATAATTATGATGGGCTTGAAATAAACAACATGTGTTAGAGCATGTAATATCCCTCTCAGCTCTCTAGAAAAGTTCTAGAGAAGTTGCATGGGGCAACTGTCAAATAAAGGTAAGACTCTTTATTCTGGACCTAAGTGCAAGCTGACCTGTATGGCAAAAGATTCTATTGATTTGTGCAAAATCTAGCACAGATGGACACTGAGTGAGAAGGGGCTAAAAGGTTCTTCTCAAATTACCACTGCCTTTTGTTACTGAGATCTTCCTGCTCCACCATGCATGTAAACTGCCATGGTTTCAGTCCTGAACTCCTTAGACAATAGGTTTGTCCATTTGAAGTCCCATGAAGAAGACTTCAGCTTTCTGCACAGGAAGTGGTACTCCACTGAATTGAATCATGGAGCTGTCTCCTTACTATAAGATGAAGTTGGAAACTGATTGTGGGAGTTAACACTTTCTTCTTTCTTCTTACAGGACTTGTACCTGCCTCTGTCCTTGGATGACTCTGATTCCCTTGGAGATTCCATGTAAAGGAACACAATGCTAATTGTCCGTAGTACAAGCTATGTTTAAGATACAGTACAGTACTTCTGCCAAAAGAAGCAGATAGGTGACTGGTACTTTCAAATCAAAGGACACAAAGTTATATGTCATTTTTTTTCTGTGATTTATCCTCCGTGCCACAAATCGACACCTATCAACTAATAGGGATAGAGTGATACCATCCTTCTGAGTAATTTTATAGGGATGCAAAATGGGCATTGCCAGCAATCTGACACCAATGATCTCATGCATTTCCCCTTTACTTCAATTTTTTTCTTCTGCTCTAACTTCTTGAGTTTACTATTGGCTGCAGAAAAGTTGGCAGTTCCCACTAGAAATACATAAATAAATCTTTCACTGATCAATTCTAAAGCTAAAAGAAAACAAATACTAATCTCCATCTTTTCAAAATGCTGATGAATGTTAGCAGCTCTTTGAAAGCAGATCTGCTTCTAATTTTGCATCCCTGGTTTTAGCACTGCATACTGTCTAGCACCAATTTCTGTTGCTGAAGGGTGGGCAGAGAGATGACTTGTTGCTCTGGTAAAAGATGATTAAGATGCCAGCAGAATGTGAAACAGAGGCGTTTGGACAAGATTCAGAAATGATGCATAAGACGCTAAGTAAAGTTTTTATAGCACAGTGATTACATTATCAATTTATGCATTGGGTCATTTTCTAATAAATAAGCAAGCTATATATACATGTCAGCTGAATGGTGAACCAGATTTCTCCTGTAACCCAAAGATAATGCTGGCTGATATCAAGTTATTATATCTGCCATATGGTATCTCTCTATCTCTGCTTATAATTAATGCCTTGTAAACAGCCAACACTGAAAACACTGTGAGAATTTGTTTTCAGGTCTGACACCTTTAGGTCGCTTTTTGTAGCAAGAAACCAATACACTTTTTATAAAAAAAAAAAACAAAAAATCTTGTATCTGTGTTTTGGGAGGAAGTATTCAAGCTCCTTCTTTTTTATAAAAGCTGGTAATTTTCTTTTGTTTAAAAAACACATTCAGAAAAATTTACAAAAAAAAAAGTCAATTGCAAAACAGTAATAACTGTGTTTAGAAATCATGTCATCACTGCCAAACAGAAGAGAAGTCAATTCAAAATAATGAATGTTTTGATAGTTTTTTTGTAATGTTTAAACTTTCATTTTTGGTTTATACAATTCAATATCCCTAACTATGGCCAGATGCTCTAATTATATTACAAATGGAACTTTGTGATATTCAAAGACCGTATTTTAAGAAACTCATATCAGGGGGAAATAAACTGGTATGGAATTTAGAGAAACCTTTCACTTTTATTAATTACTAATGACTCCTGCAGGATGCAAAGTTCATGTATTTACAAAATGCTGGTGGTTTTTACCATGCTTAGGCTTTACTAGCATAGGTTAGTTCTTTTAGTGAATCTGACTACTACAAAACTTTACCTGGGTACAAAAGAGAAAAGGAGTACTCGTGGCAAATTAGAGACTAACAAATTTATTTGAGCATAAGCTTTCAATGAAGTGAGCTGTAGCTCACGAAAGCTTATGCTCAAATAAATTTGTTAGTCTCTAAGGTGCCACGAGTACTCCTTTTCTTTTTTGCGAATACAGACTAACACGGCTGCTACTCTGATACTTTGGTACAGTACATGCAAACAAACCTTTTGTTGTTGTGGTTTTTGCTTTTACTTTTACTTTGTTTCAGCAGATATGCAGATTATTTTATGTCCTTGAAATCCCTTGTCATTAGAATGAATTATGAAGTTGTGATATTGGATGCTACACGAATGCTTGGTAATAGGATGACACCATTTTGTTCCTTCATTTGTGCCGGGATGCCATTCCATATTTTTTGTTTTTTCCATTGCTACCATTAACACTCTGTACTGGCTGAATCTTTTAGGTTCATATGATGATGTGTATAATGCAAGGTGTTTAAAAAAAAAGAGCTGCGTGTGAGATGATCCAAAACAAACATTGGAGTTACCCAAAGGTTTGAGTTATTTTGCACCAAATTTGCACTTACAGTCTTGAGCCCACAATTATTTGCATCCACAATTTTTCATGAGAAATCATTTGTTCCCACAAAAAACTTAATTTAAATGTGTAACCCTCTGACCACTTTGGGGTTAAGCGCCCATTTGACCTATTGTATTAAGGTATTTGACTTCAATTCAGATGGATGAAGGTTCATGTTCCTTCCTGGTTAAAGCTCCTTGTTGTGGAAGGACAGTTTTGTGAACGAAGCACAGGAGTGTTGTCAGACGATCTTAGTTCAGCTCTTGGCTCTGCCAGATTTGGTGTATGAACTGGAGCAGGTCTCTTAGTTTCTTGGTGCCTCAATATATTTATCTGTCAAATGAAGATAATAACTGCTCTATTTGACAGGGGTTTGTGAGGCCAAATGTCCATTAATGTTTGTAAAGTGCTTTCAGACCCACTGATGGAAGATGCAACATAACTGCGAGGTTTTTCTATTTGTGGACACAAACCTAGTTATTTTAACAAATTTATTAGAGCATAAGCTTTCGTGAGCTACAGCTCACTTCATCGGATGCATCCGATGAAGTGAGCTGTAGCTCACGAAAGCTTATGCTCTAATAAATTTGTTAGTCTCTAAGGTGCCACAAGTACTTCTTTTCTTTTTGCGAATACAGACTAACACGGCTGCTACTCTGAAACTAGTTATTTTAGGGGCTGATGGTTGGGTGTATGATCCTGTGGATGCTATTTTAGAGACCATTCTTGAAAATATGGCTCTTTAAGTATAAGGGCATCATAGAACAAATTATTTATGCCAACAATACTACTGACTACAGCCTGTGTTACACTGAGAAGTCAAATTTACCTTTGGAACAATAGAAACTGACTTCCTCTTATCTTCTCTATTGGGAATCTTGAAGATCCCCACCACCAGTTTTTCCCAGGGCCTTTGTAAAGGGTCTGCACTGAATGGTAGCCATCATCCTACCTGTTAAAGATGACTGAGTAGTTCTCCAGTGACAATGATGCTTCTTAATGAGGCAGAGGAGTGGTCACTTGAGTGACACAAGATGCTCCAACCCCATCCATGGTCTGAGTGTCTTGCCATTCATCTCCCAATCCCTGTCAGTTTAGGAGGCAGGAGATTAGCACCAAAAAATAAATCTGGGACTTCCTTATAGCAGTTCAGAACACTTATCAATAGCTCACTGGGGAATCCAAGTCTCTTATATCCATAAGCAGATATGAGTCATATTACTGACAGCAGTACAGTACAGTGCTTAAAGATGCATCGGAAAACTCAGTTTCTTTTCTCCAGGATCTGTCAAAATCAGTTTGCATGAGACAAAGCAGGAACCCAAAAACTGAATGGAACTTTGGGCAACCCACTATATGGATAGCTGAAGCAGAAGTAGATAGTTTTCCATCTGCCACAAACAGTGCTTAGATAATAATTTTTTTAAAAACCAACAAAAAAAAAACCCTGCTAGTCTGCTAGTGGAATTTTCTAAAGAACTGTTACAGGCATTGTTTGTGAATTGCACTTAAAGTGACATGTCTAAGAACTTGATCCTGCAAATATTCACTCATGGGAGGAGTTTTGCATGCTCAAGGACTACTCACATGAGGAAGGGTTCTGCAGGACTGAGCCTGATTATCATTTTTGAGCACAAACTGCCTCAGAAAGGAAATTTACAGAGGCCTAATAGAAGAAAGCATTTTCTTCAGAGGGAAAATAATAGCTATTCAGCTGAGCAAAAGCCACATGTAAAACGGGGTAAGAGATCAGACTCACAGGTTTAAAATGCATTTTTCCAGGTAGAGATCAGTGAGCATTTCAGAGGCAACACATAGGTAGACTGTATGAATGCTGATATTGCATGAGAACTTGTACAGAAATGCATGTGGAATAGCGTCCATACGGTGCTAGGCTTCTTCCAGGATCCCTGGAATATAAAAAGAAAAGAATCAGAGACAGCATACTATAGTAATTTCAATATATGGATGGCCCTGATTCAGGAAAGCATGTATGCATGTGCTTATTTATAAGCATGTGCTTAAATCCCATTTACTTCCATGGGACTTAAGCACATGCTTAAGTGCTTTTGGAATTGCGATGAATTATGAATTACTTGTAGCACACTACTGCAGCAATTCCAGTCAAATTGAGTTACTTGGATCAGACCATAGTAATGCCATGATAAACTTCTGAGTTCACTTCTAATTTTGTTCTTCTTTTACAAACACACAAAACTCCTCAGGATATAAGGATTTGCCATATTCTATTATAAAAGCGCTGTCTGATTTCCCATATGAGGCTGTTTTAAGTGTTTTCAGAGACTGAGTCACTATGAACTCATTGTTTAAAAACTATACATGAAGGAATCGTAAGCATTGTGTATTACATAGCTCTATCTGTAATTTACACTGTGCCTGGTCTATTGCAGTGTCTATATATATTAAGCAGTATGTATGCATATTTCAAGGCATATCCACATTAAGGAGGAATTAGAGCAATGTCAGTGGCAGTTTTGTTTGTAGAAGATCATGCCCACAGAGTATTGCATCAAATTATAGATCCTTCTGAAACTTTTTGTTAATATCGGAATCCTAAAGTGTATGGACCAGTCCTTCTGCTCGTGTGAATTGTGGAGCAACGCCAGCTCTATCAGCAGAGCAGCTAATCTAATCTCCGATTTACGTACATGAAGCCCCTAAGGTAGACTTTAAAAATTTCAGTGATTTGGTTTTAATTTGGCACATTGTTTGTGATGGGATGTCAGACTTCCTTCTGTCCTAAAAGTGTCTGCATTCCTAACATCTGTAAATTAAGCATGATCTTTTCCAGAGCTAGGAGCTCTAACTGTGTTACCCTCGGTGAGATCAGAAAAATTAGTTTAGCTCAGCTGCCACATCACTCTTTCACTGTGATCTGTCTGTCTCTCACAAACACACACCGGCTGTGGTTTACCCTTGTTTCAGTCTTACAATTTTTGAATGGGAAAAAGGGAGAGGGAAACAAAAAGATATTGGTGCACAACCAAACAATGTTAAAATAAGTTATTTTTAATATGGAAAAAGTGGTGTAAAAAGTATGTTCCCCTTTAATATTATAAAATATAGGACCTTTTACAAGGTGCTTTGGTGGCTGCTCCTTATTGTCTTTGACCTTAGAAATGACATCCTGTTACATCACATGATAGCTCCTGACATTGCTCTTTTTGGGCCTTACAATATCCTTGCTTACTTGCAACTCCATTGACAGACATCAGTGGAAGTCAGGTTCTCTATTCAAGGGTACAATATGACTCTTAAAGTTCAATCTTTCTTCTGTTAATGTCAATAAGAGTTTTGACATTTACTTCAATGGGAGCATGATAGGGTCCTTATATCTATCCTTCACCCACTGAAGTCAATGGAAGTGATGCCATTAACTTGAATAGGAGTAGGATCCACCCTTACAGAAAATAAATAAGGAAATCAAAAATTAGTAAGTGAAATACATGAAAATATAGTATAGCCACAGAGTAATCTGAAACTGCACATGGTGTAGTCTCCCCCATGTATTAACTATCAAATGTAGGTAAGAGGGAACAAACAAGTTTCTTTCTTTTAATGGACATTTTACACGTTTTGAAAGTGATGAATATTAAAGTTATTTTTGTGGTTGCTAATCCAATATTAAAGATGACTGGAAGCTGCTTTTCAGGCTCCATGATGTCATCTGTATTTGGGAGCTAGATGGCTCAAAGTGTTTGCAAATGAGACACAGAACTTTTCACCACTAGGTTGAGATTTAAGCCAATACAAAGAGCCAGGTGTGTTTGCAGTGGGGCACATGATTCATTAGTGATAACCTAGAAATGATACAGTTAGCACTAAGTCTGTGTGTAGTGAGACCAACTCATTATTAACTCATTAAGTGCCGTCCAGCACATCTCTTCGGATTTCAGAAACACTTGCTAATATTGAAAAGCCCAATAAGGTATAAGTGTGAACTAGCAGCCAAGGTACGCTACCTGAATCTGGAGTCTGCTGAGATGATTATTCTGCTTCGTATTTATTTAGCTGGGTCTGGGGTAGCACACTGTGAAAATGATGGTATAGTTTATCACAGATTCATTCTGCCTGGTGGTACTGATGCACTCTCAGAGCATGTCCATGGGTTTGGGAGACCTTCTCAGTGGTGACTCAGGAATGAGATGAAGCTGAATCCTGTTTTTCTGAAGGCAGGCTGCTGGGCATGTATTAGGTAGGATTAGAGGGTTCTTGCTGCTCCAGTCATGGATCCTGTTGTTGGGTCTTCTTGCTCCCCACCACCTCCCACTCCCATTTTTCTCCTGGCCTTGGCTCTGGTATATCTTGTAACATGTGTCTTCAGTTGTAAAGCTGGGTGTGGGATTCCTATAACTCTGCCTTTTTCTCTGAACACTTTAAGATCTGGCCGTTCAGAATTTGATTGATGGCTCTGGTAAAGAAATCTTCATCTTCCGATCCGTCAGGAGTTGTGCTGGCAAAACACCATATGCTAATGGTGTAGCTGTATGTGCTAAGAGACCCTAATGTGGTTCTTGAGCCTTTTTTCCTTAGAGCTTTTATTGTAACAACTGCTCTTTCATATTCCCCATTTGGGGCAGGAAATGAGGACCGTTAATTGTTTGGTTAAGGTAACAAGGCCTGGCTCTTTTTTAAAGTAAGACCACTTTAGACTGTTCTGGTAGTGAGGAAGAGCCTCAGAGTGAGAGTAAATTATGCTTGTACCCATTGTGAAGCCCTTTTGCACTGCCAGCATGGTGTAAGGTGACCTTAAGGTAAATGAGACACAAGCCCATATTCTTAGCCTAGTGGATAGAGCACTGGGCTGGGATTCAGCAGACCTGGGTTTTATTTCCAGCTTTTCCATGGGCCTGCTGGGTGACCTTAGGCAAGTCACTTCTCCTCTTGAGCCTCAGTTTCTGCATGATGAACAGGGCTGTTGAAGAACTAGGGATTATTTGTATTTATTATGTAATGAAGTCCGCAAACTGCACTGGAGTGAACCCACATGATCCTTGGCAAAAGTTTCAAGAACTCATTGTCATGTGAACATGGTTTTTAATCTGTTAACCCATGTGTGGATGAGTTTGCTGGCAGATTAGCCTCTTTCACATATTGGGAATGGGAAGCTACCGCTACTCTCCTGGTGGTGTTTTTTAAGTTACATAGGTTGGTGTTTATCGGCTGCCTTTGTCTTTCTCTCAGCTCTCTGCTCTAATCGACACTGTGCTTCTTTTGCGCAAATTACACAGCTTTCCACCAAGTCCATTTTGACTGTCCTGGACACCGGACTGTTTGATGGGCTCTAGCGCTGCACTTTATTACGTCTTTGTGATCTTAATGGATCTTTCCAAGCCTTTCCACCCTTTGATCTTCTGGTCTGATGAGCCTCTGTCCTTTTAAGAGCAGACCATCAACTATATTGATGCCTCATTTGTATTGCCAGTATTGTAGGAGCTGTTCAGGAATTGCTCCTTTCCTTAGCCTGCCTGTCTCTGCCTATCCGCTTAAGTATTGGCAAGTCTTAGGACCTTTGTTGTACTTGCTCAGTTTGGACTGGGTAGCTGGGAAGCTTTGACTTATCTGGTCTATATACAGCTTGAGTTCTATTAAACATTCTTCTTTCATCACTGGGCTATGTGGGGAAACTTTGGAGAGAGCATCTGCCCACACAAGGCTTATGCTGGGAATGTGCACTACTGTGTAGCTGAAGAGAAGTCAGTGCAGGTGGAATCTCAGTATTCAGGAGGGTGGCTCATGCTGGGTCTTCAACCACAGCAGGAGCTCAAGATAGGAGATTGTCATAAGCAAGGGAGACTGAATAACAGACAAAGGAAAATAAAGGAATAATGACACTAGACCAGGGGTGGCCAACCTGTGGCTTCGGAGCCACATGAGGCTCTTCAGAAGTTAATATGCGGCTCCTTGTATAGGCACCGACTCCAGGCCCGGAGCTACAGGTGCCAACTTTCCAGCATGCTAGGGGGTGCTCACTGCTCAACCCCTGGCTCTGCCACAGACCCTGCCCCCATTCCACCCTTTCTCACTCCCTCCCCTGAGTCTGCCGTGCCCTCACTCCTTGCCCCTCTCCCCCCAGAGCCTCCTGCATGCCACGAAACAGCTAATCGGGAGGTGCAAGGAGGGAGGGGGAGGCACTGATTGGCGGGGCTGCTGATGGGTGGGAGATGCTGGGAGCAAGTGTGGAGGGAAGCTGATGGGGGGATGCTGACGTGTTACTGTGGCTCTTTGGCAATGTACATTGGTAAATTCTGGCTCCTTTTCAGGCTCAGGTTGGCCATCCCTGCACTAGACTGTGTTTTCCCACTCATGAATGGTGTCTTGTGTGGACCCAATTCTGGCAAGGGAGAATGGGGTGGAAATTGTCCACATGACTTCTGGCTCTATCAAAACTCTTGGAGAGTCCAGTAAATCCAACAGAAACTGCAGAACATCATTTCAGGTGTCACGTAGGGCAATGGCCCAAACCCACAGCCAGGTCCCAAACTCCTGCTTCTGGGCTTTGTGGGGCTGCTGCTTCTAGCCAGAAGATAATCACATGCTAACCAATGTTTGCAATGTGCATGTGTGCCTGTTTGGGGCCCATTTGTGCTACTAACCAAAATTTGGGCCCTGCGTTTGTAAACAAGGAGCAAGCTTCATCTCTGTAACTCTGGTGATTTCAAGGGCCTTATGCCAAGCAGACAGTGGGCTGGTTGTTGAAGTGTTACTGGTTTGAGAGCCGTTTATTGGTAAATCTCTTCCTGGGAAAGGCTTGTCTTTCATCTTTTCTCTTAACATCTTTAGCAGGGCTTACACATTCCTGCTCCCATTCCCTTGCACAGTGAACAGGAACTCAAAATTCTGCAGCGAGTTTTAAAACTACCCCAGGTTTGACAGTTTTCAGTGTAACAGTTGCAGCAGGAGGATTCCCAAAGGGAATGAACACTTTGTAGCAATTAGAGTCTGACAACTGAAAAAGAAAGTTGGCAGCATTAGAGAAAGATGCAGTGATGGTCAATGTCCTGGGAAACAAAGAAAGGAGACTCATTTCCGAGGGGCTAGCAGGGAGTATTTGTTAGGAAGTGTTTACTGAGCGGTGGGATATGAGTGGGAACTTCATTGTAATACCAAATCAAATGGAAAGGAATACATGAGACAGAGTGGTGGAAATGTCAGTCTTTGACACATGCAGAAATATAAATAAAGAGGGTGGAGAAATCAAGAATAATAAACAAAAGGGAAAGCCGTGGGTAGCTGAGGATGTACAGCTTGGCTCTGGGCTGAAAGCCAGCAGGGGGTCCATGGCTGTGAGTTGTTAGAGTGCTTCACCAATGCCTAAACTGGATTGCAGCCTATCCGTTGTGACAATTAGTGTCCCTCTCCTCATCACAGAAATAAGGTCATACTTGGCTGTGGGCAGAAGAACTTGATTTGAAATTCTTTTCCTTCCCCGTCCCTCTTTTCCGCTGGCACATGAAAGTCTGCAACATCTTTGAAAGAGGGGGGAAACTGCAACCCTTTGTCGAGTGACAGCCCAGCCTGTGGTTTTGTTTTATTTTTATTTTTATCCCTCTGCATTGGACTAGAAATAGAAATGCAGCAGCACCGCCTGGTTCCCGAAAGGACAGGCTGAGTGCTTTGCAGAAGGAAGTTGCAAGAGAGGCAAAAAAGGGTAATGAGGGCATGTCAGATCCTTCCCCATGGAACCCAGCAAACTATGGCAAAACAAAGGCAGGGCAGGCCACTCTAGTCAGGAAAGAGCCATTGCATCCTCCTGAGGGAAGAGAATCTAGTTTTATTATCTTGTAAAGCTGTGCAGAACTGAACTGTTGAGGTCTTTGACCTGCTGGTCTTGTTCACTGAGTCACTGGCCACACATGCAAACAGTTCAGCTCACCTACTCTGACCCCTTTCACCAGGAAATGTGAATTAATATAGAGTCAGATTCTGCAGTGCTTATTCACACTGAGCAGTGCCTTACTCCATAAAGAGTCTCACTAATTTCGATAGGGCCGCTAGAGAAGCAAGGCAGTCCTCCGTGATCTTGGGATAGTATAATCTTGCCCATTGCTTCCTGCGTTCAATCTGTCCCAGGAACTTCAAAGTATCGATGCTAATTTTTCTGCAGTGATTTATTTGGGGAGGGGTTGTCTTATGTAGTAGCAAATTGTTTTATCAGTTCCAATACCATTATTTTAGGGCCAGTTTCTCTTTCCCTTTCTCTTGTGTAGAGGCACTTTACTCCATTAGTAATCCCATTGGCTCCAATGGCACCACTTGTGGAGTCAGGTGCTAGTCTAGCTCTGCCAAGGTATCCCAATCTGGCCCATAGAAAGTGGGAGTTCCCTTTTGTGAAGCTTCTGGTGGGATTGCTATCTTGTTGTTGAGTTTCAAGCTGTTGCCTCTTTGTTGTGTTGGGAAGAAAGGGGCAGAGCCTTTCAGTCACACAGGTGTCCATCTTGGCCAGGCCTGTTTGTAGTTTCTTGGCTTAAAAAAGAAGAAGAAATGTAAACAAAAGTGAGTTTCAAAATGTGTTGTGTACCAGATATTCTCTGGCATACTGATATCACTTTTAAATATCTATCTTCCTCACCATTCATCACTGCCGTATCGAAACACCTGGAGTTACAGCTATTGCACCTAATACATTCAGGAGAAAGCACGGCTAGAAGGAACGATATGCAAATAGGACCAAATTTGCAGCTGGTGTAACTCCTTTAACTTCAATAGAGTTACAACATTAGTGAATTTAACTATCACATCCAGGTCCAGTTACTTACTCAGGTAAAACTCCCCTGGATTTCAGTGGGAGGGTTGTTGTTTTTTTTAAACAAAGATTGCAGGATTTTGTGTAGGAGATTCTACAGTAAAGACACAATATAACACTTGACCATATGAAACCCAACAGAGTAGATTCTCTGCTGGCACAAAGAGATAAAAACTCCATTAAAGTAAATGGAGCTGAGTCCATTTATGCCAGCAGAGATGTTGGTCTTATGATTCAAAGACTGGTTGCTGTAAACAATCCCTATTGTGAATATTTAATTGCTGGGTCAATTTCCAGGATTATTGTAGCAGAATTCATGTTGGAAACTCCAGATTCCAGATAGACAATAGTCTCTCTCCCTGTATGCATCTGTAATACCTGTATCTTAAATGTTATGTGTTGGTTTTATTGTGGCTAGTGATGAGGCAGCTGAAATGGTTCCATTCCGTTAAGCATCCATCTGAACATCAGGCTGGGAATCTCAGAAAATCCGGCCCTCTCATAAGTTTTCGGGTTCTAAGGAAAGCTGAATCTACTGAAGGCCTGATCCACCAGTGACAGGAGTTCAGGGCCCAAAGGGTTTGCAGGATGGGAAATAGCCTCTCTCTCAGTGTTTCTATTCCCAGTCCTAGCTGCAACCAAGAAGAATGGAGGTTTATGGGTTTGTTGGTTTGTTTTTAAAAAAAGAAAAGGTGCTTTCTTTTTACCAGATGTTTTTGAACATGAGAAAGAGAGTTCAGGTTTGTTTCATTTTAAGTTGTCGGGTAAACTTGAGGCTGGTTCTGATTTTATCCAAATTGGTTGGTCCATCTCTATTTGCAGCCAATAATTCCTTTAGTTTTATGCAGTAAAAGGTTATTGTCTTCTTTCAAAGAGTTGTTTAAACATTTCAGATATCCCAGAGCTGGATCCCTGACCAGGTAGCAGGACTCAGTCTGGGTAGAGCTCAGTCTGCAAGAAGGCTGTGTCCCTTTGGGATTTGCCATGATTATGATGAGAGGAGGATGGTTCATTTGGCACATGAAGTCATAACTGGATACGGTGGCAGCAATAGGTAGAGAGGGACCTGAAGCTGGTCCTGAAAATCCTTATGTTTCAGGGACGTCCATATCCAGAGCCAAACTAAAGAGATGACTCTATCTCTATAATAGGCCAAACTGAAATCTTCCATCTGGGTACCTCTGAACATTGAGGAAGTCCAGATTCAGATCAAAATTTCAAGTCTGAGGCCAAGTTCTAGGCCTATATAGGTTCCCTCTGAAAAAATTACAGCCATGTCTTGTAAAATTCCACCGTAGCTGATTCCTGCCTCTGTTACTAACTGTAGGACAGCAGTCATGATGGGTCAATATTCCACTTGACACTGCAGGTAGCAATCTAAATATTGCGGGATTTCAGCCTCCCTCACATGTTATGCGCCCAGTAATGTCTCTGGGGTACTTGCAAAGCAGTACATCTTTAACAGGTTCTTTTTCTTTTCTTTGCTATGGAAACTCCTTCAGATTTAGTGTAATGTCTAATAATGTGTCCGTTTGAAAAGAAGAATGTTTAGGGAAATAATTGCACTGTTAATCAATTGGTGTCTATAGATAACATGAAGCAGAAGTATTGAATGTAAGAACAAGAAAGCCTATGAGTAATTACAGTACATGCCGGATTCTGACGTGTAAATTGTTGTTAGTTCTCTTGTCATTTAAACTACATGTGATCAAGCAAATTTCTCACTGTGGCACTGCTAGTTCAGGTGCGACTGTCAGTTTAGAAGACAACTTGAGGCCTCTTCGGAAGAGGAAACCTATCTAGTTGAATCTCCTTCTATTCTGTGAAATAATGATACAATTTGGAAGTCAAAGACATGCTTTTCACTTCTTGGTGCCCTGTATCTTATAACACTATATAGTCTAGAAGCACAAGAAAAGAGTACCAGCTGGATGTCTTTGTTATTACTAGCATTTGCCTATTTTCTTAATCGCAAGATACAATAAACCAATCTCATCAAGTAAACTCCAGGTTCTTCATGCCACTATTATCTGAAGAACGTGTATTACCTTCACTCTTTACCCTGAACTTTGCAGTGCTTCGGTAGGCTGCAATTGTGTTGAGAAGTAAATTGTGCTACTGGAGGTGTGCAGCTGAATTGGAACCTGATCATTGATTACTGTCTTATGTCATTTATTGATTTTGTATCATTTCATCATTAATAACAAAGCTGCAATATAATATAACCAAGAGGCCATAATGTATTTTCTGATGTTATTCAGATGTGGCGGGTGGGGAGGGGAAAGAAGGGGCTGAGTTTAAAGTTTAGCTGGCATACTTTAAACTCTCTGTACATAACCTTTGAGGACATGACAGTTGTAGGGGTTGCGCTGTATTTTGCTAGAATGGTAAACTTCTTTTCGTTTTGTTTAAATAGTGATGTATTTAACTAATGACATGTTGTACAAAGCATTGTTAATTTAATGGATGTTTTTATTTTCCTGTAACAGATCCATATAACATTTCATTTTGGCAAGAACTTTTCATAAGCCAGCACCAGTATTGTACACAGCATTAAGTTGACTTGTCATGCTTTTTTTTTGTGGGGGGGGGGATTTTTTTTCTTCAGACAAATAGCATTACCCATTGTTAACTTACTGCTTGGGGCTATATCTTGAATTTCCTTTTAAAATGAAATTTAATTTAAAGTTGCCTATGAGGGATATGAACAAGCAAGAGGCTATGCCAAAATGTCTCAATTGTATCATCTTGTAATATATTGCAGCTTTATGCCAATGAATCCTTGCTTATCTGTACACGGTACATGCATGTTTTGAACTAATTCTGCATTCTCCATTTGTGGTGAGTTACTTAGCATTTTTACCACCTTTTGTGCCATTCAACTTGTACAGAAAACATTTTTATTGATGTTTTAAAGGGTACAAAAAAAACTTCTGCTCTATAGCTGTAGGTAGAACTCAATTACTTAGCTAACAGATGTAAATTAGTGGTTGTAGTATTAGAAGTGCTAGGTTGCTAGTGAACAAGCTTTTGAGAGTAAATGCATGGTATTGTACATCTCATTTCTTAATTAACTCTTCCTTTACCTCTGAAAAGAAGGTTCTCTCTTTCTGTCTTTCTCTCTGTCTCTCACTCTCTCATGGTTGTAAGTTACAGATTTGGGCATAAGTAAAATAATATACAACAAAGTTTGAAAAGCAGTTGTCAGCAGGTTCTCCTGAGTATATGTTACGTATCAAAGAACAATGCCTTTGGCACTCTGAATAGACACTGGACTTTAAAGTAAAACAGATAAAGATCAGTCACATATTGTCTTTGATTGAACTGTACAATTAGTTAAATATTCACAAGATCACATCATTAGTAAAAGATGTGATCTTATTTACCCATTTCAACAGAGGCCTTAGGCATGTGATGTATTTGCAAATCATTATGCCCCATACATGTCTGTTTTTAATGGATGTAGTCCCATAGGTCTGGATTTGCAGAGTTTGCATATGCTCTTTGATTTTACTGAATATTCAGTGGAAGGTCGGGGGATGAAATTGTGTTAGGAGTTCTGAAAATACCTCCTCCTCTTCCACATGCACAGACTCTGATTTCAATTTACAGGGTTTCTTTGGTAGTTGTGTCTCCATTTGCAACAGAGGACACACAACATTAAAAGTTTGGAAAATATGGGGCCACTTACAAAGATGGGGTTTGTTAGAAACAAAGGAAACAGACATGAACAACCCCCCCAAAACCTATCAGTCCTAGATCTGTGTTTCTATCCCTCATGCCTCTTCTCTCTTAGCAGTATTTCCTTTTGTTAGAAGACTTAACGTTCTAGCCCAAATTTCCATTTTTGTGAGGTGTTGTGAACTGTTTTTACTTGTAATAATCATCCCAGATCTGATAACACTTGTAATGCAATGCCATGCAGCAGAGAACCTGTCCACTTTATAGCTTTGCTCTCAATATTTGTTACTCATTCTTTTCTCATCTAAATGTACATTTGCAAGATGTGTGTATTGTCACTTTCAAAAAATAAAATTTGGTTTCAATATTTAGGCTGATAAAACCTTTTGCTTCTTTTTTATTCAGCCTGATAAATATGTTGAAAACAGGTCTGTAGTTTTAGCTGTTCCCAGTCTTGCCCAAATTCATCCCAGTTGCATTTGCACGAAAGGAAAATGAGATGGGAAAGGGATCTTGACAGTAGTGAAATCATAAAAAGATCCATATACGCATGATGGAAAAAGTGACATGCAGATAATAGTCTGGAAAGGACCTATCGTTCCGACTGAGGAGCCAGCTCTTTATTTGTGCTGCACTAAAGATAGGGGTTAGTTCTGCACTGATTACCAACTCAAATAACCCCACTGAAGTCAAAGGGTTACACCAGGCTCAAAACTGTACTAAACTTGACTCCTGGATTGAAATCTTGCCTGGGCAGCTGCCAGCATAAGGCCTGTGCACCACCTAAGTCTCACTTTAGCCCTGTGTTGAGGGGTTTAGTGGGATGTGAGTGGTTTTAGGGTTTGTGGTGGCTCTCTGCATGGGGCTGACTCTCACCCGTAGCAAATAAGGTCCAAGTTCTTCTCTCACAACTACATTAGTGGGACCACAGTGAAATCAATGACATTCTTAACTGTAAGCCTTTAGAAATGTTAATAGGGTATAATCCTTCTCATTCAGTAACACAGTGCAAGCTATTTTCCTGTTTATTTTCTGGTCAGATCTGCAAAATTAAAGCTGAATGCATTGACTCTGTTTGGCCCTTATCATTGGATACTGAAACTTGAATTTTCCTCCATGAAGAGCTCAAATTCTTTTCAATATGCTCAGAAGGAGGCCTTTATCCTTTTCCCTGTAGTCGCCTTACCATAAATCAGAGAGAGCCAACATACTCAACCCTCTCCATCCAGGTCCCATTAGCAAGCAATTCAGGGGCTATCCACACATTTCATCACTTGGCTGATTATTGGCATCCATTAGCCATTAACAGGCTGTGCTTGGACAAACTAAAAACAGAGCATACAGTACATTATTGTTTTCAATGAAAGACCAAGTTAAAATCTGTGATTCCTATAATAAAACCAGGAGAAGAAAAGCCCCAGTAGAGCAGCATGCATTTGAACATGCGTAAGCTGAAGGCAGTGCAGACACAAACAAAAAAGTAGAACAAATTCTTTAGAAATTTTTCTGCATTCATCTTCATTGTAACCCCAAAGCGAACACAGTACTCCTGTGACTGGAGAGATTTTAACGGGCCACTTCACCTTGAATGGTCCCTTGAAAACTACTTATACTAAACAGTCTGTTCCACCTTGTATTTAACAGCAACACTGAGTTAGTTTCCCAGATCTGAAGAAAAGCTCCAGATAAGCTTGAAAGCTTCTCTCACCAGCAGAAGTTTGGTTCAATGAAAGATATTATCTCACCAACCTTGTTTCTCTATGGAAACTAAGGGCCTTCTTCAGGAACAAGAAGGTTTTAAACCCTGTCCCCTCCATGTATATATGTGGCTAAATCAGCTGCTCTAGACAGTGTAAACTATACAGCAAGTTGCCGCACAGCAAGCCAGGCAATGAATCTGCCACACACCGGCTTGCTGAGCAGTAACATCCCATGTGGAGCCAGCTACAGTATGGTGAAAGTCCCAGAGAGCAGGCTGACATACTATGCTTTGAAGTAGTAGTAGCTCACCCTGCACACGATGACTTTCACTGTACTGTAGCAGGGTCCACATGGGATGTTACTGCTCAGAGATGTGCTGCAGATTAACACCGCAGCTTGCAGTAACGTGGAGACAAGCTCACAGAGGAGATCTGGTAATGATATTAGGACAATATGGGATTTGGCTAACAAGGACCATTGCTGGAAAACAATGGGCCTGATTTTGCTCACACACCTGTAAACTCTGCTGACATAAATGAAATTACTCTTGATTTAGATCTGCATAGGTGAGCCTCCGAAGTTCAATATTCTCACTAACTCTGCATTGATCAATATATAGACACAATTCACTTTCAGTTTCCCTCCTTCATCATAGCAGTGAAAATACATGTATTAACTTCTGGATGCGTTAAACCCATTTTCTGTTTCGGTTGTATGGACTGAAACAAAACGTCTGGTCTGTTTGGAAAGCACTTAGTTGGTCTCTTGACCTAATCTCCACTTGATGCTCAGCCCTTGCTTGCTGTGCAAATCTGGTTCTAATCAAATGAAACATACTTTTTCCTGTCAGGCTTGTCAGCTGCAAATAATCCAAGGATTCTGCGGTTCTTGGCTTTGAATCCCAGCCCAAAATGTGGCAGAGAGCTATGTAGGGTATTAGAACATTTATCTTATGCTGTTCTGAGAAATGTGGAAGACAGTTGCAAAATAAGCTATGAATTGCTCTGTAATAAAGTGATCTTTATCTTGCTTTTTCCCTAAATAAGACACTTCTAGCAGAGAGAGGGTCTGCAAATCTAGAATTACTTGTACAGCATCTAAAGTCCCTCCTAAAATCTCACTACCTCTGCTTGCCTTCCACCACTAGCCATCTGCATCTCCTCCCATGCCAGCTTCATAAACATATAGATGCCCATCTTCAAAGGTGCAGTTTTGTGTGCACCCAACTTGCACAGACATGTCCCTTATCACAACTCCAAGAATTGCACTTTAGCAAATCCTGTCTGTTTAGAAGTGCACTTTTGAAAATCTAGCCCCATAGTATAATATAAAACCAAAGTCACAATAAATAAACACTCTACTGAAATAAGTAAATACAATAGCAAGAACCCTGGAACCAACAAAAACTATTTAGGATCTAATCCTGCAGCCATTGAAGTCAATGGCAAAACTCCCATTCACTTAAAAGTTGTAGAATCAATGGCCTTACCCTGCAACTGTAATTGTGTGAGGAATACTTACATACATGTCCGGTGCCACTGAACTGAAGTGAGGACTCTTTGCATGAGCAAGGATTGCAAGATGAAGCTCCAAAGTGAGAATGTAAACCGTTTGGGGACAGGTATCATGTCTTATACAGTATGTTTTTTAATCACCAGGCACACCTATGGCACTGTAACAATAGAATCGTTCACTGTGATCTGTATTTCCTATTCTGTCTGTGGCAAGATCTAAACCACCGATACTGTAAAGATTCCCATTAATTGCACTTTTCCCAACAGTTCCTTTTGAAATTCCTTACCGCTTTAAGATGTCCCACACTGTCATGAATACTATCTTGTTTGTCAAAAAATGGCAAGTATAGGAAGGACGCACAAGTTTGTTGCCGTTTTCCTTTTGGTTCGTGGTGCAAGAAGTGTATTCAGCACAGCTTCGTGCCTTAGGGGCCAACCTGGCAGGGTGCTGAGAGTGCTCAATGCCCATTGATTTCAAAGGGCGCTAAGCATTTTCCAAAAGATCTGCAGCTCTGTATTAATCAATAATACAGCAAGAAGCTATGGCTTATTCTGTATATAATCAAATCCAGTTGCCTCACCATCCCAATCAATGGGACAATTTGGAAGTATAACGCCTTCAGGAAGGCACCTTTCTCTGTGAGTGAAAGTCATCCCAGTGCAGATGGCCAGCACAAAGAGAATTTCAATCTGTATGAGTTTTCCTGCCCACCAGGACTAAACAGCAAGTTCAACTCCAAACGTTCTAGTCAGTTTCTGATGGTGGTTTATCTACCATTGTCAGAAATGTTGAATTCAGTTAGGCCACGTGCAAGAAGTGAGGCTGCAATAAATGAGATAGATATTAAATGATGCTAAATGAATTACTACTATCCTTGCTATGGAATCCTGTTTATTTTAAGCAGAGATATTCCCACAGTTGTTACACCCAACCAAATGTTGGGAACCCAACACCTGCTTTGGACAGATTTAAATTGTTTCTTCTAACAACTGTGTTCTGAGTGTGTCATCTTCTAATTTAAGTGTTTTGAGTGCACTGTTAATATCAGCAGGAGAAGTGGGGAAGTGCCATTCAGCTGGTAAAACAACATGTATTCATCTAGTCACCCTGAGAGTGATGGCTAGGAACTGTTCGCAGAACACAGCTAAGGAGAAGTATGTCATTTTTATAGGTCCCTGAAACCTGTCAGTTTAGTAATAGAAGCTGCCATTCATATAGCACTTCAGGTTTGGGCAAGAAGCTTTATTACTTTAAAGGTACGTGTAGACTGAAGTTCAAACCGAGTGAGATTCTAGATCACTGGGGATGATGTTCATCAGCTATATTAGAATATCAGTCTTATGCCCAATGTAATAAATTGCCATTCAAGGCAGAGTGATCACTTTCTCAGTAAAAAGAACAGGAGGATTTGTGGCACCTTAGAGACTAACAAATTTATTTGAGCATAAGCTTTCGTGAGCTACAGCTCACTTCATCGGATGTTCATGCTCAAATAAATGTGTTAGTCTCTAAGGTGCCACAAGTTCTCCTTTTCTTTTTGCGAATACAGACTTACATGGCTGCTACTCTGAACACTGTCTCAGTGCACTTTTATATCCTGTGTCATAAAATCTCAAGAAGTAACAAGAGTTTCCACCAGAAGTCATTAAAGTTGGGCAGTTGCTTGGTGGTCTCCATAAAATACGTCAGGGGGGAGTTGTTGTCCAGTTTCTAGGGAACAGATGTTCAAAGATATTTTAGTGCTGAAGGATGAAGATAGGCACCTAGTGGGGTTCTCAAAAGCACCGAAGCAGGTTAGTTGCCTGCATCCGGGCACTGAACCTGCTTAGATGCTTTTGAAAATTCAACTAGATGCTTATCTGCATCTTTAGGAACCTACATACTTATCAAAATCTGGCCCTAGGTGACTGAGTCTTAGTAGAGAGACTATTGAGTAAATAGTCATAGAGACTGAAATACTCTCATCCATAGGGATAGGTGCTGGAGTTAGGAATGCTGGAGGTGCTGCCGCACCCCCTGGTCTTAAGTGGTTTCCATCATATATAGGGTCACAGTTTGGTTCAATTGCTCTCAGCATCCCCACTGTACAAACTGTTCCAGCAACCCTACCCCTAGGCTAGGTTATCCCTGTAACTCAGGTTTCAAGTAATATTGGTAGAGCAGAATAGGGACATTTGCTTTGATAATCCCCATTAAACACCAGTACTGTGGGGAAAGAAAAGAGGACTTCATTTTCCAGCTAAACATCTTAATTTTTCATGACCCCTAGTTTCATGGTAAAATGAATTAATACAGCTATGAGTGTGAGTTAGCATAGTATAGTAGCATGATTTTAACATCCAGAAAACTTTCTCTTGAATACCTCACCATATACAACTGAATCTGTTATCAGCCTGCAAGTTATAGACATGGTTGTTCCATTGACTGGAAGCTTCATATTGTAACAATATTAACTTTAGCCTACTTGGAAAAAAATTGGAAACAAACCTGGGAGATTTTCTAGCACCTTATGAATTGAACATTTGTTAGGAAGCTGCAAAAGTCAGGGACATTTTTATTCCTTTGTGCTACTCAAAGGATAGTCCAATTGCAGAGGAATGAATCAGTGGTCCTGATCCTTGGAGATCAATGCTCATGGATAAGTTTAGATTTAAACTCTATCTGCTGTGAAACAAGTGAAAGAAACCATGAAAGAGAAGATGCTGTGCTATTGTCAACTGCTCATATTTTAACAGAGAAGTCCTAATTGTCATTCAGAGGAAACTGACGTCTAGAAAATGGCTGTTGAGAGAAACATAGCAGTTCAGGGTATGTCTATATAGGCAAATTTCTGCGCCACAAGTTATACCACTTCTATTAAAACGCTGGAATTAAACCGCTGTTGCGTGTCCACACTGTGCTCCTTGTGACTCTGGAGTGCATCCACATTAGCAGCTCTTGCAATGGCAAAGACAGCAGTGCACTGTGGTAGCTATCCCACTGTGCAACTGGCCGCAGGGTGCTTTGGGAAGGGTTTGCAATGCCTCATGGAACAGGCACATCCTCACATGGTGCAGATTTCCCAATCCCATTGTTCCAAGGGCATCCTACTACATTGCCAGCTGCTTTTCAACTGAAGGGGGGGAGGGGGAGAGTGTGTGACAGGGAGTGTGTGTGTATGGAGGGGGGGAGAGAGAGTGTGTTTTGGGGGACAGAGCGTGTGTCAGCATGCTGTCTTGTAAGTTCAGACAGTGGCAGAAAGCAACCAGTCCTGAGGCAGGGGGAGGAGGAAACCCCAACATTAGCCCCCGCCTCCCTCCCTGGGCTCTCTGCACAGCAATCTCTCTCTCTCACACACACACACACACACACACACACCTGCCTCTGTGTTCAACAGCACGAGCATTTCACATTAATGGTTTGCTTTGTGTCCCGGAGCAGATCAGCACAGCACGCAAGGACTGTCAGAAGGGGTGCTTTGAAAGGGGAGGGGTGCATGTCTCCAGGACAGCTGAGTTCAAAACAATGAGCAGAGCAGTCCCTTGAGGCATTATGGGACAGCTCCGAAGGCCAGTTACAGCGCAGAAAGCAATCGAGTGTCTACACTGGCAATAGAGCGCTGGAGCCTCTGCGCAAATAGCCTTACGGCTCTCGTTGAGGTGGGTTTTTTGGAGCGCTGCAACTAAGGAGTTTCTGTGCACGAAGTGGCTTGGCAGCGTGTACACATGTCTGCAGTTTGAACGCAAAAAGCTGCTTTACTGCGCAGAAACTTGCCAGTGTAGACACGCCTTCATTTTGAAATCACATTAGCCCACACACCAGTATATTGTAACGTAGGTGTAGCACCAGGTTAAGATAGACTGCAGTGGTATGAGGCTAAGCCCTGGCAGCTGTGCAGTTTAATGGGCTGTTAACTGGGTGAGGGCGTGAATATAAATGGCAAATAATGGCTTCTGCTGGGGTTTTGTTTATGAAGGAGCAGTGCAACTGAAGAGCTCAGTGACTGAAACTTGCTATACTATGCCAAGCTAATCCTTTTCAAAAACTGCTGCTCTCCTGAGGCCAAAACAACTGTGAGCAACAGGACTGAAACTTACAGTAAGTGCAAAGTGTAAGCTCAGCATGTGAGCATTCACATAGTTTACCCCTTCACCTACTGCTGTCCTGGCTCCTGAGGATTTATAGTATGCTGTGGATAGGTGGCTTATATTGTACTTCTCTGTTCAGAAAACCAAGAAGATAACTGGTCCCAAATGGAAAAGTCTTGCTCCTGGGAGGGGGTAATAGGAGTGAGTGAGCCCTGGGTAGGTTTGTGGTGTATATGTTCATGGCACTTTGATGAAATAGTGCTTCTGCTTCCATCCTGATGAGAACCTAACGAATGTTAAGGGCCTGCCTGTTGCAAACAGGTTTAATCACAGTTAGCTGATACATTGGTGAATACACTTTGTCCTAGTTTACACTGACTATGGTCACTATTGTGTCATCTCACTAGCTTGTGTGCAATCACGTTCAAGTACAAGGAAAGGCTGTCCTGTATTCAAGCCTTACAGCTACCAGAGGACGTGTTCAACTTTTCATTCTTCCAAATGCCTAACAATGGGGAATGGCCTACTCTTCTTAGGGGTGAATTAAGTGGTGAGCTTATGCAGTTATTCCAGAAGCAGCGTGCACTGCACATCTTTTAATGGCACAGTTCAACATAAACGTAACAAAAAATGGAACCGAAAATACAACCCTCTCAGCACAGGCAAAAGTGTGATCTCATTGTATAGCAGGAATGCCTCTAAAAAGAGAGCAAATAAGGTACAGTGTCTCCCAGGTGGTGTGTGTATGTTTATTTTGATTTATTCAGTTACAAAATATAAACCACCTCTTCTGCTTTAGGTGCCCTTGACATAGATTTAGAAACAGAAATATCCCTAGATACCAAAATAAAGCTATTCTGCTGCTCATCATGGGTCAAAGAAGTAGATCGTACCTGACTTGTAAAAATAGCAGCTAATTATATTGTTTAGCAGTAAGAAGGAGAACACTTAGTGTGCTAACCTATGACTTGGGATTAATCCCCTGCTCTACCACAGGCTTTCTCTGTTGCCAAGTCACTTGAAACTAATGCAAGTGAGACATCTAATATCTTTGAGTAGCTGAGCCTCTGGGCCTCAGTTCCCCGCCTGTAAAATGGGGGCAATAGTACTTCCCTGCATAACAAGGGTATTGTGAGGATAAATACATTAAAGAGAGTGAGGCACTCAGGGGTATTAGGGAAACAGGGGATATAACTATCTAAGAGACTAACATAGTACTAGACATTCTCAAAGCACTGTACAACTACTAACTAACAAATCCTACCAACACCCATGTGCGTAAGAATTATCCCCATTTTGCGGATGGGGAAACTAAAATGCATAGCAATTAAGCATTTTTCCGAAGGCCAGGCAGTCAGTGCCGGAATCAGGCGATCCTGGATGCAGTATAGGTCTAAGAGCTGTCTTCACAGCATAGGATTCAGAAAAGAGCATGCGTTCCTCGGTCAAGCATGCGTACTACCAAAAAGAGGAGCTGGCCACAGGCTCATATCAGTCAGTACTTGCTCCCAGGGATTTTTTTTTTTAGACTTAAATAGCACTGCACAGGACAGGATCTTGTCCTATATATGTACAGGTTAACTCACAACATTAGTTAAAAGATTGTATTTAAATATTGGAATATGCCATGATACTCTCATTGCTACAGGTTAAAAGAAAAAGACTACTACCATGCCCTTCTAAACCTCCAGTGTCCTCCATAACAATAAATAGTCAAAGCAGGATAGTAAATTGCAAAGACAAGCCAGAAACTGGGCCCATTTCAGATGATAAGGCTCAGAGTCTTCTTGTAAGGCTACTTCAGTCTATAGCAGGGGTTGGCAACCTACGGCATGCGTGCCAGGGACGGCACGCAAGTCGATATTTAATGGCACGCTGCTGCCTGCCGGGTCCCAGCCACCGGCCCTGCTCAGCCCACTGCTGAACCCAGGCCAGGACCCTGGCAGGCAGCAGTGTGCCATTAAAAATCCTGCCCGCCATGGCCCACTCTTCTCTGCCCCCCCATCCCCGCTGGGGTAGGATGAAGAAGCTTGGTCTTGCCGGCTGCAGGGCAGGTAAGGTCCGCCCTCCCCTGCCTCTTCCCACAGTGTGCTGGGTTCCTCTCCCTGCCACCCATCAGCTGATGCCCTTGCGAGGGAGGGGGAGAAGCAGAGCCGCATCGTGCTCGCTGCTCCGGGGAGGAGGCAGAGAAGAGGTGGGGACGGGGCCTTGGGGAAGGCGAGTGGAATCAGGGCATATCCCCTCCAGCCCCCTGCCGTGAGCTGCTCTGGGTAGGGAGCTGGGAGCACCCCCATGACCCTAGCCCACACCCCCAACCCCCTGCCCTGATCCCTACACCCTCCCACACACACCCCAGCCCCCTGCCCTGATCCCTGCACCTCCCCACACACCCTCCCAGCCCCTGCACCCCCCACACATCCCAGCCCCCTACCCTGACCTCTGCACCCCCCACACACCCCAGCTCCCTGCCTGACCCCTGCACCCCCTCACACACACCCAGCCCTCTTCCCTGACCCTATCACCAAACCCCAGCTCCCTGCCCTGACCCCTGCACCCCCCACACACCCCAGCCCTTTCTCTTGCCCCTGTACCCCCTAACACACACCCAGTCCTCTGCCCTGACCCCTGCACTCCCCCACGACTCCAGCACCCCCCACACATGTCGCCCAGAGCTCTGCCCTGACTCCTGCACCCTTCTCACACACACCCAGCCCCCCACATCCCATGCCCTGACTCTTGCACCCCTCACATTCCCACCCCCACCCTGAGCACCAAACAGGAGCTCCTGCACCCCCCTCCCGCACATTCCCACCGGCACCCCTCGCACCAAATGGGAGCTGCCCAGTTAAGCACTCCACACCCAAACCTTCTGACCCAACCCTGAGCCCCCTCCCTCATTCTAGCTCCTGGCCAGACTCTGCACCCCAACCCGCAGCCTGCTCCTTCACCCCCAGCCCTGTGCTCAGTGCACTCCCACCCTCAGCTCAGTGTAGAGAGAGAGGTAGAGAATGGGCTAGAACCAGGGAGAAGGTAGGTACGTACCCACTCTATGTGAGCAGGGCTGGGATCCCAGACCGGCAGTGGGCTGAGCTGGGCCGGCAGACAGAACCCCAAACCGGCAGCAGGCTGAGTGGCAGCGGGCCGAGCTGTGCAGCGCACAACTGGTCTGGGGTCCCAGCCACCGACCCCACTCAGCCCGCTGCTGGTCTGGGGTTCTGGCTGCCGGCCCCTTGCCATCCGGGGTCCCAGCCGCAGGCCCCGCTCGGCCTGCTGCCGGCCTAGGCGAACGGAACCCCAGGCTGGCAGGGGGCTGAGCGGGCCAGCGGCGTAAGATCAGCATTTTAATTTAATTTTACATGAAGCTTTTTAAACATTTTGAAAACCTTGTTTACTTTACATACGACAATAGTTTAGTTATATAATATATAGACTTATAGAGAGAGACCTTCTAAAACATTAAAATGCATTACTGGCACACAAAACGTTAAATTAAAGTACATAAATGAAGACTCGGCACACCACTTCTGGAAGGTTGCTGACCCCGGTCTATAGTTTTGCTCCATTTTAAATTCAGTGTCACTACACTGTAAGCAGCTTTCCCATACTAATAAATGGTTCCCAAGAGCTCTGTACTGAAGGCTAACATATATATAAATGTGCCTAATAAATAGCAGATATCTTCCATAATCAGCAGCATACATGGATCTTCTAAAAGAAAGAGCCATGTGTTTAATGGCTTGGAGGCAGCCCACCCAACGGATGATATGTGCTTCACTAGCATATTTGCTCATCTGTTTAACAAAAGCCCTTATATGGCGAAAGTATCCAAGGTGAAACCATTAATGCCTCAAAACCAGATGTGAACTGTTGCTGCCACCAATGCAAGTATCATAACAACTAGGAAAAGTCAGACATGATGCCTGGGCCTTTTATTCCTCTCACATATGAGCCTAAGCCAGGCTGAAGGCTGTGATTGTCTTCGCTTCCTGAATTGCACTGTGTAAGGGTGAGATATTTTGCTGCATCATTATGGAAGACGTTTCATACCTTCCAATGTCCCGAAGTGAGGAACTGCCACTTGAAGCTCCTGTTTTCCTGACATTTAGACAATGCTTTGATTTTAAACTTATTTAGAAGCAGCTCAGTTTTAGTGGCCTCCAGCTGCTCAGACTAAGGACGCTCAGTTCAGTTGAGAGCCTGTGATGGGAATGGCTTTATCTGAGTTCCACTGTGAAACAAAAAAGTGCCCCGGGCTGTTCTTTTAATATTCAATGTTTACACAACATTCAGCATACAAATGGCAGTTCAGAGGGCAAAAAAACCTAGTATCTCCTTTAAGCTTCTTGTGAGTTTCTTCATGTGTGTGTTTTTCAGCATGATTGACATATGGCAAATAATAGCATTTGCTGCTATTCTTAGGTGTCTTTTAGGAAATATTAACCTCAGCATTGTATGCACTATCTTGGGCACTTACCGTATTATCTGAGCTCCTCACGTTCTTTACTGTAGCGCAGTGGGGTTCAGGTCCGTGACTAGGGCACCTAGGACAGGGGGTTTTCAGGACAAATTTTTTGGTGGCCTCAGAGTGCGGCCACCAACGCTTGCTGGTGGCCACTCTCACACTTTTTCCTAAAATACTTAATTAGCTTTAGGAAAATCAAATACATATGCACATAGACACGTCCAAATCACTGTAATTTATTTATTGCTCGCTAGTGTCTGTTGTGAAAAGTGATATTAACAAACATACAAGTATCACTTTTCACAGTAGATTTACTCAGCCTTGGCGAGCCTGGGGACAAATTAAGCCCTAGATGGAGGGTTGGGGGAGGTAGTGGGGGCCAGGGGAGATGGGGTTGGGGGAGGCACTGGGGGGATGGAGCCTCAAGCCCTGCGGCCAGAGCCCGAAGCCCCACGGCTGGAGGACAGGGTCCAGGGACGGAGCCTGAAGCCAAGTGGCCAGAGTCTGGGGCCTGCCACTGCGCAGCCGGAACCCAGGGCTGGAGTCCAAAGCCCTGCGGCTCGAGCTTGCTGCCCCACCATCCCTGGGAAGGTGGGGAACTCACTGGCTGCCTGATCCCACAGCGCTGTGCCCCAGAGGGGCAGGACCCAACCCCTTCTGCTGGCCCCAGCAACCAACACCAGGGCAGTGCATCCAGGAGCTACAGGGAGGGGGAGGGGTCTCTACTTTGCCTCCCCTCCCCCCCATATCACATCTCAGGAGGCTATGACCACAAGAAAAGCCCCTGGTGGCTGCATTTGAGAAACGCTGGCCTAGGCACTAACTAATATCAATAATTATCATGAGGAATATGTTGCAACATGCAGAGCCCAGCCCTTTGCAACAGCAGCTGCCAAGGCGAGCCTAACCAGCGTGACCAGCCTATTAGACTGCACCATCCCGTTATCCTTTCCTCTGCCAAATTGGGTCAGAAATTCATGTCAGGGTGCGGAGTCTGCAAAGCTTAGCATTTTGTGCAAGCGCCAGGCTAACTTGCATGAGAAATCCACACGTTACACAGCCCTGGATTAACTAGGAGGAAGGCTGAGACAGTGAGTCAGGAGCAGGCTAAGATTAAACAACACTGCCATCTAGTGAGCCGGTGACAGCCTCATTTCGCCTTGTAATTATGTGGGCCAAGTTCTACTTTCCTTTTGGCTTCAATATTCCTCTCTCGCCTTGTAGGCACGAGGTAAAATCTGCTATGCAGACCCAAAAAGGAGACTTTGCCTCTCAAAAGAATCAGAGTTCTTATTTTTAAAAATGTAAAATTCAGGAGATCTTTATCATGAATATACTAGATCTAGTGGCACGATAGACCCTTTCGTTGCATAAAGGGCTCCCTTGCCAGCACAGAACTGGCGGAGCAGCTATACATGAGCTTCTCTCACAGCCCCCAATAGAGGGGGTATTTAGGGGTGGAGAATGGCCCTAGGTGTGGGGAGGCAGTGGGCTCTGCCTATTCTCAGTTGCTCCTGGAGACTCTGGGCAGCCCAAGCAAAAGAGCAGCCTTAGGGATGTTCTAACTTTGGCAAGGCTGCTACAATTTACATAAAGGGCCAGACAGGCCCCTGGACAACAGGAGAATATGGGGGTGCAAAGCTGAATGAAAGCTCCCTTTGCTGTCCGTCTCCGAGATTTCAGGCCAATCATTTAGTTTTCAATCAATAATCGATACGCTAATTATGGCCAGTCCCAAGTTTTGTGTAATATCATGCTACCACAGGGGAGATGGGTTTTGAAGGGACCCCTGGCCTCTCATTACTTGGGCAAGCAGTGCCTGTGAATACAGTGGAGTTGATGACTTCAGCCTTGTGAGGAATAAGAGGAAGTGAGCATGCAACTTCCAGTGCTTTTTTGTACCTCAGTGTTTGGCTGTGGACTGATACTGTTGAAAAGGAGGCTGGTGCAGAGTATGTGCAGCTATTTTGTCGGGGGGAGGGGATGTAGTAGAGGAAACAGCAGTGGTGACTGTAGCCCTCCTCCGCTCCAGATGAACTTTTAAATTATGGTCATTTTGCAAAGTAACACTGCCCCCTGCTCTAGCTGCTGGCCTGTCCAGTGAGGTGTGGGTGCTTTCCCTGGAGCTGTGGCTGCTTGGGAAGCCCCATTCCTCTCTTCTGCCTCCTTCCCAGATCAGATCAGCCCGCCCTCAAAAATCCTCACCCTCATCCCTACCTGTCTCAACAGCTGCCACTACTCTCCTCTTTCACCTGTAGGGTTCTCCAATAGGCTGTTCACAGCCACTGCCTGAATTCCGTTCCTGACACCCACTGTAAGGTTTGGGGACTGGATGTACTGCTTTGGCCTACTCCTGCTCCCATTAAATCCCTTTGAATTCTGTGGAAACAGGACCAGGCCCTTTATGGCTATTTCACAGTGTTTAGAATTCTTTCCAGGGAATGTGTTTAAATAATGTCTTCAAGATAAATTGTGCCCTCAGATACAGTCATCCAGGGACCACCCAAAAACCTCCCTGCAGACAATGCCCACGGAAGTCACTGGGAGTTGAACATGTGAATCCAGCGGTAGAATTTAACCCTTTGAATTTTGAAATCTTTGCATGCATTGCCTTCTCCCTATTCGGTCCTACAATATGTGGTGATTTCACCCCTAAAGAGCTGACAAAATTAAAAAAAGGTCAAAACCAGGTTTCAGTGGAGAAGGGTTCAGATTCCCATCTCTGAAAAACCCACCCTGCAGCTTGGGTTCTGGATCTAATAAAAAGCAAAAAGGGGACTATTTTCAAAGTCCAGGTCAGATGTGGCCAAAATCTCTCAAGAACAGAATGCAAGAGACTGGTGCCCTTGAGTCCAAGCCCTAATCTTGATTCAGCCTCAAACCCAAACTTTGCATAATGACAGGTTTCAGAGTAGCAACTGTGTTAGTCCGTATCTGTAAAAAGAAAAGGAGGACTTTTCTTTAAACCCAAATTGTGAACCTAAGGCTAAACCTTACGTGAATCTTGACTGGGATCCAAATGCTGCCTCTTGGGTCTTTCTCCATACAAAGCAGCTTAAATGAGAAAAACTAAAATAAACATGCAGCCTTTAGGAGAATCCCTGCTGGAAACAACCTCATGTTTTATTAACTTATTTGCATGGGGCAATTTGTTAATAATTGATGAATGGTGTGTTGGCGGAAAGTGAGAAACTGACAGCGTTAGGCATTTGTTTGCAAAGTGCCAAGAATGCTGTTGAGGCCTGGTAAATAAATTAATGGAGAAAAATGTCATCACCTCACTCACCCTAGTAGCTCTGCTGAAGTCAGTGGTATGAGGTATGTATGTCAAGCAATCAGGAATGGGACCAGAGGTAAAGAAGTAGAGTTGGGGCACCTATTCTGAAATAAACAAGCTCCTGCCAGGCTTAGCAGTCTGCCTGGTGACAGAATAGCTTCCATGAAAAACAATCCTGACTTTTATTCTGGGTGGGGAGAGAAAAACAACTCCTCATTCTGTGGACTAGGGGATGCTTGCACGTGCCAAATCAATATTACACTGCAGCAGTGTACTAGGGGCCTGATCCAAGTTAATGGAAAAACTCTCATTGGCTTGAACGGTCTTTGGGCCTGACCCTATCACATTATGATTTTGCAGATATATGTCATGTATTAACACTTCCAAAAGGCGGCAGTCATGTCAGAACCAGACACTAAACAAATTTATACATACACACTGCTAGGTCTGTTCCCCTCGACAGGGATGAGTCTTATTATGGAATTTCTTCCAAGATCAGGCTCTGAGCCCCAGGACTCTGATATAAGTTTGCAGTGGGCTTGGTCCCTGCTGAACTCTAATGGGTAGTGTCATTTCTCATCACCACATTTAATAATTCATGTTAGCCCAGGCCTACTGTAGGCACCAATTCAAGAAAGCATTGCTATTCAGGACAGCATTTAAGTCCATGATTAAATCCACATGAAGTCAATGACTAAAGCAAATGTTTAAAGTGAAATATTTGCTTAAATGCTCTTCTGAATAGGGCTGGACTTAATCAGAGTCTTAAGTGTTTTCCTGCATCAGGCCATAGTATGAGGGGAAGTTTCAAAAAGAGCTCAACATTGGCCTCAATCTGCTCTCACAGTGTGTGCAGAGTCAGGCCAATGCTGAGAGTTTTTGGAAATCACATCTTATATATACATTTTTTAACTTAGTACACTGTCACTTAAGGCAATACCTTACACTAATAGACTTGTTTGGCTCTCTCTCGAAGGATAATAAGGCATGGAATAACTTGTTTCTGAGACCAAAATTGCATGTACTCTGGTTTATAAGCAGCTTTGTAAAAGATCATGTTATCATCGACTACATTTAAAGTACAGTCATTTGTACATGGTAATAGCATGTTAAACAAAATGTACACTTAAAGAAAATGGAAAACACAAATGTTAGCTCAGAATATTCCTTTCATTTAAAAGTGCTGTCCTATAGTTAAGGATCTAATCCTCCTGAACCCTCCAATCAATGAAGTTACTCACTTGACTAGGCTCTAAACATTGAAATGCATATACTGTCATCAGCCAGGAGATTCTCCTAACTAACTTCCCTGCCCAGTGAGAGGGAACAGACCCTTGCAACCAACAGAAAATGTCCCCTATAGGAAGGCAGTCTGCAAAAATCTACACTAGACACCACATGTTCAAGTGTTTGTGGTTAGTAAGGTGAGTAGAGTCAAATAAGAAATGACCCAACTTAATCTTCCAAAATGTTTGGGGGATAAGAATACTGATCTATTCAGAGATTTTTTTTTTCTCAATCCTCTCTCATGTCAGATTGAAGCTGTTTAGTTTGGAAGCCGAAGGCTTTGCCCTGTTAGGCGCTATTCTATCCAGTACAATAGCATTATATGACTTTGAGACATCTACCTAGAAATGATTCCAGCGGCTCTGCTCTAGGACCAGGGCTGTGCTCTATGATACTATATAATCCCTTGTCGGACAATCCAGTTAATCTTGTTGCCTGCTTTTTTCCATTGGTGAAAGACAATTTTGCTGTCTGACCAAGCAGATTGACTCCACCAGCTTTCTGTCATGTTATAGATGTAGGGCCACATGGATGCTTGTGGGTACAGTACTCCAGTTTCCTACAGCAAGGAAATCAGAACCCTTGGGAGATCTACAGTTTTAATTTCACTTCCTGATGGCTGTCACTCCTAGAAAATGGTGTCGGAATATTCCTTATCATGTCTGCAACAACAAGGCTCGAGGTGCTAGAAATGACCTCACAGGATGGCCTGGACAGCACTTTTGCAACACTGCAGCTCCACATCCTGGGGATGCTCTCTCCAGACCACCGGGGTAACACATTGTTCTGTGTAGTGGTAGTTTGAATCCTTTGAATCCCTCTCCTCCCCCCCACCCCCCAGTATTTGTTTTGGCACTGTTCTGAAGGAAGAATGAAGTGGTCTCCATGCCCTTGATCATTACAGAAGCAGTCAAGTTCTCTTCTCTTTCGGAGGGAGAGATGTGCTTCCTTCAAGAGCGCCAGCGAATGTCTTTCCCCAAAGCAATGTTAAAGCACAGGTGAGTGTTAAAGCACATGCAGCTCATGGGTTACTCCTTAATATAAAATACCAGGTGAAATTTAGCACAGGATAGGTGAGCTATAACATATCACAGCCCTCCACCAGATCATCTTGTCGCTGGCTGCATTCACCACTATTACGTCTCTTGTTCTTTACATAACAGACATAATGTGAAGGAGCCACACAGGCACAATGGAGTCCAAATAGTCATGGTTACTGAATATATACAACACACTAGTCCTAGATGCATAAATTATATTACTCCTGGGGGAATTCTGCGCAATGCAGAATTTTGCAGAAATTAACATTGTGCACACAGAATTTCCTTTTCCCCCAACAGAAATGGGCTGCAGTGCTGCTAGCCACCATTAGCGGCCATTGTACTCTGCAGAGCCCAGCTTGCACATAGAAGACCCTGCTGGGGGGAGGGAGAGGGAGCTAGAGGGTTCCTGGCAGCTGCAGTTTCCAGCATGCCCTGAGGGAAGGAGAGGGTGGCATGCAGGAAACTGTGCAAGCCTGGAAATGAGCATCAGACTGTTTCTCCATCTGGATCCCTGCGCGCTGCAGGGGGTGGGGAATGGGTGGCTGGACAAGGTGGGGACCCCGCAGCTGGGCTCTGAGGGGGAGAGGGTGCAAGTGTCTGGGCAAGGTGGGGAGGTCTGCAGCTGGGCTCTGTGGGGGACAGGGTGTGGATATCTGGGCTGGAGGGGCACATTTGGACTCTGGAGAGAAGGGGGTTCAGATGTATTGGCTGGGGGGGGCCCTGCATGTGGGCTCTAGGGGGGGAGTGGTTGTGGGTATCTGGCCCCCCAGCTGGGATCTGGGGCGGGGGGGGAAGAGGGCAGAGAAACAGGATCTGGTTTGTTATAGGGGTTTCTTTAACTCTCTACTCCCGGGGGAATTTTTGTGTGGGTTTATATTATTACAGACACACTTGCTGATGGGTATTTTGAAATAAATTACCAAAATAATTGAAACTGGCATGATTATGTAGTGTTATTTTGACAAATAAAATTTGCAGAATTAAAAAAATATTATACGCAGAATTTTTAATTTTTTGGTGCTAAATTTTTAACTTTTTGATGCAGAATTCCCCAGGAGGAATATACACTCACTGCTCCTCTGGTGGTGTTCTAGTGGGTTCTAATATGTAGAACTCTCTAAGTCCCACTAGTGGGCTCATAAACTATTTAGAGGGCTACCAGTCTATTCCTATAAACTACATCCACCATTTATAAATGCTTTACATAGTGTGGCTACAACATACAAATTAGGGTATTTCAGAGGTACTGACAGAATATGGTAACCCTGCCATGAATTCTATACACTTGTTACTAGCACACTCATTTCCAGGTATAACATTACAGAAAGAGCCTAGAAATTGCTGACTAGGCTTTTGAATCAACTAAAGAAGACAGGAGAATCCACCCACCCAAAGAATCTAACCCAGATTTTAGAATGAGCTAAGAGCATGCTAGAATAGGACTCTCTTAATGTGCATTTTCTCATATAGCCCCTGATTTAGCAGAATATTTAATCGCATACTTAACTATAAGTGTTTTGCTGCATCAGCGCTGTAGTATAAATATGTTCAACACAGATGTAATATAGTGTCTCAATTCATTAATTTAAGAAACTCTGAGTAACTTGGCCTTACATTTAGGGATGTTGTTTTTCTAGCTTTTTATCTGGAAGTCACTTAAAGGCCTTGTACAACTGTCTCTTCTTTCATTTTTTAAAGTAAAATATAGTACTGATCAAATAAAACTCTATTTAATTGGTTCTCTGTTTAATCAAAGGCGGCTACTGTAAGAAGACATCTATTTAAGCTGTGAACATTATCACTGCTCAGGTGACGTTCCCAAGTTCACCCAGCCAGTGAGTGGCAGAGCCAAAATTAGAAGGTCAAGAGTTCCTGACTCCGAGTCCTACACTGACCACTAGGCAAATCTGCCTCCCAATGGCCCTGATTCTGGGCCACATTCCAGCCCCTTTATGCTGCTCCTGTGGACACCCCAATGCTGATGAATTCCCCAGATGCTTTAGGACCAAAGAAGAGACACTATGCCACACCCAATTTAGGCATATGCCAAAAGCATATGAGGGGTTGTAGCCAGAACAGAATGCTCTGGTTACTCAGAGCAACCTGGTGGCCCCTAGCTGGCCACCATAACTTAGAGCAGCCTCTGGCGTTTGGGCAGCCCCCCAAAATTCAGAGGGCACAGAGGTGGCAAAAAGCCATCGTTGCTTCTTATCTGGGTTTTGCCTGCTATGTTCTGCTGCTCAGAAGATGCAGCAAAAACTAAGGCTCAGTGAAACCACTTCCATGTTCCACTTCAACCTTTTTATAATGGCACATTCTGGCATTGTTCAACAACATCTGGTTGAAGGCATAAGCTGAAGCAAAACACTGACATATCCCCTATTTAACCAAAGAATATTTTGCAAACTAATAAGGAATACCGTTTTTATGATGTGGTAGAATATGCTGTTTGTCCCAAAAGAATGTCCAAAATCCTCACAAAACTCCCCTCCCTTATTGTCCATGCTTTAAAAATTGTATCACTTTGTTAACTGGTTTTATGGCTACAAGAGTTTACCATGGAATAAACAAGAGAGAGCATCCTTGTTCTTTTTAGTCATATTTTCCCTTCTGACTCATAATCAGCTACTGCAAGCAGAAGTTAGACTGGAGGACAAAAGTTTCTGAAGTTACTCTGAGCCTCCCCTCTGATGATCAGATCTTGGTACAGTCCAAAGAAATTCCAGGTTAAGAAGCCGGGGACTCTTTGTTTGCAGTATTGATTTTGGAGATTTTGTTTGCTTGACAGTTCAGGAGCAGAGAGACTATATAAGACAGGTAAGTGCCAATGTTAATAAAGCTAAAATGTGTTTAGTGGGTTTGTTTCATTTGTTACCAGAAACAAAACTCTCTTTATAGTAATGATAATCACCACTTTGATTTCACTTTGATATCTACAGTAAGAAAATGCTGTACTTGTTATAACACAGTAACATACATACTTTAGATAATCATGGCTGGGTTTGATACTGAACTCTGACTGAGGCTTTTGTAAATGATATATTGTAAAAGCATGACTACTCAGTTACTACTTCTGAGATAACCAGTCTAACATTACATGGAGTCTGACTGTTCTACAGGTGTGACCTCTACACAGACACAAAATCAGAAGGGCCAGTGTTGATAAACAATGTGATTACAATTTCACGGTTAAACCAGTTTCACAGGGGGAATGGAATTGCACCTTCTTTGATTTCATAAAAGTATGGTCAGTTCTTGTTGGGGACTTTTCTATTGCAAGTCTCACGTGGGCATTTTAAATCTTTCTTTAAAAGACATGTTGATAATATCTAGCAAGAAGTAGGTGCTTAGCATCATGGATAAGTAAGCATTCAAAATAATTTAACAAGAATACCTGATATTCATGGACTCATTCACAATCATTAATTGTCATGGTCATCGTTAAAACTGAATAGAATGTGAAAGCAGGAATAAGAGTTTTTAGGAATTGTGAAAATAGAGTTGCCTGCTTTATTTTCAAGCAGAGAACATGTCTAGAAGGATTCCACAAACATTTCTATTGGCACACTTTCTCTAGTTTGTACACTTATTCTTAATGCTATCCTGGCTTGCACTAGTGTTAATTGCAAATACATCATCATTCAAACATGCTCAATTATTTCCTTTCCAAATCAAGCGTGTAGTTTAAGGCTCTGACCCTGTGCTTCTGGAATTAATTTGAATAATAACTAATTATGGCTGGTTTTATGATCATTGGATAAATCACTTAGGGGTAGCTTTTTAAAGGCATTTGGGTACCTAAAAATTGAGATAGGCACCTAGGTATTTTTGAAAATTCCATTAGGCACCCAACTCCTATTTGGTGCTTTTGAAAATCCCATTAGGCAATTAAATGCCTTAAAATCTGTCCCTTAGCCACTTTGACTCAGATCCTCAAAGATATTTAAATACCTAAAGATTCAGAAAAATGCCTAATGGGGGATTTTCAAAAACATCAATGAGAGTTAGGCACCAAGATATTTTTCAGTATCTGGATCTTCATGCCTCAGTTTTCTCATCTGTAAAAAGGGAATTACTATGCTGATATGTTTAAAGGAGGATTGTTAGGAATAATTTAATAGAGTTGAGTTCTACATAATGTGCAAGGCACCAAACTGGGTGTGGTTTGGAGCTACACCCCTTTGGAGAAAACATCAGGAGACAAAAATACAAAGTATCTCAGCTATATTTTTTCATGAGCCGAGATTAGCATGCTACGCTCCTACTTTCTGAATACCTGAGAAGTAGGACAAGAAAAATGCTTGTATAATCTCCTTAAGACTCAAACTTGGGCAAATGTATGTCTATAATATTTACTACTATGTGTACATTCTGATATAGCTTTAAAATGGGTAAAAGGTCACCAATGCATACACAAAACATGATCATAGGAATACATATTCCTTTTAAGAAGGTACTCTATACAGTACCTTCTTAAAAGGTGAGAACAGATGCAGCGCATTTGCCTTAGAAGGGATACAATGGTAAGTGGATTCTGTGTGTCAGCATGTGTACATGAACAGCAGAAATGTGCTGGTATTTTCCACTCCCCCCCAATGTAGCTTTGATTCAAGCACCATCCTTTTTCTAAAATGTTCCTGACTTTTGATGAAATTCTAGACTTCTGAGCTAGTAATTCAGCTCTTCTGCTGAATCAAGCTCTTCTAGATCCTTCTACTCCTTTGCACATGGAGGGACTCAGAGTGGCTGTGACTGAAAAAGTGGCAGCATGGAGTTCCATAATTGCCAACTCTTTTTTGGCACGTGTGGAGTTTACTTGGTTTGCAAATTCAAATTTTTGTTTTCTAACTGCCAGCCCTGGAAACTCAGTCTGGGCTCTGAGAATTCAGCTGGGTTCCTTCCACCTTGTGCATCATCACCAGTAATAGAGGTCCTTAGCTACACCTGAGGAACCCTATTACCTTCAGCTCATGCCCTGAAGCATTTGAGTAACCTCATTAGCATGAAGTGTGTTTACAAATTTGTAACTGATGACATAATCCAGATATTATAGGGTTGCACAGATGTAGCCTAGGGCCACTTTTGTACTCTCCTGCATTTATATAGCACATTTAATCTAGAAGGATCTCCAAACGTTTGCCAGCTGTGTATATGGCTAGGTTGTGACTTCAGACACTGCCTGACCAAGAGATTGTGCATAAACTCCATCTCTCCAGGAGTAGCCCTGGGAGGGCTTGTGCTTTCCTGGCACATATGTGATTCAAATTTCCATCCATGTGTAAGTAGGGGAATTGTCCCGCTCTTGTGGGGAATTTTCCTGGCTTCTGCACTACCCTGGTGAAGTGGGCTAGTGAAAGGATCTGAGTCCTCACTCCCACTTCCTTTACCCAGTGGCCTCCCTGCTCTTGAGGACTCCCCTTCCACTCTCCTGTCTGGCAGAGTCCTCGTAACCCCAACAAGGCTGGGCACAGGATTCCTGGGGGCTCGACCCCCAACCCTGCTGTGGTAACCTATGACAGGGGCTAGGGTGTCCCCACTCCGGGGTACTCTGTCTGCACTGGGCACTTCTCTGACCATTACATACAAGTTAAAGCAAATGCAAGTTATTTAATCAACAATTAATTTTAAAAAGAATAAGGAAAAATGGGAAAGGTTAAAGGAACCAGATCAACCCGCTCTGTGGCAGGGAACCTCACAAACAGTGTCTCTGGAACGTCAGGGCAGTTCACAGTCTGCTCCTTGTAAGTCCCAGGCCTTCTTCTCAGGCCCTGGCTGTGCTGCAGGGATGCTGTGGGTTGGACACTTGCTCTGGTGGTGGCCACATGTTCTCAGGCTCTAAGTGGTAGGACCCTTCTACCCAGTGTCACCCCCGCCCTGTCGGGGTTATGATCCAAGCCTGGTCTGCAGAGCCTCTTGGCTGAGGTGTCTCCCTGTGCTGGGCCTGCTGCCCAGGGTCCCCCTCAGTCTCCCCAGCTGCTCACCGCACCCAGCTCCAGACCACTCCAGCCCCAGCTGCACCACTCTGTCTCTGCACTGCTGCTGTTGCTGTTGCCTCCAGCTCCCTGGGCTGCTTCTTTGGCCCCTCTGGCTCTGATTGCTGCAGCTCTGCTCCCAGGACAGGGTCTGCTCTCTCTGGGCTGCTTTTCTGGTCCCTCTGGATCTGGCACAGCTCTGCTCCCCAGCTTAGCTTGCGCCCCTGCTTTCTCCTTAGCTTGGCCCCACTCTGCCTGACCCAGGCAAATCCAGCTCACACGGAGGACAGGACCTCCCTGGCCTCCTGACTCTCTGATTAGCCTGCCCACCCTGTCATTCAGGCTGACCTGGAGCATTGGCCTCTCCCCATTGTTCCTGGGGGCTGTCAGTCTCAGGGCCCTGATTCCCCATCGACCCTTCCCTCTGAGTACTGGGAGCTAGCTAACCAAAACACCCCACTGAATGTTAGTAAGGGGGCAACAGTCCCCTTACACCTGCTTTCACCTTGAGCCTAGAGATTAATTTACTGCTAGCCAGTTCCAGAAATAAATTACTACCCACTCCACAAAAAGAAAAGGAATACTTGTGGCACCTTAGAGACTGACAAATTTATTAGAGCATAAGCTTTTGTGAGCTACAGCTCACTTCTGTAGCTCACGAAAGCTTATGCTCTAATAAATTTGTTAGTCTCTAAGGTGCCACAAGCACTCCTTTTCTTTTTGTGAATACAGACTAACGCGGCTGCTACTCTGATACCCACTCCACAGTAACAAGTAGTGGCATGGTACCAAGGCTCCACCCATTCCCCCATCTACTCCCCATCCACTTTCTCCAGGAAAGGTATAAGCAGGCAAGAAGCCCTGTTTCTTGCTGCAGACCTGAACCCCAGTTTGGGTAGCCTGTGAAGGAACATAATAATACTTGTAGTACAAGTCCAGTCTAGCCGTTAGGAATTGCTTCACCCACCACTGAAAACTTCCCTCCTGCTACGTTCGTTAAAAAAAATATTCAGACGGTGTATCACATGAATATAAACCATAAAACAAGCTATAGGATCCAATTCATTCTTGCAGAACTTCAGTGAAGCAGATGGAGTCACATCAAGGATGGACTTGGGCCATGAAGCTTCAGTTACCCTTCAAACTATAGTGTTCTTTGTAACATGAGCCTCCTCTCTCCTAGCTCCCAGTCCATAGGCAGTGTAGGGGCAAATTAATAGGGCCAGAAAGGACCATTGTGATCACCTAGTCTGACTGCCTGTATAAGACAGGCCACAGACCTTTCCCCAAATAATTCCTTTTGAAATCATGCATCGTCATAGTGTGATCAAAAAGAAAAGCTTCATTAGAACATCATAATGTAGCTGTGGCAGAGCTGTTGCTAGCTTTGGTACCTCCCAGTGCCAGAAAATGCATGTGCTCATGTCCTTCTTCACCTTAAGAATTAAATCTGGCTGCAAATGGAAAGTTCACTGGAGTCACTGACACCATCTACTAATAGCAATTGTTGCTGTTTCCCTTGGTAATGGCCAGTCCCATCTGATTACCTCTGGCCTGGTGCTGTTGTCTGCACAGTACCATCCCTCTCCTGTAGTTCCCCAGTTGGTCTGAATATACAGGATAAAGGACAAATATTCTCACAAGAAAGTTTAAGGCAAGATACTGTAGCTAGTTTCCCCCTTTGTAGACATACAGCAAGAGGACTGCCATAACTGTGCAACTAAAAATGCTTGGCACCTATCTGTTTATTTGGTTACACCGCCAAACACTCACGTGTGTCTTTCCCTTAGAACATTTATTCTACTGAACTAAAAGCTAGTTTTTGATAGAGAAACCTTCACATGCTTAACAAAGTACCAAGCTATCTAATAGTTAACCACATACTTTCTTTTCTAACAGAGTGCCTTACTGCTGGACAAGAGAAGGGCTAATGCTTCAGGTCAATTTAGCTACCAGCAGAACTCAGATCATGTAATATAACTTGGCAAGTCAGCAAACATATGAAAATGTTTCTCTTCAAAATGGTTCTGAGCAAAGTACAGATTTCACAACTGCTTTGAATTTAGGCTGTTAGTACAGACTTGAAAAACCATCACTTTATAAAGCCCTTAAATCTGAGCAAATAGAAACAAAGCACTGTAAAATTCTTTTCTTTGTTTCCTGGTACCTCTTTACATTAGGAATCTTTCAAGGAAGTAGTGCAGAGCTAGCAGTAATTTAAAGATTCTGGCTGTAAAACTAGTTTACTGGTCTAGTCGTTGTGAAGTGAGTTCTTGGAGTGCATGCTACCAGGAAGAGATGCATGTTGACTAAAATACCAAAAGGGTATGTTTGATCTCAATCAAATAGCTGGCTTTTTACTTTGCTTGCTCATTGCTTGTGAGATTCTTTGTTTTTTAAACAGGAGAAGTCAAAGGAACAAAGAAAGTTTTTTGGTACAAAATATCTAGCAGGCTATACAAGCATAGCTAAAAATGGGGGTGGGGTGGGGTGGATGAAACAAACTGAAAATCCTGATTTGGGCTGTGAAAAATGATTGTACTCATTTAAAATCTGGGTGCACTGGCGGTCTAGTTCCAGTAGCCCAACTCCGTAAAAGTTCTGCAGCCCTGCACAGATGCTATTCACATATCTATCCCTACCAGCTAAGCCCCCTCCACCCGCCGGATGAGGGAAGTACATGGAGGTCATTTCAAAAAGCTTAATGGAGCATGGAATAAAAAAATTTTGAGACAGGAAGTGGGGGGTGAGGGGTTTGTTGTCCTAAGTCTGTCTTCTGTGGGCTTCACTACAGGATTCAGTTGGAAGGAGAGAGAACTCTTATCCAAATCCATGCACAATTGCAGAACAAATAAAATATATATGTGGCTAAAAATTCTCCCTTTTTGTGTTGGCTTTTATGTGGAAGCACATGTTTGTTAATTCTGTGTACAGAACTATCTGTTTGGATATATAATGAAATAAATGCATTTCCAATAAATCAGGCCCCTCTCTTTGAAGATAGATCCAGCTTAGAAGGCAGTGATTGTTGCAGCCTCTCAGAGATATGTTGGCCTGCAGAACTGAAAAGCAACTTTGTGCTTATTTTTATGAAGATGGAAACAGCCTTTGTGACTTCACTGTAACCTCACTGCTATAAAAAGAAGATATGCTTGTAGACAGCAAAACACCCCGCTGTGGATATCTGTGCTTAAAGGACATCACTTAAAAATCACACTTCTTTCTGAAACTTTCTAACGTACCTGGGACTACTTAGTTACACCTGTGATGACCAAAACTAGCAGATTAGCAAAGAAACATTTCTCTCCATTATTTTCAGCATGTTTACCATGTGATTTGATAGTGCTTTGTGTATAATAATTCTGACTGTTTTCCCTGCATGAACAGTTAGTAAGCTTTCTGGTTTTGTTTTTGTGGGTCTTCTACAGAACACCAGGGCATGGAAACTTAAAAAAACAAAAACAAAAAAAACCACGTTATTATAAAACCTTAAAACTCAGCAGGGGCCCTCTGAGGGATAGTGCCTGAAACTGTTCTTAAGTCTCCTTAAACAGACTGGATTTCAGGTTGATGGCCCTTTAATTTTAGAACTACTGATAGTGCCAGGACTCTATTTGCAGCTATGCTGAATGTGATTTAGCTCTGCGCTCTCACTCTAGCTGGGGAAGTGTGGCTAGATAGTAATTGTAAGTAAAAATCAAATAATACTTTTCTCTTGCAGTTAAAATAAGGAAGGGGCCATGTGAGCAGGATCTTATCAGAAAGGAGAACTGCCTAGACTATCCTCACTGTCCGTGCTGATGAGTTTATTCCAGTCAAAATCTCCTGGAAAGGAACAGTTTAGAAAAAGTCTTCCAACCCTGATGCTAGTTCCTGAGGTGCTTAGCATCCTCCATTCCAGTCGGTTTCAACAGGAGTTGTGGGTGCCCAGCACCTCCCTGAATAAGCTTTCAGGTCTGCTGCTTGATTGTGTTGTACTGGGTAGGGGAGCGAATGAGGCTTTACATTCCATTGTGTGGAAGCTTAGCTTGGAGAGTCTAAAGAATGTAAAAGTAAAGAGCACCACTGTAACTTGATAAAGTCAAAGGGGGGATAGCTTTACTAGTCTATTGACCTGCAGGATTTTTCTGTCTGAAGGACTTGCTTTCTTTATTTACTGCAGCCTAGCCTATATAGCAATGCTGAGGAGGTTCTCAAATAGTATTCCTATATTTTAAGACCACTCATTAGCAAATACAGCAAGCATTACACAGATGATGTTTCTCATCACATGACAGCGTACTGAGCCCTAGTCCAAGCACTCCGGAGAGGTTGCCAAGCCTTGCTGTATTTGCTTGCAAGTCCAGTGAGTGCCAGCAGTGTAAGATGTAAATATTTTATAGTAGCTAACCAAGGGACTAAGGGGTACGCTGTTGAAACAACATCCTTCGGCCCATGGCAATATCATCTATTTCCTCCTCCCTCCCCAAGTCACTGTCGTAGCTGAGCACCTCACTATCTTTAATATAGTTATCGTCACAACACAATGCCCCTGCAAGGTAGGGAAGTACAGCTAGGGAACATACCCTCAAAGGTGGATGTTTTACCCTCACTGAAGTAGCAGAAATCAGTTGGAGCCAGGCTTCTAAATACTTTTAGGATCTGGCTCTAAATGACTTGCCCAGGGCCTTACAGGGCATCTGTAGCAGAGCAGAGAATTGTACAAGTGACTCCCAAATCTCAGGCTTGCAGCCTGACTCCTGGGCTTCCTCACTAATATGCCAAATAAATAGCAAAACTGACTCCTTCCAACACCGCTGCCCTGTAGACCCAGCCGGCTAGGCAGATACTGGTTAGATTATGTTCTTTATTGTATGACTGCCTTTATATATTGCTGCAATATAAACTCTTGTGTAGTAGTTGGGGCGGGATTTTAATCCTGAAAGGATTGGAATTCCCATCCAGTACAACACACCAAGAGGGGGGATGGGTAAAGTCATTAAAAACCAAGCTCTGTGAATTATGCAATGACAAATTGAAAACCTTATCCCCCTGGAACAATTTTAAGAACAAGCGTATCTTGCAAATAGACTCATAGTTTGGGATCTTAGTCCGCCAGTGGAGACTTTTTAATGAGAGAACGTCAATGAGTGTTATTATGAGGTAATTATCTCTATTCCATTCAAATTAGAGTAATTAATTTTTCTCATCTCTCTCTTTTTTTTTTTAATTGGTGAAGTATTCTGCACTTGACTTTGAAGCAGGCAGGGGTTGGGAGGGAGGAAGAAGCAAATCTACTTAATATTCCTTGTCTTTGGAGACCAACTGCCAAGTAGGATATCTTCTTTCAGGATCATTAATGAGAAAAGAATTGCCCTTGAGAAAAGGGAAACTGTTTAGAATGATACAGTAGCACTGAGCTGTTTCGCCCCTGAACAGCCAATATACATACTGTTGAGCTCGAAGGCAGTTTGTATTGGCATAAGGAAATATCTTCCTCTTTGAATCGCATAGGTGGTAAAAGGTCTAATCCTGAAGGGATTTGAAATACGTCCATTGATTTCAGTGGGGCCAGGATTTTCCCCCAAAGTCTTTATACCTGGGCAAAACTCCCATTTGTTGTCAATGGGAGTTCTGCCTGAGTAAAGACAGAGAATTTATTAAGCAGGCACTTCAGGATTTGGCCCAAGAGAGCTAGAATGGAAAAGAAATACAGGATCATGGTCTATCACTTTTCTAGTGCAGGATAGTCACTCAGTCTCTGCTGCGCCTTTCCACATACACTAACTAACATCAATACAGATCTAAAGAAAATATGCCATGTTTAGTTACACCTTTGGGCCAAATTCTGGCTTCAGTCCATGTGGAAATAAATGCAACAATGGAGGATGCACATCTGATATCAGATTGCTCCTTTCACTCCAGTGGGTGAAGGTGCTAACATTTAAAGAAGATCATTCTGATACTTTGATTATACCTGGGTGAACTTTTTCAGATGAAAATTTTGTTCACTGAAAAATGCATATTTGAGGCAATCAACACATCTTGCAAACTCATATGAAATTCACTGAATGGTTTCAGCTAGGGGGAAAAAGAAGAAGAAAATTTCCAAAAAGGTCAAAATGTTTTGTTTTGACATTTTCAAAATGAAATGTTTTTTGATTTTTTTTAATTCAAAATGTTTATTCATTTAAAATTTTTGCTTCAATTTTATTTTTAATAATCGTAAAATAGTAAGAAAACCTGAAATGAAATGAAACATTTCAGGTCAAACAGAACATCTTGTTCAACCTGAAATGAAACTTTTTTGGCTTTTGCATTTTTGCCCCATAACCAACCAATCAGTTATTTGCCCAGCTCTAACTGTAATTGCATGCTCTGTCGCATGTTATTGCTCCCTATACTCTACAAGGATGTTTTACACACACAGTATCCTCTACTTCAGTGACAGTATTTTTATTATTGCAGATCATTTCAGGGAAAGAGGAGGATGTGGCCCTGAAAATATGAGGGAAAGAAAAGGCAAAGATTTGCCATACAAGACATTCCAAGCAGACTGTGTTCGTAATCACCCCCTCTTCTCTCCAACAGCCTGGCCGTGTAGAAAATGGTCTATGCAAAATGTTATAAAAGCCATAGACAATCCTGAATAATTTCTGCTAATAATTCCTGGTTTGTAGCATGTTTACTGCAAATATAATACTTTAGTTTGGTCACCTAAATCATATGGCATGTTTGTGTTACCTAATTGCATAGTCATAACTCTTAGAATCAATGCAAACACAGAAAGCAAGTTTCCTATTCACTTTCCACCAATATTTTCAAATACCTGCTGCTTCTATGAACATTGCTGTCAGGAAAATCAATTCACTAAAATATCTGGAAAAAGCAAAAACAGCCAAAGCGTATTCCTTTAAAAATTCAAATAGCTTCTTGTGGAAATTGTGTTTGCAGTCTTCACCCACCTCTACTCTTCACTATTCATGCACAGAAGTGGAGACAATTAGTGGGCCCCATTTTCTACCTAACTGTTGGAGAGAGGAGCAGGTGATTACAAACACACTCTGCTTGGAATGGTCTTGTATGGTCACTTTCCAGGATTATCTGGGTATCTCTTATTTAATCATCTCCCTGCCACTGAGATGGCCTGGGGCACTGGGGCACCTCAGTCCCTCCTAGTCCCTCCCTGTAGCATATCATAAGCTTGTCTCCTGTAGGCTGTAATATTTTAGTCTCATTTCAGTTGTTGGATGAAGGTGCGGGTGCTGGGTGGTGTTTAGTGACCTGTGATATACAGAAGGTCAGAATAGATGATCTGGTGGTCCCTTCTAGTCTTAAATCCTATGACTCTGAATCCCACCAGATGGAAAGGAGACAAAAACCTTCCCAGGTACTCTAGCTTGGGAGCACACACCCACTCTGTTCAGTTTACCTTCCAATAACCCTAGAACCATGTGCCAAGAAGGAAATGCCATGCACTTGCTCTGTCCAGAATCTTCTTCATTATTCTTCCTGATGAGATCCTCAGATTTCTCTCCTACTCAAAAATTAGGTCCTGTGTAATATCCAAAAAGATAAATCCTTTTAAGACTTCATGATCTAACCCCAGCCTAATCTAATTTGTAATCCACCTTTTATCTGACAGCAGTCTATAATTTTGCCCAGAACTACTGGTTGTGCAATCTGTTTATTTTAAGAGCATGATGAAGGGGGAATCTCTAAAACACTCTAAAAAGGGTTCCAAATTTACACAAACTATTAATCTTAATCTAGGCTGGACGGAGGACTATGTTTTCATCAGTGAAATCTTTCAAAGATCAGAAGTATCATGAACTCAAGAAGCAGTGCATCAAACAAAGACGACTCTTTGAAGATCCTGAGTTTCCGGCATCGGACGAATCCCTTTTCTACAACAGGTACCCCCCTGGAAGAGTGGAATGGAAGCGGCCAAAGGTAATTTACACCATTCGTGATGAATGGAGCCCAGTTTGTGCTACTCATGTATAAGGTTAACAGAATCCTTTTAATTCCTATTCACCCTTCAGGGGTAAAATATAATTTACAAAACAATTCTTCTCCTCCCTGTCCTGCAACCCCTGCCCCCATTTATTTCAGACAGTTGTAAGGTAGAGACAACAGACTTCCTGCGTCAAATTGCTGTCCAAACTACAATAACGCCTTAATATAGAAAGACACAGTGTAAACTAAATGCTGTGCATGACTAATTGTGTTTTTATGTTGATAACTCTCTAATATAAAACCAGAAATATGAGGTGACTATAATCTTAGTTCCATTTAAATCAATATTCTCTGAATTCACTGAAAAAACTCGATCTGTTACAGATCAGTCAATACAGTAATATGTTCTTGGAGTAAAATATTAATTACCTGGGTCAGTCTGCAGAGAAGTTCCTTTTTGGACTACTGTGCTGACAGAAGTAGTACAATAATGTGACAGACTTGGTCAATCAGAGTTTTCAATACATCACAAATTGAAACCATCAAAATTATAAGCAATCACTTTTAAGTTTGTAAGGGGTTTTCTGGTCCTCCTTTCACGCTAGGGGGCTCTGTAGGGAAATGTGCAATCTGAGTTTTGAGAATTCAGTCTGGAAAGAGCCAGCCTACAGGAAGGTGGCATGATTTGTGCCTCTCTGCCTTAGGGAACAGCCTGCTTTCTCTCTCTCTCTCTGTTTTTGATTCTTGTGTGTAAGGTTCTGGATTTTAAAAAGAAAGTAGTGTTATGTTGCAACTTTCCAGCATGAGTATTTTATATAACATCTCTGTTTGTGTGCCACGAACATAACACACTTCATTATCTGTCACTTCTGGAATCTGCATACAGCATAAGAATTGCCATATAGCATTCAATTCTATATCTGTTTCTATACCATAGTATAGAAGTCTTAGTAGCTGAGTATCTTCCAGTAGTGCATTAAGCAACATGACTACACATCTGTCACATGTTGTTTCTCTCATCCTCTCCTCAGAGGGAAAAGCGTGTGTAGAGGAGTGTCTTTTTTTGGTAAGGTATTATTTTTGTTATAAATATACTTGCTGCTATGTGTTTATATTAGAGAAGGCAAGGTCAAAGAACTGCCCGTTGCACATTGTGGAAGACAGTGAGATTTATGATAGTCTTTAGTTCTTGGAGGAGTGAATTCCACAGTCTCAGGCTACCTCTGGAGAAGTTCTGTCTCCTGCACAGACAAGCTTTACTCTTCTTCTAGAGAGTTCCATTGTGCCAGAGTAGCACATCTGTTGACCATGGTCTTTGTCTTAGAGCTTTAGATGATCTTTTTGTTACTCTGGGCCAGGGGCCCAGGCCATGAAGTACTTTGAAGATAAGGACTGAGACCCAGGGTCCATCTAATCCAGGGTCCTGTTTCTGACAGTGTCCAGTACTACACTTTTTCAGAGGAAGGTGCAGCCCCCTACAGAAAATTTGGTAGAAAATTTTATTTATGCACATGCATGCACATACTTTTTTTTTTTTAACTTTCCTATGGAATTGAAATTTATTTTCCCCACTAGAGAATTTCAAATAACCTGTAGAAAAGAACTCTACTATGTTCTTAATATAACTCTATAGGTGTGTGGGTTTTTTAGAGAAATGTCTATCAAGTCCCATTAAGTTCTATAGGGAAAATACCCCTAGTGGAAAGTTATAGAATAATCTGTCCAAAAGGGGAAATTTCTTCCTAACACCAGGTGGTTAGCTAGCTGATTTATACACTGAAGCATGGTAGTTCATACAGCTTATTTTTCAGGGGCGGCGGAGAAGACAAAGGAATAGGAATGAGGAGAGACATCATCTCATCAGCTGGGGTATATGGGGCAGCAGGTAGCCAGGAGCTAGTGGTATCACCATATTCTATAATCTCACTATAGGAACAATGCTGAAAGCTTCTGAGCACCCTCAGCTGCCATTGACTTCAGAACAAGTGGAGAGTGCTCAGCAGAGCAGCCTGCAGCAGCTTCCTCTCATTGGTACATAGCAAATCCCTTTGCTTCGAAGTACCACCCTCTCCTAGAGAATTGATCTGTGCTTCAATTAAAAGAGCTGCATTCTGACTCGCTGCAAAACCTTAAGAATCTGAGGAAACCTCATGGACACAGCTTGGTTCCAAAGAATGGTGTTCACTAACTATCTACAAGCAAGCAAAGCCTTGCTCCAGACATACACTGCTGTTCCGCTGGCTGCTGCAATGGGAAATAGGAGGCTCACTGTAGGGCTCATACTACTTAAAGGGATACTACTCTACAGGGATCACACTACTTAAAGGGATACTACTCTACAGAGAGGTGCCTGAGAAATTGCAGAGAATCCATCTCCATAATGGAGTAGAATGGGTCTGACATGAAATGAAATGGAAAGGAAGAGGGTTGCAATACTGCGGTAGAGGGGGCGCCACCCCCAAGGGGCTTGTGGAGTCTTCCCTCTCCTCTGAGCCCTCTGAAGTTGGGTGTGAAAATGTCAGCAGGCCACTTTCTCATCCCTTCTGCTGATATATGTCTCAGGTTCAGCACCATCAGGGCCCCTGGAAAAAATATTATCCTGAGCAAATTGGGGATTTTCTTTTTTCTGTACAGATTATGGAGACCGGGACAACGTCCTGGCTTTACTGAGGTCGATAGAAGCTTTGCCATAGATTTCCATAGGGACGGGACTTCACTTGAGCCTTAGATGTTTTTAAAAGGGTGACTGTTGCCTGACGGTTGCAATTAACACAGAAAAAATAATGGAGTCCTTGTGGCAGCTTAGAGACTAACAAATTTATTTGGGTATAAGCTTATATTATGTGCTATAATATGTATTCTTCTTACTGTATTTTTCATTCCATGCATCTGATGAAGTGGGTTTTAGCCCACGAAAGCTTATGCCCAAATAAATTTGTTAGTTTCTAAGGTGCCACAAGGACTCCTCCTTATTTTTGCTGATACAGACTAACACAGCTACCATTCTGAAACCAATTAACTCAGAGACATTTGTACTGATGACTGCTCCTTAGCTATTTTATTAGTATCTGCTTTAATAATAATAATAATAATAATAATCTGCCTTAATAGGAACCAAATGTCACATTGTTCTCATCTAGCTACTGCTGACATGCTGTATGGTTTGAAGGAGTACTTGTGGCACCTTAGAGACTAACAAATTTATTTGATGAGTATAAGCTTTCGTCATCAGCCACACTATCAGAGGCTCATTCACCTGCACATCTATGTATATAGATGGTATATATCTATGTATATACCTATATATCTATGTATATATATGGTATCTATACCAATATGATATATGCCATCATGTGCCTCTGCCATGTACATAGGTCAAACCCCAAGGGGCTGGTCCAAACCTTGCATGGCTGCCCAAGAGCTGCTCCTGAGCAGAGACTAGCTGAAACACATCGTGCCTCTTCAACCTTTATGGCGGGTGGGGGGTCTGCACAGGAGGGCAGTGTAGACCTGCTCGTGTTGTTCCTCTGCACTGGAGAAATTCCTCAAGGGACCTGTTTCGATCCACTGCAGCAGAGGACAGAATCTGCTTTGCACTAGCTAAAACACACAGTTTTCTCTTTCACTGCTTCCAGGTGGCCTCCTGTCTACCGTGTGGGATGACTCCAGTTCTCCACATTCTCACCATAAAGTAACACACAGGACACCCGACTTGCCTTTTCACGGAGAGCTTCTCCCTAGTTTCCTTCTTAGAGCAGGGTGACTCTGCAACCGGGGTTGGTAATTGCAACATGTGTGGCCATACCTTTAATCTAGCTAGCAGGGGCACCAATAGCAGTAAAACTGCATCGGCATAGGCTTTAGTGTGGCTGTATAAGCCTGCCTGGCACACTGGGCAATTACTCAGGTGGCTAGTCCTCACTGAAGTCTCTACTGCTGTGGTTTCCCTGCTGTCAGTACCTGCACCAGCTAGATTAAAGCTAGCTCCGGCATGTCTGCATGTGCAGGTAAACCCCTTGATTGCCATGTAGAGATACCTTAACAAGAGATATGGGCCTGCGGCCTGAGCCCAGGACAGGGAGCTAGGAACGCCTGACTTCTGAACCTGACTTTGACACTGACTTCCTCCATGGCCTTGGGCAAATCACTTCAACTCCCTGCTTCAGTTTCCCCATCCATTAAGCATGGCTAATAATACCTACACCCCACGGGTGTGGTAAGACTGAATTTGCCAACATTTGTACAGTGCTTTCGCTGTGAAAACAGCCATGTAAGTTCTAAGTAATAATAGCTTTACTCTCAAGTCATGTCTCTGTCTAGACAAGCAAACATGGCTGCCAGCCTGGTGTTCTATTTTTAGCATGCATTAATGCTAACCCCTTGCTTAATCCCTAAAACACTGGCATTTTCTAAGCAAAACTAATGCAAAGGAGGCCATGTCTATGGAGGTATCTCTGCAATGGTTTTGCTCTGATCTGCTAAAAATAGGCCTTCTAATGTGGCATTTTCCACATCACTTTCTTCCTCACATCAGCACCTGAGAGATTAATGTGTGCTGTTTGTTTGCTGTAGCAGCAGTACCAGGCTACCCTGATTGCCATTAGTAACCTGTTTTTTAAAAAAAGAATGAGGAGGACTTGTGGCACCTTAGAGACTAACAAATTTATTTGAGCATAAGCTTTCATGAGCTACAGCTCACTTTTTAAAACATCCCTTGCGACGCAGAAGAAAGCCAATATGGTCTTGTTAAGTGTTATACCTGAGGATTAAGAATCTGATGAGATGAAAGGCACCATGTATCACATTGCAATCCTCTGGTGATGGCTGGAATTCACAGCAGCATATTCATGAAGAGAGAGAGCAAGCAAAGATTCCCCAGCCAATCAGCCATTTAGGGCCAAAAGGGTAAGTCTCTTCAATGCCCTGTGCATTGGGTTTTTGCATTACTTGCGTGCAGAAGTGGCACTATGTTAGTGCAGCTCCTTTGGCTAAGTTACTGAAGTCTTCAAATCATAGTTTAAAGACTTCAAGTTACAGAGAATTCACCATTAACATTAGTTTAAACCTGCAAGTGACCCAGGCCTCATGCTGAGGAAGGCGAAACCCCCCAAGGTCTCTGCCAATCTGACCTGGAGGAAAATTCCTTCCTGACCCCAAATATGGCAATGAGTTAGACCCTGATTATGTGGGCAAGACCCACAAGTGTCTTAATGGGCAGCAGGTTTAAATAAACTAAAGAAAGTATTTTTTCATATAGCGTACAGTCAACCGGTTGAACTCCTTGCCAGAGGATGTTATGAAGGCCAAGACTATAACAAGGTTTAAAAAAGAACTAGATAAGTTCATGGAGGATAGGTCCATCAATGGCTATTAGCTATGGCTAATGGCTATTCTGTTTGTCAGAAGCTGGGAGTGGTCAACCAGGGATGGATCACTTGATGATTACCAGTTCTGTTCATTCCCTCTGGGGCACCTGGCATTTACAGGTGACAGGAGAGACAGTTACTGGGCTAGATGGACCTTTTGTCTGACCGAGTAGGGCTGTTCTTATGTTAAGGCAGATACCTGGGAAAGAATTCTCTGGAGTAACTCAAAACCTTCCCCATTAAGTGTCCCAACCATTGCTCATGCTGTAATGCAGCACATGGTTGGTGGTGGGCAGCCACTGCACAAGAAAGGTCTAACTCTACTTGGAGTATCTAGCGCCTTGTTCTCTACAGTGCATTGGTGCAGCATGGTCTGCTGCTATAAAGACAGTGTGGGTTCTTTTCCTGCAAGATAACACAGAAAGACTCCTGCTGGGTATGTTGCCATGATGTTATTTTCCATCTCTCAAGAAACTGTGAGTCCCAGAGACAAAACAACACAATGGATTCATTTTCCCTCTCTTTTATTAAATACACATTAACGCCATCATGTCCAGGGTCAGATATTTAGCTACGAGGCTGGGGATTGCATAAACATGGTCTGCTATTTGGGTCTCCTAGGTTTTTAAAAAGCTGCTGTATTGTTTATGGCCCCAGTTCTCTACTACCCCAACTTTATATGGGTAAAATTCCAGTGCTTTCAGGGGGGTTACAACAACATACTACTGGTGTCAGGGAAGGGAAAGCCAGGCCCTGTGTGTTAAAAGTTCTGCACAGATCCCAGGTACTCAGGTAGGCATGGTAAGTATTGTCCCTATTTTACAGACTGGCAAACTCGGGCAGAGAGGTGAAGTGACTTGCCCAAAGCTCTACAGCAAGCAAACAGCAGAGATGGCATTAAAACTTGGGAGTTCTGGCTCTCCGTCCCAGTGCTCATTTTCTCAGGATTATGCTGGTCCTTGTAACTGCGTTGGAAGGGCTGTCAGCCATCCTAGGAGCTAGTGAATAAAACCTCTGGCCCGTTGTGAGTGCTGACTTGGGCATTTGAAGCCCCTCCTGTTGTCAAGACTGGTTTTGGAGGAACATTATAGAGCTCCCTTTGAGGAAACAGTAGGCTTAGTGTTTTGACAGCAATTTTTTCCCCATGTGCCCTTTGTTTACAAAACACCTTGCCAGGTCTAAAGTTGGTGAAAGGAATTTAGCCCTCCCTCCTCTTCCTGTCTGTTTCATGTGAGCATGTGGGAAAGGGCCCTGATCTGAAAGATGGATTCAGAGCTGGCAGACTCCCAAAGCTTCCCATATGTCTGCACTGACCTAACAATACCAGACAGGCTCAAAAAACACATCACTGCAAAGCCTCAAGCAATGGAAGTGCTTTTAATTGTTTTTAGTGACAGTCCCCTAAGAGCATCTGCAATTCACCTTTGAAAGTTGTGATCAGCTAATGTGCAAATTAATACAAACAGCTAAGCCCCAAATGATGCCTCATTCGCATGTTTTGAACTATAAGCACATGCAGAATAGACAACTCTGGGATCGTGGATTTGTATTTCTAAATAAGCTCAGCTGAACTTTCATAGTGTTCAGGAATCTTTATCTGCATCACAGGCTTGTTTTCTTTCAGCACCTGGAGGCATTGGAGAGAATATCAAATGTGACCTGGGAATGCAGATTGCTGTAGGAAACCCAACCTCTACCAGTTTATGGTTCTTTTCTTCTTCTTCTTCTTACTGGGGTACTCTGGTACTGAAATAAGGAGGAAGTGGACTGCATTGAAGTAAAGGGGGGAAAGGACATCAGAGGATTTTAACATGCACTAATCTAATGTAAAGTTGAGGTGTCTGCTTTTCCTTGCATCACAGGGGTCATAATGCTTCACACAATGATTGTTGTCCTGCACAAATGATATATGAAACATGGAGACTTGTATAGTATAGTATAACAACTATAAGACCATATATTGCCATTTAAAGGCACATTGATACATTAGTTGCCCTGTAAAGCAATTAAAGGGGTTCCTAGGGGATTATTAAATCTTCAAAATATTAGTTTAATGTTATAATATGTAGTGTTATACACTGTAATTATCTGCGATTAACCATAAGTGCACTGAAAGGGTGGTTAATACTTTAGGACCAAAATTTGACTTTCTGTTAAAAGCAGATTTAAATGTTGATCTTGACCTCCAGATTCTCTCAAGGGACTTTTTGCTCCAACCTTGAGACAATGCAAACATGTGACTTATTCTAGGTCCTACCATAAACACAGTTGTGCACATAGGCTAAGAGATTAGACCAGGCATATTTTCATCTTTGTCAGGAAATAAACCTAGATATGTGTTTGGTGTAATTTGTTTTCCCCTTCAACCTGCAGGATCTGTTAAAAAAGATGTATAAAGAATTATATGCAAAAGCAGCCTTATATGCAAAAGCAGACAAATCTATGAGTTTACACAGAGCTCTTCTTCAGATTTAAATATGGCAATCAGAGGGCTGATTGGAAGGTTTAAGCAGAAATATTACAGTCCTGCCATGCAGGCTGAAATTGCGTAGGCAAGTATATCTGATGTAGGCATCTATATATGATGTGATCTTGGGCATGTTTAAATGACAGTAAATTTTCCATCTTCTTTAGTTAGCCTGTGTATTCAGTACCTTGGCACTGAGTGCTCATAATGAGCTGTGCATTCAATAGAAGCCTGTAACTGAAGTCTACCAATACAGAACACTTGATTTGATAAGGGGTTACAGCGTCCTTGGCTCCTGATTATTCGGAGCCCTGTTATAACCATCCATCATTCTAATACAAATGCCATTCTTCTCACTGTGAATAGCTGCTTTCCAAAAGCTGGCTGATTTAGTTTCGGTTGTAAAAGGGAAAAGTGGCTCCTGGGGAAGAAGATGTAAAATCCATCCCAGCTGCCGTATCTCAGATGTTGGCACAGCTCCCAGAGATGCATGTGGCAATACTAAAGCATGCTCTTCACATGCGTTACCCTGGCAACTGCACATTCAAATGGCAGAGAATGGCAATGACATTCCGCAGACGTTGTAGTTGTTATTAAGTCACATTGTCTTCAAGTTGTTAGTTGTAATTTTCAGCCAGATGGAAAAAAAACCCCTCAATGATATTCACAATGAATTGCCACCAAACCAAGGACTTTGGGTAATGAGGACTTCTTCGTTATGTGTATCTCTTTGACAAGTTGCATTTTAACCTTCATTCCCTTCTGAGCCTTGTTTTCTTGCTGAAGAAACTGGAATTCGGACTATAGAGCTCTTTGGAGTGTATTAGAGACTTTAATGAGGTTGAGTTGAGGATTTAAGAAGGTGGCTGGCCTTAGCACAAGTCCAAGATCCCACTTTTGCCACCTTGCTACTCAGAATTCATAAACTTTAAAAATGGGATCTTCAAAGACACCTGGAAGGTTTGGATGCCTGCTACCTATTCATTTTAATGGGAAATGGGTGTCCAAAAAGCGGCCTTTAAAATTCTTAGCAGAACAGTTTAAAACAATGATCTCAGGTCAGATTCTTATCTTGGCTGTGCTGGTGTAAATCTGGAGTAACTGGGATCAGAATCTGGCCTCTTTGTATTTGGTTTCATGAAGTTGGTTGATTCTTGCTACCTTTCAGCAGGACCAGCAAATATATAGTGCCAGGGGAGAGATTTTTCTCCACATTGCTATAAAACAAGGTTCGACAAGGAGTTATCCTTTGCATCTTATCCTGGAGTGACAGAAATAGACTAAAGCTTTGTGTGTGAGAGAGAGGAAGCTTAACTAATTAAAACTAAATGTGTATGATTTTAGCAGTGTCCTGGTATTGCTCTTGGATATTAGGACCAGTCTTTCCCATGCTTTAAAGCCCAGAAATGTGACAGCAACACTTAACCAAGCATTCTTTCCTCATTTAAAATTATCCTTTGGAATGTATGTGGATATTTTTGTTGACTATTGGTTATGAAGTGTTTGTCCCGTTCTTGACTTTAGTGGCAGTCCAAAAAAATAACCTTAATGCTAATTTAGTGTTCAGAATCAGTCTCTAGACCTGTGATTAAATCCTCTGCCCAGAGGATGGGCATTGTATACAGCACCGTGCACATAAAGAGTGCTATATAAGTGTCAGTGGAAGGCTTTCCTATAGCACTTTACCACTCACCGGAAAAGCACAGATACTGAACCTTAAGGCTGCATTTTTTATTAGGGGATTCAAATCTTCCCTTTTCTGAAATTCCAGCAGGTGAGCTTTGATAATCCAGTTTGGACCAACCTCTAGGATTTAGACTGAAAATGGAATCCTGATCATTTTTGAACAAAAACAAAGAGCTGGCTATGTAGTTCCTCAAACAGATAACCTCCATTTACCTATCCATTTATCTTTCAGGTGAAAGATGTGTAGATGGATAGTTGTGTATTAAAATATTGAAGTTTTTCCCATGTGTACACTAATTCAAATGGGCTTGATGAAGGATTATGCTGAGTGTTAATGGCTTATGTCTGGCCCTGTGTACACTGTCTCTCTACTTGTAGGTCCTCTTTTTGCCCCTGAAAAATTGAGAAATTAGTGTCTTAGAGAAAGAGTTCCAGATGAGCATATGACTTTAGTCTCATGCTCAATGACAGGGTGGAAAAGCAAAACAGGAGATTCCTAAAAATTGTCTTAACAGTTACAAATGGAGTTTTAAAAAACACCCATCAGAACAAAACATTCCAAGGCTTGCACTAGGATAGAATAATTCAGACTGTGTTTTAGGAACAGGTAGACAAAAGTGTATAATTTATAATTCACATCTCTGTCCTCTCATTACTGATGTTAACATCAGTAATACCGTAAATGTGTATATATAATGCACCAATCAAAATACAGCAATACTTAGAATCCCTAAGGGCCTTGATGCAGTGACCAGGACATAATAGGTAATGGCTCAGCATAGATGGTGCTAATAGAAGAACAACATGATTATTACTCGAGTCCTACACAGATAAGTTCTTGTGATTATTTTTTAGTTAATCATAGGACTGATCAAATATTGGCTGACTGAAACTTTTTCCAACAGAAAATTGCATTTTCAATTAGAAAAGGTCTGCTTGAAAACCTTTAATTTTTCTTTGAAAATTCCAAAGCCAAAAATATTCAGTCAAAAACGAAAAATATATTGTTTTTCTGTTTTTGTGATTAAAAAGTTGAAATTTTCTGAAAATGTTGATGGGGAGTGGGGGAGGAGGGAGAAGGAGGGTTGTTGAAAATTTTCCACTTGGGACAGGGGAGGGAGAACAACATTTTTCGGATCCATTCTAATTGATAACCTGACCAAGTCCCACATAATTTTTTTCATGTGTGATTAGAAATTGTTGACTGTGTCCCATAAAAGGTCACACAGGACTTCCATGTATCTTAGAAAGTCGGCAGGAAGAACAGGATATTCATATGGCATCCACCCAAATAGTCCAGGCTTTAAAACATTGTTTGTTCTGAAATGTTTTCCATCATTTCCCCCCAAGTTTTTGATTCTTTTGAATGGTGCATTCTGAACAGAAGGTGACATTTTAATATCCATGTGAACATCTTAATTTTGTTCCCCTCTCTGTGTTTCCGCTCTGTTTCATAGTCTTTCTCTCTCTCTCTTTTATTGCTCTTCTTTCTTCTGTTATAAGATTTCTTTACTCCAATTATCCCCAGAAATTCCAGATCAATCATCAATGCTTTTGTTCTTGACAGTTCAGCTGATGGTTCTACTCACAGCCAGTCTGGATCATAATATTCTTTTCCAACCCTAACTTTGGTCATCCCCTGTCTGCCTTAGAATTTTTTATATTGACACCTATCATCACAATTTTGAGTTCCTCCCAGGTTAAGTAGATTCTCATAGTAAGATTTCTAGAGCAGTGGCTTTCAACCTTTCCAGACTAGTTTCACCTTACTTAAAAACTACTTGCTTACAAAATCAGATATAGAAATACAAAAGTGTCACAGTCACACAATCACTGACAAATTGCTTACTTTCTCATTTTTACCATTATAAAATAAATCAAATAAATTATAAAATAAATCAATTGGAATATAAATATTATACTTACATTTCAGTGTACGGTATAGAGAGCAGTATAAAGAAGTCATTGTCTGTATGAAATTGTAGTTGGTACTGACTTCGCTAGTGCTTTTTATATAGCCTGTTGTAAAACTAGGCAAATATCTAGATGAGTTGAGTACCCGTGAAAGACCTCTGTGTACCCACATGGGTACATGTAATCCTGGCTGAGAACCACTGTCCTAGAGCATGTCTTTTGCTCTTCTAACTTCTCTGGTTATTGGAAGCCTTGGGGGTTATTTCTGGTTTTTGCTTTTGGGGAAGGGTGTTGTTTTTGTTTTTCTTGTTTGGGGGTGGGGTAGTAGGGGAATAAAGTTATTGTCATGAGTGTCATTCTGGTTATGAGGAAAAGATTTATTATACTGGATTAGTCTGATCTCTTCTCTGTCCAAAACCACCCAGAAAGTCTTTTTTCTGGTTCTCGTATGCTTTATTCTGGTCTTAGTGACTTGCATTGTCCCAGAGAAGCACAGATGTCTTAGCATTGATGATCTCTAATGCAAATCCAAAAATCAGGATCAAGGCTTTGAACTGGCTGCAGAAACTGATCAGGAGCTGGGGAGGGACCAGAATACAGATGTGAGGTGCTCCTAGGAGTCTGAACGGTAGATGAGACATATTTTGCACCTTCTGGAGCCTTCACAAATTTTTCACATTCAGCTGCAGATCTTGAATCACAGTAATCCAGTCAAGGGGTGACAAATGCATCATTTGCTGTGGTCATGTCCTTGTTTCGGAGGAAGGGGGCAAAAGAAGGAGGTGGAAGAAGCCATTGTTTGTCACGGATGTTGCCTGATCGTCCATGTTCAGTGATTAATCAATCAGGACCCTGATGTTTTGCACTGCTTTGACTGAGGGCTGTATGTGCTCAGTAGAGGGGCAAGAATGTGTACCAGCTGGGTCTTCAAAAAAATCTCTCACTCCCCACCAGCATCACTTTGGTCTTTCCCAGATTGCATCTGAGCCAACAGCTCTTCATCCAGGAGTGGATTTCTGTAGGTGTTGTTACACGGGCAACATCTGCGGAAAATGAGCTACATAATCACGTGTCATGACCTTGAAACATAAAAGAAAACTAGAGTCAGGCAGCGTTAGACTTGGGAATCTTAATGGAAGGAATTCCCTCACCAAATAATGTGGGATCAACACCTGTGGCAATATGGTCAACTGATGGAAAAAGAAGGGACGCAGACTGAGTTTCAAAGTTAATATCTTCTCCTGTAAGTTTTCATTTGTTATAACAGGTGCTCAAATGTAATGTGAAAATTTGAAAAGGCCTGTATTATCAACCTCCTGGGACCTAGCTCAGGCATGCAAACTTCTGATGTTAAAATAAGCTCTTCCTTGGGACCATGTAAAAATAAAATAAATGCTTTGTATTCAAAATCATCCCCACTTCAGAGGAACAGTGTGTGAGAGAACCACTGTTGTACTCCTTAACTTTGATGGCACTTTGACACCACAGTCACAGAATAGCTACCAAAATTTTAGGCAGACGGTGGGTACAAGTGATGTGGGGTTGCAGACAGGTAAGTTATGTCTCCCCCTACTTACTGGCATGTGTACAACCCATTTTGTGTGCATGCATGAAAGGTTTGCACATCCACCTCAGCTACAGTGTAAAGTGGCCTTAGTGTGAATGAGCATGAGGCCTGCTTATGTTCACACCTGTTTGGAAACTTGCAGAGAATTTCCTTAGCCTCCCTCATAATAAGCTACGTTTCACTTTTTGGTTATAAATGCCAATGATTCCTTCCAACCTAAACAGATTCTGTCTCCTCCTGAGTCTTTCTTCATCTCATTCTGCAGAGATTTCTGTGAGTTACATGTCTGCATTACCTGGATATAAAACCTCACACATGGAGTTGAGACAAGACCCTTACAAACACAGCTGACTAAATTCCTTCATCAAACTGACATTTAGGAGAAAGCATCTCACATTAGCCATGTAAATCGCTGCTGACAACTGGCATCATCATAGTGGTCTGGGGAAATCACAGAGGCATCAGAGTATTCGACATAATCCCCCTTTGTTTAAGATTAACGTTGTGATTTGTCTGCTGCTGTTGTGAGCTAATCTCTGAGGGAACATATTCTCCAAAGAGAAGGAAAAAAAGGCCTTTGTTGCCTGCATGGAAGAGACAGCAGTAGCAGGCTATTACCTGTCCCCTGATGTTTTACGGCTTCTGATTATGGGACCCCAGTGAAAAGGACACTATCCTGGCTAGAATTCCTGAGTCTACTCCTTGTGTTCAGAGATGGATCATCCAGTTCACTGATCCCTTCCCAGCGTGTCTGAGTTTGACAGACGCCCTGCTGCATGTCCTGCCTCACATTCTGGCAGACACTTTAATTAGAGCATTTACTGTCAGGGGTCTGGGTTTGAGAAGAGTTATGTTGACATCTTCTGCAGCCTTGGATTTTTGTTCTTCTTTTCTTTCTTTCTTTCTTTCTTTTTCTTTTTTAAGTAACCTCAGTCGCTGAAATGCAGCGAATTGATTAATAGGCTTTTCGCTGCAGGCTCACTTGATGTATGTTAAACCACCAGTGAACTGTGTGAAAATCATGTTCTGTATCTGACTGAACCCTGCATTAAAGACAAATTTAAAAGTGAAGGTCAAACTCTGCTCTTGAGTAGACCAGTATAAACCCAGAGGAATGCCCCGAAATCTCTGTGCACCTCCCATAATGTCCTTACCAGTATCCTCCATTCTGATTCTAAACATAATCATCAGATGTGGAGTCAAAAGGGATTCTTCTTCTCCCACATATGCCCACCGACTCCCCATCATACACAGAATATTGGCAGGCACCTTGCTAGGGGAACAGTGCAGGATGTAGCAGGAGGTTGGGTTTTGGGTACACACCATTATGCCAGTGTGAATCCAGGGGAAATCCATTGCATTTTGAAAGCAGAGTGTGACCCACAATGAACGAAGCATTTTTTTAAATTACATTTTATTTTTATTTTTAGAAAAAAGCAAAGAAAATAAATTTATACCTTCCTCCCCATCAGGGCCAGTTTTGAATCTGATTAATAAGAAGAATGATGGGAAAATACAACTATTCCAGATGGATAATGCATTAATGTTCTATGGGGAAAGGAATCCAAGAATCATGGAGAAGTTCCTGGAGATACATCAGCAAAAACAGCCATCTTCTCAAAGGGCTTTTGTCTATTTCCAGAGACTTTTTGTTCTTCTTAAGAACGCTCGTTCTCTGTTTTGTCTGGGTTCTGTTCCTTTGTTCCTGTTGGACGGGCCCAGATGATTGGTTAGACTGTGAGCAGAGAACAATGCTCATTGTGCAGAGAATCCAGCAGCTGATGCTGTCCATAGCCAAGATTCAGGCCTCAGAGGGCTACATTCAGCTGTATAAACCCTGCCCACTTCCCAATTTTAGACAGGAATCTGCTTTTCAAATTAGAGCTTGGATTCCTTCTGCAGACCGTTGCTAAGATAAGCATATTGAACAGCACAAGTCTTTGGAGTCCAGCCACAAACTCTGAGTTAGTGGAAGCTCTGAAAACCTCATGTAATATTTAACACAGGCTTCTGCGACACAGAGGCTCCCAGGGAAAAGGTCCCCTATTCTTTGCAAACACCTCTCACTTTAGACCTGACAAACTCACTACACCAAACAAATATCTTCCAGGATATTTATCTATAAAGAGCAACATGAAAGGTACCCATAAAAAGCTTGTAACTTGTCAAGATTCATAATCATGGTGAGATGTATCCATGGGCATTATTTAAGGAATGATGTACTTATATTGAAAGTATGCTTGATGGACTTGGAGTAAAAGTTAGTCACCAGGGGATAATGTTTCGGTGATAGCTCATTCAAGCAAGAGAGAGTTGTCACCCTGTCCTGGTTAGTAGGTGATGTAAGGCCAGGCTCAATTATTTAACCTTGCTCAAACCCAAGACTATCAATGGAAAACTATCAGAGATAACAGCAAGGAAGCCACCTGGAAGTAAAAAAGGAACATTACAACAAGACAAGAGTTCGCCTTGACTATGACTAGAAACAAAAGACTGTTTCAGTATAATACCAAGGAGGGAGGGGTACTCTGGATCCATTCACAGGAGAAAATCTCTTGTGGAGTGGGAGTGTATTCATGGAAGTTTGGATCCTAGTTCCTGTGAAGGCAGCCAGCTCTGCAACAAGCTGAACTTTCAGGGGAAAACCTACTTTATTAGAGAGGAAAGGTGACTATTAAGTGTAGACCCAGGTTTGTGTTTTATCATTTTGTTTTGTATTGGAACCATTTGTTCCCACCACTCTTGTTTCTTGTTAACTTTTCATTATTATTTAAGTAAACCTACTTTTGGTTTATTATAAGTGCTCACAAGAGTGGTGATTTAAGGTAAAACTAGTAAAGTGGGGGCACCCTGCTCCTTTGGGAGCAGAAGATCTGGGATTTCTGTAAGTAGTCAGGGGCTGGATATCACAGGGGAATGCTTCAAAGGGACTCTGGGACTGGGGTGCAGCTCTTGTTAACCTGCAAGGCAAAGGCAGGGCTGGCATAGCCCAGAGGAGGATGCTTGAGTGGCTGAAAGGCTGGTGATGTTATGGAGCTAACACTCAGTCACCACAGGCGAGATTCTCTGATGTGGCAGGCTGGAAGTAACAAGGTGACTCTCAGTCCTCTGAGAACTGTCACCGCTTCCATTTCTGTACCTGTGAAAAGGCTTCTACATCTTCCTGGATTGCACACAGGAGCCCTGCTCCTGCTCATTAGAACTGGCTTCCCAATTTCCAGTCATGCAGCTCCTGTCATGTGTTGAATTAGAAGACACTTATGTCTGATAGTAGTACTATGCCAAACCTAGCACTGGATAGACCTCTCTGTCATCCTCCCTAACACAGACAATAGGAATGAGCAATGTAACTGGCCCCACACATAGACACCTGTGGAGAGCATAGCTCTTGGGAACTCTGCATTGTTCAATGCCATACTCCTGGGCTGTTTGGTTAAAAAGATTTCCTTTTTCATTCCTGTCCCTTAACAAAGAATTCAGATGCCCAGGTTTTGCCTTGAAAGACATGGGCAGTGCAATAGATGTTGAAATAGCTTCAGCTTATTCTCCTAAATTGCACAAGGAATGTTATTTTTACAAAGGCAGAAATCAAACAGGAGGGATTAGGGAGCTCAGCTAAATTAGTACACTCCAGGAAAGGAAAAGGGAGGCACAGTGTGTGTGTGTGTGTGTGTGTTACATTATCAATAAAGCACTTTGGGTGAAATCCTGGCCCCCATCTAAATCCATGGGAGATTCTCCATTGCAGCCAGGATTCTGCTCCTTTATGTAAGCAGGGGATAGTCCCGCTCTTGTGGGGAACTTTCCTGGCTTCTGCACTACCCCGGTGAAGTGGGCTAGCGAAAGGATCTGAGTCCTCGCTCCCACTTCCCTTACCCAGAGGCCTCCCTGCCCTTGAGAATTCCCCTTCCACTCTCCTGCCTGGCAGAGTCCTCGTAACCCCAACAAGGCTGGGCCCAGGATTCCTGGGGGGCTCAACCCCCAACCTTGCTGGCACCCTTGTTGGTAGCCTCACCAGAGAGACCAAAGACTGAATGAGCAAGAAAAATGAGCTGCTTTTGTTTCCTTGGAGGTGGTCCCTCAACATCCATCCTTCTGTGTACTTATATGGCTGCCAATATATGGTAACTGAGGACTCACGAGCTCCTGTAAGGTAGAGAACTGTAATTACCCAAGCTTGCAGAGGACGTCTGTCACAGAGCTGAGAATTTGGATGTCCCAAGTTCTGGTCAATTGCCTGAGCTACAGTTCCATCCTACCTCTCGCTGCCAAGATACAGGGCAGTGTTGGGAAAACTTGCATTACCACTGTCCATTCTTTACTTCTCTGTCGCTATATTCAGGAACCTTTCATGGGGTGTTTAAATGTATTTACACTTGAAGCAAGGACACTATTTTGGAAACGGCAACCTTGTCAGCAGTATGATGCATCCAAATCATTCAGGGATGAAATGACAGGCAAACATTTGGAAATTACACACAGGCTCGCCAAACAGACAGCGCTTCAGATGCCAATATTTTATCATCATCTGTTTTGGCACTTTTGCCAATTTATGTTCCCCTCCTACAGATGGGATGGAGACACTTTTTTTTTTTGTAAGAAAAAAGCTAGAAGAAAAGACCTCAGCATCACCTCTAGAAAATAAACACTAGACTTTTGGGTTTCTGAATGTTTCCTTAAATGAAAAGTTTAAAATGTCAAGTTTTTGTTTAACTTTTTAATCTCTCTTAAATTAAAAACAGTTTCTCACAGAGTCAGCTTCAGTTTGTCCTGAGGCAAGGACCTGATGAGTATGATGTAGCTATTAGGCTCAAAACAAATGCTGTAAGACTAAAAAATTGAGGGCAAGATCCTCAGCTGGTATAACCCAGTATTTCTTTGTTGACTGCTATGTTGACTCCAACTAAGGACTGAGCCCTAAATGTCTGGCTTCATTCAAGGAAAGTTGTAGGATGAATATGTTGTTTGGAAGGAAAAAAACATTGTTCTGTTGACACTTCACCAACAGTTTCAGTGCCCTCTAGAAATGAATTGGAAGGAATGCATTGCACATCTGAGTTTTGTGCCATTTTTGAGTTTGCTTCCATATTTAGAAGTGTAAGGGGCATGGGGGAAAGCTCTGAAGTTTGAGGTTTCAAGAGCCATTATTTTCTAGGCTTTCAAAACTAGTTCAAGTTTTCATACTGTTTTTCCTGTGATTTAAATGCATGTTTCCTTCTAGGGTGATTCAATTTATAAATTAAACAAATAAAGCCACATGTTTTTCTAGCTAACTGGCAGTCTTTTCTGTCCTTTCTGAGCCTTTTAAAAGCTTGTTTAGCACAAGTGAGTTTCCTTTATGTGGCATCTCTTAGAGCTTTATTACCTATTCATTGCAAAGCTTTAAAACACTACTAATTTGCTCCTTCTGAGTTTTGGGGGCATCTGTGAAAATGCAGGTTCCAGTAAAATGATTCACAGCAGCAAAAATGTAATGAAAGTTGAGAACAAACTTTATTCCACATTTTCTGCACGTCAGCAAAGCTTTTCATTGTGCATATTTGAGTTTCAAGCTAAGGTAGTTGAGTATTGTCGCTTGGTAGAAATCACGTGACATTTCCTCAAGATCCTGAGCCTACTCTGTGTTGATGTGATAGGTCAGCCCAAACCATCTTGACTTGATCACTTGTGTCTGTGTGAGAGGAAGGTTTGTCCTTCTATAGGCCCCTTTTCTGAAAGAGGGGTTAGTGTGGAGACTTATCCAGAGTGAGCTCTGAATCTATAAACCTTTCCACATTGTTAGTTTCATATCCGTTTTTTCCTATGTTGAAGCCAGTTTTATGTTTTCATATTGTGGTAATGCCCAAAGGCGCCAACATGATTAGAGTCCCATTTTGCTGGGCATCATTCAGATAGGAAACCTGGTTCCCGATTTGAAGAGCTTATGATCTAATTTCAGACAAGACACAAGTGAGCACAACAGGGGCAGGGAAACAGTAAGGAGTTCAAGTGGCTACACAGGTTGTTAGCTGTGTGCCCGACTTGATGATTTGACTCAGCTTATTGTATTCTGTTATTTTTATTAATGTAGAGTTGCGGTGTTGAGGCTCCTTCACTGAGTGTTTTGGTCTGGGGAGACTTGTTTGTTGCATGCGGTTCTGCGAGGTAACTATATGGTTTGCACTGTTGTTTTATGGTCCATGCAGCCCTTGAAGCAAAGCAGGGATCTCAGTTTAGGAAACACAACTGAGCTGACACCACTTGGAAAGTGTAAAGTATTTCCTGTTAGCTATGATTCCAAAAGCACCTTGTCGCACCCCATGTCTAGATTTTATGTAGCTCAACAGCAGCTGCATTCGGCCTCCCCTTTATACATTTAAAAAAAACACCATCAGGTGAGAGAGTAGGAGCTGCCCCTTTTTCCCTTTTAGTTTCTGTTGTGACTTTTCCCCTTAACACAACAATAATAGCAAAAAGAAATCACACAGGCACAGTATGGTCTAAATAACCATGTTTACTACATATGTACAATGTGCAAGACCTAGCTACATATACTCATTCTGCTCAGGTTGGATTCTAAAACCTAGAACACAGTGAGTGCCACTCGAGGGCTCCCAGACTATTTAAAGGGATACTACCCAATTCCTGTACACTACAGTTTCCACCAGTTTTATTTTATATATTAAACATATGGCCTGTCTCAACTTCTTGCTTTTTTCTCTGCAACATTTGTGGTAGCCTGCAGTAGAGAAGGCAAGTTTATCTGGTGTTCTTATTTAGACTGTAAGTTCTTCAGTGCAGAGACCATCTCTTAAGTGTATATGTACAGTGCCTAGCACCATGTGTCATAAATATAAAGGGAACAGTAACAACCCTTATGTATGCAATAACGTAACTTCCCTCCTGGCCAGAGGTACAGAATCCCCTTACCTATAAGGGGTTAATTAGTTCAATTAACCTAGTTGGCAACTGACCAGAAGGACCCATGTGGAAAGAAGATACTTTCAAATCTGGGGCAGGGGAAGGTTTTGTTTGTGCTCTCTTTGGGTGTTCCCTCTCGGGACAAAGAGAGAGACCAAGCAGGTAACCCAGCTCCTACTGAAATGATACATCTAAAATTATAGAAATTGTAAGTAATAGCAAGGAAATGTATTAGATTATGTTTTGTTTTAGCTTGTGAATTTTCCCTATGCTAAGAGGGAGGTTTATTCCTGTTTTTGTAACTTTGAGCCTAGAGGGGAATCCTCTGTGTTTTAAATCTTTTTATTACTCTGTAAAATTACCTTCCATCCTGATTTTACAGAGGTGCTTCTTTTACTTTTTTCTTTATAGTAAAGTTCTTCTTTTAAGGATCTGATTGATTTTAGTGTCTGGTCTGTACTTTTTATTAAAAGCAATTGGTTGGTATATTATTCTCAAGTCTCTCCAGGAAAGGGGGTGAAGGGGCTTGGGGGGATATGTTCGGGGGGATAGGGCTCCAAGTGGCACTTCCCTGAATGTTTGTTTAAATCACTTGGTGGTGGCAGCAAAACCATCCAAGGACAAGGAAAGGAATTTGTGCCTTGGGGAAGTTTTTAACCTAAACTGGTGGAATATAAGCTTAGGGGGTCTTTCATGCAGGTCCCCACATCTGTACCCCAGAGTTCAGAGTGGGGAGGGAACCCTGACACCATGGGACCCTGATCTTGGTTGGGGCCTGTACACACTACTGTGGTATCAATAATTAATAATAATGCAGCTGTCTGAGACTTTATTTAAACCTTCATTCCTGTGACTGTGTGCAGGGAATAAGGGCACGGTTGGTGATGCTTTGGCTACCCATTAGACATAGCGATAATTTCTGGGGATTGGGCCTTGATTATTGCTGCTCCTCTGGCTGCTGCAACTTTACCACAGGTGCATGCACCTCTTGGCATCTCAACTCCCTGGGTGGAGCATAGGGTAGGGCATTCAGACAGGTGCAGGGATAAATACATCTCTTTGTGAGCGCTTGTGAAGTATGTCCATTTTGCTGTATTCCTTGTGCACAGCCCAGGGTCACAGATAGCCTCTTTCTTCCATTCTGTGCATTTACCATAATCTCACAATGCCATCCCTCATCCCAGGTAAAGAATGCCCAAATCTTGGACTCTCTGACCTCTGGTCTCTGTCATAAGCTACACTTGCAACTCCATCGCTGATTCCCTAGCCCATCCTGCTCTGTATGTAAATCACAAGCTTCTCTCTCTCCCACCATGTCTCCTCCCAAAAACGGAAAATTTCAAACATGGTGGTTGTCTCAATCTTGTTTCTACATGATAGATATTTTCACATGGTCACATGATTTGATGTGTTGCCTGACATTCAGTAAGAGAAAAAATGTAAAATCCACATTGTCACCCAACACATGACATTTTTCACCCTCCATTTCATGGGGCTTTCTCTTCTGACTTTAAGTACATTTTGAACCTATGCTGTTCAAGCAGATTAGAAATTAAGCACAAAAAATTTGCCCATCACCACTTAGAAGAATAAATACTGGTGTTTGGGGTTAGATCCTCAGCTGGTGTATATCAGCATAACTGTATTGGCTGTAATGGAGCTATACTGGTCTACAGTTGACTATCTGGCTTTGTCTCTGAGCTATAGAGTGAAAACTATGTACACTCGTGGGGTAGTCTGCATGGCAGATGTGTGGAGTGCACATTTAATTACTTTTACCAACTTTGAGTTGCAAAATGTGTCCTTTATTTGAAAATAATGGCACTGGATGTACTTGTATTGTACAAGAGAACAGAACATTTAGCAAACCACAGCATAAATAAAAACAGACGTTTTCTGCTTCGTGAGAATTAAGACATTTGTGTTGCTGTTTTCTCAGGTTTTCCACTGACATTCTTTGGCAGTGGGGCTCTAAATGAATAAACTGGCTAAGATCTGCTTCAGAAAGTGATTGAATTGTGTGAGGGTCAGGCTAAAAATGACTTATTTTTCTAGGAAGTGGCCTTTGTGATGGACAAGAGTGATCCAATTGTTGGTCTCATGTACTATCAACAATGATTTCAGTGTCCTTTGTGGGTTGATAATGTTTTAAGACTTCAGTTGACTGGAATTATTGGTTCTTCTTGCATGTAATTATGAAATTGCATATGACAAGAAGGGAATTTTATCATGAGCCTGAACTGTTTCTGTAGCAATTTGAGACAGGATGAGGATGCAGTATTGGACTCCAGGTCAGGGCTGAGTTTGTGATGTCAAGAACTTATGAGCTCTTCTAGTAAGATTTCAGCTCCAAATGGGGGAGATCGCAGATTATCTTTGCAGATTTCTGTGATTTTCACTGGTGGAAATTTTGCAAGGTTAGACACTCTCACTAAAATGCCACCATCTTGGAGAGAAATTTTGTGATATTTTAGCCATATCTGAACTGAACACAGGAACTTGTACACACCTGTTTTTGGAGGATCTGACCTAGAATCAGAAAAATAGGGAAGGTTCCATTCCAAAATTGTGACTCCAGGGAATTATGTTATTTTCTGGGAAATTATGTGCCAAATCCTGTGAGTAATCCCACTGACATCAATAGGAGTATTCATATAATGTCGGCAGGAGCTGTCCCTGTATTGTAGATTTTCAAAATTTCTTTAGCTATAAATCCACTAAATTTGAAATAACAAGCTGCTTTAACCAGCAACCAGAAGGCTAACTTCTTCTTGCTAAGCATAGTACTGATATTACTGAAACACATACTGATCATTGCTGTCATCCTGGTCACTTCCTACTAAACTACTGGTTCTCCAAGTGGACAACTTGACACTCATCAATATCGCCTATATGTGAGTACTCCTATAAGGAGTACTTGTGGCACCTTAGAGACTAACAAATTTATTAGAGCATAAGCTTTCGTGAGCTACATCCAAATGCATCCGATGAAGTGAGCTGTAGCTCACGAAAGCTTATGCTCTAATAAATTTGTTAGTCTCTAAGGTGCCACAAGTACTCCTTTTCTTTTTGCGAATACAGACTAACACGGCTGCTACTCTGAAACCTGTTATATGTGCTGTATGACCCTTAGCTGGAGATGTAACTTACATGAACAAAGGGGCTGAAGCATTGCATCTAATCAGAGTTCAAGTTATTCCTGATGAATCATTACCCACAGTAGTGTGAGTCTAATATGCATCCTGGTCACTGTATTGAGTTTATTTAAACTTCTGAACATTCAGGTATTTTTAACTTGAAGTTTCTTGATACAGTGATTTAATATAGTCTTTATCTGTTTTCTGACAGCTGAGTGGTGCTGTTCTTTCCTAATCTCAATGCTATAGAGTAGACATACTGGTGGAGTGTTTCACAACGGAATTATAAGACCTAAACTCAGAGGTCTCTTATTTACATTACACTGGAAAATATTAGACTAAATAGATCTAATAGCTGCACCATGTGAACATACAGCATCATATACATAATAACTTATTTTTATGACATATCTCAGCAGTGAAAGCTCTTCTAGGAACCTCACAATTCAACCATACAGATAAAACTGACTAAACTTCAACCGAGATAAAATCCATGACCATGTAAACTTTCCGACAAGGCTGTTCATGGGCTTATTATTCCCAATAAAGCAAAGGTTTCAGTCAATATTTACGTCTGATTGTATCCACTTTACTCTCTGCCTCCAGATCTAAATGGAAACATTCCTGGGGTATGACAGTAGTCATGGGGTATCAGTCACTTGGAGTTGGAATCAAAGTAAAAAGAAACCTCCAGGAGTGAAATAATAAGTCTGAGGAAGGAGCACCTCAGGACGTCAAGTCGCATTTCTCTTGATACTGGCCCCGAGTTGCAGTGGAAAGGTCACTGCACAGTTGGGGCCTGATTCTGAAAAGAAGTTGCTTACCCACAACTTCTCCTTCTAACAGTGGGAGAAATGGGTATTCAGCACCTCTCAGGATCAGGCCTTTGTGGTCCTTTTCTTTCTTTCCCTTGTGCTTTCAGGAACTCAGTAGAGTGACAACAGTGATTGGAAGGGAGGGCAAGAGTGAAACATGTGAGACAGTGTGAAAGATGAGGATAGGGAAAGGAAGGTAAAAGGAGGGAGGGTACACGTGAATAGCAACTCTGGGAATGACAAGGGAGGTTAATGGTTTGTTAATCAGCCTTGGGTTTTGCACACCACGTCATTAAACCTTGAGACAATACTCTAGGCAAAATCAGAGTGGGTCTCAAGGTGAGAGAACTGCATGCTGATTGGCTGGCTGATGAGGAAATCACAATTTACCTTTTATTCTAGCTTTGAAATCTGTTACAGTCAGAGAAGCTTGCTCCATTTCATCACTCAGAGCCTAAGAAACTCTTCCCAGGTGCTGATAATTTCTTTGTGATTAAATGAACAGCATCCTGAGCACAGTTTTAAAGGTTGTTATAGAAATACAAGCTGCTGTTGATTTCCAAAGAGTGAATGAAGCACAGAGACATCATTGGTAGCTGCTCTCTGTTTATAACAGATTAGCCACAGTGATATTTGATCCGCTGAGTCATAAGATTCTAGTACCAGAACCAGAGTTAAAGAGGGTGCATGGTGGTATTGATGTTACATTTTTAAAGCTGAGTATTCAGACCCGTAGGCAAGCAAGCAGTGGGATTCCTTAAACTAGTCTAACCGGTTGCACAGATTGTCTGACATACATGTGTCACACTGATTTGATTCTGTCTGTTCTCCACTGCAATATTTGTAATAGTTCCTTAGCAACATTTCTGATCAGTTATGCTCCCTAGTTGTAAAACAGCTACAGTAGCATCAGAAACAACGGTTACATGGTTCAAAGTGTTTATCCTCACACAGTAATATTGTGCTGTTTTAATATTTATTTGCAGTCAGAAGAGACAAGATCATGCTGTAGTTCTTCATTCTCATAGTGGCAACTCAAGACCATGCTGGGGCAATGAATGACAAGAGTTAACCTCAACACAAAGACCTACCTAGATAAATGAGGACTGGACAATGGATTCCCAGGATGGCTGTAGCCTTGAGCTACAGTTTTGGGTTCTGATGGGGTTCTGATGGTCCAGCAGGACTGATTACAATTCCCTATAACGTATCTGGTGTATCGACAACTAATAGCAGAAACTACTACTCTCATTTCTACGTTATAACCTTTCCCAGGATCAATGTCCAGACCAAAATTTAAGGGTCTGATTCACAACCCATTGAAATCAATGGGAGACTTAATGGAAAGACTCCATTGACTTCAACTGACTTTGGATCAAGTCCCGAAAGAGCCAACCTGTATTATCTGCTACCAAACTTATGTCTTTTATTAGTATTTTGTAAATAATATAAACTGAGATTTAACTTGACCCATCCAGTTTCAGCTACCTTTGCATATGTTAAAACAGTTTACCTGATTTGGTTTCAAAATGTAATATTAAAGGTATTCTAAAACACTGAACTACACTTAACAAGCTTTTGTTTAGGGTTTCTTGATGGGGATGTCAGGGGAGAACTTGTAACCTTTTAACCCTTCTGATGTCAAGCAAGAATACTGTCTAGACCAATGAAATTGCATGGATTCATTTAGAATTCAGCCAGAAACTAAGACAGACTACTTATACTCTTGCATAATGACAGGTTTGAGTAGCAGCCGTGTTAGTCTTTATTCGCAAAAAGAAAAGGAGTACTTGTGGCACCTTAGAGACTAACAAATTTAAAATTTGTTAGTCTCTAAGGTACCACAAGTACTCCTTTTCTTTTTACTTATACTCTGTGGCTCAAAAAAAAAAAGATTTAGTTATGCAAGCAAAGTTAAAGGGGATATCCCCAGGGGTCTGGTAAAGGTGTCTGATATAATTTGGAGTGGGTAGGGAAAACTAATATCTGGAGAAGATCATGAAGGATTTTATGTCCTCAAAAAGAGCATGTGGGATAAATATTGGATGTAATAAATATTACTGTCTAGACTGAAACAAAATCCCACTGGAAGCAGGATAGGGAAAACAGAACTTTCAGGGCTTTCTTGTAGAAGAGGGCTCCTTTACATCGGTGGGTAAGCAATTTTTGCTCTGTGCTTTTTAATTGCACTATGTGTGCCATGTGTTGTCATTAATTTGTGTCATAAAGAAGGGGAAAAGGAGAAAAGGACACATCTTGTAATCTCATCAAATCTGGCAGCATTTACAATCATATGTAACTTCAGGCACAATGAGCCTCTCTTGTGCCTATAGCATCACTCACATTCACAAGGGGAGGGTGGGGAGGGAAACATGAGCTTTCAACCAACACAAACCATTCCTTTCATCACTTTCCACCCTGAGAATGTCTCTGAGAAGACTTGACACTATTCCTGCCAGGCACTGGCCATCCAGGGTACAACTATACTGGTGAAAATCAGAGTTCACTAAAATCCACCAAAGTTTTCTGTTGTAAACAGCTGATTCCCATGCTGGCCATGAAAACAGCCACCATGCTGTGTCCCGATGCCGACCCCCTGAGACCTTTCAAGATGTCAGACTGGACAAAATATGGAGAAACCAAGCCCATAGGCCAATTTGGTGCTTATTGACATAAGGGTAGAACAGTTAATTCCTCAGCCAATGAGACAAGAGTTTAGACAGCTAAACCTGGGAATTATTTATTCCATACTAGGATGATGCTGAATATCTCACTGTTATGAAGAATTGTGCAAGACGACTTCCACTTTTTTTATTTGTTGCTTTGTTTGTTTTTCTCCCATCTTATGAAACCAGTCCAAGAATTTGGTCAAAAAGCACGTTTTCGGAAAGCAGTATAATGCATAACTGCTAGATCAGGGATCAGCAACCTTTGGCCCGCAGCCTGCCAGGGTAAGCCCTCTGGCGGGCCAGACTGGTTTGTTTACCTGTCGTGTCCACAGGTTCGGCTGATTGCAGCTCCCACTGGCCGTGGTTTGCCGTTCTCAGCCAATGGGAGCTGCGGGAAGCGGTGGCCAGCACATCCCTCAGCCCGCACCTCTTCCTGCAGCCCCCATTGGCCTGGAGCGGCGAACCGCGGCCAGTGGGATCTACAATTGGCCGAATCAACAGATGCGGCAGGTAAACAAACTGGCCCAGCCCGCCCAGGGTGCTTACCCTGGCGGGCTGCGTGCCGAAGGTTGCCAATCCCTGTGATAGGGCATCAAAATTTTCTGCATGGCATTTTCATCTTCAAAGATTCTGCTATTTAATCAGTGCATTGAAATCATAATGTATTCAATTCATTAACTACCCAGGTCAGATGGTGAACCTCTTTATTCCTGTTGGTGAGAAGTTATTCACACAGAGTCCCATTGATTTCATTGCTTACATGATAAGTGTTCACCAGGCTGAATAAGGTCTCCATCATCCATCCAGCCCCCAAAAGTGTGTAGTGTCCAAGATGATACCTGCTTTTTGACAGAGCAATACCCTTCCAAAACCCCATAGCAACAACATTTTAGAAGAGAATATTTTGGATGAGAGCCCGTCAGAAAATGGTCTGTTTTAATGTGGGAAAATGTTGACTTTTTGTCCAAAAATTAAAAGTTGAAAATATTCTTCCAAAACCCAAGAAATGCTGGCCCAAAACTTCCAGTTTAAAACAGAACATTTTGATTTGAAAATTGTGTCATGGTGACTCATGGGAGTTGTAGTTTGGATTCCTCATGCCCCTATTCTCTTCCATAGCCTGGCTACATCTCCTATGATATACAAAGGTCTCCCACTCTTGCTGAGCCCCAGTGGTTTATCATGAGAGGCCCTGGCCATGATACATCTGGGAGATATAGTCTGGCTGGGGAACCTGGCCGATAGGGGAGAATGGGGGCATGAGGACCTGAACTACAACTCCCAGGAGGCACTATTTCCACATAAAAATCTTTTTTGGGGGGTTTTGGCTAGAAGTTTTCAGGTGTTCAGTTTTTCAACAAAAAGTTTAAATTTTTGGGTGCAAAACAACCACTTTCCCTGAAAAATATCATTTTGTCAAAAACCCAATTTTCTATCGAAAAACTATTCTGTAGAAAATTTTTGACCAGCCCTACTGTGGATGGATTGCAGTCCACTAGGTCATGGTTGTATCTCCTTTCTTTATTGAAGGATATTGGGATGGATACCTGGGCAGGTCACTGCTGTGGATATGTGGTGGTCTGAAAATTAGTTGACAATTTCTAATGGACAAATAGCTAGCACACTAAGAGTATCATCTTTATGTGTCAATCCACCAGAAACGTAAGAGAAATTGTAATACATATACTAGCAAACTTTCTTCCTCTGAAGGAAGAAGACAGAAAGAAATAAAGGCCACAGCAAGTCAGTACTTTACTCCTCATAGAGGCAGCCTTTATCTAAAATGAATCCTTGACCTATCACAATATTTCACAGTAATGATCCAAATCACTGTGGCCTAAAATAATGTAAGTAGCGCAGTGCTTGGGGCCAGGGGTCTAGATAACAGTATCTTTCTAGAAGGGGTCTGGAGACTAGAGAATCTCATTGATCTTTTTCCAGGTCTACATGGCAGAAGGTTCCCAGAACCATAACTACCTCATTGATTATTGGTGAGGTTCAATGGGAGGTCAGCCTTTCAGAAAATCAGCTGTAATATTTCCAGCAAATGTCAGCACTCTCGATGAGAACTGCACCAGAACTCTAAGGATCAGGAGGAAAATGGTGCCAGACAAAAAAACCACACCACATTTCACAATATCTTTTTTCCCCCTAAACACTGACTTAGAATCCCCCGAAATGTGTGTTGTGGAGCCTGTGTGATGCTCAGGCTGGTGGGCCTTATGTGGCTTTAGTCATTGTTAGCCCCAAAAATAAAAACAAAAAAGATTTATATAAAAATGTTTGTGACGCATTTAGCTTTGCAGAGTGATTTATAGGAGGCAAAGAAAAAAGTGTTGCTTAATCTCCAAATAATACAGGCTCTTAAAGTGCAGTGCCAGATGTCTGATCAACAACGCACAAAACTGGCATGCTCTTCTTCCCCTTGGATTAGCTTGCGTACAATTAGTTGGGTTTCTGTTTTTAAAAGTAGTGGGCTATGCCCCACTCCAGTTATGGATGGGATTGTGGGGGCAGGGGTGAAGGGGGGATAGAAACTGGCCAGTGTATAAACAGCAGACTGAGAACTAGATCCTGATCTCACTTATTTACACTGGGGAAACACCACTGATTTCAGTAGTTACTTCCTGATTTACACGGGGTGAGATTATGACTGGGTCCTATATCCAGAATGAAGGTCCATCGGAGCACACTAACCTTTCCTGTAATTCACTAGTTGTTTTACATTCTAACGGCACATGATTATTAAGACTTCTCTTTATTCATTCCATAGGAATGGCAGCCAGGCTGCATACTGTACAAAGAGCCATATCAGACATAACATTTTGAAAGGCTTTTTGTGAATGTTTGAGTGTCTGGCACAGTTGAACTGATTTTTTTTATTATTAAATGTCATTGCCTTGACGCCCAGCCCAAAATGGAGGAGGACTTGTAAATGTGCCAGCACAGCCGGGAGCTATTATGGGACAGATAGTCTCCCCTACCTCTCAAACCACAGAAACAGCCCAGCCACTGTGTTCTCCCCCTGCCTCCTTTTTGATGTTGTTGCTTCTTAACCAGTGGGTAAGCTATAGCCGAGGGTGAACTTTCCCATCAGCACTCAATAGCAGGAAGGAGGAATTACCACAGCGGCCACCACGCCCCAGTGCCCATTGAAGTAGGGCCAGTGTGAAGAGGGGCCTGGAGGAGAGCATGATGCAGATCTGTGCTGAGCATTGTCTCTCAGATTCCCCCTACCTTGTGCAAAATGGACTGCCTGGGGCAGGTACTGCACACACCATGCAGATCTCATGGACCCAGGGTAGGCCACAGATCCCAGATCCCAGCTGTCTTATGAGAAGACAAAGATGTCTCACTTTTAGACCTTTAAGGCTGGGATTTCCAAAGGATACTTAGGGAGTTACACACGCAAACTCTACTGGAATTCAGTAGGAGTTGGGCACCTGGCTTCTTTTGAAAATCCCAGCTTCAATCACTGCCCTTGCTTTTTCTTTTTCCCCTCTCCCTGAAGCACTCTTCCTTCCATCCCCACCCACTCCACCACCCTCTCTTCAGCTCCACGATCGCCAGCTCTGAAGCACTTCCTCACAGATCAGGTCCTGCCCAGCCCCAGGTCTCCGTAGCCTCTCAAAATGCTTTACAGTGTAGTTTCAATGGCGCTGCTGTGAACAGTGTAGTGAATACATTAGTCTTAGGCATGGCAGAATTCAATTTTTGATCATTTTGATGGATAATATCGACATCTCTTCTTAAGTCTTTTTATCAATTATCTATTTAAATGTTTGCAGTTGTGGGATATGGGGGTGTCAGAATGGGGGGAGTCAGACAATAATTTTTTAAAGATAGGAGATGATGAGATTCAAAAAGTCAAACACTTTATAATCTTAAAACATAAATTGTCATAAGTTTTCAAGCAGCATTTTTCTTACTTTGTCTATCTGTAAATTTTGCTTATCATAGATAGAAAAATATTTCTGTCAGTTAGCACATGTATGTTGAAATCCAATGTTTACCAACATCCACAGATAAAAATCTAATCCTTCCAAGTCTAACTAAGCTTTTTCTCCCCAACTAAAGCCAAGGTCATAATGTTACTTTATGGCTGCTGGGAATGCTTAGACCAAGAAACATTTTTACAGATAAATGGAGCCATTTACTTAAGCCAAGCTCCTCTAAAGTCTATTACTTCTAGTAGTGTGAACCACCCGAACCACTGCCAGAGGATAACAGATTCTCTCTTCTACCTGTCCATTCTCGATTAATTACACATTTTGCAAACAATCTTCTAGACTGGAATTAGTCTTCCAATAGTGTCTAATTCTCTATTGTGATTTTCGCCACAAGTAATATCAGTCCTTCATCGTCTATTAAGAATTCCATTACTGAGAGATGTACAAACCATTTGATGACTCTGAGTGAAACTAGTAAATCTCTGACCTTTTACCAGTTATATCTGGGATTTCTCAAGAAATGTTTTCTTCAGTGAAAAAAAACCCAATCCACATAAATCCAACTCACCCACCACTCAAACCCTTTCCCAGCAGCTTGTGAAGTCCCAGCCTACAGTCTGTCGATCCCAAGCAGAAGAAAACTTATAATATATACCAGCTAAAATTGTAGTTTGTGTTATGTATCAGGTACAGTAATGAGCTCTACCATATTAACCTGCTCAGTATTCTGTGAACTTGCTTATTAGCCAGTTCATTTATTATCTTCACCGTTTCACAGCTCGCCAGCTTTCAGAAAGGGCAGTACCAATTAAAATAGGACAAAGGGGTTCAGTGAGCCACTTTCTGTCTCACAGTCTCAGTGTGCGAGTAACATTAAATTACAGATATATCACTCAGAGTTATAAGAATGGGAAATGGCACAAGCAGAATCGAATTACCTGAATAAAAGTCTCGTATGAAAATAGGGACATCGTTATTTTCAGGGGCATCTCAAGCAGCTATAACCTCTTGCCTCCTTTTCCGACTCCATGCAGACTCTATACAGTTGGCAATTATAATTCTACACATAATGCAGATATGTGTAACTGAAGAACTACTGGGAGAACTGAGTTTTCTAAGGCTGAACTCTCTGAATATACAAGCAAAATACCCAGATATTTTCTTCCTGTATTATTTATAGCAATGAGGTTAAAAATTGACTGAGAAGAACAGTAAAGGGACAAACAGAGCATCATATATAAAAGAGCGTTTCCTGCAAATATTTGGGCCCAGATTCTGTTCTCACCTCCTCCAGTTTTATACCAGTGTATTTCCACTGATTTCAGTGGATTTGCTCCTAAATAACAGGTATGGGATCAGAAGAGGCCCCTGGGAGCCCTAAGAAACAGCATTATCAAAAGCCTGCTGATCATGATAGTTGCAATATAGAGATCTGACTCTCTTAAAGGAGATGTAGATTAGATGGAGCAATGGTTTCCTACACTATCAATTCCTCCTGATATATTGCAAAAACAATGAAAAAAAGGAAAAAGTATATGTTTGGAATTAAACAAACAAGTAGGAGTTATTTGTTTGCCTCATCTAAACCCAAATACTATGGTCTTGGGTGCTGTTCCAATGTCTGTGATTAATAATAAGGAAAATATACATCACATCATTTGCTTTCACTAATTGTTTAGCTTCAAATATTTCAAACATGCTAAATATTTTAGTAGGTAAAAATGTGTCAAGCAGGATCTTAAAAAAAATTATGCAGCTGCAATAGAAACAAGGAAGCAGAGCCAACCAACTCTTCAGCCCGGTGTTTACTTTGGGTCATAGTGGTCAGTTCCCTCTAATCATATCCACATGCTTGGCATTTTGACACAAGCTGCTTTGGGACTCTACATAAGCCTATATGAGACACTTGATGAACGTCTGTAACAATCCCCTCAATAGTTTAATATGGCTATTTTTGGCAAGGAGAACAAATAAGATTAATTTTCTGTTTGGACATGTCAAATATGGGTGTGCTTAATTTCTTTCAAAAATTTTTTTGGCTTCCTAAAGAGACAACAATAAAAATGTTTGGACTACTTTGTTCCTGAGAACAAATCCACCCCATATTAATTATGCCAATGACAACATTTCAACAGGAAAAACAAACTAGAAAATATTACTGCCCGTGTTACTTAGAAGTCCAGCAAAAGATAATCTAGAGATTTATCCTCATTGGGTTTGGAATGTTTACCACCATTGCAAAGAAAAGGCCAGATCTTCAGGTGGTCTAAATCATAGCAAGAAGCTGAAGTTCCTGCCCTCATTTCCTGTGTTAAAGCTCTTGTACATTCCAGCTAAACATAATGAATCTGTCAATCATGCAGGTAAGTAATCTGTGCCTAGCTGACACCAGCAATACCAGATTTTCCATGTACTTTCTCTTATTCAAAGTTTCTTGTAAACATTTTTAATACAGGAACTCTACGTGTAAGAATTACTGACAGAAGAGTAGAGCACTGAATAATGATCAATTGCCTGTGTCTCCCAATGCTCAACAATTCTCCCAAGAAATGCTATTAAATGCTTAAAATAGTATTGGGGTAAAAAAGCAAACACAAACCCAATACCCTTTTTTAAAAAGAATCCCTCCCTCCATCGCTACACGCTCTATCTCCCACACTCATCCTGGGCACAACCTCTGCCCCGTCATGCCACCATTCCCACTCTTACTGCCATCCCTCTCTGCCCCCCACTTCTCTTGCGGTCTCTAGAATGCACTTCAGATGGTACTGAAGTGTGGATTTCAGGTTACCAAGCACACCAAACTTCCAAGGTGCTGCTAGTTGTGTTATCTCTGGGAACGTGGGGCTGGAGTTGCATAGACACCAATAACTGAGCACCATGTGTCGATGCTGTATGAGTTCAGAAGAGCTACTTTCCTGAGGAGTGTGAGATGAGTGGTCAGTAATGCTAACAAAGCCAGCACTCTCAAAAAGCTGTGTTCCTTCAGCCCCTTGTGCTTGTTGAACACTTGCAGCTGCATGCTTCTAGCCATCGGGCTAAATCCTCAAAGGCTTAGGTGCCCATTAATTTCATTGGCAGTTTGGTGCCTAAATAACTTTGGAAAACCTCTGGGGGAGGCAAATTAAAGCCAATGTGGACAACAAGTCTCATGTTTTCACCTCTGGAGGTCCCCGGTTCAAACTCTGACGTATCAGTCATGATGGAGGTCCTGACAGAGGTAGTAGGATGATAGCATTCCGGTGTGAGGGGCAGTCATTTCCTGCCACTTCCTCTTTTGACCCCTTCACTCCGCCCAAGCCTACCCCTCCCTTCTTTTCTTTCTCCCAACCTCGTCTTTGCAGCAAGTTCCCTGCTTTTGGGTGCCGAGTGATCACTTCCCTCTCATTCATGTCTTTCCTCAAAATGCACTGTCAGATGTTACCCTCTATCATTCTATATATCCATTCATACTGTATGAAGAGCTAGAAACTCAGGCAAAAATGTTCAAATATGGGTGCCTAAATTAGGCAATTAAACCTATATTTAGGCACGTAACTGTGTGTCCTGACATTCAGAGAGGCAGAGTACCTGTGCTCCTTTTTGACTTCAGGGAGAACTGCAGCTGCTCAGCACTTATGAAAATCAAGCCACTTATTTAGGTGAATGGAACTAGGAATTGGATTTGCATGGCACAGGGGCCCTCCCATGCTGATCCTTTTGCAAGACCCATCCCTCCCTATGGATTTCAGTGCCTAACTTTAAGCTTCCAAGTTTGAACATAAACAAATAAAATAAAAGTTTAAATGCTGTAAACTGGTTGGGGCCATCAGAGAAGTGTGGCTGTGGTGTGCAACTGAGAACTGCTCCATTCAACTCTTGGCTGTAATTACGATGTATGTGTCATCCCTGAAAAGTTCCTGTGTATAAGGCATAGCTTCCACAAGCAGCCATGTTGCAACTGCTGCCTATTAATGCTAATGCTCCCCTGCTAGAGGATTCTTTGGAACCATGGAGAACTAAAATTGTCCCTCTCCAGCCTGCTTCTGCAATTTCAATGCAACTCAGGGGTAGTCTACATGGGAGACTCTGGAAAGTTAAGGTGAATCAATGAAAGGTGTGAAGTTAATGAACATAAGGTAAAGCACATTGAACCCTCACATGGATGCTCTCATTCAGGACTAAAATGGCCTTAGTGTATGGTAGCTTAATCCTCCTCCATGCTACAGCAAACTAAGCCGTTTTGCTCGTAAATCAGATCATCCACATGCAGGTTTAATGTGCATTAATGTCACACCTTTCATTGATTCGCCTTAGCTTTCCTGAATGTCCCTATGTAGACCAGCCATTAGTCCTGCCAGTTCTGATTCTAACTCCCCACTGGGCTCTTAAATACTTTTGCTCCCAAGCATACCAGTAACTTCTCTTTTGTTCTGTAAGGAGCTCTGTGAAGACCCACACCTGTTTGTGAATGGAATCAGTGCCCATGACTTGCACCAAGGGAAGCTCGGGAACTGCTGGTTTGTGGCAGCTTGCTCCTGCTTGGCTCTTCGGGAGAATCTCTGGCAAAAGGTATGTGACCCAATACGCTTGGTGCTTGACATCATAAAGCCTGTCCCCAAAGGAGAGCTGAGTGCCCTGAGCCGAGGTGTCTTGCAGTGGGGTGGGACAGCTGTCCATACAAAACCTGCTCATTTTCCTTCCTGTCAGTGATAATTTAGTATAACCCATGATCCACACCTCTTCATCCTTCCCTTCAGGAAGAATAACAGCTGAGGAGAAGCAGGCACTTAAGGTTCAAATTTTCATTAGCTGCACATTTTTATATGCCGTCTGCCTCACCAGCTGCTGCTCCCACGGCTTGTTATTATGTGTCTTGCCTGCAGGACTAGAAAGCAACTCTTTACTGAGCTGATTTCCCCCATACCCTCATTGGTATCAGGAAGAGGATGTAGCAGAAACAGGGAGCGCCTGCACTGTGATGCTTCTATCAGTCACTGCAAATATCACCCCAATGCCATGTAGCCTCCCTCAAGTTAGGTTTTCATTCTCTGCATGGATTGCACAAAATGCGACTTTAGGTACTTTGGGACCAAATTCACTACTGGTGTAGGTGGGTGCAATTCCACTGATTTCAGTTTAAGATCTTCAGAGGCTGATGGGGCTGCCAGAGCCATGCTCTTTGTGGTATCTGCCAAGGAACCAGAGCAAGCCACCCCCTGATGAGGTCTCACTTGTGTTTGGTGAACTGTGCTTTTCTTCATTTCTCAGGTGATTCCAAGCTTTAAGGAACAAGAATGGGATTCAAAGAGACCCCAGAAATATGCTGGGATTTTTCACTTCCAGTTCTGGTATTTTGGACAGTGGACCGACGTGGTCATAGATGACAGATTGCCAACAATTAATGGGGAGCTGATCTACTGCCATTCCAATGTAGAGAATGAATTCTGGAGTGCACTACTGGAGAAAGCTTATGCAAAGTATGAATTAGCTCAATGTCCTTTAAGTGATTTCAGCTACACATAAAAATCCACCTTATCATTTCAGATGCTACTGATTTCCTCTCTCACCCCTCTCATATTTTCCCAGGTTACTTCCCAATTGCTGCTGCTCTTGGAGAATATGTAGCTTTGAGGCTACCTCCAGGACCCTTCGTTAATCCACTCCCAGGAGCAGAGCTGCTCAAAAATCAGATTTTTCATTATTATGAAACATTTCAAACTTAAAAAATCATCCCAATTCTGGACAAAAAGCCAACATTTCAATTTTGTATTTTTTTTGCAAAACAAAATTCTGGAAAAATTATTTCAGGTCAGTCAAAACATTTCATTTTAATAAACTCAAAATGTTTCATTTTGATCTTTTTTTTTTTACATTTTGAAATGAAAAGTTCCTTTAAATGAAAAATCAAACCTTTTTATTCTGAAAATATGAAAATTGGACGTGGCAACATTAAAAAAAATCCACATTTTTTGTTGAAATTGATCCAATTTGGGGGAAAAATGAAAACAGCATTTTCACACAGAAAATCGTTATGACAAAAATATTCTGACCAGCTCTAGCCAGGAGGTGCTCCTAAGGCAGTGATCTCCTTCCCATCCTTCTTACAAAAATCGTGTTTCCCCTTCATTACATCTAATTCTAGCAGTTCAGAGACCAGGAATCTTAGGGACGCCCTCAGGTCTATTGCATAGTAATGTAACAAAGCTTTCTTCCCAGTTCCCTGTGTTCAGACACACTTGTGATCCTTTTTCTGGGTGGTCTTAAATATTACACAGAAATAATCCAATTTGGCTTGGTTTTAACAGTCATAAAGTGAGTCAATTTGTTCCATCTTACCTCTAGGCTGGCTGAGTCTTATGAAGCCCTGGATGGAGGCACTGCTGCAGATGCAATTATCGATTTCACTGGAGCAGTGGCAGAATCCATTGACCTGGTAAAAGGCAAATATTTTGAAAATATTTCTGAGCAAATGAAGCTGTTTGAAGACTTGCTGAAAGTACATAAAAGAGGCGGGTTAATCAGCTGTTCCATCACGGTATGTGTGTAGACTTTGATATACAATGATTTATTCTTATTTTTCTTGCCTGGAAAAATGATATTAGCATAAATATATTCAACATATCCTTAATTTGGATTTTGAAAAGGTGACTTGTAGAAAGCTAATGACTTGGCAATGCTGTCAGCCAAGAACAATTCCCTAAGTCACCAGCTATAATTCAGGAAACCACAGTCATGTGCCCCGCCATTGACCTTTCTGAATGGAGAGAGGTACCCAATTTGTAACTTGAGCAGAGATGAACAAATTTAGAGTATCCTCACTTCCAACCAAGGAGGCTGGCGCCATGTCCCCTTAAGACATTTAACTTCTTGCTGAAACCTGTTTAAAAATCACTTTTCCAAGCACTGAGCTGCTAATTCTTCTTCCTGCTGGTGGTGACGGGGCCATCTTTGTGTCAATATAGTACCGGAGCTGAGTGGAAGTGGTGAGCTCATCCAGCTGTTCAGAGCAGGAACATGGACTTCATGTGTCTCACTAAAGCTTCTGGTGAAATAAAAACCACTGTGAATACTTGCTGGCTAAGACTGTCCTATACATATTTACATAGCATCCAAAGTGGGCTAGATGCTTTACATGATAGCAAAGAGACATGCTCCCTCCCCCAAGGAGCTACCAGCAGGGTTGTGAAAGTTCTAGTCACTGGCCTACCTCTGCTCCCCAAGAGCCCATGCTAAAGCTCCCATTGATTTCAGTGGAAGCAGGGTTAGACCAATGCTGAAAGCCATTGAAAATCTCACCTTAAATGAAGATGACATCACAAGTGAAGGGAAAACAAACTGCTCACCATGCATTTTAGGATTTTCTGTGAATTTATTTTAAAATTATTTAGAAACTGTGTTTACTTATTTTCTGGACAGGAGCCCCAGGGAAGGGTGTGAAAGGGAAAGGGGATAATTCCATAAGATCAAACAGGGCAGAGTTAAGGTTCTATGAAGCTCCTGGCTGCACTGCTCTCTCCTTTCAATTCTGGAGACCTATAAATGTTAAGGCTAACATCTATGGACTTAGTTAAGTCACTTAACCTCTCAGCTTCGTTTCCCTCTTTGTAAAATTGAAATTATACCACTTACCTCCCCGCTAGAAGTACTGTGGTGATTAACTGGTTAGTACTTACAGTCTGCAATATGAGTTCCCAACTACCTGCTTCGTTTGGAAATTGTTCCTTGAAAATATCAGTGTATTAACTTTGGCACTTGTGTGCCGATCCCAGAACAATCAGCTCTTCCCCACTTCTGCAGCAAGAAAGTTGGTAGTAACCGAAAGATCCCCCATGATTGCAAAGCAAGTCAACTAAATGTGGAGGTCATTGCTCTAACTACGACTCGGCATCCACTGCTTCAATGCACTGCCTCCCTTCACCAAGATGGGAGAGCCTGATGCCTGGGAGATGGCTCCCTGATTGGACTACCAGCCTATAGAATGGAGAATGAGAGCATGAGGCTCCCAAACTACAACTCCCATGAGACACTGCAGCTGCACTTCAGTATCCAAATATTTTGGGAGTCGGGGTGTTGTTTTTTTTTTTTACAGAAACTCAAAATTTAAAAAAAAGTTTGACAAGCTCTATCACTAACTTCCCCCAAAGCCTTAGGCTGGCATCCTGCTTTAATATAATGGCAGTGGACAGAAATACCGGGGGGAGATTGAAATTATCACTAAAAAATGCTGAGGCTGTTTATTTAATAACAATAGCTTGGGGAAAAGGTAAAAGTTTAGGTGGTTGGAATAAAATTAAGCACTTGCTAGTGCTTTCCATTCTCCCCTGGAGTTCTGTTTCTGCCCTTTGAATTAATCAAATAAAATACAAGTGCTTCTCAACATTGTCATGCAGGCACTATATTTATTGATTTATCCTGATGTATGAAACTGCCTCACTAGCATTTTACGTCTTGGCTCCGATAAGTGTGTTATACACACCACAGTGCTTGCTAACTGCAGAATATTTAATACTTAAGTGGCTTACATCCCGATTTAGAAGTGACCCAACATGCTCCTTTGTTTACAGAACATCCCAGGGCTTGTACATTTGGCAGTTCAAACAGAAGGCAGTTTAAATTTCTTATTTAAAAGAGAAAAAAAAACCAACCTTAAATAGAAAGTGAAAAAGCCAGGTGCCATCCTGCTGAAAAAAAGAGTGCAGTCGCTAATGGAGATTCTTCTGGCGCTACAGTTTAACAAGCAGGAATGGTTATAGACTCTTTTGCTGTCATGGAAACTTGTGCTCTTATTTGTGAAGAGTACAAATGAAAGAAAGTGTTGGGAGGGTGGGGGAAGAGGGAATAGCCCTGGGAAATGTCAGTGGCTCTCAATATAATATATGAACTGATTCTTCGTGAGCTGTTGTTGCTGAAATACACTGTGGTCTTGGTATTAGTCCTGCAATTTCAAGCGCATCAGTCAGACCTGATCTGATAGTTAGATGTGGTGTGAAGTTTCTCTGTTGCTTCTTTTTTTACTAAATTTATATACCAAGCTGCTCAAATCTTCCAGCTGATTTGAAATGGGTAAGAATGTCTGGCATGGTCACACATCACTAACAGTGCTGTAGTCCATCCCTCTCTTCCCACCAGAACCAAGGCTTGTATCGTTGCTGAGATTTGATTTTGGTCATTCTGTTCCATGAAGAGAACTGAGAAATGCAAAGAGCCAAACCCTAACAACTCATTCCTGCTGCTCCAAGGGGAGTGTTGGTTGTGTAGAGAGTATGTAAGCCCTGCAGGATCTGGCCCAACGTGAAAGAAAAACAATACAAGGGCTTGATCCAAAACCCATTTATTAAACGGGAATCTCTTTTCCATGGGCTTCAATGGGCTTTGAATCAGCCCCATCTGCATAAAACAGATAGAAATCCAAGTGCAGGAGAAACGTTTGTCAAACATTCTTAGATCAGGTTTCAGAGTAGCAGCCATGTTAGTCTGTATTCGCAAAAAAGAAAAGGAGTACTTGTGGCACCTTAGAGACTAACAAATTTATTTGAGCATAAGCTTTCGTGAGCTACAGCTCGCTTCATTGGATGCATCTTAGATCAGTAGCTGATCAGGCCAGGCAGGACTCCAGGGTAACACACCTGTCACATCTGGAGACCTGGGTTCAAATCTGATTTAAGGTCCCCAGAGGAAACTAATCTGATAGCATCAGCATACACAAGAGAGGCACTGACTGTCACACGGCAGTAGTCAGCACACAGGGACCAGTGTAATCAGTAGAACTGGAATCAGTGGGTGAGAGCCAGAGTAAGAGTCAGACCAGGTTCAGAGTCGAGGGAGTTTCTAGGCAAGAGTCAGGGTCTGGCTGGGGTCAGAGACCAGAGATCAATAAACAAGCTGAGGTCTGGCATCACAGCAAGCCAGAAGCCTGCATGGTTGCCCAAACAGCTCCCTGGGCCGTCCTCCAAGGTTAAATAGTGAGCATGGGCCAATCAGAAGGCAACAGGTGCTGTCTCTCTGGACTCTTTGGGCAGTACATGCTGCGGTGCCTAATCTCCACAGTACACCCTGGATTTCACTTTGTATGGCCTCCTGGTAATGATGTGAGAACATCAGCTGCCCCAGCCTCCCCACACCAGGGTTCTAGTCCCCTGGATCCTTAGGCTGCCTGATATTGGACTAGAGGGATGTTGACTTTGATCCATTATGGCAATTCCTGTTACTATATTTCTATAAGGGAACCCACCGTTGTATGTAAAAAAAATAAACCTCTTGACTGTGTATGTGCTAGGTGCCCTTATTGATTTTGAAGTTCATATTAGTTCCTTGTGGGATTTTTTTTTGTGTGCTGCAGACTTCATCCCCCAATGACACCGAGGTGGAGACGGAGATGGGTCTGATCATAGGCCATGCCTACTCGGTGACGGCAATTCAGAAGGTGCGCCTCGGAGAGAGACTCCTGTTCTCTTTTAAGTCAGAAAAGCTCTTCATGATCAGAATGAGGAATCCGTGGGGAAAGAAGGAGTGGAACGGTGCATGGAGTGACCAGTACGTGTTGGGGGCTTCTGTGTTCCAATAATTCAGCTGTCATTTGTGGCTGCTGGAAGTTAGATGTGTGATTAAATGCTAAGAAACACAATGTTGTTTGCAGTGTTTGTCCCAGGATACAAGAGACAAGATAAGTAATTTTCGAGCTTCCTTCCCCAGACCCGACAAAGAGTTCTGTGAAGCTTGGAAGCTTGTCCCTTCCACAAACAGAAGCTGGTCCAAAAAAAGATACCACCTCACCCAACTTGTGTCTCTATGAAATGCAATGTCATTCCACAAGACAAGAGCCGCTTTGACGTTGGAAGTGTTCTGACATCTCTTCCCAAGCGTAGAAGCTATGAACAAATGGAACACCAAATCCTGCTGCAATGAGGGAGACGTGGCTTACTTACATTCTGAACTGCAGCATGCCTCTTGCAGCATTCTTTTGGGCAAGCGGCATAGTCTGTGGTTAAAGTATAAGGATGATGAGTCAAGGACAGGAGGTCTGTTCTCATCTGTGTCACAGACCCCCTGCATGATCCTGGCAAGCCACTGAGCCTTTCTGTGGCTCACTTTCCCATCTGCAAAATGCTCCCTCTTAGGCTATCTTGAGGCGCTGATGAAATGTGCCATCAAAGTGCAAATTGTATTATTTCTTAAATGACTTTGTAATGAATCATTCCATGGGTCATGGGTTCTGCAGAGACCCTTCCAGCGAGTTAAGGAGGAGCAGAGTGACTGGTTCTGCTGGGTTTGTTCCATGACCCAAGGCCTTAAACATTAAAAGAAAGAAATAATACATTACATTTCAGTTGGCCATTTCTAGGGCATTTAGTCAATGCTTTCAACATGTAATAATATGATGCTCCTTAATGACAGTGTACCAACTTCCCTGTCTTTCCTCTTTTATCTGACAAAGAGGCTGTTACTTTCAGTCGGCGCTTTATCTCAGTTTAAACAAAGTGCTGAGCTGGCCAGATGCAAAGAGAAACAAGTTGTCTTGATTTATACTAGAGATAGAGGGCCAGATTCTGAAGTGCACTCTCAGCCCTTTCTCCGGCAAAACTCCATTAACTTCGGTAGAGTTTGGCATGAGCAAGATCTGTGGGGCTGGACCACTGAAAAATTCACACCCCTGCGTGACATAGTTATACCGACCTTAACACCCTGTGTAGACCGCGCTATGTCAGAGGAAGAGTGTCTTCCGCCGACATAGCTACCACCTCTCGCAGAGGTGATGTTATTTAGCCAACATGAGAACTCTGTACTGTCGGCTTAGAGTGTCTTCACCAGACAGGCTACAGTGGCACAGCGCATTGGTGCAGCTGTGCTGATGTACATTTGTAGAGCAGACTTGCCCTTAAGGCTTGTCCACATGAACAATTAGACTGCAGAAAGATGGGATGTGAATCTACCCCATGCCAGCCTAATCAGTCTAGCTGTATGTGCACCCTGCTGATGCAAATTAACAATTCACCAATCTGCTTTGATTTAGGCCTGGTTCGAAGAGGACTAGGTGTTAACAGTTTGTTAGAGCACTTTCATCTAGCCCTCTTTGAAACAGGACTAAATCAAAGTTCACTAGCAGACTGTTAATGTAAATCAGCAGAGTGCACACGAACAGTTAGACTGCGGCACGCTAATGTGGGGTTGATCACACCCCAGCTTGCCACAAACTAAATGTTCCTGTAGCCACCCCTTATATAATGCCTTCCCGTCCAAGTGAAGAGCATGATAAATAGCTCAGGAGGAAATTCAGGCTGTGTTTCCAGAGCAGTTCATGTACATTTTGAAGGTCCTTGGGGAATAAAGTCATTCTCATGTGGAAATTTCATCCAAATCTGACCTTCCAAGCCAATGTCTCAGCTATACTGAGGGAGAGGCTGTCAAGTGAAGTAAATCAAGTGCTGCTGTAACTGTGTTTAACATTTTGTCTTTAACCATGTGTCAGTGATGGTTTAAAAATGCCTCTGTGTAAAGCTACAAAACTTTTCTATATATGATCCACCTTGTCAGTGCTCAGACAGTATTTTAATGTGAGGGGACAATAAAAGGACTTTTTTTTTTTCCAAGTGAGAAGATTTAATTTCACGTATTAAACCACTTTTTACTTCCAGGTCTGAAGAATGGAAGAAAGTGAGCGACTCAGAGCGTAAGAGCTTGGGACTCACAGTTCAAAATGATGGTGAGTTCTGGTGAGTAAAAATATCTCTGTTGCTTGGGGAACCTCCAATGGAGCTGGCTAAGTTCAACAGTTATTATTCGTCCTGGTGTTGTACCTCCGTCTAGAATAATTTCTCTGAATGCATGAGGACCTGTGATTGTTCTGCAGCTACTGACATTAGATATTAGCTACTGGTGGTTTTTTTAGATTCTCAGGGGGTGAGGATGGAAAACGTGCGAAAGAAGCAATGGAACAAAATACCTAGGCCTGAATGAGTACTTACATTTCAGGCACCTCAAAGTCATGCTCCTTCAGTATTTAGGAAAATCCCCTTCTTCCTAAATTGATTTGTGCATGGCAAACTGTCAAATGTCAGGCACTCTCCCAAACTGCATCTAAAACTATCTGCCTGGTACATTATCTACCTAATGGATTTCCAATTCACCCATCACTGTAGTAGTGTAGAAACCTATTAATAAAGATGTAATTAAATAATTTTGATCCTAGTCATTGTTTTCCCAATTTGGGGCGCTGTATTTCAGACAGACTCTCTGGAACCCTGATGAGTCAGCTGGGGTGGGGGGGGGGTCACTATCGAAAGACATTCTCCTGTCCCAAGGCTCAGTGTGTCACTGCATACCCTTAGCTTTGTCAGAACTGGGAACAAGGGGTTATATGCAGAGTTTGGTTCTAGGTCTCTTCTATGTCAGGAGGGACCCCAATCCATGATTACTAGACTGACCCTACTGGATATTAATCTTCAGGACCATCTGCAACTATGTCAGGTGGCACAACTACAGCAATAACTGCTGATACAGACTAACACAGCTACCCCTCTGAAACTACAGCACTATTTCTTGGTTAAAACGCTCCTATAGATGAGACTTAAATGGGTTTTAAGTGTGTCACACGCCATAGCACAGTTTGGGACAGTGTTAGACTGTATTTAAATCCCGAGTACACTTCAGGAGGGACCCACATTGTAACTATGTATGGAGACAAACAGGCTATAACAAAGTCACCTGAAATGGTTATTTCTGTGTTGTAGATAGAACCTTTTGTAGCAGGTACAGAGATGGCATTTGCCCTATGCCATACATACAGTGCCAGTTCCAGCCCTGTGGTTATAACCATGTTCTTAGGATCAGATGGGTTAAGGTCAAAGACGAGTGATGCCTCAACTTGAGCTTTAGAAGGCACCGTGTGTTGTCTTGCCACAGATGATCCTTTTTATGCAGAGCTTGAGGCTTTTTTACAAATCATGCCTTGCTTGTGTCCCTGGTTCAGGATGACATTTGATGACTGGTGTCAGAACTTCACCGATGTTGATGTCTGTCGTATTGTGAACACTTCGTTCTTCAGCATCCACAAAACCTGGGAGAAGAAAATGGTGCACGGGGCCTGGACCAAGCATTCGGAACCACTGAAAAACCGCTCCGGAGGGTGTTTTGATTACAGAGCCACCTTCTTACAGAATCCCCAGGTAGGAGTTCATTTACACTGAATCGAGAAGGCAATATTTGGGGGTCAGTGGTGACTCTTGAACAGGAAGCCTGTGCATTTCCATGTAAAGACCACCTGGGAGCATGTTGTTTCATAGATTCCAAGACCAGAAGGGACTGTGACTACCTAGTCTGTTCTCCCATAGAACGCAGGCCATGAACTTCCCCCAAAATAATTCCTAGAGCAGAACTTTTTGACAAACATCTCACCTAGGTTTAAACATTGTCACAGGATAAAGACTCATACATGTTTCAGTGACTTCTGTAATACCTTGAAGAGTATATAGATATTTATTTAAGACTCATTTTTAGCTATATTGAGCCTCGCCCACATGGTCAAGGCAGGAGGAGGTGTCCCTCGTGGACGATGATGAAGGGAGATGAGTGACTTATTGCCCTGAATCCATGTCCATTCTCCCAAAACCTAAAGGAACATTGGTCCAAATTTTATGTTGGCACTAATCCATTTTATTAATAGTATTAACCTGTAGAGACTTTGGCTGAGTGTGATTAAGAGGTAACCTTTTGCACTGATTAGGTTCCTTAAGAATATATAAAACCCCAGAGTTGACTCTCCCCTCACTACTCACAAGGCTCTCTTTTTCCTTGTCCTAGCTGATTGCTCTCAAGCTATCAAAGTTAGCTGGTTCTTTGCTCTCCCCTGTGTCATACGTTACCAGCACAGTGCATGAGGAGTCAAATGCAAAACTCCCATTATTGTCAGTGGGAGCTGGGCACTCAGTACTCCATGTATTACTTTGAAAATTGACCTCTTTGTTTTTTGGGGTTTTTTTTGCAGAACTCCCCATACTTACAATTGCAGAGACTATTTTTGTGCCTCCTTGTCTACATTTAGATGGGTGGTTTCTGTCAGCATTCCTTCTATTTTCTTAGCAGGGCATCAGACAGCTGCAATCTTCATTGCTCAGACTAGGAATCATCTGTAACTCCCTGTTTCTCCTTGCCTTTAGGTGCCTAGCAGGGAAGAATGGCTTCTCTTCTATCTCTTCCACAAACAGTCTCCCTTGAAAAGGATCAGCGCTCGGGTGAATTTGTCCAGTTCACAGGGGTGGCAGTTCCTCTTTCTGATCTTGGACATTTTCTTAGTGTTTGTGTTGGTCTACTTTTTAAGTGTTCAGCTACTAAAAAGAAGAGTTCCTGATGTAAGAAGAATGTTATAGATCAGATGCAGTGAAAAGAGCTCCTTTTATTAAATCCTGTCTCAAAGATTGGTAATAGCATTCCTGTGAAATCTTTACCTTTACTTAAGGACAAATTAAATGACCGTGTTCATGTGCCACATACTACAACAGTCTGGAGACTATTTCTGTCCCTCAGACACCTGAGGGAACAGACTAATTCCCTTCATGGCCTCCTCTGAAGCCAATATTTTCACAGAGGGATTATGAGATCCACTTCCCTTGCAAAATAAGAGAATTTAAGCATTTTGATAATCTACTATCAGCACATGCCCAGGGCTAATTTTTCTTATTGGTTACTTTATTGGCTACTAGGAGAACAAAACTGGAGCCTAAACAGAGGTTCTCACTAGTTATCGCTCCTCAGGTAGAGATTCTTGAGCCCCCTCGGTCCTGACTAGAAACAGTTAAACCAGAAAGAAATAATAGGCCGAGAGCCTGGAGGGAATTCATTTTCTCCAGGACAGCTTTCCTTATGCCTCCTCTGCAAGAGATTGATTTCCTCAAAGTTAAAATGATATTGCCCTACTGCATGACAGTAAAGGGGAGAAAGAAGGGCAGGTGCCTCATTCTACAGGGCAGAGTGACTCCGAGGAATCTGAAATCACCAGCAGGGGTAGATTAGATGGTGAAAGCAAAGGCTATCCCAGTGTCCACCCCCGAGGAGAACTAGTGAGGAAAACTTTTCAGCAGCATCGGATGGGAGAAAACTAAACATACTACAGATTACATTACCCTCAATACTGGTCACAATGTTCCAGCATTCTCTTTAAAACATGAAGCAAGATCAGTGCACTGCACAGTTGGGCCACATTGCAATTTGATGCTGTTTTTCATTTGCTTCATAGTCTCGGTGTAGGGGAGCATCCAATCTTTCCCTTGACAATTTCTTACAGCTTAGATTTGCCCATTAGTGGCAAGTATGAGGAATGAACAGGGAACTTAAAGTGTCTGTGAAGGGGGAAAGAATTTGGTGTTTGGCCCCGTTTGCTTCTTTGTAGTGTAAAAAACACTCTTCGGGCCTTCTTTTATACATTAGAAATTCTGGTCTTGTCTACCCTCTTTTCTCTGAAAGATTCTGAATCACTGGTGAACTAGTGGGATAGTGATACCATAATTAAAAAACAAGTGAAGCATGATTCATTGAGAAGAGGAAGTGCTATTTATACAGGCTGTACAAATATTTTGATTTTTGTTTGGTCTTATTGAAACCTACTCAACTAAAATCCCTTAAACACCGTTGGGATAAAATATCTCTTAGTTAAAGATGCAAACCACCCTCTTAGTCAGTTTCTCTGAGTCTTCCAAATATTTCCAGCAAAACCAGGAAAGACCAAAACAGACATTTCTGAAGTAACTGGGGATCTGGGGGTGTGGAACAAAGAACCCTTTTCATGCTTTCCTTATACATCATCAAATATAACCCATTTGTCATTTTCATGTCACCAGTAAGGAAAATACCTGGAGTAAACCAGCCCTACTTGGAGATCCATGTAGAAAAAAAGGAAATGCACAGTCTGGACTTTGTTGTTTAACTTTATCACCTTTCCCCTTTATATTTTTTAAGATTTTTTTTTACTATTGTTTTCAGAGCACATCTGGTGTCATGCCGCTTCAATAGCTACTTGGAGACATTCCCTTTTAGCATGCATTGAATGAATCACTGACTTCAATATCTCTGATACTATTAGTTTCAAAATCCCAACAATTGTAACTAATTTTCAGCTACAACTTGTTGGGAATTGATCATGGATGCAGAACTGTCATTCCAGGGACAAACCCATTTCCAGGTACCTCTGCAGTATGCCCTTGTGTACAGTATCCCAGAGATGTTGTCCTTTACAGCTGTTTCTCTGTTCTGTCTCCCCCTTGCTAGTATGTCTTCGATGTCAAGAAGGCTGAGGACAAAGTGCTGATTTCACTACAGCAACAGGATCAGCGCATTTACAAGAAAGATGGGAAAGGGGACAACTTCCCTATTGGCTTTGAAATCTTCAAGGTAGGCCACATCTTCATTTGGGTTTAGAACCTGACTGCAGCTTCATCTCATCAATGGGTGTTTGGCTTATTTCAGACAGCATGGGGTTTAACTGCCCCGAGATCTCTCAACATGATTCTTGCACAGTTACTGCAAATACATTCAGATACCATGGCTGTCACTGGGACTCTTCAATTTCAAAGCTCAAACTCCTGCCTCTTGAGCTTAAGGAGTAGCAGGATATGGCAAGCCACATGGGGGAGATATGATTGTGTCCACTCAGCTTCCTCCTGACAGCCTCTACTATTGCACTCGTAATGATTGTATAAAACAGTTCACACAACGCTAGAGTTGGTGGGGGGGGGGAAATTGCAGAAAATCTTGAAGTATCTTTCATTCATCAGGTTTTGAAATGAAACAACTTTTTTAGTTTGTTACAAAAAAATTATCTAAAATGTTCGTGTTTGAAATGTGAAGGTTTTTGGGGGGGTTGTTGGTTTTCTCATTTTCCCCCTTGTTTTTCATTTTACCAATCAATGCAACAGAATGAACAGTGTCCAAACATTTATCTCTTTTTCCCCGCTGTTTCCTGTGGCCACATAGAAAAGTTGAGGAAATTTGCGAAAGTTGCAAAGTAGCAAGAAGAAAAATGGGGGAATAAAAAGCAAACTCTGGACATCATTCATTCTCACTTTAAGGCCAGAAGGAACCAGCATGATCATCTAGTCTGACCTCCTAAACATTGCAGGCCACAGAACCTCACCCACCCACTCCTATTATAGACCTCTAACCTCTGGTGGAGTTACTGAAGTCCTCAAATTATGATTTAAAGATTTCAAGTTACAGAGAATCAACCATTTACACTAGTTCAAACCTGAAAGTGACCTGTGCCCCATGTTGCAAAAGAAGATGAAAATCCTCCTCAGTGACCTGAGAGGAAATTCCTTCCATACCCCAAATGTGGTGATCAGTAAGACCCTGAATGTGTGGGCAAGACCCAGCAGCCAGACACCTGGGAAAGAATTCTCTGTAGTAACTCAGCAACCTCCCCGTCTAGTTTCCCATCACTGGCCGCTGGAAATATTTGCTACTAATAATCACAGTTCAGCTACATGCCATTGTAGGCAGTCACATCATACCATTCCCTCCATAAACTTATCAAGCTCAGTCTTGATCATTGTCCCTACCCTAAACAACAGTACATGAGTTGATTGTGCCATAAACAGCAAGTTGACATTTACATTCAATGCATATACATTTGATAATTTCACAGTATCAAAATATATTGAGAAGTATAATTAATACATTCTTATGGAACACTGCATGATTTGTCTGTTCCATATTCCTATCTATTCAATAAACCTAATTATAGGATAACAATCTGAATATAGGATAACATTTTCACAGAAGTGTCGTCTTCTTTTTTGTCTGTCAAAATTATGTTTTGGAAATCTTCGACCAGTCCTACTAATTAATGTGGTTAATTACACTCTGAAGTTTATAAGCCAAATTCTCTGCTTCATTGAAGTCAAAGAAATTATGCCAGCAGACAATTTAGTGTTACTTTTGCAGGTAGAATGGCTGGAGAAATACATACATATTGTAATGATTCTGTAGAAAATGTTGCAGTCCCCCAGAAAAGATATTACTTCAAGGTTGTGAACCAAGCATAGATGTCAATCAAACATTTTCTGTATTCAGATTAGAAGGAACAGCAAAGTGCATTCCATCAAAGTGCGTGCACATATTCCTGTGTTACAGATTGTACGTTTCAAGAGGCATTTACATGCTCTAGTGAGGGATGCCACAGAAGAACCTCAACATGCAGTAGAGACATTTGTGTGTGAATGAGTGCCCGGACAAGCCTTCGGTTGCTATTTTCAGACCTCTGCTACTCTATTATTGCACCTCTGCCAGTGGACACAGCATGTACTGGCAGCTCTCTCTGCAGTGGGCCCTTTGAAAATAAAGCAGCTTCACTGCATGTGCACTTGTACGAATGCATTGTATACATAGTGCAGGTAGAAAGGCTTTCCCATTCTCCATTTGGGAAAGAGTGCAGCAGTTAGAGCACTGAACTGGAAGTCAGAACCTCTAATTCTGCCCCTGCTACTGATTTTGTTTTGCAAGTCATTTTACCTCACGGTGCCTCATTTTCGCCATCTGTGTGGTGGGGATAATGATATTGATCCTTTGTAAAGCTTTGAGATCCTTGGATTAAAAGCTCTAAATAAGTCTCAAGTATTATTATTAGTATGATAAAATATTAATCTTTAGAAAATGTGGCCCATTTTGTGTGTTGGTGTTTGTAGGTGAAGGATGATGTCAGCCAACTCCTTTAGCACTAAATCCATTTAAAACCAGATTGTTGTATAATGATGTCCAGGATCTGCCTAAATGTACCTTGGGGCTAGCTAGGGAACGCAACATTTGATTTTCCTGCTAACATGACTGCACATCATTGTGTAGACATTCATGTTTCATCACTGGAAACCAGAACCAAACAATGCAGCAAGAAAGACTGTGAGTGAGAAATAAACATGCCAGATCTTGTTCCGCTGTGTAACTGTAGGTGGAGCTTAACAGAGACTATCGGATACACAAGCTGCAAATACAAGAAAGAGTGGCAACCTCCATTTACGTCAATACACGCACTGTGTTCCTGAGAAAGCTCCTTGCACGGGGTCGCTATGTTCTTATCCCAACAACACACTATCCTGGCATCGTCACAGCATTTATCCTGAGGCTCTTTACAGATGTGCCATCAGAACTCAGGTACTTGCTACTTTACAACAGTAAAAAGGTTTCTCCCACTGATTCCAGTTCCCCTTTCACCAGTGTGGTTAATCCTCCAAATACCATTGGGTCACGGAAGGCGACTGTGTGACTCGTTGAAGTTCATCCACATGAGTCTTTGCTGTTATAAATGAAGGTTAGTTTTTCAGTGTATCGAAGCTAGACACCCCTACAGCCAGAGTTAGGCATCTAAACAAAAGTGATGTGATTTTTTCAGATGTGCTAAACACTCTCAGCCACATTAGCTTCACTAGGAGCTGTGGACCCTCAGAATCTCTGAAAAGGGGGACATTTTTAGTTAAGCCCCTAAAAGTAGGTGTCACAGTTGAGGGTAATTGCACCTGTATTCCCCCTCTGTGGTCCAGCAATGGCACCCACTCTAGGCTTCTGGTACTCCCAGCCACCACCTCTCTTGAGTGGAACATGCCTCTCATTCCCTTCTGACCAGGATCTTCCAGGCTATACAGTCCCCTGACCATACAGGGATATCCTAGCAAGAGACTGCATAAGAAGACCTGCTTACTTTCTCTTCAGAGACTAATAACAGAGTAATTACCCATCATTATAAGGTGCTACACAGCTCTTCCTATGAAAGCCCATTTTATTCTTAAGGTAAAAGCATTACAGAAAAAACATATTAGAAACAGTAAAAGAACCTACATGCATTCTAATAAACTTACCAGAGATCATCCCAAGCTTAATGTGGGCTCTGGCAGGGGCAGTCCTTCAAACCCAAATTCAAGTGCTTTCCTTGTGGATTCAAGTTCACCACAGGTTCTGCTCAGAACCTGTGAACATGTTTAGTCCAGCCTTTATACAGTGCAGGGGGTCATTGATCTGGAGTTTCCCAGAGCAGGTAAATAGCAGACAATTGGTTTCTCTCCCCAAGGCATAGCTTCAAAAGGATGGTTCCAAAGTGGGTCATTTGCATTCCCCTGGCCCCTAGGTATTTCCTAGGTAATCCACTTTACATGCATTGTTCCAAAAAGTCCTTTGAGGTTTCTCATATCTCCCAGAGATTGCATGAATCCTGTCTTCCTGCTTAAGAAGTTCCATACAATAGTACATAAACATTTGCATTTTTAATACAATGGACCTGAAAGGTATTAAACCTAACTCAATAATGTTTAACTTAATTCAGTAAAATTTGTCTTATGTCCAAAAGGTTTGTCCAGGACATTGTCAGTCTGTCACAGTAGGCGCTCAAGTTTGGGAAATTTTCGCACATGGGTCTGACTTTTATAGTCACCTTCCCTTCTGCAGGTGAAATTTTGTGAGCACTAATATTTGCAAGTGCAGTTGATAACATTTACTTGCCTCACAATCTAGCTCACAAACCAGGCAGCTGGACATGCCAATGACATCAAATATTTGCACCTGTAAAATAGTATACTGAGTTGAGGTCCCTGTCACAGGTCAGCCTTCGAAACCAATCTTAAGATAATGTATGTTTCAGAAAGCTCATAGAGTTGGGACTGCATGGTGGGCAGCTGCAGTGCAAACTTCTCCCACAATGGCCTAATCTGGGGGGGTAGGATCACCTGTAGGGATGATAGGATAATTGTCTCCCCATAGCCCATTCAATCTTTAACCTCTCTACTGTGACATTTTCAACATGAGTGCCTGTTTGTGCTGTGGGGGAGAGGTTTTTCTGATCACCAAACTCATATCACAGGCCACTGTACAGATGACAATAACATCTTATAAATTGCTATGTTGGTGTGGATTTTAACCTGGGCGTCTACTGATGGAAAGGCCCCTGACCCCATTACCACTTTCTTCAGCCATGCAATCTCCCAAACACATCCTTCTCTAATGTCAGCTAAACAGTGAACCTTTTTGTTTGTTGGGTCCTAGTCTTCTCTCTTTCACATGAGTGTAAAACTGTCAGGGGACTAGCCTGCAGCAGAACCAGTCTCCTGGCAACCTAATGTGTGCAGCTGGCCCTGATAGAAGCTGTCTGATTGACTGAGCCACCTGACTGGTTGAAGGAGTCAGCTGGCTTCTACTTAAGCTCAGTAGCAACAGCATTCTGGTGCTTCTCAATGCATCCCTAGCCTGCAGCTGTGCTTGGTCCAGGCCTTGCCTCTGCTGCTCTCTAGTCTTGCTCCATCCCCAGCCTTTAACTGCTCCTTCTTTCCGACTCCCAGCTCAGACCCTTGGTTCTGCCTGCAACTCCTGTTAACCCTTCAATTTAGGCTTTGGTTTCTGACTCTCAGCTCTGATCTTCCATTGCATGTTCTGACTGACTTTGGCTTAGGCTGTGACCCTTGGCTTTGCTCCTCAACCTGCCCCATCTAGGTTCAGCTCTAACTAGTAGGCTAGATTCTTGCTCCAGCTGCTACACAGACTGCCCATGAGTGGTTCACTGACAAAATCTGGAGTAACTCAGTTGAAATCAATGGACATATGCAGAGTAAAACTGGTGCAAAAGAAGATTAGGCCCACTATGTTTTTGTGTTGATATTAATATTGGTGAGTGTTAGGGTTTTTTCCCCTGTGTGTAGTTGTCATATGGGAGATTATGCCATTTTTATTTACTTAAATATAGGACATTCCTGTAACAGAAACCATTGGTAATAAACAGGTGAAGAACTACAAGTATGATGTTCCAGAAAGGTCAAAATTCCACTGAAGTTTACCATTTTGTTGCTTGACCTTCATCGCTAAAGATTTATAATCTGTTTGAATTGCTTAATCTTGATCTTTCAGGGAGCTGAAGCTAGATAAGCCTAAACGGACATGCTGGAGCATTCTGTGTGGTTATCCTCGCATAGTCACAGAAATTAAAATTCACTCTGCCGAAGATCTACAGAGGCAAGACCAATCGGGTGGTAAGTGCAAAGGAAGACTCTGGTGGAGTGGGAATTGCTTGCTATTTCCTCTGAGGCCATGGTCATTTGAGATGCAAATTATTCACTTCATGAGAATAATTTGTGACTTTTAAACCTGAGCTGTTTGTGTCTAGAGAGGCTGGGGTATCGTTTATAGAACATTGTGATATCAGAGCAGGCTTTCGAAAGGAGAGCTGGGGTTAAGGAGGCATCAAAAAGCGACAAGAGCTATGAGTTAAATATGCTTGCCCAGATGGTGAATAATGGGCAGTCACTTTTGATGAGCATGTAGTGGGAATGACTCAGAAATTCACAGGTATCATTTCTTCTTTGGGGGTTACTTATTGTCAAAATTGAAAATTGCCAGTGAGTCAGCTGGATGAAACTCCCTGTAATGAGATCCATTATGCTATATACATCTAACCACATTTCATCTAAGGACTTCAAAGTATTTTGCACTTCATAGATTCATAGAGTTGAAGGCCAGGAGGGACCATTAGATCATTTAGTGTGACATCCTGTTCACAGGCCATTACATTTCACCCATTTACCCCTGCAGTGAGTTCAATAACTTGTTTGACTAAAGCATAATTTGTATTTGGCTAACGCACATCTTCCAGAAGAGCATCCAGTCTTGATTTGAAGAGAGGGAGAACCACCATTTCCTTGGTTGCTTGTTCCAGTGATTAGTCACCCTCACTTGTTTCCAGTCAGAATTTGTCTGGCTTCAGCTTCCAACCATTGGTTCTTGTTATGCCCTTTCCCTACTAGATTAGAGCCCATTAGTACCCAGTATTTTCTCCCCAGGGAGGTACTTGCACACTGCCATCAAGTCAATCACTCTCAATCTCTTTTTGATAAACTAAACAGATTGAGAGTGGTAGCCATGTGAGTCTGTATCAGCAAAAAAAAAAAAACCCGAAAAAACAAGGAGTCCTTGTGGTACCTTAGAGACTAACAAATTTATTTGGACCTAAGCTTTCGTGGGCTAAAACCCACTTCATCAGATGCATGGAGTGGAAAATATGGTAGGAAGAGATATACATAGAGAACATGAAAAATGGGTGTTGCCATACCAACTGTAACAAGACTAATTAATTAAGGTGGGCTGTTATCAGCAGGAGGGAAAAAACTGTAATGATAATTAGGATGGCCCATTTCAAAGAGTTCACAAGAAGGTGTGAGTAACAGTAGGGGGAAAATATTAGCATGGGGAAATAGTTTTTACTTTGTGTAATGATCTATCCACTCCCAGTCTTTATTCAAGCCTAATTTAATGGTGTCCAGTTTGCAAATTAATTCCAATTCTGCAGTTTCTCATTGGAGTCTGTTTTTGAAGTTTTTTTGGTTGGAGAATTGCGACTTTTAGGTCTGAAATTGAGTGACCAGGGAGGTTGAAGTGTTCTCTGACTGTTTTTTTAATGTTATAATGCTTGATGTCTGATTTGTGTCCAATAATGCCCCTCTGCCATGTACATTGGCCAAACCAGACAATCTCTACGCAAAAGAACAGATTGAGTTTCTCATTGTAAGGCACTTTCTCCAGCCCTCAAATCATTTTTTGTAGTTCTTTTCTGCACCATCTCCAATTTTTTAATATCCATGCACACACCAGAACTCTATACAGTATTCCAGTATCTGTCTTGCCAATTACAACTTAACTACTGTGAGGTAATTAATGTTCTATTACAACTGTTTGGGGTTTGGTAAAAATCGAACAGAGAGGTTGTTACTTGTGCCTTGTACAGCACAGGTTATATGTCAGTCTCTATCAAAAAGAAAAGCTGTCTTGAAACAGAGAGGCCAGAACCTCTCTATGGTGCCTATCTCTAACAGCTAATTAAGACTTTCCTCATCACTGTCCTTTGCTCCCTGTCTTTTACATCCTCTGTCTGTCTGCAGTTAAATTATTATGCCTTCCAATGACCAAAAGGATAGACGTGGGCAGAGACAACTGGCAGAGAGTAGTAGATTAAGAGAAAGCAAGAGAGGAAACAAAGACAGTCTGGGTGAACCTGGAACAAAAAACAAGTAAGGCTGCCGAAACAATGATTCCCTGTTGTATTTGCTACAGAGAGAGCTTCAGATTTGGTTGGCTTGGAATCTGGAGCTGAGCTGTTGTAACTCCTTATAATAGAGAAGTAATTATAGTGAGACCTGAGCATGAACTTCTTAAGAAACAGTTGCTAAGAATCTCCAAATTATTGGATAGAATTCTGCTCCAGTTCCCTAATAGCAGCCAATATCAGTGTTTCCATGAGTGGCTGACTGCAGTCTTCGCTGTACAGGTCACTTTTGCTAACTGCAGTTGTCTTTTCAGGGGATGGAAGGAGGGGATGGAGGAAATTGCTTCAGTTCATTTTCTTGGCAGTTTTCTTTCAGGGCTGCAAATCTGTTTTATGTGATTAGACTTCAGATGTGCAAGTAATATGGCTCCACATTCTTGGAGAGACCAGATGGATGGATGACACCAAAGGGAGAAAGACCAGCAGAGGAGGGGTTTCAAGAGAGGCAGGGCATTCTTGCTCTTCCCCTCAAAAATGACACTTAAACTTTTAGACTTTTTTTCATACCCCTTTAAAATTCCTTAAGCATTTTCCTATCACATTCCCTGTGGGAAAACAGTCAGGAGAGAGAATTGGGTTCTATCACTTCACAATCCCTAGCACTCTTGCAGTGTTGCCAAGATCACTAAAACAAACTTCCACTGCTTCCAAAAAGCTGGCTTCAGCTCAGGAAGTGAAATGGGATTTGTCAAGCTGTGATGCTGTCTATAATTTGCAACGGGAACTTGCAACCAGTGATTAATAGAAATTAATCTCTCCTGCCTACAAGATGGTTTAAAATACCTTTAGAGCCAGATTCTGCCATCCTTACATCCACCTCTAGCTATGACACGGTCCCAGCCTAGTATTGCTGATGTGCTTTGAGGAGCTGTGCTAAGAAACTTGTTTGATATTACACTGGATTTTATGGCCAGGGGCTAAATACTGTACAGACTTTTATTGTGTCTTTTCAAATGGGTTAATAGTACTCCATTAACTTTCCCATCAGGTTCATTCTGTAGCTTGGTCATAAACCAAAATCACTACAGCATTAAAGTTAGTGTTCACAGAGACATTAGAAAATATGCTTTGAGTTTACTTCCTTAAAACTGCCATATAGAAGCAACCCTCTTCTTTCCCTCTGTCCCCATCTGGGGACCAGCTCCCACTCATCTCAAAGCACTGGAAAAGGACTGTGTGGGTCTCAGTGACAGCTTTCCTGTGGGGGGAGTGCCATGTGGGATTCCAAGTCCCTTGGGCAAGTATCAAAATACCCGCCTTACCCAGTGGCCCCTGAGTGCTCCTAGGTCAAAACACACTTAAAAGTAATGACCCACTCCAGCCTCCTGTCTAATCAGAACAACGGGGTATGGAAGGAGTCTGGCAGCAAACCCAGTCAGGACTGATGAGTGAGGGTTTTCACTTGTGTTAGGTACATTCAGTATGTTTGCTTAGACGGAAAATAAGTAGAACATGAAGAGGCAATCAGAGAAAGCCTGTTGTGCCCAAAGCACTAGACACATTGTCTAAGGTTAGTTCAGTCCTACATAGAGATTACCTTCCTGGTGGCAAGCTCATTGAGACCTTGCCTTACAAGATGAGCCTCTTGATTGTTTTTACCCCATCACATTTTGCGTATGTAAATGTGAATGTTTTCTAACTCCAGATGAAAGCCCCCCATTCTCTCCTTCCACTCTGCTTTGCAGAGTTCCTACTTCTAAACCTAACTTCCCCTTTCCTTAGCTTCCATCATCCATCAGCTCCGCTGTCTGTGGTGGGACTAAAAACACCAACTGCCAGAATCAGTTCTGTATAAGGCATCTTTCCCATCCCTTGTGGTAGAGAAGAGACAGGACTTGGTGGTAATTAATATAATTGGGATTTTTTTTATCCTTTTTAACACAGATGAGATCCTGTAGTTCTTTCCAGCTCACTGAATTGCTAACTCTGTCTGTGCTGTAATGTTATCACATCGGGTACCCATAAATTGTGGTTTCAGAGTAGCAGCCGTGTTAGTCTGTATTCGCAAAAAAAAAAGGAGTACTTGTGGCACCTTAGAGACTAACAAATTTATTTGAGCATAAGCTTTTGTGAGCATAAGCGAATGCATCCGATGAAGTGATCTGTAGCTCACAAAAGCTTATGCTCAAATTTGTTAGTCTCTAAGGTGCCACAAGTACTCCTTTTCTTTTTCCATAAATTGTGGTCTGGGATAAGCAATCAAGTAAGGGACTGGTTACCACACAGTAGCATCCTTTACTGAAGGGCCTGAACTGGAATGTCTGATTTGAACAGCCTTGAATCTGGTGGAAGTTTAGATTTGGATACACAATTCACCACTTAAAGCCTATATGTAATATCTGAAAGAGCCATACTGTGGAGGTATTTCTGACCAAAGTACTCAAAAATTGGAGCCAAAGAGACCTCTGTCCATGGCAAACACACACCACATCATGGCTCTTGTTCTGGTTATTGTAACAATGTTGTTTCCTGCCACCGGAGCGTTGTTTGGTTTGTTTTTAAAATACTCCGCTGGCTGCTGCTATAGATGATCTGTCTTGGCCAATTAATTGATTGTTTGCTGTTGACAAGGTTAAGCAATGAATCTGGTTGCTCAGATGTCAGAGAAACATTAGCATATTTTCTGCTTCTCTTGGAAGTATCCGGTTATGAGTGAATTCATTCTGAGATTTAACCAATTGCCATAATTGGCTTAATGATAACAGACTTGCAAGGGGATGAAGAAGGGATGTTTGCTTTGGTTTTTCTTTCTTCATTCCAAGTCTATTTTAAAATCATCCCAGCTACTGTCTGTCATGGTCTTTTCATCACAGCTAATCTCAAATAGCCCTCCAACATTTTTGAGTGCTGTACTCCAAGCCAGCTCAAAAACTTGGTGTTCCTGCCCAATTTCTAACACCACTATAAGCACTCTCCTCTATTGATTTGCAGTAGTGCCTAGCCCTCCCAGTTATAGATCAGGGCCCCACTGTGCTAGGTGCTGTACAAACACAGAACAAAACAATGGTCCCTGCTGCAAACTGCTTACAAACCAAGTAACTGTAATCTTCAGGACATTCATTGGTTAATAACAAAGTGCCATGTCTCGATGTCTTTGGTCAGTTTTTATTCAATCAATGGGGGTTTTGCTGAATAAGCACTGAGTACAGACTGACTAAAGACCTCAAGATCTGGACTAAAGAACACTTTTTCTATATAATGTTGAAAGCCTTTGCCTTGTACAATCACACCTTATTGTGAATGTTCTTGTCTAAAGTCCATTATCCATAAAGCAATGGGCTGCCTCCACCGTGAGGCTAACTTTGATCAGATCTCATTTTGGCTTAAAAGCTGTCATCTAGATCACTACTTTTCTTGGGGCTACATTCTTATTAGCTTTTCTCTCTCACTCATGATTTTGGCTTTGTTTTTGCCCCTGTGTTATCCTTTCCTTAAATTGCCATGTCCCGTCCATTTCCGACAGCCATGGGATTGTGATAGAACAGGGATCGGCAACCTTTGGCACACGGCCCATCCGGGAAATCCACTGGCGGGCTGGGACGGTTTGTTTACCTGCCGTGTCTGCAGGTTTGGCAGATCGCAGCTCCCATTGGCCGTTGTTCACTGTTCCAGGCCAAGGGGGGCTGCGGGAAGCAGCATGGGCTGAGGGATGTGCTGGCTGCCGCTTTCCGCAGCCTCCATTGGCCTGGAACAGCAAACCTGCAGCCAGTGGGAGCTGCGATCGGCCGAACCTGCGGATGTTGCAGGTAAACAAACCATCCCGGCCCACCAGCGGATTTCCCTGATGGGCCGCATGCCAAAGGTTGCCAATCCCTGTGATAGAGCTACTGTCCTGGTGTGACCTTGCGAACTGAACTGCCAGACTAGCGGGCCTGGTTCTTTACTACCTGGTACCTGTGTAGTGACTGATTCCTGAACCACATGGGAATGAAATGCCGCTGTTCTGATTCAGTAGCCATTATGCACAGGTTTAAACATACAAAGAGCTTGGCAATGGCGAATCAGACCCTTTAAAACCACTGAGAAAATATTTGTCTTGTCTCAGATCTTTAGGCATCACATCTGTTTTGAGCCATGTTTTTTCGAAAGATTGTACCATTTTTCTTACAATAACTGAAAGTTCAGCATTCCAGCCAGGAATGTATCCTGCTTTGACTGTCTTTCTGTCTTTCTTTCTCTTTGTAACTCCTGAGGGTAGGTTTAATTAGTTTATTAAAATGTTAGCCTTTCTGTTTCTTTTGATTGATTAAATAATCTGGGCTAACAGCTCTCTGCTGCAATACAGATATGCCTGTTAACTATTAGAATCCTGTGTACTCTCCTTTCTGTCACTTCTCTGTGCCTGTTGCTCGCCTGATTGCTATTAACAAGCTGCTCTAGCACTTTGCTTTGCTATTTGCCTAAGGCCACAATAGTTGACACCATTTTGTGAAAAAACCCCATTTTATTCAGAACAGTTTTCAAAATGTCTTTGACTAGGGGTGGCCTCTCCTGTTACTTGTAACAGACTGTAAGTATGTGCCCCAAAGGCTAAATCAACACACTCAGTGACACAAATAATTGTCGACCAAAAAAACCAATAAATTACTACCTGCTGCAGTAATCTGTAAGTGCTATGTGTTGTCAGGGCAACAGTCCTATTCTATGGATAGCCAGAGTAAAGAATATGGGCAAGTCTGTTCCTTTCTCTAAAATATCTATGGTTCTTGCTCCTTCAGAAGTACGTAGCTGTTCTCGTGTTTGTTTGTGTGAGATGTCGGTGTCTGTCCTTGTGACCAAATTGATACTTGAGAGAAATGATATGTAATATCAGTTATTAAGGAACTACAGTCACTTTAAATTTAGTACATCCGATGAAGTGAGCTGTAGCTCACGAAAGCTTATGCTCAAATAAATTTGTTAGTCTCTAAGGTGCCACAAGTACTCCTTTTCTTTTTGCGAATAGAGACTAACACGGCTGCTACTCTGAAACCTTTCCTTTCCTTTTCTTTTTTAAATTTAGTGGCTACAAGGAAGTTACACTTTACATCTGGCTCTTTGTCCAAAGACTGCAAACAACCTCTTTTGGAGCACAGCACTGTCAACATGCAAATGGGCATTATTCCAATTGAGATATCATCTAGTAATGAAGTTCCGTTGCATGTTGAAAAATTATTTACATTAATATTATATATTTCATATAAAAGTAGAAACCAAATGAATCGAAACAATGATGTCTAAATGAAATGTTTTTACCTTATCAAAACCAAATTTCTGAAATTATTAAAACAAAATGAGAATCTAAATGATTTGTTTGGATACTTTCTTGTACACAATGGTGTCAAAAATGGACATGTTCCCGTGAAACGTTTCAGTTTGACAAACCTGTGTTTTCTGAAGGGGAAACTATTCTGTAGAAAAATACTTGACCAGCTCTGGTCCTAATACCAAAGAGGATGCAAGTCAGCTCTTTCCAACTTGGAGGTTTAACATTAGGCATCTAACTTTCTGTATAGGGACCTATATGAAAATGATTTTGAGGCCTTTGGAGGGCTGGTTTTCATTACCTTTGGTGGGAATTAGCACCTCTTGACCATCTATTTAGGTGCTTTCATATGGAGTTTGATGGCTACTTTTATACACATACATTTTTTGCCTTAATATCTAGAGAGGTGCTGAGGGGGTTTTTACTTTAAAAACCATCTGGTGTATAAGCCAGGGGTAAGATACAGAGGGGGAGATTGTCAAACAGACCGTGGTGCAGGGAGGAGGGAGGAAACGAAAGGAGAAGGCAGTATGGTCTAGTGGCTAGAGGTTTGGACTGGGACTCGGGCTTTGCGTGGTGTCATTGGCTGAGTTGCTTTCCCCCCTACACCTCACTTCCCTATTGCTACAGTGGAGTTAATGATAATGACCTCCTTTGTAAAGCACTTTGAGGTCTACTATCAGCACTATATAAGAGCTAGAGGGTATTGTTAAGAGATCAAGCCGCCTGGATTTTGAAAACACAAATGACCTTTAATAATGTGAGAAAACTCGCTTGTTTTAATGCATCTCTAACCACAAGGCTGTACCCCCCCTCATGAGGCTGTTACCCAGACCTCAGATTAGCCGTGAATTTATGCAGCTTACCTTTGATTTACTTTGAGCTTCCCTAGGATTTCTCATGGTAACTAGGCTGTTGTGTTCATTTTGCAGTTACTATATTAACCAAAGTGGGATAAAAAATGATTGTCTGATCTCTGGCAAAAAGCAAAGGGGGAGGGACTTTTCCTGGACATTCAGAGAGAGGGGGCAGGAGGGTTCTTCCTAAAATGGGCTACCAGAATGCTAGTTGAAGAGAAGCATGACCATGGCAAACAGCTTCCAGCTGCAAGTAATGCACAAGGATGTTTAATAGTGGTTTTCTTTGTATGGAACCTGTGCCTGTCTCCTAACAGAGTAGAGCAGGACAGGGATGGCAATAGTGGCATTAATTTCCCTCCCCCTACATCTGCACCAATTCCTCTGACCCATGCTGAGCAGACAGCGGTTAGTCACCACACATGGCTGTGACGAGACTCATTGCTTAAGTCTCTGGAATCCTTTTTTGTCAGCTTGTCCATCAAAGCATCAGTCCTGCCTTTTAAATAAAGGCTGTCCTTTGAGACAGGCCTATTGTTGATTGTAAGCGTAAAAAATTCATCAGCCAGTTATGCCTGTCACTTTGGAAGGTGTAAAATAACCCCAGATTCTGTCTTTTCTCCTCGCTGTGTATTTGTTATGTATCTTTCAATTTAGAAGGACCCCAAATCTCTACCACTTCCCCTCTTTGTCTTCTGCATTGACCCGGGGGTGGAGGGGCAGTGGTGGGAGGAGGGTGGTGATGGTAGCTATATGGGTATAATGTTATACCCATAGTATTTGATCTAGGGTCAAAAATTGCCACCACTCTTATAAAAAGAGCCTCTGAACAGAAAGGCTGGGCTTGTACTTGGACAAGAGGTAAAGGTCAAGTTAGTAAAGGTCAAGCTGGGAACTCAGACTGCCAGTGCTCTTACGACCCCTTTGCATGCCCCTGATTATTAAGGATGGTTCATATACTATAATAAGCAACTCTGACCTTCCCCTCAGCACTCTTGATCATACCTTTGTTATGCTTTGGGAAGCTTTAGGTGACTTTTCCTCCCAGTGCTTTTCATCTTCATGCCCCTCCTTCCATCCAGGTGCTAACTGCTGTCACTCACTGTAGGGTTGTCCTGCTATTGGCCTGGTAATGGCTATGCAAATGATGATATAATGGACGTATGGAAATGACTATGCTGCTAGCTTGTGACCTGTGCCCACCGTGACTTAGCTGTTACCACTGGCCAGACTGAGATCGAGCCGGGTGCTCATCCAGTTAAGAAAAGTACTGCCTCTTACTCTGTTACACAACGTTCCTGGGTGCCAGTTAGAGATGAATTAAGTGATGCACAGTTTCTCAGAAGTTGCCTCTTCCAGACATTCCTAACTGTTTTCTTAAAGGAGACCGTGTCCAAGAGCTAAAAAGCTAGAGGGATCCAGCCTTTGCACAGGGAAGCTAAATGACTCTCTCACTATCATACAATCATTTTGTTAGTCTCTAAGGTGCCACAAGTACTCCTTTTCTTTTTGCAAATACAGACTAACACGGCTGCTACTCTGAAAACTATCATACAGTGAGCCAGGGGCAGGATCAGGAATTTGCAAACCTGTGCTCTCTTGTTTTCTCCTGACTCCAAGCCAGCCACCTGTTCTTGTTCCTATCAATGGTGGCTCCATAAGTAGTTGGCACTTGTTCCTCTGACTCTCCCTGGTGTTTCTGACTCTGAATCAGTTTCTCAGTTAGTCCAGGTTTCAGAGGAGCAGCCATGTTAGTCTGTATTCGCAAAAAGAAAAGGAGTACTTGTGACACCTTAGAGACTGATGAAATGAGCTGTAGCTCACGAAAGCTTATGCTCAAATAAATTTGTTAGTCTCTAAGGTGCCACAAATACTCCTTTTCAGTTAGTCCAGTGGGGCTAATAAAGATTCTGCTGACTGTGTTTCAGGAGCAGATCCCTACCTGATTATCAAGTGTGAGAATCAAAAAGTTTGCTCTGCTGTCCAGCAAGACACCGTCAGTGCCATTTTTGACACACAAGCTCTTTTCTACAGAAAGAACATCCAACGTCCCATTATTGTCCAGGTAAGGAAGGGAATCCCAGAGCCTTGCAGCAAAGTACATGCTCCCACAGGCAACCAGAGTAATGCTACAGCAGGGGAAACGGACGGGTCTGTCCACAGCATCCGTGTGCAGCTTATACAGCAATGCAAAGCAGCAGTGGGGGTTAAACAAACATGACATTGATGGGCTAAAGGTCTGACATATGTTAACTGCTCCTTCACAAGATCAATACCCAGAATTGGGGCTGCTGAGGCAGAAGAATATGAGAATTACTGCTCCTTAACAGCCCAATGGCTGAAGTAATTCAATTTATATTGATTCTCTTATATCCACCACCCAAAATAGTAACCATTAATAATACCTTGGCGTTACATAGCACTCAAAGGTGGTTAAATGCCTTCATCCCTATTTTATAGCTGAGGGAACTGCGGCATAGAAAAATGAAGGGATTTGCCCAAAGTCACTCACTGAATTAATGGCACAGCCAAGAACAGTCTCTTGACTCTCAGACATGTGGTCTGTATCAGCTAAACCACATGTCAGCCTCTAAGTAAGAGGCATATCAGTGCTTAGGGAAGGCTATGCCAGTGCAGTTATGGGAGTGTGCCCTCATTGAACTCTGTTACACTTGATAGTTGCCTAATACCATAAGAATATAAGAAAACGAAGTCTTTTTCTCCTTCTGGGTTGGATCAGTGCTTCTATAGGATTTTAAGAATAATCCATAACTCAATCCACTGCTATTAGAAAGGAATGGCAGAGAGGGAAGCTAGCCTTGCAGTGCTGTGAGAGCAGTTTACAAACAGTGAACATGTCTGACAGTTCACTACACTATGTCTAGAATTCCTCTGGCACAATTCTTCTCTGAGCTGAAAGGGATCTGCTCAGTCCACTCTGAGCAAAAGGAGGCTGAGAAAGCAGGTATCTCACAGCCCTCGGAATATAGTCAGGGTATGAATATAACCTAATAACACAGCTGATGGAAAGGGTCTCCTGTTTCCCAATCAGTATGGGCAGGAATTATCCTGGGGACAAGTCGCTAACAGAAGTATAAACCTTCTGGAGATCAGGCTAGCACAACCCCCATCACCTCCATAACACTCAACACAAACTCCCACTTTTCCAGGTTGATTGAGGCAAAAATAGAGAAAAACACAGCTGACTGCTTCAGAATCACAGTGCTTCACAGGCTGAGCCAGGTGCATGGCCCAGTAAAGACTGCCATGTGCCACTGTGGCAACACAAATCAGTCTTAAAAGCACTTACATGGGCAATGGAGGATTCCCCCATATGGTGATGTTAGAGCTGTCCTAGAGATGCCCAAGCCCCTTCTCCCCTCCCCCCCTCCCCAGCCTCTGGCGGAGGAGGTATGGCTAGGCCAAGGAGGCATGGCCAAGACTCCATGGCAGGAACAGCCCTTGGGGCCATAGGTAGCTGAGTAAAATGCAAGCAGCCTGGGGCCAGGAATGGGTTGTAGAGAAAAGACAAGCTGATTAGATGCAGATCTTTATTGGTGATGAACCCAAACAGGCAATTTCTATTCCTCTTCTAGGTTACATATGAGGCCAAGCAAAATACTGGGTGTTGTGTTTTCATCCCTTTATTTTACTAGTGTATGTAAATGAATATGCAAGTCAAGAACAGCCCTCAGACTCTAGATAATTAGCCAACCTTAGACCCCCCCCCGTGCCCCACTCCTGCTCTGGGGGTTAATGTGCTTGTCCCTTATCCACCATGAATGACCCTTTTCAGTGGAGTGTGACAGGGAAGCACTGGCTGGGCTGCAGTTATTTCTGTTCCCTTGTAATTGTATGTCTAGGTCTGGAATAGCAACGTCTTGTGTGACCAGTTCCTTGGACAAGTGCTGCTGGCTGCACTCCCCGGTGACCCCAGAGTACCGCAGACTCTCCAGCTCCGGGGAAAAGGCAGCCGAGAAGCAGATGAAATGCCAGGTCACATCACCGTCAAGGTTGTTTCCAGTGACGACCTCATGGAGCTATGAATACCAGAGCCCCGCAGACCCAGACAAAGCTGTCGCCTCGCAGCAAGAACTCTTGTCTGTGCTTTCAGTGTGAACGACTCGGGAGCAAAGGTTTCCAGAAAGCCCCCTCTTGCGCAGTCTGACCATGTGGGGGTGGGCGGGGAGGTGTATGCAGGGGAGGGGTGAGGGTTTTTTTAAAGGAAAAAAATATATAATGTAGCAACTATGGCAGGAGATAGGCCGATCTAAAATTCAGTGACAACACTCGCTACCAAACCACTACCTCCCCATCCGCTCCAGCTGGGGATGACATTGCAGTAAATTGAGGCGCACAATCCTACAGCGGAGCCCACTATTCCTGGAGGTTTCTAGCGCGGTGTTTTTGTTGTTTGTTTCAGGGCAACGGGAGCAGCACTAGGCCGGAAAGGCAGTAATGTCCATGGTGCACAGGTGGGGGGATGGAGTGCAGGAGCTGGCCCCGTGGCTAAATCCCTGCCCAGCCTTTGAAATATTTACCAGAACCCTGTCATTGGTGTGGGATTTGTCTGGGCTGTGGTTGGTTGAAATGAGTTACTTTTCATTTAATCCTACAATAATTTGTATTAACAGCACAATTACTACTACTAATCAGACATTACTATGCCTCACCTGAAACGTCATTGGTAGAACCATCGGAGCAGTCATTCAAAATGCATAGAAGTGGAAACCTGGCGGAAGAAGAATCCCAGTGTTAAAATGATAGATCCAAATCCTGCAGTCCTTACTCTGGCATTGTAGCCAGTGGGAGTTTTGCCTGCATAAGGCTGCTGGATTAGACCCCATATTCCTTTTTCCTGAGCCAGCTGAACTCACAAGATCAGGTTTCTGACCACAGGAAGACGCGTGGAAATTCAGCAGTGGCTTGGATCTAGTACAAACTCTTAGTAATGAGATCCCATTTGCAGAGCAAAAGTGCTCTAATAAATGAGATGCTTTAAGAGAGGAATATCGTTGTTAAACATGCAATTCACGTTCTCCCCACCCTCACCCCAAATGAGGATGTGCATAATGACCAATTGAATGGAAGAGGATACAATCCTCCAAGCTGCTGCGAGGGATGTGAATGAAAGGCAAAGCCTTTGGGGGTTAGTTACTTGATTGCGTTCCTGAGTTTTGAATCCACTGAGCGCTAATAAATCCTTGTCAACCAAATATAATGCAGGGCAGGCACTGACTAAGTTTTCCCACAGAACAGACCAAGGCACATGCTTCCTTTCAACCTGCGCCCCTCTAGCACAACGGTGGGATTCCCCAAAGCAGAATCAATTCGTATTGTCAAACTGTAGCAATTCCAGGTGTAGAACAATTTCACAATGAAATCCCAACCCGCAACCTTCGATGACTTTTATTGCTGTTGCAAATGCTGAGCTTGAGCATGAAGCTCCAAGTTCCCTCTTTCAGCCCTTCATTCAGACTGAGGTTGCATTTTTGGAAAATTTTGAGTTTTGCACTCAGCTGGAGGCTAAACCAGGCATCCTTGTGGAATTTAATAGCTTGCAAAATGGTCCAGAACAGAATTACATGACTCTTTTTTGGCAAAATATTCTGAACATTTGTTCATGAGTTTCAGACCCAGCTCTGCTGTGTGACAATGATTTTGCTGGTGTCCTGAGGTAGGAATGGAAACGCACAAATGATGCTGAGCAAGTTGGGAACCATCTCTTTGGTTTTGTGTCAAATACTTGCATCCAGCTTAGGCCATAAATGTTGTGCCTAAAGCTGCTTTGCACGATGATAGCATGTGTCAGCTCAGAACTGCATGCCTGAATATTTCTGTTGTCTGTAAATTGATGTTTTTAACTTTGTTTTGATTGCACGTCTAAAGTTAAGCTTTCCCATATAGCTTAGGCCCTGGTGAGCATCAGTGCCAGGGAGCCAATGTGCAGACACTACACGGTATCCTGACTCTGCATTAGGAACTGCTTGACTATGTTGGGCCTGATTCTTCTCACCTGCTATCTTATACCATTGTAACTCTACTGGCTTCAGTGGAGTTTACTCTTGATCTACATTAGTGTAAGCAACAGGAGAATCAGGCCATCCTGTATACTATAATTAGGTAAGAGAGCAGAGGATCAACCATGCTGTCCTATCAGAATAGTCTCACCAAGTCAGTGGAGTACAGCCAGTGTGAGATAAAAGTCTCATTTTTTTCCAGTTTGACTTGTAGAAGATAACCGTCCCCTCCCAGGATTCAATGCATTGGATCTGTTACAGCATTTAGTGCCACCAGCTTCCAAGTGCTGCGGCTTAAACCCTGTCTTTCCCCTTTAGTTGCATCTCAGTGTGCATGCATTCTTGCTATGAATATAGCCTCACTACTAACACTGTCCTGTCTCCCCTTCTGGGCAATAGCCATTCGATACCCATGTATGTGTCTTGTGGCTGAATCCCATTCAAAGCATTGACAAATATGCCAAGTAGTCTTCACTCCTTCTTAAATACTGTGATCTCAAGCTCCCAGCCCCTTGTAGAAAATGGGCCAGATCCTCAGCCACCATAGCACCATTGGCTTCAGTGTAGACGCATCGATTGACATCAGCTGAAGGCCTGGCCTAATACAGCCCCCTACATTTTCTAAGACAAAATTGAACCTAGCATGACATTATTGTGCTCTCTAGTATAGTTTACTCTGCTGGAAAGTATTGTGTGTAGCTTCACAGTTCCTTCCTCCTCACCCGATTTCCCCTGTGATTTCCTCCTAAGGCACTGGAGGTTTCTCTCGGATCGCAGCTGGAGAACAGCTAATTCCATGAAGCATGAGAACTGAATGTCCTTGTGACTTTACCTTCCTGGTGAAGCATCGCTTGCTGCTCTTATTTATGGGAAAGTGTTTGAAACTAAAGCTGGTTGCTCAGTAATATGCTGTGGTAGCAAGTTTCCCAAGCTAACTACATATTATGTTAAGATGTATTCCTTTTGTCTGGTTTAAATTTTCTCATCACCCTCTTGATCTTCTGTTTATAAATACTAGTGCTTCCTACCTGGTAGTCTCAGGATTATTACATCTGCGTTCTTCTAACACATTTGCTCTTACTTTCCTCCTAACTCTAGGGGAAAATGGTAGTACAAAGACTTTCCAACAGAGCTGTTCCCTGCAATACTGACGTTCTGGCCAGTGACTTGCACCTGACCAAATCAAAGCTAGAATTTCAGAGGCAGCTTCCTTTATAAAGGCCTGAACCCAATCCCACTGAAGTCAATGGAAAGAGACCCACTGACAGTGGGCTTTGAAGCAGGTCCTACACCAGTATGGGCCTAATTTTTAAGAGGTGCTGAGCAACTCCAGTGGGAGCTGTGGATGCCCAGAACCCCAAATTAGAGGCCACTTCTGAAAAGGTGGGCTTTAAATGAGATCAATGTGATCAATTGTACATATCACCATTGTGTTGAGTCCTCAGATGGGATTACCCTTGCTGGAAGAAATATTCAACTCTTGCTCTGCTGTTTTTCATGCTCAAAGAGCATTTTGCAGAAATGGCACTTCTAAGTTTTGGAAAATACAGTCACATGATGTAAAATAAACATTTTTATCTTTATTTGGTCCTATGTTCTTAGTGTCCTTCTACCTGGAGCCAGCAAAGGCAACCTTCGTCTTGCCTTATGGTAAACTGGACTTCGGAAAGGAAATGTTTTCCGCACTTGACTTTGTCCATTACAGGAACATCTACCCCAAGTACTGATGCCATCATCCCAGAGGGCTCTCTGTCTTCTAGGGAAGACAATTCCTTAGCAGCCTAGCTAGCAAATATCCACTAGAAAGGATACAACATGTACCTCCATCTAGTGCCAGTTCTGCATCCAGGGAAAGAAAAAGCAATTAAAAAAAGAATTTGCAAAAAGAAACCTTGCACTATGCTAAACTGCTCCCAGGGCTACGTGCTCAGCAGCACAGACCATTTCAGGGGCAACAAGAGAACCTTTCTTCTGAGTAGCTTATAATTAAATAAGGTCTGATTTGTGTTGAATACAGCAGAACCCCAAGTGTGTATAAGCTGGAGCTGCACCCTGCACTAAGGAATGTGGCAAATGAAGCTCCGGAAGAAAGCAGAGCTCCGGGGAAAATGGACTCCAGACCCCTCTGACTTGTGCCCATCCCATTCTGGCAAAGGGCTGCTTGGGCTGGAAGGGATAAGTGTCCACAATGGCAATTTCCATTTTTATGGAGCCTTTCATTAGAGGCTCTCAAAGCGCTTGGCACAAATTGGTAAAGCTTGTTATTGCTATTGTACAGCGGAGGCCCAGATGGACCATGGGACTTGGAAAAGGTCACATAGTACGTAAGTGACGGAACAGGGATTTGGGCTCCTGTTTCCCTGCCCCATGCTCAAGCCAGTAGTCCCTCCAGCCCAGTACACACCCTTATACTCAGTGATGAGCTGTCAAAATCTTAACTGGTTCTGTCCTCACCCCACAAGGGGGTCGTGGCCCACTCCGCCCCCTGGGGACTCCTGCCCCATCCAACCATCCATGTTCCCTGATGCCCCCCCGGACTCTTCCCCTGCCCCCAGAACAGGGCAGGAGGGTCTCATGGGCCACCGTAGTGGGTGCCCACCCAGAGGGACCTGCTGGGGGGCGAGGTGGGGAGTCCTGGTGGTGCTTACCTGGGGCAGCTCCCAGGAGGCATCCGGCAGGTCCCTCTGGCTCCTAGGGGCAGGGGAGCATAGCTGGGGGGGAGCAGGGGCAGCGGCTGCTCCCCCCACTGATCACATCAAAAGTGGTGCCTTAGGCATCAGAGCATCCACCGGCAGCTCCCCGCCCCACACCCGGCCCCAGCTCACCTCACCTCCTTCCCTGAATGCGCCACCCCGCTCTGCTTTTCCGCCCCATCTCCCAGCTTCCTGCAAATCAGCTGTTCACGCGGGAAGCCTGGGAGGGCTGAGAAGCAGGCAGCGGCTTCACACTCAGGCCCAGGGAGGCGGAGGTGAGCTGGGGCATGGAGCGGTTCCCTTGTGCACCCCCCAGGTTACCAGCTGCAGAGCGGGTGACCCTCCTTGCGCCCCCCCGCCCCAGCTTGCCTCCACTCCGCCTCCACCTTTCTGGGCCTGAGTGCGAAGCCGCCACTTGCTTCTCAGCCCCCTGGCTTCCCATGCAAACAGCTGATTTACGGGAAGCCGGGGGGTGGGGGTTGGGGGGTTGGCAGAGAAGCAGAGCGGGGTGGCGTGTTCAGGGGAGGAGGCGGAGGTGGAGTGGAGGTGAGCTGGGGTCTGGGGTGGGGTGGGGAGCTGCCAGTGGGTGCTCTGCACCCATCAAATTTTCCCCGTGGGTGCTCCAGCCCCAGAGCACCCATGGAGTCAGCGCCTAAGGTGCCACTTTTGGGCAATTGTTAAATTTAGAAGCCCTTTTAGAACCAGCTGTCCCTTGCGGGCCAACCAGTTCTAAAACGGCTTCTAAATTTAACAACCGGTTGTAGCAAACCGGCTCCAGCTCACCACTGCTTATGCTATACTACTACATCACCTTTCTCCATACACGTGGATAAGTCTCGGCTGTCTCTATTCTTCTTTCCCATATCTGCCACTTTGTGGGCTCAGCTTCTGTAGCATGGCTATGTCTACTGGCAGGGTGAGGAAGCTGCAGGTGGATCAATGGTATGAAATTGCTTTACTGAAAAGGCAGGTGGCGGCTGCATTATTAAGGCCTAATCCTACTGTGTGCAGTAGGACAATGATTTGCCCATTGGAGATATCCTATGGCTTCCCACAACTAACCAATATTACCCAAGGGATAACACATTGTCTTGGGCTGCAGGAGCCAGGGAGTCTATTACTGGCTCTGCCACTGGCTTCCTGAGTAACCTTGGGCAAATCACTTCACCACTCTGTGCCTCAATTTTACCATCTGTAAAATGGGGATAATGCACCTTAGCTTCTTTGTAAAGGGCTTTGAGATCTCATGTGTGGTCTTGGCTGCATTTCCAGGCTCAACATGTTGCAATGCCTCTCCCATGTACACTCCCGCCTCGTTTCCTCGTGGCCATACAAGCCTCAGTGATTTTTATCCTTGCCTGGGGTAGGCAGGGACAGTTTGCACTCCACTTTCTCTAGACGAGCTATCCTAATGCTGGCATGCTAATTTAACCAACCCATTCCATGCTTCCACAAGGCCTCCCTGGGAGTGGGCCAACACCTCTCACTATTACAGCAGAGCTCTCCCCTACACTCCCTCCTTCACAGCAACAGTTACTTTTTCAATAGATCTGTGCAAATAGTGTCATTAGTTGTAAAGCACAGGTCATGTGCCTGGTCTTGGACAATGCAAATTAAGCCAGTTCGAGGTCTCAAAGAGCTTACTGTCTAGTAGCCAAACAACTATATTGGAGCCGTAAAAGGAAGACTCAAGGGGCCCATTTCCCTAATACAGTTGTAATGAATCAACATATCCAGTAGGTGGCACTGCTGCTCTACAGTTGGTTCTATGAGAAACTTATTTAAGATGTAGCGTGTCTACACTTAAAATGTTACCTTGGCACTTCACTGTAGACATGGCCCCTACGCCAACAGGAGCGTAGGGGGGAAGACAGCGCATGTGAAAAGATGGGACGGGGTGGGATGTAATAGGCACCTGTATTAGAAAAAGGCCAAATATCAGGCCTGTCCTAAAAAAATGGGGACATCTGGTCACCCTACCTCCCCACGAGGTGCGGTACTGGGTTTACAATGATGGCAGTGGCACCATGGTGCTGGCCCACACTCAGCAGGAGCCCCAGTGCCTGGACCATGTCCCCCTCCCCCTGGCCCCGGCTCTGCCCTGAGGCCCCACCCACAGCACACTCTTCTTTGTCCCCTCGCCCCCCCCCCGGGTCTGGCCCCGGGTGTGGGGCCAGTGGGCATGGCTAGGCCAGGCAGGCTTTTGGGGGCGGGAGGGTCCCAGGGGTCTGTCCCACGGCCTAGCACAGCTCTGACTCTGCGCGGTCTCTGCTGCCCATCACCTGTGGGGATCCCACCCACCACCCCATGGCTGAGTCGCCTGGGACCAGTGCAGGGGCTGGACCGGTCCCTGCTCCCACTCTGGCCTGGCTGATCATGCTGCTCCCAAGGGATTGGCCCCAGCTGTGCTGCCAGCTCAGCTCAGAAGACACGGTCACCTCCCCAGTGGGGCTAGTGACTGTGGCTGGGGCAGGGGGCGCAGGGCGAGGAGGAGTGGGTCTCTGGGGGAATCTGTGGGGCGGCACTGGGCAGTGCAGGGGGGCAGAGGCACTGGGCAGTGGGGGATGGGGGAGGTCTGTGTGTGTTGGGGTGCTGGGCAGTGTATGTGTGTGGGATCTGTGTGGAGGGATGAAAACAGGTTCTTTCCCGCGACCCCGCAGATTTCTTTGCTTCCCTGCAGAAGGTGATGGAAAAGTAAAGGGATGCCGGGGGGGGGGGGGCGGCGGGGATTCTGCTGGCGGGGGAGCATTGCTCCCCCCAAACAGAGGAAAGGGGTGGGGGGCACACAGGCTCACATGCCCCCGCTCCCCATTTCTGCAAGTGCAGCGCTGACTGGCTGAAAGAGGGTGCTGCTCAGCTCCGCTGACTTTGCAGATGAACAGCACTTTCTGTGGCCTAGTGCTGGGTGTGCGCCCTTTCTGTACAACAGAGTGTGCCTGTTGGGGCAGGGTGCACGCTGGGGGAAAGGCAGAGTGTGGGTAGGATGGGGAAGGGGCATGGGCTGGGGATAAGAAGGCGAGAGGCAAAGCAGAGGCAGGAGGCCAGTGGGAGCCTGGCATGTGGCATCGCCTTGGCAGCACCTGGGACTTCCCCATTATGCAGGCCCATCAACCCAGCCCCCCACCCTGTCAAGCCACCACCCCGGCATCTGGATCCCCCTGCCCAATACAAACACACTGAGTGCCCCACAACTAGACTCCCCCGGCTGAGCCCCCAACCACCTTCACCTGGACCCTTCTGCAGTATCCCATTGCCCAACCCCCCCCCCCCTCCAGCAACAAGTGCATGTGCAGATCCCCCCACTGAGCCGCTCACACCCAGATTGTTCCACACAGACGCCCCCCCCCCTTACTGCCATCTGGAACTGCCCACACTAAGCCCCTCTGCACTTAGCTCCTGCTGCCAGGCTGAGCCTGCTCGCCCACACCTGGTGCACGTGGCATGGAGGGGCTGGGCCCCGGGTGTTTCTGGGGCAGGTCCAGCCCTGCTACTGTCTGGTGCAGCCTCATTGCCAACTCCTTGAACCGGGGCGAAGGTGATCTGCCACCAACATGCAGCCAGTGACCTGTGCTCCCCACTGTCATGCTGGAGCCTCCACATTTATTTATTGACAAATAACATTTGCAGAATTTTAAACTATTGTGCGTAGAATGTTTAATTTTTTTGATGCAGAATTCCCTCAGGAGTATAAGGTGCTGAGCACTTGTGGTGGGGGGCACTGGGCAGGGAGTGTGGTGTGCAGGGTGCTGTGCAGTTGTGGGGCCCGGGGGGGGATGTGTCTCTGGGCAGGGGGTACTGGGCATAGCAAGTCCGGGGGGGGGGTGCTGGGCATAAGAGTCAGTGGGGGATGGGCGCTAGGCATAGGGACTCTATGTGGGAGGTCTCTGGGCAAGAAGGCACTTGGCATGGGGGGGAAGTGCTGGGTGGGGGGCACTGGGCTGGTGTGACATGGCATGGGCCTGCCTCCCGAGGGGCAGGGGCACGCTGGCACCTCAGGGATGGGTGGGCCAGCTTACATATGGCAGTTGTGGGTTTGTAAACAGTGCCCTCATGCTGGCTGCACAGAACAGGGCTACCCCTGCCCCATTGCCCCCAGCCAGTAGGGTTACCATATGTCCATATTTTCCTGGACATGTCCGGCTTTTTAGTTCTTAAATAGCCATCCCGGAGGAATTTTTAAATAGCTAAAAACGTCCGGGAAAATAGGGACGTATGGTAATCCTAGATGGGAGCTGCCGGAGCCACGGAGCGGGGCTTGCAGGCACCGGCAGCGTGCCCTCTGCCATGCCCTGCTCTGACCCTAGGAGCCAGAGGGACCTGCGGTAGGAGGGATGAGTAGGCGAGCGGGGGGGAGGAGGGGTTGGTGAAGAAGTGAGCGGTGAGGGAGCCAGTGGCTGGCGGGTGGTCGGTTGGGCAAGGAGGCAAGGGGCGGGCGGGAGGGTGAGGAGGCAGGTGGCAGGCGGGCAGGGTGAGGAGGCGGGTGGCGGGTGGCGAGCCAGCGGCAGGCGTGGGGGATGAAAAGGCCAGAGGCAGGCAGCTGGGGTTTAGAGGCGAGCAGCGAGCCAGCGGCGGGTGGGTGGGGGTGAGGAGGTAAGCGGTGAGCCAATGGCAGGCGGGAGTTCTCGGGGTGGGCATGGGAGTTTCTGGCAGGGGAGTGAGGAGGCGAGCAGCAGGTGGGAGGAAGCGAGCGGTGGGTAGGGGACTGAGGAGGGACGCAGCAAGCCAGTGGTGAGCCAGGGGGTGAGGAGGGGTGCAGTTGCAGGGCCAAGTGGGGAGGGGGCAGGACCTGGGGCAGAGTGGGGGGCAGAGCATGGGAGGAGCGGGGTAGACTGTGGGCAGGTCTGACAGCACCCCAATGTGGAGTGTCCTCTTTTTTCAAAGTTCAATTATGGTAACCCTACCAGCCAGTCCCTCACTCCAGTGACCGCCCCTGCCCCCCAACACACATACACACCATACCCCATTGCTCCCATGGGGGAGCCCACAAATGTGTTTGGTGCCGGGCCCACACAAGATTAATCTGGCCCTGGTGAGGGGTTAGCATGGGCACTGGAAGAATTTTTCTGCAGCCCTAGTGCTGGTCTACATTGGGGGTTAGCTAGGTGTAGCTATGTCACTTGGGTTGGGGGGGTGGATTGTAGCTATAATGATGTAAAAACCTAGTGTGGAATAGGCCTCCATTTAGTATTTTGCAGGGGTGTTGCAGTCATGTTGGTCCCAGGATGGTCATGAAAACCAAGATGGGGGGTGAGGTAATAGCTTTTATGAGCACCAACTTCTGTGGGTGAAAGAGGCATGCTGTGAAGCCACACAGCACACCTTTTGCGTTCTGTAATGTACTATCATCTTTCTTTGCAAACAAAAAAATCCCTGCTTGGTAGCATCGGCCCTGTAGAGGTGTGACATTCACTCCACTCAAAACATGATTGCTGGAATGGTCACATGAATCCCCCCCACCCCACCCCTTTAGTCTTGCAACATATAGCTTGGCCCTGCTAATCATGGGCAAGGACTAAAGTTTGCACAAACCAGAGAGGTGTGGGTTGGCAAATCAGTTTGCTTGTGAGGCTGCTGTACCATATGGAAGTGTTTCATTGCCAGCAGTGGTACCTGCTACATTCAGCAGCATAGCTGGTGTGTTGTAGTTGGTTGGACCTACTGCATTTGACAGCAATCCAGCATGTAACACAGCCACTGAAATTGGCCCCCCTGCTTCACTTCCATTTTGCTGGAGACCTGCGGTGTGATGTGTTGTGGGCAAAGAAGGAATGTCATGGCTGTCCCCAGTGCTGAGCTATGTGGGCCAGGATGCTGAAATGTGGGGCAGGAACCACTGGCTTTTCTGTGGCTCAAGTTGCTTTCCTGGCTGGCTCTAAGTGTAACGTGTCCAGACACACTGGGGGGGTGTCAATTCCCTGCTGGAGTAAATTGCACGGCCTTGAGTGCCATTTTGTTGGCTTTATCTTGGTGTACGTGAGGGCAGAATATGGAGCCAGTCAATGATGTTCAGTGTCGGCTTTCACGGTGCCTTTTGGCCTTAGCTCACCCGACCTGTCTCTAACGTCACACTCCTCCATCTGACTGACTGCCACGTACCCTGACTCACCCAAACGAACCCCTCCTCCTTGCTGCCCCCCCCAGCAACCTGCACCCCAGCAACTCTTCCAACTGGAAATCCTCTCACTAGCACTCGTGTTCCCCCGCCGCCCTGGGCACCAAGCCATGAGAAGCACCTATCTCAAAGGCCAGCCCCTCCTATGACCCTGCCTCAAAAAGGATTCCAACTGCCCCCCCAATCCCTATAGAGCCGTGTTCCATTGGCATCCCCTGCTGACTGCGTCTACCATGCCAAGCCCCAGGTCCCCAGACAACACGCTGGCACATCTTCTGCAAAATGCCCTTCTCACAAGCTGCTGGCCCACCTTAATGTTAGAAGAAGTGAGGTGGGGAACATACTGGAAATATGGGGTTACCACACAGCAGGCTTGAATCCACTGATTGCCCGGTGCATCTTATACTAGTTAGCACACAATTAACAATCCACTCCTGACTCAAGGACACAGGCATGTAGAGGACATGCGCGCTGTTCGTCAGCTGTATGCACCAGCCTCCAAGGCAAATCATCACCGTCTGTTGGTGTCTGTTTGACATGAGCCTCTCACAAAATTTGTCATACAAATGATTGACAGCATTTGACGTTTGCAAGACAGGCTCAAAGGGCCACGTTCTGCCCTTACGTGCACTGTTCCAGGGTTGGCCATGTTTAGCTAGCCGTTACAAACATTAGCCTCACAATACCCCTGAGAATTGGGGGGACTTATAGGCTCCCGGTTTTAATGATGGGGGTTGAACGCAGAGAGAATAAGGCCTGATTTAGAAAGGCATCTCGCTGCCTAAAGTTGCAAAGTGGCACCTAATGCGTGTCAGAAACATCACCTAAACAAGATAGAGGCTTAACTCACTTAGGAGCTTTTGAAAGCCCACTTGGCATTTCTTTAGGCACTTCAATACCTTCGTAAATCTGGCCCTAAGTAAGTGACTTGGTCAAGGTCACCCTGAAAGGCTGAAGCAGAGTCAGGCACTGACACAAGGCTCCTGAATTTCAGTGCACTGCTTGCCTCGTGCCATGGCTCATAAGATGAAAAAACCCTATCATAGCTAGGGCTGTAACTTGCTTCTGTCCATTCAGCACCATTGTAGCTGATGTTGGTTATCTGAAGTGCGAACCTAGGCTCTATATGATGTTATGTCAGACATTAAACTGCATGTAAGGCAAGGTCAAAACAGATGTGAGTGCCCGGAGTCTGACTGCCTCACTTGGCAGATGCTCACTTCACTATGACTGGCACGCTGTCAGAGAGAGACATGGTGGGTGAGGAAATAGCTTTTATTGGCCCAACTTCTGTTGGTGAGAGAGACAAGCTTCCAAGCTACACAGAGTTCTTCAGGTCAGACCTGAAGCATTCTCACCCAGAGAAGTGGGTCCACTAAAAGTTTTTTCTCACCCACCTTGTCGCTAATATCCTGGGACCACTACATTGCATGCTGTAAAACAGTTTCAGTGCTTTTTGGCATCTTAGCGGCACGGCAAGTCTGCTAGTTTTAAGGTTGCCTAACATTTCCCATTATAAGCCCCTGTTTTCAGTTATTCGCAAGTTTGCCAAACATTAACAGTTTGGACTGAAATTTTTACATGCCAGGTAGCTGCCGCAGCAAAATTTCAGTCAGAACAATTCAGGTGTTTCTGAGGAGGCTAGCGAAAAATGTGTGATTTTGTCCATCTTTGCTTTGAGAATCTCTAGTGCCCACCTCCACCCCTTTCCCACCCCCTATCCCCTACCTCCACTTACTTTGGAGCAGGAACTTGAAATTTATTGGGGGGGGGAGCGTTTCTGTCAAAAATGCCATCCCTATGAAAATCCATCCAATTATACATATAAACCTTTCAAAAATTACAAAAAGAAATGGAGTACCTGTGGCACCTTAGAGACTAACAAATTTATTAAAGCATAAGCTTTCGTGAGCTATAGCTCACTTCATCGGATGCATTTGGTGGAAATGCATCCGATGAAGTGAGCTGTAGCTCACGAAAGCTTATGCTCTAATAAATTTGTTAGTCTCTAAGGTGCCACAAGTACTCCTTTTCTTTTTGCGAATGCAGACTAACATGGCTACTACTCTGAAACCTGTCAAAAATTACGGTTTGTGCACGCTCGGTGGAGACAACTTAGATTTTCACCTCTAACTTCCCTGAGGGTTCCATCGCACTTGGCATGTTCCAGCCTGGGGCAACTGTCCCTGCAATTGTAGCTCTGGCCTGCTGTGGGCCATGCTATGTCTACCTGAACTGCGAGCAGGAAGACTGTCTCTCCTTTGCACTCAATGCCATCCCTGCTGGGCCCTGACAACATGGAATAGGAAGCTGTCTGAGTCAATTGTAGAGAGGACAGGAGGCAGACCTGCAGGGGGAAGTGGATTGGGACAAAAAGCCTGGAGGGGGAATAGAGGGAGACTGGGGCGGGGGGGAGCAAGACGGAAATGGGATCTAGGAGTTGGGCTGGAAGAGAGTGGACGAGATGGACAGAGTTGGGGGAGGGGAATACTGGAACTGCATAGGCTAGGAGCCTGGGACTAGAACTGGAGGGATGAGGAGAATGGGGCTGAGCCAGCATCTGGAGGTGAAGACTTAGCTTAGGATGGACAGCCCGAGGCATGGAGAATGGGACTGACTAGGTGAGAAAAGTGGCACTGGAAGGAAGAGCCAGGAATGGAGACGAGTCTGGGATAGAGACAATTTTGGAGGAGATAGGGTAGAATGGATCATGCTTGCAGGGGGAATGGGCAGAACGGGCTGTGGCCACTAGAGCAAATTCCCCTCGACTCTGGAATGGAATCCAAAATTCCGGAGTCTCACCATTCCTGTGCCGTCAGCAAATATCCGTGAGACCCACTGGCTGGCCATTCTGTGCCCTGAGTGAGGCAGGAGTCTTGTGATAACAGTGTGTGATAATGTAATTAGCGACTGTCTCATAATGCATGGGCACAAGGGGCCAAATTAAGGCTGCACCGGCAATCTTAATTCTGGCATTTCCTGACTTTGAGTGCTTACCTCTGCAACTTAATAATGTTCTTTTAAGGTGTATGTGTGTGTTAGAATAAAAGATAAAGTTCCCCCTTCTTGTGACTTGTTTGTAGGGCAGGGAATGTAGCTTGTCTCCAGCTGTGTAATACATATTCATTTTTGGCATTTTATGGTTTATATAAATGATAATGGGCAAAACATAAGCTGAAAAATCACAGCACTCAGTGAAGTTTCCAAGTGCTGGAGCAGTGAAATACATGGCTGTCTAGAGCTCTGCAAAGCCAAGAGATACAAGAGCTCCAACATCCAGATGGAGGATGACAGGTAGAGGAGGACTTATTGAGGACTGACAGCTGATGAGCTAGCATGAATGAATGTTTTGTCTGAATATAACAATATGGATCAGTGATAGTAGGTCTCAGAAAGGCTTAAAACATGAACAGTGTGTAACCAAAGGAATGACATCTGCCTGAGTTTGCAGACAGCCTGGAGGAGGGTGAACTCCCTATGCATCTCAAAGAGGAGTTATCTCCAAGACCCATAGCTCTGGGAGCTTCTGCCAATGTAAACACCACAAAGGACTATGTGTGTGATAGGAAGTAAAGACTGCAGTGGCCCAGCCCATACACTGCTGCCACTACACTTACCACCCATGCTCCAAGTGGGGGCAGAACCACAGGGGGACCCATGTCATGGGGTGCTTAGGGCCCAAGATTGTCTTAATTCAGCCCTGATATTATTTTGCTATACAACATAGGGAAATCCTCTGGAGAGTGCTGAGAAAACACAATTCAGTGGTATTTATAATTTTTATTTGCAATACTTTAGGTCCAAGTTTCAAACTGCAATATTTTTACACTCAAGACACAGTCATGCACAATCCATATTTCAATTTTCTATTGCTTCAACCACAATTTAAAATAACTTAATGTTGGAAAGAAAAAATTCTTTTAAAAAAAATGGATGCTGAGGTCAGTACGATGGATCCATGCCATCAGCATATTTACGAAGTAAAGAACTTAGTTCTCTTTTTAAAAAGAAGATCGTAAGTACCTCTTAATCCAAACATACAGAAAAATTTCACTACACACTTTTTTTTTTTTTTTTTTACAGATAAACACATCCTAAAAAAAGGAATGTACAGCAAAATGAGACACATTTTTGATAAACAATGAAAATGTAGGATCCTCCTGTTTACTTTTGTCTGGGTACCCTGAAGAAAAACCCAGCAGACACTAGTATAGCTGTAAACTAGTTGATTCTGATTGACCGGGAGTTTACAGATGGTTAATACTCAAGCCAGTAAATGGTCGCAGGATTCTTTTGCCAGATCTTACTAGAAGGTATGTGTATATGTGCGTACAGCACATGCAGTGCAGTATAAATATACATATACAAGCTCTAGAATAACTCCCTGGTATAGCCCCTGGACTCAAGTTCTACCCATAAGGTTAGTTATTATTTCCACCATGGCCTACTGGTCTGTACAGTACTTTGTGATTGGGTCATGTCCGTAGCTCACTCACCCCCCAAGTCCAAGCAGCCAGACATTTATGGGATTTGCAATCGAAGAGTTGACCAGCCTTTTTTTGTTGTTGTTCTACAGACAGATTTATTAACACAGCCTAAGACTAATATAAAGATTCAAAGCAATTGTGCACACATTTCGTTTGTAACCTGGAAGTTCAGAGGTCAAAATCTTAGCAGGCATGGATGTAAAAGAATGCCTCAAAAGTCTAACATTGGACCTATTATATGTAAAGCACCTTGTACGAAAGAATAGACTGGGTCTGACCCTCTTACACATCCCTACTTCTCCAGGGAATACTTCCCAGCAGCCAGCACATAAAGTGACATTCTGTTTGGGTGGCTCTGCCTTATCAGTACCTGCTAATTAAGGGCCAGCTGCTGCTAGTCGTTGAAGTCAATGGCAAAATTCTTACTGATTTCAGTGAGAGCAGAACTGGATCCTTTATCTGTTCCCTAAGTGTACCGTAAGGTTAGACAAACGAAACAGAGAATATTCAGCAGCAAAAGGATTTTAGTTTAGCACAAATCAAGCCAACATTATTCCCTGTCTCCTACTATATTAGGCCAGCATGTCATATCTGGGAGATTTAGGCTCAGGAATGTCTTGGGATTGCAGGCAGTGATCAAGTAGAGGTTATGCCCATGAAGGACTTGGTCTCCAGGCTGAGGATACCGATTTAAAACACTGCTGTGAACAGGCAATCAAAAAAGGAATGAACTGAGAAGTTTGACCACTGTGTCTCAGATAATGATACTTGGTTAGAAGCCACTGAGGATGGAAGGAGCAGAGAGGGGTGCAGAAGGGTAAAAGCAACCAAATAAAACGTAGAGACTAGGAAGAGCAATAACAGCAGGGGTTAACCCCCTTTTGCTTCTCTCTTTGGAAATATTCTTCTAGCTGTTCCAAGTCCCTGAAGGGAGTGAAGGAAAGACACACAAATGATAATTGCTAGGTATTTTCTCACTTGTAGTCTGCGATTCAAACACGTATTTGAAAGTGTGCATTGATGCCTCTGAGATCCATCTGCAATGATTGCCAGTTCACTGCTTCTGATTTCAATCCTCTCTTTCCTTACTTGTTTTGACACCATTTAGTAGGCAACTGGTAACAGCAGGTGTCTCTGGCCATGTCTTGCAGTAATTGAGCACTAAGCATGACTGGCTATGAATGTGGGCCCCACTGGCTTGGAGACAGCTGCACCTGGCACACAGAGGTTAATGCAGGCATTTTTAATCCTTTGGGGAAATGTCAGGTGCAAAGCCACCATGCTCCAAAAGTAAAAAAGGTCATTTTTCATTAAAGCAACTTTAACATTAATATATTATGTTACCCACAATTTCCTAAGTCACGGTCAGATTCTGAAACTTAGTGCTTACTCAGAAGAATAGCTAAGCAGTGATAGTATTTGCAGAATCAGACTGATGACTGACCAGAAGGCACCAATGAAGAGAACATAAGCTTTTTTCCCCCACCCTGCCACACCCTTTTTGAGACTGCAGCTGTTCTCAAAGATCCACACAACCCATGCGTTGAGCCAAAACACGTAGATTTCACCTCCAAGTACGGTTGTATGCGTTTGTGACACAACTCCAGTATGCTGGCTCATCTCTGAACCATAGATAAACCGGGGAAAAGGTGTAAGCAAGATTCTGCAGTGTTCACCTAGAGAGAACTATCGCTTTAGATCAAGGATGGGCATGAGCAATGAAGTGTTTTAAAGATACTTGAAGATCTCAAGATGCAGATGCTCTGGTAGAAACCCGAGCAAGATATCACAATGGTCATCCTTGAAACACAGAGGTTGTCCTTTCCCTGGTCCTGAAGAATATGGATTAAAAATGAAGATACTTGCCCTGTCCAGGAGAATAACTATCTTGAAAGCTGGAGGCTTTGCTTCTGGGCCTTAGTCACTTCCCCCCACCACCCATCTTTAAATTACTGAGTGTGAATGAATGGTACTCCATTGGGGAAACGTGCAGACAAGCGGCCTTTTATACAGCTAATAAAGGCTTTATAAAGGCTAATCTAGCTTTGCTCTGCATGACCTGGTGTTTCAAGCAAAACAACATTTCCTCCTGCCTTCATTGGTAGATTTTATGGAATCTCTCTGGCTTGTCAACCAATTCATATGCAAACCCGCTGAGCAAAGAAATATATTTATTTACATGCTTAATGTACAGTATTGAGGAATATTCCTTATGTAGCCAAAACCATGACTCCATATTGGAAGTAACAACTACATAAGCAATTGGATATGATTTAATATTTCCCTTCTTTAGTGACTGGAACGTGCTTGGGGCAGAAACTGGGGGGACTGCCTGATAGGAACTATAATGTTGAGGTGCTCTCATTAGCCTCAAAGAAACCTGAACAACAACAACAACAGAATAAATAAATAATTGAGTTCATCTGTGTACAATGAGATTTGGCCAACCAGTAGCCACTGATGGAAAACAGACACATACATATTTACAAAAGCAGAAAGACACAACAGGTGATAACGCAACCATTGCCCGATACTGTGACCAAAACCTGAGAGCACTGTAAGATCCAGCAATTCCTCTCTGGCTCCTGTGAATGCATGCAGAAGCCCTGTTACATGTAAGGCTTTTTTTTTTTCCTTTTCCATTTTCTTAAATAAATAATCTGTACTGTGCTTCTCAAGCTTCCCTGATTTTACTGCTTTCTTGCTCCTGTCCTAGGACCTTTCGGAACCATGGGGAGCTAACGGCCATTTTCACACCTCATCATTATAGGGGACTGGAACAACATTTGAGATCTGGAAGTTCTTTACTATAGTATGAATTTAAAAATGAAATAGAAAAAGAAAATTAACCAGTCTATTAATACCTGGAATGAAAGTGTCTGAAACATGTACAGTATGTTTATCTTTATATATGCTTTTGGCAGGAGGAACAGCTTATCTCTAGTTTCAGAGTAGCAGCCGTGTTAGTCTGTATTCGCAAAAAGAAAAGGAGTACTTGTGGCACCTTAGAGGCTAACAAATTTATTTGAACGTAAGCTTTCATGAGCTACAGCTCACTTCAATGCAGCCGATGAAGTGAGCTGTAGCTCACGAAAGCTTATGCTCAAATAAATTTGTTAGTCTCTAAGGTGCCACAAGTACTCCTATTCTTTTAGCTTATCTCTAATACTCCTTAAAATATATATAAATAATTGCCTAAACCAGGGATGGCTCTCAAAAAACAAGATGGTACCAGAGACTTGTCTGATTGTTTATATCTTTTTTGTTCTGCAAAGGCAATGCTTATCCTGATGTGCTATTTTTCAATTCCATAATTCACATACAAGGCCTTTCTCTTTCAGGATTGTTTTCCGCTTCCAAGTCTGCCTCCAAATTCAGGAAGACATAAAAGCAGCTGCTATCTTTCTGTATCCACTGCCTTGAAGCATTTAGTGCCACAGAATCTCCCCAGCGAAGAGCTTTAGGAATGCTACTAGTCCCTTATAAAATGGGACATAAAGTAATTGGTCCCTTTTACAGAGTACTCAGCTGGCAATTATAGTTTGTGTGCTGGTTGCAACTACTGGCAGGAACTGGATTTCTATTGAATCTTGTCAGCATGTTAGGAATTTTTTTAAAAAGTAAAATCTCTGGATTTGCTGCTGCAAAATAAAATAAATATTTTTACAAATAAAATAAAAATTAAGGCCTCTTATTAAAGCAGTTGCATTTAAAAAACCAGTGTCTACAATATTTCACACACTGGAGTACAAACCGTTCTGAAGTGTATATCTTTGATTATACCTTTTTAAATTTTTTCTTTGAAGGGTGGAGCTGCGATAAAAAGGCAAAATATTTATAGCTGAAAAAAACAACTAGGGAAAAAATCCAGCAAATCGAATAGTATAACCTCCCCAAAAAAGATTTGTCCTGGATGTCTACCAGAAATGCTCCACAGAAAATACTTTCCTTTCAAGGGATGGATGTCCCCAGCTTTGTAGATACAAAGAAAAGAAAAAGCTACCCTGGAAATAGAAACTGTTACTTGCCCTTTTACTTCTTGTGTGGAATTTAAATTCATTTCATTCCGACTGATGCTTTACAAAATAAGGTTGGGCCTTCATGAGTTTGAATCCCTGGATTTTCAAAGAAGCCTAAACTCCCATCTCCTAGATGTCTAACCTGAGATGAGAAAGACAAAAATGACCCCACTGCAGAAGAAGAATCTTTACTTATTTGGGCATAAAACAAACAAAAAAAATGTTCTGCATCCCAGGAGACTGGGGAAAGTTAATTAACAGCTGAGTATGGTAAACTAATAAACACTGCCTCAGTCAAGCCCCCCAGAAACTGGGTAGACAAATAATGAGGGCCAGCCAGTTGGCAAAATTAATGAAAATCACAACTCAAAGATCTGACTAAAATCCAAAGCCAAACAAAGGCTCAAGGCCTAATCCAGGAAAGGGCTGAGCACCCTTAACTCTTACTAACTACAAAATGAGTTGAGGATCCTTAGCACCTTTGAGGAATGCTCAGCTCCTTGAAGTATCAGAAACTAAATGTGAAGTCACCTTGAGCTACATTCAAGGGTTTATTATTAGTTTTACAGAGGCAGGCTCCCCATTACCAATACCCCACATCCTACTGTTGTTTCAAAGGGCTTTGATTTTTAAATGCAGTCTTAACCCTAAAATCCAGCAGCAAATATTCCATACACATTATTTTGCGAAGTGAAAGCCAACCAGGTCTGTCCTCTTCATATAATATGAATTGTTTAGTTATACTATTCTGTTCCTTTACAAATAAATTTACTAGCCAGTACAATCCTCAGTCATTTCCAGCAATTATTTTCCCCTCGATAAACACGTACTAGCATTAAGGCGAGTTTGGTGCATGCATTGAGGGGAGAGTTAAAGGCTGACCCAGTTTATGGCCTAAGAGTATTTATGTATGCTATTCTGCATTTATCTTTCCCTCCCTTCACCTGGCACTACAAAACCTCTAGTTTAAATACATTTCCTCCACCCTCTTTTGTTGCATTCGCAGAGAGCTCATGCAGAACGAAATCTTGCAAACTCCTACTCACTTGAGTAGCCCCAACATGTTCAATAAAATTATTCACATGACTAAGGGGCACTCACCGGAGCAACAGTTTAGAGCACTGGGCTGCCTAATTGAGCGGGAATTTTACAGACGCTACCTGTCCTTTTTCAGTAGTCACAACCCGGCCAAGAGGATGGGCAAACTCAGTTCACAGAATCGCTAGGCTGAATTCTGCCCCTCCATTACATCGGTGCAAACCCAAGTTTAAATAGGGTTGCATTGGCATGGAGGCAGCTGATAGCAGATTTTAGCCTACTGTTGGGTAGGGTCTCATGCTATGAACAGCTGGTGTAATCCCACAGGGCGCTGAGTGCCTCCCATCTGCAAAGGGGCTGAGCGTCCTCAATTCCCTTCAGGAGGAGTGCCCTTTCAGCTCACTACCAGGAGAGATTCAGCACCTAGCAAGACTGGGCTGCCATTTTTATTACAGCTTTATATCAGACGAGTCCTTTCTGAACAAACTTGCTGCCCTTTCTACTTTTCAGTTTACAAGAACCTCACCAAGGCAAAAGTACCATTGTTAATTGCACACATTGTGCTGCGAAGGAACCAAACTCTGGATGTTCACAGCTAAAAGCGTATATCTCAACAGAATGCGATTCCTGCTCGGCGGGTGATTTATTTTTGGTTGGAAAAGCACTTTCACTTTCATCCTTCTCATCTAACAATACCATGAATGGGCAAATATTAGCGAACGGGTTGTATTCAAAAGACAACTCAGCCTGGAGGAGGTTTCCCAATGCAGAGGGACCCTTCTTCCATTCCAAACCAAACCAAAAAACTCAGAAAAGTGACTGTGAATCTTTAAGAACCAACCAATCATTTAAAAGTGAAATGCATAGGGTGGTCACTGGGAGTCTCGCTACTGAGTTTCTTTGACCTTGGAGACGGCTGAGACAACAAGGCGATTTCTGGCCTGGCAGCTCGGTTTTGGGCCCTGTTTCATCTGAGAAATAAATCAAGGAATGAGAGAGCAGGAAGAAGACACGTGATAGGTTTCTAGTCCTCAAAGAACTGGGAAACAGCTGGCCTCCATCACGACTGCGACTGTTTGTTTGTCCTTATGTCTGCCTGTCCTGCAGCACAAGAATTGAGGTTTTACAGTTTTGTTCAGCCCGGCTCTGGAGGGAGCTGGCCTGGGGTAAAGCCAGCCCACAATGCTAGCGGCCGCTGTTCTTAATTGCTTCTTTTGCTGCAATGATGAGAGGAGTCAGGCTGGAGAGAGGCTTGGCTAGTTTCAAAAATGGGTGCTGTTTAAAACAAAAACAGAAAGAAAAATGATTCATTATTTTCCGTTCAAAGCCCATTTACCCTGTCAAGCAGCTTTTTTGTTGTGCTTGCACCGCATTAAGGCTCTAATTTTAAAAAGACACAATGCTAAGGAACTTTTCAAAACACGAAGGACAAATCAATCTCTGGTGCAATTCTAGTGACTCCAGGGATTAATTTGGCCCAATTTTATTTTCGGCCCAGATCCTGTATGCAAAACCCCTAAGGCGCAGGTTCACATCAGTTGTCTTTTGCATGAAGGCAAAATTCAGACTACAGGGTGCTAGGTGACAGAGTGCACATTGGCCTCTCATCTCTGGGGCCAGGCTCTCATCTCATTTACACCTGTGTTTCAGATTTGGTTAACTTCAAAGGATTTCCTCCTTAACTGCACCCATGTAAGTGGAGGAGCATCAGCCCCACCTCACGCCCCCTTTCCCCCGCCCCATTCAAATGCCATTACCTGGTGCTGAAAAAGAAAACTACACATGACAGAACACCTATTGGTAGTGTGAAAAGTGCCAAGCTTGACATGTAATGCACAATGAAGATCCGACTACACCAACTCCTTGTATAGCCAGTAGGGCTCCATATTTGGAGAATACAAATGCCACCACTTACATAGACTTTTCACTTGCAATCGCCTCACACACCTGTGCCCATTTTACCTGCAAAAGTTCCTTGGCAGACCCTCGTCTGTCTACGTCCATCTCCAGACAGCGGTTCAGAAAGTCTCGGAACACAGCAGAGAGTCTCTCAGGATTTTGAAGTTCTGGGGTTCCATTAGTAGCTATCAGATACAAAGCCTAGAGAAACATTGAACCAGAGGGTTTAACCTATTTCTTTCAGAGCTGTCAACATCTAATATATATTCCTGTTTAAGGCCAGGTCTACACTCGCAACTTTTGCTGGCAAAGCAATGTCGGTTATAGGTGTGATTTTTCAGTGACATTTCTATGCTGGCAAAAGCCCTAGTGTAGACGCATAAAGGGCTGTTGTCCATGTGGCTTACTGCATTTTCCTAATAAGCTATCCCAACAAAAGCAATTTTTTACTGGCATAAGTTGTGTCTGCAATAGGGAGGTTTTGCTGGTATAGCTACCCTGACAAAACATTTGAAGTGTAGACCAGGCCTAAACTCATATTTCAAAGATACTAGGAATAAATCAAATGCATCTCTGCAGTGCTCACTGTTCCCTTAAACACCACTTCCATATGACAGAGTGATGCAGTAGATACTTCCATTCATTCTGGACAACTGGATATCACTGTGATTTTGTATCATAACTCAAGTGCAGTGCAACAGTTCATCAATTCAGAGAGGAAAATAGGGAAATTTAGGACTTGATTTTCAAAATATGCCTACAATTGCACGCCCACTTACCAGGTACACAAAATAGATGGATAGCTGCATGGTACAAGTTGCTAAATAGACTGAAGGTTTTGCCAGCTGGGCAAGTGACAATAAGGCTCTGATCACCGGAAGGAGAGGGAGGGCAGTTTGAGACTGCTAGCTGAGCACATTAGCTGGATGTTTTTGCAAAAGTATAGGGGCATGTCTACAATACAAAATTAAATTGATCTCACTTATGTCGGCATACAGCCGTCACAGTAATGATATCACTTGTGCATGTCTACACTTTGCTCCTTGCGTCAGCGGTGTGTGTCCTCACCACAAGCGCTTGCACCGACTGACCTGTCGGTGTGGGGCATTGTGAGACGGCTCCTGAAAGCCAGCAACAGTTGATGTAAGCAAAGCAGTGTCTACACTGACACTGCATCGACCTAACTACATTGACATTGACTCTACACCTCTCATGGAGGTGGAATTATTAAGTCGGTGTAGTGAGCGAGTTACATCGGCAGGAGCAAAATTTTAGTATAGACACTTACAAAGTTAGGTCAACTTAAGATGCCTTGCGTCAACCTAACTCTGTAGTGTAGACCACGGCAAAGAAATTAATTAGTTAATGCAGACGTTTCAATTGTAATCTTTGTTTCAGAGTATGCAACTGTCATAAAAATAAAGGAAACGGTAACCACCTTTCTATATACAGAACTATAAAACCCCTCCTGTCCAGAGGCAAAACCCTTTCACCTGTAAAGGGTTAAGAAGCTAGGATAACCTCGCTGGCACCTGACCAAAATGACCAATGAGGAGACAAGATACTTTCAAAGCTGGGGGAGGGAGGGGGGACAAAGGGTCTCTGTCTGTCTGTCTGATGCTTTTGCCGGGAACAGAACAGGAATGGAGTATTAGAACTTGTTAGTAAATAATCTAGCTAGAAATGCGTTAGATTTCCTTTTGTTTAAATGGCTGGTAAATAAGCTGTGCTGAATGGAATGTATATTCCTGTTTTTGTGTCTTTTTGTACTTAAGGTTTTGCCTTGAGGGATTCTCTATGTTTTGAATCTGATTACCCTGTAAGGTATTTACCATCCTGATTTTACAGAGGTGATTCTGTTACTTTTTCTTTTATTAAAATTCTTCTTTTAAGATCCTGAATGCTTTTTCATTGTTCTTAAGATCCAAGGGCTTGGGTCTGTGTTCACCTATGCAAATTGGTGAGGATTTTTATCAAGCCTTCCCCAGGAAAGGGGGTGTAGAGTTTGGGGGGAAGACGACTCCAAATTGGCTCTTTCCCTGTTCTTTGTTTAACACCCTTGGTGGTGGCAGCATAGGGTTCAAGGACAAGGCAGAGTTTGTACCTTGAGGAAGTTTTTAACCTAAGCTGGTAAGAAAAAGCTTAAGGGATCTTTCATGCAGGTCCCCACATCTGTACCCTAGAGTTCAGAGCAGGGAAGGAACCTTGACAGCAACCCATTCAGATGAACGAGCTAGTTCACACTTCAAAAATGTTTGTTTCAAGGAGTCTGAAGACTCAGAAAGATAAAACTATATCCATTATGCTTGTTTCACATTTTCAAGGTCATCTTCAAAACCCAAAGGTGCAGAGACATAATTGGAACAAAATAAAAATAAAGGTGAAAGCTAAGATTCTGGAGCAAGCTAAGAATTCAGTGGCAAGGGTTGAATTCCACAGCAAGTTCCATGGAGCCCTGACTAAGCATCCACTGGGCCATTTGAGTGCACAAATACTCAGTTTGTGCACACAATCACATCATCAGCAAATATAAGCATGGCACACAATTGCACATGAATTTGTGTTCCTTCATATTTGAAAATACGGTCCTTAAGAAGATTAGACACATATTACTTATGATCAAGGCCTAGAAAATTGAAAACCTATAGCACAAGCCTACTACGCCACTACAGGATGTTGTTACGACATTGACACTTTGAATTCTTACATAGGTTACAAAAGGGACCTATTTCAGAGTAGCAGCCGTGTTAGTCTGTATTCGCAAAAAGAAAAGGAGTACTTGTGGCACCTTAGAGACTAACTAAAAAGGACCTATGGAACCCTACCAACTCTTTGCACTTGGATTTTCAGAATAGGAGGAGGCCTGGAAATCCCTCTCCCAAAATGTTTCTGTTAAAATAGTACCAGTTTTGTCCTATTAGCATTCAAACAGACAGTGACCAAATCCACTTTTTTTTACTCTCTTAAACATAGAGCAAGGCTTTCTAGACCTAAAAGTTTGTTTAAAGCCCTATGGGCTACTTCATTCTTTTAGAGCAACTGCCTTACACAAGCAGATATTTGCTTTGATCTTAGAGGGTACTTAGAATATCAGAACAGATTCAGGTTTTATTTACACCACTATCCATCCAGAGTAATTCGACTTCATGGATATCTCTGGATTTACACTGGTATCATTCCAATCTGTGCCTCTGTGTCCGAGGACTGCTGAGTTCGTAGCTGAATTGATCATTTTCAGCTTTTACCACCTAAATGACTCCATCCAGACTGGAGACATTCAAGAGGCCAGATGACTTTTTGTTTCCAGTGGACTTTAAAACTTACTGACCCCCTTCTGTTTGCTGTAGGCTAAGTATTGATATATGAGTTGCATCTACCTTGTCTTGAATTCCAAGTCAAACAGGAGCTGCAGGTTAAATGCAGCAGCCCTTTTAGAAGCTGACTCACTGTGCTGATTTCAACACAATACATGAGTCATGAAGAATAGTCATTCTTAGCCAGGCATTGCACCTTTTGAATATTTCAGGGGAAGGGAAATGGGAAGGAGGGAATTTTATCATTTAGGTCTTGCAAAGTAAGGCAGGGAAAAAATGTCCAGTATGTAGGAAGGGAGTGGATTTCACATTGGTAGTAACTGAACTGCAAAGGGGCAGTATGCATTTGGCATAGAGAAAAAAACAGGAAGGATTCAGCAGATAGTTATAGCTGCGATTTGGGAAAGTTAGATACAGACCTTATATGGGTCACATGTCGTACCCACATGTGTGAGGATCAATTTATGAGGACTCTCAGGCTGGGAACTGTAGCCTCCAAAGCACTCTAGAAATATTTTGCAATTTTTGATGAAAACTAATGCAACTAGTGCAACAGGTGACTCAGATTAAAAAAGAAGAAAATGGTTCTTTTTAATTGAAGCTTGGGAGGTCCAACATGGATTTAAAAGTATATTGCATTTTTGTGCCCCCAGGCTTGTATCTCAGGGCCTGAGTGTACGTCTGGCACAGTGAAAATCACCATGAAAAGAAAGTAACACTATTGCAGGCTGTATTCATGAATTGGAAGTGAATTAGGATCTCCAGAAGCCAGAAAAGGGCACCTGTGTCATAGATTATCTCTGAACACTTGTCTTTCAAAGTGGAATGAGTTTCCCCTGAGCTAGGAAATGACATAGGCTTTTGCATCAGGATGGCTATTAACTCTGTCCATGATTAATGACTTTTAAATGCCTTTATTATTTATTTATACATTTATATTGGTGCCAGCAACTAGAGCACCTGGGCACCTTGCATTATTAAAACAATTATTCACAAAATAAAGTATCAACCCTGCAGTTTAAAGCTTTGCAGAACTCCCTGAACACAGACAAACTCTTAAACACAACCGTTACAATGACTTATAAATCTGCCAGCAAATTGGCCAAACAGGTCTATGCCTAGAAGCTCCCCAGACCACCCATGGGAGCTGGTTTCAGAGGCATGAACCTGTCACTGAGGATGCCCTGAACAGTTTACTTCTGTGAATTAAGAGTGATCCAACAAATCATAACTTCAGCAGGGAGAGAGACCACCTCTTTGATTTAACCTGGTGGGAAGAGGTATAACTGAATTTGAATGCAGTCACAGATGAGAAGCCTAATTAGCTTTGCAATAATTGATTTGCAGCGTCTAGAGGAATCCTAATCAGCTCGCTGATACCATATAGTAGGGAGATTGCAGCAGGTCAAAATCAGCTGCATTTCAGAGGGCCAGCTGGAGACTTCAGTAACGCTAATTTTCCTTGCCAGATTTTGGGCCAAATCCAGGGCATGAAGGATTCTGCAAGGGTTCCCTGAGGAAGATGATGGGGTATGGAATCATTCTCCCCACAAAGGAGCAGAGCACATCTGGTTCTGCTCAGAGGCCACTGCTCTAGCACCAGAGCTGCAGTAATAGTGACTACTGGCCTGCCCTTTTGGAGGTGGGCTCCCGTTTAGTGTAATTATCAATGTCCCTTCCCCCACAGTACCTCCATGCAGTGGTGCAGAAAGCACTGGACAGAAGCAGTCTGCAGGTGCAAGTTATTGCGTGTAAGTGAAGGAAAGCCCACAGTGCAGCCTTTCCACACTTAGCACCGCACATCCCAAATCTGTGGCTTTCCAAAAGAATAGAGAACCTTTTGCAAAAGTTGCAACGTTGAGTTTGTTTAAAGCCCTATGGGCCACTTCATCCTTACTGTTCTTTCCTTAATGGCAAAGACCAACACAGTTTCTCCTCCAACATTATTTTTGTTCATCTACCTGTTCTTTCAGAGGCAGTGGTCTGTGTGCTGATGTCTGCAGTTTGGGTATCACAGATCAGAACCTATGAGTATGTCTACAGTGAAATAAAAGGCCTGCTGCACGGCGAAGGCTGGCCTGGGTCAGCTGACGCTGGCTTGTGGGACCTGGACTCACGAGGCTATACAACTGCAGTGTAGATGTTTGGACTTGGGCTCAAGCCTGGGCTCTGAGCTCCCGTGAACGGGGAGCGTCTCAAAGCCTGGGTTATTGCCCAAGCCCAGATGTCTACACTGCAATGTTTGGCTCCACTACTAGGATTGCTAACCCTCCAGGACTGTCCTGGAGTCTCCAGGAATTAAAGATTGTCATGTGATGAAACCTCCAGATATACGTCCAACCAAAATTGGCGACACTACCCATTGCCTGAGCCCGAGTCAACTGACCCAGGCCCTGAGACTTGGTGGCACATGTTTTTTGCTGCAGCATAGACGTATCCCGTGAGAGAAACCTAGAGGCCATGCTTTGTTCTGATATTCTTTCTATGCAAATCTAGAATTACTTATGAAATGTTAATCCATGGTCTGAATTCCTCCTAATGCCATAGGGAAGGGAGATACAAGCTGGACTTCCTCTGGTAAATGTGGGCTGCTGTATCACTCCAGGAATGCACCCCAGGGAAGGGAGACCAGTGTTTAATTGGGTGTTTCATTCAGTCATACAATTATGCAAGACTGTCCCTTAATATTCACTCATTTTAATATGCAAATTGATTAATGTAGGAAAGGACTAAATTTCTTCGGACAAAAATGTAAACTGTTCCATAGTATAAATGCCCCAATTTTTTACTACCAGTATTTGTGTTGAAACATAACCTTAAAACTGCACTTACTAATAAGTAATTACAGATTTCACTATTAGATAAGACATTTCATTTATTTAACAAATACACACTGAGCTGTGTTTGGGAAAATTCTCCTTTCCCCCCTGTTCTGTTTGAAATTCTTTTCACAAGACTTCATCAGCTGGAGAAACTTGGACTCAGAAAGATTCTTGTCATCAGAGATACAGCAGAAGGAGATTTCAGAAAACAAGCAGACATACCGAGAATTTTTAAACAGCCCTGAAGGCAAAAATGACACATATTGAGAATAACTCCATGTCACTAATCTTCTGAGGTGCCCTCATTTAGGTGCCTATAGCAACAATATATACTGGTATGCTGCCATGATACTGTTAAAACAATACCAAGCTTGTGTGGTTTGGACAGGATTTTGTATCTAAAATTGGGACAGCAGAGAAGGACAGTGCTATATGATTCCACTTGCACCTTACCCTGAGAGGATTTTCATTAAGGTACGGGGGTTCTCCTTCCACCATTTCTATTGCCATGATCCCTAATGACCAGATGTCAACTTTGGGGCCATATGCTTTCCTTGTCACTACTTCAGGTGCCATCCAGTAGGGAGTCCCCACCATTGTGCTCCGTTTGCTCTGCTCAGGCGTGATCTGAGCACAAAACCCAAAATCAGCTGCAGAGAAGAAAAAAAATACTGTTAACACCAACTTGGGCTATGAAGCAAACAAATACAAATATTCCATTCTCTGCATAAGAATGCATCAAGGTATCTGGCTGGAAACAGAGCCATCTCCTGCTTACATAACAGGATATTACCAAACAACTATTGAATTTGACCGTTTAAGTTCTTTTAACAAAGTTGGACTCTACAGCTCTTATTTATGTGAGAAACTACGTGTTTTTCAGGCCTTTAGATCAGAACTCTGGGCTCTGAACATAGTCAAATAATTTTGAGTCATCCTACCTATGTTCTGAGATTTCCCTGTGGTGTTAAAATTGTTCTAAAATGAAACATTCCTTGGCTGCAGTGGCCAATATACTATCACTTCCTTCTGAAAACTGGCTGTCAGTTAGCAATTCCACAACAACCACTGGAATAATGCTACCTAAAAAAGAACACCTACTCAATTTGACAGATCCATCCATCCCGAGAAGAATGTTGTCACTCTTGATGTCTCTATGGATCACTTGGTTTGAATGCAAGAAGTCCAGCGCTTGCAGGCACTGATATAAAAAAGGAACATAAAGGTAAAAATTAATGGCCTGATTTAATCATATAGGGGATAAAATATCTGTAAAAGATTTAATTTCTAGATGAATTGTGAGAAATGGCAGAATATTGTGCTGTCAAGTGAAACAGCTTGCTGCTTCAACACTATTAGAATAATAACTTTCTAAATGAAGGCACATTAGCTTTTGAATTAGAAATGTCAATTATTGTTACAGACTATAGCCTGGAAGCACAGACAGAATGATTGCTGCTACAGTGAATTTAGCCAACTATTTTTTGCCAGAAAAGAAAAAAAGTTCTTTCAGTATGAACCGGATCACTATTGGCAAAATACTGCATGACAAAGACTTTGGTGTACAATCTACAGCAGATTTTAAAATATTTTTAGTCACGTAATTTCTCATACTTGAACAAATTAGCATTTGTTTTTACTTGCAGTTTTTTTACATTCTGTGGCAAGACTATTTCCTTTTAAAGGCCAGGAATAAGGTGCACTGCTGAATTATCACAGGTAAACATTCAAAGAAACAAAGCTAAACACTACTAAATCAATAAAAAGTGTCATCATAACTGAACTTTATTACAAGGATGGCATTTTTCAGCAGAACATAGATCTGATTTCCTTTAAAAAAAAAGGAGTACTTGTGGCACCTTAGAGACTAACAAATTTATTAGAGCATAAGCTTTTGTGAGCTACAGCTCACTTCATCGGATGCATTTGGTGGAAAAAATGCTCACGAAAGCTTATGCTCTAATAAATTTGTTAGTCTCTAAGGTGCCACAAGTACTCCTTTTCTTTTTGTGAATACAGACTAACACGGCTGCTACTCTGATTTCCTTTAAGACGCTCTTCCTCCTCTAATATTAAAAAGACAACTTATAAACAAAGATGTATTTGGAGATCCCTTACATTCTTATCACACCATTACACTACAGTACACACTATCCCAGCAAGCACATCCACGCATGGCACCTCTTACCTCCCTACAGACAGCTGCTATCTGTCCTTCATCCATACAGGTCTCTGTAACAACGTCTGTTAAAGAGCCGCCTGCCAAGTATTCCATAACTACCCAAAGTTCATCACCTACCAGGTAGCTGAAACAAGAAAATGAAGACACCACCATCAGTAAGCACAACTATTTACAGAGCTGTTTTGACAAAAGAAACTCAGGGATGACTTTGCCTATTTGGCATTTTTCATTGATAACCAGATATAATTAACAGTTCACAATGTTAGAAGAATGTGTGTAGTCCAAATGAAAAAGGTTATAGGCAATACTTTAACTATACAGCAAGCTTTAGATAGTAAAAATGCAGTTTAGAAAATGTAAAGAAAGTTAAACTAGGCCGTCTCACATTATTTGTTTCATAGTGAAATACATATAGAAATATAACCATTAACTCCAAGACGTATAAGATGTACAGCAGCTGATGGTGGCTGAAGATGGAATTTGATCAACGGTTTGAAAAACCTTGAACACTATAAAGATAGGGAAAGGAAATCCTCCATGTGCTGCCGGCAGAAAATACAATCCAGCTGTAGCTGAATGTTTTTCATTTAGCCCATCAGAAGCAAAGAAGTGAAAACACAGCAAGAACATTTTTTCAGCGCATTTTTGAAGCATCCCTGGATATATAAAAACAACTTTAAAACTGACAAGACATCAGTTTATGGAGTGCTTCAAACATGAACATTAAAAAAAAAATTAAATAGATACAAAAAATCCCAACAGGAATCTAGTCTTCACTGAAATTACATGAATGGTATCATGCCTATTGGGGAGCAACAATTGACAGATTCTAGAACTTTTGCCAGTGCCCACTTAATAAAATAGGAAGAATGTGTCCAACTAATAAAACGTGCAGATTTATGTAGTTACTGACAGTTGTTTTCAGTAAAGGCACGTGCTGGTCTCAATTTTCAAAAATTGTGTCTACATAGTTTGCAGGAATCTTTCACATGCACGCAGGAAGGATAGCTTTCTGTATGCTTGTGTAAACGGATCCTGATGCTCAGTGATCAGCTTTGTGTGCACAAATAGTCATTTGCACACAAAATTTTTTTAAAAATTGTCTGGCTAAATCTTTGACGCACAGTATATAAACAAGCTCTACAATGATAATGACTGGCACAACTTACCTGTCTAAATAGTTTACAATATTAGAGTTCTTATTTTCCCTCATGACCAGGATTTCATTAATAATTAGTTCCTTTTTAGGCTGCTGCTGGAGATTCATTTGCTTTATGGCCACCTAAAATGACATTTTGTTAAATACTAAGTTTAATAGCATAAATTGCAATAGACCAGAATGAAAAAGAAATAAATGTGTTTGAGACCATATGTTTCAGAGCAGCTGAGAACTATACCAAATTGCCTTTTATTAGGCATTAGTGCTCAGTAACTTGCATTGCAATACTATGCTTTATACTTTGAAATCCGCACTATTTCACCCACTACTTGGGTGCCAATTACAGAGTGCACTGCCTTACATGTCTTATTTTGCAAAGTATATAAAATGGCTTTAAAACTGTTATCTGCTACTTAATATCATTAACATTCTGTAGTCTTAGCTTATTCCAAAATGGTCTCAATTCATTGCAGTCATTTTTGCAAGTAATTAGTGATTTAGGTACTTTGATTAAATAAAAAAATAAAACCATCTTGCAATAGTATGGCAACAATACAAGTTCAATAACTATTCTCCATAGGGAAGATTAGTTATTCCCCTTACATAAATTATATAAAATGCATACATCAATTTCATACAAGAAGCGACAATAAAGGAACATTATTAAGGCAGAAGAGACCTACTTAATTCTGGCATTTCCTATCTTGAGTGCTTGACTTGGCAACCCAAATAATATTCTTTTAATGAAGTCTTGCATGCAATTTTCTAGGTTTGTAAAAAAAAAAACAACAACCCTGTAACTTCCACCCCCCAGATATTCCATCAAGTAGCATCATACTGGCACCAACGTGAGTCATCACCAGAGTTAGAACCTCTAGATCCACCACACAGATCTCTGCCACTTGAGCTGATGAAGTAGCTGATAGAAAAATTAGATTGTCATCCTCTATGTGGACCAATTTTAGAAGGGAATGAGACACTTTGCCAGTGGGTTTCACAGATGTTTGCAAATAGCAGAGGAATGGTGAGAGGCAAATCATAGAATATCAGGGTTGGAAAGGACCTCAGGAGATCATCTAGTCCAACCCCCTGCTCAAAGCAGGGCCAATCCCCAATTCCCCAGATCCCTAAATGGCCCCTTCAAGGATTGAACTCACAAGCCTGGGTTTAGCAGGCCAATGCTCAAACCACTGAGCTATCCCTCCCCCCCTTGGAATCTTGGGTTCCATCCCAGACTGAAGACCCTTCTGCCCATATCCACCCCAAGTTGGACTTCTTTTGCAATGTACCCTGCAACCAGCCCTTCCGCAGGCCTGTCTCTTCTTCCCCACCCTGGTTGCTCATCCCAGTTTCATTCTCTTCACCTAGCCAGTCCCAGTCTCCATTTATCAGGCTTTTTATCCCAGTCCCACTCTCCTTGACCAACCTGTCCTAGTCTCCCCATCTAGATTCTCCATTCCAATCCCTGTATTCATCCTCCCCTCTGTTCCCAGTCTCCTTGCCCAGATATTTCCAGTCCCCTCTAGTTCCTTGTCCCCTGTCTCCTTACCCAGCCAATACCAGTTCCCCCCAACCTGGCTTCTCATCCAATCTGTCTCCTTCCCTCCCACCCCGCCTTTCCATCACCCTCCCGCCTCTCCCATACTTATGTTCTCCCTCCTCGTTGTCTTCCTCCCTGGACTCTTCACTCAACCTCCCTCTCATCCCCAACTCTTTGTTGCACTCTTCTTGCACAGCTGGTTCCAGTTCTCCCTCTGCACACTGGTTTCCAGTCTCAGTCTCCTTGCACAGCCAGTCCCAGTCTTCCTCAACCCAGCTCCCAGTCTCACACTCTTTGCCCAGCCAGTCCCAGTTTCCCCCCAACCCCTACTCCCTGGTTCCCCTTTTCCTCCCCGTCTACCACCCTCCTTGTCTGAATCTACTCCTAACCCTCATCCCAGGTCTGACTCTTGTCCCCTCCACATTTGAATCAGGCAGCTTCCTCCTCCACACTGCCTGGACCCAGCAGTCGGGGTGTGGGAGAGGTAATCATCTCCCTGCTCTGATTCCTGAGGCCCAGTCCCCAGCAGCAACTTCAAGGAAAGTGCTACTCAACCCCCAGCTGGAGCATGCCCAGAATTTGGGGGAATTTAACTGCTAAAAATCTAAGATATCTCTACTGAGCACACGTAGTGATTTTTCAAATGCTTATAACACTGCCAAATTTGAGCAGACTATCAAATGGGATGCAAAAGGCACATCCCTGAGAGAAAGGCCAAATTTCAAGTCCCTGCTCCAAAGCATGGAAACACTAGAGAGTCTCAAAGCAAAATGTTGCCAGAATTTTTAAACATGGACAAAATAATGTAGTTTTCAATAGCCTCATTCTAAGAGATAGTTGAACCATTTTGGCTAAAAAATTTCAAAAATAATGTGGCCTGCAGCAGATCTCTGGCAACGGAAAACAGGGTCTTATAACAGGAAATGTCAAGCAACCATTATACAATGGGGTATTATCTGTCCCATCTATAATATGCACTGGAGATGAAATTCACTCCATCTCAAAAAAACAAAGGGTTTGAATGGGGAATGAATGAAATCTAGCCTATCTGACATGAGACAAGCAGCCCCTTCATGGCCACTACTCCAGCTCTGTGTTGACCTCTTTGGACCTGGTTAAGAAATCACTTCCCTGGAATGCAGGTGAGCAGGAACTGTGAGGCATCCAAACAAGGCGCCTCAGATAGACCCCCTCCCCCAAGAACTGGGTAAGGTCCCAATGTTCCAAGCACTTATACATGTGCTTAACTTTAAATACATGAGCAGTCAGTCAGTGGGATTATTTCTGTGATTAAATTAAGCATGTGTGTAAACGTTTGCAGGATTGGGGCCTATACATGTATTTTCATGGTAGACATTAACTATTCTAAACCATTCTAAAGGGTACAGGAACCCTTATAAAAATCCCATTACTGTATACTATTCACACAGTCAGTTTAATGTGTTTGTGTCTGATCCTGAGAGAAGTCATTGGGAGCTTTGGTGGTCAGCACATCTGAAAATCATGCCATTGTTATTTGGATGTCTAAATATAGCTTTAGGGGTCTCACTTTAGTCACGTAATCTTGCAAATGTTGACCTTTATACAGGATATTATATAATTTCAAAAACTTTGGTTTGAAAAAAAAATAAATGAACATGAATATGACAATTAAAAGTAGCAAAACTTGGGAAGTTCAAAGTCAGGACATTCTTAATTCAAGACCTCATTCATTCTCCATTCCCCGCACTGTGACCAGCTATTGTAAGGTCACACTTAGATCAGTGTATAGTGTCTTGTACTGTGAGACATGACCTAAGCATAAATGGATGTTTTAAGGACAGATCTTTACCTTTAATTTTGAGTTTTCTTGTTTTTAATGGTCTGGGTCAACCAACTTCAATGTCACTAAAATATAAAATTGTGGCTTAATAATGCTCTGTCTTTAATATTTGCAATGCACTTTGAAGATGCAAAGTGCTGTAGAAAAGTGTTAAGTGTTATTACTATAATTGAATCAATGATTAAGATAAATTGGAATGAAGTGACGGAAACATCCATCAGCTAATCTGACAAAAGGTTGTTGTATTAAATTTATGGATATAAGCTCTTTTGATATAAATACCAATATACTGGTATAACTGCTTCCACACTATAAGATCACACAGATTTACCTATATCAATTTCTAAATCAGTATAGTTAAATCAGTAATAAAAACTGTGTGTAAACCAGCAATAAGTGCTATCTGGGATGTCTTTACAGATTTCTCTCTATACCATAATACAACCCGGAATGCCATAATAGTCTAGGTTGCTAGGTTGGGACTGATAAAATTTAAGAGGATGTGAGAACTGGTTTGAGGAAAGAGTAGGTAGGGAAAATAGTCCACTTAACAACTGGCCATACTAAGGGTGAAATTCTGGTTCTTTTTAAGTCAATAGCAAATCAAAGTAACCGATACCTTAATGTTAAGCTATATGTGAATGAGTGACATAATATTCATGATACAAGAGAAAATATTGAAGAATTACGTAAAAATCTGGATTTAATATTAGCACTCACCTCTTGTCCTGTGGCAATGTCTATTGCTGTATAAACAGTACCCGATGCCCTAGAAAAAAACAGCAGCCAAGAAGTGAGTACAGTGCCTTTGACCAATGTTAAATATGTACACCATATCTCTGCCTAAGATGTTTACAAAATACATTTATTCAGCCAGCACAGTATTTAGCTTTGTACAACAAGCCACCACACCATGCAAAGGATGCAAGATAAAAACCCAAGTTCAGCACCTGAGAGAAAGGAGCACCCTGAGTCATTTGTTGTGACTAGACCTGGCCAAAATAAAAGCAAATTTTTTCTATGAAAAATGCTTTTTATTGATTTTTTTTGGCTTTTTTGTGGAAAAATGAAAAATCAAAAAATGTTCAGGGTTTTGCTGCTGCTGTTTTTTTCGAAAACCCCAAAAATTTTGCATCCAAATTGTGACAAAAAATGAAAAATGTTCATTTTCTTCTGTTTTGTTACTGCAGGAAATAAGATACATTTCCTCAACCAGCTCTCCAGATAATTTAGGGGTATACTTCATGGGCTTCAGAGGGAGCTATGCCCTCTGCTCCTTTCCTAGGAGCACTCTGGGGACGCTGGCAGTGGAGGATAAGAAAGCAGGCAAAAATGAGGGAAAAGGATTCCCTTTGTAGGTCTTCCAGGAAGAAGACAGTCACAAACTGAGGATTATCAGCACCTGAGAAGCTGTTAGTTTACAACCCAAAGATTACAGCCTACAGTGCATTTGCTTGTAGGCTTTCTGCAGAGCCACTGTTTGGTTTCTTTAGTCTTAAAGCACCAAGCAACCCTTGAAAATATCTCAATTTTCCTAAAAGTTTATCTTAACATTGATGAAAAACATCTAAGAGAGATTCAAATGTGGTTGAGTTGAGCTACTTACGTTTTTTTCTCACTTCTTGGCTGAAGCACTGCTAAATGGATTTCCTATTCTCAACACCCTATTTTCTGCCCAACTGCTTACCTTCTATGACCTCTCGTTTGGTTTTTCAACATTGCACGGCTGACCTTATATTTTAAATGTTTTCCTCAGAGCCAGAGTTTGCTGATCTTCACAACATGGATGGATGATTTAGGAAGCCTGAAGTTCTTTTTGAGGCAGAAATTTGCTTAGGCCTTGGGCTGACCCTAAGTTAACTTGCTATATTGCACTATGTGATTTTTAATTGTATACACGCACTTAGAGACTATGTTAATTTTATTTGTAAAATTCTGCAAGGTGAGAAGTCCTAGACTCCTAAAACAGAATACAAATAAATAAACAAGAAGCCCCAGATTCCTATGCACGTCAAGTCACTCAGCAGCTTCCTATTTTAGGGTGTCAGACACTTGAATCCTTCATCGCCCTTATATTCAAGTTTCATTTTCAAAGCAGATCTGGAGTCTGTCATAGAGCCACTGGAAAATAAAGTGACACACTGATCGGCATATGCAGACTAGACAGTCTGTTTTTTTGCCATCTGTTCCTGATTAAGAAAGATTCTTTCCCTACAGTGTTGTGGATGACTAGAATTGGAAAGAGGTAATACACAGAGTAAACCACCTAATGGATTTAAATGTCGAGGGACCATGGTAACATTTGTTAACACTACTGGAGGCTAACACCTGAATTAAAGCATTGGTTCTCAAACTGTGATCATCTAGAGAGCCTTTCCTGCTTGACTGCAGAAATGGATGGACCAGGATGGAAATTTTGGGAAGGAAAGCTGGAACATTTACACACTCTGAATGAAAACCAGCTAATTTAAATTGAAACCAGTTAGTGTTGCCCAGTGTTACAAGACCTGCATGTTAGTTCTGTTCACCTGGAAGCTGAAATATTTCCATAGCATTTTAATTTGGCAGACTCACTCTTTTGTGCACCATAGACTGAGTGCCTATATTGGAAACAATGTTAGCATTTGGCATGCTATGCATTCTTTTAATATAAATACAAATGCATTTTTCTAAGACTAATTGTGGAGATTAATCCAATTTGTTTTCATAAAAATCCAACAGTTTATTCAGGGCTGTTAATACTGAACTGTACCTCCTTAGCTCATTGCTGTTAGGGCTTATTTAAAACAGCTATTTAAATTCGGATGCTTTTTTTTTGTAGGCTCAAGGCTATCTAGTAAGAATTTAGATAGATATGAATATTTTAAATAAAGCTGTAAAGCTGCATTGCTGTTATAATTTTATATTAGGGACTTTTTCTTCCAAGCGGTTATAATTTCTGTTCAGTATCTAACTTTTAAAATACATTGTATCATCTTAGTTTTAACAAAGTTAGGCCGTTAGTGGGATCTGGAATTGGATCTGTTTCAGTATCCTGGTGAAGTAGAAGTGATGAAGATGAACCAAGAAACTAAATCACAGAAACCATAAAATATCTTTATGTTAGAAGGAACCAGAAACTGATTTGAGCCAGTGTAGCCTTCTCTATCACGCAGCCATAACCTACGTTTCCTAGGTATCCTGAAATGTCCTCAAATCTAAACCAAGAACAAATACCAAAAAAGAGATTCAGCTCTGAAGCTCACCTATTTCCGAGTGTGACTCTGCTGACTAAAGTACGCTGTTTGCTAACCATATGGAGCAGCGCTGAGTGATTGCCCACCCAATTCACTTTTCCTTAAATCAAAAGCTCCTCTTCAGCTGCAGTCTGCCAGGGAACCATGTCTTCCCCTCTAGTCTCCAGTTTCCTTATTAACAGCCACTGAAAGATCTAGCCACTCATTTCCTATTCTATTACTATCTTCAATATCATATTAACTGATTATTTGTAATAAATGCCAGGAAATCAACTCAATAAGCTGTGTCATCTTCATTAACATTAACTAAATACATAAACAGAGTGATGGCCACATCATCTCATTTATTATGTCCCATCCTGTAAATAAGCACATCAACTCCTTGTCTCACTTGAAAAGCAAAGCCTGAGTATATAGCATCCTCAGAACAGACTTCACTTCCCACGTGCTTCAGCTCTCTTTTGGGATCTGTATTCAGTGCAAGGTAAAGGAGCATTTACAATTCCCTTTGCCAGACTCGTGAAATATGTGGAATGAAGCTTTGCCATCACAGCAGTCAATATATATTTTCATCTTGGCTATAAGATTAAACTTATGTCCTGTCATCATAAAACCAAAGGGGTTGTTCTTGTACGTCTTTTCTTTAAATGCAAACACTGCTCTGCATTTTAATGTAAGTCCTTAATCTGAGTCATTATATATTTTTCACATTTTAAAAAAAGATGGGAGTGTCTCAAAAAAGCTTCTTTCAGGGAAGCCTGCAATGATTCAGATGCTAATCCAAAATTCTGTGGTCACAAAATCAAACAGGAATTCTTTGTTGTGAAAGATACTATACATCTCACTTTTAAGTGACTAAGAAATCCAGTAAGAATAGCTTCTCTCACTATTTTCCTACTTGCAGGTTTGAAGTTTAAAGTCATCATGATACATAGTACTAGGCAGAGAGTTGATAGTCATGCTGATAGTTAAGGCTGCCCAACATTTTCCATTATAAGACCATGTTTCCTGTTTTCAGGTACTCGTAACTTTGCCAAACTTCAACCAGTTGGGCTGAAATTTTCCATGTGGGGTGTTGGTCTCAGGCTACTTTTTTTTTTTAAAGCTTCAGATAAAAATTTGTTTTTGAAAGTTCAGTCATTTCCAAGACTGTTGTTTTGCCTGTTAAAAACTTCCTACAACTGTTTCATTGAGAAGCTCTAGCAAGTCCATGTTTGGGAGTAAGGACTTGAAATTTGGTGGGAGAAAGCAGGTTACCCTAGTGTCCAGGGTGCCTTTTGCTGTTCTCCTGACATTGAATGAGGCAGGGGAAGTTGTGTGAAAGAAGTGTGAGATCATTTAATTAAATACTATCATAATACAAATGCACAAGCAACCTTAATTGTGTCATTTCCTAACTTTTAAGAGCTTGACTTTACCACTTTAACATTGTGTAAGATGGGTTGTTGGGGTGTTTTGGGGAGGCTTATATATATATATATATATGAAGTTCACAAGGGCTCAAAATGGTTCTGGTCTATTTCAAGTTGAATTTTGGGCAATAATTCCAGACAGTTCTTATTTTATCGAAACTTCTTTGCACATCCATATTTTGAAACAAAATGTTTGCCATCAAAATAAGTTATTTTGGTAATAGCAGTATTTATGTGCCTTGCAGTTCCCTGACAACGACTGCACTCTAGCACTATCTATAGTTCTAGGGTAAAGTGACCTCTTAAAGGAAGAATGCGTTTGCTACAGTCTTAACATTGTTCTCTAGTGTCTGGACAGAAAAAAGAAATGCAGAGAAAAGTGAGTTTGTTTCTATAGATACATAGACCTCCCTTGTGTCCACTGCTTGCTGTTTTCAGCAAAACTTTCTGCTTTGAGGCAAGGTCATGGTGTGTGTGTGTGTGTGTGTCTCTCTCTCCCCTCCTCCCTCCGTCCCCAAATTCACATAATCCCAACTAAAGAAACAGCCTCTTCATTTCTTTGATAAAATTGCTATCTAATACACTGGAGTACAGCATATTACATTTAGATTTTCTGTAAAGTTTTGAGTAAAAGTGAGTAAGACATAATGCTCCAATTCTAGAAGCCCAAAGTAAGAAGATTGTTAGAAGAATGGCTACTAAAGCTTTACCTGCTTCTAAACTCCTGGAAAGATATTTGCTTCTACAATGATAAAACATTGTTTAATGTATAACCCCAGCAAAAAAATTTTATGGTTTCCCATAAGATTTCATGATGGTTATCAGAAATGCAAAGACTTTAATTCTTCTGTAAATAATATTTTGTGGCTATGGTAAATAACTTGCAGTAACACATTATATTAGTGTTTTTATCCCATCAGAGGACTGCAATTATTTCAACTTTGTAATGCCCAGCTCTGGTGAGAATACGCCTCATGCTTAATCTACAAGTGATTAGATTTGTGATTGCACAGGTCAGAGAATTTCCAGGAAAACAATACCAGAAAGAGACACCACTATAAGTACAGGAAGACACAAGTGTATCGAATTAAGAACTCAAGAAGTTAAAGAAGAGCCTAATTTCTCAATACTTGCATACATGCGGTTTGACCCTGTTTACAAGATTTACATTCTAAAATGTGTATTTATGGACATTAGAAAATACTCATATTGGGACTTAAGATGATCAAAAAGTTCCTACCTAAACCCATTCAAAGCACCCTGTAAGGTGGACTGTGGCTTTGTTATACTATGGGTCATATTATGTTTCATTTCTCGTTTAACTCTAACTAGCACATTTGACATTGTACAATCAGAATGAAGATGTAGTTTTATCTATTTTAAGTGATATAAGGTAAACGAAAGTAATGAAAGCTGACGTTATTTGAAATCATCTTCCCATAACTGCCCTTTCAAACCAGAGTCTTTTTATTATAAAACCTAAAAGAAAAAGCAATGTGAGCTTGAAAAGACATGGTCTCTTCTTGTTGTGCATATACCAGTTCCAAGTCAACCAGAAGTTACAGAAAATTCAAATCCAATAATATATACAATGCGCAAAGATACCTGCTAATCTCAGTACCCTTAATTCAGTAATAATTATTGCTGGTAACCTGAAGGCCCAATTTTGCTCTTACATGATGTAAATCTGGAGTAACTCCACTGAAAATAATGGAATTACAATGTTACATAACTGGCAGTGATGGAGAAAAGAATCAGACCCTATATGTAGTCAGCATTAGTATTTAAAATGCATGTCACACACCACACAATTTCAAAATTACCTTGTTCTTACCAGTCTGATAAAGCATACATGGGATTCCATTCTGAGTAAACGCCTAACACTTTGAAGACACCATGTTTCTCATTACTAGCAAATGCTGTATCTTATGGCCAGCTATTGAGGATTCTGTGCATCAGAATGGATTGCATTTCTGTATACATACTTTTCATTACATAAGCTGGGAAACAAGGGTTATTTAGCCTCTGACTTTTGTTCTCAAATTACATGATTTTAAATCTGACTCGTGAAATACTCTCTTTAACCACTAAATGATTTTTGACTAATGTCATTTTGAGCTGTACAATAACACCCATCAAATAAAATGATAAATGGCATTTTTCATGCAATAAAGTAAAGGTAAACTTTTGTTTCTCTAGTAGACCTATGTAATTCTTGGTCATATCAAAATTAGCTTCTTCCATGAAGGCAGATGAACCACACCACACATCTGAGGGATGACAATTTTGCCTTGTCCCAGTAACTTATGCAATCAAGCCAGCCATCATGAAAATTTCTTTGATGACTCCTTTTGGCCGCAAGAAAATACTGATCAACGTGGAGAGAATAAGTACAATCAAAACAAATATTCTGAATGTATATGTAACTCCCTTGACTTCAAAGAGGTAACACCAGCAAAGTATTTGGCCCACATTTATACATATAACTCCAACTGCAGTCTGGGATGGAATCCAAGATTCCAAAGTGGGGAGGGATAGCTCAGTGGTTTGAACATTGGCCTGCTAAACCCAGGGTTGTGAGTTCAATCCTTGAGGGGGCCATTTGGGGATTGGTCCTGCTTTGAGCAGGGGGTTGGACTAGATGACCTCCTGAGGTCCCTTCCAACCCTGATATTCTGACAAAACAAGGAGTAATGGTCTCAAGTTGCAGTGAGGGTGGTTTAGGTTGGATATGAGGAAAAAAACTTTTTCACTAGGAGGTTGGTGAAGCACTGGAATGGGTTACCTAGGGAGGTGGTGGAATCTCCTTCCTTTGATGTTTTTAAGGTCAAGCTTGACAAAGCCCTGGATGGGATGATTTAGTTGGGGATTGGTCCTGCTTTGAGCAGGGGTTGGACTAGATGACCTCCTGAGGTCCCTTCCAACCTTAATATTCTATGATTCTATGAACAGTACTTACCCTTGACCAATTTTTTCAAATCGTGTATATTTCTTCTTAGGGTCACCAACACTCACAATGCTTCCTGAAAGAAAAAAGAACAATGAAACTCTCTTGAAAATGAGTATTATATCTTCAGTGACAATCTGTGGCAAGTCAAAAATCCACCATTATTGTCTGGCATCATTGCCATTATGTGCAGTTTAGATTCAATATGATACTACTAAAGCACACAGATTAGAAATAAGAGTAGCAGTTTAATAATTTGGGTGGCATCTACTGTTTTTTTTTTAAAATCCACTGATGAGCATGTTTGCCTCTGGAGCTGGAAAGAAAACTAAGAACACGAACTGTGGAGAAGAGCTCACATAAGACTCAAATATGAGTTAACGAATGAATAAATATGCAAATGAGTGTTTGTATACTTAAATGTTAATGAGTGCTAGCATAACAATGCTAATTTCCTCAGAACTAGCTAGTCTCTTTATGATTCCGCAGGGGAGTTCATACTTTCATATATTGAACCCAACTTTGTTTTGGGACTCAACTTTTATAAACAGTTGACATGTAGAGACTAGGAAGAAAGTGATACAGAGTTTCCTGGAGTGACTCTCCATTATCCCTTCCTTGGTTTGCCTCTTTTAAAAAACAACAGTTAACATCAAATAATTAATTACAGTTTTTGACAATCTTTATGATGTAGGCTTCATTGTGAAAGAGATCTAATTTATTTATATAAGAGCAACTCTGCTTGTCTTCAGTCTGACTTTGATCAGTAACAATTATTTTATTCAATACTTCACAGTGTACATGCATGCTAATCTTACTACATGAAACAGCATTTTAAATGGATTAGAAGAGCAGCAGTATTCTTCAGACTGTAGCTTTTAACTTCTTTAAAAAGTTATCTACATTAATAAGGTGCTGGTAATTTTATAAATAAATTGATCTCAACAACAAGCTATGATAGATGGAGTGCTACCCTCTACTGAATAATTATTGCAACAACAGGCATTGATTGAAAGGCTTTGCATGTAATATTCAGAAAGTTGCAAATGAATTAAGGGTGGGATTTTCAAAAGTGAGTGATTTAGGCACACAAGTCCCATTGAAAACAAAAATGCTAATAATTTGGTAGTTTCTTGCTTGGCCAGAAGTGTAAATGGGTTGAATCAGGAGCAAATAGAGCAGTATTTGGGAAAGTGTGTGTAAGCAGAGTCTGAATGAGCTCTCTCCTGACATCTAGTGGTGAGCTGTGGAAAAGGACTTCAGGAGTTGATCTCATTTGCATGGGCACACCCACCCTGCCTAGGTGCTCAGCATGATAGGATTGCTTGCCCAAATGATCACTTGTGGCTTGTGTTAGATCCCCAGTCTCCTTGTTATTGGGGCAGGAGTAATAAAGGGTTGTTATCCTTGTGTGAAATGAGGGCACCAGAACTGTACCTGGCATACCCTGATTGAGGGACTCGCTAGGCAGGGGACATGGGTTCCAAAACCCAATGAGTTAAGAGAGGGTGGGGGCAGGTACTTGTATCTGTTGGTGTGGGTCCTGTTTAAGGATCCTGAACACCATTTGACTCCCTTTCTCTCCACAGTATAATAAAAGAGCTAATTTAGACTCAATTGAAGGTCATGTCACATGCTGCAGAGCTGAAATCACTGATACCTATAGCTAATGACAGGTTTCAGAGTAGCAGCCGTGTTAGTCTGTATTCGCAAAAAGAAAAGGAGTACTTGTGGCACCTTAGAGACTAACAAATTTATTAGAGCATAAGCTTTCGTGAGCTACAGCTCACTTCATCGAATGCATCCGATGAAGTGAGCTGTAGCTCACGAAAGCTTATGCTCTAATAAATTTGTTAGTCTCTAAGGTGCCACAAGTACTCCTTTTCTTTTTACCTATAGCTAAGTATTAGATCTATTTTGGGACAGTGTTTCTATTGCAAGAGACTGCCCAGTGTGCACCAGCTGTGAGGCTCCTCCACTAACAGCTGAAATCACTGAGAGCTGTGTTGAGTGGTGGGCCCTTAAGACATCTTGTCGAGTGGCCAGCCAGGCAGCTGGCAGAGAGGAGTGGCCATCAGGGTTGCTGGCGGAGAGGGCCAGAGCAGAGCCCTGCAGAGAGGTGCAGCAATGAGCGGCAGGGCAGCAAGCGAGTGCCCAAATCAGCAGAGCATGTAAGGTGCCTCCTTCCCGCCCTTCCACCCAGGGTGGAAGGTGAACTCTGCAGATGAACCTCTGAACTTTGGGGCTGCACTGGGCAAGGACAGCAACTGCGAGTGGGGTGCAGAGAAGGGACCAGCACGTTAAAGGGACTTTGAGTTGCTGGACTTAAGAACCTGACAGGAAAAGGACACTACCCAACCTACTTGAGGGTGGGTCTTTTGCTCATGGTTTATGAAGCCATTATGGTTTAGTGGTGGTGTTTTCCCAAATTAATGCTGAGTTTCTTCCCTCCTTTTATTAAAAGTTTTTGCTATACTCAGACTCTGTGCTTGCGAGAGGGGAAGTATTGCACCCAGGGGGGTGGTATGTAATTGTCCCAGGTCACTGGGTGAGGGCTCAAGCCAGTTTTGTGTTGTATTGGTGAAAAGGAACTCCTAGATACTGAACCCAGCCCTTGTTGCTGCTGGCTCCACCTGGCAGAAGAGTTAGGTGTGCTTAAATTGAGTAATGGAGCCACAATCTTATTTACCCATATCATACAAAATTAATGTCACTTTTTCTAGTCCACTTTCCTAGATAAAACATAAAAACCTGATGAAAAGTAAAATCTAAAAAGATTTAATAGCAGGGTAAAGAGCTACTAAAGATTTAATGTACAGTGTACACTACTAAAATATTTTGAGAAGATTATTCCTTGACTGAGAAAAAATGTCTGGAATGTGATAATGATTTGTGTGCACATATCTGGAAACGTATACCCCTCTCTCTCTCGTGTTTGCTTGTACCTCCAAATTATGAACATCTAGTTGAGCTGCCAGTAATTGTAAATAAGTCTCTCTCTCTCTCTCTCTCCTGTCTATGGTATTACTGTGGTGCTCAGTGCTCTGGCATCTAATGCTGATGGGCGTCTGATTGACTTCTCTCTGGCCAGTGCAGTGGGAAGCACAGATACTATCTGGTGCACCCTTTAGTAAAAAAATCCTGCTGGTCAAGGCAAGATCCCTAATGGGAAGCTGTCGGGAATGGGGATGTGCTGTGGCACATGCTATACTACTCCCCCAACCAGGAGCATCATGAACCACAAGCCAGCATTGGCTACTGATCCCAGCATATGTTCTTGCTGGCTGGAGGTGCAGCAACCGGCTCCCACACGCCTCATCCTATAAGAGTGCAGCACAAGGTATTCTAACTGTATTTTCAGACTCCAAGTCAAACATTTATTGAACTCAGCATTTCCGGGACCTTGCTAGAAGTTAACCAGTTTACACTTAGGTGGAAAAGCAATAATCCCCACTCACTGACAAATGAGTGATAAATGGAAGAGGAAATGGCCTCTCTTCAAGCATGTCATAGGTTTGCTCAAAGCAAACTTCAAACAGAATGACAGTACTGAAATGCTATTGATTCCAGTCCACTTAAGCTCTCTGAAGTTGGCAGAGTGATTATATACAGCCACTAACCAACTCTTTCCCACAGACTGAGAGAAGTGCAGTAAATGCGTTTAAAATAAAAATAATAAAAATGCCATCCAGAAAGGAGAAATGAAATGATTAGATTTTAAAATAATTAAATACTTCCCATGATAGAGCAGTGATTTCTAAGGAATACAGAAACAATTCTCTGTATTGTTCTTTCAGTTGGAGACACACAATCACAATACTTTACTGTCCGCTTTAACCAGAGACTTTTTTGTTTAGCAGGGAAAAAATATATTTCTAATGTTTGTTAGTTTAAGAAACGGCAGCGTCCCACTGACAGTGGCTTGGTATTATCCGTAATTAGAATGAAGGGCATTTTAGGAATAAAGGGAACCCACTTACACAAAAATGCGTCATGGTGAGTTGAGATTCATTATAGCAGAGAGGAGCTGTCTAGCAAAAGAGCCACTTCTTCACCTTGGAAATAATGATATGCTCTCTTGATCCTCTGTAGTGGCAAGGGACACTGGCTGCTGGGGCAGGGTACACCTTAATTTTCATTTGGTAGATGATGCAGCAAGATGAGCCAAACTCTGTTTTACTCCACAGCAGGGACATCTGCACAGAGACTTACTTCTCCTGCATGGAGCAGCGGCAAATGCTCTTTAGCCTGGTCCATGCCACAAAAAATACCTGTTGCTGACAACAGATGCAGCTGAATTGATAATGGACACTGTTTAGGGCCAATCAGAGCCTAGAATAAACTGTGTTCAGCATCACTTCAGAAACTGTACTTAAAACCTGCAGTCTGCAAGGTAGTAACTGCTGTATTCCAAGGGGAGTTGCACAGTGGAACTCTATTAGAGCAGAGATGCTTCCTATAATAGTGAGCTTCCTTACAGGAGTAGAAATCCACTGAAATGCATAATGCAAGACAGGAGTTTTACTGTATTTCATTTTGCTACAAACAGAATTTCACTACAAAATGACTGGTAACTTAAACACAGTGATCAGTATGAGTCTCTAAAGAATTGTATCCAGAATCACTCTAACTTAGTGCTGTGTTGAATACTACTAAATCTGTGTCTGCATAATGTATTATTTTCAGCTAATTGATGGCAATAGTGTACCCATCAAGAGGATTTTCTGGGAGCTCAGTCAGAGGTGTAACAAGACACTGGTTTCCTGCTACAAGAGATCAGAGAAGAGAGACTAACAAATATATGTAGGTCAGAATTTTCGGAAGTGGCCACTGATGTTGGGCATCTCAACTTTCAGGTACCTAATTTTGAAAATTACTTTAGTAAAATTAGTTAGTTTCTCCTCTCCTCTTCCTTTTACACCAGTGCAAATCAGAGTAATTCCACTGAAGTCAACATTATATTGTTGTAAGACCCCAATTTAGGATAGCACCCCCTAATATAGGTCAGCACTTAAGCATGTTGCTAACTTTAAACTTACAGTTAAGAATATGCATAACTGCTGTTCTGAACAGGGATGGACTTAAGCGCATGCTTAAGTACTTTCCCAAATCAAGGCCTAAAACAGGCATATATGAATGCTGAATCAGGACATTTATATTTTACAATTATAATGGAACATACTAATGAATTCATTATAGACAGAATTTCATTTTATCCTATCTCAATACTAGAGCATTTACTCCCCAGTAAAATATGTGATGAAAGTGATCACATGATATTTCACACAGAAGAGACTTAAACTAATTTGAAGACTAGGATTTGGAAGCTAGGATTTCTTTCTAAAATCTCCAAGTCACATATTTGCTCGAGGCAGACCTTCAAAAGACCTTGCTCATGTGGATATCAGATTCCTGAGACAGCAAAAGGAGAGCAGGTGGTTGTAATGCTTCAAAGAAATAAACGGAAATAAATCCAGGGCTCAGTTCTAAGCTGAGAAACACGGGCAATTATAAGTGTACATCTTGAATAATCCATTGCTGCAGGTATACATGCCTCACAAAACCATCAGTGTGCCTGGGGATCTCATGTTAGAAGCATGCCTCAAATATGTAGCCTCAGCTAAAGCAGCCATTATGAGTTGATATGCAAGGGGGTAACTACCTGCACTAGAAAATATCTACTAATTTACTTCATTGTCTCCTGAGTACTGCCCAGCTTCTTTGAGATCCAACTCTTAAAAAAATCTACCATAGAATCATAGAAATGTAGGACCTGAAGGGACCTCAATAGGTCATCTAGTCCAGTCCCCTCAAGGTAGGACTAAGTAACAACTAAACCACTCCTGACAATTGTTTGTTTGTCTAACCTGTTCTTAAAAGCTTCCAGTGATGAAAATACCACAGTCTTCCTGGGCAATTTGTTGCAGAGCTCAACTGTCAGTTCTTCCTAATGTCCAACCTAAACCTCCCTTGCTGCAATTTAATCCCATTGCTTCTTGTCCTATCCTCAGAGGATAACAAGAACAATTCTTCACTCTCTATCAATCTACCAGTCAATCTGCAAAAGGTACCTCGCACTGAAAAATCTACAGTAATGTTTGGGTTCACACTTTTAAGGGGTAAGCTTTAGGATTCATGTCAGATTGTAATGATTTTCGTTAGTCAATACTAGCAGTGATGAACAAGAGACCTGTTGAGCACAGGTACAAGCAGTAACATTTGCCTGGTCAGTGAAGAACCACACTCTCTGCTGTGAAAATAGCGTTGCATTACAGATTATCTCAAACTTTGTATTCATTTTAAGGATACAGTTTTTGCAATTCAGAATGTTGTTGACTTCAGAATCAAATGTAAAATGTTAAAAAAAAAATCTAGAACCCTCCACTGAAATTATTTATCAACTAGTTAGAGCTGGGGACAGACTGAAAGGGCCTATTCTTGGAATCTGAGTATCCATCTGCTAAGAAAGTAGCAATAATCAGTCTTTTGCTCTAGACTTACCAGAGATTGGTGTACATCCCTGGACCATGACCAATATATTTTCTTGGGTAGCTCACAGGTAGACTCATTACAGAATTATTTGGTTAGGAATTAATTGTGACAAAGTCTCATGTACATACTACAATAGATGCATTGATGGTTAGCTACTGAGAGATGCTTGCAGAGATGTAACATAATCAGTTCTCAATGATTTTTAATCAGCATCTGATTACCCCAGATTACTGGCACCAGCTTCTTTTTAGACACTTTTAATGAGTGAAGCTAAAAAGTAAAACTAAACTGAGTATAGTATAAAGACAGATTTCTATTAAAAGGCAATTTTTTCAGGGTTTTACAACTTCCATTATTTTGTATCCATCTTGATTAGATAACATACACCTCACGGCATTTGAGCACCAAACCCAGCTCCAGCTCCCTTTAAAATGTATCCTGTCCTGCAAGAATGGAGCATCTTTATGAAAAGGGACTCAGTCTTTTAAAAGGAACACAACTTCCAGGGCATGAGATTCCCAGAAGGCAGGAGGAATTTTAAAGGGGTTTGACTATGTATATGAATTACATGGTGAGTGTAGTAATATCATATTTTGTTGAGATCCCAACAGAATTTACAAATTGAGCAGGAACAGGCTGAAGTGATGCCTAGTTGGAAGAACTCCAAGGAATACTTAGATGCTACAGGAAGTAGTAGTGGGTATTCCAGCAGCAGCACTGTAATGTAGACCCTGCAACACGATGGCCCCCAGCTACAAATCTCGGGTCAGGTCGAGTATGAAAATGACATTCTTTGGCTTGGGTCAGGACATTTTTAACATCTGTGTGCATGTGACTTCAATTTTCTGACGCCCTCGTCCAACTTCCTATTTTTGCCTCTCTCCTCCTCCCTACTCCCCTCCCTCCCCTTTCCCAGTCTGCTCCCCACCATTCCCCTGCTCCTTCTCTCCTTCCACTCTTCTTTCTTCAGTCTCACTCCTCTCCCCCTACCCCCTATCTGAGCCTCTGGTCAGTGACTAGAACTAACACCCTAAAAGTGCCCGGCATGAAAAAAAGTCAACACTCTTGGGCTTGGGTTGAGTTCTGGTCAAGCTTTAATATTAGGCCTGAGCAGACCTCCAGTGTAGTGCTGCTCTGTATTAACAGCTGAAGCTCTCCACTCCAGAGGCTGCTGCATTCAATGGTTGGTGCCTTGTATAGGTAGTTTTAGTTACCGGACCAAATTCATCCTTGGTATATATAAACGCCAGAGAGTACAGAACTGTAACGAAGATACAGTCATAAGGATCTCCCTTCTATACCACTAAATCTGCAATCTGAGTTTAATACAGATTTATATGAAATCACAACAGAAACAATGGCTTGTAAATATGAGTATTTACATACTAAGGGCTAAGCTAAAGCTTAATGAACTTAGCCAGGCTGGGGCGGGAGGAGAAGAGGTGCACAGCCAAAACAGCAGTAATTGGCGGCATTGTGCCACTGCAGATCCGAAACAGACACAGTACCTTGAGGGGAGGGGATGCTCACCAGCTGCACTTACTACTATTGTAGAAGAGGTGTAATATGTGTTTTCTGCTCAGCCCAATGGACACCTGTTGGGGACTCAGTACACCAGGGGTTACTAGGCAACAGTGTTCAGTGTATCCAGAAATGTGTTCTCTCTTTCTCTCTCTGCTGCACATTAGAAAGCACAGGAAGGGAAATCACAGTTGCCCACTGAGAAGGAAGGGATTCCCTCCATCTCTGTTTCCTGTCCATCGAGCACAACTGCAGTGTGTACAAGAAAGCCCAAGTGTCCCAGTGACACTAAAATAAGGACATTCCTTCTGCATGCCTACAGGAGGGACACATATAGACAATGTTTTGTCAAACAAGAGGTAAGAGCAGGACACTTACTCAATTTCTCTAGGATTTCTTCATCCGTCATCTTGGATTTTTTTCGTTGCCGGTCCGTGTTTCTGTACAAAGTGTTTGTGTTTGAGTTCTCAGGCTGAGGGGTCAAAGCCTCTTTAACTAGTGCTGGTGCAGCAACAGGTTCAATTACAGACCGAGTGTAGATCTGCGACAGAAAATTATTTTGTGCTCAGAAAGATGGGTCTGGAGATAGATCCCCATGAGATTTTATCTCACACATAAATAGAGGCTCTGCCCACTTAAGTGTCACACTGGAAAAAACCAAAAACAAATCATGTTCCTTTACTTACTGTCACCAAAGGCAACTTACATTAAGGTGTTTGTTTCCTTTGTGCATTTCTCAAAACATGGACAATGAAAACTAATGAAGTCAGTTTTATCCTTATTTATAGTCAGTTTCACTTTTAGATTCACCTCTGAAGGGTGACTGTAAAAATGACATTGTGAGGCTCTGTGTCTCATTGATTCAAATTCTCCGTTTACACATACAGCCTGGGAACAGAGAATCAAGCTGGGCTCTTTCTGACCTGAGTTCAAACTCCAGGCAAGAAGTGCTGGGAGAGCAAGAAGACAGACACTTGGGGAAGAGAGGCTGTGCCCAGTTTGGTACTGGGGTGAAAGAATGAAACTTCAAAGAGAGAACAGACACTCAGGGAGGAGAGGAAGGGCCCAGATGAAACTGTAGGTGAAGACTTTGGGTCTGAATTCTGTTTTGAAATACTTTGTGCAGGGTTTAAAAAGTTGGATCCCCAGCAGGGGAAATGTGGTCATTTTAAGGGGAAACTGAGGCAGGCCTCTGCAGAGCCATGCTTGGCTAGTACGGGGCACGACAGGGAAGGCGCATCTCTTGACAATCTGTAATAAAAAGATTTTTGGAACTCAGTTAAAAATGCTGCTGAAGATGCATGAGGCAGGAGCGTATCCAGATCATCCTCCAGAGCAGTGGTGGGCAACCTGCGACCTGTCAGGGTAATCTGCTGGTGGGTCACATGTGGCTCGCGGGCCTCAGGCTGCCCACCACTGCTCCAGAGCCCATGATGGCTCTGTAGAACAAACAGGAGTAATAGTAACAAAAACTTGTTTTAGGTCAATTAAGTCAGAAGATAGGAGTCTGAATATACTGGGTGTAGCAGTCGTGATGCAAACCTCACCAAAGCCAATGTCTGCTAAGCTGAATCACAATGATCAAGTTAGATTCAGCAGAGCTGGATATGGCTGATTTGTATTTTCATCCTCCATAGCAGTGCATTTAGACATGACAGATCCCACCATTATAATAAAAGGCCTTATTATTTTCATGATGGGGACCATATCTTAATAGAGTCATTATCCTGTGGAATTCCCTCCTTCAATTTGTGATCTCGCAGATCACTTCTCCCATTTACAACTGTGTATCATGGAATAGCATCATTAGGAAAACATTTATATACTGTATCTGTCTTTTAATATGACAAATGCTTTGTCCTGTTAGAAGACACGGAATCGCACTGTCTATATTTGCTCTTCATTTCATCTCCCCATCACATCTGTTCAGTTTCTCTCTCTCTCTCTCTCTCTCTCAACAAGGAAGCAAGGAGGAGAGCTAGCGCTATTGTAAGCCTTCTCTCCACTGACCATGGCTAAGTCCACATTTATATATCTGTATTTTAAACAACATAGTATTACATACACACAAACACAATATAAAAACTGAACTTAGAGTTTCACAAAACCTATTGGCATAATGGAAAAAGCTCAAGATTACATGAAAAGCCTCAAATCAGAACCTGCTCGCTTCTGTAGGTTCATGGGCATTAAAAGCGATAGTTAGGATTCTAACACTGAGTCTTCACCCAAAAGGAACTCTATACACTTTCCTATTATAACAGATATATCTCTCAGTTATACCATATGATGATAACAGTAACCAAAGCTGCTAGTGAGCTTACTGATTTTGTATGCTCAGGTCGTGGTGCAATAACAGGTGGAGGTTCATTGTCATCATCTTCTTCTTCTTCTTCTTCATCTTCATCCTCTTCTTCTGAAACTGGGGGAGCTAAAGGGGGTTCTGATGCAGTTTTTGTGCTCTGTGGATAAAAGGCAGTAGCATAACTGATTGTTCACTTATTGTTTAAAGACAGCATGGGAGGCTTGTTAATAACGTACAGCATAAATCTACTCAGACACAGCAGAGAATTTTACATTTATATTTAGTTGTAGAAACCTCAGTTGTTAGTTGCATATGGTGCATTCTTTTTCTATGATTACAAATACAAGTATTGTTTGGTTAATTCATTTTGGTGTTTTTCCTCTGCCTCTTATTTATTCATGGCCAGTCTTAGTAAGATACTAGCATTTGGGCTAGTGAATTGTATCCTGTGCTGCATTATTAGAGGAATTAAGTTAAATAAAGGCAAATAAATCATTCATTTACATACTTAATGAAAGACTAATTTAACTGAGAACAATACTTGAACAGATGCAGGAGCTAGAAAATCACCTCTAGTTCCTGGTTAATTGCTTCGGCAACATGTTTGCAGAAATGGTAACAGTTTAAGGACATGATGGGGACCACATCTTAATAGAGTCACTATCTTGTGGAATTCCCTCCTTCAATTTGTGATCTCGCAGATCACTTCTCCCATTCACAACTGTGTATCATGGAACAGCATCATTAGGAAAACGTTTATATACTTTATCGCAGTAAGTGATTCTAAGTCGATCTAAGATATGTCGACTTCAGCTACACTATTCTCGTAGCTGAAGTTGCGTATCTTAGATCGATTCCCCCCCCCCAGTGTAGACCAGGCCTAATTAACGCACTTCAAGGCTCAAAGGATCCCTCATTAAGTCTAACAGGAAATTCTGCATTATAGAGAAAAGCTATTCATTTTTTTTATTATTTTACCCAGCATAATATTATTTTTTTCTGTTTAGATGCTTTTCACATTTATCTTCATCTAATGCTTAATGCTTAGTATTTCTGCTCTTTGCCAGGTTTCAGTGAATCAGCAGTATAAAGTTAATGGGGCTGCAACTACCAGAAATCTAGCGACTAAACCTAAAATCATAGAATCATAGAATCATAGAATATCAGGGTTGGAAGGGACCCCAGAAGGTCATCTAGTCCAACCCCCTGCTCAAAGCAGGACCAAGTCCCAGTTAAATCATCCCAGCCAGGGCTTTGTCAAGCCTGACCTTAAAAACCTCTAAGGAAGGAGATTCTACCACCTCCCTAGGTAACGCATTCCAGTGTTTCACCACCCTCTTAGTGAAAAAGTTTTTCCTAATATCCAATCTAAACCTCCCCCATTGCAACTTGATGTGGACTAATGGCTAGAATTGCTAGAAGAAGAATAGACTGGGGAAAAAAATCCAATCAAACATTTACCAAATGCTGAAGGGAATTTTATAGGGTGATTAGGAGAAGGAACACAGAGAATAACATGATTATCAAAGCAGGATCTTAAGCTGACTGGGGACACTTGTTCTAAATAATCAGGTCTCTCACATAACCTGTGAGATGATCACTTCTCTTCAGTACAGTACATGGTATCAACGTTAGAAGGGACAGAAAAGATTGTATGGATCATCCAGTCTAAACCCCTATAGTTTGCAACTTTGCCAGAGTTTGGAGCTGTCTTAGTGTAGGTGGGAAAGAGTATATATTATTCTGTAGCATATCACATGACTAAAGTTTCCTGTTTAAAATTCATATTTTACAAACTTACACATTTTTGAAAAATAATTATGCAATAAAATCTCACTTCTATGATGCCAGACCATAACAAATCATTTCCATACCCTAGAAGGGTTCCACAGTTGATGTGACAACACTAGAATTGTGAAGCTACACTATATACGATAACCTGAATATTTAATACCAGACTTGTATTACTGGGTGAAATTCAGTTAGTAGGATTTGAATGATTTCTTTGTACTGCAATAGAGCTCTGACCTTCCCTCTTATATAAGATTCCTGTTGAATCCCTTGAGTAGGCTATTCTCTTGTAGGAGCTTGTATCTTGCTACTGGTTATATGCCATGAGACACAGTGATAGTTCCTAAGGACATCATAACCACTGGTAAGAACCACTTTTGAAGGCCATACTGATTATATTCCTATGTGATTGCAGTGTTCTTCCAGAAATGTATTTTATTATGGATAATGGATCTGGCTTTAGTTAAAAAATTTAACTGTGAAACTGAGTCACTGAATTTAAAATAAAGGCCAAATCCCTAATTAATTATTGATATTTAATGCAATAATGTTAATACTGATAAACTCAGTCAATATTAATATGTACATCATAAATATATCTCTGGGATTTCCACAGTAATTCAGCATTAATTATAATGGACCAATATTTAAAACTTTCTTACAAATTATTTCAGTGAGTTCTGAATAATTTCTAATCTTATGTTCAGTCATATCTAATTAATCACAGAAGTACAAAAGCAAAAAATTTTAGTAGAGATTTTATTTTAAGATGGAAAACTACACTAAAGTGTAGTTAGAGAGCCTGGAATAACACACTGTACTAAAGAATATAAATCATAAAGGGCTGGGAATAGTAAGCAATTCCTCGTCAACAAACCCAGACGTTAGTCTGTCAGGTATTATACAGAAAATTAAAAATAGCCAATGGAATCTAAATACCACTGCTGCAAAGATGTTGTGTCTGACTTCTTTCAGCGGAGCCAACTGGTATTCTGAATACCAGAAAATTCAGAGTTTATGGCTTACTCCACCACACTTACACAAACACCATATATGAAATCGCTGTTATTTTTTTACACTCACCGAAGGATGGGCTGCTATGTATCCATGGGCGCTCTTATCTGAAAGGTTCAAAAGAAGATTGGCTAGACACTTTTCATCACAAAGCTTGGTCTGGGGAATCCAGCAGAACAAGTTCTTCCAAAATTCATCGGATTTCATTCACAACACCCCTTTGGCAAAACCAGTTACTTTATAAAGATGACAGCAAGGTGGTGGAATGATCCAGGTTATTTTTTTTACTACAATGTCTGCATTTCACTTTAGTGTCTGTTTTCCATGTTTCACTTGACCCTTTACTATCCCAAAAGAGAGGGGAAGTGGTTCGGCACAAGTCTCTCCCCAATAAGGAAGGCAGTTTGAAGTCAGGCTTATGATAAAGTCACGTGGATAAAAAGAATGCAAATACATGCATTTTTCTTTCTAGTGGGGTCAAAACCTATAGATAGAAAAGGTTTAGTATAACCCTCCTCATATTGTGATTGTTCTATTACTATGGAGCCACAATAGCAACTCCCTAAGAATGTACGTCAGTTTTCCTTCTAAAGTGGATTATGAACACATCATCCCACTAGCTTTTGCAAACACACACACATGCACAAAACTCTGACAAGCCTGAAATTTTGCATGTTTGATATCTTATTCCAGCATTCATTGTTATTTTATTGTTATTGGGGGTAAATTTAAGATTAGTCAGGCAATCAATTTTTTGAATTACGGGTCTCAGTTGATCCACCAGGTTCAAGGAAGTAACTGTCTCTACTGGCACTGATGGAGGCATTTTTATTAGCTCTATCAGATGAACAATTTCAGGTCAAGAAAGTTACAGATGCTGCTCACATGCTGCTGGGTTTGAATGCCACATTAGCAGAAATAATAGCTATGTTTTTACAGACTTAACTGTATCACAACATTTTTGTGTAGGAACCAGCTCAATAATAAGGAGAGCCATGATACAGAAAAGAACACATCATTACTAAAGGCACACACACTCTACCCAGTCTGAAGCCTCAGCTTCCTTGGTAGATGTGATTTATTATCAGGCAACAGGGTTCCTTTAGCTAACAAGGAAAAAAAAGAAAAAACACACTGAAAAAGATATAAACTAAAATTCAGAATTATTCTCCTTGAAAACATTTTCTCCATGCTGCTTATTTACCTTGCAGAATGTACAGAAAACCTAGGAAAAAAGTGTCACATTTGGATGCTTCCAAATTATGGCACCTTGATTGCAGTGAAATCCCCAGAATGAAGATGCTACAGCTTCTAGAAGTACTTCCTTCTCATCCAGATTCCTAGTAAGACTCCATGACCGTAGAAATGTTGTATTCATTTCATATATTTATGCATAGCACCCATCTCCCGTGCAGATCACTAATTATTTGTAGCTTCAAAATGAAAGAGCCAGTGACTGTTTCACAAATCCTCTTATTTAATTTTGAAAACAAAGTAACAAAAACAACCAGATTATCCAATTACTCTTCCACATTTGCAACTGCATCTTTGGGAGGAAGCAGCATTCAACTCGAGGATATTAGATCTTTCCTTGTCATTGGAATGTCTTTCTGGTCACTTCTTTGCACTTCAAAAACATTTGTTTTACTTTTGAACCAGTTTGGCTTTCAGTTTCTTGCACAACATGGCTTCAACTTACCTCCTGAAGTAAAGCTCATGTATTTCTGGTTGTTAACTGTCTCTTTGGAATCGTAGAATTTGAGAACATCTAAAACAGCTTGTGGATTCTTCTTTTGCTCTAGTTTTGTTATATTGGAGGTCTGTAACAGCCTGGCCCACTGCTCTGGAATTCCCTATGGATGCCAAGTAGAAAGAATGCTGATTTAGGAAATTCAGCAGCCACAACCAGCATAGCTCCTTACCAAGAATCCCATGCTACCTGTAAGATTACTTTCAGAAACTTTAATTGATGCCTTACATTTAAAATAAGAAACTGACACAGTAGATGTAATCATTCTCTTCTCTATCAAAATACAGAGCTAAAACCAGGATCCAACTTTTAAAAAAGAAAAGAAAGTTATGACTGACAGGAAAAAACGTGCATGAAACTCGTCTTTAAATCAACTCTGCTCTTCCATGGAATAATGATTTAAGGCTTAGCTTGTTTTCCTGGGTGATTAAGTGCAGACATAACAAGACTACTCTATATTTGTGGACCACACAGTGTATTTTAGGAGCTTTACACTGGATTTTCAATGCTTAATAATGGAAATATATAGTTGCTGTTCTAATTTAAAAGATTAAACCCCCTCCCTGATACATTTATTTGACAGTACAGTATGTCTAAATCAGGGGAATGTTGTTTCTAGTTTGGAGAAGGGGGCAACAATTTGGATTGAAATGTAAAAATTGTAACACTGAGTTGTAACACGGCTGCTGCTGCTAAGGAAGTCTCTTTTTTCAGCACCCTTAGCTCTCTATGCTGGTTATTAAAAATTTATAGAAAGTAGGAACTCAGAAAACAGGCTGGAAGTGCCAAAGCCTAGCATGAGTTTTCAATCATCTTAGGTGTAGGGTGACATTTGGAAATCGATCCAGTCTTGGAAAGCTGCAAATTTGCATTGGAATATTATTGTTGACAAATTGCTTTAAACATCCAGTATAATTTCCTAAGTTTCAGAACCTACAATTTTCCCCTTTTACCACACAGCCAACATCTAGCAGCGAATCATAGGAGCTACCGAATAAAGACTATACCTGAGGTGCATCTATGCGTAACCTTGGTGCCACCCCAGTCTAGATATACATTTTACATGGCTTCTTCCTACGAAGTTCTCTGAAAATCAATGTGTTACATGGGCCTCCAGAGTTTTGGATTAATGACAAAAATGTGGGATAAGCCAAGCAACAAATCTACTGCACACACATGAACCTGCTGCTGCAGTGCTATGACATCTCAAAGAAGCACTTTGATGCAAGCTTCTTTTGGGCCTGTGACGCACCTCTGGGAGCTTCCCTGTGCACATCTGTGAGCCATAGAGATCTGGCTGTAATGGACGTAAATAAAGAAAGAAAAGAAAGTTAAAACAGAATGTGGGACAACTTAGAAGGTGGTAAGGAGGTGAAACCAATGGGCCAAAATGGGGAAAATCCCATCTAAAGTGGGAGAATTATGAGGTAAATACCAAATAGATTAGGTGCTGGATAGGCTACAGGAAGACAGACTTAGGAAAAACAGAAAAACCACAATTGTTCCAAAGTTTGGAAGCATCATCCCCCTTTTTACCAGGTTTTTTCCCCTCCCTTACAAAAATATATTACTGAGGATTCATGGCAAGCGACTGTAAAAATTACTCTTTTTTCTGTTTTTTAAAACCAGTTTAGCAATTTTTAACAGCTGTATGCAACTTTTTCCATTGCTTTTCCAGTCCTGAGATCATAACTGGCCAGTGCACAAGTGAACAAAGTGCAACTGAGAAAGTAGTTGTCAAATTCAGATTTCATATTAGAAAGTCAAGTGTTGCATTAATACAAGTAATGTATGTGTCAGAGTGAAAAACCTAGGAAACTTTGGACAGACATTTGTTTAGGTCACTAAACATTTGTTTAGGACACTTTGGATCTAAAGCCATGACTTCCTCCAACTGGCTAAAATCTTAATCAAGAATCTTTAAAAATTTGGGGTGGGGCCAATTTTTATTCCAGATTGGGGGTCAGGAAACTATTTCACTAAAAGGCATGCCTTACAAAATTCACTTTAAAAACAAAACGAAACAAAAAAAACCTACAAATCCAGAGCCTTCCTCCCCTCAAAATAATTGCAATAACTTCTTCAAAATAAATAAATATAAAGCTAAACACGCATGGTTCCACCCAACAGTTTCCAATCAGTTTCATTTGGTGCTTTGTGCCCTAATTCCTAGCAATCATGGTTGCTCCAAGCACAGTGAAATGGAGTTTTAACATGCATACATGAGTAACAACATAGCTTGATGCTAAAACCTTAGAGCCAAAACTCAGGATCCCATGCAGGTGTTCCTGATTCCGATTCTAGATGCAACTAATAGCAGTCAGATAATACAGACACGAGGGTGATTAACATTGGGTGTTAGAAATGTTTCTATGCATTGCGCATAACCCATAAAGCAGACATGGCTGGCATGACAACCACTGTAATCGCTTGAAATTTAAAATATTTTCACATTCCCATGGCACTTCCAAACTTTTGACAGACACACACAGTGTGATCACTAAACAGTGGGAATTTTTTTAAAAAAGTTGTGTAGCTATTGGCAGTCCCTTCAGCAAAATTTACTTACCGTGTGACTATTTGGCTGACAAGAGACTTGTGTCGAGGCTGGGAAAAATCAGGGAAGCCAAATACTTGTGACTGGAACTAGCTCGTGGCTGTGGGGCAAACTGTGATCCTTAATGGAGCAACATTTCTTTTGACTTGAATGGGCTTTTTGCTGTATTAAGTACTGCAGAAATATGCCTATACCAACAAGCCTCATGATCACCAGGCTTTTTTTGGGGTAAGTATATTCTGATGGCGCAGCCATCTCTTTATGGCAGCAGCCCATTGAATTAACTTCTGCACTCTCATGCTTCAGGAGCAAGTATGTATTGTTGTAGAAATAACTATCCAACAAAGTGTGGCTGGACAACAGGAAGCTAGTGCCCATAATTTAAAAGGGGAAAAAAAGTAATTGAAAAGAAATCACTAATATAAAAGTGGGTCTGTGCACTTTTAGTCCAGAAAGATGTTGCTTTCTGTAAGAGGTGAGGGTCTGTGCTAATGTACTGCCCAATGGCATTAGATGTGAAAATAAGAAGTCTGATGCTGCAGACCTACTGTTTTGACACAATGGATGCGGGCAACAATATTAAAACTGATCCAAATGCTGATCTCTGAAGTGCAGGTAGAGGGTGCCTCAGACCTGAAAACTTATTTTTGTTGTTGTTCCACTCCTTTTTGTTCCAGATGGTAGGAAAGTGAAAATGACTGGGATCATTTTCTACTGGTGCACCAGGGAAGATAATTGTGATCCATTTCACTTTTCTTCCAGCCAGAACACAGAAGGGAATGAGCACAGGGAAGAGAGACAAAGAGAGCAGACTGAGGAGTGCACAATACAGAAACAGGAAAGAAATAACAGAACAGTAACTGGGAGAACATTGAAAAAGGGGCTCAGAGAAAAGAAGAGAGAACACAAAAGAAAAGGAAGGAAGAGGATAGAAAAGGTGGAAGAGAAAGAGATGGAAAATGTAAACACAAAAGGAGGAAAATAAAAAAGTGACAGAATGTAACATGGAACTGAGAAATGGCAGCAAAGATTAAAGTTAGCTGTCAAGTAGTTACAGAGAGAGACAGACTGGGAGGGATAAAAAATAAAATGTAGAGAGAATTCCAGAAAAGTATTCTGAAATTGATATATTTGTTGCGATTTCTAAGGGCAGAAGACCAAATCTGGCGGTCTAAACTCAATCTCTACTCAGGCCTTATTTAGGGAAAATTCCCAGTGAAGTTAATCAGGCTTGCCTGAATAAGAACCTCAGGATCTGGCCCAGAATATTTTTTTTAGAAGTCATGTCTATTCTTTAAAATCCAATATAAAATATTCTGAGTGTAACATTTTCAAATTACTAAAAGCTCTTCAATTCTAGTTCTCTGATAAAGAGGTATTGCCATCACACCGCTTTCATTTTATATGTATTATTTTATTTTATTTATTTATTTAGGGAAGCAGAAATGTTCTAGTTTCCTGAAACATGTTAAAGAAACAGAAGCAGCAACCAAAACAAAAATCACAGAAAAATTGCATTTGGTGCCCAGATTTTGGAAGCTAGTGGCACATTTGCCAGCAAGCCACAAAATGATTTGTCTCATCCTGCCTGTTTTATTTACACAGCCAATCAACACTAGCACTTCCTACCATTCAACATATTTGTGCAGCACAGTCTGATCCATCAGCTCACTGGGTACTGAAGGTATGAAAAGTTACTGGGAAAAAGTAAGAGTAACTCTCTATCATGTTAGGCTTATTATTTAATTAGTGATTCCAACACCTAACTAGTGACCCAATCCAAAACTCAATGAAGCCTTCCATTGGCTTCAGGGGCTTTGGATCAGACTCATTTTCCCCATTACTTGAGCTTAAAACACATTGCATTAACTCTTCCCACTAATCTTACGTGGCAACTTGACTGTTATATTACTACCCTACTCAAGCTAAAAGCATGCCTGATTACCTAGTCTTTGGACAGGGAATACCTCAGAGGTTGTTTACTGAAACAAAATGATCAGCCTTCCACAATGCCTGTTCTGCAGCTTTCTGCACTGCTCTAGAGATGTCTATAAGCCAGTTAGACTATGCCCCTTAGGGCCAGATGTGTGTGCACTCTAGCCACAAAACAGCTTACAAGACTTATCCAGGCAGGCACCTGGGTTCTTCCTAGTTTTCATTTTCCACAGGCACTCTGCTGTTAATCCGAGGGAAGGCGGGGGGAGGAGAGGAGAGGAGGGAAGGGAAGCAGCCGGAATCAGAGGTAAAGTCCTGAAAATATCCAAATCCAACAAGTCTGTTTTTTCTCAGCCTGACTGCTGTCATCAGCTGAAGTTTCTGGCTGCAAAAAACTATTTCACTGTCAAGGAACTGGGAGACTTACTAAAGGTTCAATATGGAGGTTACTTACAGTGAATTCCCCGGTGACTGCATCAAACCCCACATGAATCGTATGTTCAAAATCTGAAGGAAGAGAGATCTCAGGACGCTCTTTCTCTTTCTTCTTATTGGCTAGAGGCAAAAATGTTAACATGCGCTTATTTTCTGCAGTTTTTTCATTCACAGTATTTACAATCAGGTTCAGTAAAAGTAACCATTTTAAACTGGGGAACAATTAATTCAAAGGGAATCTTATCCGCTACATAGACCCAGGTTAATGAAGTGCCAACCTAATGTATACCCCTTTTTCGAGGTGGCCAATGAGATTGTATTTGATTTTCTTCACATGACCAAATCCAGATTACAGCTACCAAGAGTCAAGCAAAGAATCCACTTTAAACAAATGTAAAAGCCTTCTTAGGCATCTATAAAAAGGAATCAGGCAGGTAAGTTATTTCCACCATCATTTCTCTTTTTAATCAAGCCTTCATATCCAGTGGCTAATACTTGTTTGATTTATATTTTCAAAACTCTGAAGTTTGTCCTAACAGATTTTGATGCTTCTTGTGGAAGGAGCTTGATTTTTTGGGGGGAGGGGTGGGGAGAAATCAATAAAAGTTGCATTTGCATTTCCTCTCCATCCTGTTATAGCCCTTTTGTAAAGTATCATATCTTATGGTTGTCCGTTCCCAGCACTCTTCTCCATTGAAGAAATGAATGGTAGCACCACATCCATGACCAATTTTACTGAGTATTCAAATGACAACAAACAAAATTTTGGCCGCTGGCCGGTGACCAAATGAAGGTACTTCAGGAGCACTCACCTTTTGGGTCTGGCAGAGTTTGAGATACTATGAATGACAACCCTCTATAAGACAAAAGGTACCTCCACTAACACATTGAATTAGAAGTTACAGTGAAATAACTGTTCATGCAACAAATTGTGTTTCGGTTACAAAAACATCTGGGGAAACCTATCCAAATCCAGGCAGAACCCTAGTTAAAATATCAAATATAAGCTTATGAATATACCTAACTGTAGAACATATTTACCGAACTCTCAAATACATCTCTAAAGGCTACATATAATTCAGACACTCTGTTCAAACAGCAGGAGTCCACTGACAGTACAAGCTGAAGTATTTTGTTTCTTTGGAGAACCATCATATTTTACAAACTGAAACCATACAGGTAGATTGTATAGAACACAGGTGGCCAACCTGTGGCTCCGGAGCCACATGCGGCTCTTCAGAAGTTAATATGAGGCTCCTTGTATAGGCACCGACTCCAGGGCTGGAGCTACAGGTGCCAACTTTCCAATGTGCCGGGGGGGTGCTCACTGCTCAAGCCCTGGCTCTGCCACAGGCGCTCTCCCACTCCACCCCTTCCCCTGAGCCTGCCATGCCCTCACTCGTCGCCTCTTCCCCCCAGAACCTCCTGCACGCCATGAAACAGCTGATCAGGAGGTGCAGGGAGGGAGGGGGAGGCACTGATCGGTGGCGCTGCCAGGGGGTGTGAGGCTCTCGGAGCAGGGGGAGGGGAGTGCTGATGGCGGGGCTGCTGACGTATTACCGTGGCTCTTTGGAAATGTACATTGGTAAATTCTGGCTCCTTCTCAGGCTCAGGCTGGCCACCTCTGGTATAGGACATAGCTATTTGCAGGTTCTTTTATCCTAGCGCGGTGTGCACTGCTGTTGAAGGGAGAAACAGCTTCCCTGTGGGACAGCTTTGCCACTTCAGCTGAAATAGCATGTGCTAAAAAGGGGGCTAGAATGTATTTGAATTTCTATCTGCAATGTGTTTTAGTTACTAATCCCAATTCGAGAAAGAAGATGTTAATAAAATGTTGTTAGAATGCACATTGCATCATCTCTAGTGCTTTAAACTGAAAATTTCTGCAATATACCCTTGAAGCCAGCTCTTCCTTTCCTCCCTTCCCATCAGTTTAATACAAATATTTAGGGAACTGATTTATAAATTCTCATCATGTTCCTAGACTGACTGGCTCTGCAAATCTGATATGATGTCACACGAACACTCACAAGGTCTCCAGAGATCTATGGGGCCATGATTTGCGTCTTTAGGCACTGCTGTAGTACAAATTAATAAATAACATGGCAGCTGCAGGCTAAAGGAAGGTCTGATATAAAGCACTGGTTTTGGGGGGAAAGGAGCACCTTCTCCAAAGGTGTGGTAGTCATGCTGTGAACCTGCATGTTTGGTCAGCAACACGCATGACAGTTTAGTAAGAGAGCAAGAAGTGACTGTGCATTCCCTTCATTTGTCCTTCACACTCCCTGGATACATTATTAAGGATAGCCAAGTTGTATAGAAAAAGTTGCATGGCAGCAATTTTGTTGAGAGACTTATTTCCACAAGCAAGTTTCCTGTTCTATTGACAGAGAGCAGTGGGGAGCTGAGTGAATGGAGTCTTTGTTCTATAAATATTCACATTTTGCACTTTTATTTGCATCCAAGCCAAATCAGACTTCTACCTTAAACACTAAGCTAGTGGCTTTTTATTTTGCCTTTCCTGATGAGTGACAGCATTGGGTCTGCCAATAGATGACATTAGTGAAGTCCTTCATCTGCTCCCTGAACTCACTGTGTGTGCATGCTCCTGCACAATACCATAGTCAAGACACAAACCAGGTCCCTCTTGGTTTGCAGGCAAACCAATATGAGCTGTGCTAATCTCATTTCAGAAGGAAGTGTTTCTTTCCCTGTTTGACCTTAATGTCACTTTACACATCCAGTTAGTCGGCAGAGAAAAGTCAACTTTCCCCAAAGTTAGCACACACTGCCCTTCGTACTGAAAGTATAGGGTATTTTGAATTCTTTATTCCCATGCCCATAGTGTTGCATTTATCCTAATTGAATAATTACCTGCTGCATTTCTGCCCAAGATCCTAACATCTACACAATGTTAACTCATAATTTATTTTCCTTCAGCACTTGGAAGAGACAATAGTAATATATCAAATCAGAATGCCAGGGTTTTTCCTTTCATCTATAACGAGTTGTTACTTAATTTTCAGTAATAAGAGATCATATCCTTTCAGTGTATGTGACTGTTTATTGTATATAACAAAATTGGCTTTTCCTAGCTTGCCACTTGCAAGTGACTGCAGCAAAAATTGGATTTAAAGGGTCATCAAGTTCAGTTTAAAGGAACAGTCAAATCTGTAAGTGAAATTAGGTGCTATACAATATGTTCTATCAAAAATTGGAACTTGTTATCCTTTACAGGATGCTCATCCGCAGTGACAAGCATTGTAGATCACTTCAGGAGACTTGTTTCAGAGTAGCAGTCGTGTTAGTCTGTATCCGCAAAAAGAACAGGAGTACTTGTGGCACCTTAGAGACTAACAAATTTATTAGAGCATAAGCTTTCGTGGGCTACAGCCCAGTTCATCAGATGCATAGAATGGAACATATAGTAAGAAGATATATATACTTACAGATAAATTGGAAGTTGCCATACAAACTGTGAGAGGCTAATTAGCAACCTCTCTGGCCACTCAGTAAAAGATTTAAGGGTGGCAATTTTGCACCAGAAAATCTTCAAAAACAGACTCCAATGAGAAACTGCTGAGCTTGAATTAATATGCAAACTAGATACCATTAACATGGGTTTGAATAGAGACTGGGAGTGGCTGGGTCATTACACATATTGAATCTATTTCCCTAAAGTTAAGTATCCTCACATCTTCTTGTCAGCTGTCTAAATGGGCCATCTTGATTATCACTACAAAAATTTTTTTCTCCTGCTGATAATAGCTCATCTTAACTAATTAGCCTCTCACAGTTTGTATAGCAACTTCCAACTTATCTGTATGTATATATATATTTTCTTACTATATGTTCCATTCTATGCATCCGATGAAGTGGGCTGTAGCCCACGGAAGCTTATCCTCTAATAAATTTGTTAGTCTCTAAGGTGCCACAAGTACTCCTGTTCTTTTTTCAGGAGACTTGGCATGTATGCATGGCATACCTCTGCTTAAAGACTGCATTCAAAACACTGATAACATGTAAATTAAATAAGGAATTAGATGTCTATATTTAACCCCACTGTCTAAACATTTTGACACTTTTCTATTCCCTGCAACCCAAATCACATACATTCCATGTGAAGTGATGAAATATATAATGTGATGGGCTGACTCCTCTGCAAGAATATCTGTAATTCCTTATGTTATAAATGATCTCTGATAAATTGGCCAATATAAACACAGCTGTCAAAGTTTGGGAAATGTGAAATCACCCACCACATCTGCAACAATTATTACAGATCAAAAGATGACAAGGAAATAGACAGTGTTCTGTCTGGTTTCTCCCAGTCACACTATTATGATGCTAAAAAACCATCTCTTTGGCAGTAAAATGTGACTCATTTAAGTGGCAACTTTTTCATTTCTCTTGTAAGGGAAAGAACAGCTTGCCCTTTTTTCACCTACTCATTTCATTGTTTAATTCCCTTCTATCCCCCCTTCATTCTGTTCTTTTCTCTGGGTCCTTTCTTTTCTCCACCCTCTTCTCATCTTATTCTAATCTTTCCTCCTTCTCCCTTCTCTTCTACCCCAGCATCCCCATTCTTTTCTTTCTCCTCCTTTCCCCCTTATCCCAACAGGTTTGTTTTTCCTCCATTTTCTTATTTTTTATGTATCTGAGGCAACTTAGCAACGAAGGGCCAGATTCTGCTCTCAGCTACACACGTCTAAATCTTCATTGGGTTTAATATTGTTAATACTACTAGCATTTACACCAATATAGCTGAAAAAGGAGAGTCAGGTGGATACATTTCCTTTGTGATAATTTAGGTTTAATTTCCCATAATTTCCTTACTGGGCCACCACTTCCCGCTATATGATAGTACTTATTTTTGCAGAGCAGCAAATCCAGGCGATTTAGCGAGAATGAAAAAGAAGGCTCTACCTACAGGACTGCAACAACCACCAAAAAAACCCACCCCAGAACCCAGGCAATTTCCCTGAATGGCTCTGCTCCCAGTTTTCCTGAAGGAACAGAGCCCAGCTGGGAGGAGACGCACAGCCTCAGAATCCCCTGTAGCTACTGACTTCTATCATACTTAAGAGGAAGGAAAATGGTTAGAGCACCAGCCTGTGATTTACAAGACCTGGTTTCAATTGCCTTCTCTGCCACAGGACTTTCTGTGTGACCTTGGGCAAGCTATTCAGTCACTCTGTGCCTCAGTTCCTCATCTGTAAAATGGCAATAATACTTCCCTACCTCACAGAGGTATTGAGGAAACACACATTGCAGACAGAGGAACTTAGATACTGTAGTGATTATGAGCATATAATTACTTAACACAGATTATTTGTATTGTGGTAGCACCTAGGGGCTCTAGTCATGGATCAAGCCCCATTGGACTTAAAAAGATGGTCTCTACCTCAAAGAGCTTAGGAACTAACAATGAAGTGAGAGATAACAGGTGGATACAACAATCAGACAGGGGAAGCACAAGGAAACAATGAGACAGTACTGGTCAGCACGATAAGTAGTGGTCACAGCATACCAGCTATCTATCCATTACAAAGAAAGGTTGACAGAACATTTCAAGTAGTGTAGCATATCTCAGGCCTGGTGAATGAACAAAGGATACAAATGTCCTAGTCTGTTTAAGGAGAAATATCCTACGATTCTCTTTCTCTCTCGTTCTGTTTAAAAGGTCTGATAGCATGATATTATAATAAATCTGTGATGCTGAAATCAGTTGTACTGGATAAATGAACATGTTAAAGTAATGTTGTGTTTGTAACGAAGACTTTCAAAGTGTGTCACTGTGTAAGTCTGTGAAGAATGCACAAGCTAGCTATACCCTGACCTACAAGCCAGCCATGAGATGAATTCATTTCAACGGATTTGGCACATCCTGAGCATCAAAGCTAAATATTCTTACTATTTCACACAACAAAATTAAAATACAAAATCCTAGTCACTTCACTCCTAGTCACACCTGTAGTGATGAAACCTAAATGACTGCTAAATTGATTCTGATTTTCCATACGAGAAGAAAATGAACTACTGTTTTGGCTGTTACAGATTATTTTGGGCAGGGATACCTTCTGGATCTCCCCTTTTCTGCATCTGTTTCACACACTACCTCATGCTGAGGAAGTTTTCCCTCAGAAGAGAGTCAACACCACTCTGATGCCAGCCAGAAGGGGAAATGACTCAAGTCATTCTGTCACCCCAGGAACTATGGCGGTTTTCAATCAAGGGAGTCAAGTCAAAATGTTCCCTCTACTTTTTAGTGCTGAGTTAGAGCCAGAAGAGAATGTGGTTTAAATAATCGGGGCCAAGCCAGAAGTCCTAAGTAGGATACACTCAGGGGCAACTAGGCCATCCTCTCCGAGGAAAGAGGGAGAGGGCTGGACACAGAAGGCAGCAGCAGGGTAACGGGCAACTTATAAGTAGCAGGAGGGAGAACATTTCTCTTGCTGCCTGCGGTCCTCCTGGAGTATTATCTTTCCTTCCAAGATCTCCTTTCCCCTGTACCTCCCCTTCACCTCCCAGGCCTGTTGCTTTCGATTCCACCTACACGGCCACTCCTACAGTGGCTGGATCCTCTGCTTCCATTTGGCAAGCTGGCTGGGGAAGCTGCTTCCCATGCACTGTGCTGCACTCAGCCCCTAAGCAGCAGTGGCTGGGAAGAGAGTGCTGGCCACGGGTGGGAAAATGCCTGCATGGCCAGGCAATAGGGGTTGGGGCAGGAAGATGCCACGGTCTGCAGACCCTAGGACTGCACAGCAGTGACTCAACCCCTATGGCCATAGTTCAGACCTCCCCAGCCATCCCCCCTCCGTGACTCAGCCCTGCCCCAATGAACATACACCCCTAACAGCACCAGCTGCCCATACACCCAGACACTTCCCACTACACCCTGTCCCATAGCACATACACCTCTACCACCTCCAGTAAGCCCCTACTCACCTCTTAATTCCACAACACCTCCAAATAACCCCACCCCAGTAATTCACCCCAATACATTCATAACATATATGCCCCCATTAATGCCTAACATCTCCACTGAATCCTAGTCCAGTAATTTACACTTAATATGCCCTCAGACCCACCTCATGCTCACACTCTCCAAACACCCCCCTTAATATGCAATCAGTGTGTCACGGTTTAAGAACTGTATGCTCAACATTCCCTCCCTCCCCCCCATACACTCACTCATGCAGTCCCAACTCTGGTATTCCTAAGGCAAAGTGCAGTGGGAGTCACAGCTCTGGGCTTATCTGATCACCAACACCGTGTTGTCCAAGGCATCTCTTACCCATCCTGTGCATGCTGCATCAAGCCACTGAAATGCAGCTATTAGAGACTTTTCTCAAACTTTATTAAAATGTGGTACTAATAGCCTCTCCAAAAAGGGATAAGTGGCTGTGATAATGTTACAAAGCAGGAGCACGAAGCATGGTAATCTTCCATTCCCTTTGCATGGTGCAGAGTCCTGCAGGTCAGAAAATCAATTGTGGCACCAACCTGGAACTTGGAGGAGCTGCGCTGCTCTCAGAGTAATGTCACAAAAAACCTTCTGACTCAAGGGGAGATTTGAATCATTCCCTGTCTTGGTTCTGTATCAACACTCACTTCTACCTTTACATCTGCAAATGCATTTCAACTAATGCAACACAGCTTACTGACTTAACAGTAACTGCATTTAAAATACCCACACGTTACCTTCTTTCACTCTGCAAATGCATTTAAAAATACAAGACATACTTCTCTCCATAAATTCAAATAACGCAACATACATTCCTGGTTTACACATTTAAAAAATCCAAGACACACTTCGACCTTAATTAAGCACATGTTTTGGTGTTGTTTTGTAAAAAAAAAAAAAAAAAAAAAAAAAATTACATACACCCTTCCTCATCTCTACAAGTGCAAATAAAAGCAAGACCCCTTTCTCCATTCTTTAAATGCAAATACATTTTTTTTAAATTCAAAACACATGCCTCCCTTAATTTTGCAAATGAAATTTGAACCTTATTCCCTTTATTTCACTCTGCAAATGCAAGACAAAACTCTAAACCGCAACTGCATTTAAAAAATGCAAGACCATGTGTGCATGTGTGTTTTATTGTCCTGGTCAGCTACACAAAGATAATTAATTAAACATCACCTCCTCCTCTCTGAAAATACGGCATTAGAATTATAGTTACATAACACTTTGGGGAAGTTTTTAATTAGCATGTCCCACAGATGAAACAGAAAGAAAGCACAGGCAGAAAGCAAACACAGCAACCAACAAACTACAGGAAGAGAGAAAAGTAACCCCTTTGCACTGCTGATACTTTACTTTTATCCCCTCCTCCTGGGAAGATGGAGCGCAGCCTGGCCTTCTTGTTCTTCTCTTCTGGGGCCATGGGGAGCGGTTTGGTGCTGTGGTTCAGTGCTGAAGATTCACGATTGTTGCTGTTCATTCTCAACGGAGGGGCTGGAGGTTTCTCTTCAATATCCAGACTATCGGACATCTTCAGCAGCCCTCACAGCCTCCTGTAAAAAGCAGTACACAAAGCTACAGATCACAAAAGGACACCCAGCTTGGGGTGCTGGGAGGGGACGAAGGAAAGCATAAGGATGAACCATGGAGGGGCATGTTTGTTTTAGCCTTTCGAATCGGGTACTCTTGGCACTATAAATAAATACTATTGTTAATCATAACAATGATAAAATAAATGTTAACATGTTTTAATCCCAGTTAACGCTTTTTAAAATTATATTTAAAACTCATTTTCTTCCTACTTACAAATAGGGTTTTCATCTCAAACCAGCACAGTCCTACCAGAGCAAAAATTAGACATATTCATTGAAAATAGTTGACATTTACAATTTCTGCAATGCAGAAAACTGCTCGTCAAGGGGGTAACGGGTCGCAAATATTGATTTTCCCCCTGCTTCATGCTTACTGAGAGTATCCCGGGGAGTGTGGGGATTCACTGGAGGGGGGACATTTTTTCAAGGGAAACTATTCTAAAGCAATAATTTAAAGCATTTTTACACATAAAAATGAACCCTATGTTTGCCTCAAAATCAAGATAAAAAAAATCAGACAAATCACCACCACATATTGGAAACCATATTATAATCATCTTTTGGAAGCTACAAACTAAAATCAGCTCTGAGTCCCACTCCACCCCTAGTGCTCTGTATTACCATACAGATTTGTTATTGTAGGGTTGCTTATGATTAGGATGACCAGATAGCAACTGTGAAAAAACGGGACGAGGGTGGGAGGTAATAGGTGCCTATATATGAAAAAGTCCCCCAAAAATGGGACTGTCCCTATAAAAATGAGACATCTGGTCACCTTACTTATGATGCTTGGCTGACCGTACCATTTTATTATTGTATGGCTGTTAATGATCTTTGCTTTGTGCACTGGTTTGTCACTCATAAGTGCTGGGCTATGGATACTGGTCCTGTACATTACTTTAGTCACAAGTGCTTTCTCGCTTTATAATTGTAGTATTTATTTGTGGGAGAATTATCTAGAAATAGTTATACACAATTTGCAAATAGATATGGGGAGGGGGGAAGAAAATCAAATTTTATGTTTCACAACCTCTCTCGTATATCTGTAATATAAAAGTACAAAGTATGATTCTATCAAACTGGGGTAACAAGCAAGCAGTAATTTGGGCAAATAAAATCTTAATACATAAGACCTGAAAATAATATCTGATTCAGAAAGGTTCGTTCATACAATGTTCGATATATTAAACTTTTTTAATAGGGTCCAATTCTACAAACACCATGCCTTCAGAAACCCTTCATTCAGAAAGGGCTTATATAACCCACTGGTGAGTATATGTTACTTACAGATCCCCAACTGTGCTGACTCGCAGATGAGATGAGTTGTTACAGACCTCAGCTAGGCAACCAAGGCTCTTTAGCTTAAGCTGAAGCAGCTTGTGCTTTTAGCTCTGGAGGCTCCCAGCCTGTGTGTTGACCAAAGATGGCAGCCATCACACTTGCAAGGTCACTTGAGGCCCTATAAATGTAAATCTTATGCTCAAGGTTTGGCAAAGGGAAAGTTATTGTTTGCAGGCTTGGGGATAAAGCCTCTAAGAGTAACTGCGTTAACACTGATAGAGCTAAAATTCTGTCAAGACTTTCTCCTATAGTACAACTGTTTTTTTTAAATAAAATTCCCATTGGCTTCAGTGAGAGTTACATGCATGTATACACTAAAGGATTGGTCCCAGTATTAGAGAAGTTCACCCCAGTATAAATTTGTTATAAAAACTTGGAAAAAATATAAAACTTTTGTTGTTTTAAAGTACTACACACAAATTGATTGTTTCATGATTTTTTATCTTTATTACTGTATTTATTTTACCTGAATTTAGCATGTTCTCAGAAGTCTTAAAAGAGCAACACTCGATGCGGAAACTACAGATCCCGAACCACCAAAAAAGAAAATCAACCTTCTGCTGGTGGCATCTGACTCAGATGATGAAAATGAACATGTATCCGTCCACACAGCTTTGTATTGTTATCGAGCAGAACCCATCATCAGCATGGACGCATGTCTTTTAGAATGGTGGTTGAAGCATGAAAGGTCATATTAATCTTCAGTGCATCTGGCAAGTAAATATCTTGCAATGCCGGCTACAACAGTGCCGAGCAAATGCCTATTCTCACTTTCAGGTGACATTGTAAACGAGACATGGGCAGCATTATCTCCTGCAAATTGTAACTAAACTTGTTTGTCTGAGCAATTGGCTGAAGTAGGACTGAGTGGACTTGTAGGTTCTAAAGTTTTAAATTGTTTTATTTTTGAATGCAGTTATTTTTGTATATAATTCTACATTTGTAAGTTCAACTTTCATTATAAAAAGAGATTGCACTACAGTACTTATATTAGGTGAATTGAAATATACTATTTCTTTTGTTTTTTACAGTCCAAATATTTGTAATAAAATAAATATAAAGTGAGCAATGTACACTTTGTATTCTGTGTTGTAATTGAAATCAATGTATTTGGAATGTAGAAAACATCTAAAAATGTTCAAATAATGGTATTCTATTATCGTTTAACAGTGCGATTAATCGCAATTAATTTTTTTAGTAGCTTGACAGCCCTTGCTATTACATAGCTGTCAGATAAGGATAAGGTCACTACTAACCTGGGATTCACACCACTGCTCTAGATGAAAAAAATCTCTTTATCCCTGAGCCTCCTCGCCCCACTTAAACTTTTTAACAACATTTTTTTCAGGCACTTTTGGTGCTTTGGGGTGGAGAATTGATTAATTTTTTTAAAAGTGATGACATTTGCAAATTAAAAAATTATGTGAAAGAATTTGAACATGTGGACTTAGCACACACGTACATCTTCCACATGGACCTGATAGACCATGGTGGCACCAGGTCTATCATATTAACAACCCATGAACTAAAGTGTTTTCTAAGACGGATTTAACATGGGCCTCGGAAGTGATTACAGTTGTTCTAGCCAGTGACCCTCTAAGACCCTGGCACAATGGACAGTAATGGCTTTGAAATGAGGGTCTGGAGTAAATACTTTGAACAGTCCATAATTGTGTGTTTATACATGGACATAATTCCATAGTCAGCCCTCATGCACTTACATGCCATTTTAAACCAATTTCCTGATTTGTTTTTAAAAATACAAAAAGCCTACAGTAACTAAAAACTCCAATGACAATTACACCACAGGTGGGACTGGATGGCTCAAAGAATTGGTAAAAAGGGATATAGAGTCCATTCTTCCAAATGCTTATGTATATGGGTAAGCATCCTCACTTGAGTAATCCCATTGCTGGGTCAAAAGGATATCTAAATATTAACATACAGAACATCCAGTTGTGCTGCCCGATAACTTTAAGGCTGCACGCCAGCTGTTGACGGGATATTATTAGTATAACTGTAACACCTGGGAGCCCAAGTCATGGACCAGGACCCCATTGTGCTAGGCACTGTACAAACTCAGAAGAAGAGCTCCTGCCCCAAAGAGCTTACTATCGAAGTGGATATTTTGGTGTGTGCTTGTGTTCAGTAACTGCAAGAATTCGGCTCATGAGCCATAAGATTCCCCCTCGTGCTATCAGATCTCCTGCACTATTTAGGTACAATGGATGTGTTGAAGAGGTAGAAATCTATTTCCCTTGAACATGCATGTGTCACTGTTAATGGCATGAAGGGGAGTTTAAGCATGTGCAGAGCGGAGCTTCTTATGGACCCTTTCACAAAGAGTTTTCTACAATGTGCCATAAAAATTTCCATTCCCCCCACTTCCTGCTTGCTGGAGGATGCTTCCCTTGGACAGTACCTTTACCCTATGCTGACAGCGTAGAAGGGACATTTACATGGCCCTCTGCACCTATGTTAAGGCCCCTTTACATTGTCAGCTTGCTGTACAGGAGCCCAGATAAAAATGTGAATGAGACCCAAAAATAATGTCAGTTCTTGGCTACATTAGAAATTTGTACCACTTTAACTATACCACTATTAAAGATTAAATATAAAACACTAGTATAATTAAAGCAGAACAACCAGCTAACAGGATACAGTTTTATCTGTATAACGATACTAGGGCTGCTATTTCCACAGGCACGAGGGAAACAGCTATACCAGGATAAGTCACCTTTATACTGGGCTAACCTGAATTCACACTAGGGCTTGTACTGATATTACTAGACTCGTAACAAATCAGACTCCTAACCTACATTCTATACCAGTATGACTTTCAAGCGCAAGCCAGGCCTTATTTAACTTTAACTCAATGTTGATTTTCTGGGTCTGAGTCCAACGTTTAAACATGAATGGGGATTGTTTTGTTGTTTGTATTTAATTAAATGTGGGAGAGTTTTCCATGTTATAACAGCAACAAAAACCAAGCAATGGCGAAATGCATTTTAAGCTAATGGTGACAACTTCACACATCTCACATTATTTCCTCACCAAGTTCCTGCTTCTATCATGCTTACACATGTGCTGTAGCACCTTACTCTGAAAGGAGTCCCACTGATTGCAATGGAAGTGTCTGCAAGGTAAAGTACTATGTGGTGTCGGTAAGGATGCCAGAATCTATCCCAGAATCATCTCTAAACTGTTTTTCCGTGCATGCACAAACTGAAGAACTGCACATGTCAACGGGGAGTTATGGAAAGTTGCCAAGCTTTGGAGCAGGAATACAGATTTTTACTGACACCCTTGTTGCCCATGAAAACATGCCCTCTGCTCCAAGCACATGTTTTGCATCCACCGAATATTATACAGTTTGATCCTTTAGGGCAGTGCCTCTCAACCTTTCCAGACCACTGTACCCCTTTCAGGAGTCTGATTTGTCTTGACTACCCCAAGTTTCACCTCACTTAAAAACTACTTGCTTACAAAATCAGACATAAAAATACAAAAATAGTATCACAGCACATTGTTACTGAACAATTGATTACTTTCGCATTTTTACCAAATAATTATAAAATAAATCAATTAGAAATGAATACTGTACTTACATTTCAGTGTATAGTATATAGAGCAGTATAAACAAGTCAATGTCTGTATGAAATTTTAGTTGGTACTGACTTCGTTGGTGCTTTTTATGTAGCCTGCTGTAAAACTAGGCAAATATCTAGGTGAGTTGATGTACCCCTTGGAAGACCTCTGTGTACCCCAGGGATACATGTACCCCTGATTGAGAACCACTGCCTTAGGGTATGTCTACACCCATGGCTGGCCTGTGCCAGCTGACTCTGGCTTGTGGGGCTCAGGCATTAAAACTCTGTGGCTGGCCCGGGCTTGCGGGGCTTAGGTGAAGGGGCGGTTTAATTGTGGTGTAGATGTTGGGCTCAGGCTGCAGCACAAGCTCTGGGACCCTTCTGCCTCCCAGGCAGAGCCATCCCTTGGGTAGGGCGAATCAGGGTGACCTCCCCGGGCCCCAGGATTTGGGGGGGCCCCCCCACTTTGATAAAATCGGGACCATCCTGATACTTAGCCCTTTGTCTCGCATCCCGACTGATGTATGAGTGGGGAGGCGAGCGGCTGGTGGGCAGGCAGCGGTCGGGCAGACGGGGGGGGAGGGGGCGCCCGCCGGATGGTGAGGAGACTAGCGGGAAGGTGAAGGTGGGCAGGTGGGTGAGGAGTCATGTGGCAGGTAGGCAGGCGGGCAGCAAGGAGGAGAGTGGCGGGCGGCTGTGGTGGTGAGGAGGCGAGTGGTTGCTGGGTGGGCGGCGAGGAGAACAACAGGGAGGCTGATTTGTCCCGGGCCCCGCACATCTGTAGGGATGGCCGTGCTCACAGCATCCTTGGATTCGAGCTGCAGCCTGGGCCCAAACATCTACACCATAACTGAACATCTCCTTAGCCTGAGCCCCGCAAGCCCGGGCCAGCCACAGGTTATTATTATAAATGGTTCAGTCAGCTTTCAGCCACAGTATTTCGTTCTGTGACAAAGAGGTTTATGCCTTCTCACATGGCCTTAGAAAATTCTTATAAACGATGAGCTAAAGGCAACAATAATACTCAAAAAAATACTTTCAGTGCACCAAGGACAACCTTCATCCTCTGAGATCATTAGCATTAAAGAGATCATAAAATCATTGAGGCAGCTTTTTAAAATTTGTTATAGAAAGAAAGACGTTTATTTTATGAAGTCTTTTGCACTGTATGAAGTTTCAACTCTCCCACAGAATGGGGATAACTGTATCTGTTACTGTATCTGTTTATAAGCAATGCCAGTTTGCTGAAATAGGCTGTCCCATGGGATTTCTTTGCACAAAGAATACTATTAATGGTTTCTGGCCCAATTTGCCTATGATGTAATTGTTTCCAAGATCTTGAAAGGAATACTATATTTTGTTCAGGGCTGCTTCAGGCTCAGTTTCAAGAGCCGTACACAGCAGAATTATTCACTTCTAAACCAAATAAGGGTTATAATCTGAAAGGTTTAACAGTTGATATTAACTTTCTAAAAATGTCTGAAGGAAAAAGAAAGAAAAATCAGGAGGCAGTGCGCATGGAGAAATGTTCAATTTATACTTTTCCTGCTCAAGCCCCATCTGCTGTCCTTTTCGTTGACATTTCAATCATATTACAGCACTGGATTGAGACAAAAGACAATGAACCATGACGGGGTGGACCGGGCCTTTGCGATTCCCTACAGGAGACCCCACAGTCCCACTACAAAATGCCCCAGGAAGCAGCAAAGTGACATGAAAGAAGCAGCAAAAGTGGGTCCTCCAGGCCTGCCTAGAGAGGCCTCAAGGAAGCAGCTGATCAGAGCCCACCAGGCTCAGAGAAAAGGAGATGCTTGGCCTTAGCAAGCTCAGTTCCTGACTGGGATGGGAGGGGCAATGCCTGCAGCTAGAGAAGACCCTGAGGATGCTGGCTCTGAGATAGGCTGGTGATAAAAGAGGCCCAGCAAAACAGCAGCAATAGATTGAAGTAAGCAGTATGTGGCTGCTGTAGAGGGGGCCCTAGGTTGAAACCTGGAATAGTGGGCAGGCCTATGTTCCCCTACTAGCCATAGGTAAAGTGGCATAAATCCCAAGAAGGGGACAGGCCTTAATTGGGATCCTAAACAAAGGGCTGAATTGAAGGGACCCAGAGCTGGGGCTCAGGACCCTAGAAAGTGAAATAGAGTCCAACAAATAAGCAGGTTAGTACCTTGGAAGGGGTTCATTTGGACTTTGTGACTGGGCTGGAGGGACAAGCTACTGAAGACTCACCATGGTCAGTCTGCAGCCTGCAGGAGGCACCAGGGCAAGAAAAGGACTGTGGTACTGCACCCAGCCATTTGGAGTGCTCCTTTGCACTGCCATACCCAGCTTCAGACTTCCACCATAGGACTGCACAGTGTGTCCATTCTTTAAAAAATCCCTCCTGCCCATTGGAAGTGCTTATCCCATTCCTAATCAGACACTGTTAAAATTACCAATGATTTTCCCTTTGGGCAGAGACACTAACAAGACTGGAAGATCAAAAACTGGCTACCATTTTCTTATGTTTGCAAAGGCCATAATTCTTTGCATGTGGAGTTTACTTTTCAAAACAATGCTTTATTTGCTTTCATCAATAATGCTGACAATAAACCAGTGAATGTATAGCCCAACACTCATGGGAAACCCTCTCATTACAAAATGGTGTTTTCATCCCACTGATTCTAAACAAGGCCTCCATGACATAATGAGACCAAATTCCTTGTTAAGTACCCCTAAATTCTGCAGCAATGTTTATTTATTCTCTCTCCTTCACTTCTATTCCCCTCCATACTCAAATACACACACTTCCGATCACAGATGAAAAGACTCATTGGTGTAAATTTCCTTGTTGTTTATTTTGTCAGTGATTGTTTTTGAGAATGGGTGTTTGTTTTGGTTTTTTTGCTATGTTCTACAGGTGGCGTGGCTCCCTGGGCCTCAGCAGCCATGATGTTATCCTGTGACCCGGATCTGAATCTCTTTAAGTGCCAGGGAAGGTGAAGAGCATGTAGCCAACGTCAGCAGCTCACCTTCATAAAAATCCAGGGCTTGGCTGATTCCCTATTCTCCAGGCAGCACAACTGGCCAGTCTACACTTCTGGTTCCCTCCACTCTGGGTAGCAAGATAGACTCCATTTCTAGAACCCTGACCCCCGGCTGCCTGGTTCTATGGAAGGCTGCATGAAGCATGCTGTATAATTCTCCCTTGTATGAGAATTTGGAGTACAAGAGGCACCTGCAGACAGGACCCAGCAGCACAGAGACACAAAACAAAATGTCCAGGGCCCACTATAGCAAAACCGCAAATTCCAGGACAGAAATACTGAATTCTCAGCTTCTTGGAAAAATAGCCTATTCTATGGCCTAATGATTGCGGAATCCAAAGGACAGTGATTGAGATGAATGGCAGTTCAGACCTCTCAGATCTATTGTTTCAGGCTCTTTGCAAACTCAGGAAGACAACAAGTATTGTTTACACTAGTCATATTTTCAAGATTCTCTCTGCAGCCAAAGGGACTAGAAACTTTAAAAGAAATGATAGCAGAGCACAATTTTGCAGTAAGGCATAAATTCCCTGGTAAATTCTGCAGCCACAGAACTGCAGAATATATAAGCCCCAATTATAAGCAATTTTACAATACAATTATGAACAGGCTAATACTGTTGAGCATCCTACAGCAATGTACCAGCACACACCATCCAGCAAGAGTAGCATCAGGTCATCATCAATTACATCCTCTTTCAGAGGCTAGCCTGCACTCGCAGGGGGATACTTGAGAATGAAGTAGGCTTTTCCCGTCTCAGTACTCTAGAATCTAGTTATTGCAGTCTGACCCACACTAGAAGCTCTTTAATAACAAACTGATGTGCACATGCAATGAGGAAAAGAGATTTCAATTTCATGTTCAAGGGGATTGTTTAAAAACAAAAGTGAGGAATTTTTTTACTGTCTCCTTTAATAACCCTGACTTTAGGGAACCTTTCTAGAAATAGTCTGTTTTTCTTGAAAAAAGGAACATGCTTCAACTACATTTCCCAGGCCTTCTCTACAGTGTGGTAATAGCAGAACTTTGCTGCCACAAATAGGCTAGTGGCCCCTTCACTTCTGTGCCACACTACTTGTGTTGAAAGCAAAGGGGCAAGACTTAAGCCCACCTCTGACTTCGCCTCCTCCATCAGTTGTAAAAGTGCTGTAGGCCAGTGAGAAGGTGAGCATTGGAGTCAGGTATAACCTGTGACCCAGCATATAAACTCAGTTGATAGCATTTATTTACCTCTGGAGATCTCAAGTGAAGGCTAGGACATGGCCTATGGAACTTAAACTAAACTAAACAAAACTATCCCTTTGCAAAGCACTTGGAATTTACTGAGGGTTTGCAGCCAGGTGCCCAGCATGCAGCAACACTGTCTCATTCACCTCTGCCTGCTCATTTGCAGCAAGCTTACACAGGTAAGGAAATCCTTTTCCCCTCCTCCATTTCTCAGAAGTTAAAAACCTAAAAGGCCAAATTTATCTTTTTGGCCTGAGAATTCTAGTAACTTACCTGAAATTACTCATGGCCATACATCTCTAAGAGCTCATTAAGCATGTGTAAGACTTGCAAATTAACTTGAAGACGCAATGGTCTTTTCACAGAGCTTTGCCTATAAATATTTATTGCAAAAAGATACTTTACTGCTGATCGAGATGGGTCAAATTCTGCTCAGTTACATCTGTGCATCCCACAGAAATCAGGAGAGTTGCATGATTGTAGCCAATAGGGACTATTTGCCTATTTGAGCTCTGATATATTGTATATATTAGGTACTAAATAAGCATATTTATACATTACTTTCCATCCAGTATCAGTTGTGTGTCTATATTTTTCTAAATCTTACACCATTAGAATGAACCTGCATCTGTGTGCATCTCTGGCCCCCCTGGAATTCAGTAGAAAGAGCTGCTGGTTAGCTATAGTTTTGCTGTTTGAGAGCTGCAATTGTTTTTTTCTATATAAAATGGTTGAATATATTACACTGACATCTTTTTGATAAGTTGGGCCAAACTCACAATTGAAAAAGCAAAAACAACCTCTTCCTGGCCTTTACTTCTCTCTCTGCAGAGGAGCTCACCAATTTCTTCCGAAAGAAAACTGACAAAATATGCCATGACCTTCCCCCTCCCCTCAGCTCACTGTCCCTTCCCCTCCTACCACTCTCTCTTCTTTAAATGCACAAGTTTCTTGTCTCCTTCTCTGACCCTTCCACTAGCCCCAGACACACCATCCTATTTTCCCATCTCCCTCTTGCCAAGTCTCCTCTCCTCCCTTACTCATTCTAAATCCTCACTCTCCTCTGCTATTCCCCTCACAATACAAGAATCCAAGAATCTTCTTCCATCTTTTTTTTTTAAAAAACAAAACCTCCCTTGATTGTATTTGCCTCTCCAGTTACCACCTCATCTGCCTTCTCCCTTTCATCTCTCAGAGCTCATTGAGCATTTTGTTTTCAATTGCTGTCTGAAATTCCTGTCCTCAAATTCCATCCTAGACCCTGTCCAATCCAAGCTCTGCCCCTTACATTCCACTGAAACTACTCTTGTTGAAGTCCTAGCCAAAGCCCAGACCTGGTGCTCCAACCTCATCCTTCGGCTGTCATCTGCCTTCAACACCGTAGACCATGCTCCTCCTCTTGAAATCTTGTCCTGCTTTGGCTTCTATGACTGTCCTCTCCTGGTTCTTCTTCTACTTCTCTAACCACACCTTCAGTGTGTCTTTTGGAGAACTCTCTGTCACCTTTCCAGTTTTCTGTGGGGGTTCCACAAGGCCATGTCCTTGGTCCCCTTCTCATCTCCCTCTTCACCTTATCTCAGTGTATTTCATCCAATAATTCTACTACCATCTCTACATGGATGATACACAGATTTACTTCTCTGCTCCAGACCAGTCTCCTGTCCAAGCTGAAATCTCCTATTTTCTCTGACATCTCCTCATGATTGTCTAATCATCAACTCAAGTTCAACATGACTAAAACAGAGCTTGCAATTTTTCACCCCAAGGCCTTCCTATTCCTTTCTTGATCACTTTGGAAAACATCACCATCCTGCCTACCACTCAGGCCCATAACCTGGGTGGCATTCTTGACTTCAATTTCTCTCTAGGTTCTCACATCCAGATTATACTTAAGTCTTACAGATCCTTTCTGCAGAACATCTCTAAGATACAGCCTTTCCTATCCATCCACACAGCTAAAATTCTTGCCCAGGCACTCATCTTGGGTCTCAGTTACTGTAACATCCTTCTCTCTGGCCTTGACCTATGCAATCTTGCCCTGCTCATACCCATTCAGAATACTTCTGCAAAGATAGTTTTCCTAACTAGTCACTTTGACTATGTCACCCCTCTCTTTGCATCCCTCCACTGGCTCCCCCTTTTCTATCACATCAAACATAAGCTGCAGATCTTCATTTTCAAGGCCCTTCATGGCCTAACGATCCTCTCTCATTCACTAGTGAAATGTTGACTCCCACTTCTGATCACCCCATGACTTCATCCACCCTCACCCACTTGTTAAAAACAAGTACTTTGTGCTCTCTCCCACGTTGCCCTTCACACCTGGGAAGGAGTTCACTGTAAAACTAACGCATGGTTCTTCCTCTCCTTAGCACTCATGCCACAATGCCTACAAAAAATTGAGAACAGTTAGGCTGCTGGTGTGCTGAGCCACTGCCTATCACGGTGATCAGTATTGTCCCAATATTTCCTTGTGCTCTCAGTCAAGCTATCTGTATCTAGCTGTTGTCCCTTGTCTTATACTTAGACTATAAGATCTTTAGGGCAGGGCCCATCTTTTTATTCTTTGTACAACTCCAAGCACAATGAGGCCCTCGTCCACGACTAGGGCTCCCAGGCAAAATGGTAAGCCATAATAATAATGCCAATTGTGGCTCTCGCTTATGCCAGCTGTTAGTTAAATGGACACAGTGACACAAATTTTCTGAATAAAATAACCTTTTATCTATGTATCTAGCTGTAACCATTATGCCTTTTTAACCAGTAAAACAAAGTAAAATATAACTCCACACACTACCTGAAGAATTACAACTATTATAAACCTATAAGCCTTAATTTAACAATGCCTCACATTTAGAATTGCTTTTATACAAGTCTCTCAATGCACTTTCCAAATATTCAGTAATTAAGCCTCACAAAACACCTACTGGGCAAGTAAGCATTATTTGAGCTGACCAAATCATTGAGATTGAATCATTTTTTAATTTACTTTCTGTTTCTCTTTGTAACTAGTCTGTGAGGAGCTTATAATTCTCTCCAGTGTATTTTTTATTCAAAATTATTCCCAGAAAACTTCTACAAGTAACTCTTGGCCTCTGGACTCTTCCCAAGCAACTCATTCTGAGGACTGGATGTTCAAAATTCAAGCTGTGTCCAATCCAAATGCTTCTCTTCTCTGATTGGATAAACATAACTTTTAGAATCAGGTCTGATATGAATACTAATGTCAGAGTCCAAAATTCATTTGCACTAAATGATTCTTTAATGTTGGTTTCAAATTCACCATTCCATGAACATTCCTGCCAGTAAATTCGCTTACAAGAATCTTGTCAGAATGTGAACACAGTAAATTTGATGCTTTTGAGAAAATATGTATGGAAATTTAATGGAGACAATTTAGATCTGGGTGACTGTCATTCCCACTTTTCTGGCCCAGACTGCCATGTGACTCATCCAATGTCACACAGCAACTCATTTGGAGAGCCAGAAATAGAACTCTGCACATTATTGTGTTTGTTTGTTTGTTGTTTCACAAACTCTAATGCCAAGATTTTTCTTTCAACTGAATTTCATTTTAACAAACTTTCCAGCTAGTCCTAACCATTTGGCTACAGTACTTTCCATAGCTTTTTGCACTCTTATTCTATACAGAAATCATGTCAGCAGTAGCCAACAGCAAGAAATAACGTGTCTAATAAGATTTCACCTCATTGCCCAGCCTGAACTCTTCTTCCATCCTGGTGAAGACTTGCTGTACTTCTCCAGGTTCCTCAGCATCCTTATAGCCATTCCCAGCATCCGCTCGGTTCAGCTGTATGGGACCTCTGACTCCCATCCATTTCTATAGGCCAGGGGCATACAGAAAATCACCTATACCTCATCAGAGGCTCAGTATGGAGGAAGTATTTATTCTGCAACATCTTCACTCACAAAAGCAGGATGTAGTTTTTCAGTCTGAGCCCCAGTCCTACAAAGCACATGTTGTACTTTAGCCACTGAAGTCACTGATGTTTAAAGTTAAGCACATGCTTAAGTGCTTTGCTGAATCCAAGCCTACATGCAGTGGATTACCTGGAATGAATAGCATGGCCGGAATGGGATAAGGACCCTGGGGCTGCACTGCAGCAGTGAGACACCAAGGAGGCAAACAACAGAAGGAGGGAGAGTCACTATCTGCCCTGCAGGACCTAGATCCGGGCTTAGGGCACATCCTGGCAAAACATTTTCCTTGTGTGCACTTCTAATCAAAAAACATAACACATCCAAACTCTGCAGTCACCCCATGGACCTGACCACATGATGAACCATTCAAGCTTTGCTCTGAAGGTTTAGGATATAAGACTGGGAATGGTGAACCTCTTGCAGATGGGGAAGCTGACATATAGGATGGGGAAGTGTTTTTTTCCGTGGTCTCACAGCAAGTGTGAGATTGAGTTGGATAGTAAAACTGAGGAGCAGAGCTGGACAAAATTCAGTTCATTTATTCACTTCCTGAAAAATGCAGCTTTGGGAAGACAAACTACTTGCAAAATTGAATCCGTTTTGGTGAATAGTTTTGGCCAACTAAAAACCAAAAATAGGAAAAAGTTGAATTCATTCTGACACCTCTGAAATGAAACAATGTGACTTTTCACTTCAAAACGTGTCCTTTTGAAACAGCTAAATTTGGGTAAAGGGTAAAAAACATCAAATATGTAACAAAACAAAAAAATAGTTTCAGGTAGAACTAAACATTGTTGTTCTACCCAAAATTTTCAGCTTGGCCACCAAATTGAAAAAAAAAAAATTATTCACTCAGCTCTATCCAGGAATTCCCAATGACCAACAGTGGGCCAGATTCCATGATGTGCTTTTCAGGAGACACAGCTCAGAAGAGGCAAAAGGTAGCTTTGAGGTACCTTTGCACCTCCTAGATTCTAGGCTGCTCCAGGGACCCAGTGCAGCACCCAACATAACTTAAAGCTATCTCAGGGACTGCTCTAACTTATGGCAGATTCGCCACTGCCTGGAACTACGGAAGCCCACAGAAATCGGATATACCTCTATCCCTGGAACTCGGAGGGAGGGACAGCGAAAGGCCACAAACACACTGCCCCTGCACTGGGGGAATTACCCCAGGGACACTCTGCCCTTTAAACTGTCCCTGTAAATGGGGCTGTAGCAGTGCTTATTCCTCTAGATGTGCTTCTGCACTCAGTGAAGTATGACCTAATTGGGGGTCACATGGGAAAGGCTGGTGGATCATACCCCACAGACTAAGAAAACAGCAAAATCCCTGTGTCACTAGGACACAGATGACAGCCAGGGAGGAGGAGAAGGAAGGAGCAGCTTTCTCTTCTCCCTCCACCGCCTATCTGCTACTATGGCTACTGCCTCTAGCCCATTCCACCCACCCACTCCCCAATCCCAGAACAACTCATAAAATAATTTTTTGTCCTTTTGTGCATTACAGACCAAAGGTTGAGCACCACTGCTCTGGGCCCTAGCATCTAAGTACAATGCTTAGTTACCACATGGATGGACATTATAGAAAGAGCTAGAAGAGACAGATAGGAAAGACAACAGAAATGTATTAAATGGACTAGACCACTAGAACCCATCTTTAGAATTACAACCTTTATTACATAACATTTCCTTCAGTCTAAATCAAGCAATAATGACATCAGGAATAAATATTCATATGTGAGGAGGGAAAAAGTCCACAAGATCTTAATTAACACGTCAATTGTCTGTTGAAAAATAAAAAAGAACCTGCAAGTTTTCCCTGTTTATTGGTACAACCCACTAACAACTTCATATAAAGGCTCTGTATAGCAATAAGCATAAGAAGCTAATCTTAAAATCAGTTAGGTCCATCAAAGACCCTTGCCCCACACATTCCAAACAAAGAGATGTTTTCTTGAGATTTGTCTACACAAGGAAATTATACCATTAAAAGGTAGGGTGCGAACGAAAAGCCGTATAGGTTTAGTGCCTTTTTCTGATTTAGCTTATGTTGCTTTGAAAGCAGTTTAAGCTAAACCAAAAAAAGCCACTCTTATTCTGGAATTAAGGAGGGTCCACACTGGGGAGTTATACCAGTTTAACTACAGCAATTAACTACATCAGTATAATTATACCAGTATAACTGGAAAAAGGTCCTGTATAAACAAGCCTTTAAACACAGCAAACTGGAACTGAAATGGCTTAAGCCTGTTTCTTATGCCAACAAATAACACACTTTAGCACTTGAAGTTTGACTTGCTTTGTCTGACAGTGTTTGACTTCGTTTCACATGTTATATGCAGGGGAATACAACGTCCTCGAGCATGTACAGTCGGAAGATGGATTGCTGCATCTCTTCACCCTACAATTACCCACACCCACTTTTCCCTGGCATAGAGTTAGTGCCAGAGAGGAAGGATGGTTCAGTGGATAGGGCTCGGAACTGGAGAACTGGTTTCAATTGCTGGCTCTTCCACTGACTACTTGTATGACCTTGGGCAAGTCACAACTCTCTCTCTCTACCTCGGGCCTTGTCTATTCCACAAATGCTTTATTTGAATAGCTACACCAGCAGAGCACCCTACTGTAGAATTTTTCTGCTGGCATAGCTACACCACCTCCCCAAACAGATTTAGGCTGGGTCATTTATAGCACCATAGCTATATTGGTCAGAGGTCTGGAAAAAAATAATATCCTGATCGACATAGCTAAGCTAACAAAACCCTCCAGTGTAGACACAGCTAAGTTGACAGAAGAGGGCTCTTGTTGACCTCATTCGGGGTGAAGTTGACAAACTCCTTCTGTTGCTGTAAGTATCCTTCTTGACTCCCACTTTTTTCTTTCTTGTTTATTTATACTGTGCACTTTGGGGCAGAGCCTCTCTCTTACTATGTATGTACAATGCCTATCCCAATAGAATCCCATTCTTGCTTGTGCAATAATATAAATCAAGAATAGCTCTTGATACTACATTCTTTTGTGAACCCTAAACTCCCATTGAAGTCAATGGGTGTATAATAATGTAACAGCATTTCTCTCATTATGTTTCTTATTCTGTGTATATGAAAACAGGTAGAGAGGAATAGACTTCATGCAATTTTATTAGCCTAAAGTCGCCCAGTTTCTCTCAACCCTGCTGTGCTGGTGCCTTCTCTGCTCTTCTAAAGTTTACTCTGTTAGATGCATTCATAAAAGTTCTGCCATGACAACATGAGAAGCATAAATCAGCTAAAATATTCTAGTTTTGAACATTAATACCCAATTACTTTGGATCCTCCCCCAATGACACACTCCCCATGGGACACACAGAGAAGTCAATTCTGTCTTGAGATATGTGCACGCCTTTTGGGGAAGTCAGGGGGAGGTGTATGTATCATAGGGCACAATGCGACTCCCCACTGCTGATGCATGATATACTTGGCATGTACTGGTTCATGTTCCACTAGACATGTGCCAGCTGTACCAAAAATCACCACACAGGCTTTGGAAGGATGAGACGGTTTAAGCAACCCTTAGTAAATTGTTCCAATGGATAATTAACCTCCTTGTTAAATTTATACCTTATGTCTACTCTGAATTTGTCTAACTTAACTTCCAGGCATTGGATCATGTTATACTTTTCTCCGCTCGATTGAAGAAACCACTATTAAATATTTGTTCCCCATGCAGACAATTAAACTATAATCAAGTTGCCCCTTAACCTTCTTTGTTAAGGTAAATAGATTGAGCTCTTTGACTTCATCACTACAAGGCATGTTTTCCAATCCTTTAATCATTCTCATGGCTCTTCTCTGAACCCTCTCAATATATCAACATCCTTCTTGAATTGTGGGCACCAAAACTGGACACAGGATTCCAGCAGGTGTCGCACCAGTGCCAGATACAGAGGTAAAATAATCCCTCTCTGCTCCTGCTTGAGATTCCCCTGTTTATGCATCCCAATCACATTAGCTCGTTTGGCCACAAGGTCTCACTGGGAGCTCATGTTCAACTGATTATCTGCCATGCCTGCCAGATCTTTTCCAGAGTCACTGTTTCGCCACATGGAGTCTCCCATCCTTAAGTATGGCCTACGTTCTTTGTTCCTAGATGTATACATTTAGCTGTATTAAAATGCATATTATTTGCATGTGCTAATTTCACCATACAATTCAGATTGCTCTGGAACAGTTACCACTCCCCCAATTTTTGATATTGGGTAGCATCCAGAGGCCTGTTCTGTTAGGTGCTGGGCAAAGGCACACATATCCCATTTTAATTCTCCGGGGACAGTATTTTTTTTTCTTTTGTTCCTCACCAGGCCTTTTTAACAGCCAACGAACTCTGCATATATAACATTCACTTTCTGTGGTAATGATCTTATTGTGTATAATAGCATATCTACCAGGAGGTGGGTGGGGGGGATTATGGCTCTAGAGCAGGCAAAGGAAGAAAGTGCAGCCGTCAGTGTACACATTGCAAACTGCCAGCTACTTCCCTGTTTTGGATCAATAAGACAGGAAGAATAGCAGAATCCAAGTTTTCTCCGTCATTTAAGTACATCAGAGGAAAATATAAACCTACGTGCAGGAAGCACAGCAAGATCCACACAGAGTTTGAGCTGAATTTTTAAAAAGGGCAGCTGAAAAAACAATGTACAGTTTTATACCCTTGTTATAAACTTGTGTTAAGGCAATTGTGGGGTTGACTGCACAAAAACATAAGAAAAATACTTTGTTGCAGAGTTTCTCTAGCTTTTCCATACAGTGTCCCCATGTTGCAACAGGGAGACAGTTCAGGACTTCCCTCCCATCTAGACGTAAAGAAAAGGAGAATACAACCCCTGCCCCAGCACATGTTCTTGGCCATGTAGGGACTGCGATCCCAAGCCTGAGAACACCTCGTCCATAGTAGTATTAGTGGCATAGAAAGATGGGAGTATCTAGAACTAAGTAGGGTCCAATGGTTAGAGCAAAGTACCTGGGTTCTAGTCCCAGCTTTCTGCCACTGATTCAAGGTGTGATCTTGGGCAAATCACTTAACCTTTCTGTGCCTTAGTTTCCCTACATGTATTATACAATGTATCTCAGAGGAAATGGGGCCCAAATTTTCAAACTGCTCATGCAAAATCATGCAAATCTTCTGATGTCAGCATGCAAGGCAAGGTTACACACACCAGTGTCTTCATACAACAGTGCATACTGAGGGATTTTTAATACCTCAGTCAGAAATGTGTAGCCGTGCACATGCACCTTTTGAAAAATGTGAGCCTTCATCCTTTAATGAATATTTATAAAGTATTTTGAGATTCCCCAGTACAAGTTTCTAGAGAAGTGTAAACTCTCAGGGTGGCAGTAAACGCTAGTGTAATCTGGTATCAGGTTTAAGTAAACACTAAGAACTAGGACCCAACAAAAATACATATAAACAAAACAAAGAAACAAAAGATGGGAGGCATGAGATGCGATGTCCTGAGGTTGGGGGTTCCACGACCACCACTCCCAAGAGGAGAAGGCGGGTGGTGGTGGTCGGGGACTCTCTCCTCCGGGGGACTGAGTCATCTATCTGCCGCCCTGACCGGGAAAACCGAGAAGTCTGCTGCTTGCCAGGGGCTAAGATTCGTGATGTGACGGAGAGACTGCCGAGACTCATCAAGCCCTCGGATCGCTACCCCTTCCTGCTTCTCCACGTGGGCACCAATGATACTGCCAAGAATGACCTTGAGCGGATCACTGCGGACTACGTGGCTCTGGGAAGAAGGATAAAGGAGTTGGAGGTGCAAGTGGTGTTCTCGTCCATCCTCCCCGTGGAAGGAAAAGGCCTGGGTAGGGACCGTCGAATCGTGGAGGTCAACGAATGGCTACGCAGGTGGTGTCGGAGAGAAGGCTTTGGATTCTTTGACCATGGGATGGTGTTCCATGAAGGAGGAGTGCTGGGCAGAGACGGGCTCCATCTTACGAAGAGAGGGAAGAACATCTTTGCCAGCAGGCTGGCTAACCTAGTGAGGAGGGCTTTAAACTAGGTTCACCGGGGGAAGGAGACCAAAGCCCTGAGGTAAGTGGGAAAGCGGGATACCGGGAGGAAGCACAGGCAGGAATGTCTGTGAGGGGAGGGCTCCTGCCTCATACTGGGAATGAGGGGCGATCAACAGGTTATCTCAAGTGCTTATATACAAATGCACAAAGCCTTGGAAACAAGCAGGGAGAACTGGAGGTCCTGGTGATGTCAAGGAATTATGACGTGATTGGAATAACAGAGACTTGGTGGGATAACTCACATGACTGGAGTACAGTCATGGATGGTTATAAACTGTTCAGGAAGGACAGGCAGGGCAGAAAAGGTGGGGGAGTAGCACTGTATGTAAGGGAGCAGTATGACTGCTCAGAGCTCCGGTACGAAACTGTGGAAAAACCTGAGTGTCTCTGGATTAAGTTTAGAAGTGTGTGCAACAAGAGTGATGTCATGGTGGGAGTCTGCTATAGACCACCGGACCAGGGGGATGAGGTGGATGAGGCTTTCTTCCGGCAACTCACGGAAGCTACTAGATCGCATGCCCTGATTCTCATGGGTGACTTTAATTTTCCTGATATCTGCTGGGAGAGCAATACAGCGGTGCATAGACAATCCAGGAAGTTTTTGGAAAGCGTAGGGGACAATTTCCTGGTGCAAGTGCTAGGGGAGCCAACTAGGGGGAGCGCTTTTCTTGACCTGCTGCTCACAAACCGGGTAGAATTAGTGGGGGAAGCAAAAGTGGATGGGAATCTGGGAGGCAGTGACCATGAGTTGGTTGAGTTCAGGATCCTGACGCAGGGAAGAAAGGTAAGCAGCAGGATACGGACCCTGGACTTCAGGAAAGCAGACTTTGACTCCCTCAGGGAACAGATGGCCAGGATCCCCTGGGGGACTAACATGAAAGGGAAGGGAGTCCAGGAGAGCTGGCTGTATTTCAAGGAATCCCTGTTGAGGTTACAGGGACAAACCATCCCGATGAGTCGAAAGAATAGTAAATATGGCAGGCGACCAGCTTGGCTTAATGGTGAAATCCTAGCGGATCTTAAACATAAAAAAGAAGCTTACAAGAAGTGGAAGGTTGGACATATGACCAGGGAAGAGTATAAAAATATTGCTCGGGCATGTAGGAAAGATATCAGGAGGGCCAAATCGCACCTGGAGCTGCAGCTAGCAAGAGATGTCAAGAGTAACAAGAAGGGTTTCTTCAGGTATGTTGGCAACAAGAAGAAAGCCAAGGAAAGTGTGGGCCCCTTACTGAATGAGGGAGGCAAGCTAGTGACAGAGGATGTGGAAAAAGCTAATGTACTCAATGCTTTTTTTGCCTCTGTTTTCACTAACAAGGTCAGCTCCCAGACTGCTGTGCTGGGCAACACAAAATGGGGAAGAGATGGCCAGCCCTCTGTAGAGATAGAGGTGGTTAGGGACTATTTAGAAAAGCTGGACGTGCACAAGTCCATGGGGCCGGACGAATTGCATCCGAGAGTGCTGAAGGAATTGGCGGCTGTGATTGCAGAGCCCTTGGCCATTATCTTTGAAAACTCGTGGCGAACGGGGGAAGTCCCGGATGACTGGAAAAAGGCTAATGTAGTGCCCATCTTTAAAAAAGGGAAGAAGGAGGATCCTGGGAACTACAGGCCGGTCAGCCTCACCTCAGTCCCTGGAAAAATCATGGAGCAGGTCCTCAAAGAATCAATCCTGAAGCACTTAGAGGAGAGGAAAGTGATCAGGAACAGTCAGCATGGATTCACCAAGGGAAGGTCATGCCTGACTAATCTAATCGCCTTTTATGATGAGATTACTGGTTCTGTGGATGAAGGGAAAGCAGTGGATGTATTGTTTCTTGACTTTAGCAAAGCTTTTGACACGGTCTCCCACAGCATTCTTGTCAGCAAGTTAAGGAAGTATGGGCTGGATGAATGCACTATAAGGTGGGTAGAAAGCTGGCTAGATTGTCGGGCTCAACGGGTAGTGATCAATGGCTCCATGTCTAGTTGGCAGCCGGTGTCAAGTGGAGTGCCCCAGGGGTCGGTCCTGGGGCCCGTTTTGTTCAATATCTTCATAAATGATCTGGAGGATGGGGGGATTGCACTCTCAGCAAATTTGCGGATGATACTAAACTGGGAGGAGTGGTAGATACGCTGGAGGGGAGGGATAGGATACAGAAGGACCTAGACAAATTGGAGGATTGGGCCAAAAGAAATCTAATGAGGTTCAATAAGGATAAGTGCAGGGTCCTGCACTTAGGATGGAAGAATCCAATGCACCGCTACAGACTAGGGACCGAATGGCTCGGCAGCAGTTCTGCGGAAAAGGACCTAGGGGTGACAGTGGACGAGAAGCTGGATATGAGTCAGCAGTGTGCCCTTGTTGCCAAGAAGGCCAATGGCATTTTGGGATGTATAAGTAGGGGCATAGCGAGCAGATCGAGGGACGTGATCGTTCCCCTCTATTCGACACTGGTGAGGCCTCATCTGGAGTACTGTGTCCAGTTTTGGGCCCCACACTACAGGAAGGACGTGGATAAATTGGAAAGAGTACAACGAAGGGCAACAAAAATGATTAGGGGTCTAGAGCACATGACTTACGAGGAGAGGCTGAGGGAGCTGGGATTGTTTAGTCTGCAGAAGAGAAGAATGAGGGGGGATTTGATAGCTGCTTTCAACTACCTGAAAGGGGGTTTCAAAGAGGATGGCTCTAGACTGTTCTCAATGGTAGCAGATGACAGAACGAGGAGTAATGGTCTCAAGTTGCAATGGGGGAGGTTTAGATTGGATATTAGGAAAAACTTTTTCACTAAGAGGGTGGTGAAACACTGGAATGCGTTACCTAGGGAGGTGGTAGAATCTCCTTCCTTAGAGGTTTTTAAGGTCAGGCTTGACAAAGCCCTGGCTGGGATGATTTAACTGGGACTTGGTCCTGCTTTGAGCAGGGGGTTGGACTAGATGACCTTCTGGGGTCCCTTCCAACCCTGATATTCTATGATTCTATGATTCTATGATCTGAAGAAAGATGGCGGGGGGGGGGGGGGGAGAATGGGAACTAAAATAGATTCTAGTGTCAGCCTTTTCCTGCCAGGCATACCTTCGAGTTCTGGCATAAATCCAGCTTTAGCCTGGATCTCTTAAAACAGAGAATGAGCATTTATCCTCCTGATGACTGAAGCCCACCACTCTTCAGTAACCTCCTGCTTTCATTTTACAACAACATTGGGCCTTTACAGGAACTTTTATAGAAAACAGAGGGTCTTACGAGGCACCAAGTGACTGCTGTGTTCTTATGAATTCCACAGTAAACAGACTGAAAACCAGGCAGGGAGCTGGAGGGTAGGAAGGTAAGAGATGGACTGAGGAAAGCTTGCGGATGCGTTTTGCTCCTCCATCTGTCAGGGTTCCCTAGTCATTACAAATAAGGGCCTGATACACACATCCAAAGGACGTGTAACCCTCCCTGAAGTAAGCGGGAGCTCTGCCCGAATAGAGCAGAAAAAGCCTTGTTGCTGGCAGGGATTGGTTCAGGAGTTGCAATACTTCACATTTCCATTGTGATTACTCTAGCTGGGAAGATACTTCCCAGCTGTCCCAATTATTAGGAACATCCCTCATTTCAGAGCCAGCTTCACCTCTTACATATGTATGTGCTGCACAAGCCTGCATTGATATGGGCTAGAGTACAGACTGACTGTATCACTCTCGCACTATCCCTGACAATTTCTGGCTGAGCAAGAGCTAATTTGCTTGGTGGCATGGGGCAGCCCAGCCATAAGGCATGCGCACTGCAGTATGTCGGGCAAGTTCCTTCCCGAGCTCCAACCTCAGAGCACTCACGGTTTACCGTAGCAACTCTGCAGGATTTGGGGGAGCCAGTGCTAAGCTGCCAAAGTTTCAGCATGCTAATCTCCATCACTCAGGTGTGTAGAGTCAGGCTTGAATTTGGCCCTCGTCAGGGGAAAATGCCTTGATGAGAGTTGTGCCTTTTTGCTTCTTTGTGCTGTCTATAGAGAAGGAGGATATGGTGGTTAGGACAGTAGCCTGGGACTCAAGAGACAGAGGTTCAATTCCTTGCACTGCCAGAGATTTCATATATGACCTTGGCCAAGGCACTTACTCATTGTAAAATAGGATAATAACAGGCTACAGTTACCAGTCATTCCCAAATGTTTGTGTATGCTGGCAAGTGGTGAGCAGTCCACGTTGGGAGCTTCAACAGTAAGGCATAACAAGGCACCGCAGGTTAAAGGGCAAGGGTGACACAGCCCCCTTCCCTCCTCCCTTCACTGGTCTGGACCACACAGAAGTCTGTATATCACAGAAGTGACAAGCATTTGTATTATAATTGTGTCCCTCTGTGGGGTCCCTGTCATATTTTAAAGTCCTATGCAGTACTGCCAACACTAAGCACTAAAAATTTTAAAAGTTTGGGGCCTGACTCATTAGATTAACTTTTTTTTTTTTTAAATTTCATGACGTTTAAACCAATGTGGGAATATGTATATATTACCTTCTGGATTTAAAACAGGGCTCTCAAACACACGGCCATGCAGCCCGTAGGGTTATTTCCTGTGGCCCACCAAGCTCCCCGTGCCCCCGCCCCCACCCTCCCGGAGCTATTTCCTGTGGCCGCCAAGCTTCTCTCCTCCTCCACTCCCCCTCCCCCCGGCACGCCGCATCCCCGCTCCTCTGCCTACCTCCACGTGCTTCCTGCCGCCAAACAGCTGTTTTGCAGCGCTTAGCGCTTTCCAGGAGGGAGGGGGGAGGAGTGGGGAGCTGCATGCTCAGGAGGGGGGGCTTTTGTACCTTTATATGAAAAGATGTCAGTGATGCAGCCCTCAGGCCAATGTACTAGTCCTCATGTGGCCCTCGTGGTGATTTGAATGTGAGATCCCTGGTTTAAAGCATTTAGCTTTTGTGTCTTCAAGCTTTTCTCTGCAAACATGAGTGCATTTAAATAAAAATGGAGATTTCTTATGTAATCACATGACTCCAAGAGCTGGGGCTTTTGAAAAACAAACATGAGGTCTGCAACAAAAATACAAGAGTTGACAATATTGCCTGTATCACATTTTAAGACTGATGTACTGTGGGGAAAGTATTACATGTGCATCCTACCTGAGCTGGCAGCACAAAGATTCAGGAGGTGAAGTTAAGATTTTGGATTTGGTGGAAGGTTCAATTATACAATAAGGCCCAGATACTGTACTGTGGTCTGTGTGGGCAAAGATCACAGTGCAGGTTTGGGCACTAAATCCTCAACATACGAACCAAGGAATGCCAGTTTGCTCTTGATGGACTTGAGGTATGATACTATCCAGAATGAAGTAAAGGACTTCAGTGAATTTTAAAGTTGCACAAGAGTTCTGCTGAAGTATTCCAGTACATTTGTGGATTTGAAATCTCAAGGCATCTGACACTATTAAGCAATGAAAAGATATCTGCATTTGTGCAACACTTAGGCAAACTTCACTTAGAAGATCAAACAAACTTGAAGGAAAGCATCCTCCCACATTTAAAAGGTGGAGGGTCTTCTGCAAAAGTAAATAATTCCTTAAAGCTCAAATAGCTCCTATTTACAAAAGAACAAAGAGGCAAGCCACACACACACACACACACACACACACACACACACACACACACACACACACCCACACCCACCCTTGGTAACCCTCCCCCCGCCGTAGGAAATTCTGAGGGGACGAGAGAAGGCTGAGACTACTTGTAACCACACACCTTACTGCCAGAAAGGATATGAAACTGGATCTCTTCAGTGGTAAAGTTTTCAGCAGGAACAACAAATTATTCATTAGGCTTAAACAGTGGCAGATACTATAAAAAACAAACTTAATATTTTAGCTACGGAGACTTCTACCAATAGAAGTCATAATTTTGCATGATGTATTTTAGATATACTTATCTAATCATTATTATAGTTTGCACTCTTAGGGTCTTATCCAAAGCTTAAAGTCAAAGGAGAGAATCCCACTGACTTCAGTGGACATTGTCACACACACACACACACACACACACACACACACACACACACACACACACTCACCCACCCACCCTTCCCATTAGAGCAGCTCAACATTCTTTTCAGGAACTAAATTTAATTTTGCTTCACAAACCTTTGTGATGAAGACAAGTTATCCCCATTTTACAGATTAGGAAACTTGTGTATAGGGGGCCCAATCCTGCGAGGCGCTCTCAACTCCCTCTGAAGTCAAGGGGAGCTGCTGGTGTTCAGCACCACTGAAAAATCAGGCTTCTTATTCTGAAGCCTTAACATTCGTGTAGGTTCCTAACTTTAAGCACCCAAGTTTGAAAATTCTGGCCTAACTGACTTGATCAAGTGCTAAATGCACAAGTTTTGGGAGTGAACAAGTTAGAGACTGGGACAAGGCTTCAGAAGGTGTACCTGTGTATGCTTTTAATGCTAATATCTAGATAGCATGTCAAAAAAGTAATTGCAAACTTACACTGGCACTTTTGGCTCCTATTTTTAAGTATTCATACACCTGGTTTAGGTGCATACCAGTTCTTCCACATAGGTATGCACACAACCCAATTTGCACTAGGATTTGAGAGCCTAAATGCAGATGTATATACATTTTGATATGCACATGTTTGAAACTTTGGACTATTACAACCTCATTTATGACATTTTCATTATCTTAAGACTTAACTCAGCTTGCAAGAGCATTCACTTGTGATGAGCATAGCACTTTAGAGAAGTTATTTCTATGTTTTCTATGTTCTTAAGTATTTCTTATTACATGGGAAAGATGTATGGAGAGGGATATTTTATGCTCCTGCAGAGCCTTTTATCTCAGGTTCACAAATTCCTTTACACCACTAATTAATTAAGCCCCATGACACCACATGGGTATACTGACGTTTACCTAGTCTTTACTCCAGTAATCTCAAAGTGCTTCTGGAATGAACCAATGTGCTGTTACTAAACAAATAACATACTCTTCTGCAGAGTCAGAATCAGCACCATGGTCTTTCAGCTCCAAAAACACAGGTGTCTGCCACTTGAGCTGAATGAGAACAGCCACTAGAGGCAGACATTGCACACAGTACATGGTACACTCTGACCCCCCCCGGTAGTCAAAACTCACCCTGAGCATCTAATGCTAAATGGAACTCATTCAAATACAACACCAATCTGTAATGAATGTAAAGAGGAAGAGACAGAGCCAAGGAGAGGGTTGATTGACCTGTCCAAGATCCCATGATGGGTCAGGGGAACTAGGAAAAAAATTGTTATATCACCACCTAGCTCTAACATAGTGCTTATAGAACTGCAGAGCCTCAGCTCCCAGGTCTTGCCTGCTCTAACCACTAGAAAACACTCCAGCCAGTGCAAAGAATAGAACCCAGGCATCTTTGCTCTACCAATTGCTTACAGAATGTCTAGCATGTAAAAATTGTTATTTTTTAATTCAAATGTGCAAAATGTCCACTGTAATCCAAAAGTAAGCAAATGATCCTAACAGAGGGTGAATTCTAGCCAAGACAAATCATCTTTCACATTACATTTTTGCCTCTGAGATTTCTTATGTAAATCACATGACTCCAAGGGCTGGGGCTTTTAAAAAACAAACATGAGATCTGCAACAAAATTACACGAGCTGGCAGTACTGCCTGTGTCACATGTATCACCAATGTAGCCCTGTCCAAACAAAGGAATATGGTGAGGCAGCTTACCATTCCAAGGTATGAAACCTACACAGAAAATTAATCAGTCTGTGTGCAGTCCTAAGATTCCTAGCATCCACCCTGTCACTCTGAGCCATGGATTTGTGTCTCTAGTATACCCAGGTCTCTTTTCTTTCTATCGAACTGGCAGGTCCTCCTTCCTGCTACATGTCCCCTGCTACTTTGACATCTAAACACCTGCCTCTAGCCACAGGGAGCAGGAGTACTCAGCAGTGTCACTTGCTGAACACCCTGCCCTTCTGCCAGGATTGACAGTGTCTCCTCTGCAAAATGTCCAGCCTCCTGCTGACCTGACTAACAAGAATCCAAAGATCTCTTCTCAAGTCAGTGTCTTTCTCAAGTTCCTTATGAGGTGAGACTATTTCTTATTAGAACACACTCTCCTAGGTCAACTGCTGTGCTGCCCAGAGCTGTGATTTGCTCCTTTTGTTCTAACAGGCAGCTGGTTTGGTCTTCTGTGAATGTTGCTGATTAGTCCTCTTCCCTGCAGTACTAGCTGAGGCAAATTTTCAAAATATCTTGGTCCCCTTTAATTACCGAAATAAGTGGCTGGATTTTGAGTGTTCGGCACCCAGCAGTTCCTATTGTTCTTAAGGGGAAGCCACTGGGAGTTAAATACTTTTAAAAATATGGCCCTAGAGTCTCATGTCGGAACTCAAGTTGGAAAAGTTTTTCCCGACTCCACCATCTGATTGCAGTGTAGACATACTTTACAACACTGACAGACCCTGGTTGTTGCAACATCGACAGACCCTGGTCGTTGGTGGGATTGAACCTGGAAAGCTAAATACATGAGCCTCAACTGCATGAGTTAAACACCACATAACCATTCGCTAAGGCTGTAGAGCAGACTCATTAATTTCTCTCTCTAAGTGGTCTTGGTGCCACTAGATGGGACAGAGCACCACACCCAGCAGGTGTGTGGTTACATCTACATTAGGGATCTCCACCAGTTTTACTAGATGATTTAAAACTGAATTAAACCAGTGCAACCTGTGTAACAGACAAGGTCTGAGATTCCTGTAATCTTGCGCCTTGCTGATGAGATGGTCTCCAACTTTTGGTCCTTTGACTTACTTACTGACAGGGAACAGTAAGTCAACTGATTTGGAGAGCAGGGAGTTTTCCTCTAGTACTCCTCACTTCACTTACACCCAGGGGAAAAATCCTCCTCAATAACTTGCTAACAACAGCTGTTAAAAAACCAACTGTGCCTGCACTCACGCACACACCAAAAGTTATTTTGTATCATTCAGCTATCTCACTAATCTTCTTTCTACTGAACTCAGTGGATATAGGGTAACAGGGTATTAAGTATACATGGCTAGATTATCAGCATGTGCTACATGAAGCACCTCTGTTTGTAGATATTCAATCAGCATGCAATTTCAGATAGCACCCCTTCCCCAAAATCTCTGGCTATATGCATTTGCTTTATACAACTTTAAGAAACAAAGAGGCAATAACTCTTTTCCTCCCCCATCCTCCCAAGAGATAAATGACCTAGCAAGTTGAGTGATAAAAGAACGATACAATAATATGTCATTAAGCTGCAACCAATGCTGGTGGAGAATGGCTAAGGGCCTGCTGATTAGAAATGATACCTAGGTAAATCTAGATGCTGCACTGAAGCATGCAGAGAGAATACAGAGTGTGTTGTTTTCTCCTAGAAACGTTCAAATAGTCTTTCTAGCTATGACTGCTTACCGGTTTGCTTGGGGAGACTACTTTTCAGAGTATCAGCTGCTGTGGGAGTGGCCTCCTTTTCCACCATACTCTCGCAGTTGTTTGATTTTTATTTAGTATAAGAATACTCTCAATCCCCGAATCTCCCCGGCAACCCCCGCATGCAGTGATTCATAATTTGTGCCAGGCTTGTTGTGTTGGAAGCACAAACGGTATCTGCCATTAGAGAAGGGGAGGGGGCTCAGAGTCAACTTGACAGGACATGGTTGGTTTAGCATGATCTATATTTAGGAAATAAATACTAGCCTGAGCTGGAGAAGCCAACTGCCTCATTCCAAAGGCTGTACACCTCTCAGCCAGCACCGAGACCATTCTTGTGTCCAGTCTGAACTCCCTCACAGGACAGCCCCTTGATGCCAACACCTGGTCCTAGAGTTTCTTGACAACCAAGGTCACATCTTAATTAATTCAAGTCTATCGTGTGTCTTGCCCTAACTCATCACAAAAGTCACAGGGCCTCCACTCAGGCAAATCATTATAGCTGCACTGTAGTCAATGAACATGGGGAACACTGAAGTTGACTATCTGGCCCAGGTTTTCTTGTGCACACAGAAAGCAACAGATGATATCAATATGCACGCAGAAATTAGATCACAGTGACCTCTTGACCACCCCCTGGATCAGGACTGCAGTGAGTTACCCAGCTGCAAAAAGCAAATGTTTTCAGCAGTTTCTGTATTGTTTACATTTAGGAGAAATTACACTTTGTCCTCTCAGGGGCTTCCCGTGAATGGGCAGGATGGCCTTGTGGTTCAAGCACAGTCCGGAAGGTCAGAAGATCTGCCTTCAGCTCCCAGCTCTGCCAGATACTTCCAGATTAACCTGGGGCAAGTCTGTGCCTCCATTTCCCCATATATAAACCAAGGATATATATGCACTGGGGTAGCTGCATAGTTCTTCACTGGGGTTGTGAAGAGCTATGCAGCTTCCTTCATTAATGTCTGCAAATTACCTTGAGCTACTTGGGAAGAAGGTGCTGTAAGTGCAGAGTCTATATACATATTTGCACAAGTCTCCACTTCTGGCCGATACGCCCTAAATTGCTCGAGGGGTGCATGCTCTGCCTGGCGTTCTACCCTTTGACATGCAAGCTGAGCTGGCACACACCAGCCTGTCTGAAGGGTTTAGGGCAATTTTGTTGCTGATTTCACACATTTGCATAGATTAATACCCGCCATCCCTCTGACCTGGCCAAGGCACACAAAAGTGCAGACTCTTCATTTTAAATTTCCATGTGAATCTAGTTTTTGTTAAAAGGGCCTCACCAGCCATCTGGAGAATGAAGTGCTGTATTTGTCCTCAGAACCGGTGCTGCACAGACATCGGCAGTGCAGACTTTCACACCCTGCTCTCTGCCCCCTGCTAAAGTGAACTTCTTTCAGCTGGAGAGACCATCTCTAGGAGCAAGGCATTATTTGGGTCTCTACGGCTCATTTGGTCCCTGGCCTCTCTGCAGAGATTGGCAATGAGTTTGCCAGTTAGAGCCAGCTGAACTAGTGGCATTTGTGTTGTGGACATCGGTGCCCTGGGAAATGGATTGTGAGCTACATTCACTTCACAGAGCACTGACGGGATATTAGATGGCCAGAACTTTTGGTGACTATTGGCCTGGACCGTACTGAAGAATGACGATTCCTTATTAAGGATGCAGTTTTGCCACCCTTACTCAAACTGACCACCACCTTCCTCTGATTTCCTAGGGATGACACAGGAAGGGTAGCAAAATCAGGCTCTCCCCACTTCCTCCCTCTGATCCTTACAAACAGGTAATTGTTACAACTTTCAGAATCTCAGCAGGGATTGTCTGTCTTCTGTGTTTTCACAGTACCCAACACAATGGGGCCCCATCCCAACCTGGGCCTTTGAGCGTTACTATAACTATTTACTGCTAGCAATAATGACAGCCATGATACATTTGGGCAGAAAAGTTATTATTTTCATGGTCACAAATTTTAAAGATTGCCAGCAGCACTAGTATAAGTTCTTTAATTAGACACTGTGTGCCTTGATCTGGTTCACGTACATGGGTGTTATATCATTAAGCACATGCAGTGAATATAGAGTTATGATTCTGGTGCAGTGATACTGTAGAGTGTATAAATGGGGATGAATAACACACAGAATCCCTATGAAAATTACATTTGCCCTGCACAACCTCAAAAGAACAAGCTATAATTGTCCCAAATGGCTTTCTGGAAGAAGGAAATAGCAGCCTCCGTGGACTGCTCCTCGGACCCCCACCCCAGTTTAGTAGCAACTCCAGCCTTGAATAGGAGAAACTTCCAGCATGTAAGCCACTTCTTGAATGAGTGGTTAGCGAAAGGAGTCAGCTGCAACATACATATCCCAAGATCTCTGGGGTCTGAGAAAGGAAGAGGAAGTTAAAAGTTAGCTATTGGCAGACAGGTTAGGTAGACGTGTTGTGGGAAACCACAGTAAACTAAAAATGATGTGCTCATTCTACATCAGGACAAGGGTTTTGCATTATATTAAACAGAGCTGTATTATAATTCTCAGTAATGTACATTACATGAAAATCTGAGCTCAAGCCACACATGGCCCACAGGAAACTTTCTGTAAGCACAGCTCCTAGTAGACTGCAATCCATGTCACAATGCAACTAATCACAGACTATCAGAACCATTCTAGCAGATTTAGTTTTTGCACCAAACTCAGACACTAGATTTTAAATCTATTTAAATCCCAGAAGCTTGACTGCAAAATGACTCAGCCTGTGAGAAATCTCACCAACCACCAGTATCTTGATCTTAACTGAGATCCAGCTTGAAGGTTTTCTTCATTTTTTAACGGGGGTTATCTTTCCAGGAGCTAAGCCTGGTGGCAATGGGAATCACAGCTTCCCAACACTCTGGGAAAACAAAGCAAAATTGATTCTCTCCGCTCCATAGTGCCAAAGCTGCAATCACATTGCTAGGATTACAAAAGTTACCAGGCTCAATTCATGCGTGGTTGGGATCCATAGATTCTCTGATAGGAGTGCACTTGGGCTTCTACCTCGTGTCACCAGGGAGTGAGAAGAGAAGTTGGTTAAACACTGGAATCCCAGGTAGCAGCCTCGGAAATAAGGGGATCCGGAGAAATAGCCAGTAAGACATGTCTCCATCATGTACATCTGGCCTGACTTTTCCACTGTGCTGGGAAGGAGCTCTGCTTTCACAGATGGCTGCCGTTAGTGGGTGTTGGAGCCCACCAAGGAGCAAGCGGGCATGCAATATTAATAGCATCACTGAGAACATTATGAGCTCACATCAAAAGTTTGGAAGTTGTTTTATAATATTTGGCTTTCAGACCAAAAGTAAAGCAAAAGGTACTAAACACAAATTATACATGTTTGGAGGCTTTTTCTTTTTTAAGCTGCGATTCTGCAGTTTTCAAACACAACAGACAAAAAGAGAATGACCCACTAAGGACATCAAAAAGCTGTCATCAGCTGTAATTTAGCAAATCCCAAGTTACATAGAGAAATAAAATCACTGTTTCCCTGTCTGTTAACTAACAGAAGCCAAAGTTATTGCCCATCAGGCTGAGCAGTCCCTATTGGTTCATGTAAGTGCTACGATGCAGTAATCACTTTAAAGTCTAGAACCTGAAGATTCTGCAGTCCTGCAGGAATTAAAGAAGTAAATACAACAATGCAAACAGAGCTCTACAGACTAGTTTGCTGGGATTTCCTTAATAACACATAATAGATCATAATAAATTCATGCAATTTATAAGTCTATCTTCCCCCACTACCGTATTCAGGCACTGTACAAAAACACATATGGCCACAGTTAAGATGAGCAGGGGTACTTGAGCTTCTATATGTGGAATGGAGCTGCTAGCAGGGCAATCCCTGTAAGGACCACTTGGCTTCAGAATATGAGTTAGAAACCATTACAAGTCAAAAATATTACTGAAGGAAACTAGCTACTACCTATGTATCACCATTGCCCTCTGTTGAATGGAATAAGAACTGCTTGGCCGTGTGCCATGGGCACTTCACTGTTAACAGCTAATGGAGATTCTCGTCTCGCTTTTCGAGGAGGATCTGAGTTCTGTCACTGCCAAGTTCCAAATGGTCATGGAGTATGGCATAGTGATAACTTTGAAGTACTAATATAGTTTAAAATCACTTATATTATATCTCTTCAAGTATATCAATGAGTTTGAGACAACACCACAATCTGATGACCAAAATTGGACACTTCTGTTCAAGTGTGTGAAACCATATACAACTGGGACTGGATGTTTGCTGCTCCATGCAGACAGAAGGTATAACAGAAGAGGGACTGACAATCTAACCCATTTGTTCTACCTTCTCTGCTCTAACAAATTTTGAATCAAATCCTTCCATCCCCAGTGTTTTATCTGGCTGAAACATACAAGGCCAAAGTCAGCCCTCCGTTACACCTGTGCAGCCTCACTGACTCCAGCGGAGGTTTGGCTAAACAGTCTGAAGTTACATCCCTTGCATCCTGATGTAGCTGAGACAGCGTCACCTCAGGTTACATTATGACAAATGCCTCATCAGGTGTACCTCAGACTGGCTGTAAATGATATGGTGATATAACCTGACATGGAAAAAAAACACCACCCCACAATCATTCACGTCGAAAACAAGATCAGCAGATAAAGAAGCAGCATAGTCCAGCGTTCAGGGCAGCAGGCTGGGGGTCAGGAGACTTGGGTTCCATTTCTGTCTCTGTTGCTGACCTACCATGCAAGTAACTTCATTTTTCTGGCCTCAGTTTCCCCATTGAAAACACAGGAATAATGATATCTGCCCTCCTCTGTAAGTCACTTTGGATCTGGGGATCGAAAGTGCTATGCAAAGATCAAGGTATTTTTATAAATCTACTCTGCTCATCATGTTTTTTTAAACCCTTTAAAATCTCTCCTTTGCAATTCAGTCTGGCTAATTTGCTATTCGTGCAACTCTAAAATTTACCCTGTCAGAGCCTAGCAAAGGTGTAATCTCATCCCCAGGCGTCTATGACTTAAAAACGTGGAGCTTCTCTTTGTGGATGAGATGTCAGAGAAGCATCTCTGTGAGCCTCCAGCCCTTCAATACCCACAGCCCATGCATTATTATCACTAAAAACTAACTAGTTTAACAGACCAGAATCAGGACTTTTTTCCTCGCCTTCCTTTTTTAAGAAGGGACAGACATAAAGAGAGTGTGAGACAGAGAGTGAATGTTTTATCCTAAAGGCAAAGGTTTACTGCATCATGATGTAATGACCTTGCTCAGAAAATAAAAAGGTTACTTCCATGACAGCATGAGTTGAGAAAGATCAGCTCCTTTGCAGAACAGGGTAAAACAATGTCCATTTAAAGTTAAACTGAAGAAAATGTAAAACACTTGTCTAGTGAACTTGAAAGAGAGAGAGCAAGCTTCAGCCAAATTGGCCTGTATAAAATCTCTCTCCAGACAGACACACACAAAACAATGAATCAAATGAGCAGACGTGCTGTGTAGGTAGATATATACTGAAAGCAGATGTCATTCTGTTTTCTGTGTACTTCATCTTTAAACAGCTGGGAGTCCTGCTACATGGGGACCTGTGACACAGCCGCCACTTTGTGTTTCATTACAGGTGCAGAATGTTGCAGAGAGAGTCACTGGGGTTTCTCTCTAATGGAGATTCCACATTTGTTTTTTCCTTGCCATTTTCCTACATCTAAAGATGACGTAGATGAAGGAATATTTTTTGTTCTCTGGATATAAGGAAAACAAGAAGGAATTACTTAGATTGTAAACCGTATGGGGCAGGGATTGTCTCTTTGTTCTGTGTTTGTATAGCAAGAAGCACAGTGGGTCACTCTTCCATGACTAGGGCTGCAGGGTGCTGCTGCAATAAAACTGAGATTATTATAATTGTCTTTTTTGTTCTAGTTAATTATCAGTGCTATGAAAAGATAAACAGTATTTATAGTTTAAATGTTTAAACACTCCATCCCAGTGTTCCAGTACAATATGCTTCAGGCCCTTCATTTTCGGGTTTTATTTTATTTAATTTTTCCCAGGAATTTATCCCTGTTTATTATTACAACAGCAACAAACAGGTGAAAATTGGTGGGAAAAACTAATAATAATTTTTCTGGGTAAATGTCAGGGTTTATATTGATGGACAGAAGGACAGGGAAAAAAGTATTCCGTAGACTAATGCTTTGATTAATGGAATTCTATGTAGTTTGCTGCAGAATTAAACCAGAACTCAAAACAAAATGCCACCTCTGTGTTTAAGAAAATAATATTTTTCATTTGAATAAAGAGCTTACTGTTGTAGACTTAGAACTATTAACCTATAAATATTTACATTTAATAATTGGGCCACACTATTTGCAGCGCGTATATTTAACTTCATCCTTTTCTCTTGTTTTGTTGTTAACACTTTCAATGCTTCCTTGTATTCTGAAACTTATTCTGGTACAGACTTTTATTTTCTTTCCATTTTAGCATGTCAGATCTCTAAACCGTTATCTGCTAAAAGCCTGAAATTGTGTACATGGTGGGCGTGAGATTCATCAGCATGTTCAGATGCGCATGCCCTCCAGAGCTTGTGTTGTGCCCGTTTGTTTATTGTGTGCATCTTCTAGATGAATACATAGCCTTACGTCAACAGGCAGCTTTGCACAGACACACAGACTAATGTATTATCGTAATACGTGACTCCTGGGGGAATTCTGCGCCACTGTGCAATTCAGAATTTGTGCAGAATTCTTGTTTCTTCCACAAAATTTAGATTGCAGAGCTGCTGGGTGCCACTAGGCGCCGCTGGACCCTGCAGAGCCCAGCTCGCAGGGAGCGGAGTGCCATGCCTGGCAGGGACAAAGGCTCTGCATGCTCTAGCTGCCTGGCTTGATCCTCATTCTTCTGGGGACAGGAGAGGGCCCTGGAGACCAAGTTCTGGCAAAGGCTGAGGAAGGGCAGGACCACACTACACCACATCCTCTGGCAGGACAGTAAAGAAGCTGCAGGGGAGTAAAGGTTCTGGGGGTGCAGATGTCTGGGCCAGAGTCTGCCCCACAGCTGGGCTCTGGGGGATAAGGGAGTGCAGATGCCTGGGCTCTGGGGAGAGGGGTGTGGGTATCTTGACCAGGGAGTGCCGCACAGTTGGGCTCTTTGGGGAGGGGAGTGCAGGTGACTGGGCTCCGGGGGCTCCTTGCAGCCCCCTCCAGTGCCCCCCAACTGGAACTGGGTTTTCATAGGGGTTTTTTGACTGTCTACTCCTGGAGAAATTTTTGTGTTGTTGTGTGTATTGTTGACATACTTGTTGAAAGTATTTTGAAATAAATTATCACAATAATTGAAACTGGAGTGATTATATGGTGTTATTTTGACAAATAAAATATGCAGAATTTTAAAATTTTTTAGCACAGAATTCCCACAGGAGTAATAAATATATCTCATGCAATGTATTGTATTTTCCTAATAAAACAAGTTATTTATTAACTATTTTAATGATTCAAAAGTAGGGTGAAAATTGGAAAAAGCAGATAATACTTTTTGTATAACCCTGGATTTTTTGGGGTAAAAAACGATTTAAACTGAAAATGAAGGGGCTTAAATATGCTCCAGTCAAAACTCAACATTTACCACTCAGTGCTTTTGCTTTACTGAGGTATAGGGATTACCATTAAAGAGTCAATACTTACTAAAAGTTACTACATAGTGGTGGAGATACCACAGTTTTCCCCAAGTAAAATAATAGGAAGTAACAGGCAATGCTAGTGGACATTGACTTTTAATGGTAGCCACTGCCTCTCTTACTGCAGCTATAGGAAAACACTGCAGGACCTAGGGTGGTGAATGCTAAGTTTTTAAATGATGACTGTACCATAATCCTAGCATTCCACGGGAAATAGTACAGCAAACACACAAAGGTCTGAGGCTGAATTGGCACCAGATACTTTCAAAAAACAAGTTGATTTTATTTTGTTACAGGGCAGAAAAACAGGCAGGCACGGCCTCTGATAACATGTGTGCACACTGCCTAGCATAACTCAGATGCCACCCCTCTTGGAGACCCACATCTCTCTCCCTCCTGACCAGGAGCTTTTTCAGGCTGCACAATTCCCTGCTTATACTGTGATATTCCCACCAAGGCAAACTGTCTAAGCAGGCCAGGGTCTACACTTTGCTTTCTTTTTGAAGGCTACGAACAATGTAATTACCAGCAATTAGAAGTTCCCACACAGCTCTTTCTAAGCAAGCACATTTATTCTTAAGGTGAAAGCATTACACAGAAAATCTATTAAAATCAATAAAAGAACCTACACCCATGCTAATAAGTTTACCAGAGGTCACACCCCCCAATCCCCAACTCCAACAAGGGCTCTGGTAGGAGTCAGTCCTGCAACTCCACAAGGGGATTTTTCTGTGGTTGCAAGTTCATAACAGCCTTAGTTCAGCCCAAGCACCCCAACTGGGCAAATCAGCCTATTTCTTTAGGCACTTTGAACCTTTTATCTCAAACCTTCGGGAACAAGTAAACAGCAATTACCCTCCACAGGACGTAGCTCAAAGGCTGGGTTTTTGCAAAACTGGAGATGAGAATTTGCATTCATCTCCCTACAGAGATTCTCCAGGCCAACACTCGATACTGTTTGTCCCAAAAGTCCATTCTCTTCTTGCACATTATTCAATATAGTCCTTTGAAATTCATAACAGCTCCCAGAGTCGCATCCCATTTCCCGCATAGAGAAGTTACATGCAATCCTTCCTCCACAATAATACATACCCTTTAAATTTAATACAATGGACTCCAAAGTTACTTAAACTTAATTCAATAACTTTTTTAAGGATATTACAGGAAATTGCCATATCTGTCACCAAATGCTACCATAATACTAATCATATTGTTACTCCACTGTTACCCATTTTGACAAGCCTCTAAAACAGCCTTCACAAGTAAATATAGTTTAGGCTCCCAAGAGCTCAGAATATATTCACTGCTGAAAAGTGCTTGATTCAGATGCCTACTGCCCATAACCTTCTGATGCCAACATTATACATTCCAGTGACAACTTTCCAAGCACTGGGGAGGAGCCAGCTTCTGGCTGTGCCACTCTTTCTGCAGGAAAGGGACAGTAAGGTAAGTAGACTTGGAAGGATTAGATTTTTGTCAGTAAATGTTGATAAGTGTCAATTTCACCGTACACACACAAACTGACAAAAAATATTTCCATTGATAATCACTGAAATGTACAGATAGGCAAAGTAAGACAAATGATGCTTGAGAACTTACGAGAGTTTGATTTAAGGATATTTACTTTGTGTATTTTGACGTGTGACTGACTGGTTTTTAACGGTTACATAGCTTTAACTTTTTGAAATCTCACTGTCTATTGTCATTAAATAATTATTGTCTGACTTCCCCATTGTCTGAGCCTCACCAATTATTTCGTGCAAATGTGAAAATTTAAGACGAATACAAATCTAAAAAACACTTTAAAATAAACATCAATAGTATCCATCAACATTATTAAAAGACTGAATTGTGCCAAGCCTAAATGTTAGGTTTGGTCATCTTGGAGCCTCTCATGCTCACCGATACTGTATGACAGAATTGAGAGCCATCACAGGAGGTCCCTGTGCTACCTAACTCCACCAGAAAGTCAATGATCATTCTAACAAATGTGTGTGCTTTGGGAGAAGCTGGGAAGAAGTATGGACAGATTTTTTTCTTTCCTTGCCCAGGAGCAAATACCAACATGGCTGCATTTCCCAGCATAGCTATACTGGTATAAATCTACTGCTATAATTTGAATTCCCCATTTGGGCACATTATTCTGGAATAAAAGTGACTTTATTCCAGTATACTTTCTCCACTTTCAAGGTAGACTAAGTATATTAGAATAAAATCACATGTGTTCCAGAACAGAGTGTCCACGTGGGGACTTATACCAGTATAACTATAATAATATCACTACAGCTACGCTGGAAATTTTCCCTGTGAAGATGAGAGTCGGGCAAACGCTGACATTCACTGTGGCTCAGTGAGCTAAACAGAATGAACCAAAGATCAAACTGCATTCAGTAGTTGATTTCTGGCACCACCTATTGCCTGGAAACTCCATCCACATGATGTTGCTGCAAGATCTCATTGGACAAGGGGAGAGGCAGGTCAGATATGCCCAGAAGTAAGAACTGAAGAACCATCTTACCAGGATACATGTTCACAGCCTTCTATTACTTCTGCTGACAAATAACAATATGGTGCCCAGTATTCCTCACATCCAGGTAAGTCTGTATTATAGCTATTCACGTAGAATGCACCATAAGTGTCCAGGGTGCTTTACTGGACATGGAAAAAGACAAGGTCCCTACCCTGAAGAGCACACAACTCTAAGACCAGATTGTGGATATCAAGTCAGAGGCTGCAGCGAAGGTGATGACAATGTGGGGGGAGCAGCCCCCCCAGGGTGAGCCCCTGTAGGCCAGAGGTGGGCAAACTATGGCCCACAGGCCACATCTGGCCCGCGGGACCATCCTGCCCGGCCCCTGAGCTTCTGGCCCAGGAGGCTAGCCCCCGGCCCCTCCCCTGCTGTTCCTCCTCCCCCGCAGCCTCAGCTCACTGTGCCACCAGCACAATGCTCTGGGCAGCGGGGCTGCGAGCTCCTGGGGCAGCGCACCTGCAGAGCCTGGCCTGACCTGGTGCTGCGCGGTGCGTGGCTGGCTCCAGCTGGGCAGCATGGCTGCCTGTCCTGGTGCTCTGTGCGGTGTGGCTGTAGCGCTGCCAGCCACTGGTGCTCCAAGCAGCACGGGTAAGGGGGCAGGGAGCGGGGGGGGTTGGATAGAGGGCAGGGGAGTTCGGGGGGTGGTCAGGGGCCAGGCATGTGGATAGGGGTCAGGGTGGTCAGAGGGTGGGGAACAGCAGGTTGAATGGGGGCAGTGGTCCCAGGGGCAGTCAGGAAGCGGGGGGGTTGGATAGGGCATTGGGAAGCAGTCAGGGGCGGGGGTTCTGGGGGCTGTCAGGGAACAGGGGGAGTTGGATGGGGCAGGGATCCCCGGGGGGCTGTCAGGGAACGGGGGGGGGGGTTGGATGGGGCAGGAGTCCCGGGGGGGACCATCAGGGGGCGAGAAGCAGGGGCAGGTCGGATAGGGGGCGGGGGCCGGGCCACACCTGGCTGTTTGGGGGGGGGGTGAAAGCCTCCCCTAACCAGCCCTCCGTACAATTTGGGAAACCCAATGCGGCCTTCAGGCCAAAAAGTTTGCCCGCTCCGGCTGCAGGCAGTCTGCCTGAGGCAGGTATAATACCTCTGGGAGCTCAGAGAAGAGTTGCTATTGGTACACCTCTTGAAAAGAAGGGTCCAACATGTCTTTCTTGTCCCCTTGTGTAGGGCCAGCTCTGCAGCTCTCTAGCAGTAAGGACAAGGCTATGGCTCCACTCTCAGCCCGCATCACTGGTGGCACTGGGTTCTCACAACAAAATTTTTGGTGGCCTCAGAGTGCAGCCACCAACTCCTGCTGGTGGCCGCTCTGGCAATTTTTCCTAAAATACTTAATTAACTTTCGGCAAAACAAATAAAGGTGCATATGTACACGTCCAAATCACAGTAATTTATTGATATCATAGAAAGGCAGTAGGAAGTAGAGCTCCCCATTCAGCACACCTGGACTTTGCTCCTATTCTTGTGCTTGGAGTGTATCTCGGTGCGGGAGCCCCTCACCCTGCCGGGGAGCTGCCAAGCAGCCCGGAGCCTTTGAGCTGCTGTGATAGCTACAGCAACTGTAAACAGCAAGTGCAGACCCCGCTGGGGGAAGCACTGGCCTGTCTCTGCCTCCCAATGGCCCTTCAGTGAGAGCTTGTCCCGGGGAAGGTGGGGAACTCATTAGCCGCCCCAGAGAAGGGTCGGGGACTCACGGCTGCCTGCAGAGTTCCAGGTTCCCCATGCCCCAGCTGAGTGGGTGCGGGGGAGCTGCCTAGGGGAGTGCCACAGCAACCGAACACTGCAGCACCCTCCACTGACAGCCCCACAAGTCACAGGAGGAGCTGGCTGGAGCCCCCGAGAAGGCTGCACAGTGCAGGGTGCCAACCCGTGCTGGCAGCGCCAGTGCAAAAACTGAGATGGCACATCTCTGTGCCCTTGGTAACAGCTATTCAGGAGCAACAGCTGGGCGCTGCAGGGAGGGGCTACTGCTTTGTCCCCTATAATCTCTGCCCACGCTTTGGAGGCTGTTGTGGCCACACAAAAAATCCACTGGTGGCTGCATGCAGGTGGCCACATTTGAGAAATGCGACTAGAGGACTCCTTGTGCTCCCTGGGATCAAGGACTGGAATGTTGACTGGCCCCTCCCGGGAATGCAAAAGGGAGAGGGGATTCTCCTCATTCCCTCGCTCTCCACCCCAGTGCACCTGTCCCATTAGACCCAGTCTGGCCCTAACTCAGACAAGTACAATTCCTGGGACAAGAGTTCCAACGTGAGAAGGACAAGCAATGGCATCATCATAAGGAAGCTTCAGAAAAGAAGGGATCAGAAGGCGGGGAGCAAGCGAGCTTGGCATACGGGCAGCGAAAGGCTCATCCAAGCAAAGGGGGGGGCATTAGAAGGTACAAAGCCAAGAGTGGGAGAAGGGTACAAAGGGAGGAGACTGGAGAGAGCATGTGGAGGAGCATAAGGAGTAAGATACAGGGTAGGAAAACGTAAGGACAGAGATGGAGAGAGGGATGGACTTGATTCCCACAACTTTGACTGTATAAAAACCTCCCCCTTAATTTTTTGGACTGAGCATCCCCAAAAAAAGCAATGAGTCTCCCTGATCCATCAGTACAAAGAAAGAATTCTTGCTGCCTTATTTTCTTCCTAGAAACCATTCACTTTGCCCCACTTCGAGCTCCCACAGATCCAGTGAGGAAGAGGAGGTCACAACACAATAAGTAGCAATGCAGTCATTATCAGCCACACCATAAGAACTAACCAGGATGCTGACCTGAGCCAGCCTGATGCCTGTTCATTAAAGGATCAAATGAGGATCTGAACAGCTCTTTTCTGGAGCAGGCAGACAGCATTTCAATTGTTAAAATATTCATGCACCAATAGCAGCTGTGGTCTCAGTGTCTACCCCTGAGACAAATGAACCTCAGCTCAAAGCACAATAGTGTGTGTTTTACAGAACAGAATCAGAATTAAAAGCATTTTCTATGCTACCTGTACAAATACTCTTTTTCAACAACTTTAGAAGTGATGGTGCAAGGCTGTCCGAAAGCCAAGTCCAGGATCATCCAGGGAACAAGGTGTGCAGGAAGACTGAATGGCAGCATTGTAGTAAATTATGTACAGGAATTTAACGAAGTGACTAGCATCCCTACCACCACATCCATAGTACAACTGCAGCCGCAGTTCTAGCAAACAACACCATATTACTTCAAGACTGTGGCTGGCAAAAACACGAGCTGGCACCTGGGCACTGTAGGTCCAGTCAAGAGTCACAGCAGAAAAGCACTGGACAATTTCAGGTCTAGAGGATTTTCTCTTTTACAATGGAGAGACAGGGAGGAGGAAACAACCCAGAAAACATTTCGACCTTCACCACCAACCAGTAAGACACAGCTGCATTTTCAAAAGGCCTCCCAAAATAAACCTGCATTATTGGTGCATATGTAAGATAGGTTATTGTGTGTGCAAGCGTAACTATTTAAAAAAAAAAAAAAAAAAAAAAAAAAAAAGGTGAGCCTGCAAATATTCCAGGGGCATTTTTGGCACCCCAAAAGTAAGAAGGAAATGAGAAAGTTACCGTTAACACTGACTCTTTGAAGGTCACCATCATGACATAATCTGTAATATTGCAATCACAGGTTATTTTGGATACACATGTTATCGGGTTATAAACACCAGTAGAGTACAGTATATTACATTAATAAATAACCATACGTGATCGCAGGGCCAGATCAAGGCATGGGCACTGTAGGCCTACCCCAGTGCTGCAGGTCCTGGAGTCATGGGATTACATCAGAATCTCTTGTTTCGTTTTAAAATGAATGAACTTCCAAGCCCACGTGGTTGTAAAGAAAAGTTTGCAAACATGACTGATGCATTGGGAGGGAGGGCCTGCTGCTGCTTGCTTCTGGGAGTGGTCATGCCACTGCTCCTACTTCCCTGGAGGGGGAGCCCCCCTACCACCATCACTCCAGATGGTGGGGCAGCACTATAACAGGTGCTGTGTTGTACCTGATGACCCAGACCACCTTAATTCAGCCCTAATCACAGTAATAAATAAAGCCTATATCATAATGTGTCCAGACAAGGGACAGAGTAAAGGTGATGCATTCAACCTTGACTTGGGCATTTTCTGACGTCTGCATTCTTATACATTGCTTTAACATTGTTTTCTGCATTTATTATTGATTACAGTTGAATTATAGAAATATAGGGATGGAAGGGACCCCAAGAGGTCATCAAGTCCAACCTCTTGTGTTGAGGCAGGACCAAGTAAGCCAAGACCATTCCCGGCAGCTGTTTGTGCAACCGGTTCTTAAAATCCTCCAATGACAGGGATTCTACAATCTCCACATGGAAGCCTATTCCAGATCTGAACTACCCTTACGCTGTGCACTCTCTCTTTCTCTTTAGGGTCCTTCTCATCTAAGCCTTCCCTGAAACATACTAGGTACTACTCAGGCAGCAGCAGCATGAACGTTGCCACATATGTGACAGATTATTTTAACTGTGTGACTAATGGTAACATGCAGGGGTAGGGACCGGGCCTTATTTTGTCTGTGAAGGGCCAGGTAAATTTATGTTTCTATGTATTGAAATGAGCTCATTGCTCAGGTGATGCCAATATTTCTAGGGTTAGACACACTTACCTACTTTACACACCACATGTTCAAAGTCCATCAAACCAATACAGACTCTGAGCTATCCCCTGCTTGTGTTACTTGCAGCAACAGTCCCATTGACATCAATGACAGAGCTCTCTTTAGGGAGGCAAGCAGGCTTTAATCCAATTTAGGAGAAGGCTAAACGTAATTTTATCAAAAAAACCCTAGAAAGCTGAGGGATCTTTACAGACCTGACTCTATTCAGTACTCACTCACACCAGCCACCATGTCATTGAAGTTTTGTGTAACTAAAGACTAAAAAATTAAGTCTTATGTCTGCCAGACACTGAAGTGGATGTAACCCATTAGTGGAATCCCCATCCAGTGGCCTGGACACTCTATCTATGAACTTTGCCTCTCATCCCAGCTAAGATCTTTTTTGATCTGTACGTGGCAGTTCTGTGTAACGCAGCAGAAACGGAGCATTCTTTCTGGGGTGGGTCACTAGGTGCTGGTGACAGCAGAAAGCTGCTTCTCTCCAGTTCTTACTTGTGAAACAAAAAAAAAAATCTCTCCCCTTTGCTCAAAACAACGGTGCCACAGTGCTTTGCTATCTGCAGACATACATCATTCAGGAGTGTTAAAGGTAACGAGCAGTCTTCCTGCAGGAGCATGACTAACTGATGGCTACCAAGGCCAATAACTAAACTGGACCCCTCCCACAGGTATGTGTAATTACTGTATAAGCACCAGGATGACAAAGATGTAGCCTGTGGTGCCCCTGACTGGGCTGTCATTGCCCCTTAATCAAGGCTTGTAAAGTGGCTCTGTGGAGAAGGGCCCAGGCCACAAAGATTGGATTTGGATCCCAGCTTCCCCACATTTTTAGGGACTGTTCGATACAGGATTTTGGTTCCGTCCAATACAGACGGAGGAGCCAAAATCCTATCGACATCAGTACAGCCAGGATTTCACCCAGGGAGTTTGTTTGGGTTGGTGGATCCACAGCTCCCTCGAGACCCAGCATTGCAGGAGTTATGAGAACCTGCCAGACAGTTATTGCAAGGAGGATGGTGGTGGATCCTTTCATGGAGGAAGGTGTTAAGAGGGGCTTGCGGTGAGGGAGTAGGGGGAACATATCTGAGCATAGGGCACAGAGCCCATGGTTACAAAAGCAGACTGCCCTGGTTAATGCCTCCCACTGGGCTCATCAGAGGTGCTGTTGCAGCTCTCCTACATTACTGCTGCTGCTGAAAACAGTAGCCTGTGGTACTTTGAATCCTTTTCATGGCCAATAGGAGCAAAGGTGCAGCTCAGACATGCTTCTAATAACTACATGAGTAACTAAATGAGTGAATCCAGGATTAGTGCAGCCAGGCATTCACCCAGAACTAGAACAAAGAACCACCTGCCCAAGTCTAGAGAAATTCCCCGCCCAGGCCTAGATCAGATTGCCTGCACGATCCTTGCATATCTGCACACGCAGCCTAGAGCAACCTCTCCACTCAGCCGTACCCATGATGCTACCAAGACCCAGAGCAGCCCACTGACCTGCTCTTAGAGCAGCTGTCTCATCCTCCCACCCAGGCTTAGCCTACCCAACCCCATTGCCCACCCTCCTAGCCCAGGGCAACTTTCCTCCCCAGTCCTAGAGTAGCCTACCTAGATTCCAACCAGCCCAGACCTAGAGCAAGGCATCCTCCCAAGCCCACAGCAACTTCTCCATCTTCCCACACAAATATACAGTAATCCCACCCACTAGTCCAGGCCTCAAGCATCCCTTTTCCTCCTACACCTACAGCAACAACCTGACCTAGAGAAATCCACCCACTCATCCTTTCCAGATGTAGAGCAATCCATCCATCCCTTCTCTGGATGCCCAAAGCAACCTTCCTGCCCATCCTGGAGCAACCTATCAAAGCACTCATCAGGCTTAGAGCCTCCTTTAACTGTACGCCTGATTTTTTTAACTGCTATTTCTATTAGCAAAGAAATTCTAACTAGTGATCAAATTACTGGGGTCACTACCACTATCTGTTCACCTTCCAAGGCACGTGTAGGTTTATCGCCCCCTTGCGTTCTTCCTCTTTGCCTGTCTCCATCACATGACACAACACAGATGGGTTCCATGAGGAATGAGATAAGTGCACAAGGGCTTTGTCTACACTGGAGCTTTTTTGGAAAATTCCCGACTGTTGCTACCATCAATGCAGTAGTGCAGATGACCCAGCAGTGCCTTAAGGACCATGTTATCTATGCCTGCCCACACAAGATCTAGATGGCAAGGTGGCTGCTACCTTTGTCCCATCTGTATGAGTGCCCCCCACCTTTACTGACATTGGTGGAACAGAGCCACTGGGAGCAACGGTGGGAAATCTTAAGAAAAAGTTGAGTATCAACAAGACCAGACACAGAGAATGCTACCATCATGGCTCCTAGGCAGGAAGCAGGGAGGGTTTGGCAGCTCTCAGACTCTCAATCCTCTTCTCCCCCTGAACTTATCCAGCCCCAAACTGCTGCCTTGACCAAGTGAGATTTTTCACCCTCCAGTCCCCCATCATGCTCACTAATCAGGCCACTACAGACTTCACCCTCTGCTTTTCCCCTTCCAGCACTCCCCCCCAGACACCCCACCCTGCCTCCTCCTGTTCCTCTTCCAAGCCCCTCGCCCTGCCCACCTTCTCCCACGCTGTCCCCTTGCCCACTTTCCCCTCATAGTCTCAACCTGCTCACTCTTTCCTTCCTCCCAACTGCTTGCCCTGACCATCCTTTCCCCTGCCCCTCACTCCCACTGCACACCAAGCTCATGCTCCTTTCTGCCGTCCTCCTCACTGTGCCCGCACCCTCTCTCTCATCACAGTGCTATCCCATGCTCCCCACTGTCCAAACATGTTCCCCTCCCCTCCAGGTTCCTCTCCCACCAGTCATACACAGAGACCCAGCGTAGAACATTAACTCATACAAGAGATAGGCAACACTGAGGAGCATTTTGTTTCTTCCTCCCCTCAGGCCCCAGCATTTTCTTTTCTCTCCCTCTCAGGCCAGCAGCTGGCTTACCCACAACCCTTATCCAACCCACACCCACCCTGCGGAGTTCTGCGGATCACGCTGGGAAGAGTCAGATCAGCACCCAGCAAGGTGGAGTTTGATCTCTAACTAGCCACTTTCCACTGCTACTGCACCAGCTTCCATGCTGCAAGCAGTAGCATTTACTGGTCAAGTAGGAAAAATAAAAACAAACCCCAAATATTCTTTACATATGGTTATACATTTGTTTGGGGAGGGCGGCGCAAAAGAGAGGGAATGAAAGGTGCAAACTTGTTTGCCAAACTCTCCAAAGGAGTGCTAACTCCTGGTAAATTTAGCATCAAAGTTCCCTATTAAGAAGAATGGGGATTATTCAAACACCCTGAGTCCCAACACCCCAAGCCTCTGGTGGCTCTAAATACAAGTCCAGAGCCAGACCTGCACTTCACAGCTCAGGCCCATGTCCGTTTGACATTTCCAGACACAGCGCAATATGAAGCAACAGTTTTTCCCCTTTTCCTCCCCATATTTCTTTACGTGGAATAACATTTAAAAGAGTTTGGTGCTACAAAATGTGGTTCAAGTCTAGCGTCAGAAAAAAAATGGATTCTAAAAGAAGCTGAATGGGCTTCTGGGCACCAGTGTTGAAATCTTCTCCCCCTCTGAAGAGAGGAGACTGGAGCAGCAGGGCACTGGGCTGTAACACTTCCTCAACTGGCTAGTCTTCAATACTGGGACAAAGGGACAACCCTACACAGGGACAGCTTCATTGTGGTGTCACAAACCACTACCATGTGTGTGCATGAGAGAGACTGAAATCACTGCATTTAATCGATTTGGGGAAAACTTAGCAAGCAAGTGTTTTAAAGGGGGTGAATTTGGTGCATTTTGCCAGCAAATGACAGAAGAATAAATTACAAAGAGTCTATAGGTTTTCTTACTCTTCCGCAGAAGCACAGCCTAGAAAACTGCATTATTGGGATTTGATTTCAAACACACCAAGACAGCTTTTACGGCTGATGTCTGTGTTGACACAACTTCAGTGCCAACGCAGGCTTTACGGTTTTTATTTAACCAAGAAGTTATCCGCCAGAACATGTCAATCTCCATTTTTTAAAAATTCAGATGCAATAAAATAATACAGGTGTCAACAATGGGGAAAAATACACAAAGCCTGGAAAACGCCACCAGAGCCTCTCCTCACAACCAAATACCCCACACAGCATCAATTGTGTTGGATGGTTTCCTTCCCTTACATACAGTCTCGGCAATAAACAATAAAGGGAATTTAAACAGAACACATGGCTGTTCGTAATGATCATTGCAGGCAGCTTTAAGAAAGCAACCATAGGCCGTTCCTCTCCCAGCTGAACAGCACAAGATAAGGCACCAATTGCACTGACAGCCTGATAACAAAAATAGAGGCATTACCTGCACTTTGTCCTGTCATACTGCACCCAACTGTCCACCTTCGAGGTCTGGGATTGTCATCAAAAGCAACCTCCCCTCCAAGCTTAGTCCATCTGCAAGCTTCCCATTCTCTGTGGAGAGCAGCTTCTTGACCTCCAATCCTAACATTAGTAGCTTGGAGGCTTCGCTGCCTCCTTGCTGTTCCCTAGCGCATGTCGTCACCAGGTTTTGGCTGCACTCATTGGCGGAGAGAGAGCAGATAATAATACTACTAATAGCACTGAGAGGGCTGGAATGGGTAAATCTTTTGTTTCAAAGCAGGAAACGCAGGGAAAGCTGACGTGGAAGGGGGAATATAGAAACTTGAATAAAATGACACAGAAGTGGTGGAAGAATCTCCTCCCTTGCAGCAGGTTAAAAAAAAAAAAAAAAAAATCAAGTGCCCCAACCCAGAAATGTGCGCGCACACACACACACCCCTTTATATACAGCATCATCCCCTTCATTCCTATGTTTATTTTGAAGGATAAATGGACCCCAGTGCCATACAAAACTACTTCCTAAGCCCAGCAAAGGAGGGAATATTGAGGCATTCAATATTTTACACTCTTTTTTTTCATGTAAATTTAGCAATGGTTTAGGGTGCTGGATTTACAGCCATTAACAATGAAGACATCTGTTCATCCATAGAACACACATTGCGCACAGGCAGGAGTACTGCACGTTTCCCCAACATAGTCCTGTCAATGTACCTCAACCCCGAACTGCAGGGGTAAGAGGGTAGTTCAGTCTTCTGGGCTTTTTCAATTCTTGTCCTTCATCATATTAAAGGTATGTCTGACTAATATCTGTAGGTTTTGGTTGGCTCATGGCACTGGTTTCTCTTTGTCCAATGAGAAGGTGAAAATTTCACAAAACTTGCTTAGGTTTCCACAATAAGCCACTTTGCTAAAAGTCATCCCCATGTGTTGCTGAATTCTATGTGCTTTTGCTGCAGCAGTTCTTTTTCTACACAAACTTCCAGCCAGTCCTGAATAAAGAGGACACTTTTGTGCAATGAGCCATGGACTAGTCCGAAGAGATTCCAATTTCCCCTAGTGTCTTTTCAGATTATTTTTCTTATTCTTTCTTTCTGTTTGGGATTTTAAAGCACTGAACTTTGGCTTGAAGAATTAAATCTTCCGAGACAGTCAGCTCCATCTTACCGCTTCTCCAAAACCAGCAAATTGGATTCCTACTGACAAGATAGGTTTGAAAAGCAGAAAAACATCCCATTTTAGTGACAATACTGATGATAATGACCTTTCATTTCTACTGAGCCTTTTAAAACCATACATTGAGATCACTTTGTCAGCCATTAAAATGTGCCCATCTCTGGGATGAAGCACAGTGCCTGAGCCTTTTGGGATGAAGCACAATACAACAGCCGGAATACGTGACAGTTTGGGGCAAAAAATGAAGAATACCTTTTCCTATCTGAAACTTCAGGAGAAATTTGCGCAAGCAGAATGTATTACCCAATTCAAAATGTGACCAAGATAACAAGCACTCCCCATCCTACAAAGCACCATGTGATCTTTAATGACCACATGTGGTCATGCCTGAGTGATACAACTCATTCAAAAGACAGCTCCTCCAGTAGCAACACCATGCTGGGTCACTGAATCAATAGTGACTCAGAAGAGCAGCCCTTACTGAACTGCTATCACCGCTTTCTGCTGCACACAAGAGAGTTCTCAAAGGTCTTCTATCTAACCTAATGCTGATTAGCTTGTGAGACCTGACACGATGACAGTACATGGTGTGTATGGTAAGGTGGCATGGCTATTCCCAGCCCTATAGAGAGATGTTTAGGTAACCTTGACTAGTTAGTGCCAATATTCACCAGGCCTGCCCAGCAATCTCATGGCAGTGTAAGAGGGGAATCTCTCCCCACTCAGCAGGTAACAGGAGTGGTTGTACTGGTAATTTACATATCATGGACACTGTGTCCCTCATCACAAGGAGAGTTTTGCTGGATCAGGAGAGCCAGCACTGGGTGAATAACTGATAGGGAATTGCATCTCTTTTTTGGTCAGGTAGATTGAGATTTTCAAAAGTGCCCTGCCAATGACCTAACTTTGCTCCCTTTGAAGTCAATGGGAACAGAGTTAGACCAATGCAGAGAGCTTCTGAAAATCCCACTGCCCACAAAGAGCTTGCACTGATAGCAACTGTTGGGTGAGTGAGTGAACAGGGACCCAGCCACCTATGTAGAACAGGGATTAGTTTATAAATATAATTCAAACTAGCTCAGACTCCGAAACACAGTTTAACAATTCACATCTTTATAGCCACCATTTAAGAAAAAGAAATGTGCCCTGTTTGAAATTTCCTGGGGCTGGCATGGCATGAGGACAGAGCATTGCCCAAGACACACATGTACACGTCAGGAGGCAGAATCAGTGGGTGAATAAGCTCCATTCATTTAAAACTCAAACTAATCATGTGACTTGATCACATGCATTTTTTAAAAAATAGATACACATATGCAAGAGCCTGGCCCATGGACTCTGCCTGTGTTTCACAAAGACCAGGCCAGCACAGCATATGAAGGGGTAATTTAGTCTCCCATTTGTTCTGTCAGAGAGCATAACAATGACTGTGGGACTGCAGGCAAAGAAGCCAGCATCAGAGATTGGAAGGAGAGAGGAGATTCATTCTCCCCCTGCACTATTTAATCAGGGGCATATGCCTTTTCACTAAGGTTGTAACCCTTTTGGGTGCAGAGACAATCTTCAAAATATCACCAAAGCATTGAGGGGATATTTGGCAAGTGATTTATCCCAAAAGTCACGGGGGCTTTTGAATGGTCCTGCACCGCTGCCCAGGGTGGGCCTTTGGGGCTCCCAAAACCCTTGGCTTTGGGGATTGTGGTTTTATGGGGGACCCCCATAGCCATCTCCAGGCTGCTGCCACAAACTACTCTCAAGCCATCACCTGGCTCTCTGAATTCGAGCCAGCTTATCCACTGAGTTGCCACTGAAGTCACCAACCACAAGGGATAGTGAGTGTGGTATAAGAACCACCCATGTAGAATAGAATAGAATAGAATAGGTATGGAGAGGGGTTGGATCTCAGTAGAAAAACCTATTCAGCTACAGAGAGAAGACATGATGAAGGTAAAAGACATGGGGACCAAGCTCAGCACAAACATATCCATGCGGTTCCCGTGAGAGGGGGAAGGGAACATCACCCACCTGCAGGTCCATCCGTGGCCCATCTTCAGGAGCAGCCTCTCCTCAGTCGGAAAGAGAAGGAGCCACTTAGGGAACAGAGAGGAAGGGAACTCTAGTGAAGGGAGATGGGGAGAAATAGAAGGGCAGTGTGGTCTAGGAGAAAGTAAGAGGAAGAAGCCACAAAAAAGGCATTTTATTGGCATCTGGGGACTCTGCCTCTGACTGGGGAAGTCCCCCTGAAAGTACTGTACCTGTGGATCCCCCCTCATACCCACCTAATCATTCTGAGGTTCGCATACCCTGAAGGCTACACATAAGAGGTCCTATGTGCGCTGTATGCTTCAAGGCATGTTGACAAAGGGAACATTGTTCTTTGAATTCTCAAGGGCTAACTGCTTTCCACTGACAGGGAATGGTTTCATGGCTATGGAATTTGGAAGGCCCAAGGGCTCTGAAATTCTGCAGTTCAGGTTGGACTTGCTCAGCTGGTGTGGTGTGACATGGGTTTTGATGTTGCTGCAGAATCCTGCTTAACCTGGTCCCCCAAATCTTTAGTGGGTCACCACAAGATTTCTGTCTACTACCTATAGGTACAGGAGAGGATATCTCCCTGCTAGATGCTAATTTCATCTGGCAGTCTCACTGGTGCCAAAGCCAGTTTAAAATGCTACATAAAATATACGTATATTGGATTGTCATTTTGATGAAGTGTAGATCAGAGTTTGTGTTTACACAAAAAAGAAAAGGAGTACTTGTGGCACCTTAGCGACTAACAAATTTATTTGAGCATAAGCTTTCATGAGCTACAGCTCACTTCATTGGCCTTCCTTTCTTAAACATTTTAGGGACCCAATTCAGCCCCGTGCCAGCTGAGAGATGGCATGCTGAGTCCCCCCCCCCAATTCTGTGAATGCCAGAGGTCAGTTTAGCCCCTAGCCCATGTTAGAGTAGCTTCAGGAGCTGCCCTACCTTGATCCACAGCCCCTATTGGGTCATAGCAGCAGCTGGGAATAATCAGGGCATAACCTGACCTCCTCCCTCCCCTGGCCTGCCTCTTACACATCTCCTGCGCCAACGACTCCTGTGGAAGCGTAGAGCTGGTTGCACCAACTCCATGTTTGCTGAGGAGCCCTCCTACACTGGGATGCTCCTTGGGGGAGCCTAATGGCTGCTTCCTAGTCACTTTGCACAGACATAGCCAGTGCACAGTGGCCCTGATGCAGGAGTGAATTCCCCCTGACAGCTATATCCATACAGCCCCACTTAAATGCACTGGGCTGGAGGGAGGAAGACAACCAGTGCATAACCAGGTAGGGGAAAGGGGAATATCAGCAGGGTGAGCCCCGTATTCTTAATAAACAGGCTGGGGACATTTAAAGTCATTGCAGAGGAGCTGAAACCTCCCCTTTCAGATCTGATCGGATAGACCATCACGCAGCGATAATAAGTAATAATAATACTCAGCACCTATAAACTCCTGCATCCTCAGTCTACCCTGAAAGGACTTAGCACTTACTACAACCATTTATTGGCCTTCACCACTGTATATCTGAGTGCCTGCAAGCCTTGAGGTCTCAATAAAAGAGGCCAAGTACTGTGCTCCCCAGTAATTGCAGAAAACCACCTAGGATGGCCACACAGGCAAGGAGACAAATCTTTCTTTGGCAAAGAGAGCAACTTCTCCTATAAGTTTATAAATATGCGCTTAAGCTGATTTCTACAGGGAATGAATTCTAGAGCAGTATTTTTTAGCCTTTTAGATACCAGGAACCAGCTTGCTGCCTTCCTAAACTGTGTCATGGAGATCTCAGGGACTGGCACCGGTCCACGGACCAGTCATTCAGAAACACTGCTCTAGAGGAGCAGCAATTCACGAAAGCTCAGCAACCAAATGTCAGAAGCATCACCACTGGGAATCCTTAGGTCAATACTACTGAAATGCATTCAACCCTAATCAGATCTATGGCTCCAGGTACAACAGTCCAGATATGCCAAAACTCAGGCTGAGAGACACTGAGTAATCCCTCGTTGGCTTACGTTAAGCAGTATAGGCGAACGTATCCTCTGATCGTTATGGAACTGGTTCCACCGCATTTACGACACCTCCCTGGCAAACCTGACATACTCTTTGCAATATAGCATGGCTATTAATTGGATGCCAGTGGGTTTTTTCTCCCTCCCCCCCACCCCCGTCCATCTACGGTAATTAGTGGGTGCTGCGAGAGACTTTGTACTTCAGAGGAAATTAGTGCTAAGGAATCCCAACCCACCCCCCATTAAAGTAAAAAAACAAAACAAGTAACATAACTATCTGGATCCTGCCTGCATGACTGTCAGTGTTATGGCAGCATCCAGTCATCTGATTGGATTGTAATTGCTCACCATGCTGCAATAGCTCTGACCAAACCTGAGCTAGTTAACTGAAATGCTGTACTTTTTTTATTAAAAAGAAAAGGAGTACTTGTGGCACCTTAGAGACTAACAAATTTATTAGAGCATAAGCTTTCGTGAGCTACAGCTCACTTCATCGGATGCATTTCGGAATGCATCCGATGAAGTGAGCTGTAGCTCACGAAAGCTTATGCTCTAATAAATTTGTTAGTCTCTAAGGTGCCACAAGTACTCCTTTTCTTTTTGCGAATACAGACTAACACGGCTGCTACTCTGAAACCTTTTTTTATTATTATTATTATTATTTTTTGTGGCCCTGGGTACACATCCACTCCTCACCCAGGTTGAAGCTGTGAAGCCAGCCGTGAAGCGGTTTGAAATGGTAACACCGCCGACTGGTTTTACCACCACATGTGCTGAGCTGGGGTTTGGGGAAAAGCGACAAGGTGGAACACTGCAAACGAAGAATTAATTTTTTTGGCCTGGTTCGACTATGATGTCATGGGTTCCCAGCTCCCCGCGATTGGCTGACGGGTTGAGCAGCTGCGGAGCGCTGAGGGCTGATGATTTGCCCGCAGGTTCAGACCTTTCCGCGCAGCTTTGAATCGTGGCTGGTTGTCGTGACAACCTGGATAGTGTCAGCTCCCGATAACCAGATAATGAGGTTGTCACCAGAAGGGGGCCCTCCCGCAGCGAGCTTTAGTGATCCCTAGGGTATCTGCGGGAAAGGTGTGAGCAGAAAAGGTAGAGAGATCATTTGTCGCGGCTGGCACACCCGACCAGCCTGCCATGCAGAGGTGCTTCATTAGCTAGGAAACACCTACCACCACATAGCTATGGAAACCAGTTAGGCGGTTTCACAACAGTGAGTGTGTCAGAACAGCTCAGTTAGGGGATCTGGTACCTATGGAAATCCAAGCAGAGGAGGAGCAAGAGGAATTCACAAATATTGAACTGAAATGACTCGAGCCGGCTATGATCCAGTATCCAGGTGGTTAAACCCTTCACCGTGGACCATGACACCACACGGTCCAGGGTAGAGGGCACAGGACTGGGGGTCAGGAGACCCGGATGCTACTCCTAGCTCTGCCACTGACTTCCTGTGTGACCTTGGGTAAGTCACTCAATCTCTCTGTGCCTCAGCTTACCCCATCTGTAGAAAGGATAATATGATTATACTTACCCACTTCTTGAGGTCTAGGGATTATAAATCCTAACTACTAGTTATTGAGGGAAGTGGCTGCCAGCAATGGCAGTTCCATAGGAGGAGGACTCATGGCCGAGCTCTACCAAGTGATCCCATCAGGTCAAAGATGTGGATGACCAGTTAGAACAGAGACTCCCTCCGCTCAGTGCTGCTACTTTCAATGCCTGCAGTCATTTATACATAAAGAGAGAAGCCAAGGCAAGCCCCCTGCATTAAACTATCTGTTCCCTGTCACTAAACATTCAATATATTCCTACTTTGCCCCCTTTACTAAATATATAACCCAATCTTTTGCCTCATCCTCCTTATGGGCTTGATCCTGCATTGACTGAAGTCAATGAGAGTTTTCCAATTGACTGCAATGGGCACAGGTCGGGACCTATATTATAACATGCTTTTTACCTCTGTCCACAGTCCCAGAGCTTTGTGTGCATCCGATGAAGTGAGCTGTAGCTCACGAAAGCTTATGCTCTAATAAATTTGTTAGTCTCTAAGGTGCCACAAGTACTCCTTTTCTTTTTGCGAATACAGACTAACACGGCTGCTACTCTGAAACCAGAGCTTTGTGTGTCATCCACATGAGTTTTGTAAACTGCTGCACCCCCTAAAACAAACTTTAACAGAAAAATTAATTTTACAAATGTCCTGGCAGTCTCAGTTACTGCTGTTGCACTCCTTTCAAGGGTGTTTTTAGAAAATTCAAATTTTATAATTTTGCCGAAAAGGGAGTGGCTGTGGAAATTATCTCCGTAAATAACTATACATTAATCCCTGGGACTGCAAGAGTTAACTGACAGAATGATTATTTTTGCCACCTTTCCTACACTGTTTTTAAAGTACCTACCTCAAATCTACTCTTTCATTGGTAGAAGAATATTCATAAAGTGTTTGCATTTCAGATCAGCTGTAGCTTATGTGATTATATTTTAGTTTATATTTTTGCCTCCAATCATAATTTGGTCATACTCAAAATTGAGTGCTTCAACTGTGGATTTAATTGAGTTGTAATAAGAAAATTAACATATGTCAATTAAACACCAATTGACTAATAAAACTGTGTTTAATAGATATCTATCTTAATATATAGTTGTTACACCTCATTAAGCAGTTGTTGAATCCCAGGAACTGATGTTAATAATCAACTGGCATTTAACCGGCATCCAATAACTAGTACCGCTAAATGTAGTGTTGACATACTATGGTGATGAGTAGCAGTATAAAACCCTAAGGGAAGATCTTAGATGCAGGAGGAAAAATATCAGAATAATAATGGGCCACAATATGGATCCTAGATCCTCAAATCGTACCTCCCATAAAAGAAGCAATGTGTAGGGATATCCACAAGAAGATCCCGGTCCCAGAGTCCACTCCTTCAGGAAAGGATGATCTGAGACAATACTACTGTACATTGTATTGCATGTTCTAAATCGGGGTCGGCAACCTTTTAGAAATGGTGTGCCGAGTCTTCATTTATTCACTTTAATTTAAGGTTTCGCGTGCCAATAATACATTTTAACGTTTTTAGAAAGTCTCTCTCTATAGTTCTATATATTATATAACTAAACTATTGTCGTATGTAACAAGGTTTCAAAATGTTTAAGAAGCTTCATTTAAAATTAAATTAAAATGCTGATCTTACACCGCTGGCCCGCTCAGCCCGCTGCTGGTCTGGGGTTCCGTTCATCTAGGCTGGCAGCGAGCTGAGTGGGGCCTGCGGCCGGGACCCCAGCTGTCAAGGGGCTGGCAGCCAGAAACCCAGACCGGCACTGGGCTGAGTGGCTCAGCCCGCTGCCGCTCAGCCTGCTGTCAGTCTGGGGTTCCGTCCGCTGGCTCCTGCCAGCCGGGGTCCCGGCTGCCGGCCCACTCAACCCACTGCCGATTTGGAGTCCCGGCCCTGTCCACATAGAGTAGGTACCTACCTTCTCCCTGGTTCTAGCCATTCTCTTCCTCTCTCTGCACTGAGATGTGGGTGGGAGTGTGCTGAGAACAGGGCTGGGGGTGAAGGAGCAGGCTGGGGGTTAGGGTGTAGGGTCTGGTCAGGAGCTATAATGAGGGAGGGGGCTCAGGGTTGGGGCAGGAGGTTTGGGTGTGGAGCGCTTACCTGGGCAGCTCCCATTTGGTGCAAGGGGTGCAGGTGAGAATGGTGGGGGGATGCAGGAGCTCCCGTTTGGTGCTCAGGGTGGGAGTGGAGATGTGGGGGGTGCAGGAGTCAGGGCAGAGGGCTGGGGGTGTGGGCTGGGGTGCTCCCAGCCCCCTACCCGAGCAGCTCACGGCAGGGGGCTGGAGGGGATATGCCCTGATTCCACCCCCTTCCCCAAGGTCCCCGGAGCAGAGAGCATGCTGCGGCTCCATTTTTACCTCTCTCCCGCTTTTACATCTCCCCCTCCGTACTGATCAGCCGCAGGGAGGGAGAGGAGGGGCAGGAACCCAGCACACTGGGAGAAGAGGCGGGGGGAGGGAGAAGCTTGCCTTCCCTGCAAGGAGAGAGCAGTGGGCAGGGGATGGAGAAGAGTGGGCCGGGCAGGATTTTTAGTGGCACACTGCTGTCTGCCCGGGTCCGGCAGACAGCAGCGTGCCAATAAAAATTGGCTTGCGTGCCGTGTTTGGCACGTGTGCCATAGGTTGCCGACCCCTGTTCTAAATACTGCATAAGCCTTAATTAACCCTCACAACAGCCTTGTGCAGTAGGGAAGTAGTATTATCCCAGTTCTACAGATGGGGAAACTGAGGCAGAGAGGTGAAGTGACTGGCTCAGTGCTGCCCATCAATTCAGTGGTAGAGTCAGGAACATACCAAGGAAGTCCCCAACTCTTTGTCCTGTGCACCGTCCACCAGAAAATTTTGCCTCACAATTTTGCAAAGGGGTTTTACAAATTCAAACACCACTCAAAATGTCTCTTTTTAAAATTGCAATGGAAACAGGGGTTTGGTTTGGATTTATATATTGCCCTGCAGGATTTGTAACCCAAACCATCACGGTATTGGGCTAGTGCATGAGCGTCAGATGGTCAAAAGTAAGCAGTATGTTTTTACTGTGCAAACAAAATTTTAGCTTTGTTGTTTTTTAAAAAAGCTGTCAAGGATGTGGAGTTACTCGGAGATCTAAAAGCCAGGCTACCATAGGTGGTGGCTTAGGCTAGCTGCCTGAATACATACCCAAGGAGTCTAGGAAGGTATGTACTTGAGCAGCTAGCCCCAGTCACTCACTGTGCTACCCCAGCTACAAAGCTATTTTTAGTGTGCTAGTTTGAGCAGAACTAGCAAGGGTACATCTATGCAAGCTCAAATATAGACATACTCCTAGTGAATAGGGCACTGGATTTGAGGGTGAGACCCTGACGGCATTGAAGTCGATGGCAAAACTCCCATTGACTTCAACAGGACTAGGATTTCACCCAACATTGGTATTATTCTTTGCTCTGCCATTGACATAATGTGGACATGGACATGTCCTGGACGTGTCACTTAGCCTCTCTGGGCCCTGGTTTCCCCATCTATGGAAATGGTCATATTTACTCATGTTTGAAAAGCATTCTGAGATCTGTGTATAAAGAGTGCTGTGTGAGGGCTAAATATTTTTGTGATTAGAAGAGGAAGTAGGGGAGTGTTTGGGAACTCATCGTTTAGCAAAAATGTCTCAGACAGAGTGCTGGATCCTCAGCTGGCGTAAAATCACCATTGTTCATTGACTCCCGCTCTATGTCTCGGTTTCCCCATCTGTAGAGTAGCTAGAGCTAAACTGAATATTTTCAAACTTCCATGAAAATACCTATGTAAAAATTTTTCACTTTTTTGTGCAAAACTATTTTCTGTTTTGCAAACAGCTTCTAGAATGGTCCCTATTTTTAGAAAAGCTGAAGTTTCAACTAAACAGGCTTCAAAAAGCATCAAAAAAAGTTCAAAAACAGTTTTCTGCCTTTTCTTTCCAAAAACTGGGGCTATGAATACTGGCTCGTGCCTCACAGGAATGCTGCACATAGATGGGCTCAAGACCTGAGGTTCAGACCTGGATTCAGACATAAAACTCCAAATCCAAACACGGCTACAGTTTGGTTAATTTAGGTTCATTTTTAGGTGTGAAGATTAAATATTGTACAGCTGGAAAGTACTATGGTATGAAAGTGCTAAACAGAAAAGCAGTTCATAACCTTCTGCTTGTGATATCACAACTGCCTGTGATTACTGAACACTTAGACCAATGTTTTCCAAAGAGACCAATCAAGTTGAGTGTCCAACAACATCAGATGACTTGGGTCTGATTTTCAGAGGTGCTGAGCACGCACAACTCCAGCTGAAATCAGCTGTGTGTATCCAGCACTTCTGAAAGTAAGTCCCAAGTTATCCCACCCTGGCACCCCAAATGGAGGCACCCTAACTAATTGGTCACTTCTGAAAATTGGACTTTTGGTCCCAATCCGGAGTGACTCTCAAATGACTTTAACGTGGACGTGGCCTCAATGTTGCCAGTATTGGGCAGAATGAAGATTCTGATCTGAAGCCCATTAAAGTCAATAGAGATCCTCATTGATTTCAGTGGGCTTTGGATCAGATCCTTAATGCCAACTACCTCAGAGCAGGAGTAAGGGAAGAGACGAGAAAGAGAAAATTACCACTAGGAGTCATCAGCAGAATGGTTTCTAATCTGAATGATTTTCAAAGTTCCCCCCAAAACATAAGTGTGTCATTTAAGGTGGGAACCTCATTACAAGAGGACAACTGCCAAAGCAACAACCACAAAGATACACCAGCTGCTAAGCCTGACACCCTTGAGAGTATCCCTGCAACAACTGGAAAGCTTGCGCTCAGCAGCATGTCAATTCCCTGCAATTGACGCAGCACCAGAATGGCAGCTTTCCTTATATCAGGCCCTCCTCCCATGGGCCTCTCAGGTGCTGCTGCACCAGGTGCCTCATCCTTAGGAGACTGAGAAAGTGTCCCCACTAGGGTTGTTAAGGCCACAGCAATATTGACTCTTGTCTTATGAATCTTTTATGTGTAATTAAAGCTGCTCTGGCTCTTAGACAATGAAATGGTATTAATAGCTTTTACCTTACAGCCACAATTTTTTTAAATGCCTGCCTGTGTGTCAGAGGGTTTTAAACAGAATAATCTTACTCTTTAGCTCTGTCCCATTCAACAGGGTCATGTTTTGCTTCACAAATAGAAAGGGCTTATAAGGGGATATACCCAACCATTTTATGGGGGTGGGGATTCTCCCCATCTTCAGCAAATTTTGTAGAAAGGGAAGGTACTGGAGCAACACCTCCAGAGACTGAAGTCTCCTGTTTGGCCACAGAACAAACCCAGCGTGGACACGTGGTATGCAAGCTTGACCCAGCCCCTTTACCCCACTGTTACTCAATCCAGGTGAAGCCAGGTGAAAGTCTGACCCCATGGAAGTCAATGCAAAAATCCCACTGACTTCAACAGAGCCAGGATTCTCCCTCTCTTATCTCGGGCTAAGAAGGTATTTCAGTCCCCACGGTACATTCAGTCCAAGACCTCTCTGCTGAAGGTGCCAGTTAGGGACACCTGGGATAGTGGTTTCTCTGATGAGGACATTTGTCCACTAAGAAATGGACTGAGATTACCAACTCCCATAGGCCACCAAACAGTTATCAGAAGATAACTACTTTTGATCCCTACCAGCCAAGGCTGGATTTGAGTAGACAACCTAAAGATGAAAGCATCTATAACCCATCACCAATTCCCTGAACCAGCCATCCCTCCCCAGTACATCCTTGATAAAGACAATATTTTTTTAAAGGTTTGCTTCATTTATTGCCTGAAACTTGCCTGTCCCTGCCCAGGGTTTGAGAACTACATGGATTAACAAGAGAGAACATTGGCTGATGCTCCTTAGAATCCTAGCTACTATGAACAGGCTATTCAGTGACATACCTGTCAGTCCTCAGTTTGGTAATGCCTCACGAACCTGGGAGAGTCAACAACTTTACATCTAAGTTAACAATTCACAGATTAAAAATGATGAGACATTTGAGGGCCTTGCTTTCTAGATCTTCAAAAATATGCTGCAGTGATTGTGGTACCATGATCCTATCCTCAGCACAGACAGATATGGATATATTTATGTCTTAATAGTGTTCTCACAGCAGTTGGAATGACAAGGTTAATTGCACAGCTCTATCCCTGCCCACAGTTCTGATGTTCTGGAAACTTACTTTCCCTCCTCCACTTCTCTCCACTAATGAATCCTGCTTCACTACTCCCTTTGCTTCCTTCACATCATCTTCCTGACCACCTGATACACTTGGGATGCCTTTCCTGTTTCTGCCTGGCAGGGCTCCGCCTTCTCATCCAACTCTCTCCAGAAGATTTACTGCTTCCACAGGGCCAATGCACATTAATACATGGTTGGATAAAAGGGGTGGAGGGGAAAGAAGGAAGAAAATACATACTGTGAAATTAACACCATCCTCTGACACCGTGGCTAAAATCCTGACCCCATTGACGTCAATGGCAAAATTCCCATTGACTTCAATGAGACCTGGGGTAGTATTTTGTAATGTGGGCAGGTGGTTGGAAAATAATTTTATGCAGGATCAATTTTATGCAGGATCCAGCATAAGATTAATTCTTTGTGAACATGAAATGAGATTATTTCTGGTGTGTGGTTATATTGTTTCAGTATAATAAATCCTTCAGCACCTTTTTATCTTCTACAGCTTAAAATGGTACATCATTCACTCCCCAGTCCTTTGCTATGAAAGCACAGTGGGCCTGACTCTGAGCCCATTTACACAGGTTTTATCCTGGGGCAATCAATGGAGTTGCTCCTGATTTACACCAGTATGAAATCAGAGTCAGGATCAATAACCGAGTCTTTCTTTAGACTCCAGCTTCTGCACTTTACTGCAGCTGTGCTGAAGAAAGAGAATAGATGGCATGACATTTCTATTGATTTGAGTGGACTCGGAGTTAATGGGTCAGATCTGTCACTGGTGCAACTCCACTGACTTGAGGGAATCTACACCAGGATGAACCTGAGCTAATGAGTTGCAGATCAGCAAAGCCATTCCTTCTTCCACAAGTGCAGGACACAGTCCCCCAGCACGTGTATCAGAGAGGAAACCACTTCAGTTGGATTTTGTTACCATTCCTTTCAAGCTTTGTGCATGGGTCCCTGTCAACTCTGCCTAGGTTACTCTCTAATCTATAGGCTCTTCAATGTCAGTCTGCAAGATGGAACCCACAAAGTGATGGGAATATGTGGTTCATCTTACCCACTACCTTTTCTGAGTTTTCTGGAGTTGCTAACTGGAATGTCTAAGTACAAAAGCAGGTTGTTGAGTGATCAAACCGGTGTTAGATTTTGGATTAAAGAATCAGTGGCATGGAAGGGGGGAAAAGGCTCCAAGCCAATAACAGAAGTCCAAATCGAATCATAATGCAAGAGGTTAAACTTCGTGGGATTCATTTCTTTAGCATAAATAATAGCATCTAAACCAGCAAGTTGATGACTCTGCATTTCTGATGTTAATTATTTACAACAATCAATCAAAGAAAAAGACAGAAACCCCAATCTTGTGAGACAGTTTTCAGTCTGGGTCTGAAGAGAGGGAAAAAAAAAAGATTTTGTCAGCCTGTTCCAGAAAAGAGGACTTCTAAATTTGACCGGCTGACCAGAAAGTCATTAACGTAAGTAGATAATATGCCAGGAAAAAAACCCCTACAACTGTACGCAGAAAGAGGAAACACAAAAGCCTTAAAAATAGGCTGATCTACTTCCCCATTCCCTCAACACATCCTCAGTGTTACCATTACTCTGGCAGAGGATTTCTTCAAAAGCTACACATTCCCCTACAATGTACCATCAGGGCTTCTGTGAATAACATTCCCCCCCCCATCACCCACCCACCCATTTGTTCCTCTTAAACTCTGCACAGGCCTGTGTTTTAATGTATTGCCTAGCAGCAAAGACCAACTAAAATGTGAGAGCATGCAGACTTAATAATGCCACAGGTTACTTCAGTACTGTCTGGCTTGCTACTTCCTGTTCTGTTCAGTCACAAAGAGAACTAATTAAGAAACAATGAAGTTTGGGGGCCCTGACTCTGCTAACATATGTGGAGATGCAAATACCAAGAGGAAGAAAAGAGGCTTGCCATGTAGATTTATCATGTATACTGTGGAGAAAGTTAACACCCATTTGGACACGTCACAGGCAAGGCCAATAGCTAGTTTTAAGATAGAGGGTTAAAGTACTGGGAAAAAAACAACAAAACAAAAAAACCTCTTCCCATACCAGGGGGGGTCAGAATTTAAAGCAGCAGCAACATTTCTAAATATATTGACAGTCCTCAGCTCTGGCCATGAAAGTTAGGTGGTTTAGACAATAGCACCTGTCTTAATTTTCACACTTCAGGGCCTCATCTGATCAACAGCTGGGATCAGGAAGAGATCCCCTTTTGGTATCATACTGTTAGGTGCATTGAGCCAAGTTCAGCTCTCGGTTACATACACCCTACTAAATCGCCCAGAACCTAATTAATTATTTCATTGGGGTTGCCAGCATATGGAATGTTCTGCATTCCTCTGAGGCAAGCATCGGGCATTGATCATGTGGTAGGCAGGTTTTACGACTAGACAGATCATTTGATCTGCTCCGGTATTTCTATGCTCTGTGCCAGCAGTCAGAGTTCCCCTTGCAATAGACAAACTGACATCATACAAAACAAGGACTTTCCCCTCTTTAAAGGAAGGTTAACTTTTATGGAGGTGGTGTGTAACACCATGGCAGCTCCCAGAAGGCTACAAGCTTGCAATTGCGCTCCAGCTGTCACACTGGCACACATTTTCTGAAAGATGCTTGTTTCTTATAGTATCACTGAGACCCAACGCCAAGGGATGCATTGTTTCTTGGTCATCCCAGAAAGTAAGAGGAGGAGAAACCTCCTTTTGTGGCTCTGTGTGATTTAAGAGCCTTTCTGGGAGGAGTTCAGCTCATTGGAAAATGCAGTCCCTTCAGCCTCTCTGCGTATGTGTGTGTCTGTGCGTGGTGGGTTTTGTATCCCAATTTTCTTCATTGTTCTGAAAGTAGCTTTGCAGTTGTCTTGCAAGTTTCCATGCTGGGCAGAGCTGCCTCAGCATAAGCACCTGCCACAAATATCCACCACCAAAAAAGGCTTCACTGCATAAGAATAAAAAGACTGGCTTGTGCTGAGAGCCATCAGCTGTCCATGTGCCTGACAGCAAAACAGCCCCTCAGTAGAGTTGCTTTGTGAAGCACTATGGGCTCATAATCCAGCTAAGCAAAGTCATCTTTAAAACACAACACCCAATTTAAAAAAAATCTTTTTTTTCCTTGAAAGAAAACTGACAAGAACAACATGCTGGATCGTAAGAGCCACTATGGCTGCAACTCCTTTTCTCTTATCCCCACAGTACCCATGCTGGTTATCTCATTTAATTCCTGTTGGTTAACTCGTGGGGCTGGTTCACTTCAGAAACATTGCTGAGCCACATCACTATCTGTCCTAACTCCTTGTTCTTAAAATGGGGATATCCAGTTACTCAGGGAGTGGTAGGACTGTTACAATGAAAGGTGTTGTCCAGTTTATACCCCCATTCAGAGAGGAGAACACAGCTGAGCAAAGGTCAGAACCTTAATCTGTAGCATCCTGGGTGTTTTCCCAATACAGTTCCAGCAGCTGGAGAAGGGCCCAAGTGGCAATGTTTGGTCTGCATCCAAAGTTCAGGTGGGTTCAGAATCAAGGTTTTGGTTCAGCCTTCTTGCAATGCAATGGAAGAATGTGTTTGCATTCAACACAGAGAAGTGAAGCCTATGACTTTTGATCAGCTGCAATCTACCTTTTTACTAGGCATGTGGTATCCAAATTCCCTCTAAAATGAGCTTCCCTTTCAGGACATTCCCAGGGTCCACGAGGAAAATTCGGAATAGTCTCTTAATATGAGCATTAGGAGGGCATGCAGCTGGACTGGGAATCACTCACTCTGCTGCCAGTGCAGGACTGCCACATTATTAGTGCTGAGTACGCTCATTGACACTCCACTAGCTATGCAAGTTTAAAGGGAAACTCCAGGGTGTTGATAAGGGTGTGCCTCCAACCTAAGCGGCTGCAAGTCCAATCCAGCCAGCATGACCTGCCAGCTCCTTTCCATCTTTGAGCACAAGAGGAACTGGGTGTTTTTGTTCCATGGTGGCTTCATGCAATTGGATTGGATTTTGGTTCCATTCACTCAGGTTTGCACTCTCCAAAGATTCGAGTTCAAGCAAACCCAAAATCTCAAAACAAAAAGCAGCCAATGACACCAAGTTTTGCCTGATTTGTTTATTTATTTATTTATTTTTAAAAAGCTAGTTCCCGTCCTGGCTGCTTCTCATTAGCTGCCACGCACGGCCATTCAGTTTCCAACAAGGAGAAAGGGACTAACTGGATACAACCAGCTCCCGGGGAGATGAGAGACAAGATGGTGTTTGTTTGAAAGGGAATGAGTAATTTGGGAGAACATGTAAAAAAGCTCGAAACGTCTCTGAAAAACAGGGAAGAAATGCTGTGTATGTTCCTGGTCATCACAGTAAGTGAAGTGGGTATTTTTCATTAACAATTACATCTACCTCTATGCAACATGGCCCTATAGAGCAACAGCGAAGGAGCAGTTTCAGGGGAGAGCTCCCCCCTTTCAGGCAGCGAGCTGGGAAGCTGATCTCGGAGAATCTCACTCAGCCCCAGGATGGATATAGAGCCTGAAAGGAGACGGAGACCTGGTCTCAGTCAAGCTCCACATGATTTGTCATTAAACAGTTGATGGGCTATACACATAGCTAGCTTCAGCTAAAGCCACAGAGCCAAACCTCATCAAACTCTGAGATGTCTGAAAGCTAGTTCTGGACTCCAGTTCTGTGGCTCAGGCCCATCTCCCCTCCATAGGGAGCTGCACCTTTAAGAGACTCTGGCAAGAGCCACCTGGAGCTGGTTGTTCTGTAGAGGCTTGGTGCTGCTCGGTTGGATCTCACGCACTGAATGAAGCAGACCTTGGTCAGTCTTTGCCTTGGAGTGATTACTTAAACCCACATGGGAAAAAAAAAACCTGAGTGGAAGAATGGAGCAGATAAAAGCTCCACACTCTGGAAACATGGAGGACAACAGGAAGTTTAAAGAGTGTTTCACTCGCTATGTGCCAGCAATGGGTGCAGCTAAAAGGCAGTCAGAAGGTAGAGTTATTTCCCACACTAGCTGATTCTGAAGCACTTAATGTGTTTAACTGTCTTCAGTTAATTCAGGCAGAGGAGGCTAACTACGACACTGTAACACAGAAATGGGGGGAGTACTACACTGCACGGGAAAATGAAACTTGAGAGTTAGGTTTAGAGCAGAGCACGAAAAGAAGGTGAAACCATAGAAGAGTTTGTGCTGAAGAGCCAATCTTGCAGTTTTGAGGGGCTGAGTCCACAAAGTAATTAGAATTTGCCAAGTAAGTGAAATCACGCTCATGGAGGGTGGGCAGTGCTCCGACACTGTGGACATGAGAGAGAATCCAAAATACTCCCAAAAAAAGAAACCTGAGGAGAGAAGACATGCTGGTCTCACCAGGTTAGATGCTCCCCCCATGGAAGGGAGGAGGGGGAGAAAGAGATGCTGTTGCTCCCATTTGGAGGTCTGTTCCCCTCATTGCCTGCCTCTCTTCTGCTGCCTCCCCTCTGCCTTCCAGCAGCAACCTGGATTTGTCTTCTGTTCTCACAGGTTATGCAATGCCCAAATAACCTGAGAAACATCCCAGCCTAGGCCTTTGGGCTATTACACTTAATTTCATCTGGCAACCTGGCTCTCTCAGAAACGATGCATGCACTGGAACACATTGATTTCACTGCAAGGTAAATTACACTTGTGAGCAAAATGCAGGGACAACCACTATGACAAAAGGGATTGGCATACCCATGTGCACATTGCTTCATGCTACTACAGCCAATTATCTCCCTGCTGAATAATAAATCACTTACCATCTTGTCCTCCCTGAACCAAGAAGGAAGAACTCTTTGGTCACTCCTTTTGCCTCACTTACCCTACTCTATGATGATATCCTTTGACAGGCAGAACACACTACTTTTCCGAGTCAGAAGAGAAGCCATTCTCCCTCAGCTGTGGCTGCTGAAGTGAGCCATCAAGTAGCTGATGATAACAGAAAGTGTTCTCTTCTCTGGAGTCTAATGGGAATTTAGTGTCACCATTTTTTCCCATCAGGTGTAAATGCAATCATAATCAAGAGCCAGATCTCACCACTCAGCACTGATAGCTAAGAGCTCATTAATGTGAACTAGGATCTCCAGGAACAGAGGCCCAGTGCAGTCATTTTGAAACTATTCAGATAGCACTTGTAATAGATGGTGTGTCTCCCGTTGTATTCCCCATTCCCATTTCTCTGCTCTTTGCATTAGGAACCTCTACTTTGCAATGTAAAGCTCTACATTCAAGCTGAGGGAGGAAGACTTTCTGCCTCCCTGCCAAGCCTCGATTTTACTACAATGTTTTACATCCTTCATTTAACTTGAGTTTATTTACTCCTTGTGAAAGGCACTGGACAGATAGCACAGGAAGCCAAAATCCATTCTTCATCCACAGAGTGGGCACCAGCACTGCCAGGTATTTTCATAGTCTACCCTACTAATGTGCTTCCATTGGTAACTGAGCTGTATCCACATTCAGACTTTGGTGTCTCTTGTAATTACCAGCATGGGCATCAGTTCAGGACAGTTGCAGTGATGGGCTATTGTGATGCTGACATCTGTCCACTAAGAAATGGACGTAGAACCAATTTATTTCAATTATAACCAAATTATCTGCTTAGGTTCAGATTTTTAAAAAAGAACTTATTTCTACTATGACAGAATGCAAAAAGGAACAGTCTCAACGCTTGAGGCCTTTCCATTTTCTTGACATCCCTTAAATTATAATGTACATACACACAGACACCCCCCCCCATTGAGTGACATTCCTCAATATAGGACCAATAGCAATGTCTGCTTGTAGTGTTGATCCCCAGCAACCCTTGTTGAAATACTGTATTCAAAAAGTCATCTGTTTTTAAAGACCAAATGTACTTCCCACGTGAGTACCTTTTTGTGGGGCTATGCAACATATTAGCTGCAGATGCCAGTTTGAGTGTCCAGTTCATGCCTGATGTGTTTCCTCTTAAAAAGCCACTAACCGAAGGAGTTCCTGCTGGGGAATTTCTACCTCACAAAACCACCAGCTCATCAGCATTAACTGGGCCTGGAGCAGACAGGACAAGAACAGAATGAGACATGGAAAGCCAAATGCTCTCTCACCCTTGGAAATGTTCCCGCCACACTAGGATTGAAGTGTGTGTGTGTGTGTTGTGGGGGGGGAGGACAGCTTGAAAACTTTGCATCACTATTACCCATTCTCTATTTATTCTGTGGATAAATAAAAGATGATATTCGGTTTCCAGTGCTAACAGTCTGGCACCTTTTGCCAGCACTAAATACATTTTTGAGATCTTCCCAAGTCTGGTGCAGATAACGAGGAAGAGAGAAGCTAGACAGGACTTGCATACGTGGAGGAAATTGACTGGTAAACTATTGTGGAGTAGTTCCGGTATAATTTTGCTATTCTGGAATAGCTCCTCTTGTGTAGACTATTCCAGAACAAAAGTGGTTTGATTCCAGAAAAATTATTCCAGAGTAAAAGTCATGTGAATTTCAGAATAGAGAGTCCAAAGGGGAGCTATTCTGGAATAGCTATTCTGGTCAATTTCATTGTGTAGATAAACCCTATTTAGGTGAGCTGCTCTGAGTGGAAACAGATAACAACCCTGGCCATCCAACTTAGAAAAGCAACAGGTGAACTGACCGTAAGTGAAGCCCATCTCTCATCACTCACATAGAAAGCTTTGAGATGAAAGCTATCAACTTACTTTAGTGTACTAGATACTTGCCTTTCAGCCACTCATGCACAGAACTATTTATGTGCCAGCAGCCCACTCAGATGTCAGTTCACACACAACAGCAGTGGATCTTCTTAACGGAAAGCGATGAGGTTACAGATTAAAGGATATAGGGTAACACAGGAGGAAATGACCTCCCTGGCCTGAATCTGCAGTTCATAAATTATTGACATGTGATGGGCTACAAGTGAAAACATATTATTTGGATATATCCTGGTTGCCATCTACTGGCACCTTATCTACTAAGTACTTACATATAAACAGGCATTTCTTTCTTATAGAACACTCTGGTACCAAAGCGGATGTACCCCACTGGTTTCTGCTGGATGGAATTAATAACCAAGCCCATGTGAGCAGCGAATTGTGTGATGTGAACTTGATACCTGTTTATAGAAAACAAACCCCTGTGGTAAAAATAAAACCTACCCCCTTTTCCAGTTTCTCACTGTATCAATTCACATCTACCATAGACAAATAAATTAACTGTATTCATCTCCACCCATAATCTGTCCCAAGAAACAATTAATAAAACAAATTGGTTTTACAGGCATATTTGTGAGGATGATCTTTAAGGAAACATCTGAAATATATGAGAACTCCATTGTTGCTTCTGCTACTGGAATAACACGATCATTTATGAGCAAAATGTGCAGTCTAGTGTCAGGGCTTGTAACCAGCTGGTACACTCATATGCCATGTTGGCACCACCCTGAAACTACTGTTCTCTTCTCCAGAATCTCAGCTTTCTTTTCTTTCTTTATGTCAGTCTGTAGCTGTTACGGTTACAAAGAAAATCCCCCAAATTGGATGCACAGATGCCTGTCTCAGTCTGCAGAGAGCCTGGAACTAAAGCTCTGAAAGGAGTGAACTGTCCCATTCATCTCAGTGAGATGTTAACTCAGATACAATGGTGATCATTTAAATGTCAACACTGCTAACTACTATATTTCTCATATAAAAAAGGAAAGGGGAGAAATCACAGATTTCCACTATTTACCCTGAGTGTTGTCTCATTTTGGTGTCACAAGTGGGCGGTGTTTGGGTGATACCACCACTTATTGTCTCCCCAATCAAGAAGGAGACAAAACCAGTGAGAGCAGCAGGACCTATGAGCATATTCAAGGCCTGCTGAACAGGAGCTAAGTGGCACACACCACCATTATTTGAATAGCTGCACAATGTACTATGATTGTCTCATTTTGACAATTCACATGAGTGGAGTTTATTCTGTGGGAGGAGTTTGAAAGACCACCATGACCTTCTCCCATATCCCCAATGTGACTCCAGTCTATCAACTACCATGAGTTTACACTGTTTTCAGTAAAACACCAAAGACCAAGTTCCACCTCAGTACAAACATGAACTGCCATTGATGTCAATTAACACCAGCAGTTCTGGTGTCCATACTTTAGAAAGGATGTTGACAGGTTGGAAAGGGTTCAGGAAAGAGCTACAAGAATGATTTGGGGGCTGAAGCAAGAGACTAAAGAACCTCATTCTACTTAGTTTAACAAATAGAAGGCTAAGAGGTGACATGATCATGGGTTATAAGTACCTACATGGGGAAAGGATTTCTGATAGTAGAATGTTTTTTAATCTGGCAGACAAAGGCATAACAGATGCGCTGGCTGCAAACTGAAGCTAGATAAATTCAGACTACAAGGTGCAATAATTCGGAAATAAGGTGCAAAATTTTTACAGTGAAGGTAGTTAACTATTGGAATAACTTACTAAGGATGTGTTGGATTCTCCATCACTTGAAGTCAAGGTTGGACGCCTTTCTAAAAACCAAGCCCAATCAGAAGTTATTGGGCTTAATGCCACAGCCACTTGGTGAAATTCTACGGCCTGTGGCATGCAGGAGGTTGGATGAACTGATCATAATGAACCCTCGGGTCTTAAAATCTATGAATCTACAATCACGAAGCTTTGGTGGGGCTTATGAAAAATGCCAGAATGACAGCATTGGAGCCTGGAAACATTTAACCAATGAACAGGTACAGGAGAGGTAGCAGTATATGATAGTGATAGCTCCCCCATATAGTACTGCAGTTAGTATTTTAAGTTGCAGAATTTATTTAAAGGCTACACCGGGTTTCATCCAACATCACACTATAAATACTAAAAGAATTCCGATGTAGTTAATATAAGAATGTACTGATGCACTGCTCACAGCACCCCACAGCAGGTAACAACATTTTCAGAAGCTTCTGCACTATGTATATGATTTGTATTGTTGTAACCATGGTCTATATACCTTCTAGAGTTCCTTTACTCCCAGAACCATGGGCTTTCCAAGTATTCACTATTTGCATCCCGCAACACACCTGTGTGGCTTAGGGGGAAGCACTTTTATCTCTCATATACAAATGAGGAATATAAAGGCAAAAATCAGAGTGATTTACCCTGGGTCCCACAATGAGTCACTGGCAAAGCCAGGACTAGAACCCAAAACTTCTGACTCATTCTCTAATCACCAACCACACTTCCTCCCTAGCCAGGATTGGCCTAATTTTCAGAAGTACTGAGCACGCAATTGCAGCTGCAGATAATGGGAGCTGCAGGGTTTTAATACCTCTGAGAATCAATGTTTAGTTTGTTGGTGCCTGACAGACATTTAGCTGTACATTTGTCACTTCTGTCTAATACTCAGGTTCAATGTCTGTAGTTAAATTCCATTTCCTATCAAAAATGATTCTAAAGCAAGTGACAATCTCAATATACTTCATTCTGCATCAAGGCTGGCAGACCAATGGCATTATTTATGACATGATTATCTCTCTCATTCCTTGTTGTCAGGGCACTACAAGGAACACCTAACAACTGGAAAAAAATGGCAGAAATTAATGCTGCTTTTAGACTACAGATTGTTTTTAGGGGATACGGACTAGACAGGATGATCTAATAGGTCATTTTCATCTCTAATACTATGGTTCAGTGAAATCATTGTGCATAGACAGCATAAACGTAAATTTTACTTGCTTAAGCCTACAACTGTCTTGCAGTTTCAGGGTATAATCAAGAATCAACTAGCAAAAAAAGTATGACTGTTGTCAATTTCTCTATTATTCTGAAGTGTAGATTCTACATAGAAAATCGTTAACTAGCGTGTGTATGTAAAGGACACATTCTATATATTCTGATAAGCAAGGAAGAGTAGAGAAAGGCTTGCAGATAATAAACACTAAAGAAAGGAATGCAACCAAAGTTGTAATCTAAACATGTGGCTGAAATTGAAATGTAGGTATAAAACCAAACTGCAAGGTATTAAGCTGTTATTTCAAACACTAGAATGATTTCACCAGTGAGCAGAGGTGAAATGCTAAAAACGATACAGTAAACTGCTCTCAGATGGACTGAGAAGCTGATCCAGAATGCTGAATATATGCCCAGGGCTGCACTTCACAGGCTTCATGTCCAAGATAATCCCATGCCAGCCCAGACACCCTCAGGAAGCAGACAACTCCAGTGCTGAGTTGCATAAGCATTTGGAAGACAAGAAGGAGTGGAGGGGAGTCTGAACTCGGAAGGTAAAAGACGAACATTTCAAACCAAGTAACAATACGTTTCCAAGTCAATGGTGATGCCCAGCGACACTGAAAGGAGATTCTGTCTGGCTGTTGCCAAATGTTGCGAAGGAATATTGCTTTGAAAAGAAAACAGGGTGTAAGAAGGAGTTAAAGTTAAAGCCAGTCAGTTATTCTGATTCAGCCATTTTCCCTGGGAGCATTTGCAGCAATAAAGAATAAACATAAAGACAGAGGATTTTTCTGTTTGCTTGGCAGAGGAACTCATCAGCACTCTGCTTCAGAATCACATGGAAAGTGAAGGTCTCTTAGTTTTTAGCATGAAACAGCCCAGACAGACTGAAGCCGAGGATGTAGTTAATTTTAAGACATGACAACAAAGCCTAGATATGGTGTCAGACTGCAGTCATGCTACATGTTGCTCAATGCTAAAGTAAGGTCAAAGAGCAAGAGGGAAAAGGCCCTGTGATGCTTATGACAGATAGGGAGCTGCTCTGTCATAACTTTTTGATATTACACGTACTATCTGTTTGTCTGACTGTTGTAAAGGGGTCGTGTATGAATTCAAGGGGCTAATTCAAGCAGAGGTTGGCTACATCTATCCAGCAAAGAGGACAGTAACTTCAGATAGCCACCCGTTTACCCACACTTGAGGGACAATAGTAGTAGACTCCTTGGCTTTGATGCTCCTTCTCTGAACCCTCCACCAACTCCCCATCAAGCTTGATAGACCCGTTTGTCGACGTAGGGAATCCCACTTTGTAAATACAGGAGAACCAAACAGCCCCAAAACCAAGGGTTTATCTACACTTGAAAATTGTCTTGGATTAAGGTAGGGTATGAATTTAAAGTGCAATTGCTATTCCAGAAGAGCTATGTGAGTGGACACTCTAATTCTGGAATAAGAACTCCTTGTTCCTGTGCCTTCAAAGTGGGATAAGCTAAATAGGAACAAGACACTCTCATTCCAGGATAAGTGTGTCCACACAGGGAGTAATTCAAGAATAGCTGTTCCTGAATAATTCCATGTGTAGGCCAGCTCTAATATAAAGTGCTTCTGGGGGGGATAAAAGTGACATTCTCGACGGTGGAGGAGTGGTTGATGGGGGTTGCTGATGAGAAGTAGTTTGCTTGGGCACAGACCCCACAGGCCAGGGCTCTGGAGTAAAGAGGGTCCTGCCTAAGGTCTCTGCCAAGGGATAGCAAACCTCTAGGTTAGAAAAACATTTTTATTTAGAGCTGGCTGGGAAATTTAGCTGGAATGACTTCCTGATTGAAAAAGCCTTTTATTTCAATTTGAAAAAAAAATCATCAGGAAAATCAAAATGACAGCTGCCTGGCTGCCTGGAAGGCTCTTGTCAATTTCACCTTCCACCTGCGGAAAGGTCATACAGATATAAGGTGCAGTGCTTTCTCAGCTAGTTCGATCATTTTACGATGTTCCAGCAGTTCTGGTTCCCTGTGTTTTCATCTGTCTTCCTGTTGCTTCCTTAATAATCAGACTGTCTCTCTCTCTTCTGTCTTTGATAAAAGCCTAGTTATGGTTACAGACAGGAGGTGAAGACATTTAATTTGCATGGCTGTCTTTGCATTTCAGACCTATCTGTATGAGATACTGCCATCCAGCAGGATTTGCATATGCACGGGGAATGAAAGACCTGCAAGAAATGAAATACTAAACTGATTGTCTCCTATAAAATGGTAAATGATATGGAGGTTTCACTAATGTTTAGTATGGAGTGTTTTAAGCCTCTAAGCTACAGACTTTCATGTGTAAAAGGGCCTCTCCCTTTCTCCAACCCCACAATCCTATTTGCTTCAGATTAACATGACTGACCTGAACTTCACTTGATTTTCATTCATCTCCCAAGGAGAAGGGTCTGATTTTACTGCATGATTTCCCTGTCATCACAAAACATTATTCAGCTGCATTTGATGGGAGAAGGCATACATTAGATTTCTATTATGTTAACCTTACTGCAGCCAGATAATCATCTTATTTAAATCTTAGTTCTATTAAAATCAAGTACATTACGGAAACTATATGACAGACACAACATACCTGTAACGTACCAAGGATAGTCTCTAGAGACCCTGGGCCAAATTGATAGGGGCTGCAAACAGAGGTGAAAACTACATGCTGATAAATAGGGGCATCTCAGGTCACTGCTGATAAACACCCATATCTAAAAGGTGTGTCCAGTTCCAGAACTACAAGGCAAGGAGGAAATGACCTGCTTTCTCCAGGCCTCCAAAAATGACTGCCCAGGCCCTTCTGCAAGCCAGATCTCCTATGTCACACAAATTATTCTGGCACACATATGCAGATCTGTGCTGAAAGAATGGCCATTGGGCAATTAACAGAGCAAGCATTACATCTGTCTTGGTCTTTGTCCTACATCAGTGTTGTAAGACTGAGTGAGTCCTTTTATTTTGAAAAACAAATCTCAGGCTTCAGCTGGAGAAAGTCCATGCCACACTACAGATGATTTAGATATTTATACTGGCTGAGGATTTGCCCCACTACTATTAGTTGCACCAAGGCTTTTATATATAATGCTACCTAAACTAGTCTCATGCTTGTAATGGCCTGGGAATACCTCCAGAAACCAAAGAAGAGTTCGCTTCTCCTACAGAATCATTAACAGATTTTACTCTGGGACAGGATTTTAGGTGCTTTGGCAGCAATGTGTGAATACTCAAAGTGCAGATACAATCAATAAAGCTCATCGTTATAAGTCTCCCTACTCAATATCAGTACCTTGATTTAAGGAGATCTCTAGTAACCTGAGAGATAATAACTGCATTATCAAGGAGCAATGTTAATGACCAATTTTAGCCCTCTCTAACTGAGCAAAGAAATGAAGACTAAGTGCCATGGCACCTGAAATATCCCAGCACACATTCCCTTCCTTAGTTACATGAAAGAACTGTGCAATTCTTGCTTCTTGCTCAGAAGATAATTATCTCTTGCACTAGATGCATAGCTAATTTTCTAAAACAAAAAAAGTATTTACTAAAAATCACATGTGATTCATGAGAAGAACTAGACATTTTAACAGGCCAAATGCCCCAAGGCAATCAATAAAAATACAAGAGTTGTTTGTCTGCCTATCTTCAAAGCACACACTCCTGCCCCATGATTCCAACTGAGTATCAAGACAGATCATATTAGTAGTTAGTTTTCATGTGCTGTGATATACTACACACAGCAGTCTGAATAAGATGTATATGTGTGTGGGCACGCACGTGCTACAATATCAAACCAGAGCTGGGAGAATTTTTCAGATGAATAGTCCATTTGCTGGAAAGGCAATTTAGGGTGACTAAACAATTTGCAGATTCAGGTCAGATATGGCGAATAGTTTCAGCTGAATATTTGTTTTTATTTAAAAATTCAAAACTGTTTGCTTCAACATTTTTTAAACAAAATGTTTTGACTTTCAATTTCAAACTGATGTTTCATTTTAGCTAGATTTGTTTAATTATTTTACAAGGGTAAAATACATTGAAAAACATGAAGAAATGAAAAAAAAATAAATAAATAGTTCAGCTCAAACAAAATGTTTTGTTTGACCCAAACAAAAATTATGTTAGTTTTTCATTTCTGCAAGAAAAAAAAAATTTTCAATTGCGGTTCAAAACTAACAATTTCTTTTTGGATTTGTTGGTTCTTTCAAGGAACCAAAACATCAATTATTTGCTCCGCTCTAATCAAAGCCACCACTTTATTGGCAATCTCCTTGGAGAGGGCAAGGATTGAATGGGCAATGAAGAATCAACTGCAGAATTTTACCACCCTGAGAGACATTCCTCTAGGTCTGGACTGAGGTGCATTGACAGGGCAACACGGGACTGATTAGTCTATTGATGTCCATGTTGTACCTGTTTTGTTCTGCCAGACTATCAAAGCAAGCACCTTCATCCTACTTATGGGTCTACCACTCACCTGCATTCCTAGGTTATTGGGACCAGTTGAGAATTTTGTTAGTGAAATGCAGGTTTGTGAGGTTCCAAGATACAAGATGAATCTTGAATCAACTCAAAAGCAAAACAACAGAGGAAAAAAAAGTCAACACTCACCAGAGCTCTCATTAAATCTGGCCACAAACATAACAAGCTCTGTGCAAATCTGAAACAGAATGCCCAAGTAAAACTGGCATCTTAATGAATTCAGTCTTCCTGATCATTTGTCTCTGTCACCATCACAATCCAGAAGACATGCTCACAATTGCTCTCATGGATAAATTGTTATTTAGGATTTTTCTGTAGTGTGTCTAAGTAAGTAAGGTTTATGAGATTTCCTGTCAAAGCAATTGCCATTACTATACCAAAAAGGACACTTTTACTCTTAAACAAATGGTTAAAAGGATGCTGTCAGGTCAAATTGGGCTAAAAATTTAGGTTCTATAAAAATTGGACTTTACAGGAATTTGAGGGGCAAGAGAATGTTTCCATTATTATTTTTTAAAATTTCCAGTGGAAACTGGCTTCTTTCCAATATTTTCCTGCAATGTTGTATGAGATCGAAAACATGAAATTGATTAGAATAAACGTAACTGACTAATTTTGTGTGTCATTATTGTGTTGCAATTTATGTCAAGGTGCTCAGAGCTCTGGATGGGCATTCTATGGTGTGGCACTTTCTAAAGAAATAAATATAGTCATTTTCCTTGTCCAAGATATGTGGAATGCAAAAGGTAAGCAAAGAGCATAAACCCTGAGACAAGGAAATTCAATGTTTCTTTTAACTTGACTCTGTCTCTTGGACACTGTGTAGAATTGTCTATAAAAAAAATCTATTCATAATTCAGTTATTTATTCAATGCTCCAGGTGAGAGAAATCAGAAGTACAAATTGCCATGTATATATTCTCTTGAAAGAAATTGTGATTCTTTAGCAAGTACAACTCTTTACTCATGTAAGCAAATGACCATTAATCATGACTACAACATACCAGAGGGACCCAATTCTCTCTTCTTGAATGCAAGGAACTCACTTTGATGTTTTTGATATGCTCCCTAATGTAAAGGAAAAAGGAAAATGAGGGGGAGGGGTCAAGAATTAGGTAAGGCATTTTAAAACACAAGGGATCCTGGGAGAAAGTCAACACAGAGAACAATAGCCCTTCAAATAAACCTCAAGCTGCCAAACTGAATCCAGATGTGTTCTGTGTCTCTCTTTAATATTATACAGCTTTTCCCTCAATACCTTTTTAAAATGGACGGAGGTTTGTATCAAATATGCATTGAAAGAATGTACTCATTGGATTCAATTTATGTTCCCTTCCAGTGACACTTTGCTATTCTCCTCTGATTGTCTTTCCTCTCACTCCACCTTTTATCTTGCCGCCTCAAGCAATTTCCAAGGGACACAGAATAAAACATACATTGGGTTAAGGACCCTAGAATGATGTGGAAGACAACACTAGCTGGTCTGAAGCCAGCTGGCCCACTCTGGGTTCCCACCACCAGTGTGCAAAGACGACTAACCAGAGGGCATGCCGAGCAGTGCAGTCAAGATTCTGCCATTCCTTTCTGTCATTTTACAAATGGTTGGGAGTCACCAGGGGTTTCCCTAGGGAGCAAAGTTCAAGTTTTCCAAATGCAGTGAGAATTTACTATGAATATACTTGAGGACAAAGCACAGAGAAGCTTTCAATGTTCAGTAGCAAAGGGTTTACTTGGATACAGCTGAGTCCAAGCTAAAACATGAAGGTTCATCATTTCTCTTCTAGCACAGGTTAGCTGTTGAGGCTACTGGCCTCCTCCATCCCACTCATCAGAATATATTTTACATATTCCTGCCACATCATGATGCATTGTCAAAGCATATTGACCTGGAATGGAACCAATTCTCTGAAGGAGTCACAGGTACTTGTAATCCATTGCACTACTGCCCAGGGGAAGAACCCACCCAAGGAGGGGTTGGTGGTGGTGTTATTTGTATTGCATTAATGCCTAGGAACCTCAATCAAGAGTCAGGACCCCATTGTTCTAGGTGCTGTACAGACAAGCAACAAAGACAACAGTCCCTGCCCCACAGAGCTGACAATCTCTATGTCACACAGGGTTGGACAGTTGGCCAAAACAAACAAAGGGGGGCAAAAGTGGGGATTGGGAGCTGAGCTAACAAACAGAGTTGAGCATAAAAGCACAAGTGAAGCTCAGCATTTGCCTGATTGATACCAGGTGGTAGCAATTTTTAGGCATCCCAGCAGAGAGGGTGCTGTAGGAGGGATTTGAACAAGTTAAGATGTCGGCTATCTTAATTTTGTTGTCCTCATTGGCAGTGCAAAGGCAAGGATCTTGGTATATTTATAGATCTAATAGATAGAGCAGGGTTAAATGGTAAAGAGCCTTAAAGAAGAAGCTTATTTGATTTTTCCACAAGTAGCAGCCAAAACCTGAAACAAAAGATTATCATCAACTCCTTTTTGGTTAAGTCTTCTATGCACAAAGTGTAGCCATGTACTTTTAATCTGAATGGCTTTGATTTTAAGATTAATGGAAGCAACAAAACAAGAAAAAACAAAAGTAGTCTCCATGAGACAGCACATACTATATCATGTCTCCCACAATAGCTACCCCTGCCAACAGATGAATCCAGACATACGATTAGATGCAGTACATAGTAAAATAAGAGGCACAGATACATACACCAGGCTGTCTCATGACACTCCTATAAGTTATCCCCAAATTTTGAAGTACAATTCTGCTCAATGTTTTTGTAATAAAAGCCAGGACCATTTTTGGTTGGCCACTTTGGACAGAGATCACTATAATCTTATGAACTGTACAGAACGGTTATTGTTTACAACAGTTCACAAAATAGGCTTCCAATCGAATGCCCATTTCTACAATGTTGTTTATCCCTGATTGCTGAGAACAGTGTGGAACCACAGGGTATTGTGTGTGGCTTGGAGACCCTACATTTTTTGACTATTGAGGCAGCATGTTTGCTAGAATATAGTTGCCTTAGCCTAACTGTATTAATGAAATACTCTAGGGGCTTCTCTGTAGGCCAGCACATGCACTATGGAGTATTATGAAGGGGGAGCAGGGAATGGGATATGAGAATAGAGAAAAATGGGGGGAAATGGGGAAAAAAACATTGTCAGTACTTAGGCCTTGATTCAGAAAGATACTTAAGCACATGCCTAAGGTTAAGCCTGTGAGTAGGCCCACTAAAGCCAATGAAACTATTCACATACTTAAAAAATAGCCACACCTTAAATATCTTGCTAAATTGTGATTTTAGATTGTGAACTCTTTGGAACAGGAATTATTGATTATATACTTGTATAGCACCCAGCATAATAGGGTCCCAATCTTTGTGGTGATTATAGGTGGTAATGAAACCCAAAGAAGTTGTAGTAGTTTAATTTAAATTATTTAATGGCATAAAGATTAGCCTTGAATTGTGAATCCTGCATTTTTCCATAAGCAACAATTGTGCATCAAGGGTGAAATCCTGGCCCTATGAAGCCAATGGGAGTTTTGCCATTGACTTCAGCAGAGCCAGGATTTCACCCCAAATGTTTTAATAAGCTGATTGCCACTAGTAAAGGCCTGGCATCTTAATCAAATTTTGGTTTGGACCATTAAGCATTTCCTCTTGGTTGCTAAACAGGACTGTGTTGGCATTTCTGAGCCTTGCATATGATGCCACTTGCAACCATGTCTACAATTTGAGGAAATAAAACCAGGGAGGAAAATGCTTTTGTACAGCCTGCAAATGGACACTTTTAGCAAATGCATTTATGAAAGTGTTTAGTGATATAAATGAAAACCTCAGTAAAAAGATACTGTCGACAGAGGGACTGTCTCTGACATAATGATAGTTTTTATACCTTCACAGCTTGTATTTTGCAGGGCTTCCTATTGGTAGAGCAACACATTATGGGTTTCCTTTAGGCCTTCTGGAAGCCAAACAGAAACACTAGGGAAATGGTATAATTTGTGACACTTATCCATCCTCATCTTCTTTCCATCCCTTGGAATTGAAGGCTTCCCCATGATGCTACTATACATCCCTGACATGGCTAAGATGACCAAGATGGTTCTGCAAAGATTCCTATTTTATCTCCATCTGCTCTGTTGTCCTTACTATTCACTGGGGCTCCATTATACCTTATGCATGTAATCATTATTTCTTGGCTTGTCCTTGTGATGTTACCAACCCATTATTAGTTTATCTTCTACACTGTTGTCAAGAGAAGATGATCTTGATCATGGTTTGCTTTCTCATCTGTATTTTTGTTCTCCTAGCTCCCACATACACAATGCAGCACACAAAGGGCCAGCTTTACAATGGTATTTAGGCCATAATGGGACTTCAGTGGGAGATAGGTGCCTAACCTGTTTAAGAAATGTGGAAAGTCCTACTAGGCATCTTTCTGCCTTTGTACCTTTGCCAATCTGAACCTAGCACCCATATTTCTCTTCTTCCATGTCCAGATTTTGGCTTATGAAAGATCTTCCCGGTGAGCGCTCCTATGTTTGTTATGTAGATCATGGCTGGCCGTAATTGTTTCAATAAAAAAGTATTTAGGCAAAGTGGACCTTTAAGACTAAGAATAGTTAGTGTAACTCCAGTAGAAAATTTCATGTCAAAGTTTAGTTTGTACTGGTAAGAACATGTGCTGTTCAAATGCAGTCTATGGAGTTACACCAAAGATGAACTTGGCCCAGCAAGTGTCTACCTCGGTTTGGGGAAATAGTTTAGCAGGAGTTTATGATTTATATCTACATGTAAATTCACCCTACATTTTTACTGAGAGGCTGGTGCAATAGCAGAAGCATTTCGGTCAGTAATCATTATTGTGCTGTAAATCCTGAATATCCAGTGTCATGCTAATTATAGCATGTTTTCACAGATATTACTAAACCTTGACACTGAATGATTTCTAGGAATGCATCATTTGGGCAGTGCTGTAGTTTACATTATCTTTTGCTCTCCATGTACTTTATGGATCTTTTTCTGCTACCTCTTGTCCACCTAACAATTTCTTCATTTGTTGAAGACATTTAATTGTAACTATTCAGAAGTGGACTCCTGCAGGACTATTGCATCATGAAAACATAATGCACAGAGATCAAGAGAGGAAATTTTGGGGGTCAGTGAAACATGTCAGAGTTAGAATCATCACCACTTCTTTGATTATTGTTCCTGTTCACTAGGGCTGGAGATATTTGAAATTATACTGGATTCCCAGCTCTCCAAGATTTGCTTTTTTCCCTGATCCAGCACAAAACAATAAGGGCTACAGTATCCTCAAGACACAGGAGTTACATATTCCTAATGGATTTCAGGAGCAAAGTTTCTTGATATTACCTACAGTTCTCTCCATTTACACATGTAATCATTAAATAGAGGGGCTTGGTTTTATGGAACACTGGGTCACCTTCTGTCGGGAGGAGGATGTATGTGTAAGGGGACTGTTGCCCCCTTACTAACATTCAGTGGGGGTGTTTTGGTTGGCTAGCTCCCAGTACTAAAAGGGGAAGGGTCTATGAGAAACCAGGACCCTGAGACTGATAGTCCCCAGGAACAATGGGGAGAGGCCAATGTTCCAGGTCAGCCTGAATGACAGGGCGGGCAGGCTAATCAGAGAGTCAGGAGGCCAGGGAGGTCCTGTCTTCCGTGTGAGCTGGATTTGCCTGGGTCAGGCAGAGTGGGGCCGAGATAAGGAGAAAGCAGGGGCCCAAGCTAAGCTGGGGAGCAGAGCTGGGCCAGATCCAGAGGGACCAGAAAAGCAGCCCAGAGAAAGCAGACCCTGTCCTGGGAGCAGAGCTGCAACCCCAGAGCCAGAGGCACAGCCCAGAGAGAGTAGACATGCCCTGGGAGCAGAGCTGCAGCAACCAGAGCTAGAGGGGCCAAAGAAGCAGCCCAGGGAGCTGGAGGCAACAGCAACAGCAGCAGTGCAAAGACAGAACGGTGCAGCTGGGGCTGGAGCAGTCTGAGCTGGGTGTGGTGGGCAGCCTGGGAGACTGAGGGGGACCCTGGGCAGCGGGCCCAGCACAGGGAGATGCCTCAGCCAAGAGGCTCTGAAGGCCAGGCTTGGATCATAACCCCGACAGGGTGGGGGCGACACTGGGAAGAAGGGTCGAACCACTTAGAGTCTGAGAGCATGTGGCCACCACCAGAGCAAGGGTCCAACCACAGCACCCCTGCAGCTCAGCCAGGGCCTGAGAAGAAGGCCTGGGACTTACAAGGAGCAGACTGTGAACTGCCCTGACGTTCCAGAGACGCTGTTTGTGAGGTTCCCTGCCACAGAGCGGGTTGATCTGTTTCCTTTAACCTTTCCCATTTTTCCTTATTCTTTTTAAAATTAATTGTTGATTAAATAACTTGCATTTGCTTTAACTTGTATGTAATGGTCAATGGGTCAGAGAAGTGCCCAGGGCAGACAGAGTACCTCAGAGTGGGGACACCCTAGCCCCTGTCCTAGGTGACCACAGCAGGGTTGGGGGTCGAGCCCCCCAGGAATCCTGGGCCCAGCCTTGTTGGGGTTATGAGGATTCTGCCAGACAGGAGAGTGGAAGGGAGTCCTCAAGGGCAGGGAGGCCACTGGGTAAAGGAAGTGGGAGCGAGGACTCAGATCCTTTCGCTAGCCCACTTCACCAGGGTAGTGCAGAAGCCAGGAAAGTTCCCACAATAGCGGGACTATTCCCCCACTTACATACAACTTGAACTGCCTCCATCTGCATTCATACATACCAAGTGGTTTGTATAGATACTCACATGCTAGTATATCACATACACAGAGTCAGACTGCAGGCTAGTGGGAAGTTAGTCATTAAGTCACAGAAATCCTGTCAGCATGCCCAGCTGTAGCTCTCAGGAGAACACTCAACATTTCCTTAACTCTCCTGCAGTTCTGTTTATGATCTATTAAGCCAGACTCTACAGAAATGTCAATATCTCAATAGATCTTGGTATGCAGGAGGTCACTTTTAAAGCATCATTATGTGTTATAATGTTTATAGCCAAAACACCAAGGCATCTTTCACATTACCTAGTACAGTGAAAAGCATATTGAGGTTAGTCTTGTTTTATTCCTAAACAAATTAAACTTTCGCTTTGTTTCAGCAGCTGAAGGTTGTTTGCGTTTGAAAAGTGTTTCAATGCCCAGCTATAATTGAGAGTTAAGCCATTTCCCCACAATTATAGGCCTGATCTTCTTCTCATATACAGTGTTGTAAATCAGGAGTAACTGCACTGAAGGCAGTGCAGTCACTGGCCAAAATCAGTATCAGCAAGTGGAGAATCAGGCCCTCCAATTCTGGTTTATAGTTCATTCAATTTGCTAAATGATTTTATTTCAAAGCTCGTTTGGCAGAAATGTACACAATAGAAGCTGCCACATTCCATTACCTTCTGCATATTGGTCTTGCTCATGAAGAACCACGAATAGATTAGTATATGAAAGGCAAGATTATGTGCATCCTATACACTGTACCACTTGAGTCTCTCTCCTTAGGCTGCATTACTGATCTAAGACCAACTGTGACAAGGGGACCTCTTTGCTGTTGAGTGAAGAACAGATTTATATCTCACAAAACTTACTCTGTATGGCACAGACTGCAAAGTCAGATTTACCAATGGTAAAAAAAAAATTGTTTCCTTCATTTCTAGTTTTTCCATAAGTTATTAGGCTCAGCGGAGGAATTATTGGGTGAAATTCTATGATTTGAATCATACAGGAGGGCAGATGAGATGATCAGAGTGGTCCTCTCTGGTTTTGAATGTTATGACTCTCACTCTTCCCCCATCCCCACACTGAGCTATATGACTCCACCTGCCATAAAGCAGTGGATAAGGAAAGAACCGATCTGCATCACAGGTACCTAAAACCCAGCACCACTGCCTAAGCCAATAGCTCAGTCTTCCTCCTATCTGCCGGTCTCCTCTCTGCTGACTTACAAATGAGGCAGGCAGGCAAAGGGTTACTGATTAGACTACCAAACTCTGAAGTGCAAAGTATCACGAGACTGGACGAGAGACTCCATCTCTCGGTAAGGTTCTGTAAAGAGCATCCCCTAATCAGAGGGTAGCACATACAATGAGAAACCTTTCAGGGTGCTCATTACAAAATCACTCCTGCCTGGTAGAAACAGATACAGAAAATCTGATCAGGATGTACAGATCCAAGCTTAAAACATGCCTGCCAGGATTTATAGACCCAATACCTTAATGGCAGAGCTTCAGCCTCACTAAATCAGTCACTCACATTATAAGTGTGAAGTAAAGATGGATAAATCATTTCAGTTAGGGTGATTTTCATTGAGGCTGTTTCAACTGGGTGCTTTGTCAACATGCCACCGGATTTTAAAATCTGTTTCTGACTTCTACATCAATCAGTTTTTTTTTTAGAGATAGCATCCCTCACTCCTAAGCCCCAGGGAAAGAGCCATAAGACAAAGCACAGGGTCAAATCCTGCCAGGCACAGCATACAGAATGGCAGCCTCGGGGTTCAATTCTAGCTCAGGACATGTGGGTTCTGTTTCCTGCTCCATCATCAATTCCCTGTGTGACTTGGGTCAATCACCTAGGCTCAGATTTCCAAAGATATCTGGCAGCTGCTGGGAGCGAAGGCATATTTCAATCGGACAGAAGCCTGTTGTGAATTTTAGCAGTCTGTTCTGATAACATTTAACAGCATAAGCATAAGTAGTCCTCTGTATGTGTAAGAAATTGCAGAGTAATCATGTCTGTGAGAACAAGAACAGCTAGTGTAAATAAAAGCTAGAAAAGATTGGTTTGGACTAACACTAAGCTTGTACTGCCACTGGAGGAAAGCTAACATGAAAATGAAAGACTAAAACTTATACATAAGATAACAAAAAGTTATAAATAATTGTGTGTAACAAAGGGAGATTTAAGCTATATTGTCCGGTACTGGAGGCGACTGTGATGAGATCATCCTGAGTAATTGATCACCTGTGAGTAACTGATCACTACTCTGAGTGTTTTGCCTTAATAAATATTTGTTAGACCCATCTGCTGAGTAAGTGAATCTCAATCCAACAGCATCTAGCTGCAGCTCTGCACCTCAGTTCCCCCTCTATAAAATGGTGGTGATAGTACTTCCCTACCGCGTGGGGTGTTGTGAGGATAAATCCATTACAACGATCATGAGCTGCTCAGACACTACATAATGGGAGCAGTACAAGAGACTACACTAGCTAGCTATGAATGCCCACTCCCATTCCTAGCCCAGAGAAGACGCTGGGTTTCTCCTGTTCCAGCATTCACCAAAGCTTACAGACAGGGTTGCTTTGCAGAGCCTATGTGATAGGAGTCAGAAAGGGGCATCCCAGAACGGGACCAGAGAGTCAGCACTGCAGTCCCTGTACATCATCAGTACTATTACGCAGTCTCTCTTTGGAGAGAGAAGACAGGCATGATGCCTGCCCCAAAGTGTTTTGCCACATCTAAGTGAGTGAGAGTAACACAGGGCAGGGAGGATGGGCTCTTGAGGTTATCCACTTTGGATGGGCATCTCTTCCGGTGCCATTAGTTTACACAGACATATATAATCTGGGTAAGGGCCTAACAGGCTAACTCGCCTTTTGAGGGTGTCACCAGAATAGTAGGGTTTGGGGAGGGACTGAAAGAAAAGGGGGAAAAGTGCAGGGACAGGAAGGGGAGAAGAAAATGGGTGGGGTAGAGGCAGCACTGGCAGCACACACTGAGTTGCACACACTGAGTTGCACAACAGGATTACAAAGGCCTAGGGGAATACAGTGGGTCTGCAAGGGATCAAAGATTACACCCCAGGACCTAGCCCCTTCACACAGTCCCCGGTACAGATTATTCTGGCTTCTGCTGTTTTGATACCAAGCTGGAAGGTGCCTTTGAAGAGTGTGGCGGGGTTACTCTGCACAGGCAGCTGTGCTGCTGACCAGAACACAGGTAACGCATCAGTGCGGCTTCTGCAGTGTATGTTTGCAGGCATTTGGGGGACCTATTTACATAGCTCCAGCACGTGGCCCCCTAGTTCTGATCTATATGGTAGTTCAGAGGTTTTAAGATTCAACGAGTCATTTAAAAATCACAACTAAGGCTCTTAATTTATGCTTCTATATTACAAATAGTTCCCCACATGTTTAGGAACAAAAGCTCCGCCAGTCCTGAATTACCCAGTGCAAAAATATAGGTGCTACAGAAGTCCTAGCGCAAAGATTCCAGGAAAGTGTATCCAATTAAAGGGATTTAGGTGCAATTAGCTGCGCTTTCCTCTTCTAAACAGATACACCTTGATTCCCAGTGAATTTCAAATGCAAATACCAACCCACAATCTAACCTTAGATTGCAGATTTCATGTTGCAGTGTGGCAACGAAAAAAAACCCAACGCTAGAATCGTCTACAATTTGGCAGACATGAAGTTGATTAGTGCTGTACATGAATCATTGTCTGACCTTTGCATTTATTTAGTTCAGCAGCGATGCTCATTTGAATTGATTTTAGATGCCACTTTTTCAGAAATGCTGCTACACTCATGCAAACAATCCTAATGGACAATAAAGAAACAGATACAGTGCCAGTCAGGAAACAATTCAGAAAGTCCTTTCAGAGAGTATTGCAAATAAATTGGCCTGAATTTTTCCCCCTTTACATTTAAATAAAACTAACTTGGGATGTTTTCAATGGAATTTTTTTCATCAGAATATGCCCATTTGTCAAAAAACAAAACTTTTCATGGTGATGTATCAGGGTTTTTAACTTCCTTTTCAGGCAAAGATACAATAAAATGTTAACATACTACATTGTACAGTTCTTAGTGAGGATCAGGAAAAGACTTTGGCTTGCTACCTGCGGAGCCCTCTTCCTAAAAAAGGTGACCACCTTTCTAAATACCCATCCTCTTTCTGGCACTTCTCTTGTGTATGTACTTGATGTGAAAGCTTTTCCATTACAAGCACAGTCCATATTTTACTGTACCACAAATCCACAGGAAAATCCACATTTTTCCAGTAATGTGCCATACAAAGTCTTTCTGCCAACCATAAAAGAGAAATGAATTTGTTGTTGTTCTGTTTAAAATGTAGATCCTGTACTGAATGGAGCATTAAGTAAGCAGGTCAGGGGATCTCTGGGAAGTTGGCATTTTGTTATAAGATAAATCTCTTTAATAATTTCCTCCCAAAACCTGGGATGAAACTTTTTCAGGTCCAGGCTGGAATTTCTGATCAAAACCAGAAAGAAGGTATGAGTCTTTCTCCCTCTGGCTCAATGAATATTTAATGTATACAAAGTGAGACAGTTCCAGCTGAAGAGATTGAGAGTGAGACTGAGTTTATAGTGTGGCAGGTAAGGCAGTGAATCAGGAAAAGCAAGGACTTCACAGATGAATGCTCTAACCACTGGACTGTAGGCTAATTTAGGATGGGTGGGTCTTTGTCTCTCTCTCTCTCTAAATTTCTAAAGTTGCATTTGAGAGAATTTCATGCTAGTGGGAGATGGCAGAGTGGACAGCCCTATAAAACTGGAATCCTCTCATCATCCACAGAACATGTACAACACACAAGAGCAAGTTTCCCGTGTACCACTCCACCAACATGCCTCAATCCTGGTCTGGGAGGGGTAGGACAGCTTCCACTCAATACTACTGAGCTTGTCAACTGTACAAAAGTATCTACTACGTAGGTATCCCCCTTAGTCTTTTCCTATTTCAGTATGATAAGAACCATTTGGTCAATATCAACAATGACAATTTACAATCTGTGGAGACTTAGGCCATGTCTAAGCTACAGATTTCTGCTGGTCTACCTATGTTGGTCAGGTATGTAAAGAAGTGTGATCCTGGGCTGACATAGGCTATATCAACACTAGAGAGTTTACAGCGGTGCCACTGTAAGATCTCTTGTGTAGCCACTCTATGCCAACAGGAGAGAGCTCTCCCGGGGACAGAATTAAACACCCAATGAGCAATGTAAGTTTTGCTGACATAAGTGGTAGTATACACATAGCCATAGTTGTGCTGGCAGAAGGTCCTAGTATAGAAGCAGTTACACCAGCAAAGTGGGTTTTTTACTGATATAGCTTGTTTTGCTCGGGGATGGTGGTAGTGTTGAAAAAGCTATTCCAGAAGAAGCACAGCTTTGCCAATATAAGCTGCGTCCACACTAGGCATGCTATGCTAGTATAGTATTTCACTATTCCTTTTCCAATGAGAACTGGAGAGAAGTTAAATAACTAACATCTAAATGTTGACCTGTTGTTGAAGCACTGTATGTACTGTCCATCTATAAGCACATACAAGCAATTGGGATTAAGATTTGTCAGAAAAGAGCACAACGCTTTTGCATTAACTGTACAAGCACCCATGCCAATCTGAGTCTGCTTTGGCTTCCAGAAAGTGGGCCCATTCAGAGACTTCACAAGTGTTAGCAGAGTCACTCTCTGATTAACAATACATCACCTCATTGATATTGTCACTCCCACATGAGTAACTTGATACCTATACCTAAAATATTTACCACACACCACCAAACAAATGTTCAGTGTTGAAATAAGGCTGTGGGTGTGCATAATACATCTTTTTTAAATTAGTTTTATGAAATTATGAAACTATGAAATTATGCACATTATTCTTTGGTCTCCAGAGAATTGCTGGAGGTTTCTATACTTACACATTAAGTTGTCACAGAAATTCTTTCAGGAGATATTGATCCTGTGAAATGACATGAAATGAAAGGGGAAGGAATCAGAAAAGAAGTTCCTGCCTCATCCCTAACCACACTAGAAGCTAATAAGGTGTTGATGGCTCAGAAATTTTTCTCCTCCTCCGGAGCCAAGCAGCAGGAGGCTTTCACACAAGTGGCAATCATAAAATTGATCAGGCTATCACAGGACTGTCATCATGAAGTGGAAAATGTATTAAGGAGCATTTGCTATTCACTGGCAAGTAGACAGGCAACAACACTCTCGCACATCGACAGCAACAGAGCTCGAATCATATACAAGTAGAAGGACGAGATCTTTCTTACTCTACTCTGGCTGGTGGCACTAGATGTGTTTGTTCTTTGCAGTGGGGGATGGGATGGATAGAATGAGAGTTAGGCCCAGTGCTGGGTTTTGTATTCAGATCGATAGTCAAATTACACATTGTGTATAACATGAGAAAAAGGTGAAAATCCATTGGCTAAATTAAATTATTCACGGATACATTTTTTTTTGATTGGCTTCGACTGGCCCTCACCTAAGAAAAGGTTGCCTCCTTAGCTACCCAGTTGTTGAATGGACATATAGGAAGTCAGTCATCCGGCAGAGCAATGAAGAAGGAGAAAGCTGTCGTCCAACCGAAAAACATGGTGGTCCCTGCTCCTCCAGTCACCTTTCTCTCCAGCCATACTGCCACAGCTGTGGTCAGTAGGGGCACTTGAGTTGGAGCCCCCTCATTGTGTGACTAAGTTATACTGAAGTAAGTTGGATCCCCCTCAACAAGAAGCAATGGTCTCAAGTTGCAGTGGGGGAGGTCTAAGTTGGATATTAGGAAACACTATTTCACTGGGCGGGTGGTGAAGCACTGGAATGGGTTACACCTAGGGAGGTGGTGGAATCTCCTTCCTTAGAGGTTTTTAAGGTCAGGCTTGGCAAAGCCCTGGCTGGGATGATTTAGTTGGGGACTGGTCCTGCTTTGAGCAGGGGGTGGGACTAGATGACCTCCTGAGGTCCTTTCCAACCCTGATATTCTATGATTCTAAGAGAGAGAAGATTACTGGCTGGACAATTTCCTGTGAGGTTTCTGGGACTCTGCAACTTCCTCCCTTCCTTACCCCAAAATATCCTCGATCAGGTGACCTTCCAGGCACACTACAAGAGACATCTGTTTGATAGGGGGTTGCAGAAAACTGAGGGTCTCTTTCCAGAATGATGAAGGGGTGGAAGAGAGCTTTGGTTGGTGGCTGGCAGAGTTCCTGCTGACCTAGTCATTTTAATGCTGCCGAGATTTGAATTGTATTGGTAATAAGTGTTAGGGCTCCCAGAGCCTTGGAGAGGCTTCGTTTTAGTGATTTTTTTTTAAAAAATCAAAATAAATATCACAAAGAGGAAGGTTCCTGGGACTCACTTGGAGGTGCTCTTCAGTCAGGTCAAAATACAGGAAGGGAGACGTCAGGGCCTGAGATCCAGTGGGCAAATTACATACAAAAAATGAAAGTTTAGCTAGCGAAGTTAAGTACAAGCAGCACATATTCAGCCAGGAAAGTGGCATTCCCAGTGCAGCATTAGCTGGTGTGATGCAGAAGGAGAGGCTTTGTGCATCACAGTAGGTGCACAGTGACAAAACAGGAGTGAGAATGCCATGGCATGAAGCCCATGCCAATTTACACCCAGCTGAGAATCTGGCTCAGTGTTCTTATTTATATTATAAAGTTATATGAGTGATATGAGATAGAGGTTGCACATCAGCTGATTTGTTAGTAGAGGATGTTGCAAGCAGCTGAGATGTAAGATGACTGGTCCCTGGACTAGAGTAGCTGGTTTATTTATTTAGGCTTATACATATACTAACAAAGAGCATCTCTCTGTATGCCCTTGATGAAACCTAAAAACTACACATAACACCCACCCAAAGGTAACTTAAGCTGGTGTTTGGCTATTGGGTCTTGCGAATCCTCTGGGCTAGTTTACACTAGAAGTGTTTCAGTGAAGCAGCTACACTGATGCCACTGTGCTGCTGTAGTACATCTAGTGAAGATGCTCTAAGTCACTGGGAGAGAGCTCTCCCATCAACTTAAAATTACTCCACCGCCGTTAGAGGCAGTCGGTAAGTCGGCAGAAAAGCTCTCCCACCAGCATAGCGCTGTCTACACCAGGTTTAGGACTGTGTAATTTACATCACTCGGGGGTGCAGATTATTCACATCCCTGAGCGATTAAGTTATACTGAAGTAAGTGGTAGTGTAGACAAGCCCTCAGGGTCTGACTGACAGCCATATTTGGGGTCAGGAAGGAATTTTCCCCAGGTCAAATTGGCAGAGCTCCTCGGCATGGGGGAAGAGGGGGTTGTTGCTTCTCTTTGCAGCATGGGACATAGGTCACTTGCAGGTTTAAACTAGGGTAAATGATGGATTCTCTGTAACTTGAAATCTTTAAATCATTATTTGAGAACTTCAGTAACTCAGCCAGAGGTTAGGGGTCTATCACAGGAGTTGGTGGCCAAGATTCTGTGGCCTGCAATGTGCAGGAGGTCAGACTAGATGACCATGATGGTCCCTTCTGGTCTTAAAGTCTAGGAGTCCGAAGTGTGCAGCATATAATTCAGTACAACCCACTACCAGGCAACTCCAAAGCTGCAGGTGAAAAAAGACAGCCATTAGTGAACAATGTTAAAGCTACTTTCAAGGAGTTAAAGCTGGGAGGGGCAATGAATGTTGTAAGTTGTTGACTTGGGTGGAAACTGCTACACCCTATGTAATCCCATGTACCCTCCTGAAAAGAGTATTAGTCATTTTTTTTGTGATGTGGGCAAATGCTCCATCTCCTGCCTCTTTGGTAACTTCAGTATCTTCTAACCTGAAACACACCACTCTTGCTTGCTCTTTTATTTTTTTTTTTAAAGCCACAAGATTCTTCTTGGGAAAAAACCCCCAAACATACACACACAAGAAAATCCACACACTTGTAATAGTTTGCACTACTGGAGTCTGGCTGACAATCTGTCACAACTAATCACTCACACACCAAAAATACTGCGGGACATAGACGGATCACAATTCATTGAAGCTTCATTGTTTTGGGTCAGTTTGAATGTTAACATTTTACCAAGGAACTGGAACATGCCCCAGGATGATCTCTAGCCTGAAGCATCAATAAAGGCCTTTGCTACCTTTAAACTCTTGACCAGATTTTTTTTCCCTTCTTGCTTCATAATAATAATAACAATAATAAGCTGGATCCCCCAGGGGCAGTTTTAAAATGGGAAAAATTCTCTTCTCAGCTTCACCACTGCAGCTCCTGTTGTTACCAGTAAACATTTGTGTATCATTGTGGAGCTCAATTTCAATTATTGAATTAGGAGCGAAAGCAGCAGGAAGCAGTTATGACAAGCTCTGCCAGATAATCCTCCATTTATCTTCCATAACCTCAACCATGAGGTCCTTTTTTTCATTTCACTTTAAGATTCCCGACTATCTACCAGTCTGATTTGTTTATCTTAGGAAAAAAAGCAATTTGTCTTCTTAGCCAGATCAAGGATTTTCGGATGTATCAGCAGAGAAATGGATTGTTGCAATAGGATTTTTTTTTTTTTGGTAAGTTACATGTTTAAATTTACGATGTTAAATCAGAAAGAACAGATGGTTAATTTTCAGCACTTTGTGGGCCATTAGATCTGCAGTACCCCTTTAATAACAAAGGGAGCGGCACGCAAAATTCCCTGTGCATCCCTGCCTCCCTCCCCCCACCCAGACACACACACGTCCATATAATTATATTGCATTTTAATGGGCTTTGGACAACTAACTCCCTTAGGTTTCTTGCAAATCCCAGCTTTATACAGTAACTATTATGCCAAAGTCCACTACAAGCTCATATACAAAACAAATAGAAGAATCATTTTGAGCTACCACGGAAGTGCAGCCACCTCCATTGTGAAACAGCACCTGTTTAACAAAGCACAACATTCTTTGTTTATTATTATTTATTTCACTCTTCTTTTCTCACTCTCCACCTATATATTGTCACCTCTCATTTATATACAATGCAAGTGACTCACTCGGAACAGGATTTAGTCAGCTGTGAACAGGAAAACTAGGTACTGTATTTATCCATGGACTGCCCAGGAAAGATCTCTGACAACGTTTGGACAGTTCTATTTAGATCAGTGCCATTGAGGTGAGAATGCATGGAAGGCCCAAGGAATAGGGGAAAAAGAAGAGTCTCACTTTGATTCCCAGATTTAAGGCCAAATTATTGCTGTCCAGTGTGGGTATGTTAGGAGGCTGGGGGTGCAGGTGCAAAGAGTCCTTCCCTCTCCCTCATCAGTGCCCATTGCTCTAGCACAGAATGCAGCCATGATAAAGCAGCCCATACTCCCTGAACATAAATTCATAGATTCATAGATACTAAGGTCAGAAGGGACCATTCTGATCATCTAGTCTGACCTCCTGCACAGCGCAAGCCACAGAATCTCACCCACCCACTCCTATGAAAAACCTCACCTATGTCTGAGCTATTGAAGTCCTTAAATCATGGTTCAAAGACTTCAAGGAGCAGAGAAGCCTCCCTCAAGTCAACCATGCCCCATGCTACGGAGGAAGGCAAAAAACCTCCAGGGCCTCTCCAATCTGCCCTGGAGGAAAATTCCTTCCCGACCCCAAATATGGCAATCAGCTAAACCCTGAGCATATTGCAAGATTCACCAGCCAGACACCCAGGGAAGAATTTCTGTAGTAACTCAGATCCCATCCATCTAATATCCCATCTCAGGGGATTTGGCCTATTTACCCTGAATATTTAAAGATCAATTACTTACCAAAATCCCATTATCCCATCATACCATCTCCTCCATAAACTTATCAAGTAGAATCTTAAAACCAGATAGATCTTTTGCCCCCATTGCTTCCCTTGGAAGGCTATTCCAAAACTTCACTCCTCTGATGGTTAAAAACCTTCGTCTGATTTCAAGTCTAAACTTCCTGGTGGCCAGTTTTACCCATTTGTTCTTGTGTCCACATTGGTGCTGAGCTTAAATAATTCCTCTCCCTCTCCTGTATTTATCCCTCTGATATATTTATAGAGAGCAATCATATCTCCCCTCAACCTTCTTTTAGTTAGGCTAAACAAGCCAAGCTCCTTAAGTCTCCTTTCATAAGAGAAGTTTTCCATTCCTCGGATCATCCTAGTAGCCCTTCTCTGTACCTGCTCCAGTTTGAATTCATCCTTTTTAAACATAAATAAATAAAGAGGGACTTGGACCTATATTTATTTGTATTTTAGTAACACCTAGAGACCCCAGTCATGAATCAGAACCCCATTGTGCCAGCTGCTGTACAAACAGAACAGAAAGAGTCCCTGCCCCAAAGCATTTATAATGAGGGATATACTAAATTCACAAACATGAAAATCGCATCACGGACCATGAAATCTGGTTTTTTGTGTACTTTTTACCCTATAGGGAGCAAAAATCGTTCACCATGTTTCTTCACACATCTAGTGGCATCATGCTCTGTAAAAATGTAATGCGTTCTGCAACCACCACTTTGGTGCTGTACCTTCTTCCTACCCATCAACTTCAGCATGCCTCTGGCTTTTGGGGCTCTAACTGTGTCTTTACGGTGAAAATTCTGGTCTTGCTTACTCTTGTGTAAATCCAGGAGTAACTCCATTGTAGCCAGTGGAGTTTCATCAGTGGAAAGCCTGTGGCAGTCAGATCAGCATCAGGCTCACTGTATTTTTAAGCTTATCTTTCATGATCTGTCTGATAAATCAGGTAGCCACTGGCAGCCACTAGAGTAATACATTAATGTTATTTGTTGAATCGTGGTTCATATTGCATGGCAAGGGAGACTCCAGGGAGATATTGAACATCATCCACTTACTTTTACTTTACTAATTTGTATTGTTCTGCTGTTCCATCTTTACATGCCTGATCTGATTTTTACAGTTCTTGTTTTTATTATTATTAAAATGAGTAACAACTGGGAGTAACATAAGAGCTGCTGAAGGCTAAATGGTCAGAGCTGGAATGGTATGGACAGACTTTTAAAGGTTGCATTATAACTTTAACTAAGAAAAATAGTTTGTCCTATTTGGGGTTTGTCTCTAGAACTTTCATGAATATGACTTCAGTTTTAAGCTAATATGACTTCACTTTTAAGTTTTTCGTGGTAACATTATATAAAGAACCCTAGAATGATGATCTAGGCCATTTGCAGGGTCTGTAAAATACCTTCCTTAACTCAGTGGTTCTCAAACAGGGGTACGCGTAATTGTGGGAATATGCAGAGGTCTTCCAGGGGGTACATCAACTCATCTAGATATTTGCCTAATTTTACACCAAGCTACATAAAAAGCACTAGCGAAGCCAGTACAAACTAAAATGTCATACAGACACTGACTTGTTTATACTGCTCTATGTACTATACACTGAAATGTAAGTACAATATTTATATTCCATACTGTGTAGTTACATGGTAAAAATGAGAAAGTCAGCAATTGTTCAATAATAGTGTGCTGTGACACTTTTGTATTTTTAGGTCTGATTTTGTAAGCAAGGTGATACTTGGGGGTACACAAGACAAATCAGACTCCTAAAAGGAGTACAGTAGTCTGGAAAGGTTGAGAACCACTGACTCAACCAAAACTTGATGACAGAAAATGAAAATGATGCAGAAATTTTCACACCATTCACTGATTCAACAGTGATCCAGGTACAGTAGATGGTGACCAAAAGTTACTAATCTGTTGACAGTTCATATCTGAAATGAGTCTGGGGACCACATTTGACACAAAGTGATTGTCTTAACAGATAGGCCAAAATAGGAGCCAGGAAGACTGAAAAGCCCCATTTTTATCTTTTGAGTCAGTCCCAACAAAACAGTGTTGGAGTCTCTGTGGGGCAGCAGCAAAAGAAGGTTTTGCTGCTACGCCTGCTGTAGAAGCCAGCACCTTCCGCCAGCACTTAACGTGCTCATGTTCTGAAAAGGAAAAAAGGCTAATGTCAAATAAAACCTTATAAATAAGAATCACGTGGATTTCAGAGTGCTATGCCAGAAAAACAGGTGTAGCTTTCTTTTAAAATGAGCCTAGTAAGATGGGAAAGCCATGCCAGTCTGTATATACTGTACATTAGCTAGACACTTACTTATTTTCCCGGACAAGGCTGACTTCCAAGATTCAGTTGAGACCATTACAGTCAGTGAGGATGAACCTACCCACTGCTGCATGGAAACTGCCTCTGCTTTGGCTAATCCCACATACCTGTATCTGTTCTAAAAGATAAATAATTGTACCATGATGTTCGCTGTCTTCATGCCTTGATGTTACATGGCTAGGTCATGCACACAGCCCAGCTATACAACAAGATAATTTTTGCTATCAGGCACATCAAATTATCAGCCCTTCACAGGACTCAGCCCTGCCAACCATAGACCCAGGAAAATCATGACTGTCCCTCAAATTTCAGGTTGAAGGGCAACAAAGTTCTACAGGAACCACAGCTGAGGAAGGATAACAAACTTGGAAATAGCAACTGAAGGAGCGTGAGAAAGATCTCTGAGGGCAAGGAGCCCTCCCCCCATCCGTTTGGTTTGTTATTTGACCAGGCCCCAGCTTGATAGCTGTAAACTAATGTCAGGGGTATGAGATGAAAATACATGTTTTCTGCTAATAAAAAATCTGTTCATTTGATAGTTTCCCCTTGTAAAGATTAATATATTAAATTACAGAAGATGTATCCTGTTCACTCATATCTATTACTAGAGAAGGGCAAAAGTGCGGGCTGGTTTTGATCCAGGTCCTATTCTAGCTGAAATCCCACTATGTGGGGGATAGGAGAGGAAGGTAGATAAAGGGTTCCAATTTTGGCCTATCATGTTTACACATCTACTGTCCAATAAATTTTCCAAAACCAAATCTTAACTTAAACAAAACTAGTTCTTTCTGAGAAATGCTGGGTACTGGCTATGGTTCTTAATGCCTATACCTTACAGCAGGGTGAAATGCATTCATTTCAATTTTAAATACATTTACTTGGGCTGTATCCACACTACTTTAGCCTTCCCTTTCATTGCATCTCCTAGCAAACAAGTTTCTTGGCAAGAATATTTGCTGAAATTTTCAGATAGCAAAATTCACATTTGTGATACTGAGTATTTCCGCTGGAGAATTGATTCCAGAAGTTATCCTGATCCAATGAAGGAAGAGAAAATATAATATTGACCCTTGACCTCAGCAGTTAGCCAATGGAAAGGATTGTGCAGGGTTGTTTCTGTTAGGAGAAGAAATTCATGATGCAAGTCCAATATATTTTTGGTGCACCCTTGTTTATTTACAAAGAATGTACAAAAATTTGTCTTTGCCTCCAAGCAACAGCAGGCAGTTTCCTTGCTCAGAAATCCCCAAGTCTGCTTCTCCAGAGAGTTCTGTACCCAAGAAGCTCCGTCTCTCTGCTTCCTCCCAGGGTCACAATCACGATTGCTTCTTTAGCTCTCTACTGTCTTTCTGCATCTAATACAGACGTAAGTTAAATGTAAGAATGCCCATACTTTGTTAGATCAAAGGTCCATCAAGCCCAGTATCCTGTCCTCTGACAGTGGCCAATGGTGCCCCAAAGGGAATGAACAGACAGGTTATCATCAAGTGATCCATGCCCTGTCACCCATTCCCAGCTTCTAGCAAACAGAGGCTAGGGACACCATTCCTGCCCATCCTGGCTAGTAGCCACTGATGGATCTATCCTCCATGAATCTATCTAGCTCCCTTTTGTATCCCGTTATAGTATTGGCCTTCACAGAACCCTCTGGCAAGGCATTCCAGAGGTTGACAGTGTGTTGCATGAAAAAATACTTTCTTGTGTTTGTTTTAAACCTGCTACCTATTAATTTCATGTGGTAGTCCCTTGTTCTTGTATTATGAGAAGGAGTAAACACCACTTCCTTATTTAATTTCTCTATATGACTCATGATTTTATAGACCTCTATCCTAACCCCCCTTAGTTGCCTCTTTTCCAAGCTGAAAACTTCCAGTCTTATTAATCTCTCCTCATATAGAAGCTGTTCTATATCCCTAATCATTTTTATTGCCCTTTTCTGAACCTTTTCCAATTCCAATAGATCTTTTTTGAGATGGGGCGACCACATCTGCATGCAGTATTCAAGGTGTGGGCGTATCATGGATTTACATAGAGGGAAAATGATATTTTCTGTCTTATTATCTATCCCTTTCTTAATGATTCCCAACATTCTGTTTGCTTTTTGGACTGTCGCTGCACATTGAGTGGATGATTTCTGAGAACTATCCACAATGAATCCAAGATCTCTTTCTTGAGTGGTAACAGCCAATTTAGACCCCATCATTGTATAGTTAGGATTATGTTTTCCAATGTGCATTACTTTGCATTTATCAATATTAAATTTCATCTGCCATTTTGATGCCCAGTCACCCAGTTTCATGAGATCCTTTCATAACTCTTCACAGTCTGCCTGGGACTTAACTATCTTGAGTAGTTTTGTATTGTCTGCAAATTTTGCCACCTCGCTGTTTACCTCTTTTTTCCAGATCGTTCATGAATATGTTAAACAGGACTGGGCCCAGTACAGACCCCTGGGGGACACCACTATTTACCTCTCTCCATTCTGAAAACTGACCATTTATTCTTACCCTTTGTTTCCTATCTTTTAACCAGTTACCAACCCATGAGAGAACCTTCCCTCTTATCCCATGACTGCTTACTTTGCTTAAGAGCCTTTGATGAGGGACCTTGTCAAAGGCTTTCTGAAAATCTAAATACACTATATCCACTGGATCTCCTTTGTCCGCATGCTTGTTGACCCCCTCAAAGAATTCTAGTAGTTGGTGAGGCATGATTTCCCTTTACAAAAACCATGTTGACTATTTCCCAACAAATTATGTTCATCTAAGTGTCTGACAATTTTGTTCTTTACGATAGTTTCAACCAATTTGCCCAGTTCTGAAGTGAGGTTTACTGGCCTATAGTTGCCAGAGTCACCTCTGGAGCCCTTTTTAAAAATTGGCATCACATTAGCTATCCTCCAGTCATCTGGTACAGCAGCTGATTGAAATGATAGGTTACAGGCAACAGTTAGTAGTCCCAACATACCAATCCAAACTCTTACCCACTGCCTTTGCAATCAAAGAAACCTATGTTAATCTATGGGGGTTAGGGTTTTGCTCAGGCCTTGCATGTGTCTTCTTGTCTTGGGCAGCAGTTTCCATTGTTTCCAGCTATCTCACTATATAAAGGAATTTAATTGCTCTCTTTGTTTATCCTAAACAAAGGATGCTTAGCGCTCCCATGTCTGTGATGATCTTTGAATGAGAGACACCCTTGATGGCAGCCATTAACAATTTAACCAACTATGTGACTTATTACACATGTCCAACCAAAACAGCTCATATTTCATTATCTTGAAATATGAACAATGAACAACTCACCAATCAGCTGCTTAAATAAGATTATCCCCCTGCCTCCGAAGATTATTCAATGAATAATTTCTAACATTAATTCCAGAGAAATCACTGTCCCTTGAGACAGAAAAAACAATTAATGGGAAAATTAGTTTAATACATTATTTGTTGTGAGTTATTCACCTAGCTCCAGTCTCTATACTGTACCTTAATAAGCAGAGGATGATCTTGTGGTTTAAACACAGGACTGGACATCAGGAGACCTGGATTATATTCCCACTGCTGCCCCAGCATCATTGTAAGCAGGCACAACGCCAACTCAATTTTCCTTTCCTGCATAACCTATGGCAGGACATGTCACCTCTCTGTGCCTCAGTTTCCCCATTTTACAAATGGCGACATCAATTTCTCTGCCCTCACAGGATGTTGAGAGACTTAAAGCACTTTACAGACATGGATGAACTGAGATCCTCAGACAGAAGGCACTCCATACAAGGATCCCTTATGAAAAATTATTCGTTTCCTGCCATTAGAACCATGATATTATTGGGAAATCTTCAGAAGTTTCTGTACAGTTCATTCAAAATACATTAAAGCCCCTGATCTTGCAAAGTGCTGAGCGCCTTCAATTTCCAAAGGTCTTACGAGAGAATCATCCATCACAGGATCTGTAAGCAAAACCACATGCACCTTTTCTCCAAGCTCAACACAGAGTTCGTTTTTAGTTATCGACCATGGTGAATTTTGCACTGAACCAATCCAAGCCCAACTGATTTCTCCAAAATCTTCATCTAATAACAGTCAGCTAGTGATCAAATGGCCAAGAGAAGCCAGGACTTTTCTTCTTGTAGAAACTCTTCTCCAAACTCTACCTTCCCCGCCCCCACAAAGAGTCGGAAATGGTTTGAAAAAAATATTCCTTGTGGTGAGCAATCCAGTCATATTCAATTCACACTGATTCTTCTTTTGTCAACTAATCCTTTTGCAGTTCTTGTTAACCAGTTTACGTATCAGTTAGGCCCAGAGTCCCGATTAAACACAAATAATTCATTCAGTTATTGCACCGCTGACCACTCCATTTCCCCACAGCAATACAAGAGGATGGAGATGAGAATGCCAAAGCATAGTACGATCTGCTCTGCAAGAAGTATAAAGCACCCCAAGCACTTTCACTTTAGCTTTTTTTTTCGTAGCTTGAAAATCTCCTGTGCCTAGTGGTACATGAGACAACCCACTTTTCCCACTGCTGTCTGTCCACAGCAAGATGTCTGACTCCATCATACATTGGCTCCATGATAGTCGCATCCTTTCCAATCCTCCTGCAACAGCTCATTCGTTGTCCTCCAAGTGTTCTCTTCCATCTAAGTGGGATCCAATCTAAGATCCACCTTGTGCTTCTGCCACAGGGGAGCCTGATGGTATGGCCAGAGAGAAACAGCTACAGTGGTTTGATTACTGACTGTGCAGACCACTGACCCATGTGGCACAACGCTTCCACATTGGTTACAAGATTCTTCTTAAACAAAGCTGGTGGAGTTTCACTCAGCTTCTTCTTGTGTACTTCCACCAGCTGCCACGTTTCCAAGACGTAAATAGTGTTGGGAAGACAAAAGTGTTGCACAACCTCATTTAAGTGCATAGATGTATCTGCTCCCACTTCCAGGTGTTTGACAAATGGGAAAACGATGCACGGGCTTTCTCGATTTTTGCCTTCATTTCCGTAGTGAGCTGGCCTTTGGCAGATATTGTATTTCCAAGATAATGTCATCTATCAACTCTTTCATACTCTTCTCCATCAATCATGCATCCACCCTCACTGGACCTCCTGATACGGAGTCGTGAGTCAGGCTAACAATCCAGCCATGTAAAAATGCTTTCTGTTACAGAAACAAATGTGGCGATGTCTACACTACGGACCTTACAGCCACACCACTGCAGCTACACCGCTGTACAGTTTCCCGTGTAGCCGCTCTGTGCAGACGGGAGAGCGCTTTTTAATGGAAATGATTATGCACAAAGTATCATTTCCCATTAAATCCCATTTTTGGCTGAACATTTTTGACCAGTTCTACCTGTTTCATGTTGAGTGTTGCCCCAAATTATACCCCTTTTGCCACTATTGTGCAAGGTGCTGTATGCTGGTTGTCAGTCGGCTGCCTTCCACTACTGAGATGACTGCATTTCTGTGGTGCTGCAGCTTGTGAAGTGCTGCAAATAAATTAGCTCCTTCCCCCTCAGACAACTTGAGTCTCTGAGTAGATATAGATAATAGTATAGATAATGGTGAGACCCACAGCTAGTGTAAGTCATCAGAGCTCCATTGTGACCTTCTGTGCATAGGTCTTATAGGTGAAACTGTAACCAGAGCAAGATTTCCAGACTATCAAGTGTATCAATAAGGCAGGCAAGCATGCACTTTGGATAGAAATAGCTGACCCACATATAAATAGAAAAACAAATACATTTGCAATTAAATCTTAGAGGTAGGCTGTTCGTCCTTAGCAGTTCACTTTTCCTTTGGTAAAGTCCCTTCCATTAGCCAGTGATTCTGGATGCTTTTGTCAAAGAAAAAATCAGTGGGGTTGGGAGAGGACAGTCTCCCACCCTCACACGCCACAAAGTCAGAAATTAATTTCCAAGAACGTTTGCAATGATGCTCTCACATGAAATTCACATACCCTGGGACTTCTTTTTCTGTCAGGAAGAAAAGAGCAAGAGACAAAGCACAGCAGCTGAATAATGATTAGGGAAGGGAATCTGCTTGGCAGCATGAACAAGGAGGGAAATGCATTGCCAGACATGATCGCAAAATGAAATTAACGCCTTCTGCTCTCTGGGTCTCTTTCCCATTAAATGTATGCAGCTGACTCAGGGGTCCCATCAGTGTCCCCTGATCTCGTTTGTAAGCTTTCCATTCTGTGACACTGTGAACACACTTCTCCCATAGTAACTGAGGACACTGTGTAGTTTATCTCACAGCAGGCACTGCAGAGCTAGACTTACACATTTATTTAACATTAGAGGACCAGAAAAGCATTGCAATTGGACCGCTTCTATCACAAAGCCTTGTGCCAGCATGGGGAGAGGAGAGAGGGTGCGAAATCAAAGACTGCAGACAAGAAGTGTCCAAAGGACAGCTGCAAAATGATTGGTAAATAAAATACCAGTTTACAATCAGAATTCACTTATTATGAAATAGGCCCAAACCAAAACCCCATAACCCTGACCTTCGGGGGAGTTTGACTCTTAGTCAGACCTTCCCACTCAACCTGGATGGAAAATGATTTTCCTGTCCCATGAAAATTCTCAAGGTTCTGGCAATTTTTCACATCCTGAATCAGGACAAAAAGTCAAGATTTCAAATATTCTCACAAACTGAAAAGGCACAAAAAAAGTTCAGGACAATCTTTTAAAAGATTTAAAGTATAATTAGCTTGCATTTTAAACCAAAAAATCATTTTAAGCTGGAAAAAGTGAACACTTTCATTTTAAAGATGTCAAAATGGGAAACTGACAATTTCAAAATTATGGTTTTCAAAATTGAGTCAAGAAATTTGTTAAAACGGATCCTTTCCCACAAGACGTTTGGTTTTGACATGCCAGTATCTTTCGACAAAAATCATTTTATTGAAAAAATTCTCAATCAGCTCTACTTCACATCAGACCAGACTAATGTACTGACCCAGAACACCAGAGATGAACCTCCACAACTCTGGGGGATTTAGGCTCTGATTTCAAGATCTCTGCAGCTGGGCTAAACCAAAACTCTGGATCCAAACACCACTGAACACCAGGAAAATTCTGATCCAGATCCAAAAAAATCTGTTGCTCAGGCCCATCTCCAAATAACAGAGAGGAGTATCTTTATACTTAGGTTGGCTAAGTGCCACATTTCAAGAGATATCATAACTCTGAAGAATTCCATCCAGAAACTTAGCTCCAGAGGGTGGGTTGAAGGAGGCAGGCTGGCCAGAAGACAAGGTCCTGGCCCTAATGAGGAGGAATGAAAGAAATGGAAGACACATGGGTAAGGTAAAAGGAATGAAGACAAAGGGGCTGATCCTGCCCTACTGAAGTGATTGTGCTATCTTTGGCAAATTTCTAATTAAATGATTTAAAAAATTCTCTGCCTCAGGCTCCCATCCATAATAGGTCCTAAAGCACTTAGGGGACCAATCCAAAGCCCACTGAAGTCAACGGGAAGACTCATCAATTTCAATGGATGCTGGATCAGGTCCCTGGTGCAGGGCAATATATGTGTTCCTTTGAGGGACTGGGGAAGATTTTTAATGGCAGGAAAAAAAGGTGGGTGCAGTTGAGAATTTCACACTGCTGAAATTATCCATTGGATCATGACTGTTTGTTTTAAACAAAATTATTCACCTAAACAGTTCGCCACTTTCAACTTTTCATCTGGGAGTATTAGACCTTCATACTTTTTGGCAAAGATTTAAGGCCATAAATTATCCCTGTTGTAGCTAAAAAGGAGAAGTATTTTTCTGCCTATAATGACCCAAGTGTTGCATGAAAGACTTCAGTGTGGCTCAGAGCAGTTCCCTTTCATAGTGATATCTTTTCAAACTGCTTACAGACACTTAGCTTAGTCATTAAGCATTTTTCAGCAAACGTTTTATTATGCAGATTGGAAAGTTAATCAATTAATTAAGCAATATGCAGCATGTTCTAAGCAGCTAGTTCAGCACACAGGAAGAAAATCTACCATATTCTTGCTTCCTTCTCCCAGGCTCAGAAACATCTCAGAAGGTGCAAATCAAACCAAGCAGTCACTTGCCCACACCACTCTTGTTTTTCTCAGGCAGAATTTGTTTGCATTTCGAGAGCAGTCAACACTTTGGGTAGGATGGATGAGAGAACACAGGGAAATCATTACTGCTACAATGTAGTAAAACACAGCTCAACTGATATTCTGCCAACCTGCAGGGGATTAATAGAATCATAGAATATCAGGGTTGGAAGGGACCTCAGGAGGTTATCTAGTCCAACCCCCTGCTCAAAGCAGGGCCAACCCCAACTAAATCATCCCAGCCAGGGCTTTGTCAAGCTGAGCCTTGAAAACCTCTACGGTTGGAGATTCCACCACCTCCCTAGGTAACCCGTTCCAGTGCTTCACCACCATCACAGTGAAAAAAGTTTTTCCTAATATCCAGCCTAGACCTCCCCCACTGCAACTTGAGACCATTGCTTCTTGTTCTGTCATCTACCAACACTGAGAACAGCCTAGCTCCATCCTCTTTGGAACCCCCCTTCAGGTAGTTGAAGGCTGCTATCAAATCCCCCCTCACTCTTCTCATCTGCAGACTAAATAAGCCCAGTTCCCTCAGCCTCTCCTCATAAACCATGTGCCCCAGGTCCCTAATAATTTTCGTTACCCTCTGCTGGACTCTCTCCAATTTATCCACATCCTTTCTGTAGTGGGGGGCCCAAAACTGGATGCAATACTCCAGATGTGCCCTCACCAGTGCCGAATAGAGGGGAATAATCACTTCCCTCGATCTGCTGGCAATGCTCCTACTAATGCAGCCCAATATGCAGTTAGTCTTGTTGGCAATAAGGGCACACTGTTGACTCATATCCAGCTTCTTGTCCACTGTAATCCCCAGGTCCTAGATACAGTATGACTTTACATAGAGTAACACACTGTTGTCATACTGGAGCAGACCATTAGGCCATCTACCTCAATGACCTCCATGAGTGGCCTATTATGCAAACATGTAGAGCAGGGGTCCCCAAAAGATTTGCCAATTTTCTACTCACACAAAAGCGAACACCCTTGCCTTGCCCCCTGCCCCACCCCTCTTCCAAGGCCCCGCCCCCTGCTCACTCCATCCCTCCCCCTCGGTCACTCGCTCTCCCCACCCTCACTTGCTCATTTTCACTGGGCTGGCTCAAGGGGTTGGGGTGAAGGAGAGGGTGAGGACTCCGGCTGGGGCTGCGGGTTCTGGAGTGGGGCCAGAAATGAGGAGTTCAGGGTGTGGGAGGTGCCCCGGGCTGCAGCAAGGGGTTAGGGTTCAGGGGGGTGGTGAGGGCTCCAGCTGGGGGTGTGAGCTCTGGAGTGGGACCAGGGATGAGGGATTTGGGATTCAGGAGGGGGCTCCAGGCTGGGGATGAGGAGTTTGGAGGGGGATCAGGGCTCGGGCAGGGGGTTGGGGCATGGGAGGGGGTCAGGTGTGCAGGATCCAGGCGGCGCTTACCTCAAGCAGCTCCTGGAAGCAGTGGTATGTCCCACCTCCAGCTCCTACGCGGAGGTGAGGCCAAGTGGCTCTGCACACTGCCCAGTCCAGAGGCACCGCCCCCACAGCTCCCATTGGCTGTGGTTCCCAGCCAATAGCAGCTGTGGAACTGGCACTTGGGGTGGAGGGCAGCGCACAGAGCCCCCTGGCTGCCCCTAAGCCTAGGAGCTGGAGATGGAACATGCTGCTGCTTTCAGGAGCTGTGTGGAGCCACAACAGGCAGGGAGCCTTCCTTTGCCCCATGCTGCTAACCGGACTTTTAACGGCCCAGTCAACGGTGCTGACCAGAGCTGCCAGGATCCCTTTTCAACTGGGCATTCTGGTCGAAAACCAGACACTTGGCAACCCTAGTCCCCAAACTGTGGAATGCACCCCCCTAAGGGGGTGCAGAGGAATGTTTGGGGGAACACTGCAGAGGCCAGGCCAGCTTCCATGGGGGGCAGGGAGGGAGCACCACCCAGCCCCACCCTGTCCCCGGCTCTGCTTTAGCCGCGGTCCCAGCTCCCGGCCCTATGCCTGGCCCCAGCCCCACCCCCAGCCTCGGGCTCTGCTCCTGACCAGCCCCTGGTCCCCTTGCCCCTCTCTGCCTCCCTCTCCCCTGCCCCAGGAGTCATGGCGTAACTTCCGGCCCTGGCTCCCAGCGGCGGGGGACAGGGGACGACAGGGGTTATGGGAGGTCTGAATCTGAAAAGTTTTGGGACCACTGACTTAGAGGAAGCAACCACCACCAACCTCCCAAGTAAACCCAGGGCCAAATCCTGTCATCTTTACTATGATGAGTGTTCCCACTGAATGTAAATGAAACTTCTCACCAAAGGGAGGATTACTCCCGTAAATAAAGGTTGCAGGGTCAGACCCCTTGCTAACTGTCCAGTGCTATATGGAATGGTGTGTGTGTGGAGGGAAATCCCTTCTTATACCCTGAAGCATGAGCTGTGATTTCCTTTATTGTGGTCATAGCTTGCAAAGCTGCTAAAGCTATTAGCACTCAATGTTTTCCAGGCCTTTCCTCAAATCTTGCTGCACAGTTTGTGCAAAGATGACGCCTTGTGGCTGTAGATCCCATGGGTCAGCTATAGACTTTTTAATGAAGAATTTCCTTTAGTACATTTACAGCTCAAGTTTCCCCATGGTCTCGCAAGGTAAAGAAGAGGAACAGAGACTGACCAGTCTTCATTATATTCTTACGTACCTCATTCAAACCCCGTTGTGCTCTCTCTGCTCCCCAAATCTCCACAATACCTCCAAGCCCTTAAAAGTTCACAGTGAAAATCTACCACTGCTTGTCAATTTTCTGAAATTTTCCCCAGACAGTGGACCCACATTTCAAATGGCTCTTGGATTTTTCCTAATGTAGTTCCTGCAGGGGCTTTGTTCATGTCACCTTTCCAAATAGAGAGTTAAATCTACCCCATAGATGGCTCCTGAACCCTATCATGTACTCTATAGATTACATGAGAAAGAATTTAAAAAGGCAATGTTTTGCCTCCATGGAAAAACAACCCCAGTCAGCAGTCTGCTAATTCATCATCTCCCATCCTTCAAGGCGTTTTGTTGTAGCTTTAATACCTTTTGTTTCTGTGGAAATGCAGGTGTGCCTTTCTTTTCTCCCTGTAACATGGCAGAACAGAGAGAACAAATCCACCCTCAGTGATCCGACAGCTACAAGTGACACTAATAATACTTCACTCCTTTCTGCCTCCTGATTATATCACAAGAAGAACTGATAAAGGACACCAAGAGGCAATATCCCCAGTGAAGATTGGGAGCAGCAGGGAAATTTGTACATTGTGGTTTGAAGTAGTGATGGCTTATCAGCAAGGTTGTGAAGACAGCATTATATACCTGGTTAGGGACAGACTGAATAATCAAACTTAAATAGTAAAACTTAAATAGAGTCTTATGTAAATAACTTATCAGAAAGCTATTTCACTGCATTACATTCTGAATTCGCAGGCCAGCTTCCTGCCCAAATATCTGAATAGGTGCTAGGGAAATCTGCCAAGACTCTCCCCACAATGGCTGGAATTACACAATTACACTGCTTAAGGGGTCATGTCTATACCACAGCAAAACAACTACAGGACAATTGTGTGTACCTGACACAGCGCTTGGTGGGGAGTAGTGTGTTTAGCTGTCCCGGATCCTTAGTGTGCTTTAACCTTGTGGTGTCCAATACAAATGGTATTTAGAGTTGGCCATGCTAAAAGTGGTCACAAACTCAGCGAAAAGTTGTGGTACAAACTGGGCCCCCCAGTTTCTGAAGCTGTTGGCATAGGAATGGAGTTGAATTTCAGTCTGAATCCTGAATTCTTATTTTTGAATGATGGTTAGAAGAGCTATTCCGTTTTTTGTAATATTTGTTTTAGGACGACCTGATGTCACCCTGAATAGCTCATTCCAAATGTCCTCCCTCACTATCTGTTTTGCCTCTTCAACAGGACAAGAGAAGGCCAACTCCATTCACCACAGATCTATTTATTTTCTTGCAATAGTTATACACTTTAACCTCATACCACTAGTATGTTTGCACTAGGAGCAGGAGAAATCACTCTTTCTTCAAATCATTTCTGAGGTTCCAAAAACATCTGGCATATTTCCCCCATTATCTTTTGTTTTCACTAGACCTCTATTTTAAGCTAGAAGCTGAACTATACTATGAGACAGGCTTCCTCAACACCACCACAAAAGCCTAATTGAAACCAAGATGTTTCAGAATTCTTGTGAGAAAATTCATCTTCTTGAAACCACCCATGTGATAGTGCAAAGCCAAGAGGTTCAGAGCAGGCACCCAGGCCATGGTGTGATTTTTCAAGCCATATAAAAACTGATATTTTTTTGGTTTGCCCTCTTCTGGTTCAAACCAGAGATAGGCTCTAACCAAAATCTTGGATCTGAAGAGTTGCAAACTTTGGGAATGTTTCCAAACTTTGTGACTTGAGCCTCTCTCTAATTTAAACTTCATTATGGTTCAGCCCATGGCACTTGGTATGAGCTTTATATTTTCAAATGAATTCAATACACAACAAGGGTGAGATCTCCAGAATGCAATCACCCCCAGTGCTTTTTCTGAGAATCTTTTCTATATTGCAACCACCTTTTCTATACCGAGCATATCTCATTTCTCCTGCCCCTCCTGGATCCTTCTCCCATTAGCTGGGACCACCATCCCAGTTAGCAACATGGGAGGGGAGGATGGTCTTGTGCCCTGAACACCTGTTCATGACCCCCAGGTAGCAAATCCTTATTCTAAGGAGCAGAGAGGAATGCCACTTTTAAAGGGGCTAATATTTACTCTGTTTTAAATGTGTAATAGGATCTGTGGCTCAGCCTGAATTTCAAACCAGCTGGCTGATTGTGGAGCAAACAGCTGCTTTATTTGTCAGGCTTCATTGTCTGTTCAGTGAACAAAATAAAAAAAAAAATCTAAATAAATCTAAAAAGAGTTCCAGCAAATACATTTAAATCTTTAACTTTCCCCCATGCAATCACACACACACACACCCCTCATCATTTTAATGAGGTCAGTGTTAGTTAACCCAATTTAAACCCCCTCCTTTGAATAACCTAAAAAAAAAAAAGCCACTTTTGTTTTACACTGGTGAGCAGCTACATTATGTATATTTCACAGCGTGCTATGAAAAGGCAACTTGTCTTTTGGGGAGGGCATTACTTTACTGTATGCAGTGTACAGTCTGCCTCTACACTGATGACTGATTAACTCAATGGCAAAGTAGGGTCCTGGAACTAAAGGAGCCCTTTCACAGGCTGGGATAGGGCCCTTTTAGAAAGGGTTGACTATACTCTGAACATAGACAGGCTTTGTTTTCAGTTGTTTTCAAATATATGTTTATTTGTTTTCAAATATATGTTTATTTGATAAAGAGCAGCTACTGTATTTATCACATACCAATGTTAAGGGTTTAAGAGTGGTAGCCATGTTAGTCTGTATCAGCAAAAAGAACAAGGAGTACTTGTGGCACTTTAGAGACTAACAAATATATTTGAGCATAAGCTTTCGTGGGCTAAAACCCACTTCTTCAGATGCATGCAGTGGAAAATACAGTAGGAAGATATATATAGATATATAGATATACACGCACACACACAGAGAACATGAAAAAATGGGTGTTGCCATACACACTATAATGAGGTCTCCTTTCCTCTGTCCCTCACACACACAATTCGACTTCTCATCTCCACTTACCAACCAAGCCCCCCCAGAACACGTCAAACCCCAGAGGACCTGCTGGAAAAGCCCTTTAAAAAAACCCACCAATAAGATTGTATCAAAAATGAAAAGCAGAGCTTGTAAATTTCCTGAATTTCTTGTTAACAAGCCAAGGAGAGATTCGCAAAAAAGAAAAGGAGTACTTGTGGCACCTGAGAGACTAACAAATTTATTTGAGCATAAGCTTTCGTGAGCTACAGCTCAAGGAGATTGACATGCTTCATGCAAAACTGACTCCTAGGATCTGTCTAACGATTTTTCTCTCGATCTGGATTACAGAACTTTAAGATTATTAAGACTAAAAGGATTTTCAATGTTTTATTTTACTGTTCAGGATTTTTTTGCACTCCGCTCAGCTTGTTGCAGTGTGAAACTAAGCTACGTACTCACTGCAAAAAAGCTTTGTGTTTTTAGGTTGAGGTTATTATCCTGATGTAAAATTGTAGTGTGCTGGAGCACTGATCTTCACGTAGCAGGCCAAGGTAAACTCCAGGGAGGAGACTTTAAGGTTGACCTCCACCAGCTGTACTGAGATTAAAAACTACAGTATTGCCAACCCCAAGCATTCAGAACTCATGAGTCAGGCATAAAAAACAATAAGATTGGCTTAAAAATTATGAGATTTTTAAATCAAATGTCAGTCTTCTTTTATTTGTTTTCTGGTTTCTGAGCCTTTACGGTTCCGTTGAGCCACGTTTTCAGGCTTTTCTCTGAAACCATGAGAGTTAGATTGATTTCTTTTTAATGAAAGCTGAAATTCTCACCTAGTCACAGGTATCCAGGAACTGAGGCTTTAAGAAAATCATCAAAAATTGTGAGATTCATGACAAAAACATGAGAGCTGACAACACCCAGGCCTTGACTCCACCAGGATTTTATATCAAGTAACCTCTATGTAAAAACCACATCTTTTTTTTTTTTCAGTGAAGACAAAAGTCTATATTATTCAGTTTTAGAGAATTCTTTGTAATGATGATTTCTAGCTTCCCTTGTGGCATATTCTTTTATTTTACCAATTTCTTTCCCTCTTCCTCACCTAGTTTGTTCCTTAGATGTAAATCTTGGTTATGCAGATTTCCAAACTAGCTCATAAGCAAAAGGGTCACTTATAATATTTTAAATTATAAAAAAGACCAGAAAGATTGCTCGTGCCTCTCTCATGACTTCATGCAACTGCCCTGAAGCAAATCATGCTTGTTAAGACTGTCCTCTCTTATATCCACGTGAAATACTGAATATACTGAAGCACGGTTTCTGCATATCTCTTTCTACGGCTTTGGGATTGATTTTTGAAAGGTGCTGAGTAGCAATTGGAGTTGTAAGTGCTCAGCACTTATGAACATCAGGCCTTTTGTCTTCAAACCCCCGGCATTCAAAAATCATTAATCTGGACCATTATTTCCTTGTATTCCTGTCTGTATCCATTCATTGTCTCTTGCCTTTTACTTAGATTCACAGAATCATAGGACTGGAAGGGACCTCGAGAGGTCATCTAGTCCAGCTGTCTGCACTCAAGGCAGGATTAAGTATTATCTAGCCCATCTCTGAAACGTGTTTGTCTAACCTGCTCTTAAAAACCTCCAATGTGAGCTCTATGGAGCAGGGATCATCTTTTTGTTCTGTGTTCATGCAGTTCCTAGTACAATGGGGTCCTGGCCCCTTACAGGGTTCCTAGCCAATATGATAATTCAAATAATAAATAAATACATAATAATAAGAGACATTAGGAATCTCTTTGTGGATCCTGTTATTTGCCAGTTTCAGCTCTTTATCCTGACAAATCCAAAAACTTTGCAGCCCGATACATAGGGTAAGAAGGGACCGCAATGGTCATCCAGTGTAACCTTCTGCCAAAATGCAGGACTTGTGTCTAAAAACCATCCAAGACAGATGGCTATCCAGCCTCCTTTTGAAAACCTCCAGTGAAGGAGCTTCTACAACCACCCTATGCAGTCTGTTCCATTATCCCTCTGTTCTTACAGTTAGCAAGCTTTTCCTGAGATTTAATCTAAATCTGCTATGCTGTAGTTTGAACCTATTGCCTCTTGTCCTGCCCTCTGTGGCAAAAGAGAACAACTTTTCTCCATCTTTTTTTTATACCTCCTCCTCCCCCTCAGTCTCTTCTTCCAAATTAAAGTTAACATAACCAACTCCTTCAGCCTTTGCTCATATACCTTGTATTTCATCCCTTTGATCATCTTTGTCGCTTGCCTCTGGGTCCTCTTCCAGTTTCTCTACCTCCTTCCCGCAGCCCCCATTGGCCTGGAGCTGCGATCAGCCGAACCTGTGGATGTGGCAGGTAAACAAGCTAGTCCGGCCCGCCAGGGGGCTCACCCTGGGAGGCCGTGTGCCAAAGGTTGCCGATCCCTGGTATAGGTGCTGGAACTAGGGGTGCTGGAGATGCTGCTGCACCCCCTGGCTTGAAGTGGTTTCCATTATATCCAGAGTTTATAGTTTGGTTCAAGGGCTCTCACCACTCCCACTATATAAATTTTTCCAGCACCCCTGGGACACAGTACTCCAGCTGAGACCTAGCCAGCACCAAATAGAGTGGTACTATAATGTCCTGTGACTTGCATGCTATGCCTTCATTAATGCAGCCTCCTAGAATTGCATTTGCCTTTTTTTTGCAACTGCAGCGTATTGCTGACTCAAGCTGAGGTTGTGATCCACCACAACTTCCTGATCCTTCTCAACAGAGCTGCTGCCAAGCCAGTTATTCCCCATTCTATATTTGTGCATTTGGTTTTTCTTCCCTAAGTGTAGCACCTTTCATTTGTCTTTGCTGAATTTCATTTTGTTGTCTATAGCACTGTTCTCCTTATATCAGTTACAAGTAAACACACTTCACAGATACAAAAGACACTTCAAGTTACAGACCAGACGAGGACTTAACAAAGCACAGCTTGTTGAAATAATTGGTTGCCATTTTAGGACTATTCCAGTGAATGAAAAGGATTCCTTAACATATTTTATCTACTCATTGAAGAATGACACGAACAAACCAGATCTAAAGATGGACAGTCGTGTTCACTAGGATGGACAAAATGGGACTAATGCTCAAGTTGCAGATCTAAAGACTGTTTTTGACATGCAGAAACTTTCTTTGTAACTTTTCAAAGAACTTGTCTCTGATCTTATTTTTCATGGTCTTGCTGACTATCTGAAAAACAACCTCCTCTAAAATGAGATTTCCTCAGCAAAAGTATTTTAACTAAATATTATTGATACTGTTAAAAAAAAAGAGAGATCCCTCTGAATTTTAGCTCTATCCTCCAAATCACTGGCAACCCTCCTAGCTTTGTGTCATCCGCAGACTTGATCAGTATGCTCTCTATTCCTATATCCAGGTAGTTAATGACAACACCGGACCCAGAATAGATCCCTGTGGAACCCCACTTGAAACCTCCCTCCAATCTGACATCATTCCATTATAAATCCATGCTGGTTGCTAGTGATTACCCTTCATCTTCCAGGTTTTTGCAAATTGAATGTTTTATACATTGCTCTAGTAACTTCCCAGGTATTGAAGTCAGGTTGACTGGTCTGTGGTTCCCCAGCTCTTCCTTTATTCCCCTTTTTAAAGATGGGCACTACGTTGGTCCTTCTCCAGTCTTCTGGGACCTCTCCTGTCATCCAGGAGTTTGCAACTATTATTGTCAGTAGCTCTGAGATTTCTTCAGCTAATTCCTTCAATAACCTGGGGTGAATACATCAGGCCCCCCTGACTTGAATTTATTCAGATTGGTCTGATGTGTTCTTTACTTATCCTGATCTGCCTTCCTTCTCCTTTATTGTCTATGGTAACTTTGGTAGTCATCTGGTCACGTTATTTTTTGTGAGAAATGTACCAGACCTGAAGAAGAGCTGTGTACATTGAAACTTGTCTCTCTCACCAACAGAAGTTGTCCAGTAAAAGATATTACCTTACCCATTTTCTCTCTCTAATACCCTGGGACCTACATGGCTACAACACCGCATACATTTACATATATTAAAAACGCATTGTTTGCTTGCATCAAATTTACCAGATTGCTCTGTATCAGTGACCTGTTCTCTTCATTATTTATCACTCCCGCAGTGTTTGTGTCATCTGCAAATTTTATCAGTGATTATTTTTATGTTTTCTTCCAGGTCACTGATAAAAATGTTAAATAAATTTAAGGCCCAGTGGGTCCCAAACTGAGGCCCACAGAGTTTCCAGGCAACAAACACCTCCACACTGCCACAGGAAGTTCTGCTTCAAGTAGTTCAACAGACAACAGCCTCATGGCGCCTGATTGCCTCCCTGTCCTATATAAACCCAAGGGCATTCCAGGAGGTGTCCAGGCAACAATGTGGATCACTAGCTAGCTGCCACAACCACCCTACATTCTCTGTTCCTGAACTCCCAGTGTTGACCTCAATTCTGACTTGGACTTGACTCCTGCTCGAACCTCAGAATACACACACAGACACCAATACCCAGTATTGACCCTTGGACTGATCCCTGACCTGTCTCTGCCCTTCAGCCTGACCCTTGCCCTGATTATCAACCTTAATTCGCAAAGCTTAATATAAACTGGTAGATCAAAATGCTTTAAACTTCGCATTTGAGTGAGAAGGGGAGGGGAGGGGGAAAGAAGAGCCCTGCGTGGAAGTGCACTAGTAGGAGCACGGAGATCATTAAGGGCCCTATCCCACAAGCCTGTCTCACAGGAGTAGCCCCACGGCTATGTGCCTGCCAGCACAAACAGGGATGATCATATTCATCAGCATTGCAAGAGCAGTGCTTCAAGCTAGAGTCACACCCAAGTGAATGGAGTTAAAGGACCGAATTCTTCCCTGCTGTATCTTTAGACCCCAAAACACAGTTCTTCTGCAAGACATAAGTATGTGGGGCAACCTGGACAGATGTAGTTGGCAGCACAATTGCAGATAACGTATTAATAAGGCAGAGAGAGAGAGAGGTAGAGCCAGGCAGAAACAAAAATGAATGCAGAGCAAAAGCTGCAGCAATCTGTTCTGCTTAACATAATTTGAAAGGCGTATCTTTATACAGCATATTTTGAATAAACATGCATATTTACAACCTCCCTTTCCTTCCCCTCCAAAAATTCCCAAACTGCTACATCAACGGCCCTCTGTAAAACAAACTAAATATACATGGCTTTTCAAAGCAGGCATCAATGCACCAAAATATATAATCCTTTAAACCCTTGTGCATCTCAACATTTACTGGGCCTTAGGCAGGAGGAAAAAAAAAAAAAAAGAACAAGACAAACAGTGCACTGCAGCTGCGAAATATGAAATAAGACAGGAATGACAACACATTCCTTTCTCCAGAGGAAGTGCATAGTGAGCTGCAAGCGTTTTGATCTACCAGTTTAAATTAGGCTTTGCAAATCAGTTGCCTTATATATATACACACACACACACGGCCAAGAAATACTGCTTACTGAGTGTAGCTCCCCGCTGCATGCAAGGGGGATTTGTTCTGGTAACAAGCAGAAAGTCCATGAACCAAAATGGGGACAAAGACCCCCAAAATGCACTGTTGTTTTATTCTCTCTATTCCAGTAGAAACCTCTCTCTTTATTAGGAAGTGAGGCACAATTGTGCAAGAATGGAAGGATGTGAATCATGCCAGAAAACTAGACACATTTCTAAATCTGTAAGGTTAAAAGTGATCACCTAACAATATTATAAAGGAGAAACCTAACAATTAGGGAGGACTGACTGTATGGTTCATTTTCTGAATAAGAGCCATCCACACATGGCCAGATATTTTCAATCTATATTCTAGCAATCGAGCTAATCTCTTCTAGTTCTGCCATGTAGTAGACTAGGTGTTACTTCTGCTACAGGGATTACGTTATTTTTTGTCTCTAATCATATGCTACAATTCTAGTCTATGTAGGGCAGGGATTGTCTTTTTATTACATGTGTATACACATGCTGTGCTGGGCCCTGTAAACGAGGCCCTGATCTCTGACTGGGCAAATAATAAATAATCACCGCCACCAGAAAAGTTCTGTCTATGTAACTACTTATATGACCCTCATCATCATGGTATCTGAGCCCTTCACAATCAATGATGGATTTATTCCTGGTGAGCCATGGAAGTACCATCTCCATTTTACAGAGGAGAAACTGAGGCCCAGGGTAGATTAAGTCAAAGTCACACCGAAGTCTGTGGCTGAGAGGGGAATTGAATCCAAGTCTGTCCAAGTCCAATGTCTTAACCATTAAACCATTTTCCCATTCTGGCCTTACTGGTACCTCTTCTTCCCAGATCAATGAGAACAGAACATGTATAGTGCCCGTTCAGAAAGCCACCAATAGTGTATGGTGCACTGGGATGAATATGGGAATTTTCTGTAATATTTTATGAACTATCTGTGTGACTCTGCAGCCAGTGGGTGAGGTAGGGTTGAAATGCTGCTCCTGGGCCACAGCAGGAGACATGCAGTGTTTGTGGTTGCCTGAGGTGATATAAATGGGTCCTTAAGGACTGGCTGAAAGCAAAACTTATCAATGGAGGATCCGGAAAGACAATGGGCGCCCCAATAACCGAACAACTGACACTTAACACTGGGAGGCCCCCAGCAGGTGGGAGACATGAACTCAGCACGGTTTTGCAGCAAGCGGACAGCGGGGTGATAGGCGGCCATGGTAAGAACTAGGCTCACAGAGACAGAGCGGAGCTCACCTGGGAACAAGACAAAGGGACAGAAAGAGACAGGCAGAGCCAAGATGGATTCTACAGCAGCTTGGTAGGGCCTTGGTGTTGGCCAGTCTAAACTCCATCTTAACCTTGGCTTCTCTATGCTAACCTAAGGACTGCCTGCTGCTCTACCCCATTTGACTAATAAACCCTACTCTGTTTGACAAGGCTTCATGGAGTCACTGCAGGTACTTGCTGAAACGCATTGATCCCCAATGGGGTTAAAAGTCTATGACCAGGCGTCTGCTTCAGTCGGATTCACTGGGCAGCGCTCACAGTGAGGAACGGGAGGGCTGGAACCTGGAGGCTCAGTCTCAGTCTCAGAGGTTTTGAGGCCATGTGACCTACACACGTGGAACAGGGTGACCCGTTGGGGGGTCTGGCACACTGAAAGAGGCTAATTACAGGCTAGGGCAGGTGTGGGCAAACTATGGCCTACGGGCCACATCCGGCCCCCGGGACCGTCCTGCCCGGCCCCTGAGCGCCTGGCCGGGGAGGCTCACCCCAGCCCCTCCCCCGTTGTCCCCCCTCCCCCGCAGCAACGCCGCCATACGGGCAGCACTGCTTGTGCCCGGCCACCTCTCAGGCTCTCAAATAAGCCTGTCCTGCCGCTCTGAACAGCATGGTAAGGGTAAGGGTAACGGGGGGGGGGGGGATTGGATAAGGGGAAGAAGGCCCCGGGGGCAGTCAGGGGACAGTTGGATGGGGCAGAGGTTTGGGGGAAATGATCAGGAGACAGGGAACGGGGGGTTAGATTGGGGGTGGGGGTGGGGTCCCAGGGGGTCGGGGGGAACAGGGAGCCCAGGGGGTTGGATAGGGGGTGGGATCCTGGGTGGGGCAGTTAGGGATAGAGGTCCCAGGGGGGCAGTCAGGGGACAGGGAGCACAGGGGGTTGGATAGGCATGGGAGTCCCGGGGGGCCTGTCAGGGGGCGGGGGTGTGGATGGGGTCAGGGCAGTAAGGAGCCGGGGGGGGTTGGATAGGGTGTGGGTTCCCAGGAGGGGGTGTCAGGGGACAAGGAGCAGGGGGGGTTGGATGGGTCGAGGGTTCTGAGGGGGGCAGTCAGGGGGCGGGAAGTGGGAAGGGGCGGATGTGGGAGGGGTCAGTCTGTTTGGGTAGGCACAGGCTTTCCCTACCAGGCCCTCCATACCATTTTGCACCCTGATGTGGCCTTCAGGCCAAAAAGTTTACCCACCCCTGGGCTAGGGCATAGCACAGATCCTGGAAATCCATGACATGCGGTAATAAATGAGGTTAGGTCAGATGATAATAAATAGGATGATGAATACTCCAATATGCAGACAATTACATTAGCATTTCCAAACTAAAGCTCTTACTCCAGAGAGACTTGCACACAGGAAACCAAATTTAACAGTCACAGTCATCCCACTTCTTAATGTATTTTTCCTCTTACGTTCTCTAGACGCAGATGAACTCTCTCTGATCCGTATTTTATGGTGACTTTCTTGAAAACGGAGACTGCTAGCATTGTGATAAATAGCTTGAAAGACTAGCAGCACTGCAGTTTCTGCAAGTGTATCCCTGTCCTCTGCAAAAATGTTTCTTGGATACTTCTCAAAGCAACAGCTCTCAATGGATCATGGCAGATATCCCTACACCTCCTTCATGAAATGTCACAACAAAGGGATTATTTTTCCAGTTTCTGGAATGATGGAAGCACATTAGGATCAAAAATATTGATATATCTAAGTATTAACTCTTATTTCTAACTCAAGTCAGTTCTGGCCCAATTACTGGCTTCCCTCATTCATCAGAAACCAACTATCACTATCAACAGGTTTTCCATTGAACAGCCATTTTTATGTCAAAGAAAAACTAAAAACGTATCTAAAACATTAAATCAATCCTGCCCTTTTAAAATCTAGCTACAAAAGAACAAATTAAAAATATCAGAACTAATTTGGATATTGTGATGTTTTACTATGATGTAATATTTTAAATTTGCCTGTGTGCATTGGTATAAACTACAGACATCAGCTATATGTACAGCAGACATAGGCAGAAGAGGGTTTACTGCGCTGAAAAAAAACTACATTGTCCATGACAATAAGCATTTCTCCAAGATCTAACTACTTATGCATTCGATAAGCAGAATATTTTGTACTAGCTGATGAGTCCCTTTAATATTAACATATGCAAATCCCTGGTAGTACATATAAGTAAAGCTGACCAGAGGACAACAATTTCATTTCATGGCAACTTTAAAGGTTTCTAAATTTGTTTTCATTCCACACTGGAATGAAAACAAAACTTTTATTGAAAACCGCATTGTTCTGAAAACAAAAATTTCAGATCAAAACCTGAGCTTTTTGATTTAGGAAGTTCTCACCAACCACAACTGGAGGGGAGAGAGATTCCGAGTCTAAGTTTGAGATGATCTTAATTCATCACAAAGAATGAGCTGCATAATGCAATGATCCTCTTCTAAAGTTTAACTAATTGCTCCAATAGACAGACTCGTTTTTTTCACTCATTTGAAGTGTTCTTATTTGGTTCACATATGACTGAAGAAATGGAAAAGTGGAAAAATTAATTAAAGCTTCTGTGCACAATTTATTGCTCTGCCGACCACTACATCGGCATGTACATAGGTCTATATATGTACAGATCGTTATGTCTTTTTCACAATAGGGTTCTGTAAATATGTTCTGCATTCTGGAAAGGGCTTAACTGTGTGTCCTAATGGTTGGGGCAAGGACTCTCAACCCTGGTCTACACTACGGGGTTGGTCGAATTTAGCTGCGTTAGGTTGATTTAAAAATGACTACGTCCACACAACCAACCCTGTTCCATCGACCTAAAGGGCTCTTAAAATCGACTTCTGTACTCCTCCCCGATGAGGGGAGTAGCGCTAAAATTGGCCTTGCTGGGTCGAATTTGGGGTAGTGCGGATGCAAATAGATGGTACTGGCCTCCGGGAGCTATCCCAGAGTGCTCCACTCTGACCACTCTGGACAGCACTTTGAACTCCGATGCACTAGTCAGGTACACAGGAAAAGCCCCAGGAACTTTTGAATTTCATTTCCTGTTTGGTCAGGGTGGTGAACTCAGCAGCACAGGTGACCATGCAGTCCCCCCAGAATCATAAAGCATAGAATGTTTCTACGCTCCCCCTATCATCCCCGTCCCTGAGGTTATCGCAGATTAGAAGGCAAAAAAAAAAACGCACTCGCGATGACAGTTTCAGAGCTCATGCAGTCCTCCCGCACTGATAGGGCACAGCTTAATGCATGGAGGAATTCAGTGGCAGAGGCCAGGAAAGAATAAAGTGAGTGTGAAGAGCAGAGGCAGGACGCAATGCTGAGGCTAATGCGGGAGCAAACAGACACGATGAAATGTCTGTGGAGCTGCAGGAAAGCCAACAAGAGCACAGACCCCCGCTGCATCCACTGTATAACCGCCTACCCTCCTCCCCATATTCCATAGCCTCCTCACCCAGATGACCAAGAACGCGGGGAGGGAGGCTCCGGGCACCCAGCCACTCCACTCCAGAGGATGGCCCAAGCAACAGAAGGCTGTTATTCAAACAATTTGATTTTTAGTGTGGCTACAATAAGCAATGTGGCCTTGTCCTTCTCTCCTCCCGCACCTCACCCGGGCTACCTTGTCCATTATCTCATTTTTTTTTTAATTAATAAAGAAAGAATGCATGTTTTCAAAACAATAGTTACTTTATTTCAAAGGGAGGAGGGTGGCTGGCTTACAGGGAATTAAAATCAAAAAGGGGGTGGGTTTGCATCAAGGAGAAACACACAAAACTATCAAGCCTGGCCAGTCATCAAACTGGTTTTCAAAGCCTCTCTGATGCACAGCACGCATTGCTGTGCTCTTCTCATCACCCTGGTGTCTGGCTGCTCAAAATTGGGCTCCAGGTGATTTGCCTCAACCTCCCACCCCACCATAAATGTCTCCCCCTTACTCTCACAGATATTATGGAGCACACTGCAAGCAGCAATAACAATGGGAATGTTGGTTGCGCTGAGGTCTGACCTAGTCAGCAAACAGCACCAGCAAGCTTTTAAATGTTCAAAGGCACATTCTACCACCATTCTGCACTTGCTCAGCCTATAGTTGAACTGCTCCTTACTACTGTCCAAGCTTCATGAGCCACGGGAGCAAGGAGTAGGCTGGGTTACGTGCGACCGTGCAGTGCTACCGGCTGGAAGAGCAGCCTGAGACAGAAGCCTCCAGCTCGCATGATATTCCAGGCAGGACTGAATCTCCATTAGATGAAACTTAAAGAAGAGAATGACCTGGAGTCTCTGGCTCCCATTCGGTGCTCTAAGAGGAGGATAGCCATGTCTGTCCAGGCGCCCCTGATCGACCTGACCCAGGTCTGCCAGGAGTACCCAGGAGACATACGACGGCTATCAGTCCTACTGCACCATCTGCCGTGAAGGCAAGGAACTGCTGCTGTGTAACAATGCAGTACTGTGTCTGCCAGCAGCACCCAGGAGACGTACGGGGACGGTGAGCTGAGCGGGCTCTACGCTTGCCGTGGTATGGCATCTGCACGGGTAACCCAGGAAAAAAGGCACGAAACGATTGTCTGCCGTTGCTTTCACAGAGGGAGGGAACGGGGGCCTGACAACATGTACCCAAAACCACCTGCAACAATGTATTTGCCCCATCAGGCATTGGGAGCTTAACCCAGAATTCCAATGGGGAGCGGAGACTGCGGGAACTGTGAGATAGCTACCCACAGCACACCGCTCTGTAACTCGATGCTAGCCACGATAGTGAGGACACACTCTGTCGACTAAATGCGCTTAGTATGGACATATGCAATCAACTGTATAAAATCAGTTCTAAAAATCGACTTCTATAAAATCAACCTAATTTTGTACTGTAGCCATACCCTCAGGGTATGTCCCACCTCAGCCCTGATTCACAATTTGAACTTGGGCAAGTCATTTCCTTTAAATCCCTCCTTGAAATTCTCCTTTGCCAGGACACCTACAACAAACAAAAAAACTTGACAACAGCTAGGCTGCTTCTCTGCTGTGACCACTGCTTATCATACTAACCAATAGTGTCTTATTTCCCTGTAGTCCCAATGTTTATATGCACCTATTTCTTTTGTCTTACGTTTGGATTATAGGCTCTTCGAGGTATATGTACATACAGTGTCTAGCACAATGGGGCCACTCCATGACTAGAGTGCCTGAGTGTTACTGAAATAAAAATAATACATAATAGCCATCCCTCAATTTAGCCATCTGTAAAATCGGATAGTACTTCTCACATCACAAAATAGAATTATACTTTTTATGACAGGGATGTTATGATGCTTAATTATCACCCATCAAAGTACCAAGATCCTTGGATGGAAAGAACTACTTTATAATTAAAGTGCACTGAACTAATAAGTGCAAGCATAATTATTGTTAGAAAAGGCTTTATTAAGTTACTCACAATTAAGAATTTAGCCATTTGATTTGCCAAGAAGATTGGATAAAGCTGATGATTGTGACCTTTAAACCTCAATGGTTTAACCAGCCTGCTCCCTTTGGCACTTCTAAAAATAATCATATCCTATAATTTATTTATTAATTTTGATTCATATCAAAATATCCCTTCATTCCTCTGGGGGCTTTTACAAAAGTTAAAACATACAGTAATCAAATAAATTCATCCTAGATAGAATGAAATGTCCTTTGCAAGACAAATAGAGAAACATTTTCACAAAAAACAAGAAAGACCCTTCACAAATTTTTTCAAACCAACTGCATCTTGGAAGATGGTGCCTTTGTCTAAAATTGGTAGCTATCACATTTTACTGCATTATTAAATGTGACAATTATCTCCGGGTTTGTACAATTAGAACTTCTGATATTATGGAAAATAATCAATGCACCACTACTGTTCTGGATGGCCTAACACTAATAAAGCAAACCTATTCTGAATGCCCAAGGCCAGGACCTCAGGGACGGCAGATGGTGCCCGGGATACCCATTCTCACATTAGCATAAGAAAAGCACTGAGTGGGTCCCAGACTGCCTGTAAGCAAGCTTTCTGTTGTCCACACAATCTCTCGCCTTCTACCAAATGGGACAACAGTATTGTTTTGGTTTTTTAATTTAGATAATCAGTGCTTCATTACATAGAGAGAGAACTCATTTCACAATCGAGTCAAGCAATACAGAAGCCCACTTCCTTTGTCACTAGTTGAGCTCTAAAAGCTCATCATTCAAACTCTAGGACACACAACAAAAGGAAATGAGCAGTAGTTGATAATATGTATTTAAACACTTAGGGCCAAATGACCTCTGGATCTTAAATTAGATTTTTTTTAATGGCCTCTAATTCTGTATGTAGTCAATTGCAGCTGCAATCAATTGCAAGCACAAATGGTACTGTTTAGATATCCAGCTACCTGACTGCACTCTCAATTCAGACTTGTCTAGCTTCTATCATCTGGGGGCAGAATGCATGGCAGACACAAAATTAGAGTCCAGACTCAGGACTCTGAAAAATTGGGGGTGAAATCCTGACCCCCAACAGTCAACGGACAAATTCCTACTGACTTCATAAGAGCTAGAATTTCATTGTTTGCTCTCAATATTTTTCATCTAACTTTCTGCACTTTTCATGACTTACCACTGGAGGCCCCGCAACACTGCACAAAGCAGCAAACAAGTAAAAACGTCACAGTGTCTTTCCCAGTAAGTCTCAGAGTCCATAATATCACATTCAATCTATCATGAAGCATTTACATTTTTTGATATAAAGCTGACTTCCACATTTATTACTGTGAATCACAAAACTCATGAGTAGAATCTGTTTCTGGAACAACCACCATTCATGACCTACGGAACCCTGTGTGTTTACAGGCATATCTTCACTGCAGAGTTCACTTGGGTGATTGGCACCAGGCTTAGCCTATCCCATATGTAATCAGCCACACCTACCTGATTTACAGGGTCCTGACTGGTGCTGCATGCACCTGTGTGTCACATCCAATGTTTCTTTGTACTGCAGTAAGCTGAGCCACTCTATGATTCTTTCCCAGTGAACTGTAGGAGAATTTGTCTGTTCTTCTGGGCATATGGGAACTGTGGGAAAGCATTGGAGGACTATCACCACTCAAATAATTTAGTCTGTGTCCGCGCTGCAAAATGGGCAGGTGACTAGCTCACGGGAAAACAACACCCGAGTTTTAACTGATACACCAGGCCAGGCCAGCTAGCCAGGGTTGAAATCACTACTAAACTCAGCTCAGAGGCTTGTGTGTATTGATGTTTATGGCAACACCCAAGTGAAAGCCCAGGTTAACCTTGCAGTGAAGACATACCCTCAAAGAGAAGGGAAAGGCATGGTTAGCACACTCTGGATTTCCCCGTTCATCCTTGTTGCCTATTCTGTAACTTCTATGGCTTACTGATTTGAGAGAATGTCAAAGAGGATTTTTAAGTGGGAAGCATGAAGCCCTGAAAGCTGTGCATGGTGTAAACAACAGGAAGCTCTATGTAGAGCGGATCAAAAGAGTTTACAAAACAAACCTACCTGATTTGATAATAGAAGTCTCAAGTTTAGTTTCCTGTGATTCTGGGGGCTTGCCCACACTTGCAGCTCTGCAGCTGCACTGCTGTAGTGCTTAGTGAAGACACTATGTACTATGGGAGAGCTTCTGTACTCCACCTCCCGAAGAGATGGTAGCTATGTGGGAAGCCCTCCCACCAACACAGCACCGTCTACACTGGGAGTTTTGTTAGTATCACTGCATTGCTCAGCTGAGCGATGTGGTTACATTGACATAAGTTTGTAGTGTAGACCAGGGCTGGGGGTCATACTATTAGTTATTCAGAAGTATTCTAAAAACCAACAGATACCTGTGAAAACTTTCATGGATCTAGAAAGTGTCAAGAGTTTTAACTGGAATACCATTCGTCTGAAAGGGCGGACCAGAAAGTGCATTCTTTGTTAACTGCTCCCTGTTTTAAGTCATCTTCTTAGGAAAGCAGAAATAATTCCACATGAACTAGGCCACCACCTATCTACACTACAGAGAATGACTTGCAAACATTTAACAAATAACCCATCTTCCAAAGATCATTCATCCCAAACTATTCTACAAATCCTTACAAAGGCATCTGAAGAAAAACAGGACTGGTTTGTGAAGGATAAGCAAACATATTAGGGCTTGGCTATCCTTGCAAGTTAGAGCGCATTAAATCAGCCCCGGGCAGCATAACTCCTGAAGCGTCCACACTGGCAAGGCACTTAGAGCACCTGAACTCTGCAGCTGGAGCACTCCTGGTAATCCACCTCCACGAGAAGCATAGAGCTTGCTGCACCACAGCTGAAACGCCCGGGTGTCAGTGTGGACGATGTGTTGCATTACTGCACTGTGATTGGAAATGTCCTATAATCCCCTGAAGTCAAGTGGTTGCTCTCGTCATTGTTTTGAACTCGGCTGCAGGCATGCGGATATCCCCTTTCAAAGCTCCGTTTCTGACAGCCGGCTGCTTATCTGCCCTGGGACAAAGCAAACCATTACTGTGGAATGCTCCTGCTGTGAGTGTGAGAGAGAGAGGTGGAGCGAGGGGAGTCTGCTACTGTCTGAACTTATAAGACAGCATGCTGACACACTCTCTGCCCCCCAAAACATACTGTCTCTCCCCCCACATACACACAACACACTCCCTGTCACACTCCACCGCCCACATGCCCACATGCTTTGAAAAGCATGCTGCAGCCCCTTGCACACTGAGATAGCTACCACAATGCACTGCTCTTTGTGGCATTGCAAGAGCTGCTAATGTGGCCACGCCAGTGCGCTTGCAGCTGACTGTAAACACACGGCAGCGTTTTCCCTGCTGCGGTCTCCGAAGGCTTGTTTAACTCCCAGCCCTCTACATCTGGAAGTGTAGCCAAGCCCTTAGTCATAACATACACTACCAGCTGGCACCTTCATCAAAAAGTGTCCATGTCTACTTCCAAGACAATAAGCACATGCAGCATCTTGCAAACCTCCTTCTTTCCCAAAAACACCTGCTTGCGAAGGAGTGTCGTGCAGCAATGGAAATCAAAAAGCAATTTCAGAAGAGACTTTGCCAAAATAAAAATCTTATTTTTTTTTAAAAAAGTGTCTTCACCTCTATGGCAATGAAAATATTTTAGCATAGTAAGAAAGAAGGAGTTTTAAGGGTGACTTTTAAAAGGAACACAGAGCAGTGAGGAGCCCAGCTCCCAAAACCAACTTGAGCGGTGACATGTAGCCAGCTGGTTTCACTTCCAGATTGGGTTTTGAATGGTGCCGTGCAAGGGGATGCTTCAGTCCCTCCAGAACCTATATTCAGAGATATTTTTAACTTAAAATAAAATAGCTCATGAAAACAAATTATATTCACATTCGGGTCAGTCAAATGCCCTTTAAGAGGAAGCCAAAATAAAGGCCTGAGATCTCACTCCTTCACAGAGCTGTCCCCAGACTATAACACAGCAGGGAGGGGAAGGACAGGGTTAATTCCCACCTCTCTCTCCATCCAATACACAGAATGAATACCTGTTTCCACCACCAAGCTCAAGGGGCAAGCAGAAGGTCCAGAAAATCCACACAGAGGCCTTATACTCCCCCCACCCCAATCCGGCTCCTCAACAGAGCAGTACTGCTGGTAGAGCATTACTGACCCAAAAGGGTCACCCTAGGAATCCCCTATGACAGGAGCATCCACAGCATATGATGGGCAATAGCACTAAAATTCTGCATTGTTTTAAAGGGATGATGCCCCACCCTACCTTATTCCAGTTCAATAATCCCCAGCCTTGTGGCGTTCCAAGGAAGGGGACTCCAGTGCCATGGAGACAGACTGGGATCTTACTGGGACAATAAGGCCCTATATTCTTGTTTGCCTAAATAATTGACACCTTACTTTTAAACAAAACTCTGACAGAGCTAGTGAAGGTGAGTCGCTCAATACCATGTGCAATCCCAGCCATAGACTGACGCCGAGGCAGCTAAGAGTAACATATTTATGCACAACACAAACTGGCAGAGGAAAATCTTTTGTTGTTGCTGCTGCTCATGTAACACAGGTGTCGCTGTCTAAAGCCAATGTACTAATTGCCAACTAACAGAGTCCTCTCATCAGTTTAACAATATTTTCGCATTACCAGAAAATGCAAGAGGCCCCATCTGAGCAGTGAGAACACTAACTTTCTCTGCCTCATGTTTAATATTCGTTTCCCTTAGAATCAGAAAATTGTAGGACTGGAAGGGACCTCTAGAAGTTGTCTAGTCCAATCCCCTGCACACAAGGCAGGACTAAGTATTATCTAGACCATCCCTGACAGGAGTTCATCGTTGGAGATTGTTAAGAGCAGGTTAGATAGAGATTCCACAACCTCTGTAGGCAATTTATTCCAGTGCGTAACTACCCTGACAGTTAGGAAGTTTTTCCTAATGTCCAACCTAAACTGCTTTTTCTTCAATTTAAGCCCATTGCTTCTTGTCTTATCCTCAGAGGTTAATGAGAACAATTTTTCACCCTCCTCTTTGGAGCAACCTTTTATGTATTTGAAAACTGTTATCATGTCCCCACTCAGTCTTCTCTTCACCAGACTAAACAAATGCAGTTTTTTCACTCTTCCCTCACAGGTCATGTTTTCTAGATCTTTAATCATTTTTGTTGCTCTTCTCTGGACTTTCTCCAATTTGTCCACATCCTTCCTGAAATGTGGCTCCCAGACGTGGACACAATACTTCAGTTGAGACCTAATCAGCATGGAGTAGAATAGAAGAATTACTTCTCATGTCTTGCTTAGAAAATTCCTGCTAAAACATCCCAGAATGATGTTTCCTTTTTTTGCAACAGCATTACACAGTTGACTCATATTTAACTTGTGATACATTTTAACCGCCAGATCCCTTTCCATTGTATTCCTTCCTAGGCAGTGATTCTCCTAACCTAGTGGCTGAAAAGTACTAATTCACCAAAACCAGCCTAGTACTGGTAGAAGTTTCTGAATGTACTTGAAAATGTTTCAGCCAGTAAGATTGGTGTAGCACCACTGAATTACAAGAGTCATTATCTTAGTGAGGGGTCGAGAGAGACAGACAGAAGATTTTGTGGTTAAAAAACAGGACGGAGAAGAAACCAGGATTCTGGGTTCTAACCCTGATTTCCTATGTGACCTTGAGCAAGTCACTTAGGGCCCAATTTTCTGAGATACTCATCATCCAGCACTCCCATTAACTTTAACTGGCACTCAGCACCTCCTTCCAATCAATTGCCTCCAGGGCTGGGGCTTTAAGAAAAAACATACTAAATATCATTAGAGTTGGCAATACTGCAAATGGAACATAGCCCATAAAAAAGACATGTCAACTCTCAGCACTATTTGTCAGGCAGGAATTGTAACTATGGCAGCACACAGTGGCCATGCCTTGAGATACTACCTGTAGAAAAAATACCACTAACTCAGTGGTGGGTGTCTCCTTAGAATCATAGAATATCAGGGTTGGAAGGGACCTCAGGAGATCATCTAGTCCAACCCCCTGCTCAAAGCAGGACCAATCCCCAATTTTTGCCCCAGATCCCTAAACGGCACCCTCAAGGATTGAACTCACAACCCTGAGTTTAGCAGGCCAATACTCAAACCACTAAGCTATCCCTCCTTGAGGATGATTCCAAAAGACAAAGGTTCTGCTAGTGCACCTCTCTCCAGAGTGATGGTCACATTTTGCAGTAAGCAAAGTGCCATCCAATCACATCAATACTATGACTTTTCACATTCATTACAGGGCATAAATAGGAGGAAGGCAGCTACTAAGATAATTTTAAAATGTCATATTTATAAGATCTTTCCAGCGCATGCCTGCTGTAGGGCTCCAGAAATAGAAGTGTGACAATGTACGTTTTTTAAAGAAAAATTTGGACTAGCTCTAATGTCAAGTCTATTCTTCCCTGATTGTGTTGGAAGACCAGTTGGGTGGTCTACTAAAAATGTTTATTATGCACTACACCATAGTTGAAAGAGTGGGGGGTGTTAAAGCTTTAACAAAGGCAGCCTTTCTTGATTATTTTTGTTATTGGAGTTAAATAAGTATTAAAAACAAATATAAGGTAGAGACCTAGTATGGGGGACAGATTGTTCTACACCAGTGGTTCCCAAACTAGGGGTGCCGCTTGTTCAGGGAAAGCCCCTGGTGGGCCAGACCACTTTGTTTACCTGCCGCGTCCGCAGGTTCAGCCAATCGTGGTTCCCACTGGTTCGCCACTCCAGGACAATGGGGGTTGCGGGAAGGGCGGCCAGCACGTTCCTCAACCCTTGCCACTTCCCGCAGCCCCCATTGGCTGAGAACGGCGAACTGCGGCCAGTGAGAGCTGCAATTGGCCAAACCTGCAGACCTGACAGGTAAACAAACTAGCCCAGCCCGTCGAGGGCTTTCCCTGAACAAGCAGCGCCCCTAGTTTGGGAACCATTGCTCTACACCCACCTCCTAACGAGTTTTTATACCTTCCTGTGAACCACTTGGTGCTGGCCATATTGGAGACAGGTCACTGGACTATATGGACCTCAGTTGTGCTCTGATCCAGTATGGAAATTTTTATGTTCAACTTAAAAAACAACAACACTACAGCAACTGCCAGACAGTGGGTCGGTTTACCCATCTAACCTCTTGTTTTATTACAGAAGATAAAGTGTTTGATTATTGCCCTCCCCGCACTTCTGCATAAATTAGTCGCAGAGGACTATCATGAATTATTACTGAAAATTCAATCATCATGCTTAGGTCAAGGTTCATTGACCTGCCCAAGCCTTTTGGAAAAAGTTTCATTAACAAAACAGGAATCAGCATGTACAGCTTAATATCAAAACTGTATGGAAGGAGCAAAGGCTTGCGGGGAGGAGAATTTAACCCCCCAACTTCTCAGTCTCAGGGTTTAATTTATATATTTACAAAGGGACATTATCCAGTAGTTTAGGCTACATATTATGCATTATTTTCAAAGCTGTTTCTTCATTACCTTAATTTGTCTAATGGATTAGGCATTTTCTTGGATACACTTTGATTGTAAACTCTTTGGGGGCACAGACCATCTTATCATTCTGTGTTTGTACTGCACCTAGCACAATGAGGTCCCGGTCCATGACTAGGGCTCCTTGGCCCTTCCACAGCACAAATAATAATGGACCACACTCACATCCACAAACTGAATCCTGCCGGGGCAGCTGCTCTAAAGGGTGGATTCGGTACTGGGAGATCAGCTTTAAATGGCCAGGGCTTCATGGAAACTCAGCACTTCTCCGGTTCCAGGACTGTACTATGGTCAGCAGTCCACTCCATGAACATATACTCCAAGCCAGGGTTTAGGGAGCCCCTCTGTGATTGGACTAGACAGTTCAGGCTGTGTTTAGGCCTTGTCTGCAGTGGTTTATAGCACCAGTATAGCTGACCCAGTCTAAGCCCCTCATATCAGACTCTGGTAAATCCACATCAGTATAAGTCACTAATTATACTCATGCAGCATATCTGCACTAGAGATTTGCACTGGTGCAGTCACATTGCGGTAGCTACACCAATACTAGAAACCCAGTGTAGACAAGACTTTAGTCCAGAGCCAGGAAGCACTACGAGGTCTGCCTGTTTCCCATAGCCTGAATAAAGGGTCATTTTATATTCATTATATCAGAATCAGGTCTGTTCTCTACCACTAGGGACACTATAGAGTTCATTGACTTTCTGTGCTGCATGGATGGGATGGCAATAAGGGTACCTCTACCCAGCAAATGAAGTTGTTTTTGTAGCATGGGTCAGTATACCCATGCTAGCTTTAAATTAGCTAGCGCAGGTAACAGTAGTAGTGAAAATGTCACGACACAGGATTCAGTGCAGGCTAGCCGATCCAGTACGAGCCCCTCTGGGACTCTAAGAACATACTCGAGTTGCTAGCCTGCACCAGATCTTGCCTTTGCATCTTCACTGCTATTGTTACCTCCACAGACTAAATTAAATCTAGCGTGGCTTCTCCTCTCCAGGCTACAATCACATCTTATATTCATTGTAGATATACCCTAAGCCTCTGACAGAGCTGGGTTGCAACCAACTCATAGCACTGCTTTCCCACCCCTTCCTACAGGCTTTCTGTTACCAGGAATCCACAGCTACTGAGCCTAATTGGTCTTTAAAAAAAAATCACTTCCACCCTGAATAATTGCACAAAAATACATTTGGAGCTTTGCATGAAGGTTAAAACATAAACCAAGATTTGCAGACCCAGGATCCTGGATTAATGCATGATCCTCAGGTTTACTTGGATTGTAGGAAAGACATCAGGAGCTGCAAGAACTGCAGAGCCCAAGGGACCAATATTTAAATCAGAGGGATACAGCGAGACGTATATTTACTGACAGACTGACTTTATAAAGATGTGCAGGACCTAAATTACCTGACCTGGCACCTCTGATTGCTACTTCAACATTGCATCACCCTCATTAGCACAATGGGCCCTAATCTTGGCTGGGCCTCCTAGGTGCTACTATAATACAAATCGTAATTGTACTTAATCTGGACTTTCTTCAGCAAGGTGTGGATCAGCTATCAGCTCATCAAGCTGTTCAGATCCAGCTTGCTTCCACTTCCAAAAAGTTAGACTCCCCATCCCCATTAACATTGACAAACATTAATCCCAAAACCACCAATAATTCCATCCTCATTCTTGCAACAAAACCAGTATGAGTTTAAATTACCAACAAGGTGATGAAATAAAGTGCATGAGCAAAGAGACAATACTCAATAAGAAAACAGACAGAATTGCCCCAGCAAAACACCTGAGATGTTTAGCATCGCTACTGGAGAGCTTTACAGTGTCTCAAATGTCCCCCCCCCCCCCATCAGTGCATCAGCTAACTTTTCAGACAGCTCAGAGTCTTAACCCACTCAGGGAACCACCATGCTTATCCTGGTGTGCTCTCAACAGACTGTGGTCCTGCAGCCAGAGACAACGGTTAGATTAAGAACCCTCAGCAGTGACAAAAACTTCTGGATGTTGATGCAATGGAGCAAAATTTACAAGGAAAATGATCAGACGTAAATAAATAAATAAAAATGAAAGGCCCTTACAGGGAGCCTAGCCTCATTCGAAGGGTTAAGCCTTTGACTTGGTCAACAGCCCCTAGAGTGCTATTAATTCTACACAGAATTGGGAGACTCATGGTTTTATATCTGTCTTAGAATAACTAAAAGTAGTTTATCTGCATAATTTAAGGTGATGTTTATTGATGCCATGGGGTATTTTAGGGCCAATATTGTCTCTGCAGAACATTACCACCCAGCTGTTCTGCCAGCTAGTGACAATCTGTTTAAAATACCAGGGAGCATGAAGTCTGTAGTCTGTAAGCATGTGTGTGTGTAGTCCAAAACCTCTGTGAAAATAACCTTCAGAAATGGCAATTCTCCAGGCAGCTAGGTATTTAATATTTCAGATTTAATGTGTGCTGCTAGCATAGATAAATATTCAGATTGAATTTGGTTAGGGAGATCAAACCCCCTTTAAAAATGTGTTCACACTGTACAAATAAAATTTGATTCTTTTATTTTAATTTTTGCTATCCTAGCTTCTGCACAATGAGCTGTGATATATTTGTAATGCTCTGGCTGACTGAAGCTATTTTATATATATTCATATCTCTCCAGTCGGGAAAGCAGATGCAAAAAAGTTTCATCCCCTGCTTTCTGTTAGGCTGTGGGAGCCATTGCTACACCATATAAAAGTGGAAGTAACAAACCGTCCCAACCTGTTGTATCATTTGACTGTACACTGTTTAACTATTGCTACATTTCAGTGGTGGGTAAAGGTCTGCCAAATACTTTGGCCTTCTTTGTGATAAATGACAATGTAAATGTAAGATATTATCACCATTATTACTATCAACTCTGAAGACTACTCTGTGTAAAGGAGAAAGTATCAGTTATATAAATTCCAATCTCCCAGTTTATTGCAACTGACACTGAGTGATTACATCATTAGTAAGGCTCAGTTTACACAAAACGTATTGTTGACTCAAACAACCCAGTTACACGTGGTTAAAAGGTAGAGGCAAGACCTAGTCCCATAACTAGGTTAAATGATTGGACACAAGGCTCTCCACTGAGGGAGAGATACCCCCAAAATAAGGTTAGGCTTAGTGTGGGATTAATTCCACTAGCACAAAGACTAGATAGATGTGACTGGCAGGGATGGTCCTGATAATACTATCCCTACCTCAGTGCAAGGGACTGGACTAGATGATCCATCGAGGTCCCTTCCAGTCCTACATTTCTATGATTCTCTATGATTCGATGACTGCCCAGGGTTTTACCATATTAGGTACCTAATGTTAAGTCCTGTCCACACTACAAATTCTAATCGCGTCGTAAGAAGATCCAAACCACACTGACATTAGGCCTCCTCACTCAGTTACAGGGCCTGATGCACCTCTCCTCTCTAGATTCCTCTTGGAGCGGATCACTTATAAAAAACAGATGATACATTTTCTTCTGAAGCCATGGGCTGTGCATTAAAAGAGCCAAGTCAAGAGCTCCACCCCCAGCCCTCTTTCCCTGGCTACCCAGTCACCCCTTTCCCTGGCTGTTGTGCTCAGACCCCCTAACAGCAAAACACAGGCTCACTTTAAATGGCAGATTGCTCTGATATGAGCCACTATGTGACTACTCAGTGTGGGCTTGAGATTGGCTGGCAAGAGCTGTAGGAAGGGCAGCTGATTATAGCAGCAGGAGTATTAAAGGGAGTGCTCAATGCACAGCAGGAATACTTGCAGGAGAGGGAGCAAACAGCATGTTTACAGAATCCTACTGAACAGGAAGAGATGGCAAACCCCCCTAGGGACACAAAAATAATATTAAAAGGGACCTACAGAGATTAACAATACAAGCAGAAAACAACAAAATGTATTTCAACTCAGGAAAATGCAAGCTATCACCACTAAAGAACACCACTTCGACATATTCTACCAAGTTCTAGGTTTCTCAACATAGATTCTTTACCAGTGTCACACTAAAGATCAACACTATAGTCAACTTCACACAGGCATCAGCTCAAGAAAAGTTATTCAAGAAAGAAAAAGAATTAATTAATTCATTAGTCTGGTAAGCTACAAATGTTGAACTTCTAACAATAGTCATTTTAGTCTGTTTTACAAATAAAGCAGAAGCCTGTGCATATGGTATAGAACTTGACTCAAACTATCTTCAAGACAACTTCATATTTTACTGAGGGATATGAGTAAGATTGAGTAACTGGTTGAAAACTTCCTACCTGCACCAACTCACTGCTCCCATAATTATTTCCTCTATCCCATTGTTAAAATAAAGTACACTGTTGTAGGCCATTACCAATTCCCATGGTATGTCACTGATCAGTGTGACTTTATGAGAGGCCTGGCTGTTGCTCAGTAATGTAACAGCACGCAGATGAAAGTTTTCTGGCTTAAAAACTGGATTGGGGTTTTAATACCCTGGTTTTTCTATGTTGAATAACTAGTTATGTTGGGCCACAGAAATGCAATTGCAGAATTCCTTTGATTTCCCTGTTCTGTGTGTCTCAACAAATCAGAGACTGATGAACTCTCTTCTTTTCTGGCTTTGGTTTTTGACAACAGCTAGAGTGACCATAGTTCCCAAAGGGAAAACGGGACACCACACAGAGCTGATGTGAGCCCCCCGTCCCAGCCGCTTTCCAGAGCCCCCACGCAGAGCTGGCCCCAGCTGCTTGTTGGAACCCTGTTGCCCTCCCCACCATGTTGTCGCTGGTCGCTCAAACCCTGCCAGCCTCCCAGCATGCTGGAACCCTGCCTGCCTCCCTGTGTAGGGCTGGCATCTCCACTTTCCCCCCCCCCCACACCATGTTCCTCTGACCACACTGCACCCCACTTTTTTGACAAAAAAAATCGGACAGCCAGGAGAGGGCTTAAAAAAAAAAGGGACCGTCCTGGCCAAAATGGGACATATGCTCACCCTAAGCTAACATAACAAAGGATGCCCACTGATCTTCATGTACCTCAAGCCACCACATCTGCACATGGTAAGGAACTGGTGAAGATCCACAATAAAGTTAACTAAGTAGAAGGAAGCATGAGCATATGGGATGGCATTGGACTGGCAATCAGGAAATCTGGGGTCAGTTCTCAGCTTGGTAACAGACTTTCTGTATGACTTAGGGCAAGTAATTTCATCTATCTGTGCCTTGGCTACCACCTAAATAATAATAAAGTGAGTAGATTTTCTATAAGATTTTATTCCAAGCAAAGTCCAATGCCCATAAGATCCAGTTACCAGTGTGTTGGTCTAACACAAAGGACACAGGATTCTAAGTGTTCAAGTCTCTCAGCCATAATAAACAAAAAGAAGCAGCAATGGAAGAGAGATTCACTTGCAACCAGCACCTTTTTGATCCAAAATTAAGAAATGGTCATGAGCTTTCCTCCTCAAAAGGCTAAAGCAATAGCTGTGCTAACTCACCTGATCTGTCTCTTTATTTTTAAAAATATACACCAGTGATTACGTCAGCCAGTACATTGGTCCCTTCGGTTAAGATAAGCTCATCCCAAGCTGGATCCTTGTATGAACCTGACAAACCTTGCTCAGATAAGAAACTGTCAGTCCTGCTAGCAAGGACAGCAATTTCAGCCTTAGTAAGATTTCCATTAGGCACCACATGAGACTGGGGGAGGTTACTTCATTAGATCAGTTGCTTCTGGAAAAAGGGAGACAAATTTGTCTGCCCCAGCCCCGTTAAGTCAGTGCTGTGCATCAGCTCCTAAGTGTATGTGATTTTACTGCATGAAGTCTAAAGTGATCTCCCTGCTCACCATCATCACTGGACATCACTGTGGCCAGAGCAGGAAATACAGTATTTGGGTTTCCTCTTTTTAAAAGTAATTTGTGTAAATACAGTAACAAGGGTAAAGTGCCTGCTCCCAACACACAAAATGGCAAAGCTTCCCTTTACTTCAGTGGTGCAGCATGGGGCCCATAGTTTTAGTTTGCTACTTGTTTCAGCTAAACAAGTTCATCAAAATCCCTGTACATGACATGTCTGTTACATTCTGTTCATCACTACAATAAAACAAAATCTTAAACCACTACTTTCATAATGTTAGATTAAGATATTGTATTTTTGCTTGACCTGAAAAACAAAACTTTTTTTAGAAAGTGCTGGTAACGCAGAGAGAGTTTTAGGTTGTGAGTGGGTTTAAAAGAACCCCATTAAAATTATTCTCTTCCTGAGAATCTGAAAGTGACTAATAGCTGTAGCTCACGAAAGCTTATGCTCTAATAAATTTGTTAGTCTCTAAGGTGCCACAAGTACTCCTTTTCTTTTTTTAATAGAATCACAGTGAGCCTTGAGTGTCTAGTTGTAAAAAAAAAAAAAAAATAATAAGTGAAGATATCAAAAAATCAGGGAATTTCCAACTATCCAAAATAATTATTATTTTCACAATGTTGGTACGGTAGAACAGGTAAAGCCCAGACTGCAGCCATGTGCATCCACTGTACTCAGACACAGGATTAAACACAACCTGGCCCACAGGTATATTTTAAGAAGTACTGATAGCGATTGCTCTCCATTCCCCCTTCAGCACTCGCTCCAGTTACACTGCTTATTTAAGTGCCTTCATCTGTGTACATACACACCCGTCTAGTCCTCCTCACACAAATGCAGACACTGCCAGCAGAGAGGCGCACGCAAGAACATTTTTCACACAGACACAGCTCCCTGGATTCTCAGACTAACCAGGTCCGGCAAAATATGGGGAGAGAGAGAGAGACAGGCTTGTCCCCCCCCTCTGAAACTGACAAGGAGAGTTTGGCAATTGACAAGTGATGAAACTGACCAGTTGCTACCCCGACTCCCTCCTCTCACTGCCGCATCAGATCTACTCCCTGGCTTTGTTTTAAACGAGCTGCCTTTCTTTTCCACCCCAAAGGGAGCTCTGCAGAGCAAGCTGGCAAGGTAACAAAGCAAATGACAGACCTTCTCTGTCGCCTTTTCTGTGCTGGGGAGGGAGCGTTTCCTCTCCCTGGCTTTGCCTGTCGCCGCTTGGCAGGAGGAGGCGAGCAGCCCAGACGCTTCCTCAGGGATGCTCCAGTTTCTTTGCTGGCTCTCTCTTGAGGCGTTGCAGGATCTCTGAGGGCTCATCTGCTCCACATTGCTCGGGCCGGTGGGATTCTTTATTTTGAAAAAAATAAAAAAAATTATCTAGATTATTATTATAATATATTCTGGGGGCTTGTGGTTCCTGCAAGCAGGCGGAAGTGAAACCCTTCCCCCTCCCTCCTTCCTCTGATCTCAGCCCAGCGGAGAGGAGAGAAGGGGCAATTCCCAGTCACCGCGCCAAAGGGCAGGCGATTTCCCATCCGTGAGGCGAGCGGGAGCCTGCCCGGGTGGCGATTTGTGTGTTGAGATCTGCACACGCCGGGGGGGGGGGGGGGCGCACATTAGATTGCAGGGTGTTTCCTGCTGCAGACTGGGCACTACGGAACCAAATGCGCCTCGGGCGTTATTCCCAGGCGCCTGTCCCAAGGCAGGGGCTGCTCGCCCGGCAGCCAGGCACGTGTCCCGCTCGCTCCGCCAGGGGCCTGCAGGGTCCCAGCTCCCCGGGCGCCCGAACTGGAGGCGAGCTGCGCGGAAGCCCGTGAGCCCCCTGCAGGGGCGGGGGATGTTCCTCTCGCTTTCAGTCCTTCCACCGCCCCGCCGCAGGGGCGCTTCCCGGCCCAGCCCCTTCCCCAGTGCGGCAGGCGGGGGAGGAGGAGAGAAGCCAAGAAAGAGGAGGGGGGGGATGTCGATCTATTTCACCCCCCCCTGCCCTGGGTAAAGTCTCCCCTAGAAGGGACTGGGAGGGGGGGGCACTTGGGGCGCTTTTCGCACCCCTCGCTCCCAGCGGGAGAGGGATGGGGAGGGCGGTTTCCCTTCTCCACCCCATCCAGGAGTTTGGGGCCCCGTTTCTTCCCCCGGCGGGGGGGGGGGGGGGAAGGCTCCCGCTGCAGCCTGCCGAGCGAAGAGCAGGCACCGTGCCCCACCGCCCGGCGGAGCAGGTGCAGAGCCCAGCTGCCACGCCGAGGCTGCCTGGTGGCAGGGGCCAGGGAGGCTCAGCTGGACCAATCTCAGCCCGACAGCGGCATTCCCCCAGCCGCAGCCGGCTCGGGATAATAAAGGAGCGGCCCAGCCCCGCTCCGAGCCGCCAGGCACGGAGCGAAGAGCACGAACAGTAGATCGGGAGGCTGCCGCCGCTTCCCGGCTGCTTTACGGCGCTTCCAGTTGTCCCGCTGCCCCCGCTCTGAGCCCAGTTAAGAGCCCGGGTAGCGCCTGAAGCCGCGGGACGGCCCTGCGACCAGGTATTTAAATACCACGTGAAAAGAAAAGGAGGACTTGTGGCACCTTAGAGACTCACAAATTTATTAGAGCATAAGCTTTCGTGAGCTACAGCTCACTTCATCGGATGCATTTGGTGGAAACTACAGAGGGGAGATTTATATACACACACACAGAGAACATGAAACAATGGGTTTTATCATACACACTGTAAGGAGAGTGATCACTTAAGATGAGCCATCACCAGCAGCGGGGGGAGGGGGGGGAAAGGAGGAAATACAGTGTGTATGATAAAACCCATTGTTTCATGTTCTCTGTGTGTGTATATAAATCTCCCCTCTGTATTTTCCACCAAATGCATCCGATGAAGTGAGCTGTAGCTCACGAAAGCTTATGCTCTAATAAATTTGTCAGTCTCTAAGGTGCCACAAGTCCTCCTTTTCTTTTTTGCGAATACAGACTAACCCGGCTGCTACTCTGAAAAAAATACCACGTGGAGATTGTCGAGAGCTGCGTGACCAAGGGCTGTCCCTTTTTCTTATGGCCCGGGCCTCTCCTCTGGTACAAGTAGCCTGGGTGACAGGCTGTTAGGGAGGGAAAACACCCCCTTCTCTCTGCGTGTCTGGGTGTGAACAGAACGCTGAGAGGAGCATCGAGGGGAAGGGAAATTTTCCAACAATTCGTGATTAAAGTATAAATCCATCTACCCCTTGCTAATTCTTTGTATGGTTTCTTGGGTGCTGTGTTCAATGTTTTCGATGTTTCCTCCCCCCCCCCCCAAAAAAAAATATGGTAGTGTCTAGGGACAATCCAGAAGAGGGCTCCCATGTGCTAGGTACTGTACAAACACAGAGAGAGGTAGTTCCTTCCCCAAAGAGCTTCAGTCTCTAAATCAGGGGCGGGTAAACTTTATGGCCTGAGGGCCAGCACCGGGTTTCCGAAATTGTATGGAGGGCCGGTTAGGGGAGGCTGTGCCTTCCCAAACAGCCAGGCATAGCCCGGCTCCGACGCCCCCCTCCACCGCTTCTCGCCCCTGATGCCCCCCCCCCCGGGACTCCTACCCCATCCATCCCCCCGCTCTCTGTCCCCTGACCGCCTCGGACGTCCCTAACTGCCTCCCGCCGACCCATCCAACCCCCCTCTCCTTCCTGACTGCCGCCCCAGGACCCCTGCTCCATCCAACCACCCCTTCTCCCAGACTGCCCCGGACCCCACGCCCCTAACTGCCCCCCACCCCTGACTGCCTCCTGCCGTCCCATCCAACCCCTCCTCTCCTTCCTGACTGCCCCCCTGGAACCCCTATCCTCATTCAACCCCCCTGTTCCCTGTCCTCGGACAGTCCCGACCCCTAGCCACACCCCTGGCCCCTGACCACCCCCCGAACTCCCCTGCCCTCTATCCAACCCCTCTGCCCCCTTACCGCGCTGCCTGGAGGAGATGGCTGGCGCGCCGCCTGGCTAGAGCCAGCTACGCACAGCGCAGCACCGAGCACCGGGTCAGGCCGGGCTCTGCAGCTGCCCCGGGAGCTCGCAGCGCCGCCGCCCAGAGCATTGCACCGGTGGCGCAGTGAGCTGAGGCTGCGGGGAAGGGGGAGCAGCAAGGGAAGGGCCGGGGGCTAGCCTCCCGGGCCGGGCAAGAGGGTCCCGCGGGCTGTAGTTTGCCCACCTCCCGTCTAACTAGCCAGGACAGACAAACCAATAGAGGAAGGGGTAGACACACACAGCGGAGTGTTTAATGACATGGCTGCAAACTTGATGTTAATTGTACAATCAACCACGAACTATTGTAGATATTTAGACACACTCGGTGCTATATTTCATTGCTTCAAAGCGTTGGATGGAGAGGCGTCTATCTGCAACCGAGGCGCCCAAATACCCCTGGAAATCTGAGTAACATTTTCAGAACTACCCAAGTGACCCATCCTCAGAAGCGACCCCAGGAACCCGCATCTCATTGAAAGTCAATGCTACAGGCTCATCAAAAGATCAGGTTTCAGAGTAGCAGCCGTGTTAGTCTGTATTCGCAAAAAGAAAAGGAGGACTTGTGGCACCTTAGAGACTAACAAATTTATTAGAGCATAAGCTTTCGTGAGCTACAGCTCACTTCATCGGATGCATTTGGTGGAAAAAGCAAAGGAGCAAGTTAGAGAAATTGAAAGAGATTAAGTTACACACAATTACTGTAATAGTGTAAGAGGAAGGATTGTACAATACAGCTAAACACAATACCTTCTGCTAGCTCCTTAGCGACATCTTGTGGTGCAGTTGCTGCATGACCCATTCATTTGTATAATTTATTTGGGGCCTAATCCTACAAGCACTTGAGTGGTAACTTTACTCCCTCAAATGGTCTCATTCACTTAAGCTGCTGGGTGCTCAGCACTTTGGAAAATTGGACTGTTTACTCAGGTGCCTAACTGAGTATTTTGTCCTCTGTTTTATGCCATTCACAGACTGCTCAATTTCCAAAAATTATTGGCACCCACATTCCATAGTGACCAGCACCTTATAAATATGCAAAACCTCACACAGTATGGCTCTCTCTCTCTCTCTCTCTCTCTATATATATATATATATATATGTATATGTATAAAATTTCAACTGGCTTTATGCATAGGCTGAGGAGCAGAGTCTGAAAGGGAGAGATGCTAACTGATCCACCAACCACAGCAGAACATACTAAGGGTAGGATTCACAAAGATCCTTAGGCACTTGAGTCCCATCACAACTCACGACATTTCGCTCAGCTGCCACCTAACCCTGTAGATGCTTAAACTCACTCCAGCCCTATGTTTTTCTTCTCTTGGACTGCACACTGCAGACTCGCTATGTGCTTGGATAGCTGCCTTCTTCTTAAGCCCCAGAGCAATTCACAAACCAGGAAAGAGGAGTATTCAGCTGCCCAAGAGACATATGGGGGCCTGATCTGGTAGGCAGCCTCTGACCACACCCTCCCTTATAGTCATTCGACTAGTGGCTAGGGTACTCACCCAGTATGTAGAGATCTCTGGTTCAAATCCTCACTCCTCCTGAAGGGGAGCAGGGACCTGCAGCCTCTCAGGTGAATGCCCTAGCCACTAGCTATGGAATATTCTGATCTGGGTCTCCCTCAATCTCTCCTATTGAAGTTGTTCCACCTTAAATAATGGAATACCAAATAATAATTGAACCAGAGAAAGAGTAATTTACGCTGTCCTACTGCACATGATCCAGTGGAATATAAGGCAATAAAATGAAGTCAATAGTTACAGCATAAGTGTCTGGTACATCAATCGCCATCTCAGTGACTGATCCAGAACCATCATTAGGCACTCAGTGAGATATCAAAGTCCAGAATCTGGGCATGGACTAAGTCTTCCTATAAATGTGTATATAATAGACTAGTACAAAAGGGGGGTCGGGGGACTCCAATACTGACTGGTGCCTCTGGATGCTACTGCAATACAAATACCAAATAATAAAGTATACACAGTATAAGAGCATTCGTCGTATCTACTTATTATGATCATTTATACCTTCCTAGATATTGAGGAGAACTGAAAGGCCATCAGTGACTAAGCCACCATCCCAGCATACTACCATATATTAAATGTCCATGAGTTCTCTTAAGTGAATGGAGTAGTACTGAATGAGGACTAGTAGCATATGCCAACTGACGACACATGGAAAGTCATGGGGCTTTAATGGCAGGTCATGACAGGGGGCTCATGTTTTGTTTGCCCGTTTTGAAGTGCTGTTTCTTTTTCATTTTCTCAGTTTGGGTGTTTTGCTCTGGAATTCAGCAACAGACATTTTATTTACTATTTTTAATACAAAGTCACCATGCATAAAAATTACATTTTGCCCACATACTTGCTATAGTATGAAAAGCAATCTGCTGTTAATAAAACAGAAACTAATCCCCAGAGGAAATGAATGCTTAGGAACCATGAGCTTAAAGGAAAAAAAACAAAAAAACACTGCTGCATTTGAAATAATGACAAGAAAGTGAATTAAGACTAATTCCTCTCAAAGTTAGGCAATTTTTATATCATACTACTGATATCCTTAATGAAGAATGATGCATTTATTCACCATCATGTATTTTTACTTTAGCTTATGCTGTATAATAATAAACATCCGCTTACTAAGTTAGTGAGTAGAATGATGGGTTAGCAACTCACGTTTCCACAGCAGGTCAACTCCTAAAGCTTTGTTCAGGTGCAGCTAGCGGCATGTTGTACTTGTGGGAAAGGACCGTTCAAAAGTGGAAGTGTTCCAGAGAGCATGTTCAGTCCAGCTGGGTTGTTCTGAAAAATCCAGATGAAAGATTCAGAGAGGGCAGCCCAGTGTGGAGATCCAAGCAGAATGTTACAGTCTGAGTCAAGAAACAAGGCTTAATCTGAAAGCACCCTTTGGCATGTGTCACTTGTATAAGGGAATGATGGCAAGTGACTGAAATGAGGTAGAAAGCAATGGTAAGACTGCAGACTTTTCACAACCTAAAGGAAGAGGGAAGAGATTTTTTTTGCCCATCACTGGACACTAGCTGCAAAAGATGTAATGGGAAATGCCATGGTTACTTTTTCAGGCACTAAGCCTGCAAAACATTTACATGTGCTTATCTTTACTCATTATTTGTATTACAGTGATTCTTAGAGGCCCCAATCAAGATTGCAGCGCCGTTGTACTAAGCACTGTATATACACATATCAAGAGAGAGTCCCCAAAGAGCTTACAATTTAAATAGACAAAAGGTGGAGGGAACCAGCACAAAGATTAAGTGACTTGCCCAAAGTCACACATCAGGTGAATGGCAAAGCAAGGGACAGAGGCTAGGTCTCCTGAGTCCCAGTCAAAAGATTTACCACAGAATCATGCTGCTCTGAGCGTGTTCAGGAAAATCAAGACCTCTGGGAACTGCCCATGAGCAAGTGGGAAAAAGAAGTGTCCATTGCAGGGTCCTTATTCAGGCAAATCTCCCACTGAATCATCTTGTAATACCGTTTGCATGAGGTTGTTGAAATAACTAGCCAGGAGTCTGGTGTGAGCCAAAGAAATCCTATTGTGAAAGAATAATTATGTCCCCTCTCGAAAGATCAAAGGGTCCCTAAATACATTTATAGGCTACCAAGAGCTCGACAGGAGACAATTAGATCTGTGAGGAGGAAAGAAAGTTATTCCTGTCATTTTAAATGTTAGTGAATTTATTGCAGGCAAAATGGGCCAGAGCATCAGCCCTGGAGACTGAAATGCTCAGACTATCCATAGACCATGTACAGCACAGAAAACGGGAGTGCAGGCTTCTCTGTCACACTGCCCCACCCAATGTATCTGATATCTGGAGACATCTTCTCTGGAGGCTGTTTTGGGCAGGGCGGGGGGTCAGGTTCCTTGCCCCATGTAAACGTTGTTTTCTCTTAACCTCTTCTAATTGTATTGCAATACAGATAAGTCTAAGCATGTCTTCTGTTGCTCTGGGGACTGAAAGTGTTAGCTTACAATATAGAGGCCAGATTCCAGTCTCAGTTACCAGGGTGACACTCCAATCTTACACTGATGTAATTGAGACTGGAATCTGGTCCCCACATTGTAAGTAAACACATTGTCAGTGGAGTCACTCTGGTTTTACACCAGTGCCACAGGTCAGAACCAGGCCCTGTATGTTTTGATGCATCCTGGAAGCCTAATGACATGCCAGTTCACCAATGCTCACTGCTGGTTGTGTTTTTGTAAATGTACACCATACAGTACAAAAACAAGACAACTCGGTTTACTCGGTTTACTCCATTCTGATGGAAATCATTAGTTGGAAACAAAGACCTTCGCTCCCAATATATGCACTAACCCAAGCAAGTTGTTGTGTAATTGCTTCCTGGCAATACATGTTTTCCACGACTAGATGTCAGTGTTTGCATGAGTTGGAACAGCATCTCTCAGGACAGGAGTCCAGTTTTAAATATTCATGGTTAATGCCTCCTTCTATTCTTGTCGGGCTTTGCTTTTCATATTTTGTTTGTTTAATAAGTTACTTTGTGATATGGTGAATTACAAAGCCATTTACTGGACTTTTGCTACCACTGACAGAATGCCACTAAAATTAAATGAGGCATCTTCATCAAGGTAATTCTTTTTCCATTTTTATTATATTTATTTTATTATATTTATTTATTATAAGCTTAGCAGGACATATCTCGAAAGTAACATGTTTATGCTCCAACTTTAATCACAAAGGCAAAACAACAACTTAAGCTATGAATTTTCTTTTTCAAAATATATCATAGCTATGAAAACCCATTAAACAGCTATCATCTCCCTCACCCATTTAAAGAGCAATAACTCCTTGTCAACTTTTCCGCTTCATTTAGATACCGATTCAAAAAAATATTAAGCCCCAACAACTTCTGGATGGACTGATCCTGCTCCCATTTAAATCAAAGGGACTTTTACAATTGACTTCATTTGGAGTAGGACTGGTGCCAAACAGTGGTTAATTTACAGGACAGAGTTTTCGAAGTTTTCATTTCCCTCAGTCATATTATATTATGGTAAATAACCCTCCATGAGGGACTCTGCTGTTCTTTCACTGCTGTCTCTCAGCCAAGCAAATTAATACAAGAAACTGATGCACCTTCAAACCATCTTCTGTTGTCACTGAGGTTCTGAGAAAGATCTAAGAGTCCCACCAGCAACCACAGCGGGATTAGTGCCCTCTAAGCCTGTGGCTAATTTACAAAAGGCCAAGAACTTACATTAGGGGGTCTGGTTTTGCTCATTCTCAGACTGGTGCAAATGAGAAGTAAGACTCTATGGAAGGTAGCTGAGTTACTGACATAAGACCAATGTTAGATCAGATTCAGGCCCAAGATCTGTATGATATTTCAGAACCATAATTTGCGAGATGTTATCTCCTCCTCTGGCTACTTCATGTCCCAGATATCCAGAGATATTAGGCCCTCCATAGAGAAAATGGATAGAACTGGAGTAATATGCTATGACAATAATGAAGTATCCTAGGAGCTTTTGCAATGAGACACAGAGCAGCTCTCTTTCTCTACAGCAGACTATTAGAGAATATAGAGCTCCGAGCATAGAGAATCCCTGTTTTAGTCACTTACAGGAACAAGACCTTAGAGTGATTATTTCAATGCTGATGAACCACATCTTCAGAGACCGATTTTTTTAATTCAAACCTTGAGAAAAATATAGAAAAGTGAATCAAGTTCTTTGTGGGATTGAGAGAGTGAATCTACCGGTTTAATAGCAGTAATGAGCACTTTACAAACATTTACTAATTAATCCTCATAACATCCCCAAGAGGTAGATACTTTAGTATGTTCATTTGACAGATGGGGAAGCTGGGAGAGTTCAAGTGACTTGGCCTGGGCCACAGTGTCACAGCTGGAGGTAGAACTCGGGAGTTCCTGGCTTCTGGCCCAGTGCTCCAATCACTAGACTATAACTTTGCCTTGGGATAGTGCTCCCAAAATGCCAGTGACCCACATAACTCATTAGTAAGATGATTGCCAAGTGTAAAGAACAATGTGAAAGATCATCTCTTAAGGATCTGTGCACATAAGGGACCCTCTACATGGCGCCTATCCCTCCTGCACAGAAGGGGTGAGGTTCTGCCATCTCCACACCACTGTTGCCTTCCTCCTCCACACCCCCTGAAGGACTAAGGTTTTGGAAATGTACATGGGAGAAGGGGAGGCTGGGATGAGTCTCCATGTTGCAAGTTCATCATCTCCTCCACTTCAGACTTTCCCAGGAAAATTAATACCGTCTGGCCTTGCTTGTGTAGGGAACCCCCTTTTATGGGTGATCCCAGGGTCAGCTGTTGACTGAGGGCCCCAGAGTTGCCATAGAGAGATGGGAAGGAGCTGTCTTTACACTAACCTAGAATTCCTCTGCATTGGGTGGGAGGGTGCAGGAGTCCCTACCAGCCCCTTTAATTCCTTTACGCTGCTCTAATAGAGCAAAGGGACTTTAGGCAGAGTGGAGGATTTTTAGGGACCTTTCCTTAAAGGTCATTTGGTGTCTTAATATAATTTAAATAAAATCTGAAGTTGGTCCAAACGTGAACATTTTTGAAATTTCAAAATGGTTTGTTTTGAACTGTTTGAAATGACCCTACTTTTAGTTTTTTCAAAATTTGGCATGATTTTTAAAAAGTCAAAAGCAAAGTCAAATGGTTATTTACATTTTTATTTCTCAAAAACCTAGTAACTAGTTCAATAATGTTGAATATACATATACATTTTAAAGGCACAGCATTTTTCACAAACAAAAAGGAGAGATCTCCCCCCCACACACCCAAACTTGTGAAAAGTTGTTGCCAAATGCAATTTTTCATGAAAAATTGGAACCAGTTCTACTCAAACCAAAATGCAACCTAAATTGGTAACTTGCTAAATAAATGCAAGAGCCTGTGCAATAACATCAACATCCCACCCCTCACACAACCCCATCACACACACGATTCACAAACTAAAAAGAAATTGTATTGAGCCATCAGCACAGAAGGATGCCACAAATGTGCTCTGGTGAACAGTGATTAGAGTATTTCTATCTGTGTCTATACTTGCAAAACAAGGACTTGTAATTCATCCCCAAACGTAGTGGCAGAGGAAGCTGCAGTGCAGTCTGGACAGATATTTTTATCACCCTGACGTCTAACTCTGCCCTGTAATTAACTGCAGAGCCACACATATTTCAGCCTGTTTGGCGGCTTCAACTAATGAGTGGCTCAGGACTCAACTAATGGGGGATCCTGAATGATCTGCTACTCATGGATTAGTCATTGTGGTTACATGGAGCAAGACAGGTGCAGAATTGTGTTAGTGTGTGTTAAATGGGAAAGAACGCACAGAGAGGGCCATCTTTCAATCTGGTGCAACTAACTGACTTTAATCACACATACTGAATGTTTTGGATGGCTAGCCAAATAAGAACAAAACCTTGCAGTTCCTGTATGTTCATTACCCGAGACATAAAATGTTTGACATTTTAATTAAGAGCTATAATATCAATATCACAAAATTAGTCTGAAGTTACAAGAGCAGGATCCAATCTGATTGTAAAAACACAGTTATTCAATTGATGGCCAGCACTCAGTCATAACCAGAGCTGAGTTAGGATCAGGAGTCCAAGTTCAAGACTGAGGAAAAAAAGAAACCAAGGGAAACTATCTTCTCAAATAATCCTAGGAGGAGCTGTGATTTTAGCATGAAAGGATGGAGTGCATCTTTAAAGTTGCTGAATGAAAATCCTGCTGCCATAATTTCCCTGTAAGATAAAAGCAGACTTGATCTTGTAACAGTGGCCTCTGACTTGTGTTTTTATTGGGACAATCCTCCATATTAAAGAAAAAAATCACTCCACTTTTAGTATTAAAGATTACTCCAATTTGTTGCGTTACAGAATTTGTCTGGACTAATCCTTTCCTGGGAATGTTACCGTAGTGTAAATGACAGGTTTCAGAGTAGCAGCCGTGTTAGTCTGTATTCACAAAAAGAAAAGGAGTACTTGTGGCACCTTAGAGACTAACAAATTTATTTGAGCATAAGCTCTCGTGAGCTACAGCTCACTTCATTGGATGCAATCCGATGAAGTGAGCTGTAGCTCATGAAAGCTTATGCTCAAAAAAATTTGTTCATCTCTAAGGTGCCACAAGTACTCCTTTTCTTTTTTCCTAATGTAAATGTTGAAGGTGAATGGCAAAGAAAAAAAACAACTGAGGAGTGATTTTGGTTCCTATATCAGATCACTTTTTAAATACTTTTTCTGCTTGTTTTTTATACTTGAAATATCTGATTCTTATTTCCTCTCTAAGGAGGTCAATGGCAAGATCTCTGCAGGACTTGATGATGTCAAACAAAATTGTAGCTTCACCTGTTGCTGTCCCTCCCCACAATTGCAGGTGGAAGAGATTCAGAAGCATGAGACATAGTGAAATCAACTGGAAAAAAACAGATGCTTCTAAGAACAGAATATGGGCTTAACTATGGAATAAGCTTAACTAGCGGTAGTGTTGTCCAATGGACAGAGAACTGAACCAGAACTCAAAAGACGGGTTTCTATTCTCAATTCTGCCCTGGTCTGCTGGGTGACTCTGGACAAATCACTTGTCCTCTCTGTGCCTCAGTTTCTCCCTCTATACAATGGAGACAATGAAACTTACCTCATTTGTAAAGCACTTTGAGATTTACTGATATAAAAGTGATACAAGAGCTAGGTCTTATTGCTGCAAATGGATTCATATACCGCAACATAAGAATTTCCCTGTACTTAAGTTATAGGGTCATAGATCCTGAAGTATTTCTCCTACTAGTGTGACCAGCTGGTCAAAAATATTGCAGCAAAAGGATGGCATCAGTGATTGTGGGTATGTTGACATGGCAATAAAAGACCCACAGCACTGCCACGGCTGACTTGGGCTCAGGCTGCAGGGCTAAACACTTCAGCATAGACCTTAGAGCTCGGGCTCTGAAACCCAGTGTGAGGGGAATGGATCTCAGAGCCCAGGCTCCAGCTCAATCCCCAGTGTCTGCAATTTTTAGTCTCACAGTCTGAGCCCATGAACCTGAGTCAGTTGACCCAGACTTGGAGACTCTGTGCCACAGGTTTTTTATTGCAGAGTAGACATATCCTGTAAGTCCCCTGATATCCTTGCACCTGTTCACATCAATGGTGAATCAGATCCCTAGGATACTTGGTCTACAACAGGAGATTTATATTTATGAATAAAAAGGGGCTAGAACTCTTCAGTGATAGAGCCAGGAGTGAGTTCTCACCTCTCCTCTCAAATAAAGTAAGTGTCCTAACCAATTAACCATCGTGGATTAGCTGTTAAGAGTTGTGAAGTATTACAAATGGTGGGAACGCGCATGAATAGAAAGCCAAGAATACTGTTCAGAAATTATAAAATGTTTTGGTGGCAATGGAAAAACAAGGTATATTTGATGCACTGGAAATATCTTCATCCCTACAAGGGATGTGTTTAAATTGTAACATTTATATGTATGGACACAGTTCTACAGTCCTTACTCTCTTTTACTGGAAACAGCATCCAAAGCTGGGGATCAGATTCTGATGTCACACCAGTTTTACACCACTGACTGAAACTGAATCCTGCCTCATTTACATGGTGTAAGGGAGAGGAGAATCAGGTCCAATATTTTTAAATTAGGCAGGTGTTTGTCATGAGAAAACTATTATTCACTGATAAAAGGAAAAGCAGGTAATAAATTATTAAAAATAAGATGGAAAAAATAAACTAAACCCACTCAAGCAACCAACAGCCCCCTCAGCCTATCAAATCACAGTTTCCCCCAGAGAACCATGTCATCCCCCTGCAAGGAGACATCAGCCTGGAAAATTACCAGGTCACCCAAACCTTGCAAGAGAGACTCACAAAGGAATCATTCTAACAGTAGGTTTCAGAGTAGCAGCCGTGTTAGTCTGTATTCACAAAAAGAAAAGGAGTACTTGTGGCACCTTAGAGACTAACAAATTTATTAGAGCATAAGCTTTTGTGAGCTACAGCTCACTTCATCGGATGCATTTGGTGGAAAAAACAGAGGGGAGATTTATATACACACACAGAGAACATGAAACAATGGGTTTATCATACACACTGTAAGGAGAGTGATCACTTAAGATAAGCCATCACCAGCAGCAGGGGGGGGAAAGGAGGAAAACCTTTCATGGTGACAAGCAAGGTAGGCTAATTCCAGCAGTTAACAAGAATATCTGAGGAACAGTGGGAGGTGGGGTGGGGGGGAGAAATAACATGGGGAAATAGTTTTACTTTGTGTAATGACTCATCCATTCCCAGTCTCTATTCAAGCCTAAGTTAATTGTATCCAGTTTGCAAATTAATTCCAATTCAGCAGTCTCTCGTTGGAGTCTGTTTTTGAAGATTTTTTGTTGAAGGATAGCCACTCTTAGATCTGTAATCGAGTGACCAGAGAGATTGAAGTGTTCTCCAACTGGTTTTTGAATGTTATAATTCTTGACGTCTGATTTGTATCCATTTATTCTTTTACGTAGAGACTGTCCAGTTTGGCCAATGTACATGGCAGAGGGGCATTGCTGGCACATGATGGCATATATCACATTGGTAGATGGGCAGGTGAACGAGCCTCTGATAGTGTGGCTGATGTGATTAGGCCCTATGATGGTATCCCCTGAATAGATATGTGGACAGAGTTGGCAACAGGCTTTGTTGCAAGGATAGGTTCCTGGGTTAGTGGTTCTGTTGTGTGGTGTGAGGTTGCTGGTGAGTATTTGCTTCAGGTTGGGGGGCTGTCTGTAAGCAAGGACTGGCCTGTCTCCCAAGATCTGTGAGAGTGATGGGTCGTCCTTCAGGATAGGTTGTAGATCCTTGATGATGCGTTGGAGAGGTTTTAGTTGGGGGCTGAAGGTGATGGCTAGTGGCGTTCTGTTATTTTCTTTGTTGGGCCTGTCCTGTAGTAGGTGACTTCTGGGTACTCTTCTGGCTCTGTCAATCTGTTTCTTCACTTCAGCAGGTGGGTATTGTAGTTGTAGGAATGCATGATAGAGATCTTGTAGGTGTTTGTCTCTGTCTGAGGGGTTGGAGCAAATGCGGTTATATCGTAGAGCTTGGCTGTAGACAATGGATCGAGTGGTATGATCTGGATGAAAGCTAGAGGCATGTAGGTAGGAATAGCGGTCAGTAGGTTTCCGATATAGGGTGGTGTTTATGTGACCATCGCTTATTTGCGCCGTAGTGTCCAGGAAGTGGATCTCTTGTGTGGACTGGTCCAGGCTGAGGTTGATGGTGGGATGGAAATTGTTGAAATCATGGTGGAATTCCTCAGGGGCTTTTTTTCCATGGGTCCAGATGATGAAGATGTCATCAATGTAGCGCAAGTAGAGTACGGGCATTAGGGGACGAGAGCTGAGGAAGCGTTGTTCTAAGTCAGCCATAAAAATGTTGGCATATTGTGGGGCCATGCGGGTACCCATCGCAGTGCCGCTGATTTGAAGGTATACATTGTCCCCAAATGTGAAATAGTTATGGGTGAGGACAAAGTCACAGAGTTCAGCCACCAGGTTAGCCGTGACAGTATCAGGGATAGTGTTCCTGACGGCTTGTAGTCCATCTTTGTGTGGAATGTTGGTGTAGAGGGCTTCTACATCCATAGTGGCTAGGATGGTGTTTTTAGGAAGATCACCAATGGACTGTAGTTTCCTCAGAAAGTCAGTGGTGTCTCGAAGATAGCTGGAAGTGCTGATAACGAAGGACCTGAGGAGGGAGTCTACATAGCCAGACAATCCTGCTGTCAGGGTGCCAATGCCTGAGATGATAGGGCGTCCAGGATTTCCAGGTTTATGGATCTTGGGTAGCAGATAGAATACCCCAGGTCGGGGTTCTAGGGGTGTGTCTGTGTGGATTTGTTCTTGTGCTTTTTCAGGGAGTTTCTTGAGCAAATGCTGTAGTTTCTTCTTCTAACAGTACACATTCCCTGGGGGCAAAGCCCACCCCAATGCCAACAATGAGTAAGCAACACTTATGACCTCCATGCAAGCCTTAATTCAACTATAGCAGTTCTAACATGTTCACCTCCCTGGTATCTAATCTTCAATGAGCTTAAAATGGCCTGGAGGGCTTTGCATGCGTCTCTTGAACTGGATTCATTGTCACTCTACCAGACTATGGCCTCTTATTAAAACTAATATCCAATATTTAGCACATCCAAACATTAACTAATTAAATCCAACTATCCCTGTGGGGTGGGCATTATCCCCATTTTATAAATGGGGAACACTGAGGCACAGAAAGGTTCAATGACTTGCCCAAGCCTACCATGAGCAATAGATGATAGAGGAAAAAACCCAAGAGTCCTGATTCCTGCTTTTGGGGTTAGTTCCCTGGAAAAGTTCCCTGGGACCAACAAACCATGTCAGAAGCAGGGTATATCCTTCAGGAAGCTGGAGAGAGAATAGGAGGGCTCACCAGAGACCTAGTGAGGGGTTTCCCACCACAGAGGAGAAGGACCCACAGGAAAAAGAGCCCCACACCTTGCAGGAGAAGCCTTCCCAGACTACTGGAAGCTTGCTAAATGCATGTTCACTGCTGTCAGTGTGCTGGCCTGAAGTCATTTAAAGGGGAAATAGCATTATACCCAAAGGTGCTGGATTAAGATATTTGTAATGGAATCAGAATCATTGGGGCTTGGCCACCTTCACAGAGTTATCCTAAAGCCAGCAAAAATTGCGCAAAGATAAAATAGGAAATCGTCCCGCCTCTGAGCACTACCCCAAACCATTTACCAGCTCTGAGATGGTCCATAAGGATTCCCTACTTCTAGCTTCAGGCTGTCTGCTGCACGTCAGGACTGAGGTATGTTAGCAGAAGACCACGGGGGACTGCAGTTTAAGGGATGCTGCAGTTTAAGATGACTGAGATGCTTTGGCAAAGCTGCATGTGGGGCTCAGGACTGGAATAGTAGGAGGCTGATGTGTACTGGCAGAGCTATGTAGTGAATCTTGTCAGAACCTGCTTATGCCATGTCTGCGTTAAACACTGCTCTTTATTCCTCACTTTCATAAACAGCAAGCTGACCAACAAAGGTCAGAATGAAAACCCGACAGGATACTAAAGAAACAATTTTTCAAGGGGTTATTTTGGAGCTACCCAGCGAGAGAATGGTTAGCTAGCTCCTGCTGGGCTGCATTGTGCAACCCTTACTCACACCACAGACTTCAGTGGGGCTACTTGTACGCGCAAGTACTCCCCAGTGTGAGTAAGGGCGGCACAGTCTAGCCCACTGAGATCAGGCGCATGGAATCACAAAGCCGTAGGATTGTATCACGCAGCCATTTTGGAGATTAGAAACAGCTCAGATGAATATGGTCCAGCACCTCTCTTCTTTATTTCAGGGTGATATAAAACCCTCCCCCTTCACCCATCCCCAGGAATTGGGGAAGTAGGAGATGTCTGCTTGTATCTGTGACCCTGGCAACTCTTCACAAGCAGAGACAGCTGAGTCACTAATATTTAGAAAAATACCACAATTGACTGTATTCAGCCCTGCGGAGAACGCCTGCTGGGTATTCACAGCTAAACATCAGCAACTCAGCCATTTCTGGCAGTCTTTGTGAAGGACTGTAGATTCAATTCGATGACCTCCAACAAACCCATTTCCACTGCAAGTATCTTTTTAAAAAAAAAACATTAAATCCCTAATAGATACACTGAAACTGGAGGAGACAACTCTTCCCAGCCTCAGTGGATGTCCCAGATCACCCTACAGACCCAGTCATTTGACTTGCCTGGATGCTGTGTGCATTGCCTCTGTTATCACCATTGCCTAATGTGATTTAGTACTGTCTGTAATGCATTATTTAAACATGAGAATGTGAAAATGCAGCAGTTGGATATGAAATAGGATGCGAAATACTGCTGAAAAGCTCAAACATGCTGCATGCAGGGTTTTTATTTTTTTTAAGGACTACTTTGACAATTTATTATATCCTTGGACAATTTGTTTCTCCATTAGCCATTACAGTCTTAATTTAAAAGGCACATCAGGGAATAGCTAGATTCAGTGCTTTATATTATATATAAATTGATATATAATACAGTTGAATAGAAATCTAAATATTTATTTCCTGGATGTCTGCACTGTATAAAGTAACTTATTTACTAAAAAGTAAATACAAATCTCATTTCTAGAATTCTGTTTCTCAATTAAGATGTTATGACAATGATATGGACAATATTTGCTGATGCCACCATAATCAAATCAATTAACACCTCATTTACACCTTACAATTGCTTCTTATGCTATACAGGAGAATTCTAACTCAGCTTCTAAATGGACCAATTGTTTGGACACCCTTCTGTCTCTGCAGAGATTTCATTGAGACCAACACATTTGCTTTGATAAATTTGTTTTTAGTGCATGCGGCTCCCTGTTTATCTAATCTAGCAAAACCTGACCAACTACCAACCCTTTAATCTTCCTCACACAACATTACAGAATAGAAGAGAAACAGTACAGCACTAGTTCACCAAGAAGACTTCCCAGAGAAATGTTTAGCAAACAAAGTTTGTCAAGAATATAGCCCATTATGTGAGTTACCAAAAGATATTAATTCAATGACAACAAAATGATCTGTGATACAAGTTGTGATGAGACTGACTATTATACATAAGATATGTAAGACATACTAACTAGGTGGATACATAGAGGAAACTTTTTAACACATATAGTGTAAATTGGAATGTGGAACAGAGACACTGCATGGAGTGTAGTCCTGATTTCCCCCCCCCCCAACATTCCCTGCTGAGCACTGCCACAATTAATCAAGGTTTCTAGGTTTTAGTTAATTGCTGGACCCCAATAAATTGGTTTGTACTGGCTTTGGTCCAGGCCTGATAATTTCACAGCCTTGAGTTTGGAAACTGCTGCACGTTCACACAGGAGCTGGCAAAGAGGGAGCTGGGATAGAAAGAATAAAAGAAACTCTTGTTGTGCTAGGTTCCATTAATACTGAAAAAGCCAGTCCACCAGTGACTATGTCCTTTGCTGTTTATTTTCTCCACATATCTTATAATGTTTTTTATGATGAAAGAAAAACTCCTTTATTTTAAACTCTCTCTGTAGATAGTTGTTCTCAAATGGGGTGCCTCGGATATCAAAAGCTCTCTCACACCAGCAAGTCTCTGTGCAAGAGTTACATATGGTGTTGTCAGATTTCGCTCAGAGAGACAAGATTAGCAGCATTAATCATGGTTTTATAAAAGCATATTTAAATTGCAATTCAGGGCCCTATTCAGTGCTCCTTACTAACTCAGTTTTGCTTGAGAAAGATGAACTGGATAGGGCTCTTCAGCTGCAAAGAGACCCCAGTCAGCAACTACTTCTATATCATAGCATAATTCTGTGCACTCTTAAGCCGAAAGGCTAGTCAAGGCAACCTATTAGTCATGTTTTGCACCTGGGGAGGTGAGTAGCTAATTGGCCCCCAGCCAGAGGGCACAAGTTAAATAATAAGTACACTAAAGGTACTCCATTGGTCGGAGAAATAGCAAAGGAGACAGGTCTCTCTGGCTGACTACAGGAGCAGCCCACTACAGGGTCAGGATCCTAAGGAGGGCAGTCAGGGCCAAGGATCAAAGCAGGGCCAAACCTGAGGCTAGGAGTAGCCAAGGAGTTCATAGTCAGTTTCAAGCCAGAGTCAATACCACGGGTCAGAGTCTAAGTCACAAGGCAAAGTCCAAAACAAGCCACAAGTTCAAGAACACAGTCACAGCAACTGTAGGAAACCAACACTGTTATCTAGACACTTCCTAGAATGCCCCTTGGGTTTATATAGGGCAGAGAGCCAACCAGGAGGCCTGGGGCTGCTGCCTGTCAAACTCTTGAGGCAGAACTTCCTATGGTCTGTGTCCACAGTGGGTCATAAGAAGTGGAGCATAGACTATTAATGGCTGCTGCTGGGTGGCAGTCTGGGGATTTTAACTACCTAGTAGTTCAACAGGCCTGGGTTCTAGACCCATAGAGCATTACATACAGGGGTAATGTAGGCTCCCGCTAGAGAAGCTATAAGATACAGTATGTAAGTAGAGACGAAAAGTAGCCTCAGAGGGGAGGAGAAGTGTTCAGTTTTGTTTGAACTTGTTTACAATACCCCATAAAGGGTGTGAATTTAGGTGACTTAGCCAGAGGGCTGGGCTACAGAAGATAGAGGCAACATCCTGCACCATGCGAGGGGGCACTCAGAGACCCACCACACTGCTTTTCAGATAGGTGGCCAGATCCTCAGCTGGTGAACATTGCTGTAGTTCCATTGAAGTGAATTCTGATTTACAATAGCTCAGTATCTAATCCATAATCTCAACTGTAAGGAAGAACTTTTATTGAGTTCACATGAGCTTGCCATTTTCTGCCTTTTTTGGTCAGATGACAGCAGCATTGAAAAGAACCAGTATAAAAAAGCTCATTCCAGAATTTAAATGGACCTTCAAGGAAGGTTTTATGCCACTTTTAACAGTACATTCTGAAAATATAATATAATTATGCAGGCACTATTAGACATATAGTATTATAGTTTTGTATACATTTTCTGTGTACAAGAGCCATATACCACATGAAATCAGTTGATTATAAAAATATATATATGGGAATCATATACTGTGACTTGGAAAGGTCCATTTTAACTCCTTCAAACATTCATCACATGATATCCACTGGAGATCCAAACCAGCATTTTCAAGTGGCCTAAGATTTAGGCACCTAACTTCCAATAACTTTCAACAAAAATTTAACAAATAATGAAAAATATTTATGATTAATTATGATTTGAGAGAAATACAAGTCAACATCCTGACATTACTGGGAAATGTATCACAAAAGTAAGTTCAGTGGATGAACAACCAAAGAAGATAAACTGGAGATCAAAGATTTCTGTCAGAGAGCAAGATGCAGTATGGAGAGTAAGATACATCCTATCCAGAATTAGACCAGGTATAAATTCAACCATTTGGTTTTCAGAAAAGGACATGAACTTGAGAGGGGAAAAAGCAAGGACATTCTAAAATTGTCCCAAGGATCAACCCTCATAGTTACAGAATTTCTATGTAAACAGGAAACCTAACGCTCTCAGGAACTTTTGGAAATTCTAGCTAAAATTCCTTCCTCATCTTGGTTATATCACTGCAAAAGCCCTCATTAGCGTTTTGACTTCCATGGACTGCTAGATATGATGCTGATGCTCACTTGACTCTAAAGCTACTGTTTATGCAGCTCTTATTTCACATGAGAAATCCTGACACATACAAATTGGCCCATTGACAATATATGGGATTATTTTCATGAGAAAGGGTTGTAGGATTAGGCCCACAATTATGTCCAGGATACTACGGTGATGGGCACCTTATAAATGTCGTAAATAGATTAGATTAGAGGGCAGATACAGATGAACACTTTGCAATCAAGGCATATCCAGGATGGCATTCCTCACACTCACTTCTTCTCAGCAATGGCCTGTATATCTCTCATATGCAAGACTGGTCTCAGCTCTGGTTGGCAGAACATCGTTTGCAGTATGATGATTTTTAAAGGTTTCAGAGTAGCAGCCGTGTTAGTCTGTATCTGCAAAAAGAAAAGAAAGACTTGTGGCACCTTAGAGACTAACAAATTTATTTGAGCATAAGATTTTGTGAGTTACAGCTCACTTCATCCTTACATTTCTCCTGCATTCTTTTTTTTGTCACAATTTGCTTTACATTTCCGTGACTGTTGGAGGGTTTCATGGATCACTAAGTAAAGGTCAATCTGCAATTTTATTTTTGATTTAGGAATGTATTTTATTTGCATTTTAGAGATATTAAAATATTTCCAACCATTATCACATCTCAGACACTGATGCCTTTTCTTCAGGGCAGGGAAGCTGCTCAGCTGAGACTTCAAGTTTTATGTTGTGTTTATTAAAATTACTTTGCACTTTGTTTCTCTCATCCAAGAATCTCAAAGCATTTTGCAATTGTTAATTTTCTAAGTTTCACAATAGCCCTGTTAGATAAATATTTTAATTACCAATGACAAAGATAGGGGGTAGAATCCTAGCCATTGACGTCCACCGGCCAGGATTTCACACAGGTAACTAAGGCAGAGAGTGGTGTATTGACTGATGTGCCCAAAGACCATCAGTGAGTGAACAGCACAGCAGAGAATCCAGACTTCCAGTCTTCTTTTGTAATCACAAAATAATGTTCCATCCTCGACCTTTTTTTGTTTAGCATATAGTGCTCATAAAAAATGCTGGACAGACAACCACGCTTGTGTTTCCATTATGAATCCCGGTGTCAGGGGTTGATCATACCCATAAAAATTCACTCAGGGCTAAAAATAGCATTATAAAATCTGGGGAATATTCTTGCATCTGGGGAATATTCTGTAATAAATTTTCAAAACACTTAGTTCAAGTTATAGGCATGACAAATATTTCTTTAAAAAAAAACACCCATAGGAGTTTGCTAATTTAAAAGCTTCCTTTCACACTTGTATAATTTTGCAGATTCCTAGACCTGACCACAGGCTAACCATCCCTCTAAATCTAAGTGACTGAGATAATATTTGGTATTAAGAAAACTCCATAAATAGGTATCCGTATATTTGAGTATGCATGCTTCTCTTGTTCTCCTTTTATTACCACAAGAACTGAGACATTAGACATAACAGAGTATTGCTAAGCATCTTAGCTGCATCCACAACACAAGGAAATGGTCTCTCTAATTGTAAGTTTCACAGGGTTTTAGCTATACAAGTCCCATTATCTTTAATGAGAGTCATGTGGCTAAATCTCTGAGCTTTTTAAAACTTTAAAGCAACCTTGTAACTTTAAGACCCATCCCTGGGGGAGCATGGGGAGATATTCTGTTTCAAGCACAAATCCTTCCTCCCCAAACTCCAGAGCATGTCGCATCGCAGGTTCAGCCAGTCAATTCTGCTGGTGGTGTGTAAGGTGGCAAACACCTGCCCAGCGCCTTCTCTCCTTTGGGGTGTTCTGTGTCCCAGGGGTGCTAAATCCCTATGCGTTGGGAAGTACAGGAACTGCAATTGCACCCTACTTCCTGGGCACAGAGCAAAGGAGAGTCTTTTTGTTTGCACTGAATCTGAGTACTGTATTGCAGTCCATAAGGTATGTGATATGTAATGTTCACAGACTCTTTAATATCGGGCCATATCAGATGCAATGCACAATACAGGGCACAATGGGAATTTAATAGAAAATACTAACTTTGGCATAGATTTTCTTGAACTATTCACTAGAACCAAATAAAGAATTCCATCTCTGCTAAAGAATTCTACAAGACAGTTCCAAAAACCTATTGAAAGAATCTCACTGGCTATTACACTATATACACATATAGAGTAATACCTATAGAAATCCTATTAGTTTCATGCCTATTAAATTCTATTGGACTTTGCCATAAGAACAGATAGTGGAAAGGGCATTGCAGACATAGTCAAAAGAAAGCTCAACAATACATTTTTATTTTTACTATATGTTAATTTCTATAGGTTTCAGAGTAGCAGCCGTGTTAGTCTGTATTCGCAAAAAGAAAAGGAGTACTTGTGGCACCTTAGAGACTAACAAATTTAATAAATTTGTTCGTCTCTAAGGTGCCACAAGTACTCCTTTTAATTTCTATAGAGTTCCTTTTTTTCAATTACAAATTATGGATAGGCCTCTTCAAAAAGTTACCTAACTCCCTCTGAAAGTCAATGGGATCTGGATGTCAAACTCCTTCAGGCAGTTTTGAAAATCCCTCATACAGACATATTATATGTAAAGGTAAATTAATCCACCATCAAAATGCAACTAGTTCTGTGGCAGAACACAGTTTCAAAATAGATCAGCTTCAGTAACAGAACAGTGTAGAGACCTGGCATGGAAAATAATTCCTTATACAACTCTAGCAATATGGGAATTCAGGAAAATAAGCTAAACAATATTATACTGAAATTCAGCCAGGACACCATGTCAGTTGCCCCTGCTCTTCCAGAGAAATGCCTGGGGATCTTTAATCACCACCACTGCTCAGGAAACCTTTAATATCTCATCTGAAAGACGGCACCTTAGCAGCATAGCTCCTCCTGACACCATGCAGGGAAATGGTTCAATTCTGACTCAGAGGGAAAACTGACATCAACACCACTTCCCACAGCACCATGATTTTTTTTTCACAGAATATAAGGACAGAAGGAATCATGATGACCGTCTAGCCTGACCTCCTTCATAACACATGCCATGAAACTTCAGTTTGTTATTCCTGCATCAAATCAAAGCCAACAATATCTGGTTTAACTAGAGCATCTCTTCAGAAAGGAATCCAATATTGATTTAAAGACTTCAAGTGATGGAGAATCCACCATGTCTCTTGTTAGGCTTTTCCAGTGTTAATTATTCTCACTTAACAATTCATTCTTTATTTCACTTGAATGTATCTGGCTTCAGTGTCTAACCATTGGACCTTGTTATGCCTGTGTCTGCTACGTTTCCTGGAGGCCTCCAGGTCTGTTCCTGCTTAGCTTGTCAGATTAAGGCCACATCATCTGAAATGGGAAGGCAGGAGGATTTGCAAGTGGCCACACATCTGACTGGCTCCCCACTTGCCAAAAGTATAAGAACATAAGAATGGCCCTACTGTGTCAGACCAAGGGTCCATCTAGTCCAGTATCCTGTCTTCCGACAGTGGCCAATGCCAGGTGCCCCAGAGGGAATGAACAAAACAGGTAATCATCAAGTGATCCATCCCCTGTTGCCCATTCCCAGCTTCTGGCAAACAGAGACTAGGGTATCCCCTGGGAAGGCTCTGTCCAATACTCACTGAAGTCAGTGGAAGATTTTAGTTAACTAGACTTTGGATTAAGCGCTGAGTTCAGAGGTCATAGGTGGTTGGCTCAGAAGCCAGGGCCTGAGTGCATACAGGGGAGTTGTTCACCCACTACATTAAACTTGTCTTGTAGACCAGAGCCATGCTACCAGACCAGGCAAAATGTTCCAAGGCCCAAACCCCTTAGGTGTTGCACACCCTTATCTCAGAACTTTAGGCTCCAATCTTGCAATGATTTATACACATGCTTAAGTTTATCCAAAACGAGTAGTTCTGTTGATAAGTCTTTGCAGGATCAGTGCCTAAATTAGTAGGATTCCCTGCCCACCCATGAGATTTAGGATCATGTTCCTGATAGAATCCTGGCATTTGTTTTTCTCCGCAAGCACATTTCTTCCTCTGCCTGTAACTCACCCATTCCAAGAGAAGTGCTGGCAGTCATTCTGCAGCAGTGGTTTCCACCTTCGTTACTGAGATCTCCTCATAATCAGTGAAGTTTTCTTCCTATAGGAATATGTGTGTGAGGTCAATACATTTTACACCCAAAATCTAGACTGATATGTAACGGGGGGCATTGTGTTTGCACACACTAAAATCTTTTCAAAATGTTTATCTTCAGAGCATGGGGGGTTTATACTAAGAGTTGTAAAATCATATTAGTACACAGCCCCAGTTACTTATTGAGCTGGAAAACAGCCATGAGGTATCTAATTCTTCCCCCTGCTAATGCAAGATTGTTCCATAAACTCTGTGTCTAGTGTTTTATCTTGTCTAGTATTACAATAGATGGAATAAAAGTTGCACTCGGTTTTCAATTTTATGGGATTTACTGAAGTCCAGGGAGACTTGTGACCTCTCAGCAGTATTAGACTCCCAAATACCCTTATACAAAACTAAGGGGAAATAGGCTGTAATTTGTTTCCCTACATGATGTCTTTTCATACCTCACCCTTTCTCTCAGATCATTTGTCAAGGGTTTGCTGATCTCTTCTTATTAGTTAAAGGGGCTACAACAAGACGAACAAGAATGTTTGACCAAGCATGTAATGTCATGAGTCATGGGTTTAATTTAGTTCCAACAGATTTTCAGTATGACCTTGAAACCTTCTAACACAATAAACCTGACCAGGCCATGAGTATCAGAAAAGGGTGCCCGACAAATCCTAACAAACAATAACTTAATCAGTCCAGCAACGATCTGCGTGCGCTCCGTGGGTGTGGAAAGCCTGTTACAGAGCCAGCTTGGTTTACATTTCTACCTCTAAGAGAACTGAGCAGAACTGAAAGCTTTGCCTTACGGGGAAGCCCTATACAATTTGTTAGAAAATGGGAACCTTGCTATGGTTTTTAATTTTTAAACCATCCTATAGAATGTATTAGTGAAGTCTAGTGCTGTGATTGAATTCTATATGCTTACAACCCCTCACCCCCACCCCCAGACAGGATCCCATTCTCTATTAAATCTAAGTGCATAGAGCAATTTCTACAGACATTTAATAGGTTTCTGTTAAACTTTGACCATTGCCAGTTGCTGCCTAAAGATAGGCAGAATTTGTTTTCCCTTTTCTGGAAATGAAGGTATCGGGCATTTAAAGCTGAACCATCCTGTCCTGTGGCTCACCGTCCCCTGCAAGCTTGTGAATGGGCGGGGGGGGGACACTAGTCCCACGATCTGGGCGAGCGGCCCCTTTAAGCTCAGGGTGAAGTTTACTTGAGTAGAGAGGATCTTTTGAAGCTTCCTTGCACAGAGGGAGGGAGGGGAGAGGCTCTAAGATCCCTGCCATGGAAAGAGCTCGTTTTCCTGCCTCCCTCAGACAGCCCCGCCCCCACCCCCCAAATCAAACAAACTCCACCCCAAACTTTTGTCAATCACCACTTGTGTGCCAGGCAGAAGCGAGGGGGGGTGCAGAGAAAGGAGAGGGTGGGAGGGGAAGGCGGATCCCCGGGGCTCTGGCTACATTCCTGCTCCTGCAGGCAGCAGCCCCGCTGCCGGCGGCTCTGCGGGGGTGCAGGGCAGGATTCATTTAAGAGCATCCTCGGAGGCGCTGGGTCCAGCTCTAGCTCACCGGGCTCCCGGCTTTCGGCCCTTCACAGAGCAGCTGCAAGAGGAAGGAAAGTAGGTGGCAGAGGCCCCTCGTCTCTCTCTTCTCCCCCCCCCCCACCCCCCCCCCCCAGCAGGGCAACATCAGACCCTGGGCAGCTCTTCCCCTGGACTCTCCATCAGCTCTTGGCTTGTCCCCCCCTCCCACCCCTCATTTGGGGGGACGGGGGGGTTATAGGACCCAGAACTCCCCATCGCCACCGAGTGAAGCGGGGGGCCCGATGGCACCGGGGCTGTTTCTGAGTCACGGGGGGTGAGATCCCTGCCTCTCCGCCCCCTCCAGCCCAGCCAGAGCCCCCTCGCCTATTTCCAGGGGGAGCCACTTGAGCCTCCAGCGGCTGCTGCTGAAACTGACCAGCCCTCCGGCTTCTGCCTCCTGAGCAGGTTTGTTCCCGTCTCTGGCCTCCGCCCCGCAGCCAGGCGGGGGCCGTGGCGGGGGGCGGGAGGGGGGGGGGCGTTCAGGCGGCCGCAGGAGAATGGCTGGACTGAGGGAGAGCAGGGCGCTGTGGCTGGACCGACGCACCTACCGGCGCCCGCGGGTCCTCTCCGAACCCAAGCCCCGTTTGGGATCCCCCCACCTGGCTCCTCGCCGCTGATGCGAGGACCGGCTCGCTGGCCGCTTGGCCGGGGGCTGCGGCTCCGGTCTCCCGGCGGTGACATGCCCTCCGCTTTCCCCCTTTTCCGCCCGCCCCAGGGGGCTGGCTTCCCTGTGTCCCTGAGCCGGGCTGGATGGGGCTCACCGGCTAGGGGACTCGGCAAGCCGCCCCCCCCCCCCCTCTGCCCCAGGTGACCCCGCTACAGTTAGTCTTTGAACTCAACTTTCGTCCCGCTTGTGGGTGGGGGGCTGAGACCTCGGCGAACCGATACACAGTGTCCCATAGGAGTAATACGGGCTGTAACCATTAAAAGCCAGCACTCTGGCCAGGGCTGCATCAAACTAGCTTTTATTAAAATTGGCTGCCCTTGTAAGAAAACAAGCCTAATGCAGTGCCTAGGAAATCTCCCCCCCCCCCCCCCACCGTACTTTGTTGATGAGAAAACAACAATGTATGTTCTTAGTGGTACATTTTTATGTTACAAAAGGACAGCAAGCCCCTCCACCCGTGACTGACATTTCTTAAACGAATGTGCTCATTTCTTGCCATTTACATCTTGTGCTCACCCACTAGATGAAACTTCTGGGAGAAAGTTTAGCTGAAGATAGTTGGTGTCTAGTTGCCTGTGATGACATTGGTCATGGCACTGATCTTTAAAAATGTATTCAAATTTTCTTTGAACATTGCTGCTTCGTTTTAATAATATAAAGTGTGGACCCATGCTCTGTCATTTTTAGCTGTTAAATAGGATTTATTGGAAATCAAAAGACATGAAAATAGGTCTTTGCTTACTGCCTTGTTTCAGTCCTAGGTAATGCTAATTAACAATGGGGTTCTCACTGATGAATACCAATAATGGATAATAAAAAGGTTAATTTTAATAGCAATTAATTAGCTCAGCATATTTTCAACTGAGGCTATTGCTCAAAAATAAAGGGAATATGTTTATTGCTAAAAGTATCTGTACTTGGGTTTATTGTAACACTGAGTTTGAAATTAAAGAGATTAAAAATCCATCTAATTTCCATTATTAATTCCTCTATTTCATTGTACTATTTAACATTCCTTTAAGCAAGCTGGGGTTGAAAGAAATGACATTTTGAAATGGAAGCATTTCTGAGTTCTTTCCAGTCTAGCTAACAATCAAAGTGCTCCCAAGACTCCAAGAGGAGTAATGGTGCTCCATTTACAAATATTTTTTGCTCAAACAACCAGACAGCAGCCAAAAAAAGTCAGAGTATTTAAAATGCCCACATTTTGTCAGTTCTAGTGATCTAAGGCATGCTACTGTTGCTCTGAATTCTGGCATGTTATACTGAGACTAAATTGCAATTTTTTTCATTTTAAACAAGTTTTTTTTAAAGTATTTGTCTTAGAAAATGTCCTATGAGATCTGAACACATTGAGGGGAAAAATGATAATGAACTTTTATTCCTAAAATGAAATTTTATTTCTTGTTCCCAAGAAGAACTTTAAATTCTATTTTGCTATTGTGTAAAGAGCACCCTTTAAAAGTTACATTATGCTTTTGAATATTCTCAGATGCATTTTAAATTATTTAGAATGAGGCTATACAGTACCAGCCAGAGGTCAATGATGAGTAGACAGAGTGGTTGTACTGTTTTGAATGGGGAGGGTAGCTGGTCATGCTTCTGGTGTTGTTTTGGGGACTGGGAGTGGAAGAAATAGCATAAGAGAGAAAAACATACATAATAGATCAAATCATCCATATTATCAGCCCCTTGTTATAGAATCCCGAGTCAGAAAGAATAGATGTTTAAAAAGTGTTATTGATCAGTACATGACTTAAAATGATTACTTTGTAGCTTGTATAAGCATTTTGTTTAGTTTCTTTAAGGAGAATTTGAAAAACAGTATTTTAAGATGAACTTGGATTGTTTTTTCTCAGTGCTTCTCCATTCCTCTAAATTGTCCTTAATTTTTTAATTTACATGTATAGTAAATATTTCTGCTTTGAAAATGCATCACTGAAACCTTGTGAAATCTGGGTCCAGCATTCAATTTTTGATAAGTCATCTGAAGATAACTTATCTAAAGAGGTCAAATGACTTGAACATATTTTTAAAAGTTTATATAATTGTTTAAATCGCCAATAGTGAATTATTTTTCAAACTTTCATAAGGAAAACCAAGACTGAGATTGTTTAAAAAAACCCACATGAATAATGCTGTAAATTATTCCCAGCCATCCTTTTAATGGGACAATAATTTTCTTTATTATGGTTCACATGTTTATTAATTTATTGTTCCAGATTGGATTTAAAAAAAAAAGTCCCATGTTAATTACAATTTGATCAGTTTCCTCTTTTCACTCTAAAGGAGACTGACTGTCTTGAAAAAGTCAGACAAAAGGCAAATAGAATTTGCATTCTAGCACCAGGAGTGCAGCTTTCAGGGCCAGGCATACTTGATGACTATGCTCCATGCTAACAGGGTGTTGATATTAAAGAGCTGCCTGAATAAAGACTGGCATGTCATTTGCATATTGTACCTTCAGCATAAAACTGCAGAATGCAGGGGTTATTAAAACAGGTTTCAAGGTAATGGTGAGAGTTAACTCCTGAACAATCAATTTTATGGAGTCCCAAAATAAGAGGAGATGGGGGATGAATTAATTAGAGGTGAAATCCTGAACCTACTGAAATAAATGGGAATGCACATTAAAGGGTTAACATATATTCAAGGTTCAGATTACTCTTACCATGGCAAAGCTGAGGCATTACAACCAACATTCATACTTCCTTCTTTACATACAAAAGATCTGATTCTGTCCATGGAAAAGCTTCTAAACAAACTTCTCTTGTGAAAGAGGGTTTTAAGTATTTAGACTGCTTACACTTTGCAAGTTCTTTGCTTTGCAATCAGAGAAGGACTTCATAAGATATAATACCCACTTTTCACCTTTTATGAATGTGATCCCTTTTCCAAAAATGAAGCAATTTAATCTCAAGCCTAAAATGTTTCCACTAAACAAAGATCTGTACAGACTTTTTTTGCTGTTGTTTTGTTTTGTCTTGTCTTGTTTTCTGGCAGCTGTCGATTTTTACATGTTGGTTGAAATCATATTGGAGACCTTCATCTTAAGTAGTCCCAGAGGATTTCAGTCTTAAGTCTTTTCACATTTTCTTCCCAGCAGCTCAACATTCTGCCCTTTGAAGGATTTTTCTTTCCTTTTTGCTGGCAAAGATGAGGAAAAAATGGAGACTGGAGGACTTTCGATTTATCTTTTCCTGTGTGCTCTGGCTCCTTTTCATAGATGGAGGTAAATCGGAACAAGTAAAACGTAAGTAAACTTCAAAAGAATAATGCATCTATCATATTAAACTAAATGTGTGTTTTCCTGTTGTCTATCAATTGTGTGTGTCAAATAAAATTTTTATATGTAATAGAACTTTAACAATGGTTTTGCATTAAAATGAGCCTAACACAGAAAAAATGTGTCTGCTTGTTTTCATTTAGTAAAATCAAATAAAAATAAATTGTGGTCTATTTCCCTAAAACTGTACAGTTTTCATCACATCATAAAGAACATAACACACCAAGCTGCCAGATCTGTTTTACTTCAAATGTCCTGCATACAGAGTGTGCTTAATTGCATTTCAATGACCTCTATAAACATCTGACAGATTATCTGGATTTTGTCCCATCCATAAGTCTATTGTGCTGAGGTTTTCAGCTAGTGTAAACCTCCTCCAAGGCAGATCTGTTGTGTTCCAAAAACCGAATATGAACGGGGTTAGAGATGAAATAGTCTTTGAGAAAATTAAGGATCCAGGCTCTATCAAAAACTTGGTGCGATATATTGAAAGGACCATAAACAAGACAAAGGAAATATTTCTAGAAATCCAATGATCCATGGGAGATGTTAACACATTTCAGAAAGAGTGACTGACAGCAGAAGGAGTAACTAACAGCACACTCCAGTATCTATAGGAAGACTATGGTCTTGCTAGGAGACACCTAGTGCCTTTCTCTACCTGCACGTGCAGCTCTTTTGGCCTGTGTCTGAGCTCAGTGCTTGCACTTCAAGGAGTAGTCACAGACAGAGTGTCAAATCTTTCAAACCCAGCTTCTTGTCCTAAGCAAGGGGATGCAGCAAAAAATAAACTGAATTGGTCCAAAGAAGGCATTCTCTGCTCTCCTGAGCTTATTCACAAGAAAGAACTGTGCAAATTAGCCTTGCCCAGAGCAGAGAATGCCCAGGAAAATTCAACAACTTCCAGTTGCAACTTCAGCTCATTACTTTTTCGGACACTAAGCGTCATTCACCATGCAGCTGTCTGAAGTGAAAGCAGATCACTTTACACATGCTACCAGTAATCCCTACATCTTGCTACCTGCTTTTAGCAGACTGCATGCTAAGGACATTCCACTCTCATTCTAAACATTTGGGAGACAAGTATTTGTGTGTTGTTACAAGATGTGTTTTTAAGAAGGGTGATAATTTATCATGAGGCTTGACATTAACATTTACCAAAGCAGCATCACATAAGTAGATAGCTAAATTATACCCGTTGTGTTTGCTGTTAGTTTCAAGTGGAAAACTATACTTGTAAAATTAGAGGCCTTTGCTGAGAAATAGGCCTCTAAAGATATCCTGCACACTGCTGCATAGATAAGATCAAGACAGTATCAAATAACATGACATGCTCCTGTTTGATCTGGTTCTTAAACTATGGAAATATAGAACATGCACATTTCCTCATTCTGTCCTTCAACACTTCTGCTGTCCTGAGCAGAGACTGCTGCCATGCCTTTGAGATGGGAACATTTTATTTACTATGAATTAGGCTGAGGGACTAAGCGCTTTCATTTGTGACTTACAAAAGGATTTGAACCCAAGTCTCTAGGATGTGAAAGGCTAGTGAATCAACCCAGTCTGAAACCTACCACATCGGAAACCTGGTGGGTTTCTTGGCTAGAAACTGGTATCCAATATGAAGGCATTCATTTTTAAATTGGGATCTCAAAGAAAAGGAAAAAGTAGAATTCTTTACGAACTTCTTTGCACTTTAAACAAACACAGCTACCTGAGGTTTACATAGAGTCCTAATTGAGATACTAGAGCTACCACTGCTTTCCTGCATTGAAAGGGATTATTAATTCATAGCTCTTTCTATTCCATATTATTTTAACAGATTCAGAGACATACTGTGTGTTTCAAGATAAGAAGTACCGTGTAGGAGAAAGATGGCATCCCTACCTAGAACCCTATGGACTCGTTTACTGTGTTAACTGTCTTTGCTCAGAGGTAGGTCAATTCAGATTTAGCTCTTGTGACTCCTTGTATGTTCTTAACTGAGTACAAGTCCTTACATTGCATTTACATGGCAGTGGGGCCCAATCCTGCTCTCCTATAGTGTCCAGATCCCATTGGCTTCCACAGCAACTGCAGAGCGAAAAGGTATTCCACAGCTGGGATCCCCTGCCTCAACAGAGAAGGGTAATATTGGCAAAAATACATAGATCATGCATGCCTTTTACAGTGATGGAACAGGCAAGAGACTCCTTAACTAGGCATCAGCCTTACATATTCTTTGCATTAAATCTTGACTAATATTAATCCTCCATCCACATATGGTCCTCACCGTTTTGGATGGAAGATTAGACTGAACCCAAGATTGTGTTGAGATCTAAATGCAACACCAACCTCTCCAATAAGGCATTCCCACAGTAAGGAAATCTCCTCCCTCAGAGCACTGGGGGAATTAGGCTGGGATGCCACAACTTATAAAAATCTAGGAAAAGGCAGGGAGAATGAAGGAGGAGAAAAGAAGAGGTTGGGGAGTTGGGAGAATTGGCTTTGACATGAAAGGATGAGCCCTTCTGGGCATGATTAGGCTCCCTTCATTTGGTGATTGATGTTTAGATACCACAGTGATAGACCCCTTAGCAACATGACAGATAGCTGGGGTGGGGGAGAGGAGTATATCAGAGGGCAGAATTTGTCCCTTAAAGTGCTTTATAGTCATTTTAAAACACAAAACCCACCATGGTTCAGGGATTTGAATCACTACCATGTGACACTCCAGATGTTATGTTTGGTCTGCTATCTTTAGTGCTCAAATTCTTTTTGACCATTTATCCCCCTGCAAGTATAAAACACTGGACCCTGTGCAGCACTTATCCTAAAGAATCTGCTACTTCACTTTCATGCACACATACAAACAGTAGCACACAAGCTTGGCAGTGGTGCATATCTTCTCCTTCTGCTGCTCAGAAATATACCGAAAAGGGGGGAAAGTCTCTTTTTTAAAGTTATAGGGTTTCAGGGCATGATCAGGTCCCCTTCAGTTGGTGATTGATGTTTAAATACCACAGTGATAGACCCCTTGGCAACATGACAGCTTGGGGGGCATATCGGAGGGCAGAATTTCTCCCTGAGTGCTCTACAAGGACTATACAGAAAACCCACCATGATTCAGGGATTTGAATCACTAACACATGTAACACTCCAGAGTTTTAAAGTTATGAGGATTTTCCATTCACTTTTGCTAACCCTCCATGAACGTTTAAAAATCCTTCTGAATCAATGAATTGTAAAATGCTCATTAAACTGCTTAAAGGGTGGTGCCCGATTGTGGGGATTGGGGGAAATTAATTTGAGACTTTAGGTGTCTGAAGAGAAATCATCAATCAGTGATTTTTAGAAAGAAATTAGACAAGCTGGAGGAAAAGGAAATCATGTGGAATGCAAACAGCATATGAGCCTCATAGGTATTAACATTAAAGGAGAACTGCCATGTTCCATGCAAACCCATTCATCATAAGATGCATGTGGGGAAAATCCTGTTTCCACAACCACACATGGATTGAATGACAACAGAACTTGTGCAAAGGGATATGGGAGGGTGGAAGTAGGCTAGAAGACCATGTCCACTCTATGAAGGAGGCTACGCACAATCTTTCATGAGGCTGTTACAACATTCCATGACATAGAGGGCAGCTGTACCACCAAGCAGAGCCCAGAAGTGGCTCCCTGCATCTTAGTGGATCCAGGACTACATGGATCCACCAGCCAATTTCCTCCTCCCCCTCTTTGCAGAGATGCAAAAGTAGCTGTCGAGTGGAAGCTCAGCCACTCTGCAGCCTGGACGGGAGGATTTCCTGTGGACATCCCCAGTGCTCATCCATTTACTCCAGCTTCATGCTTGGACAAAGATTTAGCTCAAAGAAATGCTACCTGAATGTTGACCTATAGTGAGAAGGCTCTTATTTTAAGAGGGAAAGTACAGCAGTAAATTAATAGTAATTGGTATTTCATGTGTTACAGTGATTGCATGTTCCTGTTTAAAAGTAAAAGCTTACGGGTTCAAAGTAAAGCAGAGTACCTAAAGAGAACTCATTATCTCCCACAAGGCAGGGACAGGTAGAGTTAGAATTGCACAGAGACTGTTAGGTTCAGTTAAGCGAAGTGTTTATAAACTGCCAGATCATTATTCTACTCTGAAAAGTGACTCTATAAACAGGGCACCTTCTTACTCAATAGAGCTGCTCCCTGTGTGTGTGTTCAGAGTTAAATCAGCAGCCGTCAGTGTCTAAAAAGTGTACTACTTTTTAAGCAGTGCAGACACAGCTAAGAAAGAGGGAGCCGAATTTTATTATTCCTTGTTTATCATAATCAGAATTGCTTACTACGTTCTAATCAGTTACAACAGTGTAAACCCACTGAAGGCAATAGCGTCGCTGAGGATAGCACTTGGCCTGCGAAACATATTATGTTAATGATGCACAAGAAGGAAAGAATCTAGCTTGGTTTTCAGAGCTCAGGTTGAGTTTGCATGGCTGGTAATTCAAAAAAAAAAAAACCCACCATTTTGGGTCAATTTTTTGTTGATGTAAATAGGCAAAACGCTCCATTGAAGCCAATGGAGGTAGGCCCATCTACATCAGGAGAGAATTTAACATTTATACTGCAGCAATGCCTCTGAACCAATCGGTGTGGGGTCCCATCATGCAAGGCACTGTGCAGACCTATAGTAAAATGACAGTCGCTGTGCCCTAAAGAGTTTACAACAAAAAGACTGGCCTGTTTTTTGCAACCCCAGCACATCCAATCTGGAATTATTGAGACACAAAGTTTTAGAGTCATTTTTCAGAGTGGAATTGCACTTTATGATGATGACAAGGAATGCTTCTGTATAGTGATGGGACTATATCAAGGCATTCTAATGCATGTGTTGGAGCCCAATCGAATGGAAACTGATTGGCTGGACCAGTCTCATAGTATTCTGATGGCCCATGTGAAGTTTAAATGGATTTATTTCACACTACACCAGAAACTACAATCATTCATAAACATAGCACAGCATCAATGTTCATGTTGAAGAGTCTTTCTTATTTACAAACATTAACAGCTTTCATAGCTAAATTAAGGGTATGAATTAGGGATGGGAAGTGGAAATCTAAAATAGATAGTATTTTCTTGTGTAACGTGGATAGTCTTTTCTGGTATAACATAGATGATTTATAGACATTGGAGACTGAATATTCCCTGTGCTTTAATTTTAAATCAAACCTAGATATGGTCAAACAGAATATTACATTAATTATGAATAATGAACCCTATTCCCAAATCCTGCTCATATTTCTTAGAAAAATAACTATTTACCAACTGATTTTCTTTGCCTATTGGGAAATCAATACAATGAGAACAGAGGACTCTCTGCAGATTTAGTGGAAGAATTAAAAATTACAGCCTCTATGATCTCTTTGGCTCTCAAATGAATCCTCAATAGGAGGTGCCTCAGAGACCTATCATTCATCATATATTCCTTCGCCTTGGAAAAGCGGTTTCTAATTATAATTTGGCTCAAAAGACACTTGAATACACAAATGAAAATTGTTGAGATCCCATTTCTAGATGCTTCCTTTGATTTGAAACAATCTATGCTATTTTGTGGATTTATTCCACATTCTAATTTCAGTTACTACAGTGTAAATCTGCAATCAGTGGAGTTACCCCAGGCTTACACTGTTGTAACTGAGATCAGAATCTGGTCCATAACAGTCTTCACCATAATATCTAGATGCAGAATAGAGGGCACAATACCCAATCCATGCATTTAATTGTTGCATTCCTTCCCCAGAATGGGAACGTATTATGCAGCAGAATAAGATGTCCAAGCCTACACTGCCCTACTCCAGTGCATGTGCCACAGCTGTGCTGCCCACGGTGTCCAGGTAATGAACATTTATAGAACCATAATTTGCTCTTGAATGTACTCTATTATTCTAGGCTATAGGAAGCAGGGTATTTCCATGACTAGGAAACTGATGAAAAGCTTTCATGCAGAAAACCCCAGTATACACTCCTTTTATAATAGGAGGGAGACTTGTTCTATGTTATAATGAGCCCTAGTATTTCCTACAGTGGTTTCTTCTGGGATTTCTTTGTAATGCTTAGCACGACAGTGGTGCTAAGATTTATTTTTTAAAATGGTCACTTACAGATTGTGCAGCATTACTAAATAGTTGTTCCATAATGCTAGGACCAATGTGCAATTGTATAACATCACTGTAAATTGGAGTCCTACATCTCATATCCTAGTATAGCTTGTAATTAAGGACTGCTATAAATCACAGAAGCAGAGCTGTTGACATTTATGACGATATAAATCTGATTAGTTACTGTATAGTAAATTCTTGCAGACTGTACATTTATTAGACATTCATTGTTAAGAGCCACTGTATGAAGGAGGTTACGCAGAACCTTTCATGAGGCTGTTACAACATTCCTGACATGGCCTAAAGGCTGGTAGGTTTGACTGGATTTTTCCCCTAAGCTTGTCTCTTAATGGTACCCCTCGTTTCCAGCTATAAAAGGCTATTTATGCAGCACTGTAGAAGGGTGTTTATTTGGCTCTCTCCAGAGAAAGTTTTGTTGTCTGAGGAAAGAACCATTCCACTACTGAAACATGTGAGCAGAGGGTGGTATGTGAGAGGAGGGCTGTGAACTTGGGCATCAGTCTGCTACTCATTAGGGCTAGGAGAATATTTGAAGTGCCTGCCACAATGCAAGCATGACACACTGAGCCGTGTGTTATGTTCGCCCTCTGTGCCAAACATGGGCGGTGGGTATCAAAGGCCAGGGGACGCTAAGCTTCGCCTATCCCAGGCCTATGGCCATGCTCATGCTCTGTCCCAAGGCTCTGCCCTCGCTCCTCCTCTCCCCCGAAGCTGCTGGGGGCTCAGCTCAGTTTGGGTCTCGGGCCAGTGGTGGCTCAGGCTGGTGGCCCATGGCAGCTGGGGTGGGGTCAGGCCAGGAGCCTGAGGAGCTCTAGCTGGGGCTCCTCCAGCCGCAGGGAGGCAGGTTTAGGGCTCCTCCGGCCATGGGGGCTTGGGGCTCCAGCAGATGGGGGGGTGCTTGGGCAGAAGGGGTGGGGTCGGGGGGCTAGCCTCCCCAAAAGGGGGGTTCACCGCCACACATGGTGCCCAGAGGATACGAGTCTGTTATAGCTCTCAGCTAGGGAGCATGGCTCCAATAGCAGCTCATGGTTTTAGCTCTGGAGGTCCCTGGCTCAATCCTTTGCATCAGTCAAGATTGCAGCTGTCACACACAAACTCAGCTGATTAATTTGGCTGAATCTATCTCCTAATCTCTCCTGCTCAGCAATGCAGGGCTCCTCTCTCCAGGAAGTTTTCCAATACTCTGTCCTGGCTACATTTGTATCCCAAGCAACAAGGCTTTCAACACTCAATTTGTGAGATTACATTCCACCGTGTAATAGATTTTGGGTCCTCACTAATGAGGCCGTGCAACAGGCCTTACCTGAATACCCGCAAGCAGAAAGTTGAAGTCCTGACATAGAACTCCCCGGGTGCACAAAGGTGGAGTAATGACAGCAGGGCTGCAGGCACTCAGGAGTAAATCAGGAAACTAACAGCAGCCACCTGGTAGTCAGAGGGGGAGGAGCCTCTAGGGAGGCAGGACTCCATGGTCAGTTGCTAGGGTGAAGCACACACAGATTTTTTTGATTGCTTTCCTGCAACGACATGTGCATCCTAAACCTCAAGGATCCAGCCTTGGGGAGAAAAACTTGCATGGAGACAGCACTCTTACTGTTAGCTGCTGCTGCAGGTTGTAGTTCGGTTGTTTCCTACAATGATGGGAAACTCCAGTGATTACTTTATTTTTTTTTTATTAACCAAACGCAAGTAGAGAATTATCCACCAAAAAAACCCAATCACAGATGAATAGAAAACAAAAGCACAAATCACATGTGTAGGACTAAGATCAGGGCAGGCAACATGAAGCCCTTGGCAGATGAGGGAATTATTCTGTTTCTTACTGGACCTCAGTCAATAATTATCATTTCTAAACCTCAGTGGGGTTCTGATCACATGGCCACATAGTGTTCTCAAGCCAGTTCTTTCTTCAGTGGCCTCTTCGCTCACAGAGGTGCATCTGACACTTGGTGCCTGTTTCTCCTGTTCCTGGTGATTTTCACTGTCAGCATAAAAAAAAAAGTACAAATCGGTAGCCTTCTGGAGGTCCTCAAGAGATGGAAAGACAGTCATCCTTCTCCTTAGCTGCGTTTAGATGTCATGTTCCTCTCTAGGAATGACCCGCTGCCATGTTTATTACACATAACCTTGGTGTGGACTGTTACGTTATCAGGTTGCCAGCCACTTTTTGTTTGTCTCCTCACTTGCAAATGAAGGTAATTGTTTTGCATTCTTTTGGTATTTCTCTTCTTCTAGTGTCCTGGTGCACAGCTCTTTTAGGGGGCAGACAGTGTATTTGTTAAGTTTTCACAGTGCCTAGCACAATGGGCATTGGCCCTTTGGTGCTACCATAATGAATACTAAATACTTCAGAGTTATCTGGCTCTAAAACTTTTTCTGTAAACTGGTGATCTCAATAAAGTTCTGAGAAAGTGTGTTGCAATATTCTAGCAATGCTAAGTATGGAGAACTCCCAGGGCTCTTATCAAAACAAGTGTAGTTGTTTATATTGACTTTTGCTACCATAGCAAGTGTTTGACATGGTGTACTCGAACTGAGAGATCAAAAATTGCCAGAAAGAGCCACTCGTGAATTATGGGCCATTATCTCTTCTTAACTCATTTAGAATCCCATTGCAATCAAACTGTAATATACAGTGAGTTATCACATTGCTAATTGATGTGTTGGGCAACAGTTCATTCAAAAAAATGTGAACAGTCATCCACCAGTGAGTAATCTTTTCACTTTTAATTCAAATAGATCTGCACCAACCTTGGACCAAGGGTGATCTCTCATGTGGTTTCAGTGATTCTTTTGCATTCTGCCTCCTGCATTGACTGTAGAATTCAAAGCTGGATGCCTTATCTTCAGTAATAGCATTCATGACTGACAAGAATAGGAAAGTCAGGCACTAGAGCTGTAGCTCACGAAAGCTTATGCTCTAATAAATTTGTTAGTCTCTAAGGTGCCACAAGTACTCCTTTTCTTTTTACTTCTCAATCCAGATTATGCACTCATGATGTGTGGTAATATGATACAATGTCCTTTGTGCAGAATCCCATGATATACAGGAATTTCATCTCTATGGTCCAAATAAATCTTGTTACTTGAAAGTGTTGGAACTTTTGCCATTGGCCATTCATTTGAATTACCATCTTAAATGTCTGTAAGATTCAATCATGTGTTTCTCATCAGAGCTTCCCAAACTGTATTTTGGAAATGGGTCGTACTTGAGTCATGTCACTTCAGACTCTTCCTCCCGCTGCTCCACAAGCACTGTATAGTGCCATCCCCCAAATACATGCCTCCTTATATAATGAACAGAGGTAATGCCAGGAGGCAAGAACTTTAATTGGAAACTGGTACTTCATAGCAACTCCAGGAGAGAGGCTGTTGAGGGGGATCCCTCTGAGGGAATTTAGCAAAGATCTCCCCCAGCCAGAGCATTATGGTCCCTGCTGACACCAAAAGGTGCAGTTTCTACCCCACACTCTCCCCTTGCCAAGGTGAATTTTACCAATTGTCAAATGCACATACATATGATGTATCTTCTAATTTTCTCCAATGTCTCCCAGCTGCTGCCATAGGTTCATGGCAAGTCTTTCCATAATCTTTTGATGTTTGTTGTCCTTTGAAGCTTAATCTTCATTTTCCTGGTAAATCCAGGGTCTGTGTCTTTCATACACAGAGATTAGTCTCCCTTTACAGCTCTGTGAACCATGTGCTTTATTACCTGAGTTAGATTATGCTGATACTACAAGGATCTTCCAGAAAGCTGAGATCACTTTTCAGCTGGTGCCACACAATGGAAATTTCTGTGGTCTGTGCATGTTCATGAGCCCAGGTACTGAAGGACAGATGTCCGCATCTAAAAAGGCATCAAAACAACTGGTACTCTTAAACTGGCAAACTAAAATGACTGAAGAATTAGCTTACAATGCGCCATGGAATCTGAATTCCTTACATGCACCTAAAGCTTGTCCATCCAGATCTGGACGGAGGTACTTTTGCCGGATGGGATAGCGGACCCTTGCACTGCAACTGTTTGATCAGGATGATTTCTGTTAATAATTAGAGAACTTCAGTCTGCAGGCCTGTCTGAATTGTATCATTCATGGAAACAAAGTGCCCTGATTAGTTTTTGAGGCAAGTAGATGAATCCCACAGTCATGACATTACTATGGACAACAACATTTATAAATGTAACTAAATTTAAAATATAAACTATACATTTTCTACATTGAGCAATGTGCCTGAGTCATTCCAATATGGAGCATTCAAAGTAAGTTTTAAGATGATAAAGTGAATACCAGGTGTCGCAAATTTACAATAGGAGTAAAAATGTACACTTCACTGTTTAGAAAGGTTTCAGAGTAGCAGCTGTGAGAAAGGGTTTCCGTATTCCACTTGCTGCTTTGATCTTCAGATATGTTTTGCTGGGTATTCCAACATATTGGCATGTGAATCAGTCCATCTGGCTCCATCATTTTTTAAGCTTACTGCCCAGATACACACACGGGCTTCCAGGAACTTTCATGATTAATAACACATTTATGCTCAGGCTCCTGTGGTGTTATGATTTTTCAGCATGTATCAAATTCAATCTGTTTCTTTTCTCATTTAATTTTTTATTCAGATATTAAAATAGCTGTAACAGAAAATGCAAGGCAGTGGTATACAAATACATAATCTAACACAAGAAGAGGTTTCTTGCAAGTCATATGTAGTCATATTAGAATGTCAGAGATTCAATCCTGCAAACTGCTGAGAGCTCTCACCTCTCATTGACTTGCATATTATGTATAAATATAGGGGCACGTGTATATTACAATGCATGTTGCATTGGATTAGAACAGGGGTTCTCAATCTGGTGGTCATGAAAAGCTTTCAGGGGCCATCACCACTCTGCACCTCCCATACTGTTAAATGGGAGGGGCCCAGTTATATCCTGGCTAGGAAGAATAGAGATGCAGGGAGTTACAGTCTAAAAAGTTTGAGAGCCACTGGATTAGAACACCACTTCCAAGAGTAAAGTACTTACCTGAGGAACATTGAAATCTAAACTGAGGGGGAAACAAATTAGGGGCCTAGAGCCTATTGAAGTCAAGGGGAGTTTTAATTAACTTTAATGGGAACAAGGTCAGGCCTACATAGAGAGGTTAGGAAGAAAGAGGGGGAAACAGGAAATAGTAATAGCAAAGCTGCTGACCTACCATCAAACTGACACTGCTGGTGCAAGGGTGGTTGGTTTCTCCCATATAGAATGTACCTTTATTGACTGACAATGCTCTGTATGAAATTGCAGTAGGAATAAATCTCAATTTCTTAGCTCCTTCCTTGAAGATTTCAAGTGGACTAGAAGAAAAATACTCTGCACCAAATTCTTTATGAACCCATCAAAAAGAGTACAGGATCTTCTCTATGAAGAAACAAACCTGTGTCAGTAACATGGATCCAAACACCGAGAACTTTGTGGGAATTTGATTTGGATCCAAAATTCATGGCTTGCTTTTGAAACCCCAGATCCAAACAACCCCAGTCTGCGTGGCAGTCTAGATCTAGACCTGCAATTTGCACTGCGTATCCCCTGCTAGCAATGAGTTTTTCAGGTTTAACTCACCAAGATGAAGAGTAGAATATACCCAATTCTAAAGGAACTTTATCACTAGGAGTTCTTATATCTCCCATGTAACTAGACTGTCTACACTTACCATGGATCGACGCTGCTGCGATCGATCCACCGGGGGTCGATTTAGCGGGTCTAGTGAAAATCCGCTAAATTGGCCGCAGATCGCTCTCCCGTCGACTCCGGAACTCCACTGGAACGAGAAGCATAAGGTAAGTCAACGGGGGAGTTTCTCCCATCGGCCCAGCGCAGTGTAGACACTACAATAAGTCGATCTAAGCTACATTGACTCCAGCTACTTATTCACATTGCTAGAGTTGAGTAACTTAGGTCGACTTAACCCCGTAGTGTAGACTTGCCCTGAGTGTGGTCATAGTCAGTAGAAAATAATATCGATATAGTGCCTTCTCACTGGTGCATTTCTGGCACATAGCAGTTCTAGCCAGGCAGACAGGGAAATTGGCCAAGTGATCCATACTACCATAGCGGAAAGAGTGAGGAGCCAGCAACTTTTGCTGTGGAGCAGGAGTAGGTAGCACCATATGACTCTGGGTGATGGAAGCAGGAGGAGCAGATGCTGGTTTAAGTGTAGACAAAAGTTGCCTGCAGTCTGAGACACTGAGCCCCTTTCAGCCTGAGCCCTCTGAAATGCTTCCCTCTTAGCAATCATGGCATCAAAAGTTAGAGTTCTAGCATCTTCACCTAGTAACCATTTGCCCAGGTGGTTATTGGCTATGCCAATCACAAACATCCCTCAGCATGATCATCGTAACATCCCCAAATTCACAGTCCTGGGCCACCTGCCACAAACAACATGCAAACTCACATATGGTTTCATTGGGCTGCCGGCGAGCTTTAAAAAAAAAATGTTTTCCTCTAGCAGAACAGAATCTGCAGTGCTGAAATACTCATTGAGGCACTGCACAGCTGCATCAAAGAAGAACATGGGCTCCGGGAGGCCACCATAAACATCTATGCCATCATGGCCTAAGCAGTTCTTCAGCATGGGAGAATTGCAGGATCTGTACGTTTGTGTGCTGCGGTACACAGGTTTACAATGATGGGAGGCCTGAAGTGCACACTGTAAATGTGGAGCTGCATGAGACTACCTTAACTAGGGACCCTGATGTTTCCTTAGCATAATTAAGTACTAGAAATGTTCATACTGGGTATGGAAGGTGGTCTTCCACGCATCCCCTTTCTGGATCCATACCAAGTTGTATGCTCCACAGAGGGCAAGTTTCAGGAAGATCTTGACAAAGCAAAGTCTCTCAGAGTTAATTGATTTGGGGTAGGGATACCAGTTGCAAACAATGAGTTTATTTAGCATCCTGTAGTCCACTCAGAGCAGCAGCAATCCATCCTTTTTTACAAAGAAGATCAGTGTCCCAGCTGGAGAGATGGATGGATATATGAACCCCTTTCAAAGGTTCTCTTGAAGGTAGCCCTGGAGGACCTATAGCTTGGGCTCTGAGAGAGTAGATGTGGTCAAAGGAAACCTCTGTTCCCAGTGGAAGATCAATGGGGCAGTCATAACTGCGATGGGGCAGCAAGATATCCGCTTTCTTCTTGTCAAACATGTCAAGGAAGTCTTGGTATCTGACTGGTATCACAGGGGCTGTACAAAGAGACATGGAAGATGCTGCAATCACAGTCAAATTTATCCGCTAGTGGAATGTGGTTGCCGGGGCGGGGGTGAAGGGCGGAGTCAACGGCAGGGGTGGCAGGTGGTGTGGCTTTCACTTGCAGGACTGTAATCTATACCTGCAGATTCTATACACCACCCACTATCTCCGAGAGGGAGACGTTGGTCTTGTTGGGATCTCTGCTCACAGAGCTGGTCCCCTATTTCCCTGAATGATTCCTTCCTTTGAAATAGGCTGCTCAAACTCTCAGGAGACTGGGTTGTAGGCAATCAGGTCTAGTGGCTGGAGCAGGAGTCAGGCCCAATGATTGGAGTCTAAATGCCAGAGCCAAGTATCAAAATGGTCACAACCAGGAACCAAGACTGAGACACAGAACTATAGCCAGAGCAAAAAAGATTGAGACAGAGTCAGAGCCAGAAATCAGAGCAGAGGGTCAGAATCGGATTACCTGGAGGCTTGTCTGATGTGCACAATTATTATGCCTCCATGTAAAAATTGGACATTTACATGTTTAGAGAGCAAGTGACGTCTCTTACTGGGCAACTCGGTACAAAGACTGGGTGCATAGTTGCACAAACCGGTTAGATGCAAAATGGCACCACTGACATTTGAAAAAGCAGAGTCAAGAGTTCAGGAAAATGAGTGGGTTTGATATTCTAACAATATGGAGTATGAAAGCCTCATGTCAGAATGTCACAGAACATCAGAAATTAGTGACCAACTATCTTTGCAGTGCTCATTTACTCATTGCCAGTAACACATGAACCTCAGAATCCCTGGAGGTTTGGTTCAGGTGAGTACCAAAGTTCAGAGTAAGCTTACCTGAAGCGCTTGATGCCCCAAATCTGAACTAGAAACAAAATGAGAACAGGCTTTCCTGGGTGGTTTCCAATACTGCCTGCTACTCAGGGTTTAGCTCAATGTTCATGTTGCTTTACAGTTCTCCTATAATACTAGATTTATTAGCACTGCTAGCTAATCTCTCCAAGTGGAATTGTCACACCCAGTTTCTTTTGGTCATTTAAAAAAAAGTCTATTTGAAAATCAGCTACTCAACATGCCTTGAAATAAACCCGTATCTATATACATAGATTAGGCAGTTACAATTTCTCAGTACTTTGGACTGCCATGATATCTTGTTGAGAATTTTTCAAAGGTATTTGGTGAAAGACAGATTCGGCAGAGCTTCCAGGGCGTTTCAAGTACAGCTCAAAATGCATCAAGACTCCATGCAGTTTGCTACCCTGGAAGACTGGGGACATGATTTATACAGTGGTTCAGCCTTAGAGCATGAACTAAAATGTAGCTACAGAGAAAGCTTTTTTTTTTTTAAAAATAGTTCCCCTCAGACTTTTGTTGGGCTATTTTTTATGCCACCATAAAAGAAAATACAGGAAATTAAACCTCACAAAAATATATTAAAACAACACAGAGTCTGACTTTAACCCAAGAAAGTTAAAAATAAATCCTTAAGCATTTAGACTGAAAGGGCATCCTTAACTCAGCTCCGTATGGAAACTCATACTGCCTACGTAAAACATTGCTGGTCCCTTCAAGAAGTGGGTGATCTTACACATGCTTCAGGCCGGTTATATTTAAGACAAAGTGGTCCCCTCATCTTTGAATTGCCTTGTTCTTTCTGAGTTTAGCCTAGTCATTGAAGTTACTTTAATATAAGGTGTTTTGTGATTTAATGTCTTTGGACACCTGCATCGCAGAGCTGCTCATATGGATTCTGTTAGTACTTGTGTTCACAGTTGTTTGATAGTGGATAGCTTTTCAATTGAAATTTATTGTCACCCTCAACCACTCCTCAAAAGCAAAACAATTAAATTGCTTAAAAAAAAACCCCCAGACCCTGAACCACATTTATATTTTATTTACCTTTCAGATTTATATAAAATTAAATTGTGATGCATGAACAACAGGAAAAGGCTATCTGCATATGGACTGGATAGACTCCCACTTACTTTAGATAAGGACCTCTGTGAAAAAGGGATGCAGTTAATATGCACCGCCACCCACAAATGCAAATGAATAAAACAGAAAAATAATTCAGAAGATGAAATCACTAAGTTAAATGGACTTTAGATCCCTGTGGTGTATTGAGGACTGTGTTGGAATTGCAGGCTATCATTTTAAGAGTGGGATGTTTCCTGGTCCTGCTTGTGGGCTATGGGTCTCTGTAGTAAATATCTGGGAGCATCAGTCTGAAGACAGCCAGTCGATAGTAAGATGGGGTGAGTTGTGGCTCTTGGTTTTTGGGAGCAGCCTGTTTCTTTCTATGTGCTTTCAGGTTCTTGTGTGCTATTTTTTTGAATTCTAAGAAATAAAGTCGTATTACACTGCAAACTTCCAGCCTGAATATTTGACGTTTTTATGTAACTTCTGTATGTACGCTGTGAACTTAATAGCACCAAGGGCTATAAGTAGGAGGAAAGAGATGAAATTAAGCAAAGGAAGTTTTAGAGAGAGAAAAATCAATTTGCTCTGTTACCTTATGCAAAATTCCCCCACAGGTCTCCTATCACAAATGTTATTTGAACTTAAACTGTATAAATCATTAGAAGATATGTTTCATTAGCACAACATAGTTGGTCTTCTCCAGCTCTGGTCCCTATGATCCCATGGAGAGTGAAGCAGGATTTAGTTCTGATGCTACCTGACTATAAAACATGTGTGACAAGGTAGGTGAGGTGATCTCTTTTATTGGTAAGAGAGACAAGCTTTCAGGTTCTTCTTTGAGTCTGGGAAATGAACTCTGAGGGCTTGTCAACACAACCTTGTCGCTAAAAGTCAGCGTGTGCAGACGCTCTTTGTCGGCAGTTTTGCCGTGAGCGGCATTAGCTTTGTTGGCAGGAGAGCACTCCTGTCGACAAAGCCGCGTTCACACTGCCACTTGTGTCAGCAAAACTTTTGTCTTTTGCCGGGGGCGGGGATGGAGGGGAAGCTTTAAGTACCCGTGAAAGACAAAAGTTTTGTCTTCAACTTCACTGTCTATGTAGACAAGCCCTAAGCTAAATGCACGGTGGAATAGATTGTTTAGCATAAGTTGTTAGCACATATTCTAAGGGACCAATCAAGGGAGAGAGGACTGTTGCAGTCAGATAAAACTTGAGCATCCGTTATCCTTTATGACATCATGGTGTGAACGCATTTGCTCTCTCACTAGCCCATGAGGTTAGCCTCAGTCTTGTCTAATAAAATAGTGCTCAGGAGAGAATCATGTACTGAAAGATGATGGTGCTTTTTTCTGTTTTTTGGGCTCAATTCAGTGATCCAGACCCAATGCTGTATTAGTTGCAGGATTGGAAGTTGCACCAGCTGAATGAGCGGTGGTGGTGAGAAGCATCGTGCCATGGTTAGAGAGGAGCACAGAAGACCCCCATCCCTGGGCACTGAAGGGGTTGTTCTGCGGCAGCCTTAGCACACATGCAGAAAAGGCATGGCTTGCATTGTCCCTAGCACCAGCTCCTCTCCATGCAGAGGGATAAGGACATAGCCATGCATGCCGGGGTGGCCATTATGTGGCCCTATTTTTCCCCTCCCACAAACACCTTTAAGCATGAGTAGAAGTGATGGTGATAGTGCTAGAGAATCAACAAATGCAGCTGAGTGAATGCAGAGTCCTGAGTACTTAGAAAGTCTGTATCATTTCTCTGAGGCAAGTTCTACAATCTGTCATCATAATCATCATGGCCTTGTCCCTTTGGGATTTACCTCATTGCAGATTGGTCCTTAAGGTGCTCTGGCTTGATATTCAGTTTGTCTGTCACTAACTACAGTATCTTGATTGTGCCACCAAAGCTTTTGGAGACCATGTGACTGCTGGTTGTGTAACACCATTCCTGGTATGTATACTTCAGAATTTGTTGGACTTCCATTCTAACAACATGTCCAGGCCTAATAAGCCACCAAACCAGGGCTGATGGAAACCATTGCTGGGTTCAGCTTTGAATATCCTCATTTCTAATCTTGTCTTGCCACTTAAAATGGAGCAACAAACAAAGACAAAAAGAACCAAAAATGTCAATGCAGTGTTCTTCAGCCTTCCTAAATGCCCATGTTTCAATGCCATACAATAGCATTAGTATAATAGTGTTTTGCTAGAACCACAGCTTTGTAACAAGCTTGAGGACACAATGTCCCCAAAACATAGCAGTAGTTGTTGCTATACAAGTATCCACATCTTTCGCGCATCCTCCGGCACTCTCTATGATGCTGCCCAAATATTGACAGCTGCCACCTGCTTGATGTCCCATCTGGGCAGATTAATATTGAGCTGGTTGTAATCTGGAATTGGAGGCTACTTGATGGTAATGGCCCGGGCCTTCGTTTTATCCCGGATTAATAACCAGACTAATGTGTGCTGCTTCTTGCCCCACCAGATCGGCCATCAGATGCAACAATTTACCAAACTGCGCTAACAAGACAATGTCATTGGCATATTTGAGATGTCAGAGCAGAATGGTGTCCTTTCAATGCCTCTGACAGCTTATCAACCAATCAATGACAATATTGAACAACCCGGGGACACAAAGCAGCAGAGTCCTGTGGAGACAGAAAAATACAACGTATATCTGCCATTGACTCGAACACAGCTTTCCATTCCATTATAGAGCTCTTCTGTCAATGACACCATCTTCCCAGGGACGCCCGGTTGCCTCATCAGATTCCACAAAATGGCTTGATGACTGAATCACGAACCTGATGGAAGGCTATAATAAGTGCCTCACATGGCTTATTAAATTCAGCCTCTTCTCCAAAAGTCGTCTCAAAGTAAAGAGCGGGTGTTCGACAGTGAAATGATCATGTCTAAAGCTGCATTGAATATCCTGGCCTTTTCCATGAAGGGCATTGTGGATTCTAGACATTAACAGGGAAGCAAACACTTTCCAAGGGTCTGACAACCATGTAACACTATAGTTGGCACCTTCAGCTTTATCTCTGGTTTTGAACAGAGGCAGAATGACTCCTTTCTTGCAGTCATCAGGGAGAATATTAGTTTGCCAGCTGTTCTAGAGGAACCTATGCAGCCATAGTACAACAATACTCTCACCTGTCTCCAGAAACTCAGGGGTGATGTTACAAACACCTATCGCCTTCCAGGCTTGAGCTTCTGGACTGAGACCTGGATCCCATCTTGGGTGAAGGAAGACAGCTCTACAAATGGAAGTGAGACTGCAGATGCCAGACAATTGAGCAGAGTCTTCTACAACCTATATTCAGGCTTAAGTGTGGTGTCAGTGTGAGAACTGCAGCAGCTGGCTCTAAAAGTAGTGCCTGTAAAAAATAGAGGGTACAGGGCGTATATACTTAAGGGCATTTTCATCCCTGATCTGGTGCAGGTGTCAGAGCAAGGACAGAGAGAAGGTGGCAGCTTGTGCCTCCCCTATTCAGGGGCTAGTTCAGCACCTGGAGCAGGCTAGGCAGCCCTCAGTGCAGCCTAACAATGGCCCCTACAAGACTTCGCCAGGGTGCAGAATCATCATAGAACAGCTCTGCCTTGGCTATGTCCCCTCCTGACCCACCCTCTCTGGTCAGCACCCACCACCAAAGACCTAATGCACCCCGGACTGCTGCAGAGGTGAGGTGCTGCTGGCAGAAATGGCTCTGTGCCCCAGTGTGGTACCCCGGGATTCCCAGGATGATGGAGAGCTTATAACTGCTATACAGCCACTTTGCACCAGCCCTGCAAGTATAAAGAGCTCAGAAGACAAAGATGAGTTGAATTGGGTTCCTAAGTACAAATTCTGCTCTCAGATACATTCTTGCAACCCTACTGCTTTCATTGTTCCTTGTTGTCAGTGGGGCTGCTAGGGGAGAGATGAAAGCAGAATTTAACCCTCTCTGTTGTAGTAAAATGTCTTGATATATACACACAAACTATTATTATTTATTTGCTCTATTTCCCATATAAATATGTGAGGGTTTTTTTTAAAAAACAAAGCATAAGATGTTTTTTAAAATAGAATTTTAGGTTGAACAAACAGCCCCCAGGGCTAGGAGGGCAACAATATATTTATAGTCTCTAGTATAAATAAAGCCAGAGCTGATCCACTCCTGGTTAGATTCTCATCTCAGGAAAGAAGGCAATAATCACTCCAGATTTACATCTATATAACAGATCAAAATCAGGTCCACCTTGTCAATCAACTCTTGTAGCAAGTCCCATCAATCTCTTGCTATTCTCATCTCTTTAAATCTCCTGCAGCTGTGTTTTGGATTTGTACAGATCAAATTTTCAGCACTTATTTATTCTTCCATTACAAATGTGTCAGATATTGAATAGGCTGTTTCTGATTCATGGTTATCATATTTTATTGGCTCATGGACAGTATGGGGTAGAGTCTGAAATTGGAGAGTTTCTGATTGGATTCTAGTTTTTAATATCCTTAATTTGGAATAACACTAGTATTGAGATTAAGACTCTTCCTGGCATAGGGCCCTATCCCAGGTCTGATCAAGCTGCTTGCAGCACAGACTCTAAGGTTGCAGGGGGGAAAAGGGCTGTATGCCACCTTTTTGGCACTCTGATTCTTTGGCTGAATGGTGGCTAATTCAGGCCAAAGTGTAAGTTAGAGCAGCCTCAGACCTGCCTGACCCTACACATGGCTGTCCAGTCCTCCAGGGGCTATTCCATCAGCTGGAAATAGCAAGAGTAAGAGCCAAACATCCTTTCCTCCAGGCGCATGCCCTATTTTGAGACTGCGGGGGAGGGGGTTGGCACAGGTCACTAGGCCAGCTACCTGCAGAGGGAATTTTAAATTGGTCAGGTCCATTGGCTTTATGGCCCCCTTCCCAGGGGCTGACCTCTCACAAGATACTACACACTATTGGATCAGAGAGATTCTGCTCACACAGATTTAAAATTTCAGAACCAGCTACCTGTGTGAGGGAGGTTCTCTTCCTGTCCAGTCATACTCCTGGCTGCATTAGGCATGGTTGGGACTCACAACCTGACAATTTACAAGCATTGTGGTTCTTCATCAAGGATCTACAACCTATGCTGAAGGACGACCCATCACTCTCACAGATCTTGGGAGACAGGCCAGTCCTTGCTTACAGACAGCCGCATCATCAAGGATCTACAACCTATCCTGAAGGACGACCCATCACTCTCACAGATCTTGAGAGACAGGCCAGTCCTTGCTTACAGACAGCCCCCCAATCTGAAGCAAATACTCACCAGCAACCACACACCACACAACAGAACCACTAACCCAGGAACCTATCCTTGCAACAAAGCCCGTTGCCAACTCTGTCCACATATCTATTCAGGGGATACCATCATAGGGCCTAATCACATCAGCCACACTATCAGAGGCTCGTTCACCTGCGCATCTACCAATGTGATATATGCCATCATGTGCCAGCAATGCCCCTCTGCCATGTACATTGGTCAAACTGGACAGTCTCTACGTAAAAGAATGAATGGACACAAATCAGACGTCAAGAATTATAACATTCAAAAACCAATTGGAGAACACTTCAATTTCTCTGGTCACTCGATTACAGACCTAAGAGTGGCTATCCTTCAACAAAAAAGCTTCAAAAACAGACTCCAACGAGAGACTGCTGAATTGGAATTAATTTGCAAACTGGATACAATTAATTTAGGCTTGAATAGAGACTGGGAATGGATGAGTCATTACACAAAGTAAAACTATTTTATTTCCCCATGTTATTTCTCCCCCCCCACCCCACCCCCCACTGTTCCTCAGATATTCTTGTTAACTGCTGGAATTAGCCTACCTTGCTTGTCACCATGAAAGGTTTTCCTCCTTTCCCCCCCCTGCTGCTGGTGATGGCTTATCTTAAGTGTGTATGATAAACCCATTGTTTCTTGTTCTCTGTGTGTGTATATAAATCTCTCCTCTGTCTTTTCCACCAAATGCATCCGATGAAGTGAGCTGTAGCTCACGAAAGCTTATGCTCTAATAAATTTGTTAGTCTCTAAGGTGCCACAAGTACTGCTTTTCTTTTTGCGAATACAGACTAACACGGCTGCTACTCTGAAACCTTCCAGTTAATGTCACCCAAAGTTGATCTACCTGTGCGCCTCTTGATGAAACATACCTTATCTCGGTTCACAAAGCTATCGCAAATAATATGGCATTGGGTCTTGTTATACCACCAATTTGGACTATCCTGATATCTGTACAGAAGCAGCAGGTGGGGTCACCAGCTAGGCAAGGCCTCAGAGAGGGCTTGCTGCAGCTGGTCATCAAATAAATAAAACGATGTAGCATGCAGTGAGTGGCAAAGCTCCTAGAGAGTACAAGAAGGGTTGTAAGTACAAGAGCATGCCAGAGAACTGCTTTTATGCAACAGATGCCCTTGAATTAAAGCAGACATGAATTGTTTCCCTGGGTCAGAGAGTTCTGAAATAATTGCAGATTTCCTTGGTCTTTATATGCATAACCACTATGGTTGATTCTGAAAATATGTTTTAAAAAATCCTGCCTGGATTCAAATTCAGGATCAGTGATCTCTCAAGCCCTAAAAGACCAGAGAGGCTATACACAGAAAGTTCCCAGTATGGTAAATTTCTAGAGTATTCATTATTAATTTCATGTAACTTAGTACTGGATTGGATTTTTTAAGGCTGGTTCACAAAACAGACAAACTGCAAAAAGTAAGGTCAGGCAGAGTGTCTAGTGCTTCTGATGTTAAGAGCCCATCCCTGTCAGCAAATGACACTAGGAGACTGTGAATGTTGTAGTTTATAATAGTTTGTAACCTGGCAAACCAAGAGGCTAGGATTTTTAAAAATGATCTTTCACAGATGTTCTGGTACTAACAATCGTAAGAGTATAAAGGAAAGTGCAAGTAAAAATAGCTGGAGCATTGTTTAAAAGACAGTATCTCAGTAGATATGCAAGAGAAGGTGGGTAGAGCTCAACCAGGATGTGCCAGCAGAAGTCCCCTTTCACTTGAACCATGAACCCCGTTTACTGATCTTGCTAGTGCAAGTTACATGATCTCCAGCACAGAAAGTTTCTCTTGTACAGCAAAGACCCTACACATCCCTTACACCCATTAACTGCAGTAGATTGTGTTTCGATATAATACAAAGAACAAACAATTTTGAGTAAGCTGATTTAAAATGGTTCATGACAGTAAATCACACAGATAATTAGTTTTCTTGTAGTGATACATAAGGTTGGACTTGCAGCAGCAAAGATTAAACCACTGATGAATTCAGCATGACGGAATTGATTTTTTATTTTGACTGTTCTGCCAATCTGTGAGTTGGCGTTATCAAACGATTCCATACCAAATGGTTTGTTACAGTTCTTACATGTACATCTTATGTCTGTCCAGAAAGACCCAACGGGGAAGCTTTACTAATTGCGATAAAGCCTGTGGGCCTGGATCCTGCAGCCCTTACTCATGAATGGTCCTACTGCAGAGCTCCCAAAGGAGCCATCCTATTATCGGCCAGTTTCTGCCATGGAAAAAACTCGACAGAAGTTAAGGCTGTTTCAAGCAGCAATAATTCCCAATGGGATTTCTTGGTAAAAATCCACAAGCCATACAAGGAGTATGCTGCAGATAACTACCTGTCCTCTGCCTCCACCTAAATAACTATAGAGCACCCCAAGCAGTGTCTTCTACATCAGTGGTTTTCAAACTTTTTTTCTGGTGACCCAGTTGAAGAAAGAAAAGGAGTACTTGTGGCACCTTAGAGACTAACAAATTTATTAGAGCATAAGCTTTCATGAGCTACAGCTCACTTCATCGGATGCATTTGGTGGAAAAAACAGAGGAGAGATTTATATACACACACACAGAGAACATGAAACAATGGGTTTATCATACACACTGTAAGGAGAGTGATCACTTAAGATAAGCCATCACCAGCAGCAGGGGGGGGAAAGGAGGAAAACCTTTCATGGTGACAAGCAAGGTAGGCTAATTCCAGCAGTTAACAAGAATATCAGAGGAACAGTGGGGGGTGAGGTGGGAGAGAGAAATACCATGGGGAAATGCATCCGATGAAGTGAGCTGTAGCTCACGAAAGCTTATGCTCTAATAAATTTGTTAGTCTCTAAGGTGCCACAAGTACTCCTTTTCTTTTTGCGAATACAGACTAACACGGCTGCTACTCTGAAACATGGGGAAATAGTTTTACTTTGTATAATGACTCATCCATTCCCAGTCTCTATTCAAGCCTAAGTTAATTGTATCCAGTTTGCAAATTAATTCCAATTCAGCAGTCTCTCGTTGGAGTCTGTTTTTGAAGCTTTTTTGTTGAAGTATAGCCACTCTTAGGTCTGTGATCGAGTGACCAGAGAGATTGAAGTGTTCTCCAACTGGTTTTTGAATGTTATAATTCTTGACGTCTGATTTGTGTCCATTCATTCTTTTACGTAGAGACTGTCCAGTTTGGCCAATGTACATGGCAGAGGGGCATTGCTGGCACATGATGGCATATATCACATTGGTAGATGCGCAGGTGAACGAGCCTCTGATAGTGTGGCTGATGTGATTAGGCCCTATGATGGTATCCCCTGAATAGATATGTGGACAGAGTTGGCAACGGGCTTTGTTGCAAGGATAGGTTCCTGGGTTAGTGGTTCTGTTGTGTGGTGTGTGGTTGCTGGTGAGTATTTGCTTCAGGTCGGGGGCTGTCCATAAGCAAGGACTGGCCTGTCTCCCAAGTTCTGTGAGAGTGATGGGTCGTCCTTCAGGATAGGTTGTAGATCCTTGATGATGCGTTGGAGAGGTTTTAGTTGGGGGCTGAAGGTGATGGCTAGTGGCGTTCTGTTGTTTTCTTTGTTGGGCCTGTCCTGTAGTAGGTGACTTCTGGGTACTCTTCTGGCTCTGTCAATCTGTTTCTTCACTTCAGCAGGTGGGTATTGTAGTTGTAGGAATGCATGATAGAGATCTTGTAGGTGTTTGTCTCTGCGATTGTCTGGCTATGTAGACTCCCTCCTCAGGCCCTTCGTTACCAGCACTCCCAGCTATCTTCGAGATACCACTGACTTCCTGAGGAAACTACAGTCCATTGGTGATCTTCCTAAAAACACCATCCTAGCCACTATGGATGTAGAAGCCCTCTACACCAACATTCCACACAAAGATGGACTACAAGCCGTCAGGAACAGTATCCCCGATACTGTCACGGCTAACCTGGTGGCTGAACTTTGTGACTTTGTCCTGACCCATAACTATTTCACATTTGGTGACAATGTATACCTTCAAATCAGCGGCACTGCGATGGGTACCCGCATGGCCCCACAGTATGCCAACATTTTTATGGCTGACTTAGAACAACGCTTCCTCAGCTCTCGTCCCCTAATGCCCCTATAGCTCAGTGGTTTGAGCATTAGCTTGCTAAACCCAGGGTTGTGAGTTCAATCCCTGAGGGAGCCATTTGGGGCAAAAATTGGGGATTGGTCCTGCTTTGAGCAGGGGGTTGGACTAGATGATCTCCTGAGGTCCCTTCCAACCCTGATATTCTATGATTCTATACTCTACTTGCGCTACATTGATGACATCTTCATCATCTGGACCCATGGAAAAGAAGCTCTTGAGGAATTCCACCATGATTTCAACAATTTCCATCCCACCATCAACCTCAGCCTGGACCAGTCCACACAAGAGATCCACTTCCTGGACACTACGGTGCTAATAAGCGATGGTCACATAAACACCACCCTATATCGGAAACCTACTGACCGCTATTCCTACCTACATGCCTCTAGCTTTCATCCAGATCATACCACTCGATCCATTGTCTACAGCCAAGCGCTACGATATAACCGCATTTGCTCCAACCCCTCAGACAGAGACAAACACCTACAAGATCTCTATCATGCATTCCTACAACTACAATACCCACCTGCTGAAGTGAAGAAACAGATTGACAGAGCCAGAAGAGTACCCAGAAGTCACCTACTACAGAACAGGCCCAACAAAGAAAACAACAGAACGCCACTAGCCATCACCTTCAGCCCCCAACTAAAACCTCTCCAACGCATCATCAAGGATCTACAACCTATCCTGAAGGACGAGCCATCGCTCTCTCAGATCTTGGGAGACAGACCAGTCCTTGCTTACAGACAGCCCCCCAATCTGAAGCAAATACTCACCAGCAACCACACACCACACAACAGAACCACTAACCCAGGAACCTATCCTTGCAACAAAGCCCGTTGCCAACTCTGTCCACATATCTATTCAGGGGATACCATCATAGGGCCTAATCACATCACCCACACTATCAGAGGCTCGTTCACCTGCGCATCTACCAATGTGATATATGCCATCATGTGCCAGCAATGCCCCTCTGCCATGTACATTGGCCAAACTGGACAGTCTCTACGTAAAAGAATGAATGGACACAAATCAGACGTCAAGAATTATAACATTCAAAAACCAGTTGGAGAACACTTCAATCTCTCTGGTCACTCGATCACAGACCTAAGAGTGGCTATACTTCAACAAAAAAGCTTCAAAAACAGACTCCAACGAGAGACTGCTGAATTGGAATTAATTTGCAAACTGGATACAATTAACTTAGGCTTGAATAGAGACTGGGAATGGATGAGTCATTACACAAAGTAAAACTATTTCCCCATGTTATTTCTCCCTCCCACCTCACCCCCCACTGTTCCTCTGATATTCTTAACTGCTGGAATTAGCCTACCTTGCTTGTCACCATGAAAGGTTTTCCTCCTTTCCCCCCCCTGCTGCTGGTGATGGCTTATCTTAAGTGATCACTCTCCTTACAGTGTGTATGATAAACCCATTGTTTCATGTTCTCTGTGTGTGTGTATATAAATCTCTCCTCTGTTTTTTCCACCAAATGCATCCGATGAAGTGAGCTGTAGCTCACGAAAGCTTATGCTCTAATAAATTTGTTAGTCTCTAAGGTGCCACAAGTACTCCTTTTCTTTTTGCGAATACAGACTAACACGGCTGCTACTCTGAAACCAGTTGAAGAAAATTGATGATGCCCGTGACCCAACAGAGCTGGAGATGAGGGGTTTGGAGTGTGGGAAGGGCTCAGATTTGGGGTTCAGGGTGTGAGGGCTGAGGCCAGGAATGAGGGGATTAGTGTGGGAGGGTACTCTGGGCTGGGGCAGGGGGTTGGGGTGTAGGAGGGGGTGCAGGTTCTGGGGTGGAGCCAGGGATGAAGGGTTTGGGGTAAAGGAAGGGGCTCTGGGTTTGAGGAGCACAGGGCTAGGGCTGGGGCAGGGGATTGGGGCTTGGGGTTGTGGTGCAGGTTTACCTCAGGCAGCTCCTGGTCACTGGTGCGGCAGGGGCGCTAAGGCAGCTTTTCTTCCTGTTCTGGTATGCGGACCTCACGGCACCCTGGAAGCGGCCAGTAGCAGGCCCGGCTCCTAGGCAGAGGTACGCAAGCAGCTCCGTGTAGCTCTCATCTGCAGGCACCACACCTCAGCTCCCATTGGCCAGTTTCCGGCCAATGGGAGTGTGGAGCTGGTGCTCGGGGTGGGGGCAGCATGTGGAGCCCTCTAGCCCCTCGCCTAGGAGCCGGTTCTGCTGCTGGAGGCTTCCGGGGCACTGCATGGTATCAGAACAGGTAGGGACTAGCCTGCCTTTTGCCGGACAGCACCATCAACAGGACTTTTAATGGCCCGGTCAGTACTGACCAGAGCTGCCACGACCCAGTGCCTTCCATTCTGCAACCCAGTACTGGGTTGCAACCCAGTTTGAAAGCCATTGTTCTACATGATCCCAGGAAGAAGCAGTCATAATGCACTGTCCCCTTTCCTTTAACAGAGTGGGAGCTCCACCTTTAACTTCCCTTTGCTTGTATAAATGGAAGGGAGGAGACAACCCTTTCTATTTGTTTTTCACCTTTGGATTCATATGATACTGTGAAAACCTATCAGGTTGAACGATCACACCCATGATGTTGGATTTGAATTGTGTGCGCTTCCCTAATACAGATTAGTGGTTTCATCCCTTTACATGGATTTTAACAAAACATATTGTCGTTATGATAAGAATCTAGGGTGAAATGTTGGCCCCATTGAAGTTGAAGGGAAGCTTGACTTCAATGGGCCAGGATTTAATTCCCAGTATATATGGCATGTTGGTATCTAGATTAGTACTGACAAAGTCAAAATTTGCAGAAGAAGAACATTGATATTTGCGAATACATTTATTTTAGTGGAAGTCTTAATTTTCTCCTTTAAAAAAAAAAGAATATTTGAAGCCAACAGAATATTTTGATATGGCAGCAGACTCTGTCGCCTATCTCTAAACCTATAGTCCTATAGGTAGGTGCAGCCTTTAAATCAGTTTTCAAGGTAAATTTATTTCCAAATTAAGATATTAAGCCTGGTCACACATCTTATCCTCTTAGCATTATCTAACACTAAGGCTATTACCAACAGATAAATATTGGTAATATTGCTAATTAAGGGCCGGATCCTGATACCACTGAAGTCACAGGCAAAACCATGCATTGCACATTCACTTCAGTAATGCAGGACTGGACCCTTAATGGATGGCTGTCAACACTGGGAACAAAGACACTTCCTTTCCATTGATACTATAAAACACTTTACCCTCCATGCTTCACTTCCCCTGTCCTGATACTATGGGAGCTGACAAAGGAGGATTCAGAATGAACCCATTTCATTAAGAGGATTTACATAGATGATTTACCTGGTACTTTCCATACTTTCCAGCTAATTACTACAACGATATCCAACACTATTAAATGCCATGCAAAGCTGTGAGAGCAATCCTCATTAGGAAACAGAGTTCACAGATATGGGCTATATGCAGTACTATATATCTGCAGCTAATTAATCTAATCCAATTCTCACACATCTCGACTGAGGTATGGAACAACACATGCTGATATCAACATTCATGCCAAGTTCTTCCAAAATACAAACTGGCACTTACTAAAATTAGCCATAATCACTCTAAGTTCACATTCTGCAGGAGAATAGGCTATCAGGAAGGAATCTGAAGCCCTCTAATTAGGCATACAGAAAAAAATACCAAAGGCATGTTTTACTATCCAAAAGGCAATTCCACACGAGGAAAAAGGGAGAGAGAAATTGCACCAGACTGAAGTTATATATAGACATACAGTATAAACAAAGCCTCTTTTCAATTTTAGACAGATGCTGTTTTTGTAGAGGAACATACACTCTCATGCAGTCTCCAGCATTCAGTTTTATGTCTTTTGTTGCAGTTGTATCAATGTAGGCCCCGATACTGCAACTCCTCATTCCCAAACTTAATCTCAAGCATCTAACTAGTCCCATTGAAGTCACTAGGACTATTCATGCTAAGAGAGAAGCACACGCATGATCAGAGCCAAAGACACACGGTCATATTCTCCCCTTTATGGTCAGCACAAGACTTATGAATCACTTAAGCTCTCAAAGCAGGGGAGGACTTCAACCTATGTCATAAATCCTAACAGGCTTTCATGGGCACACAAAGGAGAGTGTGTTATGGCTTCTCTGTTACAGACCTAACTTCTTTGGTTGATCTAAGGAGAAATACAGGTGTGTGAAATGATCTACTGAAGGAACTGGGATGTATGGCTGAGCAGTATATCTGATAGCACCATTTGGAGAAGAGAATATTCATGCACTTGCAGTTGTATCAGAGAGTTGGACAAGGCACAGGCTCTAGACTATGTAAAGATCTTCCTGGGGCAAATAATTCAGTTCCCAGCTGAAGTACTAATAAGACCTGGATACCAAGATACCACTATGTCCATGCTGGTTTTGTGCTGAGTGAAGAGGCCCATCCCATGTAGTCACTAAATGTGTTCCTGATGATCTCATTCAGTTTCTTGTCCTCTTTGCTTCAATAGACAGAAGAGAGTATCATGCAGTGCAGTATGGAATTAACAGAAGTCTTAATTCTGTGTCGAGAACAGAGATTAGAGGAACCAAGCTAGAGTTGCAGTCTTGAGCTGGTCCAGAGAGGGGTCCATCATCTCATCACTTCACTACCTTCCCCACCCTGCCTTGCCCTTCCATACTTTGTGCATCAGTCAGAGACATCTACTCATTTTAATTAGCCTGGAAACCGCATTGACTGTGGACTGGTTTTCAGATGAAAGCCAAGCCTGTGAAGTCGGAAAAACGTGGTCTGGATCGAGATTAGATACAGTGTTAGCTTCCTGTTTGAATGCTGGGTCCCTCTCTTCTCTGACCTCTCTACTTTCCTCCAGATGCAAAGGCAGCTACTGTTGTTTCTCAGGCCTTGTCTACACTGGCAAGTTCCTGCGCAGTAAAGCAGCTTTTTGCACTGTAACTCTGGAGGTGCACACACTGCCAAGCCACTTCGTGCGCAGAAACTGCGCTGTTGCAGAGCTGTAAAAAACCCACCCCGACGAGAGGCATACAGCTTTCTGCACCGGGGCTACAGCACTACGGTACCAGTGTAGACACCCTGGTCAATTACAGCGCAGCAATTGGCCTCCGGGAGGTGTCCCACAATGCCTGTTCTCGCTTCTCTGGTTATTGGTTTGACCTCTACTGCCCTGCCCTCAGGTGACAAACTGTCATCCCCACCCCGTACATTCCTTGTGAATTTTGAAAGTTCCCTTCCTGTTTGCTCGGTGACGCGTGCAGTGATCTCAGCACATCTTTCCAGGTGGCCAGGCCTGCTCCACGCACCAGGTGATCCCTTGTTTGGAGCAACGCCAAGCTGCTGGACCTCATCAGTATTTGGGGAGAGGAGGCTGTCCAGTCCCAGCTGTGCTCCAGCCGTAGGAACTATGTTACCTATGGACAGATTTCACAATGCATGACAGAAAGGGGCCGTGACTAGGACACACTGCAGTGCAGGGTCAAAGTGAAGGAGCTACGGAATGCCTACCATAAGGTGTGGCAAGCAAACTGCTGTTCTGGTGCTGCGCCCACAAGCTGCCAGTTCTACCAAGAGCTGGACACAATACTCGGGGGCAACCCCACCTCCACTGTGAAGACCACTGTGGATACTTTGGTGGTCGCGTGCCAGTCGAGAGTGAACCGAGCCAGGAGGAAATCTTGGATGAGGATGTGGAGGGGGAGGGGTACCCAGAGGCAGAGGACAACTCGGAAGTCAGAGATGCATACAGCCAGGAGCTCTTCTCTACCCTAGAGGAGGCTAGCCAGTCACAGCTATCGGAGCTTGGTGAAGCACAAACAGGAGAGGAGGCCCCTGGTAAGTGGCTTTGCTTTTGGGAATCTCTGAAGCAAATTTTTGGGGGCAGGAGGGTTTCAGAAAGCAGGCTTGTGTCTGCCTAGTCTGAGCGGCAGAACGGGGTGTTGCTTGACTCCCTCACTTCATGGGAATCTGCCTCAGATCTCCTTGAAACATTCATGAAGATACTGGACAATCTGCTGCCGCAGGTTTTGTTTCTTGCCCCATTAAAGGTAACTTTCCCATGCCACTCTGCTGTCACTGCAGGGGAGAGAGGGGACGGACCATTGCTGCACACAGGTGAGCCACATAAGGGCCAGGGCAGAAGCTTCAGTCTTGGAGAAGATCCTCTCTTGATTCCCTGCTCATCCTCCGCATCGAGAGATCTTCCATAATGAACACAGCCAGTGGAAAATCTGGGGACAGTAATGATTATAAGGCCTATCCTACAGTGCTGGGTCTCCCTAAGAGCTACATGCCAGGTATACAGTACAGTCCTTGAACACTGATTTCCCCTGCTTCCATGGTTACTCACCATTTTGGGGGTCTTGCTTATGTGTGCTTGTCTGGGGTCAGCCAGTTAGTGACAGGTATGTGAATAGCGGCTGGGTTTTAAATCACTTAATCAGTGGTCTGTGTGTTGCACACAATACTGCTTCTGTAAAATGTTGCATTTTGGCTTCATAGATATGACCTTGGGAGCCCAGCCTCCCTCTTTGTTATCGTTGGCTGAATGGCTGCACAGAATTAGAAAGCGGCCACAAAGAACTAAGGAGGACTTTCTGCGTGATGTCATGATGCACTCCGCAGCCGAAAAATAAGAATTGAAAGAGTGGCAGGACAGTGAGAACAGGGCCTGAAAGGAGAACATGGCGCACCAGAACAAAGCCATGGAGTGGCTATTAAACATTATGGAGCACCAAGCAGACATGCTCCAGGCGCTAGTAGCACTGCAAACCGAGTAGCTCCATGCCCACCTTCCCCTGCATCCACTGTCGCAAAACTCTTTCCCATGTGCCTCCCCAGACATCACCAACATACTCTTAACCTCCTGGCTCCAGTCTGTATCCGCTGCATTCCACTCCTGCCCCGTCACAGTCTAGCCCTTTGGACTCCCAGTACCCACTGGACTCAACACCCGTCCCTCTGCAGTTTAGCCCTGCAGAAGTACAGTACCTTCTGCACTGTACTCCAAAGGACAAGATTGCATATGATCCCTGGATATACACAAATCTTTAACCATCCCGGGACCCCATCTCCTCCTGGGACCCCCCCTTCCTCCATCCCCTACAGTGCTGCTGTGTTTTTGTGTCTCTCCTCCAGTTGTTTTTTAATAAAAGAATTGTTTTGGTTTGAAAGCAATCTTTATTCCATTAATTGAAAGCAAAGAGAGCCCTGCAAAGCAACAGGCAATTTTCTTAAACCTTCATAGTGCATCATCTGCACCAATCACAATTACCTTCTAGCATTACAAGCACCTCACTCCCGAGCATAGCAACAAATACTAGTGGCTTTCAGCTTCAAATTGCTGCCTCAAGGCATCCCTGATCCTTATGGCCCTGTGCTGCACCCCTCTAATAGCCCTGGTCTCTGGCTGTTCAAATTCAGCTTCCAGGCACTGAACCTCAGTGGTCCAGCCCTGAGTGAAGCTTTCACCATTCTCTTCACAAATATTATGGAGTGTACAGCACTCAGCTACAAGCATAGGCATATTGTCATTGGCCAAGTCCAGCCTCCCACATAAGCAGCGCCAGCGGGCCTTTAAACATCAAAAAGCACACTCAACAGTCATTCTGCACTTGCTCAGCCTGTTGTTGAACCATTCCTTGCTGCTGTCAAGGTGCCCCATGTATGGCTTCTTAAGCCACGGCATTAAGGGGTAGGTGGTGTCTCCCAGGATCACAATGAGCACTTCCCTTACAGTGATCTTCTGGTCTGGGAAGAAAGTCCCTGCTTGCAGCTTCCTAAACAGGCCAGTGTTCCGAAAGATGCGTGCGTCATGCACCATTAACACAGCCTGTGTTAATGTCCATGAAATGCCCACAGTGATCCATGAGTGCCTGGAGAACCATAGAGAAATACCCCTTCCAATTAATGTACTCAGTGGCTAGGTGGTCTGGTGTTAGAATTGGAATATGTGTGCCATCTATCGTCCCTCTGCAATTAAGGAAGCCCATTTGTGCAAAGCCATCCACAATGTCACACACGTTATCCGGAGCCACGGTCTTTTCGAGTAGGATGTGATTAATGGCCCTGCACACTTCCGTCAACACATGTCCAATGGTCGACTTTCCCACTCTGAACTAGTTTGCAACCGATCAGTAGCTGTCTGGAGTTGCCAGCTTCCACAGTGCAATTGCCACACATTTCTCCAATGACAGGGCCACTCTCATTCTCTTGTCCCTGCACTGCAGGGCTGGGGCGAACTCATCACATAGTCCCAGAACGTGGCTTTTCTCATCAAAAAGTTCTGCTGCCACTACTCATCATCCCAGACATGCACCACGATGTGATCCCACACTCAATGCTTGTTTCCCAAGCCCAAAAGCAGTGTTCCACTGTGGTCAGCACCTCCGTGAATGCCACAAAATTTCGTGTCATAGCTACTATGCATGACGAGATCAATGTCGAGCTCCTCTTACCTTTGTAGTTTAAGGAATAACTCCACTGCCATTCGCGACATGTTAGTGAGAGTGAGCAGCATATTGGTCAGCAGTGCGGGATCCATTCCTGCAGACCGAAGAGGCAGAGCACGCAATACACAAACCGTTGAAAGATGGCGCCAAATGCAGAGAGAAGTACAGAGATTGCTGGGATGCGAAGCAATGTATCACGGGGCATTGGGACAGGACCCAGGATGCCCTGAGACCCCCTCCGCCTTCCCACAACTCTTAGTGTCAGAAGAGGAAGCGATGCTCTGTGGATAGCTGCCCAGCTCTGAATACTGCTGCAAGTGCCGCAAGTGTGAACATGCTATTGCACAGGCAGCTGACAGTGTGAACATACAACAGCGGTTTCCCTTCAGCGCTTTATGAGTGGTGCTGTAACTGTCGGCGATGTAACTCTGCCAGTGTAGACATACCCTCAGTCTGCACTTCGGTCTCTAGACTCACTAGTGAGGCAATGCAGTTACAGGTTTGTCAGTTGCAGAGTGATTTCCTCCACCTGCTGCTGTCCTGAGATACTGCAGGGACTTCACAGTAGTTCTATAGACCCGCACGTAAGAGACAATCATCTTTCAGAAGAAGAAACTACCTTACAAAGAAAGTTGTCCCTTCCACCTCCTAAAAAAACATAATTAGGGACCATAATTCAATGTTTTGAGGGTTGATGGTGATTTTATTTAGCAATCTTACTGGATATAAGTTGTCTGAAGTAAAATTTATTCACCTCATCCAACACTTTCTCACTCTGAAAAAATTACAGAGATCTTGTGCATGCATTGGTCTTTGCAAATTGCAGACTATGGGCGGGTGCCTAGAAAACAACTTCCCAAATGGACACAGCAATATGCTGCAGAGGCAACATGAACACATGGCTTGTATCTTGATTGGGGCCAGCTCTTGCAAATTCTGTTGATGTTACAAGTACATGGAGTGCTACATGCCAGGGCTGTTGTGTAGCCAGGAAAGCTGCTCAGGTCAGAAGCATTTGGGCCATTCATTCTCCACAGAAAGCTGTGTATGCTACTAATATGTGGATCCATCCCTCAGAAGGCTTTAGCTACATTTTCATGCTCACCATGAGGTCAATTGCAGAGGGCCACTGGAGCTATCCTTGCATAACTTTTTGGAAGAAGCAGAGTCCCCAGTAGCCTTCTTCTGCACTGCAGTCCTGCTGGCTGTGGTTTGTCTGGTATCTATGTACCATGAGACAACACAGAATTTTGGCTTGAGTGATTATTCTTATGAATTTCAAGGATTGTGTCTAATTAGAGAGAACTACTCCAGAATACACATTAACAAATTAACTAAGTGCCACAATCAGAGTGCCACATCTCCTGGATCAGCATGGGTTTTGTCATAGCTGTGTGTTATTTACAATGCAAGATGTAACTCTGTATGAAAGTTTCAAATATAAACATTTTTAAAGGTACAGTGGATTGTACATTAATAGGCTTCCCCCATTCTACATTTTTCCTTATGTTTGACACCCACTTTTCAGTGACATCTCTCCTATATCTCAGAGGGTCCCTTCTGCCAGAGGCATATATAGTCCTCTAAAAGAGGCCACTAGCCATCATCATCTACCTTTCAAACTTTAAGGTTTTAGTTGTTTCTTGCCTTCCTTACAGTACCTTAGCAAGCTAGTGATTGAGAATTCAGATCCTGTTTTCCTTTTTTTTTTTTTTTTTTTTTAAAGCAGGGTCCCCCTTTCTGTGCTCTGGACATGTACAGAACTTGGTGATTTTCTACACTTGCAGTTCTCTTTCTTGTGGTAGGAAATTAAGTTTTATTTCTTGGCTCCAGATATTGTAAATTCTCCTACACTGGCCCAAGATGGTACAAGTAGCTGGAAGCCTGGAAGCAACAGCATCTCCCAGAGTAGAAATAGAAGCCAGTGCTGATCAGCATCCACCAAGACAGTAGCAGGTTTTGGAAGAGACTTTTCTGTTTCAGAATTACAATCAAGAGACTGATTTACCTTTTGTGTCTGAAGTATATTAATAATAGGTACCAGAATATGGACAAATGAAAATTCTGCTCCTGAACTGTTGAATATTGCTGACCAAGAGGAATTTCCACCTAACCATACATGTCATCCATCATAAAGCACGTCAAGGACATAAAACTTGAGCATGTTGAAAGATCAGTAAAGAGAAAGATTGGAGGTTTGCGTGGGATTTAGTATCCATGCTTCAGCCATGCAGTTCCCTTTTGCTTTTACATCATCACAGGGGACCATTTGTGGAGCTGAAATAAATGCAAGCTGTGGCCTTTCACAGAGTGGAAATGCAAATAATAAACACATCTCCTAAAAAGATACTCAGTGTACATGAAGTACAAAGGGTCATTTAAGAGAACTAAATCCTCTAGTGCTTTGTCTTACATAGCTTCTCCTTCTCCATTTCCCTTTGTCATAGCAGTAGGTCCTGCACTAACACACCAGACCTTAAAATGTTGAGGTTTGTACAAACAGTACATTCCTATTTGACATTTACTAATTTCCCCCATGTTGAAAAGATTATTAATATGCAATGGTGCCAGCATACCAAAACAAACTCTTTTATAGAGGACTCTCAATATCAGAGTTTAAATCCAATGCCTGTAGGTCTAAAAACTCACTCCTTTGGTTGAGTGCTCTGCTAAAAAACCTATATTCTTTGATGACATACTAATTTTGGAAAGGTTTTTATATGAAACGATCTGGCAGATATTAAAATGCCACAGCAAAACATGATGTTGCAGCTCAGGTTTCCTCTTATGTGAAACCCCAAACCCACCAAGTGAAACTTCAGCTGCATTCCTTGAAATCTGAAGTGATTCTCTGGCTCCAGAGAACAATCGCTGCACTGTTATTTCTAAGGAGCTCCTGCTTAAAAATGCCTGTGCCCATTTCTGGATGCTAGAGTGACAAATGTAAATGGATAGTGTCAGAGTCACAACCCCACTCCACTCAGGCAGCACAAAGCAAGCAGAAACTGCCCACAGCTCCCTAAATGAGGATTCCTCTGAGATCAGGGAGTCCCATCAGGAAAACATCAATCATAGCCTATAATCCTGACCATGGCACACTCCAGATTATCGCAAACTGGAGGACAGCCCCTTTGGGAATTTTGTCAACAGGCATTAGTTAGAGCAGCCCCTAATCTGTTTTCACTAGAGCTGAGATTGGGGTGGGGTTGGCACAGAAGCCAGGCCATAGAAGAAAACCTGGCCAATAACTCTGCTGAGCTGAGGCAGCAGGGCCCAGAACTGGATCATGGCTGCCAAGTTCTGGGCAGCTCTATATGTGATGTTCTATGCAAATTTAATGGGCTAATTTGAATATCAGAAAATAAGTTGCATGCAACCAAACATCAGCTTTAACAAAATTGTGCACATTTAGTTCAGATGAAATGTGTCACTTTGACAGCCGTGGCCAGTGCTAGGGGAAAAGGCAAGCATGGAAGCCACTGGAAACAGAGCCTTTCAACGTACAACTATGTTTGGTCATATTTGCTGGTAGCAGAGTTCTACCATGACTTCATTGCACAGGGTGGACAACATGATTTTGCCTAACAGCAGCATTAGAGCAGTGTTATTCCCTCATGTAGAGGCGAACAGGTGAAGATAAGCTATAGCACAGGTTGCTAACATAGTTCTTTATACTTCCTTGTGGATTCGTATGCTAAGCTTGTAAGCTCTTCGGGGCAGGGCCTGTCTCTTTGTTCTGTGTTTGTACAGAACCTAGCACAATGTGGTGCTGGTCCACCCCTGGGGCTCCTGGGCACTACCTCAATGCAAATAATATTGGTTCTCCCGAAAGGAGAAACCAGAACTGGGTGATTTTTTTGTTCAAAACATGTTTTCACCAAAATATTTTATTTATATATTATATATATGCGCAGATTTGGATTGATTGAAACATTTCAAGTTATGGTTGAAAAACGCTAAACAAAAATTCTGAAAAAAGTCAAAACATTTGAAACAAAATGTTTCAATTCAAAATGTCTCTCTTTTGAAATTTCCTTCCATTTTATTGTTAAAAACTATTAAAAAAATCCTCAAAATTGAAATAAAGAGTTTCATTTTAGGTAAAATGAAACATTTCATTTGGCTTGAAATGAACACACATTCTCCTCCTCGCCCCACTTTTCCTCTAAATTTCCTTTTGGGTCAACTTGAAGACACTATTTTTTTTTAATTGCCAGTGAACCGAAGAATTAGATATTTAGCCAGCTCTAGAAAAACCTTACATACAACATAACCCGTGATAAGTCAGTTCCTAACTGTGGCCACCTGTCCCACTAGCTGGCAAACATTACAGTGTTATTAGCAAAGCCGTGACACACCTCCTTCAGTGCTGCTATTGCATTTTGCCTATAGGTCTGCAAAGATTAACAGGGACAGAGACAGCTTTTTTTTAAAAAAATGTGGGGTTCCAAAGTTAAAAAAATAAAATAGCTGTTTAATATTGCTGTAATGAGTAGTTTTGTACCATGACTAAATTTGCCCACTTTCAATAAAGTCATAAAGAAGCTTCTGTTCCAAACTCAGTGTTTCTTTTATTTATTAATGCAATTTAGCCCCCCAAAGTCCCCAGCTGTCTACACCCATGATTGAGCAAATTGTGAATTATTTTTTAATGAAATGTTTTCTTTTTCTCATTTGTTCCAGAGGATTCACTTTTCTCCATAAGCAGTAAAATCACTGGGAAATCCTGTGAATACAATGGCACCGTCTACCAGCACGGGGAAATGTTTGTGGCAGAAGGGCTTTTTCAGAATAGACAACCCAACCAGTGTGCTCAGTGCAGCTGCTCAGTAAGTAATAATTTCATTGAGCCCTGCTGTATGCTTTGCTAGATCCTCTTTGTTAGTAGACCAGCCTATTGAACCTTAACTAATGTACAGTAGTACCTGGGCAGTGGAGGCTGAAAGTCAGGAGCAAACAGTGACATATAAAAGCATGTTCAGAGTCGGTATGCAGCCCCAGGTAAATGTCATTCTGCCTCCTACTCCAAACACAGTAGACAAAATCTACCCTATTGTGAACACTCTGTACATGAGCCCACACTCCACACACTTAAAGTAGTTAGGTGGCAGGTAGAATATTGCTACTTGGAGAATATATAGTTTTATGTCAACCGGACTATGGACAGTTCAACACTGGCTCTCTAAAAGAGGCCAGAATTATTCTGAATTCAGATTCCTTCAAGTGGGAACTGGATGGCTCATGGGACTGACAATGGGCCATAGAACTTTAACCCACTCGGTCATCAATTCGAATTGCAGTGACCAATAGTCACCCTCCGGTGGCTGTTCAGAGCCACTCTGAACTGAAATAGGTTCAGTCTATCCACCTCTTCCTGGACGATTTTTGGCCACATTTGGACCTTCATTTGATCAAGTCACCAGCAAATTTAGCCATAAGGAACCATCTTGGTAGCCATCTGGCCCAACAGATCAACCAGTGAATGGACTTGGAGATTACGCTAGTGGGTCACTGCTAAATGCAGTCCCTCCAGGTCAAGGCTGAAACTCATTGGTGGGGCAGTGAGTGGGGAGCCTGCACTGTGGCAATGCCCATGTTGTACCTCTCTTGTGGATTGAGTCTCCTGGTATGTTAGGCACATTTCCTGAGCACTATATTCTGTACAATGTTTTGTAAATATTTTGTGTTTTTAGAAAGACAGTTAAGGAATACTCTTCAGTGCAATATCCTGTTTCTAGATGCTAGAGTGGCACGTATGTAAATGTACAGAGCTAGATTCAAATCTGTATAAGGGCTTGTCTTCACTACTTGGGGTACATCGACCTAAATTACGCTACTCCAGCTACATGAATAATGTAGCTGGAGTCGATGTAGCTTAGGTCAACTTACTCTGATGTCTACACGGCACTGCATCAATGGGAGGCACTCTCCTGTCGACTTCACCTCTCAAAGAAGAGTAAGGTGAGTACTGGAGTCGACAGGCAAGGTCTTCACTAGACCCGCTAAATCGACACCCGCTGCATCAATTGCAGCAGCGTTTATCTCCCTGGTAGTGAAGATAAGCCCTAAATGTAAATGCATAGTACTATATGAATCAATGCAGAAACCATTTCTTAATTGTCTTTGTTTTTAATGGCAGGAAGGGAACGTGTATTGTGGCCTGAAGACTTGCCCTAAATTAACATGCTCTTTCCCAGTTTCTGTTCCGGAGTCCTGCTGCCCAGTTTGCAGAGGTAAAATCTGCTATGTAAGCAAAAGGATACTGTCTGCAAGCATGCCACATTCACCCATTGCAGAGGGAGTTTGGACATTAAACATTGTATTTCAGCAGATGTATCATTTTTTGTTTGGTTTTCTTAAATTGAAACAAGCAACACAGCAGAAGCAATGTTACGATAATGAGTTGAAACAAGGACGAAAAGTATTAAAATATCTGCCACCTCTCAGGTAGATGAGCTTTGAAATATGAATATGTATATATCCTGCAAGTGCCCAGACTTGCTCTTGTCATAAAAAAAAACAGATAACTCAGTTCTTAGGATACAATCAATTCCCCCAAGTAAATTAAGTGCCAATCTACATTCAGGTATCTCTGGTATTTTATTAGCAAGTCTATGTTAGATCCCAAAGCAGCCCTCACATACACACAGGGAACTTAATTCTAGAGAAGGTCAAAACCCTAAATCTGGGCCTCCAAATTTTGCAGGTGAGGCCTTCTTTATAATTATATCTTACTTATATGTTTATACTGGGGCTTCTGTGTCACCCACCACTGGAATATGGACCAGATTTTTAAAGGTACATAGCTGCCTAAAGATGCAAATAATCATTTAGTGGGATTTTCAGAAGTGCCTAGTTGCCTAAGTCCTATTGAAATCAATGGGAGTTAAGCACTTAGAAAATCCCACTAGGTGCCTATATCTAACTATCTGACCCTTAGAGCTCAGTACTGTTACTTGGAAAATTAAGGAGCATTTATATTATTTGTAGTTCATTTATGCCTACAGTTCTGGACACTGCACCAACATATGGGGAGGGACAGATACTGCCCTAAGGAGCTTACAATCTATACAGCCAAGAAGAGGGGGAGGGGAAACTGAGGTACAGATTGGTGAACACTGCAAGTCAGCCAGGGACAACTCAGGCACAGAACCCAGGTTTCCAGAGTTCCAGTCCAGTCCCCTACCCAGTAGCCCAAGCTGCTGCTTCTTATATTTTTAGCCACTAAACGCAGAAACATTTTATTAGGCACCTTGGATTTGAAGCTTTCTGCACTCAGACAGGCAAAGGTGTATGGTCTTTGTCTCATGGCAGGCGATCTAGCAAATTACCATTTAACATTCAATATGTTGAGTGTGCAATAAAATAAACATTAGCTAATCATCTGGTTCCTGGTCTCTGTTCCCTGATAGCTATTTTTAGTTGCCCAGGCTGGTAGCACATAATTTTACTTTATATGGTGACTTGGATTTGGAACTGACCCATTATAATTACAAAAATCAAACTGAGTTTCAAAGCACAAAGCATTGTGCCTTAGTTACGCGGTGCACTAAGATTACACTAGAAAAGTCAGCCACCTAAAACAGAAGAGGACTGTCACTTAAGAGAAAAAAGTGAATCAGAAGTAGGAAATTCAGGGTCAGATGTGGGAGGCATTAGGCAAGACAGGTTTTGTGGTAAAGGAGATTCAGAGCCTGCAATGGCCTTTGAAAAGACTCTCTACATTTGCACAGTGGTTTTTAAAATGCTTCATTATTTATAAAACTTTCTTGAAAATAACATTTCCTTTCTAACTAACCTTGTCCTTTTCAATTTGAAACATGCTGATTTATCCTTCCTCTGCGATTCTTATGAAGCACAAGTCTGAGCAATTCGTTTCCATAAAAGATATATGAGCACAGCCTCAGGGAGAGGGATCTGTTAGTTAATTTCTACTCCCTGTAAGGACAAAGAATATTAGTAACTTATGAACAGAACACTTAAAAGCCCCCTGCATTTTCAAATTAGTCCTTTTTGTACTGATTAGAGATGGCTCCAAGCCATAAAGTCCAGCTCCTGATTTGGGGGCACATGCTGCTACCATTGACTTCTGTGGTGCAAATTTGGGGCCAATATAAAGCTTACATTACATAACCCATATAATAAAAGACAGATCTAAACACCAAAGTTTGGGGGGTGTTCAATTCCAAATCTATCTCCATAGATTCATAGATACTAAGGTCAGAAGGGACCATTCTGATCATCTAATCCGACCTCCTGCACAGCGCAGGCCACAGAATCTCACCCACCCACTCCTATGAAAAACCTCACCCATGTCTGAGCTACTGAAGTCCTTAAATCATGGTTTAAAGACTTCAAGAAGCAGAGAAGCCTCCCTTAAGTCAACCATGCCCCATGCTACAGAGGAAGGCGAAAAACCTCCAGGGCCTCTCCAATCTGCCCTGGAGGAAAATTCCTTCCCGACCCCAAATATGGCAATCAGCTAAACCCTGAGCATATGGGCAAGATTCACCAGCCAGATACTACAGAAAATTCTTTCCTGGGTAACTCAGATCCCATCCATCTAATATCCCATCTCAGGGGATTTGGCCTATTTACCCTGAATATTTAAAGATCAATTACTTACCAAAATCCCATTATCCCATCATACCATCTCCTCCATAAACTTATCAAGTAGAATCTTAAAACCAGATAGATCTTTTGCCCCCACTGCTTCCCTTGGAAGGCTATTCCAAAACTTCACTCCTCTGATGGTTAAAACCTTCGTCTGATTTCAAGTCTAAACTTCCTGGTGGCCAGTTTATACCCATTTGTTCTTGTGTCCACATTGGTGCTGAGCTGAAATAATTCCTCTCCCTCTCCTGTATTTATCCCTCTGATATATTTATAGAGAGCAATCATATCTCCCCTCAACCTTCTTTTAGTTAGGCTAAACAGGCCAAGCTCCTTAAGTCTCCTTTCATAAGACAAGTTTTCCATTCCTCAGATAACCCTCCTGCCCCATTCCTGCAAGTCATCCTTGCATGTTTTTAAACAATTAAATATCAGTCTAAGCGTTGTTTTAGTGCCACATCCTCCCCTCAAATATAAACAGATTCCATTCCATCATTGTTCCCCCTCAGTACCAATGATCAGTGCACACTAGCTTGTAGAAGTTTACATTTCTAAAACTGTCTTTACAAAGACTTTAATGGAAGCTGAGATTTTTCGTTTACATTTCTAAATTGCCCCAGATCATGGTGTCGGGTTTTGAGGGGCCAAAGTCTTGCTCTGAAGTTCCGCTAGTTGCTTCTCAAAAGCATTTTAATTCCTCCTACATCACAGTGCACAAATGGCAAGTGCCTCAGCCAGGGGTGCCAGAACAGGGAGGGTCGGGGACCATGGCCCCATCACTTTTAAAAGTGGGAGGGCTATGCCTTCCCATTTTGACTTGCCTGAAGGGGGAGCAATGGGAGGGAAGGGGCGGAGATGAGCAAGCAGCAGGCAGGGCCTCAGGGGGCAGAGGCAGAGCAGGGGGGGTGGGGCCAAGGTTTGGGTACTGGTGCCCCCACCCCACTTCTAGGGAGTTTCCAGAGCTCCTGGCCTCAGCCAGTATCTCTGATTCCACAAACATTCTTCTCACATACAAGTCAACATTTCCTTCTAATGTTTACTTCTTTGTTATGACCATCCTAAATGATATGAATCCTATCCTGGGGAGAGGGCTACCTACCTGTACTCCTTCTCCTGGCTGTTTGTATATGTCAGTGGGTTTCAATTTCTTTTCATTTGTGGGCCTCTAAAAATCTTCAGAAGGGGTTGTGGACCCCTTTGGAAATCTTAGGCAGTCTGTGGACCCCTAGGTGTGCACAGACCACAGGTTGAAAACCACTGGTCTATGTCAACAGCAGAGCTGTACAGTTCATGATTGTTGGCTGCAGGTACAGGAATCTGCTGGCTGACATTAGAGCCAGTCCTTCTCATATAGCCAGATATATGTTACCACACCTGGCTCCCTCCTGTCTGTGTGTCCAGGGAGTAATGCATTAAAAGTGGCTGTTGCATCTATTTTTAAAATAATTGCAGTGGCAGAGTGTTGGATGTTTTTTAAAAGAACCTTATCAGTTCAGAATAATATTTGGGAAATACACTGAGTTACCAAATTTTATGAACTTGACAGTAAGCAAAAAAGGGAAAAACCCTTAAGGACAATGCAATGCAAAAATGTACTTTGTTCTTTATATGGTAAGTGTAGTTTAGTATCGACTGAGGCTAATACTTCATAGCAGACTAGGAAAATGTCACACAGATTGTAAGCTCTTTGTACTCGGGGACGGTCTTTTTGTTCCATGGTGGATTCTTTGCCCAGGATGGGAACTTCTGTGATACAAATAAATATGTTTTGTAAAAGTAATGGTGTCTTAGTACGATGTGACCTCACTACAGCTCTGCCTCAGTTTTTGGTCTCATTCAGCTGTACAGAATTCTTATAGGCATGTCTAAGGCATTGCACAATTACTCCCATAACTGATGGTTTTATCTCACATACAGGAGATGGAGAATTATCATGGGAACATTCTGATGGGGATATCTTCCGGCAACCAGCCAACAGAGAAGCTGTAAGTGTGCCCTGTGTAATGAGAAAACCCGTTTTCCTACCAAGCCAGTCACACACAAGTAAAAGGGATGATTACTCTAACTCTTCATCAGTTCTGCCTTGGCACGGAAATACCAGGCAGAAAAATTCATACTAGTGACAATACCTTTTTCCACTGAATCTTCCTCTGTTTGCCTTTAGCTCTTTGTACCCAAAGCTGTACATCAAAGCTGAAAATCTTTGATGATCTTGAAGAAATGACAGACAAAAATTCTCTTGTGATAGATTAGGGCCTGGCCGGGAGAGGGGCTCCAAACGTGGTGTCTCCCTAGACAAACTTGCATAGGATGCTCTGAAACCAATAAAGTACACTTCATGTGTCAGGTCTCATGAGCTAAAAGGTACTGCTCGGGAGCCGAGGGCACTACAGAGTGAGCAATTAGAGTTCATGCAGGCAGAATGGGCATGTCTCTTACAAAAGGATACTTTGTTTTCAGTTTCCTAGGTACCAATTTGTCATGCCTGTTCTTTCCATAATCCCTCTTTCACACTTCGCTATCCCGTCTCCTCCTCTTTCGCTATTATATCCTATTTTTCCTTCTAAAATCATTTGTGGTTCATGCACCGTTAAGATGGCAGCCCATGATCAGAAGATGTCTAACATCTCCCACAATTAATGATCGTTAGACAAAAATCCAATGTCCTTTGTTTAAAAAAAAAAAAAGCTAGCACCAGAGGAAGGGGGAATGTTGTTTATTTTCTGTGGTTCACAGTGTATTTTGTTGCTAGACAAAAATTTTATATCCATTTCTGTGGCCCCTGACTCAGCAACAGCCTGTAGAGCAGTAAGAATGTTGGAAAATTCATCATTGCTAATACCAAGTAAATACTTAGCAATATATAGGCCATATTTCAGATGCTTTAGCTGTTTAGATACTATTATATCTGGCAGTATTCAATAGTTACAACAGTAGAACAAAATGCCACATTATAAGAAGATAGACCCATTCACTGGGTGTGACTCTTCATTGCTCTGCACCTTGTTTAGTCAGGTACCTTGCACTGCTACACAGGGGTGAAAGTAACTTAAAAGGACTTCCCAGTACACCAGAGTCCTGAGCGGGGGGCGTAGCCTCCACCGGAAGAGGCGTGGCCTCAACCAGAAGAGGCGAGGCCTTTAAATCACCCCCGGAGCTCCCAGCTGCAGAGGCTCCGAGCTGCAGAGGGAGCTGGGAGCCCTAGGGTTCAGGGGCAATTTAAAGGGCCTGGGGTTCCAGCCACTGCTACCACAGTGGAGCTCTGGGCCCTTTAAATCGCTGCCTGAGCCCGGCTGCCGGAGCCCCAGGGTAGCAGCAACAGGCTCGGGCAGCACTTTAAAAGGCCCGGGGCTCCTGCCCTGGCCCTTTAAATCGCCATCTTGGGGAAGTCAGTCTGGTCCGGCACGGTGTACCGGCTCTTACCGGTACACCGGACTGGACCGGCTTATTTTCACCTCTGATGCTACAGAATGAGTGCAGATTGCTACCCAACAAGAACGGTAGCATATTGCAGCCACCTTGTAAATAACCACAGCAAGTGCAAGGCAAAGGACACTCTAGCCCTGTGTGTGCGCATCACCACTAGGACACACATGTGGTTGACCCAGGCTGTCTCTGGATCCTGTTAGAGATTTTACTTATTCTCTTGCACTTTACTGAACGAACATGTGCAGCTAAGGCCTGATCCAAAGCCAATGGAATGACCCCCACTGACTCCTGCAGACTTTGGATCAGATACTTGTGCACATCATACCTGAATAAATGGTTTGTCTGTCATGTGAACACTAATTTTCAACAGTAGTAACACACTTATTTTCCAGTTATCATGCCTGAGGGGTACGAATTCACTCCAGGGTGCTAGATCAATCTATGGTATAGCTTTATTGCCTCCAGGGTGAAGATTAACCATCAATAATTCAGTCTGGCAGTGTTGATTTTTATAACACAATTTGGAGAGAGCACCTGGCATTTTTAAGCATTTGGAGCACAAAATACATACATGCCTTGTAAGAGTACTATTTTAACAAACAATCTTCAGTCATGCCTTTGGGTATTTTTGGAAAAAATCCCCCAAAATAACCATGGTGCTTTGTTTTGAAAAACAGAGAGTCACTGCACAGGGCTATTTTCACCTTCAAATCTGTCAAGGTGATGGACATAGAGATAAATTCCAACAAGGTGCTGCTCATCCAGAGCAACAGTGGTTGCATCTGGCCTTATGAGTGTCTGTGGCTCTGGCATCTACAGTGAAATGAGAAGCAGGAGGGCAGGCAGCAACTGATCATTTTACATATTGAACTATATTTGGTCCATATTCAGGGATGCTGTAAAAAGCAGTTTGGATGCAGAAGGCTAGAACTCCTAGGGTCAAATACCTGCAGTTTAACACAGGTTAATCTCAAGCACCTGCATGAGCCTCTCTCCAGCAAGGAAGAAGCGAATCTTGAGATTTAGCACCTCACTGACATCAGTGGCAAAACTCACATTCACTGCACAGGGAGCCTTAATGCAGACAGTTTACACACAAAGTTCAGCTCTCTAATTGCTTTACTTGAATGAAACATTTACATTCCTGTTCCTTCTGTCTCCACACAGAGGCATTCATACCATCGCTCCCATTACGACCTGTCACCCAGCTCCACCAGACAGGTGGTCAACATTCCACGATTTTCCAGTGGCAGGAGTAACCGTGGAGTCCTACCTGACCCCCAGCAAGCCTCAGGAACTATAGTACAGATCGTCATCAACAACAAGCATAAGCATGGACGAGGTAAAGAGAAGTCTTTTAGCAATACCACTCTGAGTTGGGTCTCAGCCATTTATAGCTCTCAAAGAATCTTTAGTATATAAAGGGGAGACCCTTTGCAAATGACAACCTTGCAAGTCAGAAAGTAAAAGTACAGTAAGACAGCAAAGATATAACATTAGGAGAGTTATCTTGGCTGGGGGCAATTGTGTGTGAGCCTATAGTGGCTGCTGCATTTTCCCAAGGCAACACATAGGCACTACCATATTGCTTTCTAAAGAACGTCGAGAATCTACATTACGTGAAACTATTGTGGCAAATTGCCAGTATGATTATGATGGGTCCCACATTTCCTCTTCTTGGGGAGGGGTTCAGGGTACAGTTTCCTGCCCCTGAACTAGTGTATTTACTGTCCCACTAGTAACCCAGAGAAGGATAGTGGAGAGGGAGGGACCCAGGCCTGCCCTCTACTCTGGGTCCCAGCCCAGGGGCCCTAGGACTAGCAGTAAACCACTTGAACTAGTGCTTCCTTCCCCTGGGCTACTTCCCTCTCCTGCTCTTCAGCTTGTGGGGCTTCCTGCCCTCTCTCTCTGCACAAGCCAGGTGTCCCTTTACCTAGGGTCTTGGTCTGCTAGCTAGCCACAGCACTTCTCCAAACTCTCCTCTACTTCAACGCCTCCAAACTGCTCTCTGCTCCAACTCCTTCCCCTGGCTGATTGAAGCAGGGGTTTTTTATCTGGTGACTAACTTCAGGTGCTCTAATTGGCTTCAGGTGTTTTTAATTAATCTATAGAAACCTTTCTGCCCTCTACAGGGAATAAGGCTTCTCCTTATCCTGGGACTTACATATCTCTCCTATATCACTCTCCTGCTGCCTTCTGGCCATGCTGGATCACACTATATAAAGACCACATTATCCTGTTGGGACTAGGAAGGTGAGCAGCTGACACCACTGTCAAAGTCTTTAGATCTGCTGTTAAATTCACACACTGATTGGTCTAGCATCCAGAGAATGGAAAAGTCTACTTTTGGTTATTTTCTTCATGCTTTCTCCTATTTGGTAACCTGTGTGAATGCAAGTGGCATGTATTTAAGCTATCTCAGAAATCTCAGGCGACAAAACCCTACTACGTTACCAGTAGACTCACTACTGCCAAGACTTACCGAGCCATCTCCTTGGCAGAAAGTATCCCACCTATAAGTGATGAGGAGCTTCCCCCTTTACATCTGTGTTGAACAAAGCTGTTACCTAGTGTTCAGGCCAGCAGTTCCACACCCCTCCAACCTCCCCATTTAACTTGTATTCTGTTTTTCAGAGATCAATACAATACTTCATATCAAAGATGTATGTAAAACAAAGCACTGAGAGCTAGAGGCATTCCAGTAACATAACATAATATCTCTTTAAGCCTCTGAGAGACTTATTACATTATGGGAACATTAGGACCTCAAGTTAATATGGAAAACCTTTATAGAAGCATGACTAAGCCATGTTACTCAAGGATTATACTAAGAAAAAAGGGTTGGAATCACCAAATCCCCAATTTAAAAGGGGCAGCAGATTTTATGTCCTGGCAAAAGGGCATGATGCTCCAAGGTGCTGAGTACACTCAATTTCTATACATTTCAATGGACCTACTTATGTAGCTGGTAGAGTATGCTTTAAGTGAATAAGGGTCTGCAGGATCAGACCCAAATAGTAATAAAAGAATTCACTATAGAAGAGCAACTATACACAAAACCCAGAGTAGCGTACACTCAGGAATGTCCCACCAAGAGTTAAAAGCCTTTGTGTTATAGCCAACTAATCTTTTAAGGTATTAACTAACAGAAGGAATGTTGGCCATAGGATCTTTATTATCCACCTGAACAACCATGAAAACAGATTCAGATCATGCCAGTGTTTTATGCTGAAACTAGGAGCAGGAATCTCCACTCAGTGCAATATCTCTGACATCCAGTTCACACATGAAGACATCATCAAAGCAATTTCTAACTGATTTGTTTCAGCAAATAAAAAGTAGACAAATAAACAGCACATTTCTCTGCACAGTTTAGTGTCAGTGATAGCTTTAGGAGCTTGTGGCCCAGAGAGAGTCTAAGAGGTCTCTGGAATGGAAATTAGAATGGTGACCATGTCCTTTTTTTTTGTTCTCTGCAATTAGAGTGTGTTATTAATTAATGCACATGCTTCCTGAGATACATTTTATAAAGCTAAAAATAAACAAAATAGTTATACTGACCTGCAGATTTGATGCCATTACATGGATACAGAATTACATTTCTATGCAGACAGTGGTTAAAGCAGGCCATTTGGAAGCTAGGGTTCTATTTTCATGGTGACTACAGACTTCTTCTGTCACTTTGGACTAATTATTTAACCTTTCTGTGCCTCAATTTATCCATCTGCAAAATTGGGATAATATGTCTATAGTCAACTTATCCCTGACTACAGTACAGAGAAGTTGTGAGGTTTAATTTATGTTTGTAAAGCATTTGGAGCTCTCTGGCAGGAAAAAAATGATACAAACGTAAGTATAAATATACTACTAAAGCATGTAAGAAGGTTAATTATAACAATAGAGTAATTAATCCCATTTTATGTAAATTTTCCCTTTTCTTTCTCATCTTTATGTTTTGTATACAGAGAACACTTCATTTGCTTTTATGAGAAAAAAACTGTTTCCCCTTCTAAAATGAAAACAGCTCTTAAGAAAGAGTTTAAAAAGTAATAAATTATTAAACCAAATGATGGTATAACACCCATGAAAGACAATACATTATGAAGAACACCCACCATAAATCTTGGTAACTTAGTAACACATAAGCGAGTTGCTTACATCTGTTACCAGTTAGATGTAAATTTAAGATTACAGATAAAAATTAAATTGCTTTTGAAAGTTACAGGCAAAAGAGGAACATATTTTACAAATAAAAGCATTAATACAAAATGATGGCATATTAGAAGAATTGGAAATATTTACAGCAAATCCAAACTTGATTTTTACTGCCTTTTGAAATCAAACAGTGCCCTTTCTTTCACCTTTTTCGGTTAGTCTGCATTTTTCAGTATGTTTATGAAATGTTTAAAGAAGCAAGGTTCACAGGGCACTAGAATATTGTTCTGGTTGCAGGCTGAAATTCTGAGGCAGGAGCCAGTTCAGAGGAGTGGGGTGTGCATGAGGAGCTAAGATCATAAAAGCCAATTGGTGGAAGTAAACGGTCCCCAATAAAAACGGACACACACTGGAGGAGAGTGGTCAAATTCTGCATTCTATCTCGCTCACTGAAATACCAGGGTACCCTCACAGATAAGTGAGGCCAGAATTTAGACCAAATTGCACAGAAAAAGATGATCAAAGGTTCAATCCTGTTCCCTTTGAAGTAAATGACAAAACTTAACATCAGTGGGAGAAGGGCTGGGCCAGAAATCACTTGTGAAAAATATACTTCCAAGCAGAGGTGTATCCTTTAGCCATGTCATGAATGCAACATTGCCTCAAACCAGTGTGTATTCACTAAGGCAGAGGTTGTAGTTCAACTATGGACCTGCTGGGGCCCTACCATACAATGAATATTCATTTTCTTCCTCTCTCCTGTTTTAGTCTGTGTTTCAAATGGAAAAACATATTCACATGGTGAATCGTGGCATCCTAATCTCCGGGCCTTTGGAATCGTAGAGTGTGTGTTGTGTACCTGCAACATCACCAAACAAGAATGTAAGAAAATTCATTGTCCGGATCAATATCCCTGCAAATACCCTCAGAAAATAGAAGGAAAATGCTGTAAAGTCTGTCCAGGTAAAACACAGAATAGATCACAGACTGCCTTTTTGCTTTGGATTTTAAGTGGTCTTTTGATCATAGTGACACCTGATGAAATGAGCAACTTTATCTGTTGCCATATTTTGGCTAGAGGGAAATCTGGGCACGATAATAGATCTAGCACCAATCTTGCAAGCCATCTCATTCATTTCATTTCCATAGGTAGAGGGCACCGAGGATTGGGCCCACCTTCTGGTCTCTTTTTCTTCTTTCTAGCATTAGTGTGACTTTTGGACATTTATTTCAGAAGAGAGTATATCCCCCCTTCCTCCCCCAGCACCACCAACTAGAGATGCATTATCTCCCAGACAATAATTCAAGGAGCTTCTCTCATTCTCCCATCCCTTCCCATTTACAATCCTCACAGAGCTTTCCATTTGTTTTCTAGCTTGGGACATTTACACTACTGTACTAAATAAAGCTTTTGTTTTGCAAAACATAGCAGTAGATTTAAACGCTTTGGTCATAATGTTATTTGTGCCAATAATGGAACTGGATCCTTAGAATAAGCACTAATACTATGACAGCTTATCATAGCATTGTGGGAAAATCTAATCACTTGATTAGCTTGTTGTAGGATATTAGTAAAATGTGTAAAGAAAAGCAAACAAACTACTTAGAAATTTGCTAACCTCGCTTATGACGTTTGCCAGGTGCCTAACCCCCATCTGTACCTTTAAAATTTTCCCACAACACATTTAACCCCTTTTTGTGTTTAGTTCTGTGATGCACTGGCAGAAATGCTCTGAGAAAATGAGTGTCAGAGCCACATGCATAAGTCACTCACAAAGCACCTGCTAGCAATGCTAATTAGAAGGGAACCTGGTTCAGTGCACTAGGAGACAGGAGAGCTAAGTTCAAGTCCCAGCTGTGTCCCTGACTCGTGATGGAAGGAGACTCATTTAACTGCCCTGTGTCTCAATCATCTTATGTGTAAAAAGGGGATGATACTTTACATCACAGGAGGGTTGTGAGGCTTAATTCAGTTAATAACTAAAGTTGTGAGAGCCTGACATGTAGACATGCTGAGCATCCACAACTCCTCTTGAAGTCAATGGAAGATGAGAGCACTCAGAATAATCTGGCTAAGAAGCTGGGATGCAAGTGCTATAGAAGAAAATCATTTGTTATCTAGATTTCAGATCAGTCTCCAGAAGTTCACCCACAGCTATCAAAAAAGCAGGACCTTTTCTTGAAGTCTGACTTGTGTGTGATAAGATAAAACATACTAAATAAAAAATCCAAATTGTTTTATTGTTACCAGGTCTGAGCATTAAAAAGGGAGAGCAAAACAGAATTTCACTAAGTAGTCTGGACTCAGCTTGAAAGACCACTTCAGAGGAACTCTCTACAATTAAGCTAAACTTGTTGGACAGCATGAATCTAGTAAGTTCCAAGGAACATTATTAAAGCTGTGTCATGTTTTGCTTACAGAAGAGATGCCAAGTCAGAGCTTTGACAGCAAAGATTACTTTTGTGGTGAAGAGATGCTTCCCGTCTATGAATCTGTTTTCATGGAGGAAGGAGAAACCATTAGAAAAATTGCAATGGAAACAGAAAAGCCACCTCAAATAGAAATACATGTTTGGACAATTCGGAAAGGTAAGTAGATCAAGTTCTCTCTTAAAATAGTGCTTTTTTTCTTTTTATAACCTCAGGAAAGATTTATAAATTCTTGCCACTCAGGACTTTATAGCTGTTCCAATTCTTTATATTGGGGCATTTGGCAGTTCCCTGGTAACAGAGATAGAACTCCAGTCCGCCTACTACAAAAGTACAAATTGCTACTGCTTGTGCCAAACTCCCTTGTTGTTAGCAGTATGGTATGTATCATATTCACTTGAGCAGTTCTGATTTTGGCCAATAGAGGGCAGTAGCACACACTAGCCAGTTCAATGCCACCATCCTATGGGGGGGCAGGAGGGAGACCATAGTGCATCATGGGAGATGTAGGCCAACCAGTGAGCCTGGCTTATTGCGGGGAACAGGAGCACACAGCTCCCAGATTAATTACAACTCCCATGAGGCACCATAGCCATAGGTGCTGGAGCTGGAGGTGCTGGGGGTGCTACTGCACCCCCTGGCTTGAAGTGGTCTCCATTATATACAGGGTTTACAGTTTGGTTCAATGGCTCTCAGCAGCCCCACAATACAATTTGTTCCAGCATCCCTGACCATAGCAGTGCTGCAGAATCAAAATTCTTCAGGTTTTGGCCAAAACATTTTAGATTTTGATTTTTCACAGAAAACTCATTTTTTGTGGAAGGGAAAAGAATCTATGTTATGACCAGCTATAGTCTTAACCCTGAGCACAGACTTCCAACCCTTTCAGGCCAGTCCCTTCAATTGTCCAAACTCCTGAATATCTGAAGGGTTTAGATGTTCCTACCCTTTCAGATGATCAGTGTTGTATGTGCTGCAAATGAATAAAGCCTGAGCTTTTACTTTAGCTAATTGACTGGTCTCCTTGGTTTTACAGATCTAGAAGCTAGATCTCAAACAAATGCCAAACTTCCCTACAGTTCATGGACTCTACATTGAATCTGAACTTGTGTAATATTGCTATGTACTATAAGAGTACGTGTTTCACAATGTATCCTAAAAAGTGTATTTATCTTTGAGGAGGCTGCATTTCAAAGTGAGCAAAGTGATTCCTTACTGAAAGAAAAAACCCTTAAGAAATCTTCGGGAAGAGTGGAGCTACAAAATGTATATTATTTCAGTTTAATTAAAAATACAAGTGGGGACCCAAAAAGGGAAATACCAAAAGTGTGGGTGTAAACAGATCCGTTATTCAGTATATAAAGAGAGGCAATGTTACTTTTCTCTTCATCTCCTACAACCAACTCTTTCCCTTAAGAATTATGTTGGCTATCTTCTCAAAGGCCCTTTACATGAAGGCATTTACTAAGTAATGACATTGTGTCTCAGAATGCCTTAGTCCACATGCTAAATGTTAAAGTAGCTTTACTTTCACTTGTTTGTAGTCTCTCTTTAGCTGGGAATGTTGTCACACAGTCAGAGCAAGCAAATAGGCACACACACGAGTCAACGTGCCTGGGTTCTAGTCCTGACTCAGCCACTGACTCACACAGTGTGACCTCCAGCAAATCATTCAATCTTTTTGTACTTTACTTTAACAGATCTATAAAATTAGGATATAGATTTACTTAGTTCACTGGGGCATTGTTAGGCTTGTTTACAGATTGCTTTGAGACCATCAGCATCAACTTAGTAGTTTTAGTCTCTACTTTTTTTTTAAAAGACACTTCATAAGTTGAGATCATATTAAAGGGCAAACTACACTTAAAGTTACACAGATCATGATCGATGAACAGCCCTCTGAAGGGCTGGTGGTTAATACAGGGTCCTACTGACCTATGATCCCAGTAAGACACAAACCCTTCTGGTGGTTTGGCAGGAGCATTTTCTGCTGTCTGCCTGCAGTTAGGTAAAAGACAATGTCCGATGTCAGCATGCCAAACTGCTTTTCTCCAAGGCACTGGGATTTTGGCCTCTGCTCTGGTTCTCTTTCATTCATGCCAGGGAGGGCTGAAGCTATATGGGTAAAGGAGGAACTAACTCTCAGATCTCGGTGATACTCTCCACCATAAAACCACAAAAGAAAAATATCGATGGAGCACATGGAATCGGTTAAAACATTATTGGTAAAGACGATTTCATAATGTGGCTCAACGTGCAAGTAATTCTACAAACAATCACAACAACACAACAGGCTCAGAGCAGGGAAATTTGTTCCAACTACATGTTCTTACTGCTTTGCTACAGGGATTCTACATCACTTCCACACTGAGAAGATATCCAAAAGCGAATTTGAAGAACTTCCCTACTTCAGGCAGATAACAAGGACAACACTGAGTAAGTAAAAGTCTTGTCTTCTTAGGCTCCATTTTTCTATATAACCTCAGCCTGAAACATGCCCTGCATTACTCTTCCAGTTGAAATAAATCTGCTACTTTCCCACCAACATCTGCAATCAATAGTTTATGAGTATCAAATAAAATAATCAGAATACAACATATGATTAGAGGGTTACTTTCACGTAAATCATATTTAAAAGATGCCTTTCTGAAGTCCCTAGTAACACCTTGGATTATTAAAAACTGACTGTTTTAAAAAACCCAAATTCATTTTTCACCACTATGCAATTTATATTTTGTATTTCACCCAGCTTGGGCTACAGAACTTGGCCTCCCAATTTCATTTGTTTATGGTCAGTTTTATTCTCCAGTTCTTCTGCACTAGCAAGTTGCTGTTATGTTAGACTTCCACTATGGCAAGGCAACAGCAGCTGTTGAAAGAATTACTCTTAGGAGTATGCCGCAATTACAAGCCAGGGCCTTCCCAGCTACAAACTAAAGCTTCCCCTCCCTGCCTCCCACCTTCCCCAATCAGAATCTGGCCCTTCATGTTCTTTTGCATGCAATGTATTAAGTGATTGAGATATTTTCAAACCTTCCAAAGGAAAATATTTTAATTCTCCCTATCAACAATTTGAATGTGTTTGTCTGGCTAGTGCTTGTAAGGGAATCTGAAGCTCCCTGCATTCTGTCTAAGTCAGTGTCTCTCTGCTTTGTATTTTTGTTTTCAGGCCAGTGGAAAATATTTAGCGAGGGAGAAGTTCAGATCAGCCAAATGTGCGAAAGCAGAGTGTGCAGGACTGAGCTGGAGGATCTGGTAAAGGTTTTGTACCTTGGAAAGCCTGAAAAGGGTCACTGTTAAGGGAGACAGCACGGGAGGGAGAAAACTTGGATCTGCAGCTGGACTGCAGGCTTTATTTTGCTTAAGTCAACAGTTGCCCTAAAATCCAAAACTATAATGCAGTAATTATTCACATCATGCACAGCAAACTTGCTGCTTTATGTGTAGTGGTCTGTGTCAACTATTTAAATATCTCCTCAAAAAGACTAGGAGGCTCTGTATTAGTGGGGGGAAGGGAGAGGGAGACTGTAGTTGCTTGTAAAGTTGCAAAGTTAAAAAAGAAAACAGATTTTTTTTTAAACTTGGCAAGTTATTCAAACTAATGAAATGAAGGACACCTAATAACTGTGCAGGAGCTATGGAGAGCATTATTTCCTGTGCTGAGTTTATACCACTTCTGGTGTTGAAATGACTCATGTTTTTCTGGGGGGGCGGGGAATACAAGTGATACAGTACTTGTGTTTGAGCCATAATATCCAGATTTAAATGAAAACTCCCAACCAGCCTATTGCTTTTGGGACAATGTCTTGCAGTTGAACAAACTCTGAGTACATAAACAAACCAGAAGGTGTTAGTGGGAATTACTGCATTTATGTAGCAATTTGAGAAAACGTTCAACTTTTAAGTGGTTTCCATTATCCACTTCTCTACATGAAATATGAAACGTCAGCTCCCTCATGCCGCCCCACTACTGCATTCTCATGGGCCCTGTTAACACATAGCCTCGGTCAATAAACTCCCTTTACAAAGTAACATAGCAGGAGAATGCAAAGTACTTGAATCATTTATGAAAATTCCTATAGGGTTAAACCCACAGTGATTAATAACTCATTAAATGTCTTGTGATATCACTTAATTTATTAATGGTAATTGTCGCAATAAGAGTGTTCTGCGTGGTTCTAATTGGTGGCCTCTCAAGTCCCAGCAAACTAATAAGCATAACTTCAAGGACAACTCTCTCCAATGGCAAACTAATGAGCACTTATATAAAGCCACTAAGTTAGTGCAGCACCAGCAAGACCATTATCTTCATGCAAAAAGAAATTTAAGGCACTCAGTTTGATTTCAGAGTAGCAGCCGTGTTAGTCTGTATTCGCAAAAAGAAAAGGAGTACTTGTGGCACCTTAGAGACTAACAAATTTATTAGAGCATAAGCTTTCGTGAGCTACAGCTCACTTCATCGGATGCATTTGGTGGAACTCCTCTGTTTTTTCCACCAAATGCATCCGATGAAGTGAGCTGTAGCTCACGAAAGCTTATGCTCTAATAAATTTGTTAGTCTCTAAGGTGCCACAAGTACTCCTTTTCAGTTTGATTTGCAGTTCACAGGTGAATGTTAGTGTCTGTCCAGCGTCTGCCTTCAGAAAAGAGTTCTGTTCTGGTATACAAGGTCATTACTTTGAAAACATGGCTTTCTCTGAGGAAATCCTGCCACATGGACATCACCTTAGATTCACTCCTGAGGCGCAAGTGACAGTGGCTGCTTTCCCTCCATTTTCTGTTCCAGAAGCATATGGGAACATTTCCTATTATGCTTGAACAGCAATGAAGTTCTAAAGAAGTTGCCTCAGGCCAGGCACTTGGTCCTCAAAGGGAGTGAAATAAATGGGTGTGGCCAGAATTCAGAGGCCCCCATGGGACTTTGCAAAACTTGTGCTCTCTGCTCTGCACTGCATTTCCAGTGGTGGCACTCTAGGTCTTCATCTGGGGTACGTTCATCTTAACAAAGAGATTAAGGGGTATGGATGTTCAGTACTTAATACCAGTGGCTCAACTCAGGCTCCAGCAGAAGAAATATTAAACCTTTTAGTAGGGCCTTATTCACAGTAGTGATCTCTTTGCACCTCTCCCTGATAGCAGCTGTGGTTGTAAGAGGCAACCCCCTTTTACTGCTTCTTCAGTGGCGCAGGATCCATCCGTGCCAGGATTTCTTGCAATAGCCAGCAGGAGTATATGGAAAGGGTCGTTGACTAAGAGCAAGGAGAGAATGAGAGGGGACAGATGGGAATGTGATAGGAAGGAAAAGGGAGACTAAGTGAGGATATAAGGATGAAAAGAAAATCCAGGATTTCCTACACAGAAATTCTTCATGGTCCTGCCTGCAAAGAGCAAGCTATCCTCCATGCCAGGATAGAGAACAGATTATTTTTTAGTGCACTTCCTTCTCTGCCAGTGCCCAAAGTGGCCTAAAACGCATAACAGGATAGTGTGCCAGAAATGAGCTTCTTCAGCAGCCAGTTTGATTGGTAAGAACAAAATAATTCTTGTGATGTCAGTAAAATCATTTAGAAACCAGACAAGGCACCTGACAGTCCTTGCATGGTCCTATAAAGGATCCTAGGGCAGTTCTCATAAGAGAGAAAGTTAACTCCACGTTCCAGGCCAAATTCGGTAATGAGACTTCGCCTCTCTAAATTCTCTTTTGTGTTTAAAATGGGTGTCGTGTTCACCTGCTGTCCAAAATTGTGGTATAGCGCCTGTACACTGTTAAACAGCTGTATGTTCCACATCAGAAGTGGGTGCCTCACAGTGTAGTTGTGGGAGCAGCAGTTTGTAACACACTTTGGGATTCTTTGGATTGGAAGGCACTGCAGAAATGTAATTTTTTTATTATAAGTCCACTAATAGTACATGTATTAACATGAACATACCTCTGATGAAGACATAGTGGAAGGCATTCTGAGGTGTTACAGTATTCTGGTAGGCAGACAAACACCTGGCTATGTTTGGCTCACCTCTTGGTACAGTATGTTTGTAGCAGTAGTTGATTGAACAAAGATTATGTGGAAAGTGTACAGTGTTTGTATTTTTTTTTTTGGAAGACAAACAGTCTTGTGTTTGTGACAGAACAAGTGGGGTTCAAATTGTGTATTTATTTGTATAATAAACTTTTATGAAAACAAAACAATATAAGCACCATTTAGTAAATGAAGTTCCGCAGTCTCTGGTCACTTAAGACAATAAAATACACGATATCATGTTTTTTCACTGTCTTCACAGGACATATGCCTGATGTGGTACTTATTTATGTACTTGCTCTATCACTTTGACCTGGTTTTATAAAGTAATAAACTCTGCAGTTGTTCAAAACAAGAAGTTCTCTCAATGATGTGATATGTGAATTAAAGAAATAAATGTTAGACCTATTTGCAATTCTGCTGCTATTATACCTTTAAACCAAATCAGGAGGCTTGGACAACAGAGTAACCCTGTTCTGCAAGCCTAGCTCATGGGAGTGTGTCTTCAGCCGCATGAGCTGTGAGTACACTTTGCCAATGAAAGTAAGCAAAGTTCTGATTCAAAAACTGTCAACGGCAAGATATGAATCAGGGCCTAAAGCCCTGCCTTATTTTATTCATTTAGCCCATAATCATATACTTCAGTGTAAGCATGTGCTTACTTAAACCCCTTGAATTTGATGGGACTTAAGCATGTGCTTAAGCCAGTAGTGGGCAACCTGTGGCCCACACATAGCCTGTCAGGGTAATCCACTGGCGGGCCACGAGACAGTTTGTTTACATTGACTGTCTGGAGGCACGGTCGCCCGCAGCTCCCAGCTCAGGACACCATTTAGCCCTAGTTTGCCAGCACTGGTAGAACGTTGCCATCCTTTTAATTCTTAAGGGGCCAGTCCCACTCTCATTTAAGTCAATAGAAAACCTGTTTCAAGGGGAGCAGAATCAAGCCTAAAAACAGTGAGATCCTGATTTTCAAGGAAGCTGAGCATCCACAGTTCACATCAACTTTCTTTGGAGTCCTGATCTGACACACAGCTCTGGAATCTCTTTTTTTCAAATGCAAAATGCTTCAACAGAAGCCTCACTACAGTATAAGTGATCACTTATGAGCTACTGTCCCATCTAACTAAATCCATTTGTGAGAGTAAAAGAAGAGATTTAAGAGCCACTACTGACTGCATAGGTTTCCTCACTATGTATAGCTGGTATATATTTATATATATCATAGAACTGGACAACAGAGTAACCCTGTTCTGCAACCCTAGCTCATGGGAGTCAAGAAGTCTATATATCAAGAAGTCTTCTCGTCCAGTCCCCTGCATTCATAGCAGGATTAAGTATTACTAGACCATCCCTGGCAGATGTTTATCATTGGTAATTTTAAGAGCAGGTAAGATAGAGACTCCACAACCTCCATAGGCAATTACAGTGCTTACCTACCCTGACAGCTAAGTTTTTCTTAATGTCCAACCTAAACCTCCCTTGCTGCAATTTAAACCCATTGCTTCTTGTCCTGTCCTCAGAGGTTAAGAACAATTTTTCCTCCCTCCTTCTTGTAAATACCTTTTATGTACTTGAAAACTATTATCATGTCCCCCCTCAGTCTTCTCCTCTCCAGACTGAAAAAAAATTTTTTTTCAATCTTTCCTCATAAATTATGTTTCCTAGACCTTTAATTATTTTTGTCGTTCTTGTCTGGACATTCTCCAATTTGTCCACATCTTTCTGAAATGTGGTGCCCAGAACTGGACACAATATTCCAGTCGAGGCCTAATCAGCACAGAATAGAATGCAAGAGGTAATTCTTGTGTCATGCTTATACCACTCCTGCCAATACATCCCAGAACGATGTTCGCTTTTTTTTTGCAACAGCATTACACTGTTGACTCATAGTTAGTTTGTGATCCACTATGACCCCCAGCTCCCTTTCCGCAGTACTCCTTCCTAGGCAGTCATTTCCCATTTTGTATGTGTGCAATTGAGTGTTCCTTCCCAAGTGTAGTACTTTGCATTTGTCCTTATTGAATTTCATCCTATTCACTTCAGACCATTTCTCCAATTTATTCAGATCCTTTTGAATTTTAATCCTATCCTCCAAAGGACTTGCAGTCCCTCCCAGCTTGGTATGATCTGCAAACTTTATAAGTGTATTCTCTATACCATTATCTAAATCATTGATGAACATATTGAACAGAACTGAACCCAGGACAATCCCTGCAGGATCCCACTAGATATGCCTTTTCAGCTTGACTGAACCACTGATAACTACTCTCTGGGAATAGTTTTCCAACCAGTTATTCACCCACCTTATAGTAGCTCCATCTAGGTTGTATTTCCCTAGTTTGTTTATGAGAAGGTCATGTGAGACAGTATAAAAAGCCTTACTAAAGTCAAGAGATATCACATCTACCGCTTCCCCCATGTTACCAGTCAAAGAAAGCTATTAGGTTGGTTTGACAATTGTTCTAGACAAATCCATGCTGACTGTTACTTATCACCTTATTATCTTCTAGGTTTTTGGAAATTGATTGCTTAATTATTTGCCCCCCATCTTTCCATGTGCTGAAATTAATCTGACTGGTCTATAATTCTACAGGTTGTCCTTATTCTCCTTTTTATAGATGGGCATTACATTTGCCCTTTTCCAGTCCTCTGGAATCTATCCCATCTTTGACAACTTTTCAAAGATAATTGCTAATGGCTCAGATATCTCCTCAGTCAGCTCCTTGAGTATTCTAGGATGTATTTAATCCCTGGTAACTTGAAGACATCTAACTTGTCTAAGTAATTTTTAACTTGTTCTTTCTCTATTTTAGCCTCTAATCCTACTTCATTTTAACTGGTGTTCACTATGTTAGATGTCCAATTGCTAATAAACGTTTTGGTGAAAAAACAAACAAAATAAGTCACTCAGCACTTCTGCCATTTCCACATTTTCTGTTATATGTCTGTGTGAATTACCCTAATAACTGATGATGGGTGCTATTATACTGTGGCTAATCTCTCTCTTCTCCTGATGTTATACTGGTACACACAGATTTTGCCAGGCATGTAAAAACCATTCAAATTAAGTCTATTAAAGTTTAGATTCTCCCAATTAAAACTGAAGTTCAACTCATTACTCTGGAAAGAATGGGGTTAATATGATTTTACACACATGTGATTGCATTTTCACATTATGCTGCTTCATCTCCCTAAGCCCTTTGCTGGAGCCTTTAAATTGTATTGAAGCACAGAAGATGGGGGTGGGGCAGGGAAACTATCGGGCCAGTTTGCTTCTACTAAAGTGAGTTTAAGGACGGGGGGGGGGAGGGGAGTGAGAGGGTACATGGCAGAAGGCATTTGATTTAACTTTATGTTTTCAGGGATTCAGTAGCAGAAATTATCCAGAAAAATATAATATATACATTATAGTAATAACTCAACAATGGTATAGTGCTTTCTATACCTACATTTCCAAAAGCTTTACAGAGATTAGTCTTATCTTGATTTTTACAGATGAGGGAATTGAAGCACGGGGAGTTTTAATGACACAGTGAGTAAGAGCTGGTAAGAGAAACCCAGTTCCCATCCTAGAGCCCTGTCACTGGACCACATTGCTTAAATGGTGGTGGTTCCTAACCGAGTACAGGAGGCAGTCTCCTGGGCTATGAGCTTGTTAGTCAGGTTGTCATTACTTAGATTTCCCCTTGGCTAAAGCTGATCACATTACAGCTAGAATTTTGAAGACAAAATGATATTAACTCCACCCAGATAAGCTGGAGATAGTAGCAAGCAGGATAACACAAATGGATAAACTAAGCAGTGGTTAGAAGTGGTGAAACAAACAGGTGGCCCATTGAAGTTGCATAATCTCAAGAGCCATAGTTCTGTTTCTATCATGACTTGTTGGTAGAGGAACAGCTATCACAATTGGCTGCAGTGTTTCTGGGCTTGATCTGACACATGAACAGGTATGTTTTAGGAGGCTATCCTATGGGGAGGACATGCTCCTGTGTAGAGTTGTATTTGAAGAGAAAAATCAAAGTCTGCTAATCGAGGGAGCAAATTCTACAGTATTCTCTCAAACAAAACTTCCTTTGACCTCTATGAGAGCTCTGCTAGCTAGGGACTGAGAAATGCCCTGTGTGCATTATTTGCTAGTCTAGTAGGAGCAGGTTTTCATCTGCCTAAAGCTGCAAATCACCTAATGTGATTCTAAAAATTCTTCTAGGCACTCACCTCCATCTTCAGAGGCCCAAATACCTTTTTTAATCTGGGCCTTAGTGGTTTATATAGAAACACAAATTCTATGGTTCTTGGAGAAAGCCACAGAAATGGCTAGGTTGCCTTGTTTGGGGTTTCTTAATGCTCCTGACAAAATGTTTTCCTGCTTTGTAAAGCAAAGCAATTAAAATATGCCTTGGATCAAATGCCTAGAACAGAGGACTGGAAATGGGCTCTAATTCATGGAGCTAGGCCACCAGTTCACAAGAGTTGAAATTCACCTCTGTGCAAAGGAACAGCATAGGACCACTGCAGGGCAGTGGTCTTGTACAAGCCCTTTCTTCAGAGGTGAGTTTCACCTTGGGCAAGTACAGCAGTTCACTCAAAACCAGTAATTCATATAAGCAGAGCACAAACATCCATGTGTGGTATCCAGCTAACAACCTACTATGCCCGGACATTTGAGATCTATAGAGATCTTTTTACATAGGGAGTACAATTCAAGATCCTTTGGAAAATACTGATAAAAGTCAGTCTATGCCAAATTTAAAAATACCAGCATGAAAAGGCTTTGGGAAAAGAAAAAAAATATGTTATACACACACACACCCCAATTGTGGAAGTGCGTTAACAGAATGTTAAACCCTGGAAAGGTAAACTGTTAAAACTGGGAAGAGGTAAAAATAGTGAAACTCTTCAAACCTTGGGTTTAAGATGTCATTGGAAACTCTTCATAAAATTCTTTTATTTCATTTGGCCTGTGTACAGTCATTTCCAAATAAGCCACTTTCCTTAGTTTTAACAGACCATGTTACAAAACTAAAGAAACTGTTTCCTAACCACTAGAACACATGCTAGTCTATGCTTTATAATTTCTTAAACACCCTCATCACAGTAGTCTGAGCACCTTTCAATAGCACATTAAGCTGCATGATTTATCACCCCCTATAAAGCCTCCCCATCATAGAACCTGGATCGTCTGACTTCCACATCCCCAAATCATGCAGGATGGATAAAGGAGAAGGAACTACCTCACTTAATACTATTATGTTGTTCTGCAATACACATTAAAAAAATTTAAAGGGTATTAAGCCTCCCCTCTTCATACATTTTCCAATAGGAAAGAAGCTAAAGACATTTCACAACCCAGATTTTTAATATCTCAAGAGTAATTGATAACACATGAAGCCTTTATGTAATATCTGTGCACTGTTTGATGCCTATTGCATTACCCACTATTATGAAAGCCAAGATTTTTTCGATTTATTGAGGGAAAGGGATAAAAATCACAGTTAATCCTTATTTCCATTTATTACTTTTGTTCTGGTTTTATTCTCAATCATTGATGTTTTGGAAACTCCTGCTACCTGGATACAGTATGCATGAAAACAAAAATGCCTATGAACAAAAGCATAACAAGCATACACCCACAACCCTGCCCTTATCTAACATAATATAAAAACTAACAACTGAGCATGAAAGTGACTAGCCAAGATAAGATGAAGCAATTATTTTAACCTGGGAGAATAAGTTTCAACAGATGTCTTTGCTGCCAATTCAATATGTTCAGCTAAGGTGGCAGGTTAGTTTTCAACTTACAGCAGCAACAGCATTCAGAGTAAAGATTCCCCCTGTCCTTTATTCAACTCTGTAATGGGAGACAGTTCACAGCACTACTATGCACCACTCAAGAGCCACTTGAGCTCGGAGGGTCTATGTCTACATTGCAATTACACATTAGCAGGCTCACATCAGCTAACTTGGGCTTGCAGGACTCGGGCTGCAGGGATATTTAATTGCAGTGAAGAAATTTGGACCCATAGTCCAAGCCCTCTCATGAGCCCATGTCAGCTGACACAGACCAACCATGGGTGTTTAATGAAGTGTAGACATACCCTCAGTGCAGCTTAAGTGCTTCTCATGTGGAGAATACACCAACTTGTGTTGACTCTCCCTGGACTGGGGTGAATGGACACTCCCTCTTCTACAAGGTGACTTCTCTTCTCTTTCTTATTTCCTTACTAAGATGCTCATAACACCCACACAGTAAGGTGTGTTAAGGCCAAAGTAAATTAGGGTACGTCTACAGTGCATTGGATGTAAGCTTCCCAGTGCTGGGCTCAAGAAGCAAATGCTCAAACCATAGCAGCATGTATGCTGTGGCTCAGATGGAGCTCAGGCCCTCAAGCCCATTCATCATCTTGGGTCTGAGATCAGGTACCTAGCCCAAGTTTCTGCCAGAGCCACAACATCCACACTGCTGTTTTTAGCACACTACATGCGAGCTCAAGCCCCGCTAGCACAAATGTGTCTGCCTAGGAGGCTTGCTTTCAGCTGCCGTGTAGACATACCGGTAAAGGCAGATTTCTGCTCCTATTTGACATCAATGGCAAAGTTCCCATTCATTCATTACAATAGGAGCAGATTTTAAAAGGGGCTGATACAGTCGGCCACGGAAGTCAGAGGACATGCATGATAAAAGACAAATTATTCAAACATTTTGTCAGAGCTGCAATTGTCACTGGATATTTTTTGCAAATATTTTTCAAAAAGTTGTCACGATTTCTTTTTCCTGCTGTTTTCCTGCCACCTTTATTGAATGGTCAAAATGTAAGCAAAGTTTACATTAAAGTTTTGATTTTTATGCAAGTGGGAAAGGGGGGCTAATCTTTGCCTGTATTTTCTACCACCTCTCCCCTTTTGCAACCAGCAGCAGGAAGCCCTGGAAGAGTTAGGATGCTGCAGGCCGCACAGGAGTCTCTTGAAGTCACTTGACTAACTTGTTTGAGCGTGGGGGAAAAGACGACATTTCGAGATCTACTTTGATCATTTTTACATTCTACAAGAATGCACAAGTTTGCCTGAAGCCCGCTGAAATGGTAACAGGCCCTTGACTAAAGAAGAAATGCCATTTCAGTTTGAACTTTATTTGCTTTGTTGTAGTTATGCCAGATGAGCTTTCACTTCAATTTAAATTATTTATAAGTAAAAGAAATATTTGCTTTCAGGGGTTTTCTGGCCTGCTTGGTTTTTATGCAAGCTGATGTTCAGGCATTGTATGTTTTAGAGAGAGATACACATTAATAGAATGCAGAAAAGCCAACATGAGAGTCAAGGAGTATGAAAATGAGATGCAGCTCCTACAAAACCAGCTGTATTTAAAAATCCTCTTTGGATAATGCACTGTAAGGCCCTAATGCAGGATTGGGGCCTAACAGAGACAGATATTGTTCATAAACCGAAAGCATACACAATTCGATGTTTATTATTGAATTAAAATGTGGCTAAACAATTTACAAATAGACAAGTACAGAAATAACACTCCTCAGGCACATACATAGGAACCAGCACAATATCTGTTGGTAATAATTCCACCTATATACTGACAGCCCAAAAACTGAAATGTAACTTCTTAGTGTTCTCTGACGAGTATTCAGGGCTGCAGCCAAAGAATGAAAGGAAGGGAAGAGGTGATAAGAGGAAAGGAGAAAAATAAAAGCATGTTACTTATAAACTGATGAAAATTAAGAAGACAGGAGGCTCATCCACACACAAATTTGCACCAGTTTAAACCAATGCAAACTACTAATATTGGTTTAAAACTGGCTGTATCAGTTTCGCTTGCCCCTGTAAATATACAGGGAAAGCTAATTTATAAGTCAGGTTTAAATGGAGTTAAGTGTGTCCACATGCAAAGTTGTCCCAATTTAAATAAATCAGTTTTAAATCACACCTTCAGTTAAACTAGTGCAAATATGTGTGTAGACCTGGCAGGTGGTGCAATCCAAAAGTAACTCCATTGCTATCCCTTATTCTGTACACAGGCCCATTGAAGTCAGTGAGACTACTAACTGAGTAAGGAATAAACAAGGGGTATTCCAAGGGGTAAAGGTTTGCAGGATCTGGCCCTAAGATTGGAGTTGAGTCACAAACTGCAGTCCAGCAAAGCTCTTAAGCACATATTTAACTGTATGCACATACATAGCCTCACTGGAATCCAGCAAGTGCTTTGACTAGGATGACCAGATAGCAACTGTGAAAAAATGTGATGGGATGAGGGGTAATAGGCGTCTATATAAGAAAAACTCCCCCAAACTGGGCTGTCCCTATAAAAAAATGGGACATCTGGTCACCCTAGCTTTGACGGATTGAGTCAAAGTACTCAATTCCTTGTAGGATTGAGCTTTAAGGGAAGATGCAGAAATTATAGCAAGAACAATGTACAAATCCTATAGGCCAACTTTCCCAAAGACTATGTGAGTCTCTTCTGTTGAGGTGAACTATTCAGAAGGAAAAACATACTGCAACTTTCAGAAAAGGCTGAAGAATTTTGTACTGCTACATATTGTCCTGACGTTAAAGACATTAGAATGTACAGACCATATTTACACACTTTATGGACAGATTTCCAGTTACCTAAATGTTTCTGACTGAGTGCTGTTACTGGAATTGGTTCATCCCAGATTACATTCTTCCCCATGCAGAGCGCCAGTACAAGACCCATACATGACTCAGTCATAATTAAATAGTTTCAAGGCTCAGATGGGACTTAAGAAATGCTTGAGCTTTGTGCTAGCCTTCTGCACAGGGGTGAATTTCACCCCCTACATTCCTAACTGGGAGAAATAGGACTTCCTATTAAACACTGCAGCTTCAAACAAATATAGTATTTATTCTTCACTTCCTATCCTGAAGGTTTTGTGATACTGACATGATGCAGTATACTGTTATATAGCAAGAGGTGACAGGATTTCAGTGGTGAATGAAATAATTCCTATGAACATACTTGGTAAATCATTTGAGATATTTTGGAATGAAAAGCACTATAAAAATGCAAGATACTTTTATTCATATTAAGCCCTAGGCTCTCTCTCTCTCTCTCTCTCTCTTTCTGCTATATCTTCCACTGGCACACTAGAAGGACATTATCTATAATAAAGACTTTGTAACTATCTAATAACTAAATGGGAGCACTTCAATTACCACTCCAGTCTTCACAAAAGGTGGTAAAAAGAGGACATTTCAATGGTAAATACAGCTTTAATATAAAAGTTCTGCTCTTGCATACAACTTCCATTGACTGCTGTGAGAACGACACATGGGTAAGTATATCTAAGGGCAATTTATTTTTTATTCTGTATTTTTAGAAAACATTTCCTGCTTTGGATGGAAGATATTGGTGCATGTCAGAAGCTGAGCCTCACAAGATACACGTTAATTAAATGCATCCAGACAGCAGCAGTGTGGTATCCTTTCAGAACAAGGCCAATATAAATCCTCAGAAGGATATTTACAATACTTTGGGCATGATTGTCCAGTGCCCTGAATGGAGAATCATTTATACCAATGCAATACAGGTGTAAATATATTACTAATTCACAATGGCAGTGTTTCACAGTAATTTTACACTAGTGTAAATGACTATACAAGGTACTGAAGAGTCAGTCCTTTTGAGTTTCCTATGTCAAAATGTGCTAAAACTCCCTGGTATTCAAAAATCTGCTACTGTTTTGTTTCCAAGGATTGGTGTGTAGGTTATGGATCATTTTTACATGAGGGGAGAAAAAAAAATGCATGATTTTTTTTATGAATTCAAAGAAAATCCATCTAGAGGACCTTGGTTTTACAAGCATTTAAAAGATAGAAAATTTAGTTCACTGTAAAATAATGATGGAAACAAAACAATGCTTTTCACAGGGACTTTGAACTTTATAGCAGCTTCTCTTAGTCCTCTTTTCCTCCTTCCTTAGGCACTTTTTAAAGAATTCTACACGGACGAGTCTCCTGCTGTTGTAGGCACTGCCCATGACCTAAGCTTGCAGATCATTCCCAAGTTCTTTCTCGTCAGCATGTGGTGGGTATTATTTACCACATCCCAACCATGTCTGCTATGAGATGAGCTCTCAGAGACAAACAAAGCTATCGTAGCCATCCCGTTTATGGGGATCACTGCCCATATCACTAACTGCACGGAAATCCTAACAACAACAAAAATAGTTAAGAATCATTTACTTGTCAAGCAGAAAGCTAAGATAACCCTAAAGAAAGCCAGAGGAATCCATGTCAGCTGCAAAATTGTTATATTTGAATGTTCCTTCTAAAGTGAACAAATAGGAACTTATGTTGGCTTTTTTCAATGGTCTCTCTACCTAATAGAGGCAAATCTGAACAAACATTCTCTCTCTTCCCCACAGATTAAATGTAGAAAGGACTGTTTGCCAGATGATTCCCTTAAAATGAAGCTTAAAACCTCAAAAACCACCATCAGAAGTGTCAATCAAATGAGAGATTCGTAAAGCAAAGGATGGGATGGTATCACAGAAGGATAAGGTTTTGCCTACAGATTGTTTATTATACATCTTTCTGAGAAACACCCCAGAAACACACTAGCAGCCACAAAAATATATTTGCATACAAAGTCAGTATAACATTAGTCCTGATAAAATGTTCTGAGAATATTTGTGCAGCTCAGTATTAATGTGTGTATGGTACAGTGTGTATGGTAACACCCATTGTTTCATGTTCTCTATGTATATAAATCTCCCCACTGTATTTTCCACTGAATGCATCCGATGAAGTGAGCTGTAGCTCACGAAAGCTTATGCTCAAATAAATTTGTTAGTCTCAAAGGTGCCACAAGTACTCCTTTTCTTTTTGCAAATACAGACTAACACAGCTGCTACTCTGAAACCAGTATTAATGTGGTTTCAAGTAGGATTTAGAAGGAACCCTAAACAGAAAGGGCGAGATCCTCAGCTGGTGTAAATCAGCAGTGGCACCAGCTAAGGACCTGGCCCAAAATAATTACCACTAAAAACAGAAGATACAGAACTCAAGACTAAGAAATTATACTGTTGCTACTTATGACAAAGGTTCTTCATCTATCCTTTTTGAATTATGGATTGGTTTTACTTCTCACAGCTATTGTAAACCATTCATTTCTAACCCTCCCTACTTCTGTAGTACCTTCAGGTGGAGGATCTCAAAATGATTTCTAAATAACCAAGGCCCCAGTAATTTATGAAGGATAGAATGGGCAGCAATTCAAAACACAGAGTATTTGGGAGAAGGGGGCATAGCCCAGGTGATAAAGGAAATACAGCCTTGGGATATCTCTGCATTACAGCATTTACAGAGGCACAGCTGTGTCAGTGCAGTTGTGCCACTGTAGCATAGATGCTTCCTACATCAGTGAAAGGGGTTCCCCCCGCACCTCATCAGTATAGTTAATCCCCCTTTCTGAGAGGCAGTAGCTAGGCTGATGGAAGAAACCTTCTGTCAACCTAGCTGCATCTGCACTGGGGAGTTAAGTCAATTTAGTCAGTCACTTAGAGTGCAAGCCTGGCACAGCCTAGCTAGGTTGATCTAATTTTTAGGTTTAGACCAAGCCTCAGACCTGGTCTACACTACAAAATGGGGTTGGCGCAAGGCAGCTTACATTGACCTCGCTGTCCATGTATCTCCCACTGACACAAGCACCCCATTATTCCCGTATAGTAACACTCCTCCCCAAGCAGCATAGAGCCATGGTCAATGTACTTAGGCAGACGCAGGTTGAGTTTAGACACTGCATTACTTAGTTCAACCCCAAATGACCTCCAGAACCTTTCGCTCATTGACTGCTCTGGTCACCACTGTGAACTCCACAGCCTAAGGGCCAGGAAGACCAAAAGCCTCCCCTCCTCTTTAAAACCCCATGAATTTTTGAAATTCCTCTTCCTGATTGCCCAGCTTGGTGAGCATACCTAGCAACTCTCCACTGTTGTGTGGAACTACCTAGCTGACCATGCTGGCTATATGCTTCAGTCACACTTCAGCCTGGAGTAGACAGATATTGGATCTCTTGGGCCTGTTGGGAGAAGAGGCTGTGCTGGCACAGCTCTGAGCCAGCCATAGAAACATTGACATCTATGAGCAGATTGCTCAGGGGATGCAGGAGAAGGGGTAGAACAGGAACCAGCTGCAGTGCTGCATGAAAGCCAAGGAGCTGCAGCAGGCAAACCAAAAGGCATGGGAAGCCAACAATCGATCCAGTGCCGAGCCACAGACCGGCCACTTTTACAAAAAGCTGTGTGCCATACTCAGGGGAGACCCCACCACAACCCCCCCAGAGCACTGTGGATGCCTAAAGGAGCTCAAGGCACAGGCCCTGTGAACAGCGAGTAAGAGGAGGTGGTGGACAAGGAAGAGGAGGAGGAGTATAGTGTGGGGAGACAGGCCACCGGGGATCTGGCTGCACAGTGAGCCAGGACCTGTTTTTGACTCCACTGCAGTCCCACACCAGCGAGCCTAATGCAGGGGAAGGACCCTCAGGTAAGTATGTAGACAAATTTCAGTTGCAGGGATGGCAAGTAGCAGGATATCTTTTGACTTTTCATCCCACTCTAGAGTTAGGTGGTGGGGGGTGCATATGGAGCAGTGAGTTTATGTACAGCGGGATGTCTTTGGATCCTCCTGAGAGATCTTGATGAAACTTTCTTGGAGGTAATCTGCAATCCTCTGCCAAAGGTTTCTAAGGAGGGCTGCCTTATTTCTTACTTTGTGATAGAACACTTTCCCACACCACTCAGCGATAACTTCAGCACCATTGCCATATACAGGCTAGCAGCATATGGGCCTGGACAGCTTTAGGAATCTGCAGGAGCTGTGTTCTTGGTCTTTGTTACCTCACTCCTGAGGGTATCACCTAAAATCACCACCACCTGTGGAAAATGGTGCCAGTATTCAGTGCCATAACCCTGTATTACAAGAATCATGCAACCAAGCAATTCCCTCTTCATTTCCCCAACCCCTGGCAGGCCATACTCACCCTGGATGGTGCTGTGACGACAGCTGTGCATGAGCAATCCCAAGCAGAAGTGAAAATGCAGTGCTTAAAAATCTTTAGGCAAGCAAGGGGAGGAAGTTCAGCATCTTAAGTTTCACTCTCCATAGTGAAGACTCTGATAATGGTACCTCTGTATTTTATCTTCAGGGGCTGCCACAGCGGCCTTCACACTCACTGAATGCCTGAGCCAGATAAGCCAGATAAGGTTGAGGGCAACCTGGAGAACAAGAGTAGAGAGCAGAAAGGCACTGGAATCATAGCAGGAAAAGGAGGGGGGCTGTATCAGGACATAAAGAGGCATCTCAGGCATCAAAAACAGATGCTGCAGGTTCAACAATCTCAGGCTCACCTCCTTCTGCAGCCCATCGAGAATTATCAGGACCTCCCTATATAGGGTGACCAGGTGTTCTGATTTTGGGGTCTCTCATCTAGGCTCCAATTGCCCCCAACCCCATCCTGATTTTTTCCACAGTTGTGTCTGGTCAACATATTACACACACACACACACACACACCCCTCATGGCATCGGGGGACATTAAAGAACCACAGTTTCACATACACTGACCTGTGCAAGCCAGGGTTGGTGTATCTGGAATGGACATGAATGTTCTTTCGCCTTCATAATAAATCAAGGGAAAAGTAGTTTAAATGTATTTGTTGTAAAATTGCATGGTTTTCTGCATATTGATTTTGTTACAGAATAAACTCCTATTATTTGGAACATAATTCATTGTTATTTGTTCACAACATTCTGCCGAGTGCTCAACAGTTCTGAAAGCAACCAAATTACCCTGTTACTGCACAGCGTCACACAACTCAGAGGATCATTCACAAACAAAAAATTAATAGGTGCAATGACAATGTTTATTTTTACATTTAGAGCAACCATACAGTTCCTCACAGGACACAAAAGAGCAGGTAGAGCCCATTACAACATACTATTCTGACTTACTGTTAAAATGGTCTTCCAAAGCCTCCCTGAGCCATATAACTGTGTTGAGCTCCAATAACCCTCATATGTGACTGATCAAGTTCAGCAGACAGCCACTCCACTTTTCCCCTTTGCTTCACATACATTATGCAGGACACAGCAGGCACCTATAATCATTGGTATATTTTTCTCCCTTAGGTTCAGTCTTGTGAATAAAGAATTCCAGTGTGAGTGTTGGATCCACACCTTTCTGGGATGTCACCTGATGTACTGGGGTCCTATTGAGCCCACCCATTCCACCAGATAGGGATTCCTCACCCTGACCTTGCTCTGCCAGGCCCTCAAGTCTTCTCTAGCACACACATACAACTAAGGCCACATCCAGTTGCAGATAGACTGAAATCAGCTCTCTGGGAGGGTTCAGCTCAGGGATTTACCTAAACTCATAAAAAAAAATTTTTTTAAAAACCCCACCCACATGCCCCCCTCTCAGTGGAGGGAGATAGACCCAGCTTCTTCACCTCCCCCCCCCCACCATCCCCAATATGAATTGCACAGACTGGTTTATAAAAAACAAAGACAAGTTTATTAACTACAAAGGACAGATTTTAAGTGATAAGCGATAGCAAACAGACCAAAGCAGATTACTGAGCAAACAAAACATGCTAACCACGCTTAATACATTAAAGAAACTGGCTACAGACAGTAATTTCTCACCCTAAATGCTGTTTTATGGAGGTTGCAGAGTTTCTTGAAGGTAAGCTGTAAGCAGTGCAGCTTAAATCTCCAGGTATACCCTTCATCAGCTGACCTCTTTCAGCCAGGGTCCCAATCCTTCTCCCCAGAAGAGTCTTAGGTGTATATAGCAGTCATTTTGGGCAGGGATTCAGTGAAGAACCAGCTACCTTAATTAACTCACTCTCCAGCCTTATATAGAATTTACATATGGCAGGCATCTTTTGTTTCCTAGTCTGATCTCCCTTAATGGAAAAAGCACTGAAAGCCAAAGATGGGGGTCTAGTACCAGATGACAGGATCACCTGACCCTGTAGTGTCAAAGCAGCAACCCAGGAAGCTTCTGAGGAAGGCAGGAGATTAGTATCTTCAAAGTCTTATTGTTCTTCCTAATGGCCCATTCAAGCTGATTGCCTACTGTCTGGAGGATGTTTCCCAGATCCAAACACTTTTGAAATTGATACAGAGTTTATATTCCTAACTTCAGATACACCAATGATACATGCATACAAATAGGATAATCATATTTGATGAATCATAACCCTTCCAATGATCTCACAAGACTCATCTTGCATCAAATATAGCTTAGTTATGCCATATTCATATCACAAGCTTATTTCTATGAAGAATATGGATATGATGCGACAGCCAGCATTCCTTCAAATGACCAAAAGCTCATTAAAATGCCATTCTGCACCTGCTGAGCCAGTAGTTGAACCATTCCTTGGTGCTGTCAAGCAGGCCATTGTACAGTTTCATGAGCCAGGGGACTAAGAGGTAGGTTGGGTCCCCAATGGTAATCTGCCATTTGGGAAAGTTCCTGGCTGTAGTGTTCTGAACAGTCCAGTGCTCTTAAAGATGCAAGTGTCATGCACCTTCTCTGACCAGCCCACACTGATGTTAGTGACACAGCCTTGGTCAGCCATCAGTGCTTGAATGACCATAGAAAAGTCGCCCTTTCTATTGAAGGTGTTTTAGTGCCAAAATAGGGATGTGTGTGCAGTCTATTGCTCCACTGCCATTTGAGAACCTCATTGCTGCAAATCCATCTGCTATGTCCTGCTTATTGCCAAGAGTCACAGTCCTGCATAGCATGAGGAGATTAATGGTCCTGCACACTTGCATCACAACAGCCTCATGATGGATTTCCTGACTCCAAACTGCTACTGGTCAGTAGGGAATCAATCTGATGTTGCAAATTTCCCAAGTGAGATTGCCACTTACCTCTCCACTGTCAGTGCAGCTCTCATTTTGTTGTTCCTGTGCCAGAGGGTTGGGGTGAGCTCAGCCTAATCTGCAGCTGCTGCTCGTCATCCCAAACCCGCATTATGATGTGATCCACCAGTCAATGCTTGTTTCTGGGGCCTAGAAGTTTCTGGGGCAACCCACCATCTGCAACTGCTCTGTGAATGCCACCAACAACCTTGAGTTGATTCTTACTTTTACAGCCATCTGCCTTCCAAAAAATCGTCATGTTCTCCACTCATTTGGTTCTTGCAGCTCTGAAAATACTCCAGGATCGTTAGTGCAGAGCTGTGCAGGCTGCATGCTTCTGTTATATGGTGGATAGCAAGGAGGGCCATGCAGTTTCAGGGATTTAGGGGTGGGGATGGGAAGGCATGAAAATTATGGGCCACAGATAACATTATGGGATGGAGACTGCTGTAAACTGGTAAGTTGTTGCCATGATCCTAGTCAACCCTGTGCAACTTGTTGTAGCCCCATCATGCATTGCCAAAACTTCCCAAAAGACAGTGCACTGAATGGTGGTGAGTTGCACAGTGGGATACCTACACATGGTACCCTACACTCTGCAGCAATACAAGCGCTCATGGTGAGCATGTGCACTGCTGACACAAGGAGCCAAGTATGCACATGCGCAAGCAATGCACTAACTACAGCAGCTGTGTGCCAACACAACATGAAACAAATTTGTAGTGTGGACACGGCCTCAGTCTACACTTGTATCAGCATACTACATTGGCCAGAAGTATTAAAAAAAAACCACACGCCCTGACCAACATAGCTATGCTGACAAAACTCTCCACATAGATGCAACTATGTCAACGGACCAGGGCTTCTACCGACTTAACGAATATCACTGGGGAGCTGGTTTTCCTGTACTGACAGGAGACTCCTTTGGTCAGTGTAGGTTGCATCTAAGTAGGAGGCTAGCCCAGTGTAGGCTCCATAGTGTAGATGTAGCCACAGAGTAGGACACCACTTAGACTGGCCCAGTTTGGATTCAGAGTTCTAGATCTCATGGCAATTCAGTGGCCTGACTTGAATGAGTTGATGTCTAGTTTGCATAGGTATTCATGACTCAGAAAATGCAATCAAAGCTCTTGCAGTTTTAATGCATGTAAACTGATCAAGGTAAATCCCAATCTCTCCTCTAGAGCTTACCCTTGAACAGCTAACATGTTAAAACTGCAACTTTACATGTGTTAACATGTTGAAATGCTAGTGTGAACTATAGAGAGACACCCCTTTTCCTAGAACTGATCTAGCCAAAGTGGCAGCTTTGTTGGAAATCTCAAAAAAGACGCTAACATTTGAAGAGACATGATATCAGGATAACCCAGGTTCCTTCCTGCAGACCCTCTTCCAGTCCCCAGATCTACTGATGCTTCCTGTACTTATTACCCTGTGTGTGCTGCTCCTTGTGAACAAGGTTCTGTGACTAGAACATCTGGAAAATGAAGTAAGATTCTAACTAAGAATTCTTGAACTTGAATGGGAAAGACTCCGGGCCATACTGTCACGCTCACCATTCCCAGAACAGGGAGAGAATGCCTCCTTAAAAAGGGATGGTTAGGGATAGGATCCCTCAAGTCTAGGAGTTCTGATTGACAATATGTTCCTCCTGATCTCAGACTAGTAACACAACAAAGAAAGTTGTGACTGCATTTAAGAGATTTGATTGATCAAAGAGTGTTTGTTTCTCACAAAGCTCCAGGTAACACATGGCCATACAACTTTTCTATTTTGGGATCTGACTTTTGCGTACGAACTCCCAAGATCATAAAGTGAATGAGGAAATTAGAGGCAGCTGCTGAAAAAGTGAACCATCTCAACAAGATGAAATGGAAAGACCATACCTTGGTCTTTGCCCTGTATTGTAACTACTTAACATGTGTTTACATCTCTGCCTCCCCCACACTATTAAAGAAAGGAAGACAACAATATTATTCACATCCCCTTCTTAGAGTGTCTGTTTTCATACCATTGGGGTTTGGTTCTTTCCTTTTATTATTCTGAGATGCAAACCTTTAAAAATCACCAAGAAAAAGCCCCCACAGAGTTAACAGGAGCTGCCATTTGTCACTAACATACAATCACTCCTCATTTTAGGCCAGCTGATACAACTGACCATTCTGTTGTCTATAAAGTTTCTTTTCCAAAACAAAAAATAAGGCTGAGGTTGAAACCAAGTTAAAGGCAGTGATGGCACTCTGATGAAGTGAATAGGTTGCTCTCTGTGCCAATACAGTCAGCTTAATCACAGTCTAACATTTTAATTATGTATGCAGCTAAGGGGACTTGCTTGCATTGGCTTAATTATTCTGCATGATAATAAGAACAAAGGGCCTCTGTTGAAGTAATCAACAAAAATTTTAGCTGACTGAGTTTCCTCAAATGTTCTAAGACCAAGGAAAGATCCCATCATTAAGGATTTGTGGCCTGTGAGAGCTATTTTAAACCTGTTCCCTTCATATCACAGCTGGCCCTTTGAGCCCACTCAAATTCTTTTTATCTGAAAGCCTCAACGAGGCAGAACAAAAGAGTACTGCTCGTTTGGAGTGAGTTGTCTATGTCATCTGTGTGATGTTCACCAGAAGGAGACATGTATCTTAATGAGCTTTTGGCCAGGGACAGTGCTGCTACTTTCTAACTTTTGTCTAGTACACAGGACTCCTGATGCAGGGTGCTCTGGATGTGTTAGAATTGTAAATGAGCCCCAGCAACAGCACATTGCATAAGGATCCTGCAATAACAATTAAGCAATAGTCCTCACTGTTGTGGGGCTCTCCTGCCAGATAATTGACCACAAGCTGAGCTATGCAGAGTCCCACACTGAAAGCAAGGGTGCATAACAGAAGTGAAGGTTAATTATCTTGCAGTGAAAGGGAGGTTAGCACCAGTGGGAAGTGGTTTGTAAGAACCAAAGGTTTAAAGCCTTCATATTCTGGGGGCATTTGTTGTTTGTTTCTAGTATTCGTTAAAGTCATCAGGTCTTTAGAAAATGTACAGATTGTGCTGATGCATTCCTTTATGGACAATGAGCAAGATGTCATGCACACTGGAAGTCAGACCAGTGATGGTCATGTATACATGCCAAGATTAATCCAGATTAGAAATAAATAGTCAGAAGGGAGGGAGGGAGACAAAAATTTATGAAAATGAAAAACATTTTTGTATAAATTTTCCATGGAAGCTTTCAACTTTTTGGCAAAATACTGAAATATTTCAATTTGGAAATGTTTGAACAGAGAATAATTTAGGTTCTCCTCTATAAACCAGGGTTCCTAGTCAGACTACATCTCTTATAATGTAGCACTTCCCCTCACTCTTGAGGAGGGGAGGTGATGCATCATGGAGTCAATGTGGTACATGAGAGATGTAGTCCACTTGGTGCCTGTCCCAGAGAGGAAAATGAGCACATAAGTGAGTGCAGTAACCCACATCGTGGTACTAGCACTTGCTGTCATGGGGAGAGAGATGGCCCATGAGAGGGCAGCATGAGCTGGGGAGGTGGCTCAGAATCCCCCTGATAGGGCAGTTAGAGAAGGAAAAGAATCCAGATGCTGAGCTAGGGAATGATTTGGAGCTTGGGTAGGAGGTGAGGTGATAAAATAAAAGAAGAAGATCTGCTGAATAAAAGTAGGGGACTGAGGAGTGAGAAGGAAAGAAAAGAAAGGTTTCAAGTCAGGAGAAGAGGGAGGGGGAGAAAAGTAGACCTTGGTATGTGAGCAGGCACTCTTAGAGAAGGGAAGAAAAGGGGTGAGGGTGAAACCTACAGACTTACCAGAGAGAGAATCAAAGGGAAAACCCTGAAAGGAAATATAATTGATGAAAAAGGGAATTGATCAAAAAGCTGCTAGATGAAAACAGATCCTGAAAATGGTAAACAAGAAGCCCACCCACACAGGATCTAATCACTCTCTGTTCAGGTAATTTGTCTGAACAGCTCTTGGACTACAATTCAAAGGTGCCTAATGCACAAGTGAGGCCCCATCAGGTGAAGAAACCCCATGTGTGGATAAACTCAGTGAAAAGAGGTGCAGCCACAGGGACATCAAATCTAAGAAGCACTTCAAGTCAAAGAGAAGCAAAAAAACAGGATTGCAAGAGCGGAGCTGGACTTACAGCCAAGGAGAGGAAGAATTGATTCTTTTCTGAAATCAGACAGTATATTATGAAATACATTACTTTTAACAAGAACAAAAGAAATTTCTGGTATTATTGCACATTGTGTACAACTCACAAAAGGTTAATAAGTTGGTAACCTATAGATTATTATTTAATTTAATTAGTTATCCTTTGGTAATATTCTATATTATTTATGCTCTCAGTACAATTTTGGGGTTTTCCCTTATAAAGTTCTAGAAATTTAAAATTATCTCTTTTGTCTTGGTTTGCCTCTGCCTTTCCTCACAGTTAGCATACTCTAGTCTAGCCAGATCATAGAATATCAGGGTTGGAAGGGACCTCAGAAGGTCATCTAGTCCAAACCCCTGCTCAAAGCAGGACCAATCCCCAACTAAATCATCCCAGCCAGGGCTTTGTCAAGCCTGACCTTAAAAACTTCAAAGGAAGGAGATTCCACCACCTCCCTAGGTAACACATTCCAGTACTTCACCACCCTCCTAGTGAAAAAGTTTTTCCTAATATCCAACCTAAACCTCCCCCACTGCAACTTGAGACCATTACTGCTTGTTCTGTCATCTGCTACCATTGAAAACAGTCTAGATCCATCCTCTTTCGAACCCCCTTTCAGGTAGTTGAAAGCAGCTATCAAATCCCTCCTCATTCTTCTCTTCCACAGACTAAACAAATCAGTTCCCTCAACCTCTCCTCATAAGTCATGTGTTCCAGTCCCCAATCATTTTTGATGCCTCCGCTGGACGTTTTCCAATTTTTTCACATCCCTCTTGTAGTGTGGGACCCAAAACTGGACACAGTACTCCAGATGAGGCCTCACCAATGTCGACTAGAGGGAAACGATCACCTCCCTCAATCTGTTGGCAATGCCCCTACTTATACATCCCAAAATGCCATTGGCCTTCTTGGCAACAAGGGCACACTGTTGACTCATATCCAGCTTCTTATCCACTGTAACCCCTAGGTCCTTTTCTGCAGAACTGTTGCCTAGCCATTTGGTTCCTAGTCTGTAGCAGTGCATGGGATTCTTCTGTCCTAAGTGCAGGACTCTGCACTTGTCCTTGTTGATCCTCAGATTTCTTTTGGCCCAATTCTCTAATTTGTCTAGGTCCCTCTGTATCCTATCCCTACCCTCCAGCATATCTACCTCTCCTCCCAGTTTAGTGTCATCTGCAGACTTGCTGAGGGTGCAATCCAAGCCATCCTCCAGATCATTAATGAAGATCTTGAACAAAACCGGCCCCAGGACCAACCCTTGGGGCACTCCACTTGATACCAGCTGCTAACTAGACATGGAGCCATTGATCGCTACCTGTTGAGCCCAACAATCTAGCCAGCTTTCTATCCACCTTATAGTCAATTCATCTAGCCCATACTTCTTTAACTTGCTGGCAAGAATACTGTGGGAGACCGTGTCAAAAGCTTTGCTAAAGTCAAGGAATAACACGTCCACTGCTTTCCCCTCATCCACAGAGCCAGTTATCTCGTCATAGAAGGCAGATTAGATTAGTAAGGCATGACTTGCCCTTGGTGAATCCATGATGTTTGTTCCTGATCACTTTTCTCTCCTCTAAGTGCTTCAGAATTGATTCCTTGAGGACCTCTGCATGATTTTTCTAGGGACTGAGATCACCATGAGACAACACAATTACACCTGCCATTAGGTACAGCAACAACAAATCTGCATTAAATTATTTCAGATTTCAATTTTTTCAGGTATTTTTGACAAAATTTTTTTGAAGTTTTCCATGGAAAGCAGGCATTTTCCACACAACCCCTCCCCCCACACACAAAAAAACCCAGTTTGAATTAAAAGTTTTCAGCTAACCCTAATGGTCGTGCCTGCTCCAGCTAATCCTGGCTACATGCTAGTCAACTGAGAGCCTAACTGCAACCTACCTGTGTCTTTGGTGCCATGGTGTGCCAGTGGATGTATTTGCAAGGCCCCCATCCAGCATACTCTTGCATGGTAAATCTGAAGCCTGCATTCTTGAAGCTATGTAGATGGATGCGGTATCTCCCCAGTTGTACTAACCACCTCAGCCAAAGAACTTGTGTGAGCATGGGCTGAATCTCACAAATGCATCAAACTCAAAGCTCAGTTCAATCAAGTTCAGTACTCACCAGGAAGACTGTTCACAGTTTCTATTGAGGTAAAGTACTATTTGCTTTCCCTTCTGGGGCAATGCTATTGTCCTCATTTCATAGATGGGGAACTGAGGCACAGAGAGACTATCTGACTTGTCCAAGGTCACACATGGAGTCTGTTATGGAGCAGGGAATTGAAACCTGGTCTCCCAAGTCACAGGCTAACACTCTAACTGCACAGTGGTTTCCTTTCTGGCCAGGCAATCAGCAACTTTAATGTTGCAATCATTTACTCCAGATGGAATTTGGCTAGGCCCCCAATGCTTGCAAAGAGTCCCCTGGATTTTTAATAGAAACAAATAGGGCAGTGGTGGGCAATCTGCGGCCCATCAGGGTAATCCACTGAGACAGTTTGTTTACATTGACCATCCGCAGGCATGGCAGCCTGCAGCTACCAGGGGCCACGGTTCACCATTCCTGGCCAATGGGCACTACGGGAAGTGGCGGCCAGCACATCCGTGTGGCCTGCACCACTTCCCACAGCTCCAATTGGCTGGGAATGGCAAATGCAGCCACTGGGAGCTCTGGGCGGCCGTGCCTGTGGACGGTCAATGTAAACAAGCTATCTCATGGCCCGCCAGCGGATTACCCAGACAGGCTGCGTGCAGCCTGCCCACCACTGAAATAGAGGCTTGTGAAGCCAATCTTGCTTGGACCATTATTGAGGTTTGAACCCAGCATCTTCAGCTCAACAGGCAAAAAGAGCCTCTAGTGCTTGAGCTAAGAGACTAAGGCTACCGCTACATGTTGCACTGTACAGGTATGTTTCTGCTCAAGGAGACATACCAGTACTAGCTGTGATCAAGCTAATGTCCTAAAACTAGAGTTTAGACATAGTGGTGTGAGTAGCTAGCCACCCCACTACAAGCCTTGTGCCTTAGATGGGTACATACTCAGGGTAGCTAGCTCCTCCTGATGCTCATGCCATGGCAGCTATGCTCCATTTTTAATGCACTAGCTCAATTAGGGAAGGTAACAGCTTCATTCCTGTCACACCCAGTCATTAAAGCAATCAAAAGTAATTTTCAATCCATTCTAAATAGCTGAATCAAAGCCAATTTAGAGTTTATTGTTCCTAGGACTTTGTTTCCCTGTCTCATTTTCTATCCCCAACCTTTGCAGCTTTTGCCTTAATACACGTGTTTTTCCTTTTTTGTTTTCTCTTTCACAAACAAGTTTGATTAGGTTTTTGCAACATATCCAGAAAGTGCCAAAATCTGTTGAACAATGACAGCGCTGTTCTGCCATCTGAAAGGCAGCAGTCACCCTTAAAGAGTCACATTGACTTATTGGAGGATCGGAGATGAAAAGAGAGGATAACTGCAGGACCCACTGTGTTGCAACTGTGGGATTTGAGGGCTACTACTTTTTTTTGGAAGTTCATGACTAATTATTCTCAGCATTCTTTGAAGTCAGCCTCTCTCTCTCTCTAAAACGCAGAGGCTACAGTCACATGCTTTTCACAAGCTCATGAGTGTATTTGAATGTTCAAGATCAGTGTGAGGTTCTTAAAGTGGCAATTTATTGTCAATGATTTTTGTTCATATTATGGAAGCCAAGGTGGGGTGACAAGAAATGCCAGTAGGGGAAGTTGGGAAAAGGAGGAAAGGAAGAGAAAGGAAGAATGAATGGGGCAAGGGGCAGAATAAGAGGGAGGGAAGGATGGAGAGGTCCATGTAGGACCAGACCTCTGATAGAAAAGTAACCACCATTCCTCTCTTTGGGGAAAGGTAAACAATTTGACTTTACAAGTTCTTGAATAGTTTCCTATTCAGTAAATGCCTGTAATTTGCTCCCTTTATATTGTGTTCTTAGCTCTCATTTTGTTTGCATGCCCCCTACTACATCCTAGTGCCCCCCCTTTGTATACATTACCACCACATCCACCCAGCCACCTGCATCCCACCCCATCAGAACTGTTACTACAATCACTGTGCTATGAAAACTTCCACACAGCCTTGCCACTGATCCCACCTGGGAAGTTTTTCCCAGAAATCTTTCACAGGTGTCAATATATATTTGACAGTGACAGCATCTGCCTTTTGGAAATGAGCACACAAAAGGTTACAGATCCATCCATCCTACCCCCAGGAGCTATACTGGGCCAAACCCAACTTCGAGGTCCCATCAAGCTTACTTTTCAGCATCTTCTAGCCGAGCGCTCCCAGTATAGTTTGAAACAAAAACAGGCAAATTTCAATTTCCCCCAACACGTAAAGCCTGGGATTTATCTGAATGCTCAGATTTAGATTCTTTGGTCTAAAAAAATACCTTCAAGGATCTGAAAATATATTCTGGCCAATAGGGAGCATTTTCTCCTGCTGTACATATCACTGGCCTGTGACTTTCAAAAGCAGTGGCTAACCTTGGAGTCTTCTCATTGAAGTATTTTTCATAAATTTGCAATTACTAATCTGTTATCGGAAAAGGACACAATTCTGTATTAGACTTTTCCCTCTAGACTTGGAGTCAAGAAAACTAACATTTGGGTATGGGAAAGAAACAGTCCTGATTCTCTCCAGCACGGATTTATCCTGTTACAAGGCAAATGCTAACAGGCTTCAGAAAGGAAGACATGTGGGCTACCTCCTTGGTAACTGTGTTCTTCAGCAGAGTTACACCAGGGATTAATGAGGCTCCATAATCTTTACAGAATCCACATTTCCTTTCATCACCTCCTCCACTGAAATTGAAAGGTAGCAAATTAAAATCTGATAAAAAGAAATACTTTCCTCAGATAGTGTACAATTAGCCTGGGGAACTCACTGCCACAGGAGATCACTGAGCTCAGTAATATTAATAACGGAATAAACATTTATATAAACAAGAATATAAAGTTAGAATAGTAAACATTTTTTAAAAAATAACTAAGAGGGAGAAATCTAAGGTTAAGCCTCTCTCTTATACAGCCCCCACTACTGTGCCACAGTACTTTATATAACAGGGCACACCCCCAAACCCCTTTGGCCAAGGGCATGTGCCTACACTCTCTCTGTTTGTCTCTGCTCTGGGATAGGGCAGTGCCCCAGGGCTCCCACCCTGGAGACAATGTCCTTAGCCTGTTGAGGGCCTTTCTGGTCAGAGCTCTCCAGCTGGGCCACTAAAGTACAGTTCCACTTCTGGGGTGCCTTAATGTCCAGGACACTTCCTCCAGTGGCTAATGGGGAGACCCTGGTCCACCCACTACTCCAGGTCCCAGAACAGGGACCCTGTAGATAGCAGCCATCCACTGTGTCCCATTTTCTATGTCACACTGCTGCTCTAACTCCCTGGGCCACTTCCCCATGGTCCCACACTGTTTTCACCCTTACCTCAGGGCCTTGTCCTAATGGAGTCCCTCAACCAGCTCAGGACTCCCCAGCTTCTGGCAGTGCTGCCCTGTCCAAGGTTCTGCAGTTCCATCAGCCATCCACACAGCTCCAACTCCAGCAAGGAACTGAACTTCTTTTGACCCTGTCACTCTTAGAATCATAGAATATCAGAGTTGGAAGGGACCTCAGGAGATCATCTAGTCCAACCCCCTGCTCAAAGCAGGACCAATCCCCAATTTTTGCCCCAGATCCCTAAATGGCCCCCTCAAGGATTGAACTCACAACCCAGGGTTTAGCAGACCAATGCTCAAACCCCTGAGCTATCCCTCCTTATACTAAGCTGCTGGACCCTGATTGGCCGTGTCCCACACAGCCAGTCTAGGCTTGGAGGACCCTCTCCACTGCCCTTTTCTGGGCAGGGCCACAAGGCCTCCAGCAAGGGTCTTCAAGGGCTCTGGTATACCCCGTCACAATCCCCAAACTCACAACACACCTGAGATGCAATGAAGTACTATTATTTCCATTTTACGTTTGGAGATTTGAGTCACTGAGACTAAGCAGCTTGCCCAGAGACACAGAATGTCTGTGCTGGAGCAGGGAATTGAACCGTTTCCCTCAAGTCCCAAGTTAATACCCTAAAACCATAACCCTTGCATAAGGGGAGCGGGGTAGGGGGAAACTTCTCTGGGGACAGGTTATCACATAGCTACCTAATGCAGAGTTTCTTGTACTTTCCTCTGAGACATCTGAGACTGGGCATGATGGTGACATAATACTGGACTTAATGGACCCATGGTTTGATCTGGTATGGCAATTCTATGTTACCATGTACTATGTGCTGATAAGGATTAGAAAACATGCCTGTGTCCAATATTTATGACATCTGAATTCAGTATCAATGATCCTCTGCCCCTAGACAAAGGTCCTTCCATTACCAAAGTGTCTCTATTACTAACCTTGCATGGCTAGTTACAGACCATACACAGTAACAAGATTTTGTTAAGCACTTCGCTTTTGTATAAGAACTGCTTTGGCAAAGCAAAAAAGAGGCAACCTAGAAAATTGTGAATTAAGCATGTGTTCTTATTAAACATCCTTAAATTCTCACTGCACTTCACAGAGAAAGACATGTTTGCTGCCTGAAAAGCTTGATGTGTATGAGGGCAAAACCCGAAGCAATAGGGAAGTTGTGAAAACGCTATTGGTGAAGGAGAAAACTGGATGGAGTGGGAGGAAGGAGGGATGTGTTAAATGAATAGAAAAGAGGGGTCTGTTCTAACCAATGGACTGCAACAGCTAATTTGGGCCTCATCCTCAACTTGTGTAAATTGTCATAACCAATTGCAACGACAGTTTACACCAGCTACTCTATATAGGTTCTTACACCACTCTTGTGTCTTGTGGAATCTTAGCACCTTCTAAACATGCATTAAGTGAAGTGACTAACATCTGTTACATGGTTCATTCTCTATCTCGTTCCCTCCCAAGGGGCAGAATTGTGGGTGTCAAGATAAGCTGAAGATCTGACACTGTGTGCTCTGTGACTTCCAATTTACTCTACCAAATGTAATTGTGTCATTGTCCTCCCCGTTGTTTGCTTATCTCCACTTCTTGTGTCTTGTCTTATGGTTAGGGCCCTACCAAAGTCAGGGCCATGAAAAACACATCACAGACCGTGAAACCTGGGCTCCTTGTGAAATCTGGTCTTGTGTATGCTTTTACTCTATACTATACAGATTTCACAGGGAGATCAGCATTTCTCAAATTGGGGGTCCAAGCCAAAAGTGAGTTGAATGGGGGTTGCAGTATTGCCACCCTTACTTCTGCACTGTCTTCAGAGCTGGGTGGCCAGAGAGTGGCGGCTGCTGACTGAGGACCCAGCTCTGCAGGCACTAGCACAGAAGTAAGGGTGGCAATATCATACCATGTCATCCTTACTTCTGTACTGCTGCTGATGGCAGCACTACCTTCAAGCTGGGCTCCCGGCCAGCAGCCTCCACTCTTCAGCTGCCCAGCTCTGAAGGCAGCGCGACTGCCAGCAGCAGCACAGAAGTAAGGGTAGTAGTACTGCAACCCCCCCCCCCCACATCAATAACCTCGCGAACACCAACTCTACCCCACCCCAGCTCCTTTTGGGGTCAGAACCCCTACAATTACAAGAGTGTGAAATTTCAGATTTCAGTAGCTGTAATCATGAAATTTACTATTTTTAAAATTTTTACTATGACCGTGAAACTGACCAAAATTGACCGTGAATTTGGTAGGGCCCTACTTATGGTTAAGCTAGAAGTTGTTGCGGTCAGGAATGGTCTTTCTTTTTTATTTAAAAAATGGGACTATGAGGGTCCTGATCCCTGACTGGGGCCTCTAGTCGCTAGCACAGTGCAAACAATAAGTCACAACCATTATTCGAGCTTGTCCAAAAACGGGGGGGAGGGGAATTGTCACTAAAAATTCATCCATTTTATTTGTTGAAATAAGAAATTGATGACATTTTTTAATCAAGCTCTGGAAAATTTCAGCCAACTCTAATACAGTGAACGCAGGAAGCTGGGAGTGAGAGAAGAAAGCAGAGAGGAAAAAAAAGGAGACAGAGAACAAGGAAGAGTGGAAGGACTTTATGACAGAAATACAGAAATGAGAACTCTTAACTAAAAACAAACAAACAAAACCAAACCCACTCCATGGGAGCCATAAGGTTGGTGCCTGTTCTCATTGCAGCTTCCCTTGCCTGACATCCTCTCCTCCTGGTTCCTGCCAGTCTAGCTGAGTGGTTTTTAGAACTGAAAAAAATCATCAAAACATTTTTTTAATCAAAAGAAATAGGGGAAACGTTTTGCATGAAAAATGTTGTAAAATTCATTCCCTCCCTCCCCTGTTTTTTAACCAGCTCCTCTTGCTTTGGATTAAAGAAAAACCAAATAATATATTAACCACAAGAGGGAAAGAAGAGTATGTCTCACTCAGCAAGATCTTCCAACTTGAAATGCCTCTTAGCCCTGCCCCCACTCAAAGCAGACAGAGGAAAGAGGCAGTATTGACTAGTGGCCAGAGCACTCCAGAGTCTAGAATAGAAACTGCTTCTCTCCTGGGCAGCCTTGGGCAAGTCAATTCTCTGTACCTCACTATCCCCATTTTACAGATGGAGAAATGATCCTGGCCTCCTTTGCAAAGTAGTTTGAGATCTGCAGATAAAAAGTGCTCTATAAGAGGTATTATTATTATTTGTACATTGAAAGGCGCAGTACCCGATATCATAGCTACATATGCCAACTGCAGCCAAAATTTTCACAAGTGACTAGTGCCTCACTAAGAAGTTTTTGGGTGCCCAACCTGGATCACCAAAAGAGGCCTGATTGTTAGCAAGTGCTGAGCCCTAGTCCTCTGACAACATGCCCTCTTAAGGTGACTCAAGTCAGTTGGACACCCAAAAATTGAGGCACTGAAAATCACTAGTCCACTTTGAAAATCTCAACCTGGGTGTTTTACTAAACTTTAGTCTTGGGATCAATAAAGTGGGTCACTCATGAACATAAATAATGTTCTTTCCATCATAATGCCAACAACAGAATTTGTCAGACCACAACTACCTTGTGGCCAAGATATCTTGCATACTGACTGTAAAGAGGGTGATATGAAACAACATCTAGTTTGTCTTTTCTCTTATGTCAGTCACACTCAATGAGCTTTTAGCAACATTTTCCAGCACTTTGAGACAATGTGCCACTTTACCCAAAAAGATCTCAACTGAAGCAGCCATTGTCTGCAAACTCCCATTCTTTTGTGAGAGTTTTAGCCCACACATTCAGGAGAATAGGGTTTGGAATGGCTTGACCCCGATTGCTTGGCAGTGTGCTTACAGCTGAATGGCAGATGGGTAGGAATAGTGCTCCAAAGGCTACCACAGAGGGGCTCATCATTATGGTAGGGAAAAACAGGGGATCTTAGAGTACAGTTACAGAAGCTTAAAAACCAGGATTTGAATACTACTTTTCTAGGCAAAATCCTGCCCTTTCTGGTAAAAGGGAGAGGAGATGAGTGCTGCCAGCCATCCTGCTAGTAAGACGGAGAGCTCAGGGCAGTAAAACATGTTGCTCAGTGCCAATTTTGGAATGGCAGTGTAGGAGTAGCCCTCACCTTAGCAAGGCTATGATGCTGAATGCTCTGACTAGCTACTGGCTTGGTCATCTCTGAGAGCCCTCTTGGAGCTGTGGTGCACCAACAAGTGTGGGTCTCTCTCTTCTTCCAGGGCTCTAGGGCTATGTAGGTCCCCCCCATATGCCCTCTTACTTCCCAACACCAATGCATCACATGGCAGAATTAAGCTGATACAATATTGTTGATCCATAAGGTTATTTGGCCTAATTTTTCAAAGTGGCTTCTGATTCTGGGAACCCAAATTGAGATAACATGAGTTGCATGAAAGAGCTGATGAACATCCACCCTCCGAAACTCAGGTCCTTTACCATGTCTCAAGTTGGACACCCAAAAATCACTAAACATCCTGAGCAGTAATATTCAACTCTTCATTTAGTGGTAGTTGCAGAGATAATTTAATTCCTCTGTTTCATCGAACATCAAACCTCGTAAACTCCTTTGGGGATCTCTAATGGGAATTCATCAACATAAAAGATACATATTGGGAAGATCATTACCAAGTCAATCAAGGGGAGACATTCCAAAGTTTTGCCACTAAAGGAATCCAACATAAAAGCGTCCCTGGGGGAGAGGGGAGAGGAAGAGGTTTATGTACCATGCCTGGCCTATGCTAAGAAAATTAAAACTTGTCTCACAACATAAAAAACCCAAAGTGTCAAGTCACTAAAAGCAGAAAAACAGCTTCCAATACAGATGCCCTTTTCCAGACTGGTTTATGATGAGGGAAAATACAGATTTATAATACATTTTTAAAAAACCACAACTGCAACAGTGTAACTACAAGATATATAGGAGGCAGCACAGAGCATAACTTAATTACATGAATATTAAAGGACATTTAGGATCAGTGCAGTCCACGTTGCTGCAATTAAGGATACTACTTTTTATTCATATGGTTAACTTCTCTTCCCTTTTTGTTCAACTTCTTAAGTGTTTGCAAACCATGGGAGCCTCTAACTACACCCTAATCTAAGATTTAAGGGGTTGATCTTATTATTGTCCAATAATTGCCTGGCAATTAGAAGTTCTCTGGAATAAAGGACTCACACAGGAAATGGGGACTTTTATAGCGGGGAAGCTACTATGACCTCCTGATCCTAGGTTTGAGATGTTCTGGGAACTGTAGTTCAGTAGATAAGTGGCCATTTTGTTGTAGGCTTGGCTGGGTAAAGAAAAGAATCTTGCAGAGATTTTCAAAACTGCCCATGGGATTTGGACACCCAGTCCCCATTAAAATTAATGGTAACCAACCAGTCATTTCCACTAGATGGCTTTGAAGATCCCACTCTGTGAGCTTAAGCCTTAGTATTAAACCACTGGGATGAGTTGCTGGTTAATTGTGTCACATGGGACCTAATTATTTCTCGGAGTGTTTTTTTAAATGAAGAGGAAGATTTTAATTTGGGAGTGAGGGGGACAGAGTGGCATGAATATTTCCTGCTGTAAAAATGGTTGATCTAAACATCCAGAGCACCTTTCCCAATAGAGCTTAGACACTCTGGAAGGATTCATGAAGAGAACGTGAAGCTCCATAATTTAACTAACAGTTCAATCAGAGCTTTCCTGGCCTGATTTAGCAAATAACTACTGAAATTGGCTAAATCTATATTTATTTATTTTCTCTTCTTAAATCTCTTTAAGCAGAGAAGTTTTTAGATACTGAACACCTGGCTCTCCCATAGGAGATCCTAACCTCTCATAATGTTCACTAACCTTTAAGCTTTTCTTTATTTAAAAAGTATGGAGGGGCTTGATCTTCTGAAAATTCATCTCTGGGCTTGAACTTTGGCAAAGCTTTGGAGATGTTCCAATTTTGGGTCAGACCCATTTCTATATTAAAATGAATATAGCTCAACAACCTCTTTAGACTAAAGGGCTCTTTTATTCTGCAGTGTTTTGAATAGGAAGGATATAATCTAAGTGATGATATGATCTTACCAAAGATGTAGATGTCCCATTCAGTTTGGATAAGCTAAAGTGCTTATGCTTATCTGAATGTCTTACAAGGCAGTTTTCAACTTAACCTGACCAATTTGCCTGTTCTTTATTGTGGGTTATTGTAGTAACCCACAATAAACTGGTGTCCCTATTTTAAACAGTAATAAGGGCTTCACCTGGTGAAATCTAACAGCTACATTTTCATACACATATAGGACCATACCCTGCTCCAACTGGAGCCTACAAAGCTTGATTAGCACCATCTCCGAAACTTGCAGGAACATTGCAAAGCTGATTCTTTCTGAAATCTCTCTGGTTAGTCTGAATGATTCAGGATTTTGAAGTATACGAGTCATTTTCGCTATTGCCAGCTCATTCTATTGGTTATTTTAACTCCAACAAAACCTGTATCATTTTGGTCTGGCCAAGACCTAGCAGAATTCCAGAAGGGCAGGGGCAGAAATAATTAAGAAAGAATTAGCATTGTTACCTCCAATTTTTCTGGGATAAGCCTGATACAAATATTACAATTTGCAAATAATAAAACCTTTTATAGACTAGAAACAATAGAAAAGCACCTTGTGGATGATCCTAACAATCCTGATCAATCCCCCCATACTGCCAGTCACATCTCCCCTTCTAGTCTGTTCTTGTATAGTCTGCAGGTGAAGAGTTGAAAACATTAATCTCAGGACATTTAGTTTATTGCCCATTTCAGCAATGTTATTAGGTGACTGAATTTGTAAGATAGCTCTGACTTTATCTGGGCCTGGATGTAGCTTGGCCTGACTTTATATTTCCCTTTGTGGAGGAAAGCTCTCCTTGTTTTCTTCTTTGGACGATCTATATATTAGAATGTCATGCCATTCAACCATTCAAATGATGGCTTTTGACAGTGGAAAATTATAGGAACCATTAATAATCCTGAATGATTTGAAACAATTTCTACTAACTGCAGTTATAAGATATTTGGTATTGAAGTGTGCCTGACTTTACTAAAAAGGTAAATAGACCACTGTGAACATTTTAGCCAGCTCTACTCCTGACCTCAGATGGAACAAGTTTCACTTGAGCTAGGTGAAACAAGGTTGAAACCATGTTTTGGTGTCAGGTTGGGGTAGAAGACACCACAACAAAATGAACAAAACTGATTATAACAAGTAAATGAAGTTTAAATAAACATGCTACCAAAAGTAGACAGGCCGTTCTCACACTGTAAGGTGGACTTTCACACAGAAAGCAGCTATAAAAGGAGTGTGGCCTGCAGATCAATCAGCCCCCTGCCTCTAGCTAATGAGACCTTCTTCTTTATTAGATATTTTTTATAGACTTATAAAGCCAGCATAGGATGTATTATATGGGCCATCTGTCTACCCTGTCTGTCTGTTTGCCACTGGCACTCATACCAATAACACTGATAGTGTTTAACAGGGGTTGGAATTTGACGGAATATAAAAATAATTGAGAAACTAAGCAAAAAACCAACACAAGGCTGTAAAAGGGATTGTAAATCAAAGCAAGTCAACAGGAAGATTTCTCTTTAAATCCCATGCCGTGCTTGGGCAGCCTTTGTGGGAGTACTCATGTAAATGTCAGTCCTCGTTTATGTGAAAAACATGGATTGTTTCTCAGAGCTCTAAGTGTAACATGATTAGTTAAAAAAAACAACAAGTTATGTCTATCTGGGTAAGCCTGTTTCAAAGTCCTATAATGTCTTCATTTAACATGTGTTACACAAAGGACTTTGGAGCCATTCCCATACATCTCAACTTCCCTGCTCACGTAGCTGATTTTTGCAATTCTTTATTTTGCAGGCATTGCTGTAAACAATATGCTGCCCTTCAAAACAAAGAAAAAACCTCAAGCCAATGTTTTTAAGTAACCCCTCCACTGAGTTATATTGTTACTTTCAGCAACTACAGAAGTATTCTGATAAATTGCCAAAATGGGTCCCCATAAAGCAACACTTCTTTAAAGTTTTTGTCCCCACTAAAGGAAGTTATCTGGACTTTCTCCAGAAGGGGTGGTTTGGTGTGGGGGTGGGGGGGGGGGTTTGTTTTTATGCTAAAGTTTTCACAGAAGATCAAATGTTGTTCATTATAAATTCATTAACAGCATAGCTGCTAACATTCAGTAAATTAACAAGGAACTTTTATTACATCCGATCAAGCTCTTGTTAAACATAACAAGTCCTTTTCATTCTTTGTATTTGTATAACAGTCACTTTTCTGGAACTCATCAAAGCCTGTTGTGAATTCATGCCAAAGCACTACTCTCCCTTTTAGTATGTTTAAAAAAAAATTAACAAAACCCTATGATCACATTGAGAAAACACGGTTTATGTTAAAATATTTCTAGATAAAAAGACTTGGAATTGTAGAGAAATCTGCCCTCATATCTGCAAAGAGCAGAGATAATCCACGGCAAACAACCCTGAAAATGCTGAATTTTTCATGCTTGCTTTTTATTGTTTTGTTTTTGTATAAAATAAGCTCAGCTAAATATCTTCTTTATGAAATCTGACAGCGTAACAATGCTCCATTGTGGCCTCACTTTAGAGTAGCTTTTCACTTAAATATAAATTGCTGAAAAGTTATTTTATATAAATCAGTTTAATCAAGTGATTAAATTAAGACTCTTATCAAACAATCAAAAGTGGGAGGGAAGTATGTTTTACTTTGAACTTTTTCACAAGTACATTTTAGAGGAAAATGAGGTTTTTTTTAAAGAATCAGTTGCTTCAAAAACAAATATTTTGGGGGACAGGCTAGTGCAATGAGATGTCTTTGTTGTGTATCAATATCCAAATATGTATCCCCCAACCTTAGGAAAAGTGAAAGAAACGCTTCTGAAAGCCCATTCACGTCAATGGAAGACTGCCATTGATTTAGGTTAGAGCTAGAGCCAAAGCCCATTGTAGGCACTCCACAATGAAGATAGCAATGATCTCTCTATTGCATAACGTAACGTTAGCCGCACCTAAGATTGGTCAAACTGATTTCTTCATAAACGTCAATGGACAACATCCTAAATAAGCAGATCACTAATCTAGTCTCATTCTGCTAGCACTACTAGAAGAACAGGTTCCCAATGAACAGGAACACATGAGGAGGGAGGTCAAATAAAGAATCTCTGCATAAACAGAAAGCCAATATTTTAAAAAGTACCTTTGTTTTTGCCTCCATCAGTCAATATCTTTTTATTATTGAGATTCTCTTTTTTGGAGCCATTTATTTTTAATGAGTGATCTAAGCAGGAGCATCTCTTGAAAGTACAGTCCTGTACCTTTGTTTCTTTGCTATATCTGTTGGCCAAAATGAAGCACTCACGCACAATGGAGCTGAACATGGTGATGGTCATTTCTCCTCCTCCCAGTAGGAAACAAGTCTTCTCTGGGCAGCTTTCCATTGACTGTTATCCTGTGTTTGGGTCACAATCCCAAAGCCAAGGGGTGAAGCTGAGAAAGCAGCCTCCTGCAGTCTTTTTATATCTGCATAATATCAAATACATTCAGTATAAAATTTCTTGGACTGTTCTAGCATCCTGTAACTACTACACAATGTATCCTCACTCCCTGAATCAGCCTAAGGTTCCAGATAAAGACAATTGTTGTTAATGTCAGTAACATTATGTAATGCACTGATGGAAAAGCTACAAAGAAGCCGTATGGTCTAGAGAATAGGGCACTGGATTGGGACTATGGAGACCTGGGATCCATTCTCAGATCTATCACTGACCTTTTGTGTGACCTTGGGCAAGTCACTTCATCTTTGTTTCCCCTTTTGCCCTTGAGCTGCCTTGTCTTTTTAAATTTTAAGGATTGCCTCTTACACTGTGCAAACACAGGGTGCCACATATCTGGGCCCTCATTTTAGTTAGGGCCACCAGGGTGTACCTTAATATAAAGTTTTGCTTGGAGCTGCAGGGCTAATGGTACGCCATGGTACTTTCCGGGCTGTACTCACCATTTTCAATCTTGCTGCTGTGCTTAGTCTAACACAGGGATCATCAACGTTTGGCACGCTGCCCCACAGGGTAATCCCCCTGGCGGGCTGGGCCAGTTTGTTTACTTGCTGCGTCCGCAGGTTCAGCCGATCGCAGCTCCCACTGGCCACGGTTCACTGCTCCAGGCCAGTGGGGGCTGCAGGAAGCGGTGTGGGCTGAGGGATGTGCTGGCTGCCACTTCCCGCAGCCCCCATCGTGCCAAAGGTTGGCGATCCCTTGTCTAACACTTGCTCCCACATTATCCAGGATGTGTACTCAGACGATTGCCAGCTATGGCTTTAGGCACAGATGTGAAATTCACCCTTATACAGAGACTCACAAAAGGCCTATATACAATACAGGGCTTAAGCAGGGACTTAAGTGGTGCAGATAGACCTTGGGGAAGAATTGCTTCCAGCAGTAAGTATTGCTTTTAATGAGTAAACAGCATCCTAGGGCATAAAAACCCAAGAGAAGTTGTATCTTCACAGTGTTGTATCTTTCAGAATCTTAAAGTCTCCCCACACACTCCTGGCAAGTGCTGTTCTGCTCCCTATGGCTCTAATAACAACAGCCTACCATGATCCTCACAATGAAGCAAGCAGACCCCTGTTCAATAAGTAGTGACCCCACACACACACCTAAGACCAAGCAGCAAAGATGCAAGGCTTACTAAGGTCTAGGTAGGGAGAAAAGATAAGAATAAGGGATAGGAGATCCAAGGAAAGACAAAGGAGCTGGAGGGAGGCAGCGGCATATTAACGCCTAGGCCGACAAGCCCCAGGCCTTGGCCTAGGGCGGCAAATTTGCAGGGGCGGCAAATTTATAATAGCAGCCAGAGGCTGCTTCCCCCAGTGCCGGTTTGCGCCCTCCGCCCCCGGCCCCGGCCCAACTCCACCCTTTCCCCGCCCCCATTCCCCGCTCCGTCCCTGCCCCTATTGGCCCCCTTCCCCAAATCCCCGCCCCAGCCCTGCCTCCTCTCCTGAGCACACCACATTCCCCCCTTTTGAGAAGCTGTTTCGCGCACAAGCACTGGCAGGGAGTGGGAAGAATCAGGACCCGGTGGCCCGTTCAGGAGAGGAGGTGGAGTCGGAGCGGAGGTGAGCTGTGGAGTGGCAATTATTTCTGGGCTTAGGGGCAGCAAAATCATTAATCCACCACTGGAGGGAGGTTTGTCCAAGGAAGGTGAGGGGAAAGAAAGGGATTGGGGATGAAAGAGGCACAAGGAAACATGATAAAGAGAGGGGGCTAGTAGGCTGGGACATGCACATTTTAGTTAGCACACCAGTGCAGCTAATGTAGGCCCTGATTGTTTGCCCGATATTATCCCCATTAGTTCTTATTCTTCTTTATTTTTATTTAACCAAGTCTGCTAAACCCTATGTTTGATATAAAGGACTGTCTCCAACATTAATAAGATTCAGGAGCAACTCCCTCTTCAACAACACAGGCTCTTCCTACCACAGCCATTCAGGGGGTCATAACAGCAATTTGTAAAGAGGACTATTTACCACTAGTAAAAATCCCAAATTGCTTCCCTATCTCCAAAGCACCAGGAAAGCAACACTTCCACAACTAGCAAAGTATTATTATTAAATATTCATATTATGGCAGTATCTGAAACCACTAACAGGATCAGAGTCACATTGTGAAAAATCACCATACAAAACACAATATGAAGGCATGGTCCTTTCTCTAAAGCATTGACAATCTAACAATGCATGAGGAGGATGTCTGAAATAATTAGATATTTATTATTTCACATAACAGGAACCTTAAATAAGTCTTCTCCTAACCTAGGATTGAGTTTGTGTCACCGGAACTCTGTAGTTATTTCCCATTATTCCCAGCAATTCGTTCTTGAAACATCCATCCATCCATCTTCATGGCTGATCCTGCCGTCATGGAAGTCTATGGATGTTTGGCAACTAAATTCGGAGGGACTAGTGTAAAAGTTGAGAAACATTACACTCAGTTCATTACTAGAAAAACTTACACTGGAGACAAGAGGAGAGGAATAAAAGGGAAAGCATAGTATAAGGCCAGATACATTGATTTTTATAATTAAACATCTTTGTTACTAATAAATGTAAGAATTCCAATTAAAATCCTCACTGAACGTTGAGCTTTTTAAAATAATGTTTTAGCATGAGCTACAGGATATAAAGTATAAATAAAAACTTCAGTGCATTCCTTTATTCCTAGCTTAGTCTTCATGCTTATCCTTCATCCCAATAAAGGGTGTTGGCCATTTAATCATTATCTGGTTTTGGACTCATTTCACAATTACCCCAATGGAAAAAAAAAGTCAGGATGCTTCCAATTCCCTAAAACCCAAATCAAATTTTATCCACCCACTCCAACATCTGCAAATGAGTAGATTTCTTTATTGTCATTATCAATCATATTTCATCATTATTTGTGAACATCTATGAATAATAAACTTTCCACCTCTGCTAAAACTATATCTGTGAGATCAATCCTGTACGCAATGCTCAGTCAAACTCTTATTGAAGTCAACAGGAGCCTCATACAAGAAATGGTACAGGGAAAGTGCTCTTATTTGGTACAATTACTTACCTTGGTGGTAAGAGTACATAGAAGGATCACTATAAAATGTAAGAGAAGTATTTCCTGTAATATAGCGCTTCAACATAGCATTCTGAAGTCAGTAGCTATGAGAAAGTAGTGTCAGTTCTGACAACTAGCTGCAAGTAGCCCCTATGTCAATACTGCTCCACAGAGCATAGTGAGAATATATGAACAGGAATACTGATGTGAAGCAGAGACCATGGGAAGTTTTGTTAGGGACAGGTAAGGGTCTGTTACATTTCCCAAGAGTTAAGATTGTCTCGGTGGGACAACCTCTAACATTCAAAAGTCATGAGGCAGTCCCCCTCCCCAAAGTCATGAGATACCATTTTTAGCCTGAGATTTTAAACATTTTGGGTTCTTTTTATTTGCCTTCTGGTTAGTGAGCCTGCAGGGGCCATGCTTTCAAGCTTTTCCCACAACTATGGGGATGTCTACATTTAAACTGATGCAGTGGCACAGCTGCAGCTACACCACTGTAGCACTTCAGTGTAGACGCTCACTACAGTGACTGGAGGTGTTCCCCGCTTACTGTAGTTAATCTACGTCCCTGAGAGGCAGTAGCTAGGTTAATGGAAGAATTCTTCCATCAACCTAGCACTGTCCACAGTGGCGGTTAGGTTGGTATAGCTACTTCTTTAAGGGGGGTGGATTTTTCAGACCCCTCAGAGATGTAGCTTTACAAATATAAGTTTTCAATGTAGACCAGGCCTATGAGTTCTAGATTTTTTTTTATGAAAGCTAAAATTTTCATGTTATAAAATTACTGCAGGAGCTGGGGCTTTGGGGAAAAATACATCAAATACCATGAGACTTGCAATACAGTCATGAGAGCTTGCAATGCTGTCTTTGCAAATCCTGGGTTTTGAAGGATTGGGTTTTACCATCCCTGCCATTAGCAGGACAGTGAAGAGTATGTAGATTGCGAGTGGGAGGTATTACCTTAATTGTGTATTTCCTGTTTTCCTAATGTTTGTTTGTATTTCCTGTTTCTTGGATGTTTCCATTTTTATTTGCCAAATTCCACGTTCTGGAAGAGTAAAAGGTACTACTAAGCCACTTTAACTCTTCTTTATCATATTTTTGATAGTGAAAAAGAATAGGAAAGGCAATTGTTGTAAAGCTAGTTTGAGAACTAGCTTTCCCCCACTACAGAAATTCCAGACAAGAGGGGATATAAGAAATTTAGCTTCACATGATGAAAAAGAGCAGAGAACACATTCAGTGCAAGATGAGCACACTTTTTTTTTTTAAAATCCATTGACAGTTATTCCCTAGGCCAAAGTCAAAATACAGCTGTTCATTATAAAGATGGAAAACTTCTCACATGAACAAGGTGTATCATTATCAGATGAAAGGGTCATCTTTGGAGCAGAGCCAGGGTGTGAATAAATTTTAGACATCAGATTTCATAAGCTATTCTATCATTCTGTTACTTGCTTTTTGCTGTTCGTTGTGCCTGTTTGTAATACTGAGCTTCAGAAAATGTGATACAGAGATGGATCAATATCAATTACATTTGAAACCAAATTCAATTATTTACATCATGTGTTTTGAGAAGTGTTTCCTAATGACAATAAATATACGTCATTTCCACCAATCATTTCAATGCCAAAAATAATAATAAACCTAAGGAAAAGGGTAGAGTCCAAGCCTCATTTACACTAAGCCCTCTTTGCACGGCTCTAGCAGTGCAGAATAAAAGTTATACTGCTACTAGAGCAGGATAAAGGGGCCTTAGTTTAAATGAGAGCTGAGCCCACATTCTGTAGCTGCTACTCTGTTGTAATTTAACACATTTGGAAATAAAGCTATTTATTGTTTATACTCTGTATTAATCTGCATATTAATTTCATGCTATTTATGAGCTGATGGAGGTGCTATTCAGACCTGAATTAGACTCAGGCTGGTGCACCATGACAAGGACATGCCTCTCCAGCACGCTCTCTTGTCATGCCCCTACAGGCACATTGAAAAGACCCCCTACCCCCAGGTGTCCTGAGTGCAGTTACTCACACCAGCTTTGGTTAACCCCTCGCTGCAGGGTACAGGTTTATTCATTCACTCTACAGAGATAATTCACTTGTTTAGCCTCTCCAAATCACACCCCCTGGGTCCTGCTCAGTTTCCTCCACTGTTCTGGAGGCCCCAGCCCCACTCCCAGAGCTGGGTTGTACTTCAGACAATCCCCACACCCTCTTCTTAACACAGGAGCCTCCTGGCTCTCCTCCTTGGAGCTGGAGTTAGACTTTAGGCGAGCTGTAAAGGCTCAGGCAACATCTCCTCCAGTTGGCCCCTTTTCCCAATCAGTTCTACCCTCAGGCTGGGAGGACTGTGTGGAACTCTAGGGGCAGGTCACCAGGAGAGGGGCCCACCTATAGGGACAGGCATACTGCCTGTTCTGGGTCAATCATTGTGGCTGGATGCTGATGTCAGGGATGGTGGGTCTTGAATGCTGAGTGCTGAATGCTTGAATGCTGAGCCCCCACAGGGCTCGGTGGGGCTGGCAGATGCCAACCTCTCACCAGGGACTGCCTCAGGCTGGCGGTGAGGGGGTTTATCAGGCAGACTTTGCCATCTTCTCCCTCTTAACTCAGGGCCCTGCAGGCACATCTTACCTTCTGCAAGCATTTGTGCCACCACCACCCCCAGCTGAGGGAGGAGGCAGCATTTATATGGTCCCTTTCTCCCAGCTCATTCTTTATTGGCTGGTGAGAGGAAGCCTTGCCCCACCCTCTCTGCAAGGCTCCTGGCCCCGGGCCCTTAAAGGAACAGTGACAGGAACATTTGGGAAGATAGGAGTTATTGTTTAGCTATCAGCCCCATAAGTGATAGGGCACTATCAATCTCAGGCAAACAGCTGATATAGGGATGGTGAAGTCACTCCCAACTTGAAGCTAACGTTGAGATGAAAGCTCTGGTGCCAATTAAGGTAGCCTGCCCAACTTATTGATGGTTAGGTGAAAGCCAGTTTCTTTTCTCTTTCCAATCCCCTACGTGGGGTTACAATAAAACTTTCCAGCACAATTAAAGACGAAATAGCATGTTACATTTAATATTCAAATGACAAATTTAGGTGAAAATAATGTGAGCTCTCAGGATTAGACATATAACACTTAACCCATTAAATATACATTTGTGTGATCTTTTAGACAGTAGGATTGTTTAACTGACAGCTGTTTTAGGTATTTAAGGAACTATTCTATAGGCACTGTTCTCAAATAAATTCTGGGGGTTCTAGCCATGCACACACACACATAAATTCACTACTAACCATTTGCTGGAGTTAAAAACAAGTGCAAGAATGCTGAAATAGAGGCCTGCCTCTACTAATAAAGACTGGAAAACAAAACAAAACCCAAAGGGCTCATATATACGCAGGATGGTTGTCATATCTCTGGTGGTTTCATTCTTCTTCAGGTACATGGTTGAAAAGATTAGCCAGTATTGGCTCTGATATTTAACTTTGATGAACTTGCTGGCTGGTTAGAAGTTACTTGCTTGTAGACGTTGAATCTTAGATGTTGCATGTTTCTCCATTCTTGCCCCCCGGTGGCCAGCCAGGACAACAGAGGAAGCATAGGCCTCTTTGAAGCCAGAAACAAACCTGCTAGTAGTAAGGCTTCTTCCCTTCATCCAGTTTTTGAAGATGGTGACCTGATTAGTTCTCCCGCCTTGGAACTCCTCTCAGGAATTTCTTGGCAAATCAGAATGGAGCACTCCTCTTCTGAAGTCACTGACATCACCAAATTGGATCTGATTAGGACTCCTTTATGCAAACAAAGAACCTCCCTATTCCAGTGACTTTAGGTTAGGAAAGCCCACGGATCCAAAAATGTACCTAGTCAGTCAGCAGCAGGTTCATTGATATTTTGAGACATTTGAGATCATGGATCAGTCCATAGACATTATATCAACTGCCCTAAAAAGTTCTGACTCAAAAATAATTTCAAAAAGTAAAGCTGGCTAAACATTGGAACAGAAATCACAGGAAAACAACCCTACATTTGCTCAGCCATGCACAGAGAGGGACAGTTCCTGTTCTGCAGACAGATGCTTATCACTTCCCCTTTATTTTTGGGGAGAAAGGTTAGACTTTAACTCAGTCAGCGTAAAAAGTCTTTTCCTCCAGGCCAATCAGTCTCACACTAAATTTGTGGAAGAAAAAAAAGTTGCATCAACTCTTTGCTTCTCTGATTTTCATTTCTACAGTTCATTGATCAAACAATGAGAAGAGGTGACTGAAGCCAACATTTTTAAACTCAAACAACCAAAGTGAGGCTCCTAAATCCATATTTAGGTGCTGAAATATAAATGGTGTGATTTCTGGAGCTCACATTGACTTCAGTTTGATTTGTGGGTGCTCACTTACTTCTGAAAATCAGGCCACATCTTTTTGGGTGCCTACATATGGATCTAAGCATCCAAGTTTGAAAATGTTGACCAGATATTATATTCTCTGCCTTTTTGCAGCTCTCCAGAAGCTGAATGGTGAGAATGTATGCCCCTTCCTTCTGTGTGTTGCAGCTTTCCACTGAAAGCAGATAAAATGTTCTCTCATGAAAACTTGCCTCTGTCCGTCCCAGGAATATCAGGCACTTACGTGAAAGCATAGGATCATTCTTTGAGGGTCTGAGAGGTGGATATTGAGAGTATTAACTGGGACAGACCTTCACTTTTCTTAAATTCTTTCACAAAGAGATCACTGCTTCAGAGACTACACACTGGGAGACGATGCATTGACCTCAGACTGTTATGTAATAATTAATTTTATTCCACCCACTATTCGGAATAGCTCATTTGCGTGAAGTCCCAAAAATTATCAAGAGCAGCCTGCAACTATGTAACTTAGACACCACAAAGTTAAAAGCCTCTTAAATTCCACAGGTTGAACATTAGGCTCTTGCCTTATGTGATCATGAAGCAGAGTGTCCATGGCCAGATATAAAATTCTCAAGGCACTTCCACCTGCTTTGCACATCTAAAGCAGCACAAAACACATTCTTCTTCTTCTTCATGTGGCATTTGAAAAGCAATGAGCTGGGATTATAATTGAATTTTAAGATTTGAAAGTCATTCTAATTCTTCTGGGGTAGCTAAGTAGATCCCCTTTATGCCACCCAGGCAAGCATGAATGGGGCAGTTGTCCATGATGTGGTGCATGGTTTGTACCTCACCACAGTCACAACAAAGAAAATGGAAAGTTACCAAGGAGTGACTCAGGAGAATCTTTGGATGGTGCAATGCCAGCATAGTTTGTCCTATACCCCAATCTATCCCCCCATTCATGTAGTGGGGGCCTGCCAAAATTAGAGAGGGTGCATAATGGGATGGGAACATCTGGACAGAGCACATTACGCTCTTTGGCTGGCACAGTTGGTATGATTTAGAGCATTTCTGAAGCTGCCCTAAAAGTTAGTCTAGAGGCTCTTTCAGCCCCTGGCTTGCCAAGGATTGAGTAGCCATAAAGGTCTCCTCAGCGGCACCAAGTATAAACTCAGCATGACTGAGGACTGAGCCCTTGTATTTTTTTATGCACCAAAATTATACCCACATCCCAGTATGTGCCTGTGGTACAAAGGCAAAAATAGAGAAGGTCATGGCTTCACTACAGTAGACTGGTGTTAAAGCCAGTGCAGGTGTGTGGTTTAACTGTGAGACAGGTACCCATACACAGACAGCCCAGAGGGTGTGCAAAGGATATTAATACAGAGAATGGCAGTGTGAATACAGAGCTCTGCAAATAAAAAACAACCCAGACCTTTCATCTATATTTGTCTGTGCTACAGTCTTTGTTTCTGCCGAATTTTACCCAGAACCCCTTAGAGATGGGAGGATAAGTGCATATATGTCTAAAAAAAATCAGAAAAGGGCACCAAGAATGTACACAGGAGAGAATAAAAATAGCCATGCAGATCAAATTACTCAACACCAAAACATTCAGAACAGTAAAGTTTTCCATTACCTTTCACAGAATATGTAGCACTCCCACACAGCAATCTACAGCCTCGGTCCCAGCTGTTCTCATGGCTACTCCTTGGCCGTTGGTTATGCTGCATATTCTGTTAACTCACACAAAAATGACATATATCATTTATCTAGAATAACCAAAGGTGCCAGCTAACTGGGAATAGCACAGTACGAGGGGTTATCTGCATAATACAAAGAACGAATATTGTCTTGTGGTTAGAGGTGGGGGCAGAGTGTCGGGACTTTCACACTTTAGTGCCTAAGTCCAGGCACCTAAATAAGTAGGCTGATTTTCCAAAGTGCTGAGCACTTAGCAGCGCCCATTGATTCTAGTGGAAAGTACTTAATGAAAATCCATCCCAGTAGCTAACCCGGAACTTGGGTACCTCAAACTAGGCTCAAGGTTTTGAAAATCTTGGCCTCAGACAAATAAAACTAGATGTTACAGACCACGAGAACAGGAAATGGTGAAACATGGACCAGCTAATTGAAGAGGGATTAAAACATAATACTGGTATAAAGGGCAGAAGCCATAACTCAAGCAGGGTAACATTTTATGTGGTGAATGCATGCAAGTCCAGTTCTTAAACAAAAAAATGCTAAAGGAAAAATAACACTCAGTGATTTGTTTTAGGCTTTCACTAAGACTTTTTGCCATATGATCTGCCAAAAATGTGAAGGAGAGTTCTGTAATTCAGTGAGAGAGAGGGAAAATGGAAAGGAGGGAGAGAATGGACAGAAGGAGAAAGAATAGGGAACAAAAACAAAAACCCAGGAGAGCTCCTTTGCTGGACTGTGATATGCTGAAATAATTAGGGGTGTTGAAATTCTGTGCAATCTTGGAAATCCTAACAAACAAATAGCAATTCCATCTTAAAAACTATCAGGCTTCTCTTGTAGCCCTGCTCAAGCCAAACTCCCATGGAGGAAAAACTTATGTAAAATCAATGGGAGTATTGCCTCATTAAAGGCTGCATGATGTAGACCCCAGAATAGGATACTGAACTGTCCTTTTGTCCCTGACAGTTTTCTGTGGTCACTGTTTAAAAACAAATAAAAACAACCCCGAAAGATTTTATCACAAGGACAGCATTATCTTTAGGGAAAGGTAAGAAAGTTCAGTGACTTAAAATGAAAAGCACATTTAAACCCAGCAACTGTCTTTTCAACACAGATTAAGGACAGATACCATACTCAGTTACATAGAGTAATCTGAAATCTATTAACTTCAATCGAATTACCAGCACTCTTGAGTTCCACTGTTGTAACTGACAGCAGAATCCAGTCTTTGGCCTTCTTCCCTGTAGGTAGACACTCTGGCAATACTGAGAATCTACAGCAGGAGGTTCTCAAGTTTTTTCAGAATGTGGACTACTCATAATGGAGTTCATGATTCACCTTCCATCACATTTATGACTGCGAGTCCCACTTCCCTCTCATTCATAATCACCTAAACACCCTTCCATTCGCAATCATGGAACACCTGGTGTTGACTTTTGGCTCTTGGAATGGTAACATTAAATATTTTCTAATGAATTTTTAGATTCTTTTAATTCAGTTTAGCAACTGGAAACAGCAACCATGTGATCAACCAGCTCTCAAATGACCACCAGCCAGTACCCTACAGACCACTGAAGACCATGGACAACAGTGCAGGAGCCACTGCTTTAAGGTAAATCATTTATGTTGGTTAATTTTGCCTCCTACAGAAGAAATCCCCCCACCCCAAAAATCCCTTTTGCTACTTTACATTGTGTTACAACCTTGCGTTCCCATTTCGTTTGATGTCCATATTATGCTACAGCTACTTCATCATTTATTTTCTTTTGCACAAAGCACATTCAAGTTGGGAGTGACAGGAAGGTCAAATTTGTTTTGTGAAAATCCAAACGCTCTCCTGCAGCACAATTAATAGGAGGACTGTGAGACACCCCACTGGCAATGATATATAGATAAACATCTGCATTCTTTACATACTACATTCATTTTTCTTCATGAAGAACATCAAACTTCCAACATTGGGTAGACTGCGTGTCAGTTACCCACCCCAGTTCTTTCTCTCTCTCACCCTTTTTTGTGTTGAGTATCCATTTGATAACTTGCTCTTGCTTTATGAAGAGCCATGGCTGACTGTGTGAGCCTTTCTTTAGATAGTGTGAGCCTTTATTTAGAGTTATTAAACTTCTGTTGCATAATAAGCAAACATTTAGTCACCTTAAAATATACTTTTAGCTGAATTCTTACCTGACAAATCTATACTGAGCTCACACTAGAATTGTATTCTATAGATCTTGAGCTATTTTATGCTCTGACTATTTAAAAAAAATAAATAAAGCTTGAATTGCATTCCAGAGCAGAAGATCCCCTTGCACTATACAAATGTAAGTATTTTATTTGGCTCCCCAGTTTATGTTAGTTTGTTTTAGTTGCTTTGTGTCATATTCAACCACAAGAATGCAGCATAATTGGACTAATTCAGTACTGTGTGTCTTTGGCTGCATTTGCCTTCCAGGAAAAAAAGTCAGTTTTTCAAGCAAGATCTAAAAGTGTTTTTTGTTCTTAGTTGTGAAACTAAAAACTATACAAATAATCAAAAGAAATTTCATACTGAGAGACTGCAAATAAGGCATGGATTTAAAAACAAAAAGATTGTAGCATTGTTAAAGAGAACAAAGTTGTCAGTCCCTGAGATTGGAGTCTGCTATTGTCCCCATAAGACCATAGGAATTGCCACAATTGATCAGATTACTGCTGCATCTACTCCAGGACCCTGACACCAACAGTGGGCAGTATCCCCTGCTTTAGCAGAGATGCAGGAAAATCTGCATTAGGCAATTGTGGGATAATCTGCCCCAGGGAACGCTTCCTTCTAACCCCAAAGAACCAGGAGAGTTCCAAGGGCCTGATTCAACTCACACTGAAGTCAATGGAAAGATTCCCATTGACTCTAAGGGTATGTTGACCCTGCAACTGGGAGCATGCTTCCCAGCAAAGGTAGAAAGAGGCACACTATCTCGGCTCGATCTAGCATCCCATTGAAGTCAATGGCAAAATTTCCATTAACTTTAATGGGAGCAGGCTCCAGCCCATAATTAGCCCATCTTAGGGACTCATTACTTGATGAATTTTGTATGCAATGTAGATGTAGCCATGTCAGTTTCAAGATAGAGAGTGAAGATGGGTGAGGTAATACCTTTTATTGCACCAACTTCTGTTGTCCAAGCTTGTCTCTCTCACCAACAGAAGTTGGTCCAGTAAAAGATATTACCTTATTCACCTTGCTTCTTGATGAATTTTAGCTTTTAAAATCAAAGATGGTTTGCATTATACAGGTATTTTAAAAAGCAGTCAGTGGTTGTAAGCCTCTAGGGCCAGATTTCTAGCTGGACAAAACCAGTGTATCTCCATTGAATTCAATGCAGCTATGCCAACGCTATCTTAGAGTCTGGCCCTATTTTTAATTCAATTAAAAATGGTGAAAAAATATTTTTTTAATTACATAAATACCTAGTACACTGAGCTGCAGCCTGGAGTACAATTTTACAGCCAAATAATACCTCTATTTTATGGGTTTATCTAATGGAAATACTGACACAACCTTAAGCACAGTCCTACACACACGTTGCTATAATCAAAGTATTTAATCCAAAGGCAATAGCATCTGATTTTTTTACATTTTTTTGGTATATTTTCATGCTGCTAAAAACAAATTAAAAAGGAGATTAAAAAAAAATTAAGCCAAGGATTGGCAGCTCTAGCCAGCTTGGCTTATGTTTAAGTATATACTGTGAGTTCAAGTTACAAAGTAATTGCATTATTCTCTCAACAAACAACAACGGAAGAGAAAGATAATCTGCACACTCCGGCAACAGTGACTTCTTGCGCATAAACATTCTGATTGACTTTATGTTGTTTATTACAATTTGGATCCTCGTCCAAATACGTTTGTGTTATTGTGGGCATCATGCTAATCTTGCATACACCAAATCCTGAATAACTCCATTGATTTCTTTGGGGATCAGACCTCAGACCTCCAACCACAGATTGGCCCCTCTGCACTCAAGAGAGGGTGAGCAGGTTGAGGGACAAATGGGTCGGTTTGGGGGATGGGGGACACATAGTCCCTTCTCTGACCTTATAGAGATTCTGAAGAAAAGATAATATGGCCTTGGGCTTAAAGGGGGTCCCTGAGGGCAGCCAGGGGGCAGGAAGGGACAGGAAGAGGGCTCTGTCTTCACATAGATCCTAGAGGATATCTGAGGAGTTTGGGGGCAGGCACAGCAGTTCATTCTTTGGGGTAGGGAACCCTACACCCACCTGGGATCATATGGGGGAAACTCTATGAGGGATCCTCAGCCTGTAGCTGAGGTTAAGTCCCCTTTGAATCACACCAGCTTGAAGGAACTTAAAGCTTTCCTAAAAAGGGAAGCAGGGATTCCCCTGCCATAGAAAGCTCCTCCAGCGGCATAAAGCCATAGCTGGCTCTTCACCACATGCTCTCCGCCTAGTATGTAGGTTACCTTTCAAGGCAGGCTGGGGGCATGAGCACTAGATGTGGCTGAAACACACTAATTCCAGTGTTTCCTAAATAATGGACCAGGGCCTAAGAGACAGTTTCAGCTGGTGAAAGTTTAGGTAAGCCCCATAGCTCCCTTTGCCCACCCAGCCATAGCTGTGCCTTGTGTTAAACCACTAAAAATTACCTTTCCATAGGGGCTGGAAAGAGAAGGTTTGCAACAGAGGTATAGATCCAAATCTTCAGAAGTAGCCACTGATTTGGGGGTATCTTCTTTTTCAGGTGCCTGACAAAGGTGTCTCACGTGTCCCTAAAATCAGTCACCACTTTTGACAATATTGACTTTCTTGTGCTGACATAAATGCAACTTATTACACACACACAACCCCACATTAAAAAGCCCTCCCTGGTGTCACTTGATCACTGCATGAATTACAATTCATTAATTTCACTATTGACATTTGGGGCAAGTATTTGATCTAAAAAATTGCTTTTTGTGAGTACTTGTCCTAGTAAAGCTAGTGTGCTCAAATGTTCATGAGCACTGTGCACAAGAGCATTGCAAATCACATATGAATCTACCTTCCTTTCCAGTTTGTTTGAATGCAACTATAGCATACACTGCATTAGTCAACATAAGGAATAGTAAGAAAGCAGCAACACAAAGCAAATGCACTCCCATGACAGAAAGCAACACATTCACTCCAAACAGGGTGAATACAGAATTTGTCACTAATTGTATATCCAACCAGTTCTATGCAATTTGAGTTTTGAGAATTTATTGGGGCTTGGTGAATGTAGACATTATGGCTGCCACCTACTGAGGAAGTAAAAAAACTGATTGTGGACTATTCTTCAAATACAAAATAGAATGAATTAGGGAACCCAGTACTATAGTTTCCTAATTCCTTTTCTGACATTAACTTTTGCATATAGAAAAATGCACAAGATAATGTCTCTGAGGTGTTTGTGATCAACCAAAAGAGAATGGGAAAAATCGAAGCATATGAATGTAATAGTAACCAAGACAGCAACCAAACTGGGAATGGCTTTATTAGTTAATCTAACAATATTTATGATCCCAGAATTGGTAAAACTGCAGAACCATTTATACACTCAGAAAACACTACATTTCAGCTCCAAAGTTATTAGATGTTTATGGAAATTAAGATGTTGTCATGTTCCCACTTCTCATTGTCTATTATACAATGCTGCCCTCTAGCAACTGACAGCCAGCACAATGCATAGAAAATCTAACATCATTTCTCTGAAACCAAATTTAGCAATTCCGTTCCTTTCAAAATGATTTTAGTTTTGTTTCTCATGTTATATTTTATCAGCACATTTGTGTTCAGGACATCATCTTGCAGTCCTCTCTCAGGCAAATTTCTTCATTGACTTTAATGGGAGTTTTGCCTGAATACAGAAAGACTGCAGGACAGTAATTTTAATTTTGGCTAATCATGTGTAATGGTGAAAGTCAAAGATTACCCATGTTTGGTGAGAGCCCTTGCTTATGAAGGACATAATTCTTTATTCCTTTTGCACCCAAACTACCCATTATCAGGTCCAGGACATGTACCATAGACACATTTAGGGCCAGCTTAATCTGTTTCACCCCAGTTCGGTGATACAAAGTAGACATACACCTGGTTTAAAGCAAGTTTATGGCTGCTCTGCCTCACTGGAGTGGCTCAAAGCAGCCAAAACATACTGGTGAATCTGACCCCAAACAAGTCCTTTATTCACTATGCTACAGCCTGACTTAGCACCATTCTGTACAGTCTTCAGTCTGGAGTTAGTGGACCCAGTCGCTGGCTCCAACATGCTTCCAAGCTAAATAGATGTGTTTAGAGTCTAGTCACTGTTTCTAGCTCTGGGACTCCAGGGCACACTCCTAGGCTCGGAACTCTTGTCTAACACTCTTCCTTGGGATGTGGGACACCGCAATCCAGCTGCCCTAGATCCCAAAATGAGTGTCAGAGACCTTGTGAGTCTCTCAGTTGCTTACACACATTCCCTTAGAGTTCCATCTGCGTAATGTGGGTGCTGCAGGCTTCTAGTTTAACCCCTTTGGGGATAACATGGCAGAAAAGCAAGGAACACAGGCTTAACAAAGGAGTTTCTGAACCACAGGGACTTTACTCTTAAAGCAGCTGAGAGTTACAGATCTTTGAAAACAAAACAGAAGTCCTGAGACATACCCTCCCCTAGGCTGAGCTCACCTCTTCTCTGAGCCTAAGGTTTGTCAGTGCTTCAGGCTGAGCAGAGTTGTTCCTGCAAGTCCTTCTTATGTGTGGTGATGGTTGAACCCTGCTCTCAAATACGGCCTCCATTTCTGGGCTATGTGCTTAAACCAAGAAGCTCCAGCTCCACCAGTTATGTGTGCCCCTTCTTATTGGCCACTGTGTAGAAAAAACTTTGTTCCATGGGGATGGGCCAGTAGCTGAGAGATTGCTGACATGACGGCTCTTGCAGAGAGTTCTCCAGCAAGACTGCCAGCCATATTAAATACGGTTATATACATTTACCATATGGGCACTGGCCCACAGAGGATTAATATGACATTACATGTTTATATATGCTGAGAACTTCAGGTTAGACTTGAAGCATTTCTATTCACTTCATGCCCCCCACCACCCTCCCCTCCAAAATAAAGCCTTGAAAGTGGTTTACAAGCAATACTACTGAAAAGCATTGTGCCACAGTGGGAAAATGTATTGAATGGAAAAAACCAGCAAATCAAAACCACACAATCCGCCTCCATTTGTTCAAACAGGATTCCCTTTAATTTTACTCATACCACAGGGACCTGGTAAAGAGTTCTTAGAACAGATTTGATGTGGTCTATGTGGAACCTTTCTGAAATGCCAAGTTTTCCTGTGTGAGATTTTTTATTAACTGATGGAACCTTCTTAAAATGTCATTGAAATATTTTCCTTTCTATATTAGTAGCTGCTAGTACTTAAAAGAAATGTCCAGCTTCTTATCCATACCAGAGGTATTAACTAAAAGATTCAAATTAGAACACCAGGGCCCCATATTGGTTCATGTTTTGGGGTGTTGTACAGATAATTGTCCATACAGCCAACACCTGAGTCTGATCTTACAGTTTTTAGGCAAAACTGCCATTGTAGTCAGTGAGAGTTTTTCTTGAGAAAGGACTGGAGGATAATAATTATTTTAGTTTTTTAATCAATCCCCGTTGGCCAATTTGCAGATCAGATAAACTCATGTTATAGCAGACAATCAGTACTGGAATGTAGGCATTGCCATACTGGATCAAACCACTCACCCAGGATCTTGTCTCCAAACCGTAAGAAGTGAAGAAAGTGAAGCCAGGGAAAGGGATGAGTCTGTCAAAGGAGACACAGACAGAGGAGCCAGTACTGAAGAGAGGTCCTAAGGCCTGAATTCAGGAAAGCATTCCTAATCTGGAGAGTACTTAAGCACATGCTTAAATTAGGGATTGTGTTTTTGTTCTGTTTTTACAGCACCTAGCATAATCAGGTCTTGGCCCATGACGGGGTTCCTAGGCACTACAGTAACACAAATAATTAATAATAATAAATCCCATTTAAGCCCATGGAACTTAAACACATAATTAACTTTAAACAAAACTTACGTATATACCCACTGATTGACCCAAATTCTGCTATCAGCTGCACGGGTGTAAATCTAGATTTAGGACTTGTCTACACTTAAAACACTACAGTGGAACTGCCTCAATTGTGCTTCCTAGTGTTTCTGTAAAGATGCTACCTATGCTGACAGGAGAGGTTCTCCCATTGGTATAGGTTCTTCACCTTCCCAAGAGGTGGTAGCTAGGTTGATGGGAGAATTCTGTCTACACCGGGTGTTAGCTCAGTTTAACTGCACTGCTCAGATGTGTGGATTTTTCATAACCCCGAGTGACATGTTATACCAATCTAATGTCCAATCTAATGTCCTTGTGTACACCAGGTCTTAGTTAAAGTCAGTGGAGTTACTCTGATTTACAGCTGAACTGGAGGGCAGAATTTGGCCCACTCTGTTCAGATTTTTCTCTAATATTTAACAGAACCCAATTTTGTTATAATGGAGTTAGCAATATCCCAGGGTTACTCACTGCATTTATTCCAATTTACACAGTTGCACATACAATATTGCATAAATATATTGTGGGGCTGCACCTAAATGTTCACGACACACATGCATGATTATGATTTTTGGTAACTAAATAAAAATCTCTTATCAGACTGTGTTTACTTGTGAGTCAGCTCCAGACTGCTCTGGCTGAGCAGATTCAGTATGTATCAAATTAGTACCTTTGGGCAATTGCTATAATAAGATGTTTCATTATAAGCTCAGATGAGCAAGCTATATCCTTGACACATCCTGCTCCCGGACATTGCTGAAGCAGTTGATTTCTTGGCATCTCATGCAATGATCACCAGCGAAAATCTCTGGAGACAGTCATTAACCAGACGCAGCATAGCAGGGAGTTAGCATTTTTGAAATAGATCCAACATGGTGTTGAGGAAAACTGCCGTGACAATTGCAGAGAAGCTCAGCGCTTTGGGAGTGTTGTGGGGAGTTGTATTTTTCCTCTGGCATCCTTTTACATTTTTTTCTTTTCTGATGATTATGATGGAATTTTTACAGTCTCTGCAAGTCACACCTCTGTCGGAAATGAAATCATAGATTTTATTATAAAAGGTTTATACAACACTGTCAGATTACCTGATGCTTTACAGATCAAACTCATCCATCCCAGCCTAAAGAGCTTTCAGTCTAAATAAGAAAAGATATCAGCCCAGGACTGGGATGGTGAAGGACTAACTGATAAGACAAAGAGAGGAATTATTTGGGGAGAAGACGGTTAGGCTTGGAGTTGAAGCAAGAAGAAAGGTGTTCCAGCCTAAGAGAAGAAGAAAAGCCATGAAGCCAAAGAGAACAAAGAGAAGGCAGGAAAGAGGACTAAGAGCATAGAGAGTAGGAGGGAAGTAGAGGAAGAGAAAACAGAATTATTGGCAGGTGGGAGCTTATCCGTAGAAGATAATGAGGACTGGCTAGAACTGGAGTGATATGCTGATTCCAGCCTCTATGAATCATGCACAATTGATTGGCACCATTAGAAAAGTGAGTGGTCTAAAAGCGGCTTTGAGGTGCAGGAAGGGGCTCCACTGATCAAGTTTTTGTGGCAATAGCTAGTCAGGTGTTTCTACACACAGTCTGATTAAGCAGTGCCAGATATGGGGGACTCCTACCCTGAAACAAAGAAAAAGACAGTTGCATTAACACAATCTAGAAAACTCAGTTTGTTCTATTAGCAACACTAAAGTCTCTATTGCAACAGATGTTCAGTTCAGATGGATGTGCTCAAGTGTCCAGCTTATTGCCTTGGAGTATGCATGAGGATACTCATGATGCTCTTGGAGATGCTCAGCAGAAATTGAAAGATGTCCATATTTTTATTATGGCTATAAACAGCACAATGACAAGAAATCATTTTCATTTCAATCAGATGTTTATCTGGCATATAATGTTGGGCACTGAAGTCTTCAGAAGTCAAATGGGAAAAGCTTTCTGATCTGGCATTTTCCTAGATACTGTGCTTGAGCTGCCACCTAATATGATGCAGAGTGCCTTGGGATATATTGAATGAAAAGAATTATAAAAGCAGAGGTTGATTTGACACAGTAATTGAAATAGAGAAAATCTTTTAATTGCCCCAGGGACTTCTCTTATTGTTTTGGTTCAACAGAACTTGTTTGATTACCACAGTTAAAGTTTGCTGAAAATGCTTTGCTGATTCATTAGTTTAGTGCCAGCAGAGTAACTAGTCACCAAAAGTGCTCTAAACATTAAGATATTTCATTTTCAGCTAGATTGAATATTTCTTTCTAAACTCAGAAAAATTTCAGCATTGGAGGATGGGTTCATTTATTTTGGCTCTTTGAGTCCATCTCTCAGCTTTCAGTGCTTCATCATCTGATATGACAACACATCACTGGAGTTGGACATTTATAACTACTCTATCTATGGAGAAGCAAGATTACATCTATCACTATTTCAAACAATTTCTTTGGGTAGGCCCTAGTTACTACCTTTGCTTCTGTATCAAACCAAAACATGGCTGAGAAATACAATTATTCAGTCACAACTGGGGAGATGCACTAGAACTCCATCAGTTTACAGGTTTAAAAGTTTACAGATACTGCATGTATATATTTACCTTTACAGATACTGCATGTATATATTTGGTGTTTTGTTTCCAGCCCTTCACATTGACAGGGACTATTATTTAATATGACAGATCATAATTTCTTTCATTATTAACAGATACCCTTGACAGAACTTATTCACCAAGGTCAATAATCAAATTAGGGTCTCATTCTGCGCCCACTGAATCTATAATTTTGTTTTCTTCTGTCTTCCTTTCCTTGCTGGCAGAGTAACTTTTCACTCCACAGGAGTACATTCTCTAAGGTCTGATAGTGCAAGTACTATTGTGCTCTCTCAATTTTCATCGATTTCATCAGGACTGGGTCCTGTTCCCTAATGTTGTAGTCCTGCTTTTGGTAATGCAAGATACTACTTTTACCAGTAAGTGTAGCATCTTTCTAATAATATTTGTCTCCATCTGGCTGTCCATTGTAGAAATTCCTAGTGAAGTGATCTGGATGTGTCTACATTAGTCAAAAGCTCACAATCCACAAAGCTCACTGAACTAGGGACCAAGAGGCATAACCAGCAAGACATGGGGATTTCTAACTGGAAAGGCAGGAGGTAAAATCTGCCATTGACTTCAGTAGGGCCAGGATTTAACCCAGTTTGTTTATTTTGCTGTACTCTGAGCATGTTTTCCTTAACAAAGCCATAATTAATGGCCAGGATTGTTAGGCAAGTGATGTGAATATCCTCATTCTATTTTTTTCCTTGGGTGGAAACTAGCTGGAGTGGTTTTTTTCCTAATCCACTAACTATTACTATGGGCCAAGAATAACAACTTTCGAAGCATACTGGACACTGAAATGCAGTGATGTACACATGATTTATTAATCACACCTATCATATGGTGGGCCCTCAGATAGTAAGGTTATAAATTAAGCCAGATAAAGATTGTTTGTAACAAATGTGTTGTTTGTGGTGGTCAAGGAACAAGAGAGAATTCATTTACTTATACCCAGAGGAGCCAGGTTTACCTATGCTATGTTTAGGTAAAAAACAAAACAAGCCTTATCTCATACAAACCATATATTTTCTGGGCTCTTCAGTTTCACACACTAATGGAGCTTAAGGGAGGTAGGATAGTTTAGAATGATCCATTCCCGTTGCTGAAGGTCAGACGATGCTTTACTGCATAAGCAACCACTTTATAATGATCAGAGAGAGGTTGAATTAGTCAGCTCATCTGAGGCACAGACTTCTTCTTTTTTCTTTTTTTTTAAATGCACGGTCACTCTGTTATCACAGACACTAATCTCTAATTATGGTCTCCTTTGGATTAGATTGTAGTCAGATTTGTTTTGCTGGCCTTGAAACATCTCAGATAATCCATTCAGTTAATGTATTCATGCTGGTACTCATTGCCTTTCTTCCGAGGATGAATGCTGCAGCACAGGGCTCAGTCACAATTATTCATTCCCCAGACACACTTCAAAATGTTCCTGTTGGTATGCAGAGACATACAAAAACACAACCAGCCGACTGCCTGCTGCCCTAGTTCCTAGCATGACCCTTGAGATCAGTGGGATTGGAATTGCTGACTGGCCCAGAGATGAGATAAGTGGCCTTTTGAACTGAAGGCCTGTGATTCTGGAATGCTCTCTGCCTAAAGGTACATCACCAGTTTGAAGCAGTAGTATTCCGGTAGCATCGAGAGCCCATGGAGGACCAGATCCCTGTTGTGCTAGGCACTGTACAAACACACAACAAGGCTCAATTGTGTTTTTGCCATAAGCCTTGAATAAGAGGCCAAGTGTAGCTGCAGTTGATGACAGATTCCCACCTTGCTCCAGGAGGAGGAGGAGGGAGATGGGGAGAAGGTAATCTGTCACAGCCCTATATCTGGCATAGATTCCTTCCTTCTCTGCACTGGTTGGTGCGCTGGGATAGGGCTCAGAATCAAGGTTCTACCCACTTCCTGATCACCCACCTGTGCAAAGGGGGAGTTGCAGTCCCATGGATGCTGCTTTCTCCTCCCCACTCTTGTGCTGCTACTGGCAACATGGGTAACCCAAGCAGGGGAATTAGGGGGCACCTTACACCAAATAGTGATACATCAGTGTATTGGTGATACTTTTACTAGCACAGACAAATTCGTTTTTATTTTCTTGTCTGGGGTGTAAGTGGGGAGTTATTTATGGGTGGTGGGTTGGAGTTTTATTTTTGCTGGGGAGTGATGAATCCTTTGGAGTACAAGGGCTTGTGAACGTCAATGTGTCTTTTTGGATTCATACCATTTACAAAACTAGTTTGTATCATGAAGCTGTTTTTCCTGGGATTGAAACCATTGTATTGTGCCAAGGAAGGGTCAATTTAAAGAGACTTTCCAGTTAGCGAATGTCTGGGCTACACACCAATCTGGCACCAATAGGAGCCCTGTATACAGCATTTCCCGCCCACCACATTAGTATTTTCTCTCTCCTCAGCTTCCTTCCTCTCCAGTCTCCCTGTAGTTATTGTTCTCTGTTCTATTTTTCACAAGATTCCTGCTCCCCATTGTCTCTTGGGTCCCTGAGCAGAATGCAAACTGAGCTATGTTTGAAACAGAGCCAAGCTTCTGAAGCCATGATATGAGACTCTTATGCAAAATGAGTTTGTTCACCCTTCATTTTTAAACTGGTTGCAGGATTTATTGGATTTACTATTCTCTTATACTATATGCAGTGTAGTTGGAGCTGTGTCAGTCCCAGGATATTAGAGAGACAAGGTGGGTGAGGGAATCTCTTTCATTGGACTAACTTCTGTTGGTGCGAGAGACAAGCTTTTGAGCCACCCAGAGCTCTTCTTCAGACTGGAAGTATCTTTCCCAGACCTGAAAAAGAACTCTAGGTGGTTCAAAAGCTTGTCTCTTTCACCAATGGAAGCTGGCCCAAAAAAAGATATCACCTTGTCGCCCTGTTCTCTGATACTGTTGGTTTCAGTTATACTTTGAGGTCCTCAGCGTTCCTTATATAGGAGCAGCTTAAAAGTTTACTTATCTTTATGTGCCAAATCACAGAATTCTTAGTCCAGCAAAACTACACGAGTGAGTGAGGCCTACAATAGTTAATCAATATTAAACATATGCACAACTTCCCCAAGACAAAATGAACAAGCACCTTAGGAAAAAAAAAACCACAAGGGGCTCAGATGTACAGGGACTACCATGTCCTAAAGCTTATATATTCAATGGTTTAGTTAATGTCAGGGCACTAGGGCTTGCCACATCCATTAAAATATATTGCATGTGACGTTCCACCTATCTGATACATTATCGTTTGGCATCAATCAAAAAATAAGCATTAAAACTAAACTGCCATTAAGCTTGCTGCTCAGATACAGAACTGCTTTGCAAGGGAGCAGCGTCCCATAATGGAGTCCCATCTGGTTGAATCCAACCTGGTTATATTTTTGAAACTGCTTTTCCCCTTTCAGTTCAAGTATAAAAAGGGAAAGGGGCTTAGACTCAGATCCTAGACCATGCTATAGTGGTACAAGGGACCTTAAAATTGCTTTAAATGTGTAGCTGATAAGATTCTCCTGGCATTTGTGGGGAGGGGAGGACAATCAGCTCTCATAAAGCCAATCTGGACAGCTCTTTGCCAATCCCTCTTAGTTCCCTTCCCAGCATAGGGAGACATATATGAAAGGAGGCAGTTCACCGACTGGGTCAAAGTATGCTTTGCTCCTGAGATCCATGCAAGCCGACAGAACACTAGGGGATGGTCACAAGCCAGCACAAACCAGGGCAGTCCTTATGCTACTTTAATTTGCTCTGGGACCCCAGTTAGACCCAGGAAGAGGTGTTTTGGACCCCAGTTAGACCCAGGAAGGGGTGGGGGACTGAAAGGAGGGTTAGAGTCATCTTTGGCTTCCTCCCTCAGCTGTATCAAGTTCTGCTCCAGCACAACTGAAGATTTAGTCCCTAAACCCAGTAGTGAGTAGTAAAATTTCCAGTGAATGCTGTTTTGGCCAGATGGTGATACCCTTAATCACAGCTAATCTCATTGATTCAATAGGACCGTCATGGTCTAAGGAGCTGTTCAGCATGAAAGATTTATCACTGATCTGTCCCATTGTCTGATAGCTTGGTGGGAGAGGGCCTGTGTCTCTTTATGGCTGTTCAGTGCTAGAGCTGTGTGGGAAACGGTTTTCCCATCCCATGAAATTTTTCAAGATTCCAATTTTCCCATTCTGCATCAGGACAAAACTAACACCTTTCAAAGCTTGACAGCCCAGAATAGCCTCGTAGTCAAGGCACTTGGCTGAATGAGGCAGAGCAGGGACTTCAACATGAGTCTCCCACATGCCAGGCTACAAAGCCGGCCATAATGGGGTGGGTCTTTGTCTTGCACATGCGTGTGCACACACACTCCTATTTTGACCAGAAACTCCATCATGGACCTGAGAAATTTCCCAACAAGAGTTTTGTTGAACTTGACATATTCCTGCAAAAAGTTTTGTTCCTGACAAATCAGCATTTTCTGATGTAAAACTGCTTTGTCTAAAACTTCCCAACCTGCTCCATTCAGGCCAGCTCAATAGAATCTTGATCCCCCTCTGGTGCTCCAGGTGTTACCGTAATATAAACAATCAGAGTTTGCCTGACTAAAGTGACCTGATCAAGGCCCTAAACCACATGATATAACATGGCCTCCTTAGCACACCAGGCTTTCTTGTCAGTCCCTTTAATCTCTGGGAGTTTTGTCAGAGTAAATATTTGGCCCTGATTCATCCCTGTGCCAGTGCTGATCCCAGTGAAGGCAAGGACCAAGAAAGGAGGCAGGGCTCCTCCCCACTAACCAGGGGCCCATTCAGTCTGTGGTGCAGGTTAGAGGAGACTCAGGGGATACTTGAAGTTATCCCCTGACTGCAATGGTCCCTATTTTTCCATCAAGCTGATGGAGAGAGCTGTGGCACAGATCACTGCCCACCATCCTCCCGCACTGAGTCTCACTGTGCTGACTCTGCATTTCCTGGACTCCCCCTATACTAAGGGTAAGAGAGCCCTTACTGCTGCTTTGCAGGCTATCTTCCAATATCTTAGCTGGCATCAAGTGACTGGGTGCAAGGGGAGGAGGAGAGAATTCCCCTGGCAGGACTAGACCCATATTGATTATAGAAGGAAAATAACTACTTACTAAGTCTTCTAATCCATCTCCTGGAAATGCAGGGCTATGTTGTTTAGAATTTTTTGTAGTGTCTTGTTCGGTCGTATTTTAAATGTCCAAAGCAATGGGGCTACTACCAGATCCCTTGGGAGGTTATTTCTTAGCTCAATAGATCCTATGATCAGTTCTTTTCCTTGATATTAGCATATATTCCCCTTATTTACATTTAACCCTATTATTCCTGGTTATATCTTCATCCAACTCTCAGTTCCTCTCTCTCGTTGGCATTGACCCCATTCAAAATATTTTTCAATAATCATTTTAACAACACAGTCTTTAAAATTAAGGTTGATTCAAACAGAGTACACTAGCCTCAGCACCAGGTTGACATTAATTAACCTGCTGCAGACTGTGAAAACAAAAATCTGCATGCAGTTGAGATTTCCTTAGGTTAAAATTTGCAGCTCCAGAGACCTATGCATAACATCAGCTTATTTGACTGCTTTGAAATGTAGAAAGTGGGACACTGCTGTAACTTACTGTTACTGAACCACAGATAATAGGGTTTGAAAGAGCTTTCTTGGCCATCTATGTATCCTCTCCCTCCCATTGCACTAGTACAGAATTTTCCTCCACATTGAACTCATAGGGGTTAACTGATGTAAGAGGGAGGAAGGGGAAAATCAGGGGTCAGGTCACGTTCTGACACTGGTGAACTTGCAAGTTACTCCTTAAGTATGTGCTTCCATCCCAGGTTCCTCCTGCCAGCAGTTTCTCATTTTAATTATACACCCACAGCAATGCAGATCTTTAAATTCAGCAATTCTTTCTCAGGTTTCAGCAAGTCATTGACAGCCTGAGCTATTTTTGGGATATATTCTCTCCTGCAGATGTAGCTTAGGAAAACGCAGGGAGCATGCTAAAGACCTGCAGCTATTTGCCTTGTACAATTTTGTTCATTTCTTTTTATTTCTCCGTTTTCCTGCACTGATCACTTAAAGGACAATCTCCCTTGCAAACAAAATCCCCGGAGCCTGATTAGCGGGACTGAAGGCTCCCAGAAACGGATTGCCTGCCAGCCACAGCACGGTAAGGACATGGACACTTTTGGCTAGCTTTTCATTACAGTTTTTTAAGCTTTGCTGAATGTTTATTTGTGTCCATCGTTTCCAAATCAACACTGCTGGCATGGCAGGCAGTCTCCAGCTCCTGGTCTCCATTTTCATTCCCTAACATCCTCAGCACTTGTAAGTAACACATTTAAACTCACTGTCTTTGTATGTTCTAGAAATCAACAACTGACACTGATTTCGTTCAGTTCCAGCCTTCTTTTCCCCATTACATTTCAGCACGTTTTGGAGAGCTGTCATTTTTAACCATGATTGAATCGGGGATATGTCTGTTGCCTGAGCTCCCCTGATACTAGGCTGAATGTCAGTTTTATTATTTAGCTGAGTAAACAATTCAAGTCTGGGACTTGTTTTATGTACTTTAACTAGAAACATTATAAAAACAGACCCAATATTGCTGATCTACAGTTACATACATTGCTTTCTTGTCTTGTGCACAGGCTTTTGCTACAGTATGTTAAAACTGCTGTATAATAGTGTGTTAACACTACAAAGACATCTCAGGTATACCACTAATGCTAAGATAGAAGACCTATTTATACCAAAAATAAATAGGTTTTTATCATGCAGTTCTCCTTGTCTAGAAATGCATGAATTAGGCTCTGTAAAGATGGTGAGATTCCCATTTTACAACACATACAGTTTGGTTGAAATAGCAGTAAGAACAGTTAAATATCCTCTGGTACTTTATTCATATATATATATATATATATATCATCCCAGGAAAATTGCTCATTTCTGATGAATCTACAACCCAAATTCTAGAACTCCCTGCAGACATTAAATGCAAGAGGTTTTTTCCTCTTTACATCTCCAGAGGCCATTTGGAAAAATTGGAGTAGCTTTAAAATATCTTTTAATGGTTGGTGATACATTATTGCAACAACAACAGAACTCTCCTGTGGGCTTAATCTTTAGCATCCAAATATTTGACTGCAGCTCAGTGTGTGTTGTCCTATTAAGAGAGACATTTTGGACAGCTTGAGATTGCACTAGTGGTAGGGAAACCTTCTAACAGAATAAGTCATGACTGCCTCCTGTATCTACTGTCAGGAGACGGTGAGAGCATGGAGTACAAATGGAGTCCCATAAGGAATAATGTTTCCTATAAAAGTGCTTAGACATTGCATCTGCAGTGGAAACAAAAGTTAGTAAGACCCTCAGAGTCTGAGGTGTTCAATCTTCCCCTGCTGCCTTTTGATCAGATAGATATTTATTTCCATTTTTTAGCTTGAAAATGTCCTGTGAGAGGTTTTCTACATAAGGATAGATTTAAGGGGTGGAGAGAAATAATATTACATGAGCGTGTGGGTGCAGAAAGGGGCAGTGGGCCAGCACTGGGTTTAGCAACAAAACAAAGATTGTCAACAAGCAAGATTTTTAATGCAGGCTTTGTCCTTGGGCATCCGTGGACCTGAGTTATATGAAAAGTGAACAAATGTCTGAGTATGAAAGAATCCAAATTAAAAACAAAAACGAAAACAAGCAGAACACTTTGGATTACAAGTCAGCCTTTTGGAGGCCTGATCCAAAGTTCACTAAAGTCAATGGAAAGACTTTGGGTTAGATCTTCTGTGTGGAGTTTTGCCTCTTGTAAAGGCCTCTCTCCCCATTCACTACCAATTTACATGGTATGTCCTAAATTCCTTCTGAATGCCTGGTTGGGCTTTGAGCACTGATTCTCCTTTCACACTACTGAGTCTCAGAAGTAACTCCATTGAACCTGTTGGAACTACACTGGTATAAAGATAATGAAAGATCCACATCAGGTCTTTAGTCCCTGATCCAGCCCTGTTACTCCATCCTGAATATTTGAGTGAAGCAGGGCGTAAGCACCCAGTTTACTGGGAATCTTGAAGGGCTCCTATACCTTGTCACAGAAACTGAAGACAGAAAGAAAGAAATGTATATGGTTTGCTGTATTTTGAAAAGTTATTGCTAAAAAATAACAGGTTACTGAAGCAATTGCTGCTTTTTGTCAGCAGAGGATTGGATATGAGTTATTGGAAGGGTTGCCATGCAAACATATAAGGCCAGATCCCACACGGCTGTCAAAGAAGAAACTCTCAGTAAAGCCAGAAGTCAATGGAAGTTTTGCCTTCAGAACCAGCCCACAAAGAGTTTAAAATCTGAACAATTTAATGTGATAAAACTCATTACAGTGGTAAACTTGCATAGATGACCATTATCTATGTAGATGGAGCTTGTTTACACTTATTATAGGGAAAATATCATTTGAAATTGTACTATTAAAGAGAGTTAATATTAGAGGAAGAGATCATGAATGGGTTACTCTACAATACACTGCAGCTTAATTCAGAAAGGAAATTACCTCTAAAATAGAAAAGTAGATGGGATCAAGTATAGATTAACTTTTCATCTTTACAATAGACTACAGCATAGGTCAGTTCTCCTGATGAAAACTGAAGACCCTTATTGACATTAGTGAAGAGTTAAGGGGAAGGGGATATGGATTAAAGGGATTAACAGTTTCCAGCTGTGCCAAATTGCACCCAAATTGGGCACACACTTATGTTGTGTTCATGCACATTCATATTTTGCCTGGCCACAGCCTCATGCACAAAGCCCTTTGCACAGATTTCTCATGCCAGGAACAAGAATAACATGCATCAGGGCTGTGTATGGGAGCCATTGCTGAGGCGAGGATCCCACTTGCTTGCACGTAGAGACTTTGCACCCTGGAATGCAGGGCTCCCTGTTGTGAAGGGCCAATGAAGCAGCCTCTCTGCTGTTTATAGAGCCATGGTAAAGAAGACAGTTTCAGTCCATGCTCCTGACGCTGGCTGTGGTTATTCTGCTAGGCTTCTGTGTGCAGCACCTGTTATCACTTGGAGCGCTACCAACCTGTTACAAATTACACTATACTGCACTGCTTTCACACCTGCTCAACTCTGCTGGCTGGTGTCCTGCCCATCCCTTTTAGTGAGTAGAGACCCACTCATAGAGCTAGATTCATGCAGTTCTTGCATTCCCTCCAGGGACTGTGAGTGACCCCTGCACGGGAACACAATGAGGAGGGGGAAAAAAGCTTCTTGCACCTTCTTCTCCCCTTGTGCACCCACACAGGGCCAGCCACAGTCTGGCTCAAAATTTATATAGGTGAATAAGAGTTTAATTAAACTTTCAATACATTGATTTATATTGCAGTAGCACCTGAAAACACAAGGATCAAGGCCTCGTTATGGTAGATACTATACAAACTCAGGAATTTATGATGGGCCCTGCATAGGGGCAATTAGCTGTAAAGAGCTACTGGATATAAATATAATTTTTAAAAAAATACATAGGGTGTAGAATGGAACCTAGCCTGATTAAAAATAGAGTTTACTACATAGTCTGACCATGACCTGAAAGGATATATTTATTCTTTCACACAGTCATATAACTCCCTTACATAGACGGTAAAGAGAAACTCTTGTAAGTGATCAACCTGTAAAGGGTCCTACCAATTTTAGCTAAAATATTATAGCTGTGAAGACTCCAAGCATGAGTCTGTTCTCACTGGCTCTTGCTTTACACAGGGGTAACTCCAGTGACTTATTTGAAGATATCACTGAATTACACTGGTGTAAAAGAGATGAGAATCAGTCCCCAAACATATGAATAAATAATAAGGGCCATATTCTACTCCAGTTCTCCATGTGGAGATGCCACTGTCATCATTGGGATTTCTGTACAAAGACTAAGGTTGTGACAGGTAACAACATCAAGACAGGCAAGATTTACCTTATGACATTGAAAAACGCTATTGAAAGTGATGGGATAACGAGACCAGTACTTTGGATGAGGAAGGTACGTGTGGGGTAATTTGTATTTGGTTAATCAGTCTTTTTGCAGAAACCGAGGGACCTACTGTAAGTACAATACAGATGCAGCTAGCTTCAATCTCTTGTTGGAGTGAGATCTCTCCTCTCAAACTCATTCATAGAGGGTTTCCATAAGGATCAGGGGCAGGAACCCTGGTATAAATTTGGAGTAATTTTCCTGGAATGACTCCAAGTGAGATCAGAATCCAGGCTCAAATGAGTAAACATTATCAAGGACATACTATACGGATTCTATAATTGTACTGTATGTTATAGTACGTTTGACCTATGTGATTACAGAAGGCTTTTCATAGATTTCTGTTCTGATGTCAGAGGAGTAGACTAGTGCTAAAGGCATCTAACTAGGACAACTGTTTCTGTTACTGTGTGCTTAGAACTGAATAGCTGTTAATTCCAAATGAACACTTCTAAGGGTATGTCTACACTGCAGCTGGAAAAGTGCTTCCCCACCCAGGTAAACAGATTCACACTAGTTCAGCTAGGACACTAAAAATAGCAATGTGGATATTGCAGCACCAGCGGAGACTCGAGCTAGCCCCCTGAGCTTAGAACCAGGTGGGCTTGAGAGCCTGAGCTGCTGCCTGACCTGTAAACCCCACACTTCTATTTTTAGGGCTCAAACTGAGCTAGCGAATCTCTTTACCTGGGCTGGGAGGCTCAGTGCAGTATAGAGATATCCAGAGACACAGTTTGCTGGGAAAATTGATGATTGAAATTTGAATTATGTTATTGCAAGTGCCAGTCAAAAAATTAGAATCACTCTGCAAATATTCACAATGTTTGAGCATTCAAACTATCTATAAGACTGCAAAACAGTCAGATCCTACTCCATATCCAACTTATCAGTTCTTATCCTCAAAGGAAACCTGCACAACACTTTCAAAAGCTGAGCCTGGAAGCTTAAATTCATAACTTTGCTAGACTCTAAAAATCATGAACTATAGAAACACTGAATTTATGGCTTATTATAATGATGTGTAACCCACAAACAACCACCCCCTCCCTCCCAGTTGCTTTCCCCACTCCACTTCCTTTCCTCCCTATGACTAGAGGGGTGTTAACAGGCCACTTCACCTTGAATGGTCCCTTGAAATATATGTTAACTACTTATGCTAAACAATCTGTTCAAACCTTGTATTTAACAGTGACACTTTAGTTAGTTTCCCAGACCTGAAGAGCTCTGTGTAAGCTCGAAAGCTTAGCTCTCTCACCAATGGAAGTTGGTCCAATAAAAGATATTACCTCACCCACTTTGTCTCTCTACAATCCTACATTAGCAGTACAGGGTATAGTATATCAAGGACATCCATTTAAAGATGGCAGGCCATCAGCTATATTAAATGGCTGTCACAATAAACACATCATCCACAATCAGTGGTTAATGTTACTTTTATTGTGTTGAAAAGAAATAAATCCTTTGGAACAAAGAATTAGATATTTGGCATCTAACTCACACTTGAGACCAAACAACATAGGACTGAATGCTACATGTATAAGAGACTAACTCTGTTGAACTGATTTTTTTTTCCAAATACATTTTTACCTAAGAATAGTGAGGAAAAAGGAAACTAGAGTCTTTTTACCTTGATGAGTTCTAATGATAGTTCTTTGCATTTATCTAATGCTTTACCTCTCAAGTACCCTGTAGACATATTAACTACCTAACTTCTCACATTCCCCATGTGAGACTGAAGGCCTGATTTCATAAATATGGATTGTAACAACTTTATAGTCACTTAGTTCTTCACAAACTTTAAGGATTATCCTGAACACTTCATAGCTGGCTAAAGAATGTACTCCATACCCTGGCCCCAGCCCAGGGATACGGGAACGGAGATGGGAGGAGAGGGGCAGGGAGCTCTGGCCCCATCACTTTTTACCAGTTGTGAGGGCAAGCAATGAGGGGGAGGGGGCAGAGAGGAGCAAGCAGGGGGCAGAGGCTCGGGGAGAAGGGGCAACACAAGGGTCTGCGAGGAATGGGTGGCATAAAAGCGGTGCCTTAGGGGGAAGAAGTGGTGCAGGGGAGCAGGACCACGGTTCAGATGCTGGTGGCCCCCCACTTTTAGGAAACTTCTGCTGCTCCTATCACAGCCACATCAAAATGCCTAGCAATAGCAGGGGTAGATTTCAGATCATTCTGCTCTAAAACCAATTTTTGGTAAAGGAGATTCTCCATTAGCTGTTAGTAATGTAGGGTCTATGACAGTCACAGTTCCCATCTCCTCTAGCAAAGGGTAGAGGTATATTGTCATGGAGTTATCCATTATACATGAAGAAAGTGACACAGAGGGAAAGGGCAACATTTTCAGATGTGGATGCTATTTTTAGGTACCTCCATTTTTGGATGCCCAACTTTAAACACCTGCAGCTCCATTAAGTTTCATTGCTTAATATTGCTGAAAAAAATCAGGCCCCAGTTTCTCAAGATGGGGACCCAAAATTGGAGGCACTCCAAAGTAAGTGGTCACTTTTGAAAATTTGGGCCCAAAGGCACACAGTGAGTCAGGGCAAAGACAGAAATAGAACCCAGAAAATCTTAGCTCCCAGTCCTCTGTATTAGATAACACCACCACCCACAATACTTCCTGACATGTGACTGAAGGAATCTCCAAAGCTCCAAGAAATCTTTATAGATCAAAATATTTAAATGAGAGAATACATTTTAATGTAGTTGACAGAAATGGCCTATAAAATGCACATATCAAATTATAGCAAGCATGGTGGCAAAATGCAGAGAAAAATTCTGCTCTCATTAACTTATTCTTTGGCTATCCCTCTATACAAGGACGATATCTGTTAAGGGGATTCATTGGTGAGTTTTTAAATGGCTGAGGAGCCCAATTCTTGCCCTCCAGATTTTCCCAAAGAAGTGGAAAAATTAACACCAGTGCAAATATTTTAAGGTAACATGGAAGATAAATCAAATAGTTTGCCTGTCTTCATCTGTCCCAAAAAACTGGCATTAGAAAGATACTTCTCCTTCCAAAAGATAAAAGCCTGACCCTGTTTTTTTGGTGTTTGCAGTGTTGTCGTAGCTTTGTTGGTCCCAGGATAGGAGAGACAAGGTGGGTAAGGTGATATCTTTTATTGGACCAACTTCTGTTGATGAAAGAGACAAGTTTTTGAGCTACACAGAGTTCTTCTTCAGGTCTGATTCTTGGTGACAGAGGAGGAGAAAACATGTTGCCCTGAAGTAATGGGAGACATTCAGTTACTAGTAATTAGGACCACATAAGTACCTAGAATCTTTATGTTAGAGTTAGGTGGAAGCAGGTGTTTTTCCCCCTTATTCAGAGCAAAGTATCCACACATCAGCTTACCCCCTTCCTGGGATTTGACTTTATTGGTAACATAAATAGTAAGCCCATAATGTAAACTTCAGCCTGGCTTGACACTGATGCACTGAATAGCCTTGGTCATCACATAACCTCTTTCTCAATTTCTCCAGCTGTATAACAATACTTGCCTTTCTACTGACTTCACAGGGCTGGTGTGAAGATTAATTACCTAATTTGTAGAGCTTTTTGGACAGTTCATGTGCAGAGCATTATTAGTTGTTTTCTCTGTGCACCTTATCCAACTTTCTTTATTCTATCTTACAATCAACATACGTCCCTTTTTCATAGGGCAACCCAATTTATTTAAACAGGAAGAGGAGCCATTTCTAAAACTTCCAAATTAAACCTCACAGGATTAGTAATTCAAAGTAAAAAAGAGGAATCACTGATGCCAAGCTACATAACAAGAGTTTAGAATTTCACAGTCACCTCTACTTTGGGGAGCTTCTAACAGAAGAAGTTAACAAAGTTACAATGTTTGTTTAGAATTTTTTTCTGTTTTCTATCAAAACATTTTCAACATTTTTCCCCAAACATCTTTAGATTGTAATAATTTCACTCCGAGGCTCTGACCTTTCCTATCCTTGTTTTTTCCATACATAAAATATTTAATACATTTATATGTAATGCTCAATTGATCATTTATTTTTAATGCAAGCCAACAATGGATTCACTGTAGAGTCAAGATGACATCAGTTCAAAACAATAAGATGGAAAGAACTGAGTTGAATCCTTCAAAAAAGCTTTGTCACTACAGTAGTATTCTCCAAATGCATCTAGAGAATCCTCCATGTTGTAGCTTTACAAAGCTCTATTTGATGGGAATGACCTTAGATTAACTACTGATGCCTCAATGGATATGATTGACTGAGCCTTGACAAGATGCTATTATTTCTGTATGCACACTCATCCATCCTCTTCTCATTTATGAATTGGTTTATTCCCTGCTTGGATTAGGACTTAGGTCAAAAAGGAACTGACAGTAATGCAAATGGAAAAAGTAGTATTTATATCTCTAAGGCACCAGACGTATCTCTAAGAGTTTTGCTTTAACTAATTGAGCAATGAATAACTGCTCCCTGTTCCCCTCTTTCCCGGAGAAGAACAACAGCACACAAAGGGAAAGCTTTTTTCCCAATTTTAAAAAGTTCTAGCCTTCCCATTGGCTCTTTTGGTCAGGTGCCCACTCCCCTCCTTTTACCTGGATTTTTTTTAACCCTTTACATGTAGAGCAAGTAGAGAACAGCTACCAAGAGGGGATTTATAGCTAACTGGCTGACTGGGTGTCCATAAAAGGGAGCCAACCCACCGCCCCTCCCTTCATTTATCACACAGACATAAGGCTGCTCTTACACAGGGAGACACAGTAGCTCCCAGTCAGACCAAGAACATTGTAACTGCCAGAGTCTGCAAGCTCTTGATCCTATATAAAAGATTTTTGGTCATGCCAATTGCATGTTCCATAGATAGGATTTAATAGAGTATCTATCCAGATACTTATATGGTTGTCTTCACTATAACTGAGTGGCTTTAGCCACACAACACCCCCGGTGAGGTAGGCAAGTATTATTCTAGTATTTAACAGAATAACAACTGTGGCACAGCATAAAGTGATTCTCCCAAGGTCACACAGTAAGTCCTGGGCAGAGCGAGGAAATGAACTCCAGACTGTTGAGGTCCAACCCAGTGCATAGTCCACTAGACCAGGGGTTCTCAAACTTCATTGCACCACAACCCCCTTCTGACAACAAAAATTACTACATGACCCCCAGAGGGGTGACTGAAGCCTGAGCCTGCCTGAGGCCCGCTGCCCGGGGCGGCGGGGCCAAAGTCAAAGTCCAAGCCTCACTGCCCCAGGCAGGGGGACCAAAGCCCCAAGGGGGTCTGTAACCTGAGCCCCGACACTCAGGGCTGAGCCCTTGGGCTTCAGCTTTGGCCCTGGGCTCCAGCATTAAAATGGAATAGCAACCCACTTTGGGGTCCCGACCCACAGTTTGAGAACTGCTGCAGTAGACCATCCTTCCTACCTTTAAGGAGAATCCCTTCTTCCACTGCACCATATACCAGTTTCTCTTGGGCCACGCTTAGATTAATTATTATTATATTTCATATGTGTAACATGCTAGTGCCTAGGAGCCCAAACCAGAGATTGAGTCCCCATTGTGCTAGGTACTGTACACATGTACACCCCCCAAAATACATTCTTTGCCTCAAAGAGCTCACCATCTAACTTTCTGATGATAGACAACAGGTGAATATGACAAACAGAAAGAGGGAGCACAATGAGACATTTATGATCAGTTCAAGAAGCAGAACACCAGCTTTGGATGGGGTTTGGCTATAAATGAGTAGTTCTTTGTGGAATGGTTTATTGGTTTGTTATTTGATGATGGTTGGTTTATGGATGAGGCTGTCTGAGTAAATTCCTGGGTAAATTGTAGATGTAGTTAAATAATGGGTAGAATTTGTGGATGGGTGTTATTTCTTATTATTAAACTTTTGTATTGTGGTAGCACCTAAAAACCTGAGCCAGGTTGCGGCTTGCTGTGTGAGACTCCATCTGAGCATAGTCAACAAAAATCCTGGAGCCAAAATGTTATAAATTAAAATAAATAAGAATAATATGACTTTGTACTAAAGTCAGGGTTTGAACAGTAAATTCTCAACTGTCAGGCTGTTTACTGTACTATAATAATAACAGACGAAAGGTTAATTCCAGTTGAACAATTACCGCACATAGAAAAGAAAAAATGGATTGGCACAGAGTCAAGTCTAACCTTGATTGGGCTCCACTGCTTAAGCAGTAGTGCAACTTCCTGCCACTAGAGTGTGTCAAAGCATGCATGAGAAACAAACTTCTTCATACTTTGGAGTAATTTCTTTCAAGCTGCTACCAACACATTAGATAAAGTCAAACTGCATGAATGTATCATTTGTGCTGAAAATACATTGCTGCGCTTATTGCTATAAATATTCCTAAAGGTTACATAAATAAAGGACAGAGTCTCATGACTTAAGTCTGGTAGCACAGGGCATAGGGATTTTGGCAGGAATATTGCGCAACAATACAGTAATCCAGAAGCAGTGCAGCCACTTTTAAGATCCATTATGATTGCCTTTTCACTTAAATGTCAATAAAATATCCCTTTCCGGCTGAGACTCTCACAGTGGTGTAATACAATGACCCAATTATTTTGTACTGAAAAACTAGCACATCCAGTCTCTGTGTATGTATGTTTGTGTATGCACTGGCCATGAAATGCATGGGTGTAGCTGAATAGTTACAGGTATAATGGAAGGAAAACATTACAGGACTGATTTTTTAAAAATTAGGGATATACACAAACTGAAAATCTGCTACTTTACTGACAGTCTAGCTACTATACTGTATTTAGACATCCAGTAACCAAATTGAATATAACCTGCAAAATCTGCTGATTTTTGCCATCAGCCATCAAAGCAGCTAAGATTAGAAATCTGTGCAAATAAAATGTCACAAGTCAAACTTAATACACTGAAAAATTCAAGTATGTAGAGTCCTCACTGATTTCAAATGGACTACCCGTGTGCTTAGAGTTAGGCACATGATTGAGTGCATTGTTGAATCAGGGCCTTAGTCTCTCCGGGTATGTCTGCACTGCATTAAAACTCCTACAGCTGGCCCATGGCAATAGACTTGGGCTTGTAAGGCTCCGTCTGTAGGGCTATAAAACTGCCGTGTCGACACACCAGAGCCCGGCCTCCAGCTTGAGTCTGAATGTCTACACTGCAATTTTATAGCCCACAGCCTGAGCCAGCTGACACGGGCCAGCTGCGGGTGTTTTACTGCAGTGTAGACATACATACCCTCTGTCTCAGTTCTCCATCTGTAAAATCAGAATAATAATTCCCCCTTCCTCCCACTTTTTGTGTGTCTACAATATTTAGAATGTAAACTCTCGGGGAAGGAACTGGCTCTTATTAGTGTGTTTGTAGAGTGTTTATGGGGCCTCTGTCTTGGCTGGGGGTTTTAGGTCCTAGCATAGTACAAAGCCCCTTGGCTGAGCTTTTAGGTCCTAGCATAAACAACTATTAGAAAACATTGAAATATACCAAACAAAAAAGCAACAGACATATAATGATGTTTAGAATATAGGAGTCAGTGGAACTGCTCATGTGCTTAAAGTTAGATATGTAGTTAAGTACCTTGCTGAACTGGAGCCTAAGGCACTTGGCCAACATCACATAGTCTATTTTATTTTCCCTAAGAAGATACTTCCAAGCCTCCCTTGGAAACTTTATCTCCCAAAACTCTCTGTGCTGTTGTGACAAAAGAGGGCCACAGCTTCCTCTGAAGTCCATCAGGATCATTCCTGAGTTGACCCACTCAGGTCATTATCGAGTAGCAGGTGATGTGTCTATTAATTTCCCATCCAGCACCTGAAGATGCAGCCTCTGAAATGCTTGAATCCCTTTTCAGCTGCATAGTGTCAGCTAACTGGGGATCTTGAACTCTGATCTTCCTCTTGATAACTTTGTGTGTAATTTTGTAATGTAATGATTGAAACAGCCTCACATCAGAAGAGGTGTGCAAAGTGTAGGGAAAAGGACAGTGACTGGCAAGCTCTCATTTTCACAGCCTATGTTTAGTAAGTACTTCATACTTCAGGGGCCTGACCCTGCAATCAGATCTAAGTGGCCACCCATGTAGAGCCATACTGAATTCATAGGATTTTCCAGACTACATCCTAATTTCCCCAAAGAGTAGGCTAGGACACAGGAACGGGAAGCAGCTAGGCTCTATGGGAGTAGTACAATGAGAGGTATGTGTCATGTACATAGCAGCATAGGAGCTTGACCTCCACTCTAGTGCCCTGAAATCAAACAGGTTGGACCAAAGTTCTTTATATATCCCCTGTTAAAAATTATGAGGAAAGTCTCTGGATAAATCTCACAGAATTCCCAGCATCTTTGTTTTGCTTACCTACAGAATTCATAGTTATACGGAAAGTTATGACCCTACTATCTTGGCTAGGAAATGAAATGCTTAAGAAACTATTTCCATATACCTTTGCGTTTCATGCATTGTTCACTTTAGTCGTGTCCTTTCCAGTGGTAGCTTTGCCCACTGTAAATGTCCTCATTAAACATTTTGTAGCCTGAGACAGATAAGGCTAGGAATTGAACTTGCGGCTTTTACACAGAAGGAAAAACACCCAGCAGTCGATATTTAAATTTTGTCCTCAGGCAGAAAGAATGGGATGTATGTGAAAGATTATTTTTACCTCTCCAGTCATCTGGAAGTTATGCAGCAACCTTTGCATATTCACATACATGCAGCACTACATTGTACATGGGGTATGAGGAGGATGGCTACAATCTGAAACTAAATTAAGACTATCAGCAGGTGGAGCTCTGCCCTTCCCCAGGACCTCTTAATCTGTGCTTTTGTTTAGTTCTTCTGGAGTAAGATTTTTTGACACTATATGTGAACAGCCACAGGAGCTGAGTAAATTGTCAACTTTGGGACAAATTCTCCCTTACAATCTAGCCACTTTGCACTACTTAGGCAGGGCAAAGGAGCCAGATTATGGCTGCAAATGACCACTGGAGAATTCTACTGGAGGAGGGGAACTCTCATAAAGTTGGCAGAATTGGCTCCTGCGCCAGTCACACTACTCTTGGCATAAAAGGCATGTTGGGGACAAGAAGGAGGCATGGCAGAGCTTTACTAAACTACTTTGATCCTCCGTTGGCATAGGGTCCCTAGGCTGCTCTAATTTACACTGGGTCCAGCACAGACTAGCCCGCAGGATCTCTGATGTTCCCATCCTTCCCTTTCCTATACTAGCTCAAACACAGGAGGGAATCCAGCCCTTTTCTCTAAGGCCCCAATTTAATCCCATTGTCATGAATGAGAGTCCTTCCATTGATTTCAGTGGTCTTTGGATCAGGCCATAAGTCCATTCGTTTCACAGAATGAAGAGAGAGAAAATAAATTGTTACCTATGAAATTATCTCTGGGGGATGAATGCTCACTGCCATGGTACTTCTCCTTTTGAGAATATGGGCAGGGATTGACGCTCTGAGATCGATCCACTGGCAGTCGATTTAGTAGGTCTAGTAAAGACTGGCCAAATTGATTGCAGCTCACTCTCCAGTCGATCCCTGTACTCTACCCCCAACGAGAAGAGTAAGATAAGTCGACGGGACATTTTCTCCCATCGACCCCCCGCAGTAACTCGACTTAAGGTACGTCAACTCCTGCTACGTTATTCACATAGCTGGAGTTGTGTAGCGTAGGTCAATTTACCGCAGTAGTGTAGACATAGCCTAAGAAACTTAAGCACAGAATTGTATACCTTGTAAAGGGCCTGTATTCAGCTCTTTGAAGGCGTGTTATTTCCATGTATAGAATATACCTAAAATTTAGATTTACAAAAAAAATAAAATAACCCACAAACAGTAAAATGCTTTTAGAAAAACTAATATATAAAATAATATTTCCATGTAATTCAATAAATTATATGAAGATAGTTTTTGTTTGGATTTTAAAATTCCCCTACCATCTTTGCAATGCAAACATAGCAAAATGAGAACCAGAAAGAAACATTCACTATAAACTATCATGAAACTATGTAGTCTAATGTCATTGGTTTATACTCAATGATGTACAAGCACATAGTGATAAGGAAATATTTTAAATATGTTATGGATTTTAATAAAGCTAATTTATGCATCTAATTTTAATAATCTCAACGTGGCAGGGTGCAGGTACACTTCTGGATCTCCGGTGGATAAGGGATTAACTCCAAATAAAATTCCTGCTCGCTTTGTATGTTGGCTATAAAGAGCACTGCGCAAATTCTCTAGGAGTAGTAATTTGAGTGACAGGGAGATGAGAACACCTATGGAAAGGTAAAGCCCACACCCAGCTGGAAAGTTTTACATTCTCTTAAACTACTTTCTTGTTAAAAATCCAGACTATTTTAGAAAAGACCTTGACTATTAATTAATGTTAACTGACTGCTGACTGCAATTGTTTTAAGACAAAAGGTAAAATAGTATAATAAAAAAATAGCTATAAGGAGTTCAGCTTTCGTGAGCAATGTCCCACATACATTAATATAATATTGATCCAAAATACTTCAATATCTCGGAAAGTCAGGAGACAGAACTATCCGAGCACTTCAGACTTGATTTTTACATGTTATTTCTGTGTCTCCATGTCAGGTAGATATCCATGTTTTCCAAAATGTAGTTCTTTCTTTGAGCCCTGCACAGCTGGAATCATGGTCACAAAGGGAATTTGGTTATGTACGTGAAGTGACACAAAACATATTCCCAATGAAAAAGACTAAAACTCTAGAACATTTCTAAACTATCTTTTCTATTAAATATATGGTATGTGTATATATATAAAAAATACACCAACATGTTATTTCTTTATTGTCATGAAAGGGAAACTGAGTATACTTTATCTTGTAGATATATGTAACTACATATGAATAATTAGTCTGCTACATATTAAAATACTTCTTTTATCTTTCAGCCCAATACTGTGTTTACTTATCTTCCCTTCCCCCCGCCCCGCCCATTAGAAGAATCATTTTATTCCCAAGAGATCCTGAAGAATTAACATACAGGTGGAATTTGCTCAGTAGTCTCTAAGAAATGAGCCTACTTTTTAAAGCCCATTTTTCATACACAAACCTGATAAACAGACCTTCTGTGAGTGAGTTATTAGCAATTGGCCCTAATTTGTTTAGCGTGTACTGCTGCAGCATTACAGTGGTAGACAAATGCATTTTGAGTGAGGTTTGTTCTTTAGCAGTAAAATAACAGGCTGAGGTCACTGTAATTATAAATAAATATTTGAAATGCAGACTATTATTATTATTACATTCACTGCCAACAGCCTTTACTTACAATAATTACTTTTTCATAAGATTAAAAACCACCATGTTCTGCTATATGTTGCAAGCCAACATCTCACAAAATGAGGTGATACATAAACTGTAACGCTTGTCTTGTTGTGAGCATGCTCTAAAGCCAAGCCAATCCCATTGTAAGATGGTGGAGCTCCCTCCTACCTCTAAACAAAAAACCTATATGCTCTTGTAGAGTCAAAAATGCACCACACCTCCTGGGGTGGTTTTATGTTGTATTATTTTGGAATTCCATTTTTTAATCTCCTCAAGCGTGGCTATTCCTGGGGTTTCTTTACACAATATATGCCCATCCCAAGTACTAATGCCCTCTGTATGAGAGCCACCTCCCTACATTTCAATATGGAGTCTAATGAGCTATACTTGCCCCAAGTTATCAGCAATAATTGATCTGTAGCTCCTTACAATCTTCTATCACTTACCCACTGGGAGGGTTTTGTCATTTGCTCTTAGAGTGGGACAACCTGCCATCCTGTTTCACCCAACACAATTAATGTAAAACTGGAATAAAACAGTGGTGAATCAGGCCCTTGGCACTGAAATGGGAAATTGATTGACTGCTACTAGTATTTTTTTTTAAATTTGCCCACTAAGCCATTTGGTGGCCAGCAATGGCCAAATGGATTGAGCACAGAGCCAGGAAACCAGTGACCATGGTGAAATCTTGCCCCATTGAAGTCAATGGAAGTTTTTCCATTGACGGCAGTGGGATCAGGAGTTCACGTCTGGATTTTATTCTTGACTCTACTGTTGACTTGCTATGTTACCTTGGGCAAGTCACTAAGGTCAACATTTTTAAACGATGGCCCAGCTTTTGGGTGCCCAGCGTGAGACACTGTGGGCCTGATTTTCAGAGGCGAGGAGTAATTACAGCTCCCATTAACTTCAGCAGCAGTTATGGGTTACTCGGAATCTTGAAACAACTATTTCAAGATTTTTCTATTTGGGTACTCGATATCCATAGCCCACTTTTGAAAATATTCCCTGTAGTCTCTCTGAGACAGATTGTGGTATCTATTTTTAGCAGACTCCCATTGATCGCAATGTGATGATATGGTTGTCTCTACATCGGTTATACAGATAGTTAACTTATATGGAGCTATTATAAGGTGGGTGCATAATTGTTTTGAAAACCATTCCCAGAGAGTAGTTATCAGTGGTTCACAGTCTGGAAGGGCATATCAAGTGGGATCCTGGTGGGATCAATTCTGGGTCCGTTTCTGTTCAATATATTCATCAGTGATTTAGGTAATAGCATAGAGAGTACACTTATAAAGTTTGCGGATGATACCAAGCTGGGGACTGTACTAGAAAATCTCTCAAAGTCCCTTCCAGTCCTGTGATTCCATGATTCTATACATTCTGTAAAATGGTGATAATAAAAATTACCTCAAGTATTTAGGTATTGAGATCTGTAAATAGTAGTTAATAAGTAAGTAAGTAAATATGTAGGTAAGTAGTATTAAATACTCTATAAATAAATAAACATCTTTCCAAAAACTGCAATTAATTGTTTTTATTTTATTAAAATAAAATTTAAATAAATACAAATATAAAGTCTCAGAGCAAGTATATTCATAAGAGCCCAGTTTTGCAAAAGGAATTAGTCAGGTATTTGCTATCCAACCTATAGATAACCATAGAGAGCCAAATTAAAAGTAATACCATCCAACTGTTAATCAGATTTACCCATGGACAGCTGTGCTACTTTAAAGCTCAGCTGGTGTTTCTTATTCTATAGCAGTCCAAAATCTTCCTGAATCTCTTTCATTCCCTCAGTACAATCTGTGTAGTACAGGGGTGCTAGAACGAGAGCTGCTGGGCATGCGGTAGCACCCTCTCACTTGAAGTGGTTTCCATCATATTTACAGTTTTGTTAATTGGCTTTCAGCACCCCCACTATAAAATTGTTCCAACACCAAATAATGTAATACCTTTGTTTCTAAAGGACTTTCACAATCTTTTTAAATAACCCAAGCTGCTTTCCCAATACTTGTCTTCATTTCCCTAACAGGGATAGTTATCTAGGACCAGAGCAGGAAATTATTAAATTATATGACTCTTTTGGTTAATTTGCTTCCTGACTCCATGACTCACTCATGATTGTAATACACCGTGGCCTTCACTTTCCTCAGAACTAAGAGCCCACACTGGTTTTGATATTGCAGCCCTTCAGAGACAGAACGTGTAGAATGTCTGTAGTTTCAAGCCTCTGAATGAAACTTAAGGCAGGTCACATTTTATATGGCAACTTTCCTTTCTGATGTAAACAATGTAAGGAGTCTATGGAAACATGGCTCCTACAGGAGCAGGGCTGTCATGGGAGAGATGAAAACCCAGGGAATTCTGTGGGCAATTTGTCTCCATGTCAATGCTCCTATCTCATATGGATTTCCTAAAATCCTCACATATCCTAGTACTCTGTGGCTTTCTGGGATGGAACTACCAGCCAGTTTCATGGAGGAGTGAAAACAACCCGCTGATAGAATTCTTCAAAGGAAACTAAGAAACATGCTGCTCGGGTTTCCCACCCTCTGTAAAAATGTGAGGAACCATGTGGCCAGATCATGCCCTTGAAATCTGTTTGCAGACAGGGCCTTCCATACATGTATTCCCCTGCTCTGTGTATTGGTAGAGAGATAGTCACAACTAGCACCACCTTCCTTATTCCCTGGAGAGCCACAGAGGCCTCTCCAATGGGTCAAAATCCATGTGGTGGAAGTGGATGGACCTGGACTGGTAGATGGTGACCATGGGTGGGCCAAGGTGCTGAATATCCCTGCCCCTCCATCCCTATCACCAGCACTACACAAATCACTGAGGCCATGTCTACACTATGAAAGTACTCCGATTTTACAGAAGTCAATTTTGGGAACAGATTATATAAAGTCGAGTACATGCATCCACACTAAGCACATTAATTCGGCGGTGTGCGTCCACAGTACCATGGCAAGTGTCGACATTCCGAGTGATGCACTCTGGATAGCTATCCCACAGTTCCCGCAGTCCCCGCTGCCCATTGGAATTCTGGACTGAGCTCCCAAAGCCTGATGGGGCCAAAAATTTGTCACAGGTGGTTATGGGTAAATGTTGTCAGTCAACCCTCCCTCCCCCTGTGAAAGCAACAGCAGGCAATCATTTTGCGCCCTTTTCCCTGGATTGCCCGAGCAGATGCCATAGCACAGCAAGCATGTAGCCCGTTCAGCTCACCGCAGCAGTTATGACCATTATAAACACCTCACGTATTATCGTGAAGAACCAGCACCTGAAAAACCAGGCAAGGAGGAATGGCAGCACGGTGATGACGGCATGAACACTGATTTCTCTAAAACTGAGGTCCCCGGCAATTTGAAGATCATGGTGTTATTGGGGCAGGCTCATGCCGTGGAACACCAATTCTGGGCCCGGGAAACAAGCACAGAGTGGTGGGACCACATAGTGTTGCAGGTTTGGGATGATTCCCAGTGGCTCCGAAACTTTCGCATGCATAAGGGCACTTTCATGGAACTTTGTGACTTGCTTTCTCCAGCCCTGAAGTGCAAGAATACCAAGATGAGAGCAGCTCTCACAGTTCACAAGCGAGTGGCAATACCCCTGTGGAAGCTTGTAACGCCAGACAGCTACCGGTCAGTCAGTAATCAATTTGGAGTGGGAAAATCTACTGTGGGGGTTGCTGTAATGCAAGTAGCCAACACAATCATTGAGCTGCTGCTATCAAAGGTAGTGACTCTGGGAAATGTGCAGGTCACAGTGGATGGCTTTGCTGCAACGGGATTCCCTAACTGTGGTGGGGCTATAGACAGAATGCATATCCCTATCTTGGGACCGGACCCCCAGGGCAGCCAGTACATAAACTGCAAGGGGTACTTTTCAATGGTGCTGCAAGCACTGGTGGATCACAAGGGACATTTCACCAGCATCAACGTGAGATGGCTGGGAAAGGTTCATGACACTTGCATCTTCAGGAACTCTGGTCTGTTTAAATAGCTCCTGGAAGGGCTTTACTTCCCAGACCAGAAAATAACTGTTGGGGATGTTGAAATGCCTATAGTTTTCCTTGGGGACCCAGCCTACCACTTAATGCCCTGGCTCGTGAAGCCTTACACAGGCACCGTGGACAGTAGTAAGAAGCTGTTCAACTATAGGCTAAGCAAGTGCAGAATGGTGGTAGAGTGTGCATTTGGATGTTTAAAGGGTCGCTGGCGCAGTTTACTGACTCGCTCAGACCTCAGCAAAACCAATATTCCCATTGTTGTGCTGCGTGCTGTGTGCTTCACAATCTCTTTGAGAGTAAGGGGGAGAAGTTTATGGTGGGGTGGGAGGTTGAGGCAAATCACCTGGCCGCTGAATACTCACAGCCAGACACCAGGGCGGTTAAAAGAGCACAACAGGAAGTGTTGCACATCAGAGAAGCTTTGAAAACCAGTTTCATGACTGGCCAGGGTACTATGTGACACTTCTGTTTGTTTCTCCTTGATGAAAACCCGCCCCCTTGGTTGACTCTAAATTCCCTGTAAGCCACCTGCCCTCCCCGCTTCGATCACAGCTTGCTTGCAAAGGAAACAAAGTCTCTATCGTTTAAAAAACATGTATTATTTATTAATTTATTATAAAAATAGGAGATAATTCACAAGGTAGCCCAGATGGGGTGTGGGAGGAGGGTCGGAGGGAAGGAAAAGGCCACTTTAAAACTTGTTGAATGGCAGCCTTCTGTTGCTTGGGCTGTCCACTGGGGTGGAGTGGTTGGGTGCCCGGAGCCTTCCTCCCCGCGTTCTTGGGCATCTGGGTGAGGAGGCTATGGAACTTGGGGAGGAAGGAGGGCAGTTAAACAGGGGCTGCAGCAGCAGTCTGTGATCCTGCTGCCATTCATGAACCTCCACCAGATGCCAGAGCACGTCCTTTTGATCCCGCAGTAGCCCCAGCATTGCCTCATGCCTCCTCTGATCTTCCTGCCGCCACGTCTCCTCACGTTCATCGGCCACTTTCCTGTACTCTGCTATCGTGTCCCTCCACACATTCTGCTGATCTCTGTCAGTGCCGGACGACTGCATGAGCTCAGAGAACATTTCATCCCGCGTGCGTTTTTTTCGCCGCTTTACCTGAGATAGCCTTTGGGATGGAGGAGGGAGGTTTGAAACATTTGCAGCTGCTGGAGGAAAAAAGGGAGTGAAGTATTTTAAAAGATACATTTTACAGAACAATGGCTATACTCTTTCACGGTGAACAACATTATTCACATTACATAGCACATGTGATTTTGGTACAAGGTCGCATTTTGCATCTTATATTGAGTGCCTGCAGCTTTGGTGTTAGAGATCACACACGCAGTGCCGGGCAACAGAATTCGGCTTGCAGGCGGCCATGGTAAGCCATAGTCTTTCGGCTTCTGCAACCTTCATAACAGCAGCGCCCTCCTCTCCCATACCAAGCAAAGCATGTTGAGTTGGCCATTTAGTGCTGCGGTTTTCCTGTTAACGTGCAACAGCAGAAACCAAACTAACCCTCCACCCCATCCAATTCTCTGGGATGATCGCTTTACTCCTCACCCCCATGTGTGGCTGATATCAGGGAAGATCCCTACTAGCCAAATGCAAACAGCTCAGCGCCAATGCCCTCCCACCACGTGGCTAACTGCAGGGAGGATTTCTTTTCAACCACTGGCAAACAGCCCAGTAGGAACGGCCATCTCTGAATGTCCCCTTAATTAATTTCCCCTATTTCAGCCAAGTTACCATGAACGATATCACTCTCCTGAGGATAACACAGAGAGATAAAGAACGGATGTTGCTTGAATACCAGCAAACACCGGGACCATACGCTGCCAGGCTTTGCCATGCAATGATACCAGATTACTTGCTACTAGCATGGCGTGGTAAAGTGTCCTACCATGGAGGACGGAATAAGGCTGCTCTCCCCAGAAACCTTCTGCAAAGGCTTTTAGAGTACCTCCAGGAGAGCTTCATGGAGATGTCCCTGGAGGATTTCTGCTCCATCCCAGACACATTAACAGACTTTTCCAGTATCTGTACTGGCCACGAATGCATCCCAAGTCCTCAGGGCTACTTAATCATTAAAAAAAGCTTGTTTTTATAACATGTATTATATTTAAAACGGTACATTCACCAGAGGTCCCTTCTCCAGCTTCGTTGGGTTGGGAGGGTGTTTCAGTCAGGGTGATAAAAAGATCCTGGCTGTCAGGGAGAACAGTGTACTGTGTGCTGTCCTCAAGGTCGTCCTCCTCCTCCTCATCTTCCCCGTCCACAAAATCCTCAGCCATGGCGGATAGTACCCCATCATCGGAGTCCATGGACAGGGGTGGGGTAATGGTGGCGGCCCCCCCCCCAGAATTGCACGCAGCTCAGCGTAGAAGCGGCATGTCTGGGGCTCTGTCCCAGAGCGTCCATTTGATTTTTTGGTTTTCTGATATGCTTGTCTGAGCTACTTAAGTTTCAAGTGGCACTGTGTTGCGTCCCTGATGTAGCCTCTGTCCCTCATGACCTCAGAGATTTTTTGAAATGTTTTGGCATTTCGTCTTTTGGAACGTAGTTCTGATAGCACAGATTCCTCTCCCCATACAGCGATCAGATCCAGTACCTCCCAGTCGGTCCATGCTGGAGCTCTTTTTCGATTCTGGGACTGCATGGTCACCTGTGTTGGTGAGCTCACCTGGCCAAACAGGAAATGAGATTCAAAAGTTCCCGGGGCTTTTCCTGTACACCTGGCCAGTGCATCTGAGTTCAGAGTGCTGTCCAGAGCAGTCACAATGATGCACTGTGGGATAGCTCCTGGAGGCCAATACCTTCGAATTGCGTCCAGACTAACCCTAATTCGAAACGGCGACGTCGATTTCAGCGCTAATCCCCTTGTTGGGAAGGAGTACAGAAATCGGTTTTAAGAGCCCTTTATGTCAAAAAAAATGGCTTCATTGTGTGGACGGGTTCAGGGTTAATTCGATTTAACGCTGCTAAATCTGACATAAACTCATAGTGTAGACCACACCTGAGGGTATATCTAGACTGCAATCACTGGATGTGGTTGTAGCTCGAGCCAACATACCCAAACTCACTTTAATCTAGCTATATCAGGTCCCAGAGCATTGAAACTGTGGCAGTGTGACCTCAACACAGGCTAGCCCTGGTTCTAATTACCCAGGGTTCAGGCTGGGTTTGCATAGCCTCTGCTGAACCTTGTGTTGATGTGACTTCACTGCTCCAGGGCCTGAGCTAGTCTAGGGTAGATTTTAAGATTTTGGGGGCAGGGTTTCTGCTGTCTATGTGGACAGCACCTAGCCCAGTGTGTGTACTACTGAAATTCTGGTTATCCGGTGATCTGCCTCTGATCTCTCTTCTGCTGATCCTTTTGGTGCTGTGAGTTCCAGGAGCAGCCATAGTTTTTCCCTATATATTTTCCCCTTTCCTTTCCTTCTCCTCTGCTCTTGCTCTGTGTTGTCCTCTAGCCTCTTCTTCTTGGGCTGTCTCGCTCTCTTCCATGTCAATCCATTCTCTTCTTTGCCTGGGAAGGCACAAAAGTTAACCTTACTAGACTGCTATGCTCTTAGTGTCACCACAGAGTAATGCAGAGGTCAGAATTCAAGTAAGAGACATTCTCTTGCTAGATGGTCAGCAGAATGCTAATGCAGTGGTTCTTAACCAGGGGTACATGTACCCCTGGGGGGTATGCAGAGGTCTTCCAGCGGGTACATCAACTCATCTAGATATTTGCCTAGTTTTACAACTGGCTACATAAAAAGCACTAGTGAAGTCAGTACAAATTAAAATTTCATACAGACAATGACTTGTTTATACTGTTCTATATACTATACACTGAAATGTAAGTTCAGTATTTATATTCCAATTGATTTATTTTATAATTATATGGTACAAATGAGAAATTAAGCAATTGTTCAGTAATAGCGTGCTGTGACACTTTTGTATTCTTATATCTGATTTTGTAAGCAAGTAGTTTTTAAGTGAGGTGAAATTTGGGGTACACAAGACAAATCAGACTCCTGAAAGGTGTCTGAAAGGGGCATAGTAGTCTGCAAAGGCGGAAAGCCACTGTGCTAACGTGAGGCCGCAGCAAACATTTGAAAATGTTGCTCTCAGGAAAGTAATAATTTTCCTCAGTGGTAGTCATTGTATATATAGGCCCATACCATGAGCAAAATAACCCTACAAAAATTCAGGTCCAGAACATATTTCAAACTGAGTGTTCAAAGGAATCAGAACTTCAGACTTTATGTATGTTAGTGACCATTTGGTTCTCTCTTTTATCATATACACACACTATTCCTTTTATGCTCCATACGCTGTTATCCACATCCTCCTCCTATTTCAGGCACAAGATCTATCTGTAAATTTCATACCTAATTCAAACACATTAAACAGAGTAGTAAGTCTTCATTAGTTTTATTAACAACGAACTAAAAGCAAGTAGCAAACGACTGAATTCTCAGTCTGTCATTCAGTTTCAGCTACATGCATTGCTACCATTTCATTTCATATTCTTCATAGCCCTGGGGCTGAATTACAGCCTGGGATTTGATGCAGTGCTGGAGAATATGTTATTTTAAATGTCTAATCATTATGAATTCATTTGCCATTCTTTTTAGAAGCACAGATCATAACCAACTCATCTGTTATTCATGTGAATGTCACGTGTTCCCACAAGAGTTTTATTCTAATTCACTATGAGTTAGTGGACTCTTACAATAAAATGCTATCCCTTTTCCACACTGAACATGTATCACTTTATAACTGTTCATCAAAGGGCAAATGTATTACTTTTCTTTGATAGTTTTCAGGTCTTATATAGTCAGGTGGAGAGCTAGTTCTAAAAAAATAAAGGCCACTTTGGAAATGTTTTAAAGTATTGCTTTATATTGTAAATGTCAAATTTAAAATGTAATAAATGAGATCACTAAGTTAGAAATTTAAAAATGTATATGTGTTCTACTATAAGCATCCATACTTAAGTCACATGCATTTTAGCTCTGTAAAATAGACTACATAATAAACTACACTGTACCCCTTCATATAATGGTGAGTGATAAACAATGAAATACACATGAATTCAGCACTTTCAGTATTCATGTTGTGGTCACATGGACCTCCATACAGCTGTCCTATTGTATTATAGAGTTTAAAGATTGGACACTTACAGGCTACCATAGGATCTGAATGTGATGAAAACTGGACAATGAGACTTTGCCCTGTGAAAACAAACACAGAATAAGCAAAGTAGAAAAACTGAAAGAACTCATACAGTGCAATTGCTTTTCACAGAGGTCAAATTGTCTGTCTGTTTGGGGTTTTTTTAATGAAATGATAGAAAAACATTTTAGAAGTCCCACATCTGAAACATATGTAAGAACAAAACCTATGAAAGTAGAGTCCTGAAATGTTCCAGTGTTTGGTTACATTTGACACGCTAGTTTTGATTTCATGGTAAACTCTCCCTTCAAATATTGTGCCACATCACAATGACACACTTCTGCTCCAGCATTACACTTCAGAAATTAAAACTAAAAATGAAAGATCTACTATAAAGAAATATTATCAGTGGAGATGGTACCAAACTAAAGCCTCGGTTGCAAATGGAATATAATGGCTTCATCATAGGTACAGTTACTAGTTGCTCACAGCCAAAGGAGCTATCTTTTAGTTTTTATTGTTTGAAGATCCATGTTCATTCCCCACTGGTGACTATTTAGTATGGATAGATGTTTTTAGTGTTTGAAGACAGAGGTTCATTCTCCATTGGTGACTATTTAGTCTGGATAGATGTGGTCACTATTCATTAAATAAACAACCGTACCCCAAGCTTGTGATGTTTGGATCCAAACTTTGTAGCTCTGGACCATATTTTAAGGTTGAGGGCTCAAAGATTATTTAACAAAACAGATGAGCAACAATGTTTTTCCATTCATTTACGATGACTTACTTCATTGTTCAAGAAATATGATTTACTTTACTTTTTTTAGACTAAATAATAATCGAGTTAAAAGAAAATAAGTTTTGTTTTTAAGAGAGCAATGATGTCAGATGGAAATGATTAAAGAATGTAGTTCATATACAAAAAAGAAAAAGAAAATCTGTTGGGGATAATAGCCAGCTGTCATTCAGGATAAATGTAAAAAGCAATTAATCTCCTTTATGGAATAGATAGCTGAAACAATAGGTGCCACCGCCCAAAAAACAGGAAACATACAAAGCTGGGATAGGCATTGAGTCACATGGTCTGAAGCTTTTTCTTTGGGGTATGACTGCAAACACAGGGGCACTGGGGATTGTTTGATGGAAGGTGTACGTGTGTGAGGAAGGGAAAGGGAAGCAATGCCACAGAAACACACAAATAAGGCAGCAAGGAATTCCCAGAGAAAGCCAGAGAACCACTTGTAGTATCATTTTGAGAAAAAGCTAACACAGACTTTTGGGTAAAGTGCTGGCTAAAAAGAGGTTTGGAAATATGAGCAAAAAAACCTGTCTCCTGTTCTTGGATTACTATCATCTTGAGAGAAACAGGATTTTACATTCTTTGTAAATAAGCAGGATGGAGTCAGGTATTTCTTTGATGCAACCATCAATTTCTGCTAACAGAAACAACCCACAGGATCCCAAATATTGGCTAACCGCTCAAGTGAAAAGGGGTAACAATACATTTAGCAAGTACATAAACAACAAGAGAACAGTGAATGAGACAAAAGAGCCTCTACAAGAGACCACTGGTAGTTTATTAACTCAAGGGAATGTTCAGCAGGGAGAGGAAAGGAATGCACATATTCTACAAGATAGTAAGAAATATAGAAGGAAATCAGGGCCACAGCACAAGATATTAATAGCTAACTTGACATAGGAGAGTCTTAGCAGGAATATTTAAAACTTCAGTGGAGTCAGGAGATGTCTCAATAGACTGGCGGGTAGCTAAATCACACCTCCATTTAAGATGGGAAACTACAGATTTATAAGGTCTGGGTCTGAACTCACACTTGTTTTATATTCATGAAACTCCATTGACTTCAGTGGATTTACTCTTATTTATACATGTATGAGGACAGATTTGGCTTTAGCAATAGAAAATATAGTAGAAAAGAAAAACAGGGATACTACAGAAGTTACTACTACTCAATGTTCCCTCTAATTTTTGACAGGCCGTGTGCACAAAAAATGTCTTCTGTGCAAATTGTTGTGCTTCTGTGCAAATTTTTGCTCGTGCAGTGTTTTGCCATGTGTGCGGGGTTTAAGATCTGTGTGCACGCGCACACGCACACAGCTTAGAGGGAACAGTGCTACTACTACAAGGATATTACCAGAAAGCTGCGATTTAGAGTCCAATTTTTTGAGGCGCTGAGTGCCCTCACCTCCCACTGACTTTATTTATTCAGCAGTTGGTAGGACTGGGCCCCGAGACTTGCATATCTCCAGTAAAAAATGTTTTGAGGCCATAGTAAAGAGTTAGCAGGGTGAAGCAGTGAACATGATTTGCTTGGCTTTTGATAGTATACAAACAAAAAACAACAGTCTGCACTATGGAATAAGTGAAAGCAGATTGGGGTGAGGATGAGAGAGGTGACTCATGCCATGCCATGCGGATCAGTATTACTATGGCTACACTAAAGATTGCTAAAGTTGACAACGATGAAAGTAATAACTGCAATGAGGCACGTTTGGCTGGAACTCTGCAGGCATTTTGCCACAAGGGGTGATGTCTGCTATTAATTAATCTACTATTTAAATCTTTTGGCTCTTTTAAGTGCATTTATTTAGTGTTTGTGAAAGATTTCAGATTGACAGCACTGAAGTGCTGGTATCCACATTTACATACAAATTGTCAAAAACGAGTAAGTGAAGTAAGGTGATAAAATTGATGATCTTATGAAACCAGCCGCAGAAATGAGGAATCAGGTTTCAGAGTAGCAGCCGTGTTAGTCTGTATTCGCAAAAAGAAAAGGAGTACTTGTGGCACCTTAGAGACTAACAAATTTATTTGAGCATAAGCTTTCGTGAGCTACAGCTCACTTCATCGGATGCATTCAGTGCATTCATTTTCCATTGAATGCATTAGATGAAGTGAGCTGTAGCTCACAAAAACTTATGCTCAAATAAATTTGTTAGTCTCTAAGGTGCCACAAGTACTCCTTTTCTTTTTGAGAAATGAGGAAGGCACTGCAATTCAGGATAACAGGTACAACCTAGAAATACAGGCAGATATGAGACTTAAGTAATCTAGTGTATCCAGTGCAAAGAAAGATAATGAGTCTAGGAGGGGGAAAAACAAGGAAATATTAAATAAATAATCATCTGCTACAAAACCAGGCACTGAGGCTATGTGTGTGTAATTACAAATTATAATAGTCTAAAATAACACAGTTAATGAACAGTGGTTTAAAACGTAAGTCAATAATATTCTGTGATGCATGCATAAAGGTATTTAATACAAAGTGATTAGTGAAGTCCCATTTGGAACAACATGAGCCGTACTTGGCCAACTTGCCATTAACAGGTTTTTTATAGTAATAGAGCAGCAGAGGGTAAGCAGAAGGATTCAATTATTGTTTTGCTATTCAAAAAAAGATTAAAGAAAAAAGTTTTTAGTCTTTGGGGGAAAGTGTCTCTCATTTCTCTGAAGGGGTTAGACAGAATATTGCTTCTGTGCTATTTGAGCTTGTGTGAATACCAGAGCAAGGGAGCATGAATATAAGCTAAGAAGAGTTGGACATTAGAGGAATGTAGGTAGAATTCCTTTACACAGAAAGCTAGTTAATATATGCAATAAGCTCCCAAGAGCAGTAATCGGCAGAACTTATATAATTTAACAAGGAAATTAAACAAGTATCTGAAATTAAAAAATGAGCATGAAAGGAACTCAAAAGGAAGAGGAAGATCACGGAATTTTTAAACTCTTTCCATTGTAACATTTCCTGTCCTAATCAATAGCGGTATTTTGTTCATCAAAATTCACCGCCACTTTACGTAATGAAAGAAGCAAAAATGTAAGAAAACTAGGTTTCACATCAGTTCTTTTAGATGAGATATAAAATTGAAACCCTGACCACTCATGATTGTTAAAGATCTGATAGCACACTTTAAAAAAAAACCTGGCATGTGTCCTGGTTAGATTCCAACTTGAGTAATAACATTCTATTTACCTAAATTACTCATTCATTTAAAATGGATAAAGTATTCTTCACTTCCTATCCTAAACTGTTGTTCAGCATTTGCTGGGCCCTGTTAAATAGTCGCCATGTTTCATCTGAGAAGTGGCTGCATTTCTGTGGTGGAAAAAGATAACTCTAAATCATTAAGATAAATTTGTTAACCCAGCACTTTGGGCCATTTAGAAATGAGAGGTGCTAAATATATGTATGATCACTATCACTACATTATCGAAGAAAAAGAAGGGAGGAGGCAAACTGCTAAGAGCAACATCAAAAAACATGTCCTATGGGTTATTGTTAATGTATTTGGGACAGATCCTGAGCTATCATAAACTGTACTCCACTAACTTCATAGTAGAGATATGCTGAATTTATACCAGCTGAGGATCTAGACATCTAAGTTAAATTTTGCTTTGAACATTGCATCTGGGAAAAAATATATTTTCAAAAAGTATGGGATGTTGCCTTAATATTATATTTTAGGAGTATTCCATTTCACAATGAATTTTTGAAAAGAACACACATGAAAATCTTACTATCCATCCTTCTGTGGATTTACACATCTTGATATTTATTACAAAATGTTACACTTTTTATTAAAATTAATATTTTTTCTGACTCCACTAACAGATTCTAAATGTGACTGTTTTTAGTCTCTAATCAAAAGACCCTTTCGACATATGTACATACTGGGTTTGACAAGTCACTTTTTAGAATACTTAGAAAGTTTGCAGCAACAAAATCCAGGCCCAATGCTGCAATGGAAGTTCTGTACACAGATGATTTTGCGGGACTAAGACCTGTGTTTGTCGGAGAGTAAAAGATAACTGAAAGAAAATGTTAACTGTAAAATCACACAGAGATTGATTTCAAAGCACGGTAAAGTTACACCATAGCTCAAAATGTGAAATGTGGCCAGGGTTCCAATAAAACAACATACGGGGATCTTTGGTCTCCAAGCTGGCAGTGATACCACATTCTGACATCAATTTTTGAGCAAAACTCAGAGGAGACTGCAATGATTATTCCATATGTGCAACAATAGCAGAATATAGCCCTTGGTTACTTGGGAACAACTACTGCTCACAGATATTGGCATATAACTTCCATTACAATCTATGGATTTTGTGCACATGTTCAGGACCTGATTCTTAACTGTGCCTAATATTCAAGGTGATGTGGGGAAAACTTCAAAGGAGTCAGTTATGGCTCCCTGATCTAGGGGTTAGTTTTCAGCTGGCCCAGTTTAGAGCAGCTTAAACTTCCCCACCTTCCCCTTCAAAAACCTGAAACTTTTCACAGGAGATGAGGAGGAAGCAGAAAGAGCCCAGAAGCTCACTGAGGTCCCAGTCCGCTCCCTCCTTTCTCCTCTCCTCCTATAAGCAATGGGACATCTCCTCTCCCCTCCCTCTCTGGGGACCACATTTCAGCCCCAGCACACCCAGGCCTGGGAAAGTGTGTTTGAGGGGGAATGAAGAACCACAGAAGGTGGGCAGATGTGGGGGTGATGAGAACCCACACATTTTCAGACCACTTAGCACTGGAAGGAGGAATCTGGCTCTACCATAGGTGGGGAACTCTCTATGTTCAGGGAATCCTTAGTGGCCAGATCTGCCAGCTTTATGACAGACTGAGCAATGGAAGCCATAAGCAGGGGATGAGAATCTGGCCTTCTGAAGGTAGAATTTGACCTATGAATTTTGGAGACTGTAGTAAGTAAAAGGCCTCTCAGATGAAAAATATCATGTCTTTGATATAACAAAAACATGGGTTCCAAACACATACATTTTACACTTGTTTTGCTAGGAGGTATTCATAGACTAAAGTTAGAACTACCATTGTGTAATATCTTCTACATTAATCCTGGAAAATCGAAAATAAAAATACTAAATTTTGAAAAGATGTTTTTCCCCTCTCCTTGCATTCCTCCATTTTTCCACTGCATCATACACAAACTGCACATCTTCATATTTAAGGCCCTGAATGGTCTATCCCCACTCTACCTATCATCTCTCATTCACTATCAAGATGTTGATTCCCACCCTGTTCTGCCAATGGTGCTAGTCTTCATTGCCCACTTGTTACATTTTCAGACAAAAAACCTTTGTGATTTCTCCCATGCTCCCACTCAAGAACAAGAGGAGCTCACTGGAAACATCAGCAAAGCCACCTCATTGCCCTCCTTCAAATCCCTCCTTCAAGTTATCCTCTGCCAGGATGCCTTCAGAAAACTTGACAATGATTAGGAAGCTGGTGTGCTATGACTTCTGCCTATCATGCTGACCAATTTTGTCGCATTGTTTCCTGTACTTCTGTCTTGTTTGTTGAAACCATTTTCTGGCTTTTTCCTTATAAATAGATTGTTAAACTCCTCACAGCAGGTATTATCTCTTTATGTGTCTATACAGTGCCTAACACAATGGGGTCCTGACCTATGACCACGGTCCCTAGGCACTACCCCAATAAAGAATCCAATTAAATGAGTATCACAAGGTATATTTTCTGCAATGCATCCAATAAAGTTTTATATCATTTTTTCCTTTTAAACATGTAGATATTAAAATTGCACTTGGCTGCAATAAATATTTTATAAGAAAGCTTTTAATAATTATTTTCTAAATTTCTTGCACAGCCTGAGCAATCTTTTTAAATCTAGTCATACTAAAATGTGTAAGCAAAGGGACCAAGGGAGACAACGGAACTGATCCTACAAAGCTTCCCCATGCAAGTAGTCCTTTTCGACAATTTTTGTACACAAATTTCAACTGGTTCCTCTTGATCACTAGTGAGACCAAATAGTGGGTAACTCTAGGGCAGCTTTCACAGCAACTACTTGTAATGTACCTGTTCTACAGAGAAAGAGTGGACTATGGTTCTCCAAGGCTGTCATGAAGAGCCCCATTAGAGTGAGTCCCAATTTTCCCTTGACTTCAAAGGGAGTTGGATTGCCCTCTGATATACCCCTTTTTCTAAGCACTAAATTTGCTTAATATTTTTAGAGAAGAGTAATGCTTGGGAGTATCCCTAAATCATTTGGAAGTATCTTCACACAAGTAAGCAAGCACTTCTTGGTTTAATTTGTCCCATCAGTATTGGTCCAACAGGATTGCCAAGAGCATTGCTGTTGACACTGAATGTGAAAAATCAATTTAATTCAGTCCATAGGTTTTTCCTATCTTTTCTCTGGATTTTTAAAGTAATCAAGTAATCAACTCTAGATTCTTTGTGACTTTAGAATATGAGGCTGATCTTGAGGTGAATTCAAGGCAAGAAATAGTGCTCATAAGTAGCGGTAGTAAGGAAAAACTACCACATTTATCGTTTGTGATTGGACAAATCAGGTCTAAATTGAATTCATTTCACCAAACCACAATGCTAGTGTCTGCTCATATCTTTAAAACATTTACATTGATGTTCATACTGATTTCACTTACTATATATGACTGTATGTAAAGGCAGAGCAGAATCACTATGCAACAGGAAAAGATCTACAGTTTGCAAAATAAAGAAGTACTATATAAAAAGAAGAAAAAGAATGGACTCAGAGTTCCCTTTAACAAGAAACGTAAATGGAATTGAACGCTAATAACACATGCACAAGATTTAACTTAAGCTAGGGGCTAATAAAAACAAATCTTAGCGTTTTGCAAAGCTGGCAGATTCTGCAGGACAAACTAACCTTTTTTTCAAGCATGAATGGAAATTTTCCACTGAACTTGGCACATTTTTCCACAGGTCTAAATTTCTCTCCAAGCCAAGAAGCTGATAATACAGCTAATACATTTAGAATATGCTTGTATTCTATTGCACTAAAAATACAATTCCACATGTTCTACTTTCTCTTTGATAATAAAATTTGACTTTATACATAACCCTGCATGCTCAAGATATACAGAAAAGCACTTGAATTAGGTAGGGTAGTAGTTCAGTGACTACTCAGACTAGTAAGTTTTCAGGCAAATGGAGCAGCCAATGTGGGCTCAAAAATAGCTCATACACAGCAATGGACAATAAAATACATTTTTTTGAGAGAGAGGGAATATTGCCCAAGATATTGACATATTTGCTTCTCTATTCAAGAAGTGCTATGGAATTTTTAATTTTATCTGGGATAGCAACAGGAGATAAGCAGAAAGCACACCCAAGAGACATCACTTCTAACAATATAGTATTGTTCTCAGTACTGCACTGGAGTTATCAGCTCTAGGTAAGAAAGCCAGGCCTGGGGAAAAAACCCGAGCCCTTCAATTTTCTGTCCCAAAGGGCAGAGTGATATTACCTGTGCTGTACTGACAACATTCACGACCATCATTTCACTATGTGGTTGCAGAAGCTAAGCAAATCGAAGTATTAAACTTTTATAATTACTTGATGAATATTTTTATCCATGCTATTGTTAAATAATTTAGTGTGTTTAAAATCTAGAAAGAGACAGAACTCAATACCTGCAGACATAGGTGTCAACTCCGTGGGTGTTCTGGGGCTGGAGCACCCACAGGAAAAAATTGGTGGGTGCTCTGCACCCACGGGCACCTCCCCACCCTGCCCCGCCTCCCCCAGCTCACCTCCACCTCTGATCCACCTCCGCCTCCTCCCGAGTGCGCCACCGCGTCCTGTTTCTCCACCCTCCCCCCCAGCGCTTGTGCCGCAAAACAGTTGTTTTGCGTGGCAAGCGCTGGGATGGAGGGGGGAGGAGGAACCTGGCACGCTTGGGGAAGAGGCGGGACCGGGGTGGGGATTTGGGGAGGGGTCCAATAGGGGCAGGGAGGGGGCATAGTCGAGGTGGGGCTAGAGACATGTGAGCACCCACCGGCGCCTGTTCCTGCACAGGCTGTTCCTCCAAAAGCAACAGAAGGTGTCACTACTATGAATGAATTTCAAAAGTGGAGAAGACTGCCCTTTTTGGAAGTTGGACATTAATGTTACTTGAGAAAGGGGAAACTGGGTTTCTTCTTTTTTAACTATTCACTAATCCCAAATAGAAACAAAAAATTCAAAGATGGTAAAGGCTGAATTACATAATTTAATTCTTCTCCCTGCCTACATTGGGATTGTTCTCTTCATTTTTGTTGCTTGCAGCTGTGATTGTAACTGATCTCATAAACAAAGCAGAGTAAGTTTTAGGCAAGCGGCCTACACCATCAATCTGGTCCTCTTAATGTGCCCTTTCTACATACATGCACATCATCCATCACTTGAAATTTTATTATGTCTACTTTAAAATGAGGTATGATGTGGAGCTGTCAAATGTTGTGGTTACCACAAAAACGGGGATAGATGATATCAACATGTTAAAATGACCACTTTGAAATATTTGCATTTGTTTCTGTTAGTTTAATGACTTTAAGTATTATTTCAAAACATAAAATTGGATTTCTTTGTGACCTCAAAGCATAACAACAGCAATATCAAGGGTAAAACAAAATCTAAGAATAAATTTGTACAGGTATCATGAAAATGTAATAGCATTGGTGACATTTCTAGTCATCAACATCAAGATCTTGTTCGTCATTATAATCTCGGACGAGAACGTGTGGGTTACCACAGTCTTCGTTACCTCGACATGTACACAGTTCTGTGCAGGAAAGATTTTTCTAATACAGACAGTTGATTGTGCAGTGATCCCTACTGGTACAGGCATAAATAAGGTTTTGTAGAACCTCACATGCCACTGGCTCCTTGAAGAAAAAAGGAAGTAGTTCACCCATCCACATTTTCCATCCATGTTGCAATGGTGACCCAATAGCTGGTTTATCTATGCGCAAAGATATCCAAATCTTTGTTTGCCAAGATGTTTTTTTGACTTGTTCTGGAAAACTGTTGTCATACAGTGTGCGTTTGGTCAGTGACTTTTTGTTTTTGATGGCTAAACTGAGGCACAAGCAATTCAGGTCTCTGTGGTCCTCCTTTTCTTTTCTATTCTGGTCATACAGAACTGCTACCAACTTCCTTGCTGCAGAAATTGTGACTTGTCCATCACACTCTCCAAAGCAGTAAACTCCCTTTGTTGTGACGTTAAAACTAGGTTTTTTTCCCCAATACCAAATATTGATGACACAGAGTCACATCCTGTTAATGCACATACAGAAGGAAGTATGTTGCAGAATTCTGGAGTGAGTGCATCATAAATTGCATGCACAGGTATGAAGTGACGCTTGTCAGTTGTGCTGATAATGGTTCCTGTTTCAATCCAGATGTTATCTGTGTGTTCCAATTTTGGAAAGCAGTGAACAGCAAGGACCAAAACATCTGCAACAGGTGATCTAATTATTATGGTTCCTTTGACGCCAAAAGACATGGGAATATACAGTATGAAGAAGCATGCTAGTGTCCACTTCCTCTTGAGTATTGTACAAGTCTTGAGCTTCTTCAAAAGCTCTATTAGTGATGGATTTTGCCACTTCGTCATTGGGAAAGTCTCCAGCAAAAAGGAATGTTTACGTTGGATGTGCTCATACACTCTCAAGTGCATTTTGAACTTTACAAATTTTACAAGTGACTGATTGTTGGATGCCATGTTTAGAGGCTTTTTACAGAGTTTCCATCAATCACCTGGTATTTCTTGCATCTAATGTTAGATCCTATGTGGCACTGTCTTTCTGCAGTTTTCAGAGTTACTGTTGTCAAGTATGTCAAAGACTTCAATTACAGGATTAGCTTTGTCAAATCCTTTTAGGACCTGCCTCAAGTACTCAGCAGCCAATTCATCGAATGTGTGGAATTTGTTTCTAGCCATTATTTCTATGACAACCATGGCATCTCTGATGAACACTGTGGTTTCTTGGTTGCTCTTAGCTCATGGATTCTTTCAGTTTTAGCTTCCAGCTGATGCCCTAATTCAGTTTTGTCTGTTTTTCTCATAGTTCCATCAGCAGAGAAGAGGGATGTAGGTACAGGCCCTATTGGTGTTGATCTGAATTTATGGGCTAGTTTATTATGGCTCGCCAATAATCTGACCAGAAAATATTTAGGTTCTTGTCCCAATTTGGACTCCAGGGTTCGAGAACACAGAAAGTTCAGCATTGTGAGAGGACCCTCAGGTTGTGTGGCAAGGACACTTATACTGAGGACAATACCAAATTGTTAAGATCTTTATTAAAATGAATGAAAGAATAATAAACGATATAAAACACAGAGTCACAAAGAAGTAATACAATTCTAGGACCCCTGATAGTAACATCTCTATTCTAAAAGACTACTTAAACTAGCATACTCACACCCTTCCCTGAAGACCTGGTAGTGGGAGACAGAGGACCAGCCTCGTCTCTGGCATGCCCAATGAATTCAATGGTCCAGGCTTCCCAAATTGGTAGTGATTAGGTTCAAGTGTTGGGTAACTAAACTATATTGCAAAGCTGAGCTGATAGGTTAATAGAAAATAGGAAAAGAGCGACCCTCTTGCTGACATTTCCTTACATTTCAGCACTGTATTATCATCTCAGCTAACCTGGCATCCCCAGTAAGTGCATATGCAACTCCTGTGTAGGTGCTCTTCTTTGTTTCAAGCTTGTGGTTGAAACCAGTCCCAAATAGAATCACCTGAGCATGAACAATAACAACGCCATTTGGTGTTGGTATGACATCATGAGGTAGTCTTAAAAGACACCAGGAGAGATCTTGGACAGCATTCATTTGTAGGTGACAAGAGTTTGTTTTCTAGAGTACTTTTTCATGTAGAGTCAGTTCTGGATGTGTTCTAGGTTTTTCAAATGCTGCACACTGTATAAGAGACTCTGATTGCCTGTGGAGAGTAAGTGACTTTTCTTTCCTATGCTTTGGTGATATTTCTTGTGACATTGAACTATCTGCAGGCTGATCTTGAATTACCACTCTAGCCATTGAATGGAACATATTCTGTCAATGGTCTCTACGTTGATGTCTATATTATTGTCTCCTTCATGGATGAGATTTCAGTCAGCATGAAGCGGTACAATTCTATTTGGAACTAACACGACTTTCTAATTCAGTTTTTGCAGCACTAGTGATGAACAGCCTCAGCTCACTATAACTGTTGCAGAATCCAAGAAAATGTAGGATGCCAGTTAAATTGTGAGACCCAAGCTCATGCTGTAGCTGTGCAGCAAGGCTATTATGTGCAGTGGTATGATAATTTTGGAACTGTTAAATACTATGCACTTTGAAACAGAGAGCACCTTCTCCGAATGTTTTCTGAAGGATGATACTCATTGCTGGCTGAATTATATACTGCTTTATCTATCAACCAATATACAAACTCCTGTACCAATAAGGAAACAAAAGTACTGACCTCTGTAAACTACAATCACCTGGCTTTGGATAAGATTATGAGGCTTTATTATGGTTATTTCAACTGAAGGACTGAAGCAACATTATACAAAACCACTTGTTCATTTGAAAATTGTTCATCAGGCTCTCTCAGCAGAACAGCCACAAAACATTTGGATGACTTAAGTTCCTGCTTCAGATTGCTAGCAGCTTGGATAGCATCAGATAATGTTATTGTGCAGCATAGAACAACGGTAGATTTGCCTTGTCCATGGTGTGAATGAAATGAACTTGCGGAATCACAGCATTTTTCGAAGCTTGCCTATTATGTGCTAGTGGAATAGCTTGCAGTTTCTACATCCGAGGGAAGTAGGGCTTTATATCTTTGTAGCATCTTGGACAGAGAAGAGCCTTCTTGTTGTACATCAGATTCTCGCTCTCTTCAATCAGCTAATAAAATGCAATGTCATAAGGTGACTGTTATTGCAGTATAACTAGACAGTTTTGCTTTAAGGTTTGTTTTACTCAAGTAAGAAGAAAGGCATGTTGAGTTATAAACTGAATCCTTAACAATCAAGACTTCCACAGATATTCCATGCAACATGTCATCATCTCTTCTTTGAAGTGCTGCTCCCCCTTAGATTGATTGCTCTCGCAAATGTTTCTATTTTATGAAGTTTCTGTCCAGCACTGGTAACTTTTAATTTTCTTGACAAATAACACATTTTTCAAAGTTTGTGAAGTTTTTTTTCTCTCTTTGTTGTAAGCAGGGGGAGGTATTCGTGTAGTTCCAGCAATTGTCATCTCTAACAGCAACGTGGCCTGTACATACGTGTCACTGAATTAAAAAGCTAGTTTCTAGAATATTTCAAAGGCAAGTACTGCATGCATAGGCACTTAAATTAAAACCTTCCACCAGCAGACTAGACGCTACATTGTATGTACAAAAGTTTACAAATGGAGAGGCTTTACATTAGGAATTCACATACATTTACATCTATCCACTATGCAGCATAAACTATGGTCGTGCAATTTACTGCTACTGGTGCACAATTTTCAGCATGAGACTGATCTGGATAGCAAATTTTACTGAAAATATAGAACACTATTAAAATCACATGTGAGATACTTTGACAATTAAGAATATGTGATGTGAAAACATTTCATGTTAGTATATTGCAAAATGCTCATATTTGCTATTTTTGTTGCATGCTAAACAGCTTCATCATTTCTAAAAAAAATACTTGCTTATGCAAAACCAATAAAACTCTACACTGTCATTTCGTAGCTTTGACCAATAAACACAATAAGGTGTTGATATTAACTTAAACATTAAAAACTGTAGTCAGAGTCATGTGGCAGTGTTTCTGGAACTGTGCAATAAATGAGGCTTTCTCATTTTGGATACCATTGTTTCGCCTCGCCTACAGGCTCACGGCACCACTTGCAAGCTCCACATCCGAGCTCCTCTAAATGTACATAACATAAGCTTTAAAATGATATATGATGTGGGTGGGAGGGTGGGTACATTACATTCCAAAAATATGGCTCTTTTTGGAGAATTGCCGCATGCCTATTTAGGCAACTTTTTGGATGGGAGCCTGTCCAACTCACCAGGAAGTGGAGTGGTAGATTTAGCAAGTGGTGCTCTTCCCTTTAAGTCCACAATGAATCAATGCTAGGACTGTGCTAGGACATTGCTGTGATGCTGTTTTCAACGTAAGATGTAAATCTGAGCTCCTGACCAGTCCTGGCCCTAAAAGTCCCCTTGAGATTTTCTGAGGCTGCATTCTAATTTGGATAATGATTTTCTGCCTATACAAATTTCCCCGGCTGTTTCAACTACACATGATATTCTTCACTCCCTGCCTAAATAGTGCTGTAGCCCTGCTATTCTATGTTAAAAAGCTGCCAGCTTCCACGTCAGCGATAGCTGCATTTTAGTGATGGGTGAGGCGAGTCCTCTCTGGATATATAGTTTTTAAAATGCTTGATGCTCCTTTGCGATGGAAGGTATGCACGCAAACTATGATTCTTCAGTGTTTTGGCCAGTGCAGGTTTAACACTTGCATGTTCCCTCGCTTCCCTGGGGTCTGAAAGAAGGGACAGCACTAGGCAAGTCCACCACGGGTCACGCCCGCTTGCCCCCGGGCTGCTGGCCTCAGCCAAGTCTTCACTGAACCCCGTCCCCGCGGCCAGCCATCCCAGGACTGCCTGGTTTGGGGGCGCAGTCGGGGCTCGCTGCAACGCTCCCGCGGGCTGGCTCAGACACGTCCCTCGCGGCTTCTTTCCCCCTCCGAAGCAAACGCCAACCCGGGTCATTTGCATTGCGCCCGTGGGACGCTTGTTAGCCGCCGCCTCGGGCTCGCGGGGCCCGGCCGGGGCTCTTCGGCACGCGGGTGGGTTGCGGACCCTTCCCCGGCGGGGGGCGGCGGGGAGGGGATGAGCAGCTGCCGGGCGCGGGGGGGGGAGGGCGGCCAAGGTGGCCGCGAGGCGCGGGGCCTGGCGCGCCGGGGCGGCTCTAACTCCCCTCTGCCTTTCTCCCCATTCATCCTTCCCTGCCCCCTCCCCGTTGCAGGCGGAGCGGGCCCGGGAGGAGGCGGAGCAGGCGGCCGCACGTCCCCCGGCCGGCCGGCCGGCCCCCCCGCTATGGGTCGGAAGCGCTGCGTGGGGGGAGACGGCTCCAAGATGGCGGCGGGTTGCTGCGGGGTGAAGAAGCAGAAACTCTCCAGTTCCCCTCCCTCGGGCTCGGCCGGCCCGGGGGGCGGCGGCGGCAGCTCCCACTGCGGAGGGGCGGCGGCGGCGGGCGGCGAGCCGGGGGCGCTACCCCCGCCGGGGATCGCCCGCCTCAACGGCCTGGGGGGGCTGGCGGGGGGCGCCGCCGGCTGCGTCCTGTCCCCGCCGCTGCCGCCCAGCTGCGGCGGGGGCCCCGGCGGCCTCTCCCCCCCGGCCGCCTCGCTGCTCGCCTCCCCCGGGGCCGGCTCCGGCTGCAGGAAGATGGTGGTGTCGGCCGAGATGTGCTGCTTCTGCTTCGATGTGCTCTACTGTCACCTGTACGGCTACCAGCCCCCGCGGAGCCCCCGCTTCACCAACGACCCCTAGTGAGTACCCGGCTCCGGCCCCCGCCCCCCCGAACAGCGCCCCCCAGCGAGGGCCCGGCCCCGGCCCCCGCCCCCCCCGAACAGCGCCCCCCAGCGAGGGCCCGGCCCCGGCCCCCGCCCCCCCCCGAACAGCGCCCCCCAGCGAGGGCCCGGCCCCGGCCCCCGCCCCCCCCGAACAGCGCCCCCCAGCGAGTGCCCGGCCCCGGCCCCCGCCCCCCCCCGAACAGCGCCCCCCAGCGAGGGCCCGGCCCCCGCCCCCCCCCGAACAGCGCCCCCCAGCGAGGGCCCGGCCCCGGCCCCCGCCCCCCCCCGAACAGCGCCCCCCAGCGAGGGCCCGGCCCCGGCCCCCCGCCCCCCCCGAACAGCGCCCCCTATCGAGTGCCCGGCCCCCCCCGGACAGCGCCCCCCAGCGAGGGCCCGGCCCCGGCCCCCCGCCCCCCCGAACAGCGCCCCCCAGCGAGGGCCCGGCCCCGGCCCCCCGCCCCCCCGGACAGCGCCCCCCAGCGAGGGCCCGGCCCCGGCCCCCCGCTCCCCCAGACAGCGCCCCCCAGCGAGGGCCCGGCCCCCCCCCCCGGACAGCGCCCCCCAGCGAGGGCCCGAACAGCGCCCCCCCGAACAGCGCCCCCCAGCGAGGGTCCCGCTTCGCCCCCGGCCCCAGCCCCCGCTTCGCCCCTAGCGAGTACCCGCCCCGGCCCCAGCCCCGGCCCCTGCCCCCCGCAGCCGCCCTAGCGAGTACCCGGCCCCGGCCCCTGCCCCCCGCAGCCGCCCTAGCGAGTACCCCGCCCGTGCCCTGCCAGTGCCCCTTAGTGAGTATCCAGCTCCTGCCCCCAGGACTCCTGTCCCCGCCAGTGCCCATAGCGAGTACCTGACTCTGACCCCTGTCCCCCGGGCTCCTGTCCCAACTAGCACCCCCTCTTGAGTACCTGGCTCTGGCCCTGGGCTCCTGCCCACAGGCATCTCCCACTGTCAGCACCCCCTAGTGAGTTCACAGCTCTGGGCCCAGGCTGCTGCCCCCTGCCAGTGCCCCCAATGAATATCCTGCTCCAGCCCTGGGCTCCTGTTCCTGGGCACCTCCCCCCGCAGCACCCTCTTGTGAGTACCCTGCTCCAGCCCTGGACTGTTGCCCCCAGGCTCCGCCCCCTAGTGAGTGCCTGGCTCCGGCCCCAGGCTCCTGCCCCGGCACCTCCCCCCGACAGCACCCCCTAGTGAGTACCCAGCTCTGCCCCTGGGCTCCTGACCCCGGGCTTTGGCCCGCTGCCAGCACCCCCCAGGGAATACCTGGCTTCTGACCCTGTCAGCGCCCCCTAGTGACTACCCGGCTCCAGCCCTTGGGCACCCCCAGTCACCCTGTTCTATGCACCCCTGGGCACCCTGCCACCCCTTACCAGTGGCCCATAGTGAGTACCCCACACTCTGCCCCATATACCCTCCCCAGGCACCATATTCCCAGTGCACCTTCTCCTTCCCAGCTGCCACATACCCCATTTCATCAGTACCTCTACTGAGGACTCCACGTCAGGCTCTATACCCCATATTCTCTGTACCCCTCACTCCATACAGCTACTAGCCCTCTCTTTACCAGTGACCGCTAGTGAGTATTCCCTACTGGGCACCTTGCCCCCATTTACTTCCTACACCACACCACACAGCTGCCAGTCCCAGCAGAGCCCCTGCTTCATCAATGACCCTACTGAGTGGTCCACACTGGGCTCCATACTGTCCCTTTGTATCCCATGCTCTTCCACCCTGTATAGCTACCAGCCGTCAAAGCCCTATATCACCTCCATGGACCCACACCATATATCTGACAGCACCTGAGGAGCTGCCCCACTTCACCAGATACCCCTAGTGAGTACCTGACACAGAACACCATACTCCTATCCTGCCCCCACGTATATGGTTACCAGCCTCTGGTTCACCAATGATTTCTGGTGAGTATCCCACACATTGCCCGCATTGCTTTTTGTATTCCCATCCCCTACACATGGTTCCCAGACTCTCTAGAGCCTAGTTTCATCTGTCACCTCTAGTGAGTTTTCTATTTCAGGCACCATACCCCTATACCACCTCATAGATCTCCTTCCAGCCCTAAAGAGTGTGGAGCCCTGGCTTCATCAGCCTCTAGTGAATACTTCACATCAGACACCCATACCCCTTCATGATGCCCCTTGAGTTCCCCTACGGGGTCCCAGTGAGCTCTGGCTTCACCAGTGACCCCTAGTAAGTATTCTTCAGTGCTCTTGTACATCTACTATCCCATGCAGAGCCCTGGTTTCACAAGTGACCTCATCTGCCCTGCTATCTCCCCATGTGCAGCTATTAGCACCTGCAGGGCGATGGTACACTTTCTACTTGCTGCTTGACCACCATGCTTGGTAGATCCCCTCCCTCCCCCCGCTTCACCAACATCTGCTAATGAATTCCTCTCTCCATCTTCTATACCTCCATGTGCCCTCAGTAGTGCTTCCTGCTACCACACAGCCCTTGCTTTACCAGTGACACTTAATGAATGTCCTCTGTATTCTAGATATATCTGGCACATGATTAATAACCTTAATGGAACCCTCATTACGCTGATCCCTAGTGAGTACTCTGTGTAGGAGATCTATACCACTAGTTGCCATCATAACAATCAGCTGCCATAGATCTCCTGCTTCACCTACAATCCCAGCAAGTACTTCCTACATGCCCTTCATAACTCCTATGTACCAATGTGAGGGGCTCAGCTGTGAGTTTCTTTACATTACCCCTTCCTCTCTACGTCCTGTGTGCTGCCCCTTATAGATACCAGTTTCTTAGGGACTCTTGTTTCTCTTGATTTGTATTAAGTAGCTATCATCTTGTGTGTGGGGTCCACTTCACTTCTCTCTGTTCTCCATCCCAGTCCTACATAGATAAACAGCCTCAATTTTCTACACTTATCACTCTGTGGTTTCATTGATGGGGGAGAACCGAGTTCTGCCCACAATTTATTTGGTCTAGATTGATAAAGAATAAATAACTTGTAGAACTCTCTCCAGTAAGCACTTCACCAGCTCTGCTAGTTAAGGTTGAGTGTCACTTTCTGTCTACAGGTCAACTATTTTAAGTGCTCTAAAATCCACATTACTTGGATTGTCTTGAAATTTGCTGTGCCTCATGGTGGGGCGGATTAGGATTAGTGGTCAAACTTAGTGTCCTAAAATACATTTCTAACCTTCCCCCTTAAAAAAAAAATGTTTACAATATCAACTGGTTCCTGTAACTTTTTTTTTTTTAAATGAACACCTAGGCTCAAACTATAACTCTCATCCTCCCTAAACTGATCTCAACCACTCAGGATTTCTCTCTGCTAGGCCTGGTCTACTCTACAAAATTTTGCCAGTAACACTTCCTTATTTCAGAACATCTTTGCATGCATCCACATTCAATTTTAGGACCTGTCAGTAAAACCCTGAGTTTGTCAGTGACTGAAAATCACTTCCCTGAATGACACAGATCCTCTACAGCAGTGTTCCACTGGTAAAATGTGTGTGGATGCTGCATTACATGTACTACTAAAAATAGGACTCCAGCAACTATGGTCACAAATTTGAACTCTATTGCACAGTGACTGGAATGAAACTCTTCCCCCCCCCTTTTTTTTTTTAAATCTCCAGCATGTTTTTGAAATGACCCTTTCCCTGCTAGCCCACCTTTGCAAGCACACAGGTATACCCTGCATAAAAACTCCAGCTAATGCTCATGCTACTTACTGGTCCTGAATTTCCTCCGCCTATGGGGAGAACAAACAGTACAAGCCCAGCTGCGGCAAACTCAGTTGGATGAAGAGTGTTTTGAAGAACTGACTTTCCAAAAAAGTCATTTTTCTACAATCCCTCAAATAAAGGATCATTCTCAAAGGATCCTTTGCTCTCTTGGGAGATCAGAAGTGCTGACAGAGCAGATCTGGAAGGGGGAATGTTGGGCAACTTTCCCTTCAGTGATTTGGGGAAAAGGGAAGCGTAGCCATCTGTGCCCTCCATTTCCTCCATCCCCTCCATTCCCCACAAATATCCCTCCATTCCCCACAGTTCCTCCCCATGGCTGTTCCAGGACTTGGCTGCTCCCTCAACAAGGGAAGGAATTCAGAACTCCTCACGTTCTCCTTCCTGCCTCCAGATGTGGGGAAGGGGCTCCAGGCTCAGTGTTCCCCACGCTAATGTTGCTTCTAATGGGAATGGGGAATTCAAAGCATTGCAGGAGAATGTGGGATGGAAAGGAAGGGGTCAGAGCAGTGCAGTGCAGTGAGGGTTATTTGGGGCTTCATCTGTCCCCCTGCAAAAAGTGTCCCCACTGACTCCATGCAAGTATTGCCCTGTTCCAGCATCTTTTGCCTAGCTCTTCAACCTGTGGATCCCATTATGGCTCCCACCTCTCCATGGGGAGGAGAGAGAATCACGTTGTGTTGGTCAGGCAAACAGACAGGAGATGTCACTGAATCAGTAAAGGACTAACATGCTGTCAGTGCAATCAGTGGCTAGGGTAATCGTTGCCAATAGCCAGAAGTAGGGGAAGAGAAGAGCTGGGCTGTGGTACATGGAGATGCTGAGCAATTTTTATTAAAAACCAAAGAAATTAGGTGTCCTGAAATTTTATTAATGGAGAGTTAAGATTTCCCAGTGGTGCCTCATGCCTTTCCCAAATGTGCAGAGTGGTTAAACTTAAACTTCTGAAAACCAAGAAATACAAAGTTAAGGTACACGCCACTCTGCAACCTAATTGTAACTCTGCTCCCTTTGAGCAAAGTCCCAATGCTCCAACAACACATACTAGCTCTCAGCTCTTACAGATACTACAGAACACTTCAGGAACAGAGCACATGACATTGTAAAACAAAGCTTAATACCTCTTTGCTAAGGCAAAACTCAGGTTTATGTTAAGCATAGTGAACAGGAGTTGCTTATGCTAACACAGAGTGTACTCCACACAAACCACTCCAGATTTGCTAAGGATTCTTCTCAATAGGCCCTGTCATGTATGCCACCAGATTTCTGATAATCCCCATGGTTGAAAAAAAGATCCTTGTGTATCTCTGGTAACTCAGTCTACAGGATTCAGAGCTGAAATGAGGCAAACTTGATCTCTGAAGGTACACATGCATCTCTCCCCATATCACAGTGATAGCTCTGTCATGCTGCTCCCATTAATCCCATCGCCATTCAATATAGCTACATATAACAGAAGGAATGCAGCTGGCGTGCACGCAGTTAAAAGCTGGAATTCCAGTCTGTGGAACATACAGCACAAACAATGGCATGTTCTTAGTCCTTCCTTCTATCTGCTTATTATAGATTCATGGATATTAAGGCCAGAAGGGACCATTAGATAATCTGGTCAGACCTTCTGTATAATACAGGACAGAAAATTTCATCAAGTTACTCCTGTATCGAGCCTCATAACTTGTTTGACTAAGGCATCTTCCAGAAAGGCATCCAGTCTTGATTTGGAGACATCCATAGATAGATAACCCACCACTTCCCTTTATAGTTTAATGTTTGCAGCACCCTTACTGAACTGTTCCCAGTGGCTGTTTCCTCCTGGGGGTTCGGGGGTGGTATGTACCTTAACTTTATATTTCCTGTTTTTTGAGTGGTTTTAAGTTTAGCCACTCTTCACATTCATGAATTGCACAGAGCACAACCTTAACTGAGTTACCAAAGATTTTGGGCTTTTAAATCTAAGTATTTTCCCCTTTGCTGATATGTTTTTAAAGCAAGCAAATAAACAAATGACCTGAGTAACTGATTTGGAGGCTAGGTACTCTGAGAGAACAGTGGTGGTGACTATTTTAAATACACAGGTAGAATAATGAATTTAATTCTTTCCTTTCTATTCTAATATTTTACTATTCTGTTCTAATATTTTACTGTTATGAAAGTGGGAAGAAACAAGAGACAATCAAATGAAGGACCATTAAGAAAATACTGTACCAAAAAACCCTGTCTCCTTACTGAAGTTTTGTTCAGCAGCCTCTTCTCAGATAATTCCAGTGACTTCTACTTACTATAACAACATTAAAATAAGTTACATGAATAGGGATCCCTGGTATCTGTCAGCTTTCAGAGTTTGGAAAAGAATTGTGATTTAGTCCAGGTTGAGTGTAAATTAATCCTGTGGGATAGAAAAGGTTCTGGAGGACCCTGCTTATATGCATTCCCCCCAGCTGCAGCTTTTTTGTTCCTTTGTCTTAGCTACAACTTCATACTGTTGTTACCTGAATAGGGTTCCTCAGAGGACAGGCTGATTTGATCATACTTTAGATGGGTGAAAAAACCCTTTATTCCTCCACCTACAATCCCAAGAGCGGTTTCTTTGAAACTTTAAAACTACTGTAATATGCTTTTTTTAAGACTGGCACTGGATTTTAGGAGAGACAATAATAAACATACATAGGTAAATATTCTATATGTTTAATTATGACTGGCAAATCCAAAGGGCTGTATGTATCTTTTGTGTGTGTTCTGGTCTTTCACCTGTGCATACAGTTGCCTTTACTATTTCTGGGGCATTTACTCTCTACCAGATATTATTTTTTCACACACATTTACTGGCTTTATACTCCACAGTATTGCCTTCATCAGTCAACTTTTCTTTCCAGGAACAATTATATAAAAATGTTTGTAAATGTATGATCAAAGTACAAAACTTGCATGTGATCTAAGAGAGACTTTCAATCTGACCAGCCCTATATTGACTCTCTAAAGAACTGAGCATGTAGTACATGTTCACTTCACTTTCACAAAAGTTAAACTAATATCTTTAATATCAGAAGATTAAGCTGTTCTTCTAGAACACTTTTTTGTGTGACTATGGAGCCTTTGCTATGTATAATAAAAATTTATCCTTTGCATGACAAACTGTTAGAGGTCATCTATAACTATTGCCTTAGTCTTCACAATAAGACATGTCACTTTATACTGAAGTTGTATCACAATATGACATGTCACTTTATACTGAAGGGAATGGGTTCTGTGGTGTTCAAGATTCCCAGTTGGTAGGTCCTGTTTCTGTCTGTGACTGCATCCAAACTGTTCTGCTGTTTGTCATATTTGTTTTTCTTATACATTTCAAAACTTTTATTCAGTTGTAATTGCTCTCTTCCCTTTTACCACTGAACACAAAACATTTGACTGTGAAGCAGAGAGTCTTACAAAGAAGCATCTTGTAGATTTTTTTTTAAAAAAATGCAGTACAGAAAGAGGTTCAGGGTATGTTGGCTGCCAGTAGCAGTGTTCTGTAGGGAATTCCCAGCATGTTCAAAAGTAAGATTGATGACTATGCCTTATTATTGTAGCAGAGGAAAAATGATAGCGTACCAGGAACTGTAAGAGACTACAGAAAGAATGGTTTCAGAGTAGCAGCCATGTTAGTCTGTATTCGCAAAAAGAAAAGGAGTACTCGTGGCACCTTACAGACTAACAAATTTATTTGAGCATAAGCTATAGCTCACGAAAGCTTATGCTCAAATAAATTTGTTAGTCTCTAAGGTGCCACGAGTACTCCTTTTCTTTTTACAGAAAGAATATATCTTTGCCAATAGGTTTAACTCCTAATGTTCTTGTAAAACGGAGAAAGTGTTGAGATGATAAAAGTTCTAAATACCCTGTTATAGTTGTGGTATTAGTGACCCTTTTCAGTTTTAGTTGAAAATGGCTACTAGGTAGGAATTATAGATATTAAACTGTATTCAGCAGGACATAGGAAGTGGGCAGGCTGCATAAGTACAACATAAGGCAGATGGTCAACAGGTTAGTAAGGCTTGTATTGTTGAGAGAGGTGTTGTGTGAGACTGTCAGCTGCACGTGTTTCTGATTTGAGTGAATTTTCCTAAGTGCAAATGGGATGGAATCTGCCAGGAGTTTGCAGTACAAGAAATAGGAGGTGTATATGCTCTTGGGAAAGGACCCAAGATTTCATTCTTTCAGCTGGAAGCATTCACTGTAGAGTTTGGTACTGCTCATACATCATCTGTGGTCAGTCACCATACTAGCTTTGGAGAGACCGGCTGTTTCCTCCCACCCTAAAGGATGTGTATGTGGAGAAACCGCTTTCCTTTGTTCTGCCATTGCCTATATAGATGTACTTCCTTGTTGCATCTTCTATTTTGGCTAATGTATCCATATCTTTTGTTGGTCCCATTCTCTCTCTCCCACCCCTCCCCCAGAGCTAGAGATATTCGCGATATAATGTCTTAACGTTATCTTATACCTAAGACCCTATATTAATCATGATTTCATTAAGATCACAGAATCCACAAAATACTGAAAATGTAAAAAATCCTGTATCTGTATATTTCGTTGAATGTAATTTTGACAGTGTCTTTTTGTGACGCTGTATTTTAGGTGCTTTCACCTCAACCTATTTGCCTTTGAAAAAGGACATATTGGGGCCTAAAATTGAATATTTCATTTGTGCAGATCCCTTTCTGAAGAGTAGTAGTCTATTTTGCTTTGTAGAGATCTCTGAATAGTTAAGAGTTTAAGAGTTTAAGATTCTACTCGATAAGTTTATGGAGGAGATGGTATGATGGGATAATGGGATTTTGGTAAGTAATTGATCTTTAAATATTCAGGGTAAATAGGCCAAATCCCCTGAGATGGGATATTAGATGGATGGGATCTGATTTACTATAGAAAATTCTTTCCTGGGTATCTGGCTGGTGAATCTTGCCCATGTGCTCAGGGTTTGGCTGATTGCCATGTTTGGGGTCGGGAGGGAGTTTTCCTCCAGGGCAGATTGGAGAGGCCCTGGAGGTTTTTTTGCCTTCCTCTGTAGCATGGGGCATGGTTGACTGGAGGGAGGCTTCTCTGCTCCTTGAAGTTTTGAACCATGATTTGAGGACTTCAATAGCTCAGACATGGGTGAGGTTTTTCATAGGAGTGGTGGGTGACATTCTGTGGCCTGCGCTGTGCAGGAGGTCGGACTAGATGATAAGAGTGGTCCCTTCTGACCTTAGTATCTATGAATCTATGAACTATTCAAATACTTCCTTTTGGTAGTGATGCACTGTAAAAGTGTTGTTTTTTCTTGAGCAGTCTATTAAATCTGTCATTTGTATTATATATTAGGCCTTCACAATTTGGATGCTATGCAGCATCCTTTAACATTAGCATGTATAAGCTTTACTGCTGTTTAGATTTGCTGATCTATATTCTCTTTTTAAGAATCTAAGTGGTTTCCCTCTGAGGGTATATGTACCCTTTAACCTGGGGTTGTAATTGCTAACTGGAGGAGACGTACCTAGGCTAGCTGTGAAAACTGAACTATGGCCGTAAAAAGAGCATGTAGCCGTGGCAGTGCAAGTGGCGAGGTGGGGGTTAGCAACCCCAAATACATACTTTGCATCTCAAACAGGTGTGTACTCAGGATGGCTTGCCCCTTCCGTCACCATGACAATGCTCTATTTTTAGTGCACTTGGTCAGTGAGAGCTAGTGTAGGTCTGTCTCAAGTTGGGAATTACATTCCCAGCTGATAGCATAGACTGTAGGTTTGCAGAACTTTTCAGCTTTAAATCTGTATGGTTCTTTTAGCTGCAGATTTCTAGGACCACCAGTTAAGAAAACTTGATGGCAACTGAAGTTCGGTCGTGGTTATCAGAAGAGGGTTACTAAAAAAAAAATTACGTTTGGAAACGGAACATCTACACAGTGTGGTTTGTTGTATCAGTAAGGTTTTACTGATGAAGTTACAAATACAGTGCTAATTTCAAACATAAAGTCAGTTATTTAAACTTAGAATAGTGGATTGTCTAGATTATAGGGTGGCACTTGTCAGTGCTATAATTTATGCTGCCTGGTCAAACAGAGCTATATTGCCTTTCAAGCTGTCACAGATAACAAAAGCAGAAGACCTTTCCCCTATACTAGGTTGATAGCTGGTTTTCAACAGTTTAGGTATCATTTTTAACAGAAACCCAGGCTAATGTGAGTACTATAGGGAGCTATTTACAAGTGTTAAATAAGGGGTTTGCATCTTTCAGCAGCCTTTAATCTCATATAAAAACATCTCTTCATCTCATACTCAGCCTGCATGTGCCCAAAACTCAAAGCTTGAAATTAAATGGAATATTTTTTCACATGCATGAAGTTCAGTGAGTTGCAGCACTACAATGTACAGTGATATATACAAGACCAGCCTTGTGAGGGACAGAAGTAAAACTAGGTCTAACAATGAGGACATATAGCAGTGAGATAAAATGAGCACAAATTTAACGAAACATAATTTCAGAAAAATATTTTAAAAACTCTGTTCCTGCGGAGCGATCTCCTGAGATCTGTTTTTGAAAGGAAGAGGTTCTCTCCTTGGCTGTCAGTATTCAATCTCTGATGAGGCACCGCTTTCTTTTTGCTGCTGCTGCCTGCTTACCCCATGCTACTTATACTTTGAGGTGACCCCAGCATACTCCCACTTTTGTGATTAAATGATATGCCCTAACACCCGTGGCAATGTTAGGCTTTGGTAACTTTCTGGAAAGCTGTTCTTGTTGTTCTCAGCCCTCTTACAGCACCAAGTATGTGGAACCAAGATTATTAAAGATCTAGTTCCTGGATTGTTCTTGGTTCGGTGAGTTGTTCTGATCAGCCTTGTTTCTACCTGAGGTGGGATCACAGGCTTATTGGGACAGCTGTCAATGCAGAGGTGCATTTATATCCTGGGGCTTTTGTTCTCCTTTGGGTTATGAGGAGCGCTCCCCTCAGCTTCTCTAGCCCCTTGGCTCAGCTCATTTCATGTCACCTTTCCTTGCTTTCCTTTTAACTCAGGAGTTATGTGGCCTTACTGGCAGGATCCTCCTTAGTAATCTAGGGATCATAAAATACACTGCTGGTACTCAGTCTTCTCCCAATTAGTGTGTTGTCTGTCTCATTTACTCTGCCAGCCTAACTGCAGCATTATCTTCTTTGCTGGACAGTACTTCTGACCACTTGTCTGATTCAGAGGAAGAATAAGGGGTAGGGTATTTGCAATAACCTTTTTTGACCATCAAGAAGTTTTTTTTTTCTCCTCAGCTTTTTCGGAGGACAGGTCACCTCCATGTCTCTTTTTGCCACTTGACATTTTGGACAAGAGTTTCTAGCTTGTGTGGTAGAGAATCTGATATTGGAAACTTTAGCTATCTAAGGCTCATTGGCTGTTGTACTTCCTAATGTCCAAGGAGAAAGGTCCAATAGCTCATCATTAATGGGAATTTTCCCTAAGAAAATCTGATTGGCACCAGCCTCCCTCCCAGCTGTATACAAGAAGCTAAAGGATCACCTTTATCAAGTGCCACAAAAAGGGTTCCAATATTTCCTAAGATGTCCTGCTGATTTGTTAGTTGGGGTTAGCTGCCAAAGAAGTTGCAAGGCTGGTCCAACCTTTACATTTGAATAAAGATGCCAAAAGAGTGACTCTTTGGGAAAGAAATTCTTCTTTGGGTATGTTGGGTATCCATGTGGAAAAAGACCAAAGCAGCTGGTGACTGCGGGGTATATGGTGTCCAAATGTGTGCTGTGGGTGGCTTACAGTACTTCAGACTTCGGTTCACTCAGAGTTTAATGAGAACAATTTTTCACTCTCCTCCTTGTAACAACCTTTTATGTACTTGAAACCTGTTATCATGTGCCCCCTCCCCTTAGTTTTTTCTTTTCCAGATTGAACAAACCCAGGGTGGGGTTTTTTTTTTTTCAGTCTTTCCTCGTAGGTCATGTTTTCTAGACCTTTAGTTTTTGTTGCTCTCCTTTAGACTTTCTCCAGTTTCGCCACATCATTCCTGAAACGTGGCGCCCAGAACTGGACACAATACTCCAGTTGAGGCCTTAGCAAGGAGTAGAGTGGAAGAATTACTTCTCGTGTCTTGCTTACAAACACACCTATTAATAATCCTCCAAAGCACTTGAAACCCCTCTCAGCTTGGAATCGTCCCTAAACTTTATAAGTGTATTCTTTATGCCATTAGCTAAATCCTTGATGAACATATTGAACAGAACAGGACCAGTCCCTACAGAATCCCATTTGATATGCCCTTCTAGCTTGACTCTGAACCACTGATAACTTCTCTCTGAGAATGTTTTTCCTATCAGTTATGCATCTGCCTTTATAGTAGCTCCATCTAGGCTATATTTCCCTAGTTTGTTTATGAGAAAGACATGTGCAACAGTGTCAAAAGCCTTACTAAAATCAAGAGATGCCACATCTGCTGCTTCCCCCCCATCCACAAGGCTTGTTACCCTATTAAAGAAAGCTATTAGGTTGGTTTGACCTGATTTGTTCTTGAAAAAAATCCATGTTGACTATTACTTATCACCTTATCTTCTAGGTGTTAGGAAATTGATTGCTTAATTATTTGCTCCATTATCTTTCCGGTTGCTGAAGTTAAGATGACTAATCTATTTCCCCAGGTTGTCCTTATTCCCCCTTTTATAGATTGGCCCTGAATTTGCCTTCTTCCAGTCCCTCTGGAATCTCTCCCATCTTCCAAAGATAAGATAATAGCCATGGATATCGCTTCAGTCAGCTCCTTGAGTATTTTAAGATGTATTTCATCAAGCCTTGGTGACTTGAAGACATCTAACTTGTCTAAATAATTTTTAAACTACTTCTTTCCCTATTTTAGCCTCTGCTCCTACATAATTTTCGCTGGCATTCATTAGGTTCGACGTCAGCTGCTACTAACCTTTTTGGTGAAACGAAAGCAAAAAAGTCATTTAGCAATTGTGCCATTTCCACGTTTTCTTTTCTTTCCTTTCCTTTCCTTTCCTTTCCTTTCCCTTTTCCCCTTCATTGAATAATGGGCCTACCCTGCTCTTGGTCTTCCTCTTGCTTCTAATGTATTTGTAGAATGTTTTCTTGTTGCCCTTTATGTCTACAGATAAGTTTAAACTTGTTTTGTGCCTTGGCCTTTCTAATTTTGTCCCTATGTGCTTGTGTTTAGTTCATTCTTTGTTATTTGACCTAGTTTCTACTTTTTGTAGGACTCTTTTTTTGAGTTTTAGATCATTGAAGATCTCCTGGTTAAGATAGGGTGGTCTCTTGTCATACTTCCTATCTTTCCTACACAGTGGGATAGAGTTTGCTCATGTGTCCCTTTGGAAAACTGCCAACTCTCTTGGGCCTGGTCTACACTGGGTGGGATCGACCTAAGATATGCAACTTCAGCTACGAGAATAGCGTAGCTGAAGTCGATGTATCTTAGGTCAACTTACCTCGTGTCCTCACGGTGCGGGGTTGACTGCCACCGCTCCCCCGTCGACTCCACTTCCGCCTCTCGCCGCGGTAGAGTTGACGGCAGAGTGATTGGGGATCGATCACTACCCACCGATCCGGCAGGTAGTGTAGACGTACCCTTGAACTCTTTCCCCTTAGACTTGCTTCCGTGGGATCTTACCTACCAACTGAGAGTTTGCTAAAGTTGCCGTCTTGAAATCCGTTATCTTTATTCTGCTGTTTTCCCTCCTGCCATTCCTTAGAATCATGAACTCTATCATTTCATGATCACTTTCACCCTAACTGCCTTCCATTTTAAAATTCTTAATTAGTTCCTCCCTATTTTTCAAAATCAAATCTAGAACAGCCTCTGCCCTAGTTGCTTTCTCCACCTTCTGAAATAAAAAAAATGTCTAAGGCTTTCAAAGGGAAGTAAAAAGAGCTCTTGCCAGAAGATGATGCAGTGCTTGAAGGGATGTCTGTCGCTGTGAAAGGATGTGTCTTAGGTGGAAAGCCACGGTAGCTTTTTACCAGCCAAAAAAAAGATGGCAAGCCTAGGGCAGTCAGGCTGTTTTTCGGTATAGCATCCTCCTAGCCAGCTTATCTTTACAATTAGTGGGCCAAGGACTGAATAATATGAGTGGAAAATATAACCTATTAAAACAAATTGCCTCTAACAGGGTGACCTACAGTTTTTACTGGTTAGGATCACAATTTCATAAGAAATAGCACCATAATCTGGGCATGTCACCCTTGCTTGCAATATCGTGTTCTGTTCTGGTCACCCCATCTCAAAGATGTAGCAGAAATGGAAGCGATAGGTGACACAATGCTAGGTACTTACCTACCCATTACCATAATATCTGAATTAAATGTAAAATCTTCCTGTGAGGAGAGGATGAAAAGATTGGGACTATTTAGTATAGAGAGAAGATGGGTAAAAGCAAAGATGTACAAAAGAATGAAAGGTTATAGGCAAGATAAAATTGCATTCTATTTATCCTTTCATAGCAGAAAACCAAGGAAGCATTCAGTAAAATTGTAAGAAATTTAAAATTATTGCAGATACATGTGTAAAGTAGTGTGTGTGGAAAAATACACCTTTAACTTATTGGACTTGTTGGCACTAGATTTCATTGATGCTGATAGCTCAACAGGATTAAAAATAGGTTTTAAACATTCAGCAGGTACCTGACTATTGTGATTAATTCTGTAGTCACCTCAAGACTGAATTACCACAGTGTGCCCTACATTGGGCGGCACGTTAACATGGAAACTTGAGCTGGTGCAGAAAGTAGCTGCCTGGTTGCTAAGCGTATTACTGGGAGCTTCTGTAATCAGTGCTCCATGATGTTTGCAGGTTGCTACCAATTTTTCTGGAGGAATTTTAAGGTATTTACCATTTTCATGGTTTGTGATCTGTCTGCTTGAAGACTGCCTTCCCTGTGCCATAGTGCTTCACGGTAGTTTTGTCTAAAAACAATGTCAAAGATGTTCAGAAGCAGATGAAGAGCTTTTTTGCCATTATCGATGGAGAAAATCCACAGTTAAACTAGGCAGGATTAGGAAGAAACCTTCCCACCCCCCACTCACCCCAAAAAATAATAATGAGCTATTTCACAATTGTCTTGTACTTTTGAAGCCTCTTGTGCTTGGCATTCCCAGAGACAGAGTACTGGATTAGGAGGGCCGCTGGTCTGATCTCATACGGTAACGCTTATGTGGAGGTGCTCTCCCAATATAAATTATGGCTATGCTATTTTGCAGGAACAGTATTAAAATATAGATAATGAATGAAATCTGAGTTAAGCATTTCTTAATTCTTTAACATCATACTTAAAAGCAAAAGTCCATACACTAAAATCAGGCTCGAGACTTTCAGACCTATTATTGATTAAGATGACCTGTCACCCCAATGCCCAAGTGACAGACATTCTTCCAAGGGATGTGCTGCTTGTGCTGCTTATGCAGCATTGTCATCTTGAGTTAATAGGGAAAGGAGCTACAGACCGACATAAGCCTTCCTTTGATGCAGGAGGACCTGATGGTTTGAGGTTCCAATGGAAATTTCTCTGGAAGAGATAATCCTAGCAGGCCAGAATTATCTCCAAAACCCTTTTGGCACTAAAGTTTGGGTTTTTAGAGCAGCTGAAAACCTTGTGGAAGAATTCACTAGGGAAAGATCAGCAATCTTCAAATAATTCCAGAGGTGGAGCCTCTATTGGATCTAATTAAAAAAAAATATCAATGCATCTAGAAAGAGGCACTTACCGGTGATCAGGCACTGTGCAGCTGCTTCCCTGTATTGGAGTTATTTTGGGATCATTCTGTTCTGGCTGAACTCAGACTATTATTGTTTAGAATGGCTGATTTGGTGAATGCAGTCGCTTTGGTGAATGCAGTCTCTTTGGAGGTGTTCCCTTGGATTGGAAATGAGTCACTGTTGGATCCATCAATGGCTATTGTTCCTCCTAGTTTGCCTGCAACAGCTACAAGTTTTTCATACCAGACAGCTCCTCAGTGGAAACCTTTTCCAAGGTACTTTCCTCCCTATGCGTATTACTGGTCATGATATCTTCCGTCACTGTTTCTGGGCCTATCAAAGAAGGAATCCATTCTGGAGACTCAATGAGATGGTCTTAAGTTTGCCAGTTGAGACCAAGGCAGCACCTTCCAAGAAATCAAGGGTCTAATCTAGATTTCCCAGGGTGTTTGGTCTTGCAGCAAGAAGGGCTCCAGTCTTCGGAGTTTCTAGCATTGTACTAATTACGTGATGAAGCTATTCTCTAAGTGATGCTTGCAAAATAGCTGTGCCCTGAACATTCCATTTGACCTCAGTTCCAAAAAGCCACTCAAACTGTTTGTTTTGCAGCTGAGTGAGAAAGATATGGTGGCCTTCCCTATCAGTGAGGGCCTTTGGGAGACGTGCAAGAAAGTTTGTTGCTATGGTGTCAAAGAAAGTCAAGTTAATTGAATATTGGGTCATACCTCCTCCCCCCCACCTCTGAATCTATTCCAGCCCTTTCAGGCTCCGAAATAGAATATATTCCTGTCAATAAAAAAATTGTAACTCTAACAGGGTCACCTACAGTTGGAGCTAACTTGGAAGGTCGAAGGGTTATCCAAACATTCGCATATACAGTACCATAACAACTGATAGAGATGTTTGGTCCTTAGCCATATCAGTAATTGTCCAGAGAAATTCCTGGCTAAGAACTTCAGCTCTGTCAGTAAAAGCTTAGGTTATTATTGACTGATTCTTCAAATGGGAATGAATCTCTTCTGTTGTAAAACTGATGAGGTTTTAAGGGAAAATGAAGACAACCAGGAGGAGTAGTGATAGCTAGTCATAGATCCAAACTAGTTTCCTAGTGGAAAGAAATGGTCCTCCTGATATTGGAGAAAACATATTTTGGTCATAGATTCATGAATATCTCTCTCTGTGCGTGCGTGCATGTTGCAGCAAAATCAGATGCTCTGTTTAGAAGAGGGGCACTGCATTCTCCAGCTAGCAGCTCTCTTTAACCCACTTTCGGAAGATGGTTGCTGCTAGCTGGTCTCCTACAGTGCAACTTAACAAGGGCTGTCAAAAAGAAAGAGGTTATTTACTAAAATAATTTTGTTTTCCATATGTTTGCATTGGCAGAGCAACACTGACGATCTCACCTATCCTCTGCTTTGGAGTTAGATTTATAAAATCCTGGTGACAGAGGGGAACTGAGGGAAATGTGTCTCTCTGCAAAGGAAATGTGTTTAGAAAACAAGTGTAATTTAAGTAAGTAAACTGACAGAATTGAAAAAAGAAAAGGAGTACTTGTGGCAACTTAGAGACTAACAAGTTTTTTTGAGCATAAGCTTTTGTGAGCTACAGTTGGCTTCATCGGATGCATTCAGTGGAAAATACAGTGGGGAGATGATTTATATACACAGAGAACATGAAATAATGGGTGTTATCATACACACTGTAAGGAGAGTGATCACTTAATATGAGCTATTACGGGGGGCGGGGGGGAAGAAAACCTTTTGTAATGATAATCAAGGTGGGCCATTTTCAGCAGTTGACAAGAACGTCTGAGGAACGGTGGGGGGGTGGGGGAAATAACATGGGGAAATAGTTTTACTTTGTGTAATGACCCATCCACGCCCAGTCTCTATTCAAGCCTAAGTAAAACTATTTCCCCATGTTATTCCCTCCCGCCCCAACTGTTCCTCAGAAGTTCTTGTCAACTGCTGGAAATGGCCCACCATGATTATCACTACAAAAGGTTTTCTTCCTCCTCCCCGCTGGTAATAGCTCATCTTAAGTGATCGCTCTCCTTACAGTGTGTATGATAACACCCATTGTTTCATGTTCTCTGGGTATATAAATCATCTCCTCACTGTATTTTCCACTGAATGCATCCGATGAAGTGAGCTGTAGCTCACGAAAGCTTATGCTCAAATAAATTTGTTAGTCTCTAAGGTGCCACAAGTACTCCTTTTCTTTTTGCGAATACAGACTAACACGGCTGCTACTCTGAAACCTGACAGAATTGAAGTTGCTCAGTAATTTATGACTACTGTATACAGTGCTGGTTAATAAACGTGTGCTCTCTGCTTGAGGTAGTACACTAAAAATAGCAATGTAGGAAGAAGGGGTAGCATGGATGGCAGCTCAGGCTAGTCACTTGAGTGCAAATCCACTTTGACCACCCGAGTGTATGGTTGGGTGTCTAGCCCAAACTGCTACCCATGGTTCCTCTGGTTACGCTGCTATTTTTAGCATGCTAGCTCAACAGAGCAAATGTGCGTCTGCCTACCAGCGCTGGGAAGCATGCTCCCTAGCTACAGTGTAGACATACCCTTGAGGGGTATTAACAGACAATGCCTTACCTACTAGCTTTGAAGATTCTACCTTCTGGCTCCAGCCAACTTACAAAACTGGTTTTGATGAGCAAGGCCGGAACCCAGGCACTCACAAGAACAAAAGAAGTCTGGCAGTTTTTAAAAAATGTCAAGAAAAGAGACAGTTGTTTGGGGGAGCCAGACTGACAGCCTTTGCAGGTGTCTTAAGAAGTTATACCTGAGTAGTTTTCCATCGGGGATGGGAAGACATAAGGTAAGTTAGACAGGCATGTGGACTTTGTTTTAAATCCTTTTCTCTAAATGTTTTGTTCCTATATTAAAAACAAACAATACTTTGGTTTTAAGACGGCTGTTTGGTCACAATATATGCCACTAGTCAGATTCCTGAAGAGAAGAAGAGTATGTACTGGAGCCAGTTGGACCTGCTGGGTAAGCACAGTTAATTAACCAAGCCCTGTGCTACAGTGCCTTGTGTAACTGTGGGAGGATAGGTATAAGCAAGAGGCATGTCACCTGAGGAGATGCACAGAGAGACAAGAAAGGGGACAGAAGCGCAGATAGCCCTGTAGCTATGACAACCTCTTTATCAAGGAGTTTATATAGATTACTTTGGTAATCCATTAAAAGCAGGTCGATTATTGCAGTTTATTTTACTTCAGAGTGAGAAGCAAATAGATGGTGGAGATTGCTGACTCTCCAGTGTAGTAGGTTAAAGATTTAACTAGAGGTTTGGCCTTTAGAAACTTTGATTAATTGATGCACAAATGAAATACTGTAAAATAATATTGCAGTCACTGCTATGGGTCACTGATTTGTTTCTCAGGCTAAGCTTTGTTTTGGAGCTGCTCTCCTGTGTAACAATTGAGTTGGAGTTTGCTTATGAATTCTGAGGTTTATTACAGAATAGTATCAGGGGGTAGCCGTGTTAGACTGTATCCACAAAAACAACAAGGAGTCTAGTGGCACCTTAAAGACTAACAGATTTAGTCTTTAAAGTGCCACCAGACTCCTTGTTGTTGTTACAAAATAGTGTAAAAAAAAGCCCATTTACACTAATAAAACTTACAATTTCACAAAAATTTTGTGACAGACCTGTTGCAGTGTACTATGTATTGAAAGAAGTGCACATTGCTCTGAGGAGATGTGTATCTTCTGCACAATGTAGTTGAAGTAGTTTAAATGGATCACTTAAAATATTGTATGATTAATATTCAGAATAAAGTTCTTTATTCCTATTAGTTATTGTACTGCTCACTAGCTGCACAGAAAAGACCTCAACTGTCATCCACAAATCACATCAGTGGTAGTGCATGAAGCTTAATATGCAGACTGGTATTTTCCTGTTTCCAGGTTGATGGGTTTGTCAAAAATTCAATCATTTAAAGTGTTCTTATTGAAGATTTTATATTCATAATTATAGCAGTGAAGTGTTGGCTTTTGTATTTGTCCCTGTTTGTGGAGTTTGAGAGTGTCTAGTTTAGAAGCAGTGTTTCAAGCTTTGATATAGAAACTTAAGTCTTTTTGCTTAAGGTCATTGCTATGTATTTGGAGAATCATTTGACAAAATCATACAATGTTGAATGGTACCCTATCCTGCAACCTCATGAGTAGTCCCTGTGGAAATGAGCAGGTCTGTTCACAGGAGTAAGGGTGTTAGGACTCCTTGCAGATTGTTGACATATTGAGTATTTGTGCAGGTAGTCAAAGAGGATACTTTTTCACTTCCTAGGCTAGTTCCTTCACAGTAAGGGATTTGATCCTAAACTTGTTGCTGTTCAAATTTATAGTGGTAAAGAATTGCATTTTCTAAGAAAAACTGCTTTGAACATTCTATTTCTTATATTTTATAATCACTGGTGCATTCAGTGCTTCCATAACTTTACCAATCATTTATCAGGTCGATAAACACATATCCTAGACTATGTTTGGCATTGACTGACAACATATGAGAAAATATTGTGGTTTTAAAAACACTAGAATGGACCATCAGGAACTTTTTAGGTTTGACTCAGAGAGGGCATACTGAAAGATGAAACCTATTCTGTGGAAGTAATATTATGCTTATTAATTCCAGTTGTCTTAAATGTAACTTTACCATTTATGCTCTGTCTGTATGCCACTGAATCATTGCCCCAATGGATGCTTTGTTTCCTACTACCATTATAAAAATGGTACAACCTAGATCACATTAACCTTATTTTTTATGATCCATAAGATTAATTAACTCCAAGACTAGAATGAGTGAGTTGTCATTCTTGCGAGAAATTAGAAGGTCTACTGAGGAGGTTTTTTAAGTTGAGTTTTGCATTGTTATCTAGTATGATTTTAAAATCCCTCTGATCCCATTTTTAAAACTTTATAAACACATTTTGAAAAATCACACACTAAAAAATAAAAAAGAAAAGCAGTACTTGTGGCACCTTAGAGACTAACAAATTTATTAGAGCATAAGCTTTCGTGAGCTACAGCTCACTTCATCGGATGCATTTGGTGGAAAAAACAGAGGAGAGATTTATATACACACACAGAGAACTTGAAACAATGGGTTTATCATACACACTGTAAGGAGAGTGATCACTTAAGATAAGCCATCACCAGCAGCAGGCGGGGGAAAGGAGGAAAACCTTTCATGGTGACAAGCAAGGTAGGCTAATTCCAGCAGTTAACAAGAATATCAGAGGAACAGTGGGGGGTGGGGGGGGAGAAATACCATGGGGAAATAGTTTTACTTTGTGTAATGACTCATCCATTCCCAGTCTCTATTCAAGCCTAAATTAATTGTATCCAGTTTGCAAATTAATTCCAATTCAGCAGTCTCTCGTTGGAGTCTGTTTTTGAAGCTTTTTTGTTGAAGGATAGCCACTCTTAGGTCTGTAATCGAGTGACCAGAGAGATTGAAATGTTCTCCAACTGGTTTTTGAATGTTATAATTCTTGACGTCTGATTTGTGTCCATTCATTCTTTTATGTAGAGACTGTCCAGTTTGGCCAATGTACATGGCAGAGGGGCTTGAGGAATTCCACCATGATTTCAACAATTTCCATCCCACCATCAACCTCAGCCTGGACCAGTCCACACAAGAGATCCACTTCCTGGACACTACGGTGCTAATAAGCGATGGTCACATAAACACCACCCTGTATCGGAAACCTACTGACCGCTATTCCTACCTACATGCCTCTAGCTTTCATCCAGATCATACCACTCGATCCATTGTCTACAGCCAAGCTCTACGATATAACCGCATTTGCTCCAACCCCTCAGACAGAGACAAACACCTACAAGATCTCTATCATGCATTCCTACAACTACAATACCCACCTGCTGAAGTGAAGAAACAGACTGACAGAGCCAGAAGAGTACCCAGAAGTCACCTACTACAGGACAGGCCCAACAAAGAAAACAACAGAACGCCACTAGCCATCACCTTCGGCCCCCAATTAAAACCTCTCCAACGCATCATCAAGGATCTACAACCTATCCTGAAGGACGACCCATCACTCTCACAGATCTTGGGAGACAGGCCAGTCCTTGCTTACAGACAGCCCCCCAATCTGAAGCAAATACTCACCAGCAACCACACACCACACAACAGAACCACTAACCCAGGAACCTATCCTTGCAACAAAGCCCGTTGCCAACTCTGTCCACATATCTATTCAGGGGATACCTCATAGGGCCTAATCACATCAGTCACACTATCAGAGACTCGTTCACCTGCGCATCTACCAATGTGATATATGCCATCATGTGCCAGCAATGCCCCTCTGCCATGTACATTGGCCAAACTGGACAGTCTCTACGTAAAAGAATGAATGGACACAAATCAGACGTCAAGAATTATAACATTCAAAAACCAGTTGGAGAACACTTCAATCTCTCTGGTCACTCGATTACAGACCTAAGAGTGGCTATCCTTCAACAAAAAAGCTTCAAAAACAGACTCCAACGAGAGACTGCTGAATTGGAATTAATTTGCAAACTGGATACAATTAACTTAGGCTTGAATAGAGACTGGGAATGGATGAGTCATTACACAAAGTAAAACTATTTCCCCATGTTATTTCTCCCCCCCACCCCACCCCCCACTGTTCCTCTGATATTCTTGTTAACTGCTGGAATTAGCCTACCTTGCCTGTCACCATGAAAGGTTTTCCTCCTCCTCTCACCCCCCTCCTTCCCCCCCCCCGCTGGTGATGGCTTATCTTAAGTGATCACTCTCCTTACAGTGTGTATGATAAACCCATTGTTTCATGTTCTCTGTGTGTGTATATAAATCTCTCCTCTGTTTTTTCCACCAAATGCATCCGATGAAGTGAGCTGTAGCTCACGAAAGCTTATGCTCTAATAAATTTGTTAGTCTCTAAGGTGCCACAAGTACTGCTTTTCTTTTTGCGAATACAGACTAACACGGCTGCTACTCTGAAACCTGACACTAAAAAATGTGTTCTTTGGTCTAGTATTGTAGAATCAGGTTTCTTTTGATGTACTAGAATTTTTGAATCTGATGAAGTTTGCATATTTAAGTTAACATGAAAAGTATGCAGGTAGATGTTCTGAAAGAATAGTACAGTGGTTGTAGCTGAGTTGTAGCTTGGCTTTCTAATGGCTGGCAGCTGGACACATTAGTAATACAGTTAAGCCTGAGCAGCTCCAAATCTCAGTCAGGTTGCTGTAAATATTTCAGATTAATGTGAATTAAGTTACAATGCCACTTAAACAGAAAATTAATCTGAAATTTGCTAAAACTTTGTGAGTTTGACTAATTGCCATGATTACTGGCACAGTTTTTCTTTTTGCATAGCTATATATGTTAAGTGCCTTGGTGTTTTCTGCACACATTGCAGCATTTTAAATGAACAGATGGACAGAGTGCCTATATGTGGTTAACTGTCTCCAAAATACATGGCTCTTAATGAGGTACGATTTGTTTGTTTTTTTCGCCCTGAAACAAGACTACATAAATTAAACATCTTTGCCTGCTTTGCTCAATCTAGCACTCAAAAGTTTGAAAGGAAAGCTGTTCTTGTCATAGCCCCAAGTGAAACATGCACTCTTGGTCATCTACAGTACGGAAGCCCTTTAAGGGTATGTAAGGCAAAGTAAGCCCAGGACTAGTACATCTCAAATTAGCAAATTTGTTAACCTTGGGTTTGTGCATTTACATTCTTTTGTGAACTCAGATTAGGAATTATTGAACCCTGAGTACCAGTCTGGGGCGCCAGCATCTGCACTGCATTATGCAAGCTAGAGTTCAACCACCCATATCCAAGATTTCCTAGCATCTTCCCAAAATGTGGTCGCTCTCACCATTTGTTCATGGTGCAGTGTTGGAAAACTTGACTGTCCGCCAAACTGACAATCCAAGGAAGTTGGCCTGTGGGATACTTTTGGTGGATTCCCAGAACAAAAATCTGGTGAGGCTGCATCTACACTGCAAAGCAATAGGGCTTGAACCCTGGGTCCTGGCTTAACTCAGACTCCGACTCTCCACCCCAGGGGGTTCTGGGATCCTGGGTCCGAGTTCTGGGTTAAGGTGGGGTGGGGGAGAAGGGGGCTTGACTTGAGCCTGCGTTTGAACCTGGACTTAAATTGCAATGTAGCCATACCCTCTACACCTGACACGTCTTCAGGATTTCTCGTACAACTTTGACCTTTAAGGATTGCCTCTATCATCTGTCTTCATTGTTGTCTTGGTTGGCTCTTTCAGATAAGAGTTTAGTGGAACCTATTTATTCTGCTAAAATACTGGCTTTCCACTTGAATTATGTGGTTATTGGTAATTAGGGCAGAAATACCAACTAATAGAAAGAAAAAATGTGTTTTATTTTCACAGTAAGTGTAGATTTTCCTTTAAGGGAAAATGTGTAAGGAATCTTTCTAAAGGTGTGAGTAATAAATATTCGTTCATTAAGCTCCAGTCAAAAGTCTTTACAAAAAGGCATGTTCCTGTGAACCCAGCTTAGGAGTTAATATGCACTGAGCATACAGTTGTTTGTCAAGCAAGCTCTAAATTGTCTCGGAAATAATTTGCTTTCTTGCATCAAAGACAATACTGATGCATAGTCCTAAATTGTGAAAACTGTCATATCTTCAAAATTTGCCTTTCAGTTCTTAAAAACAGATGACTGAATGAGACTTCAGTGATGCTGGGGAGGGAAATTAATTTTAAGGCTGTAGCAAATAGATGTTTGTGCAACTCCTTGGTGAAAAGACCTCCATTCTTTTCTTTTACAGTGAGGTGGTTATGAGAGCTGCTATATTTGAATTAATTTAAATTCTGCAAGGTTTTTGGAGGGCTAAGTCGTCCCCAAGCATAGCAGGTAATGTTCCTAACTAAAGCTAGCTGTTTCCTGTCAAACCTGTTTTAAAATGTGAATCCAAAAATTAACGAATAAGATTCTAGGGAGGTGCCTAAATGTGCTGATCATATTCTTCAGTCCACAAGTACCTTACTGTAATTACAGACTAGGAAAGGACATGCTTTTTTGGGGGGAAATTACTTATTGGGGCATATATTACCTTCCTGACCTTTAACTTTGAAGTTGAGGCATTATATTGTCAAACTTCTTGTTGAATACCTTGCCCTTTATTGTGAATACTTACTCTAGTTCTGTAATTTGTAATTGGGAATGAGCATAACTCATTCATAGATCTACGCATATCAGCAGAATGCTTCAATTGTGTGACTTGTAAGGTTCAGTTATCTGTGATCCTGGTGTCTTTGGGTATGTCCACACTGCAAAACAAACAAAACAAACAAACAAAAACCCTCAGCAGTGAGTCTTGGAGTCCTGGTCAACTGACTTGGGCTCTCTGAAATCCAGTGACGAGGGGAGGGTCTCAGAGCCTGGACTCTGCCCGAGCAGTAATGTCTGCATAGCTATTTTTTAACCCTGTAGTGCAAGCCCCGTGGGGAAGACTTGCTGCCATCAGGGTTTTTTTTGCTGTGTAGATGTACCCCTTAGTAACTTGATCAAAGCCACATGTTGAATGAGTGCAGAGCTTGGGAGAAGATCAGCATTTCTTGCCTCTTGGTGCTGTGCACAGGTTGCTATTATTAGGACCCTACCAAATTCACAGCCATGAAAAAGGTGTCACGGACTGTGAAATCTGAGCTCCCCCTGTGGAATCTGGTCTTGTGTGCTTTTACCCTATACTATACAGATTTCATAGGGCAGCATTTCTCAAATTGGGGGTCCTGACCCAAAAGGGAGTTTCAAGGGGTGGAGTCGCAAGGTTATTTTAGGGGGTCATGGTATTGCTGCCCTTACTTCTGCGCTGCCTTCAGAGCTGGGTGGCCAGAGAGCTGTGGCTGGAAGTCAGGAGCCCAGCTCTGAAGGCAGCAGCCCACCACCAGCAGCAGCACAGAAGTAAGGATGGCAATCTAAGTTCCCTTTAAGCTGCATGGCTGCGCAGCAGCCTATTAAGCTCCGCGCAGGTACTCAGAGCTGTAGCGGAAAGAGCCCCCCCGGCCCCAACCCAGCCTAGCCCGAACAATACTGCATTTATAATGGCGACAGGCCCAGGCTAAGCAGGGGCCCAGCCCAGGGCTCCGCTCCTCCTCCTCAGTCCCCTCCCCTGTGCTCCTCTAGGCCCACCGGTCCAGGTCTTCTCTCTGCACCCTCCACCCCCACCCATTTGCTCCTCTCAGCTGGCTTCTCTCCGACCCCACGCTCTGTCACCCGCAGGCAGCAGCCGCCAGCTGTCAGTGATGAGCGGGGGGAGGAAAAGAGGGCTGAAAGGAGCCCACAGCTACTACAGCTCCTCTGGGCCGCCGGTGACGGATGGTCTGCCACTTCAGGCTCCAACAGGAAGCCCGAAACCACGGACTGTTACCAGCGGTTTGGACTGCAAATAGACCTGCCGTGGCTGTGAGAGAGGCTCCCCAACCCAGCTCTGGCCTGGACCGGCCGTGGAAGAGGCATCTATCCTGCGGCCCCAGCCCTGGAGCTGCCATGGAGGAGAGAGCTATCCCTCCCTGCCCTCCCTCCGCACCCCAGCTCAGGTGCTGCTGTGGGGAGAGAAAGCTGGGGGGGGGGGGGGAGAGTCCTCTCTCCTCGCTGTAGCCCCGGGTCAGGCTGTACCGTAAACCCCTCATCTCCGGCCCCACCCCAGAGCCCACACCTCCAGCCAGAGCCCTCACCCTATGCACCCCAACCCTCTGCCCCAATCCTGAGCCCCCCTCCCACACTCCAAACCTCTCAGCCCCACCCCTGCCACATGAAATTTGTTATGTGCACCAATATGGAGACATGTCACACGTCATCTCCATATTGGTGCACATAACAAAATTCATTCCTCACACATGGGAAAATGTAGAGGGAACACTGGTGGCAATACCATACTATGTCATCTTACTTCTGCGCTGCTGCTGGTGGTGGCTCTGAAGGCAGTGCTGCTGCCAGCAGCAGCACAGAAGTAAGGCAAGCAGTACTGCAACACCCCCTACAATAGCCTTGTGGCCCACCACCTTCTTGTAATCTTCTTGTAATCTCCAATTACAACACTGGAAATTTCAGATTTAAATAGCTGAAATCATGAAATTTACGATTTTTAAATTCCTGTGATTGTGAAATTGACAAAAATGGACCACGAATTTGGTAGGGCCCTAGCTATTAAAGGAAAACTACAGTTTGTAATTTTTGTGACAGCAAAGCCTACTATTCTTTTGCACACACATACCAGGCCTTATTCTAATAACTTTGCAGTTTGTGAATGGTTCTGTGTCAAAATTTTAAACTTTAAAAAGCATAATATAGATTTCATTTTAATGATCTGCATGTATCGTCAAAAGAATACATGTAACTGTTTTAATAATTTAAATGACGAATGTGAGGAAGCAGGATTATTTTTCTAAGGTATAGCTGTGCATGACAAAATGAGCGGTGAATCTTTCTTCATATGAGTGGCATACTCTGAGAAATAATGATGTGACAAACTTAAAATGCCACTGAATTGATCTATTAACTTTCACAAGTTATAAAATTTGGATGTTTCTGTTCTGCTTCATAATTGTGCAATTGGGGGGAAAGTAGTTTGCTTAAATAAACAGGTCAGAGTATAAATTTGAACAGTTGTATAGCATAAACATACATAGTTATATAATTGTATTCATGTTATATGCTATGGTAGTTTAATAACCTAAAATATGCTGGCACTGGTACCCATTCTTGGCTACTTATGATATTGGTGCCAACTTTCTTTTGGTACATAACTTAAACTGAGTGCATATAACAAACTTATTGAACTGTCTTTATAGATTAAGCAGTCTTGCTAGCATGAGCTATCGTTTAAGTTCTGAAACTTAAAATCCACTCTTCTATAGCTTTATTATTTGGGGATATTTTTGGGAGGGGAGGCGGGGGGGGGGGGGGATTTGAATGCTTTTATTACTGCTGTGTTCAAAGGCTCCAGCCAGGATCAGGGCCCCATTGAGCTAGTCATTGTACAAACACATGGAAGGGCACAGCTTCTGTCCTTCAGAGCTTACAATCTAAAAAACAAAACAGGGCTAGGATTGTATGTTGTATCACTTCTTCCCAAAGTGATCAGTGATGGGCATGTGACATGTTAGTTCTGGTCTTTGCTTGTATTTATGTAGGAGGATACTGATGGGTAGAAGTGGGGAAAGGAAAATGGGTTTGAGACTGCAAATAAATGGAGAGAAATATGGATGGAAGTGAAAAAGAGATGAGGAAGAGGAGGATTCTGTGTGGGGCAAATGTGGGAAGGAGCATAATGGGTGGAGAAATATGCGCCTGACACAGCCACGTATAAACTACCAATCAACAGTGAGTTGACAAAATTAGAAGAGTGATACATTCAAGTTTGAAGGTTTTAAAGATGCCTCGTGGTAGGGGGTGGAGTGGGGAGGGGAGTGAAGTCCCCATGGGGTTGCTACTTTTCCTTCTGTGAGAAGCCATATATAGGCCTGGCACCATGAAGTTCCTCCTGATACTTGATCTCATGGGGAAGGAGAGGCAACTGGGATCTAACATTCTGGGATTCTCTCATGTGGGAAGAGGTAGAGACTGGGGAAGGACTGACAAGCCCAAACTTTCCCAAGTTATTCTACTCAGTAATATCAATAATGAATAGTACTTCCTCTTTGTGTTTGAGGAATGTAACATTTGTAGTCAATCACTACATTTTGATGCATTATATTCCAAATTACATAGTTGGAATAGTATGAGGTTGGCAATACAAATTGTATCAATATTCTGAGAGTACTTGTTGTGAACACTAAGGTCATAGAGTATGAGCATGTGTAAGGCACCAATGGGAAGGTCATTTTAAAAGATGACATTCTGGTTTCTTATAGGGTTTTTGTGCTTTATAGTGTTGGACTGTTGTTTCTATTCATGAAAAAGGACCTGCAGCCATAAGTGTAGCCAGGGCTTGAATAAAATTACAAACATTTATAAGAAAGAGGAATCAGCCTACTACCCAGAAATAGATACAAAAAAAGTGAGGAACCAAGGAGGTATTAAGGTAATGCCCTGGTGAGAAGTCCTAATGCTATGATTTAAACCAGGTTACTGTCCCTTGACTCTGTGTGGGGATTCAGTCTTTTGACTCAGTCTTAGGCTAGAAGATCTGAAGAATGTGGTGATCTGTCCTTCTCTAGATGCTGGAAGGAAGAAAATTTCTTTTCTCTTTCCCCACTTCACAGCTTCCTGGGTTCTACAAAGGGACAGATGGCTCTTCAATTTGATTCCACCACAGTCTCTTCTCTCTCATCTTTGTTACTCTGTACCTCCCTCCTCTTCACTTCTGTGTGGATGACAGATGCCTGCCATTGCTCACAGCTTTCTCAAGCAGCAATATGAAACTGAAATGAGTTTCCCTGTTGCACCCATGATCCTGAACAGTGAAACAGAAATTGACTAGAGTTTTAATTTCATGCTGCTGCTAAGCTCATCCGCAAAGATTGTGAAGCAGCCTCTACAGCCTCCGATGATACTGCATTGGCTTGCCTGCAGTTCACACTTAGAAAATTATCTTTGCAGCTGTGTGGGCTAGAAGCGTTTTAAAGCTTTTGATTGAAAACAGAGAACCTTGCTCTCATAGAAAGCTTAGGTCCTTCATCTGCCAGGTGAACCTTGCCCAAGTGCTAGTGGTAAGTGAATTTTTCCAGCCTGACTATAACTTTTCCCCCTTAGGTATTCAGCCTACATATACTTATGTAGAACCCTCTCCCATCTTCCATTAGAATCTGGGGAATTAAACTTTAAAAAAAAATTTTAAATTAAGTTGGCTTTTTTTAGACTGAATAACTTTAGGGATTGATAGATTTGAAGCTTTATGTATAAGTCTCTGGTTTGACTCCATAATTAGCTACCATCCAAAACTATTAGTATGACAGCTGTTGGACACGTAAAATGGTTTGATTACCTTGGAGTTTCTAGTGGTTGTGTCCATGTAAAAACACTATAAGTACTAAAGTACTATAAAAACAGCTTGCCTGTGGGCAGTCTCAACAGAGAAGCCAAGGCCTCAATGGAATATGGAGACTGAGAAATGCACTATTGCAATTCAGTTGAACTACTGTAATTTTAAACATTCTCACTAAACAAACCAACCATATGGCTCGTGTAAACTTGTTCAAAAATTGTTGCAGTATCACTGTATTCTGTACCTATGTTATGGGTTAAAGAGGTGCTTTTCAGTGTTTAAAGAGTAGTATGTATTTTGTAATAAATAGTATCAGTATTGCATGAAAATTCTCTATAAGAAAAACCTTAAGATTGCTTGTAAGGTGCCATATACTAAAAGAACTCATATAAATGTAAACATCAGTGCTGCAGAATGTCTCTGTAGAAGATGCAATGGTTATGAGCCTTGTTTTGAACAAGTACCATTCCAGTGGTGCAAGAAACCCTTGTACTCAATTACAAGCTCGTGTGTGTGCTAGCAACATCAAAATGGAGTTAAATATAGACAAGGCTAAGTCTGGTTCTGCTCTGAGAAGTGATTCTGCTCAAATGTCATTGTGGGTTTCTTTTATTTGGTGACCCTTAAGACAATAAATAAATATGCTCAGTTTACAAGTAAAACATTTTTCTAGTTGCCAGCCCTGCACACTCAACCTGGGATCTGATAGTTAAGATAGGTTCTTCTGCATTCTCATTAGGAACAGGTTCTACAAGCCAAGTTCTGTGCTTAGTTACCCTTGTGTTACCTTGTTGTCGAGGATTGCTCAAGTGCCTTGCCTTATGACTAGTAAATTTAGATTAAATAATACTGCTGATTCAGAAGGAATAGAATCCATTTTCTTCTATAGTTGTGTTGGTTCAGCTATACTAAGGGTAAGATGTAGTAAAATCTTCTATCACTAGTCAGCAGATGTGCCTGAGTACACACAGGGAACATCTCCGTTAAATAAGAGTGCAATGTTTAGTCACTTTTCAGAACAGAACCTAACTTTGAAGTCTCCAGGAATGTCATATACCTTTTTAAAGTACTAAATTGATATACATAACTTGGAGTAAAATCGATTCTAAGTTATTGGATTTTTGTCATTATGTAGGATGTATATTTTTAAACAGTGAACTGTAAAGGTTAACAAGACCATATGCAATAGATGCTCATAAATCATTGACGCAAAACTGGCTGGACTTTTTGTAAGAGGTGGGAAGAGGAAATACAGGGGGAGGGCATTTTCAGACAGTGTCAGATATCAGTGTGTAAAATTGCCCAATCAAGGGATGTCTGGGACATAGTAATAAGGATTCAGAACTTTCACCTACTCTCTTCATGGCCACTCCTCAAATCTTCACATAACCTCATTATTCTCCCTAGCCCAGCAGCTAAGCATAGACAGCCCTCTTGTGCAACTCTGCTATTAATTGGTGGCTAGCTGATTGAGTGAGATAGGTGCCAACAAATTCTTAAACCGGCTTCTTAATAAAAGTGTTGTGGACTTAATCAGGAAGGAGATAGTTCAAGAAGGATTTGATCCCATAATTTCTCATTGGCCCTACTTACAGTCCTGTTTAAACTAAGTTTTAAGATAATAGCTGTTTTCTGATCCTTTAAGGATAGCTGCTAAGATGAGCAGAACTGGCTAACAAATTAGTATATACACAGTTCACTTTTAACTGAGGTGCGTAACGATTTAAAGGAAAACTCCAGTATAATGATTCTAAATGCTGTTCGAGTAAAGAAGGAAATCCCTAAATGTATGTATGAAATATAAGAGCAACATTCAGAGTTGCCATCTTGAATTAATGCAAAGGATGTCTGAATCAGTTTTTTCCTTTAGAAATAATTGGAAATCAGAGGTTTTGCGGAATTGTAAATTGGGTAATATTTTTCAATGGTTAAACCAACAGTGACCTAAAATTTTTCAGGAATGGTGTAGGTCTGCCTTAAAAATAGTGGCTAGGAAGGGGACAAAGGTAAATTTTTGGTTCCTTTCAGTCTGTGATTCTTTAGTGCTTATTCTTAAACTGAATGGCTTTTTGTGTGTATGTACTCAATAATTTTACCTTGTAACAGAGGAATTCCCACTAAAGATGGCACTAATGGAGGCTATGATCACCCTAAGTTTTGCATTGTATGTTCATTGTCCATCAATATTTCCTGAGTATTAGAAAGATGACAACTATCTAGTATCCTCATTCCGTTCTCAGTGTCACATCATGGACTGTCATTAGTGTCAAGAAGGTCAAAGCTGTTCAGGAGCTGTTCACTTTCCAAAAGAACATTGATACCTGGGGCAGTGGTTTACAACCGGTGGTCCATGGACTCCTGGGGATCTGCAGACTAAGATTTCCAAAGGAGTCCACACCTCCATTTGAAATATTTTAGGAGTCCGCAAATGAAAAAAGGTTGAATACCACTGAACTAGGTGGGTATTTAAGTTCTGTAAAATATCATATTTAGAAAAAACAAAAAGGATGTTTTGCTGCAGATAGTGTTAAAAAAGGAACTAAAGCCAATCAGTGACATTTTTCAACAAGTGACTTCGACCCTTCGAAAAGTTATTGTCTAGAAGGACTATCATGAAGCTGGATGTAAGTTGTGAGGAAATGATGGTATCCACAGTGTTCTGGCAGGGATGTGAAAGACTGTGGGGAAGGCTGGGGGGAGATGGAGAGTTGCTTAGCACATATAAATGCAGTGCTAAGTTAAGTGTTTATTTCATTTTCTTTACTGTTTGTTACTGGAATTTTGGAATAGTTTAAAGATTTTAGTCTTGCCAGAAAAGCAAAAAGAGTAAATATGCTTATGTTATCACACTGTCCTCTTAAAGGGGACTGTGGGAGTACTGGGTTCCATTTTTAGACTGTAGCATCTTCATTTTTAGGGTGGTTTGTAGTTAGAACATATTACAGTTTTTAAAACTAGCCTTGCATTAGCATTGCATTTAAAAATACATTGGATGGATACTAAAGCATGGCCCTGTAAGAAAAAAAGCTTGCTACTTCTCTCTTCATATGGTAATCTGCAATATTTAAAACTTTAGTTATTTCTAGATATAATCAATTGCATATTTCATTATTGTTTTCACTTAGTTTCTCATTACACACACAGAAAAAAAATCAATATAAAGAGTTATGCAGTATAGCTCTTTGAGACAACTGCAACTCAGATAGCAAAGTTTATCAACTGCTTAATGAGTCAAAAAAATATCCATTGCAGTAGAGTAAATATTACCACCTTTGGCGAGTGTGGTACTTTGACTGGACAGCAGGAAATGAGAGAAATCCAAACACAAGTATAGCAGGGAGGGGGGCTGTTCCTTCCCTCCCCCCAACCAATCCCTCCCTCTTTGGCTCTCTGAGTAAAGAGAGATGGGGTCAGTTGATTGGCTGCTGTGTGGCCTTGCCTGTTTGAGCTTAGCCCAGGCTTTGCAAAAGTCTCTTGCTTTCCAGTTAGCTGTCCTACCCTTCATCCCCTTAGTTGTAGATTAGGAGCTGTGCCACTTATGATACTGCAGGTCTAACCAATCAGTTTTTAGAAGTCAGTAAGGAATTGTGCCCATTGGACCAAATTGGCACATAGCTTGGTGGTTTTTTTCACCTTTCTCATAGCCTCCCCATAGCACAGTTGGGTTAGAAGCAATAGGATTTGAGGTTTCTATAATGCTGTTATGATTATTGACTCATCACAACTTGTGGCTTATGCCCAGTGTGAGAAAAGGCTAGAAGGGCCATCTCTAGGAGGTAAATAAGACTGGGCATTGCTCAGTTGGACCTTGTGCTCCTAGGAGAGGAGCTGGACAGTTTTGCCAACTGAGGTTCCCCCAACCGAGCCTTGTGGCCTCTGTCACTCCACCCTCCCCTTTCATTGGGGTAGTTGCGGGGGAGGGAGAGTTTTCACAACTGAAGTGAGTCTATGGGGCAGACTGAGGAGTGTCAGTCTTGAGTTGGTGTTCGGTTTATGATTAAAGGTCTGTAATCCACACTGGAACTAATGAAACCCCTGATATGTGCCTGCCCCAGCCCTCAGTGTAGTGCCCCTCCTCAAGCTATAGTGAATAAAGTTGCGGCCTCCCATTTAAACTCATCTCATTTGTCCATTAGTCATTCACACAATGGCTAGGACATGCAGGTATTAGTGAATGATTACAGCTGTTGAAATAGAGGTGCACCTTTATTTAATGCTATAAAGCCCAGCAAAAGCCAGAGCCTGAAATTGTATGCTATGTGTTTTTCATTTATGCCCGAGTGCAGCATTGCTAGTTGAACCCGTATTCTTTTAGTTCTTGTTTTTCCTCTTATTTCTGTGAATGACTGTTCCGCAGTTTAAGGCCATCTCTTAATGCCCCCCTCTGAGATTTATTTAAATGGCTTGTATAGTATTACTGAACTTAATGGAATTGTGATGTTGTTAAACACTGCAGCCCCTTTTTTATATTTTGACAAGCTTAAAATTATTCAAAAGGAATAATGTGGAATTCATACTGGCACTAGTACAGTCCAGATTCCCTACAGCTCAAAATCTGAATACCATGCCCCATAAGCACACTTGTTTGTGGAAAGGGTGGGTAGAATCAAATAGTAATGATATGGGATTGGGGAGGACAAGAAAGCAACTTTTTTTCTTCAGGAATGCCTAATATGGTAGTACATAATGTTTCGTAGAAAAACACTTAAGATCTATTTCATGTACAATCTCTATGTAATTTTTCCTGATATTGGTTTAATTCATTTTTGTAAATGAAGAGGTCTTTATAAATGGAGACATAGATACACCAGTCAGGGATGATCTAGATAATACTTACTCCTGCCACGAATATAGACTAGACTCTCGAGGTCCCTTCCAGTTCTATGATACTTGCCCAAATTAACACAGTGAGTCAACTTGAGTTCATGGCACCTAATTCCGGGCTGTAATCTCTATCTGACATTGCCTCTCCAGGTGCCATAGGTTTTGGCAGTTTTATACAGAACTTATTAGTATTCTCTATTGTGGCTCTCGCTGCTGCATGTACTGCCTCGTCTGCACTTGTGGCAGCCTGTAGGATATGTGTAGCTACACTGGAGTGAAAGGCAGGTTGCATTCACGCTACAATGTGTAGCTACATATGGTAGTAAAAAGGTTTTGATTGGGAGGCAGTGGGGAAGGCTCTGACAGTTCCCCACTGCTGGAGCCTTTCACTGCAGTGTGGCAAAGGGGAAGCAGTGGGGCTGTGACAGAGGGGAGCCCAGTGTCCCCCTGCCTCCTCCCCTACTAGAGTCTTTTTCTCGTGCCAGAGTCATTCGCTATGGCAGGAAAGGCTGAGGCAGCAGGATACTAAAACCAAGAGTGTAAGTATGGGAGACACTCTGGGGATATACCCTAGCGTTCTGGCGTCTCTCTACTCCACTTGCCAAGGCAGTGCCTTGCTGTCTGCACTGCTATTTGTACCTGTGCTAGCTGGGAGTTCAGTGTATGTACTCTACATGCCGCTTTAAGTGTAGACCTACCCTAAATGTGTGTACACTTTGGCTTTGCTTAATTTACAGTTGCATTAGAATGAAATCCTGATAAGTATTTTGGAGTATGCTCTATTTTGGGAATTTTATTTGTGAGAGAGGGATTGGATGAGAAAAATATCCTCACAAGAGTTCTCTAGTGAAGACAAAAGCCTAGTTTCTACCCAAGATAAAAAATCAGCAAGCCAGAGAAATTTCATAGTACTTGAATATCGATTGAGCATACACACCAAACTGAAAAAATTCCTACAACAAAAAACAGCTTGACTGTCCATGAAATTAAAGGGAAACACATTTATAGACATTTAGATGATTATTCCATTTTTCATTATTCTGGAACGTGTCTAAATTGGGTACTTAGACTGATATGCACAGAAGTAATCCCATTCATACTGTGTGTGTTTTGTAATATGGGCAATGTCAACAACTTGTGTTAAGTTTATAAGGCTTATTTTTTTGAATTTCAATATCTGCCATTAAATAATTGTCTGATTTCCCCCAACTGAGAAAATTAAATGAATAAAAAAACTAAAAAAAATTTTAAAATCGATAGTTATTATAATTATGGGAACATCTGGAACTTTTACTGTGACAGGTCCGCTTTCCAAGTTTTCTTTCAACATGTATATCAGTCTGTACTTAATATGGCACCCTTCACCCAAAGCTCTTCCAAGTTCTTTACAAATTCTAAGAAATCAAGCTTCAGAACTCCCCTGGGGAGTAAGAGAATATTCCTTTGTGCTTTGGTTACTTCATTAGTGGAATATTGGGTAAGAAGGGAGGAATTAATTCTCTCTGATCACACAGCCAATTTATTGGCACAGCCAGGGGTAGAACCTTGATTTACTGACTTCCAGGCTTATATTTCAGCCACAGGCTATTGTTTAGTTAATCAAAAGTGCAGTAGTTACAATGGGGTCTCTCTTCAGGTGGACCACCCTTTAGTAGATGCTGTTCTGGGGACAACTTTCCCTTCCATTCACAATCACCTAACATCCTATGGCAACTGCAGCAGTTGCCTACATGGAGAAGTAATATTAGTTAGTGTATTTTAGCTGTCTTTTTAATGACATTTGACAACTGGAAATGAGAAGAGCCAATAATAAGTGATCAGCCAGCTATCTAAGGATTTATAACTTCTGCAGTAGATAATTCTCCCATTCTTGTGCTTTATGCTTGTGCTTTGAATTAGGCACTGCACTGTGAGAACCTGTGATAGCCACTGGATGGTATCACTTTGCAAGTTTAGCAGTGGCTCTGTGATTTCAAGGCACCTTAAAACCAGCGGCAGTTTTCAAGAGAGTCATGCAAACAAAGGGAAGCCAAATCTACAACTTAACAGGTAAAAAGCAGATGGATGTTGTAGAGAATAGTGAAGCTGGTATCCTTTTCCTGCATTTGTTTAGTTTACGTTAGTTTTTCTGTACAATCCGTTTGCTGTATGGGGTCTTAACAGCAGGCAAGGACTTAATAGATTCAGAGATTAAGGCCAGATTGAGGCTAGCCTGACCGCCTGCATTAGATCGCCTATTAAACTTTAGCCAATAATTCTCCTATTTGGCCTGACAATTTTTGATGGAACTAGAACGTAGCTATGCATCCGGATTCAAATTTGAACTCTCATTATAGAATGAATGTATCTTGAGCCCTTCCTATCTATATTTACTTCTGTCAGTGACCCTGCAGGGGTCCATTAACTCCTTTGACATTCAGCCGTAGTTTATTTACAGGCTTCCCCTAACCCTTTAAAGCAGCCATATCAGTTAATTTTAGAAGGAATCCCCACTTGGATTGAAAAAGATAACTCAGAACAAAGTATTTGAGTAAACCAGTATATTTGCATCTGAATTCTAACTTCCATAATTTAGTATAATACAGCTAATAAATCTCTAACCTGAGACAAAAAGGATAAGAAAACAGTGATGAGTTCCAATTAGAATATTATTTCAGACTTGTATGAGCAAGGGGAGATTGTTTTGAGCACCATCAATTGAACAATTTCCTTGGTATCTTCAGATCAAGGCTAGATGCCTTTCTGGAAGGTATGCTATAGTAAGACAAGTTATTGGTCTCAATACAGCGGTAATTGGGTGAAATTCTATGTCCTGTGTTAGAAAGGAGGTCAGACTAGACGACCTCAGTGGTCCCTCTGGCCTTAAAAAAAAAAACTATGAAAAGAGCAAAAACAGCAAAGATCTGTCTATCTCCTTTTCAAGATTATCAAAAAGTAAATTAATAAAATACAAAATAAGAGACATCTTAAACTGCCTCCTCTGTTCATCATCACTAGAAGAAGGTGAACTCTTCCAGTCTAATAAAGGAGAGTCACAAGGTTCCACTGGGGGCAGATCACCTTGTTTAGTGCTCTGAAAGTCATCAGCACGTAAAGTTTCAGGGCCCATTCAGCTTTGCAGTGACTGAATTATTTGGGGGTGGGGGGAAGGACCTGACGTGGCCCCAGAGTCACAAGAACATTGTAACTGATTTAGTTTCCAAAAATTGGTATGATAACTCGCTCATCTCTGAAAGTAAGGGGTTATCTAGGTTCCATGATCTCTCCTCAAAGTTTGCCATGTGATTGGAGGGACACTAATGGCAGACTCTGCCACCCTCTAAACTGGTCATATTAAATAGGACAATTGCTGCCACCTGCCATTCTACAATCCCAAGGTGGTCTTGCATCTTCAAAAGCACTTAGTTCATGAGACCATGAAAATATACGATGATCTTCATACCATAAGAAAAGGCCCTCTAATTGTTGGTTCTTAGACTGCTTCAAAATTGAAATACCTTGAGGTTTTTGAAATATTTTAGGGCTTGGAGAGGAAAGGTGGCAAGGGAGAGGTGACTGTCTCGCAAAAGAGGAGAAGCTTCTGGGGTGTCATCTGACTAGTCCCTCAAAGAAAGGGCTTAGTGGTTTGAGCATTGGCCTGCTAAATCTAGGGTTGTGAGTTCAATCCTTGAGGGGGCCATTTAGGGATCTGGGGCAAAAATTGAGGATTGGTCCTGCTTTGAGCAGGGGGTTGGACTAGATGATCTCCTGAGGTCCCTTCCAACCCTGATAGTCTATGATTCTATGATATGGAAAGTGAAAGGAGAGTACAAGAAAGTTTTCAAAGCTCATAATTAAAAGTTTTGTGGTGCAGTAGTCCCAGGGTTATCTAGCTTCATTCTCAGCTGATAGCAACAACAAATCTGTTTTGACATCTCTTTTGATGCAGCCATTTCAGAGCTATTCCTGGATCCATATAAACTTTGTTAATCTTGCTTGTTTCTTTAGAGAAATTTAGGAGCTGGTGCATTCACCTTGTAATCTCCTGACTCTCAAACCCAGTAGATTAATCTAATGTTAGACATTCCTCCATTCTTAGAAGGCAGTGACCACCTCAGGTTATTTTTGATAGAAAAATCAGTGCAAAACCAGGTAGACTTGGCAGTGGTGGCTTGTGCCAGACTTGTCTTGGTAACCAGGGAGGGAAGTGATCAAAGGACATTTTGAATAGATAAATCAGTGCAGCATACCCAAATGTTCATGAGGCAGTAGCAGCTGGGTTAGATGTATTTATTCAGAGGATTTATTTCTCCAGGATATTGTTAGACTGGATGAAGGTCATGGCGCCATAATGCCTGCCTGCTAACTGAGCTCTAGACAGATGTAGAAAGAGATAAATGCATGCCTTACTGTAGCAGATTTTATACAATGCTTTCAAAGTCTTGATGCTAAGTATGGCACATATCTTGTGCCACAATTGTCTGTGAACAGAGACTTGCCCTGAAATGTGAAGCCAGATTTTACTTGAGATGAACAATCAGGGTTTAGACCACAGGTACACAATTTTTCTTAATAAAGAGTGTCTTGTGTATATCTCCCCTCCTAATTATGATCCCATTGTGGTCAGTCATCCATGTGACAAATTGCTTATAGGAAAGACTAGAACAAGGACATGTCTGAAGGACTGATAGTTGTACCTTATTTGTATTTCACGAAGTAGTAATTTGTTTGCTTTTAACAGAAAATGCAGTAGACTCCTCCTGCTTTTCTTTTCCCTCCCACCCATATCTCCTCGGCAGACCCCCAGTGCTCTTTTCCTGCATTCTGGAACTCCCAGCTGAGGCTGTTCATCTCAAGAACTCTGTAGGACTTGAATTCCAACCCTGCAGATTTCAGTTGAACTGGGGATCCAGGAACTACATGAACTTTCCTCTCCCTTTGCCTACAACTCCACCTGCTCTGGCTCTCCAGGGCTTAGTTCTGCTAGTGTCCAAACTCCTTCCCCCATCCAGACACTCCACCTACTGTCCCAGAGAGACTGCTTTTTTCTCTGTCCCAACTTGCCAATTTGTTCAGTGCCCATGGCCTCTTGCTGATGTACTTTGTCGATCCTCCTGTCCCCTCCATCATGCACTTCCTGCTTCTCTGTTTGCTTGCCTGCTGGAATCCCTGGCTGTAGTTGTTTTTATTCCCTTGCCCACCTGTGGTATTCCTTATCTCTCTCTCTCACCATCACCCCCCACTTTATCCCTGCTCCAAATGCTGACGCTCCCCAGGTTCAATCTATCAACTTGAGTCAAGTTGTCTGCTTCCCCGGCCCCTTCTCCAAGCCCTGACTCCTTGGTGAAAGCAGGGAGGACAGAACAAGTGCTAAATATAGAAGAACCAGGTGATGTCTCAAGCAGTAGACTACAGTTTGAGAAGAAGTCAGTCTAGGCCATATGAATGTAATGCTCTAGCTTGTGGCAGCAGAAAGAATTGCAAAAATATTTAGATTTTGACATGTAAATTATTTTGCTCAAAGATGAACTGGGGTTCAGTTTTCATTAAAACATGCCTTACCTGCATTAATACCTTCAATATCTTAAAAAGTTTTTTAAAAAGTTTTTAATCATTTATCCTTTTTTGCATTTGATTGCCATGTTCCATCTTGGCTATGAGTGGACTAGAACAGCGGTTCACAAACTTCATTGCATCGCGACCCCCTTCTGACAACAAAATTACTACACCTTAGTATCTATGACCCTGGGGGTCGGAGCGGAGCCAGATCCCCACTGCCCTGGGTATAGGCGGAGCTTGGGCTTCAACTTCAGCCCTCCATCCCAGCAAGTCTAATGCTGGCCCTGGTGACTGCATTTTAATGGGATTGTGATCCCCTTTGGGGTTCTGACCCACAGTTTGAGAACCGCTGGACTAGAAAATTACAAGTCAATGTAATTTTCTGGCTCTCATGCATTGGCACAATGCTGTAATGTTTGGGGCTGCATTCACTGTAGGGGAAAGCTTAGATCCAAATTCTGCTGATCTTTATGTTAAACAAAACTAATGTATGTTTTGGCCCTGAACTATTTGACATTATCCTGTTAAATCAGATTATCTAAATGTTAATGTTTAAGAAGCTAAATTCGTTGTCACATGTTGACTTAATATAATCTGTCCCCACAAATTGAGGTGAGTAAGACCAAGACCAAGGCCCAGGCCTAGGCCTGTAGGCACTTGTCCTTAACTTTGTGAACATCCGAGTATGTCCATTGACTTCAAATTGACTGCACACACATGAGTGTATGCACAGTTCACCACTAAAGTGGTTCAGTGTTATTGGTAGGAGTCAGTAATCCATGTTTCCCCTGAGTGAAGCTTGCTTTAAAACAAAATAATTGAAACTTAAATTTTCCTGGTATTCTTTGAAGTTTCTGAATGGTGAAAGTGGGACTCAGAGAGGTTTAGACCAACCTTTCAAAATCTTACTGCTCACTTAGAGTAGGATTTTTTGAAAAGGGGGGTGAATTAGCAAAATTATTACACATGCACAGATTAAGATTTATGTTGAGCTCAGGAGGGGGAAAAAAAAAGTGCTGGCTGCTGAATTAGACTGTTTACAGAGAAGATACCACTCTGGCCTTTGCACTACTGATTATCATCTTTCAGAAGCTAGGCTAGTCGCCAAGAGAAACTTGGCCATAGGGGAGAAAATTTCCTTTGTACAGGCTTATATTTTTAAATCTAGATAGCATCTGTCCTTAAATGCCTTTTGCCTGCCTTATGGGGGATTCTGTTAGTGCTCAGCTCACAATTAAAAGAGCAAGGACTTTCTGTATGAATAGTCTGAATGCGATATTATCCTTTGTTCTGTGGAGGTCTCATAAGAACTGTCCTTCTATAACAAAGATGTCTGAGGGAAGATTTCTTTGCTTCTGGGGAAAGTCTAATGGAATATAAGCAAACATACAAAATGCATCATGTCAGCTAGCAAAAGATTTGCTTCTCTGGCTATTGAGTATTGTAGCTAGAGACTAGTCTAGTTTCCAGCATTTGTATCTGAATGACATCGGCCTTTCTACAGTAGACAAAAAAATAGTAAAATAGGCTTCCAAATACTATGGCTAGTGCAAAAGCAGCTAATTTGTAGGCTTTGTTCAGTCTTGCAACAGAGAAATAATATGTTATTGAAATACCACTTTGACTATCAGTATTGTAACACTTGTAAGAATTCTGCAGTCACACATGCCTTTTCTTCCTCCCTAACACAGCCCGCTATTTGTAACGTGGAAGATTGGTCGAGATAAACGATTGCGTGGATGCATAGGTACTTTTTCAGCCATGAACCTGCATTCAGGACTCAGGGAGTACACACTTACTAGGTAAGATTTGGTTTTTGTTGTTTCAACTTCTGCACTTAAATATTTTAAACAGGGGAATCAAAACAGAACCTGAATTTTGTGATTGCTTTGTTTCTGAACTTGTCAGCCAAAATTTTTAACCCCTTTAACACCATCTAAATTTCTCTGTGACCACTGGTACTGTGGTGTTAATAGCTTCAATTAAATCCATAGCTGGATTCTTTTGTCTAAAATACTGTTTTCCAGCAACTTACTGTAACTGACTCATAGTAGTTTTCCCCCCAGTGGATAGACAACTTTTGATCTTAATAGTTAACTTGAGGGCAGAAGACCAGAAAGTCAGTTTTGGGGATCATCATATTCACAGGTCTAAAACAGCAGGTATTCTCACCTCTTCTCCATCAGGTGCTTCCAATCAGCTGCAGTTAATTTAATCCTACAAATTTCCATTACATGTTACTCTTCAGATACATCCCAGCCCCTGAGTGGGGAAACTTCTGGACTAGGGAGGTAAGTGATAATTCTCACCTCCCTGACAGCATAATTCTTTATTTTTGACCCACATCCCAAAATCATTCACCTTAGTGTTTCTTTTCCTTTTGCATAGGGTGAAAAAAAAATACATCACTAGAGCTATAAGTAGGCATTATACTTGGTTTCCTCTGATTATTTGTGATTTTAGGTTCTCTAAAGGGTGGGTGGGATTGCTGTTAAAATTTCTATTACAATTCAATGTACCGCTTCGTAGTGCTTCAAAATGGAAAATATATTCTGGTGCATGTAGACTTCTAGGATGGTTACCATCCCATCCCTATTACTCGCTATTTCTAGACCACTTGTGTTTGGAGACTTGCTTCTAGTGCTGGATCTTCCTCTATTGTTAAAACCCCACACTGCTAATATTAACTGTTGACATAATGAGGTATAAACATGTCTCTCTCTCTCTCGGTGAATGATTAAGCTAATAAAATCCTGAGGCTACTTCAGGCTTAGGAGGCAAATGCATGAAGCAGCTCAACTATTCATTTGCTTGGGTGCCTCAAACTTGGAGAAAACCTAGCTGTCTTCATTGTATCAGTTATAATACCTGGAACATCTCTGGCTATGCTTTAAGACTCTGCAATCAAAAGAGATCAGTAAAACAAGACTTGTGAAATATATTATACATTATTAGTAGTAGTATTTGTATAACATTGTGCCTAGAGTTCTAAGGAAGTTAAGGATACATCATACTAGGAACTGTACAGACAGTGAAAAACTTCCAGAGCGCTTAAAGTCTATTCTGCCGTTTTGGGTCAGGTATTGCAGGTTTGTGCGGAAAACCTCCATCAGAGGCTAGGATGAAGAAGTCAGAACAGAGAAGTGAAGTCTAATGGCAAACAATAAAACAGAGAAAATATGAGAAGGCACTTGGAATACTGTAAATACTATAGAATTGGTAAACCTGTGGAAGTTGATGTGAAGAGGCCAGCTTATCTAATCTTGAGAGAATCCATGGAAGCGTGTTTAATACATGGAAGTTAACTGCAGTGTCAGTCATAGTCTTTCATTGTCCAGGAGTTGCTTGGCACGGTACTCTTGTGTGATTTAGAAGATACTTGGAAGACCCTTATCATTACATCCCAAATTCTGAAGTTGGAAAGGGTAAGAAAAATATGAAAAGTGGCACCTAATGTAAGGGCATCAAAATAGCTTAAATGGACAGCTAATACGGAAAATTACACTAAGCTATCCAGAAAGAGGTTTTAGTAGGAAGATGCTATGCTTGAGCACAGGGGAATGTGATTACAGCTCAGTATTTTTCCACATGAAGGGAAATCTTATACCTCAAGACCTAAAAGCCAACCTATTTTGTAATACAGTGAGCATACTTAATTTTTACTACTTGTTTGAAAATCTTTACAGGTTCTACTGGAATCCCCCATTATTTTTACAGGAAATCTCTCAAACTTGTATTGTTTTTAAACAGCTTTCAGTATGGTAGAAACATTCTAGGTATGAGCACTGGGATTCTGAGTAAATTACAGGGTTTCTGAAATTTGATGGCACATATGTGCAGAGAGACTATTGATTTTCATTGGCTAGCATGAGATTGTGGTGGTGGTGGCAACTTTCTGTTCAGCAGATGTTTAGAAAGAAGAAAAACTTTGAGTGGATTATCTGCATTTTCCAGACAAGTTTTTTTATCTCCAAAAAGAAAAGGAAAGAGTGAAATTATCAGGGAAGCAGCTCTCAGCCTTTTACACAAGGGAACTTTCCAGAAATAAACTTGGAGAACCGGACCAGAAGAGCCTCAAATGGCCATCAGCTTTTATCACAAGCCCCACTAGGAGGGACCCGAAACTAGGATGTTCTAATTTGTTAAACAGTATGTGGGCTATGACGTTCTTGAGAAAGATAAAAGAAAGTTCCCAAAAGCAAACAAAAATTAGTGAAAATGCTTTGGAGGCAAACTAATCCACAGGGCAGACTGCTCATGAATGGGCCATCAGCACCTGAGAATGGAACTTTATCAAAATAGTCAAAGAACAAAGTTGCAGGCTAAGCTGCTCCTGACCTTGATCACATGTTGCCTTCAAGACATCTGATTCAGCTGTTTTAGAAAAAAGGCAGCTCTTGCAAAAGGTGCCTTCTTGATTCATTCTAAGCCTTTTAGTAACTTCCAGACTGTGGATTGACATGGATTTTTCAGAGCCCTTCAGCATCCACAGACCTTTCTAACTAAGACTAAGGAAGCACTCTCATCAGATGATTGAAATCCTCTTAAAGCTAGACTTTCATTTTCAAAACTTGGAATTAGGAATTCCAAGGTACTCACCATACTAAGAGGCTAACTTTTCTAGTATGTCAGTTGGCTGTGGTTTCAAGGAGTGCTAATCAAGGTATAGTAGATTTCCTTCATATTGGGCTGAGATAAAGATGTCAGTAATATTAGGCACATCAGGATATCAGACTTCATTCGTTCTGCAGATGATCTCAAATTCCCTCCACTCTTCACAGTAATTTTAATTTCTTTTAAGTAAAGTAAGGGTAGTGGATCTGGCGATCCAAAATGAGTAGCTTCTCTCCCACCCTACCCTTCTTGGAAGCCAAGCCCACAAGTCTGGAAACAGTCTTTTACAGTCTTAGACCAAAAAAAAAAAAAAGTAGTAATATGATAGAAAATGAGTTGTTCTGCATTTTGAGCAATGTAGGTTATTAGTGGTATTGCCAGCATGCTCTAAACAGGAAATTTCTGATGTTGAATGACTCATTAATTGGATGCATCTGCCCAATCTTGAGGAAGGGATGAGAATACCCATAGTTTAAAAAGTTAGTAATGTATTTCTAATTAAATCTATTTTGTAGAATTTAATTTTCTTTACAGATGCATAAAACTGTGGGAGGGGGAAGGAAGTGAGTTATTTATTGCAGGACTTCATGACAGAAGTGGGTGGGCGAGGTTCTGTGGCCTGCAACGTGCAGGAGGTCAGACTAGATCAGCCGTTCTCAACCTATTTACCATTGTGGGCTGCATCCGGTTCTACCAGCATAGCCCCGAGAATGTCACATGGGTCAACTCTGTGCTGATTGAGCCACAAGCAGCCCACGGGCTGCAGGTTGAGAACCACTGTACTAGATAATCATGATGGTCCCTTCTGGCCTTTGAGTCTGAGTAAAAGTTTGAATGTAGTGATTGACATGAGTTTAGCAAAAGGCTAACTGGGTAAAAATAAATCTAACCTTTTTCAAAGGCATTGCAATATTATAGAATTTAAGAACTATACCATGGAAAAAACAGTCCTTCAGACTGATTGTATGAACTGAGTATCCACCTGAACGTATAAAATCAGTCAATCCAGATTATGAAAAATTACCTTGTGTTTTGCAGCTTCATCAAGAAAATACACTGAACTTGGAAGCAGGTTACTACAGCATTTCAGAACAGGTTGACAAACTTTTTCATGTATTCTGTTCAGCAGTAAGACTTAGGTTTTGGTAGTGAAGACTTACAGTTGAGGTGCTCAATAAAATAGATTTGTTTTTATTTGCTAGTAATTCTTTAGTTACCTGTTAACTGGGTTATAATTCACTGTATATTTCCCACTTGGGTCATATCATAGCTGAAAGGCAGATTAAGCTAGCAGAGTACAAAACAATTTCTTCTTGATCTAGCAGGAGCAGTGGCATAAAACTATAATGACATCAGTTTCACACTGCTGTTCCTCCAATGTGCATCATAACTTGTGTGTATTCCTGGGAAGGCAACTAGTGAAGAGAGGCAGACAAAGGAAGGTTGATTCTGTGACAGAAGGGGAGAGAGAAGAGCAGTAAAAAAAAGTTGATATTGGAAGCCCACAACTCTGAAGTGGACTGGCCTGGTGGGCTACAATCTGCACATCCACGTTGTAGTCTTTATGCCTTGTACCAGCAGGGACCTGGGAGTGCACACAGTGCACTTGTTCTCTGAATGAAAGGTGTATTTTACGTTCTCCACTGACCATCTCCAGCTGAGAGTAGTATCTGCTGGGTCTAGAGGAGGCATATTCAACATTCCTCCCCACAATGTTGTCTGTGGGAGGGCAGGAATAAAAGGAGGGAGTTAGGACTCTAGCTAGAAAATGCAAGGAAGGGGGAAGTGCTACACAATTCTCTCCCCTTAAAACTTAATTTTAGAGGAAAATATATTTGAGTTTTAGAACACCAGTAAAGTCAACAATTGGCATACATCTCTCAATAGTTTAATTGATAATTAAAAAACAAAACACAATTCTTTTTTCTCCTTCAAGCCCCCCCCCCATGAAAAATATTAGTTCTCTTCTCCCACTCTGACAAGAAACTAAACATTTGAGTGTATGAGCTATGTTTTCATATTACAAATCCTTGGATGATTGATCACAGTGAATGGGGAGTTGAAATGAGTTTCATTCAGAGTCAACTTTTGTTACTCCTGAGCAGTTTGAGCTCCATAGGGTTCATTTTTTCCTGCAAAAAGCAGAGTTCATCATCTCTGCGTATTCTAGACCCTGCCAGTTCATGAAATGAAATCTGAGTTTCCAATTTAATGATTACATTTGAATAAAAGTGAATAAATGGGAGAGTACTACAGGTTACTTTGTCAAGCATAGTAAGGAATGAGGCTCTTAAATTCGTGCCTTAAGCAGTTCTGACAGTTTGTTTCCAAAATAGTCTGCCATAGGCAAGCTAATTTTGAGTTCAGTAGAAATTTGTTTAGGTTCACAGTATATACTGTAAACCAGCTTTTTCCCCCTTTCGTGTTGGTTATGTTAATATTCATGTAGTCTTTAAATGTAGAGATCTGTTTTCTTCATAAATTATTGAAAGCAGTGTACTTTATATAATCTGATGCTACATTTGTTCTTGCTTGTTCCTCCAAATTTATGTTGTTCCCTGCTCTTAATTATCTTAAGTTAAACTACTTTGTGCATGTGAGATCTCTGTATAAGAGAGGGGATGCCTGTCTTTGTTCAACATTTTTAATGAGTGTTTACTATCATTAAGTAGATGTAACAAAATTTATCATGTCCTAATAATATCTTGCTAGGAATTGCTACTGATTGTACAGAATGGTCAATACATTAAACTATTCAAGGAAAATGAAGCCAGAGTATTAGCATGTTTGAAGCAGCAGGGCTTGCTTTACAAGACATTAGAAACATCTGTGAACACCTCCAGAGATCTTTTATTGGCAAAGTAGGAAACCATTTGCTTCCTTTCAAAAACATAATTGGGTCTCACCACTTGCACTAAAGTGTGAAGTGAAGCAGTGAGATTAGCACTGTTCTTTTTTTAAAAAAAATACGCAACACAACTACATTTAAGTAATGGTAAGGTCATAACTGACAAAACTTTTGTTCTGGGACTGAAGGTATGTCTGTCTAAGCACAGACTATGATCTAGCAATTAGGCAAGTCCATACGTGCTCTGTAATACAGACATGCTGATCTGTGTGCAAGGCTGACTTTACTGAGACTTGGCAATAACTCATGTTTCTAAAAATCTTTGAACCAAGAAATATTTTAAGCTATGAACTTTATAAATAGGCCTAAACTTTTGTCTTGACGTGGTCCTACCATATGTAGCTTGAATTCACTTTAGTAATAAGTTGGATTGTGATATAAACCAACAGAACAAATAATTTAGGTTTAAATAAGGCATAGAAATCTTAACTTATCCAACTAAGGCTAGTTATTGCATATGACTCAGTCTATTCAATATGATTGTGTTATTACTATGGAATAGTGTGCATGCCACCATTTCCAAAAAATTATTGCTCGCATTAAACCATTATACATTTCCTCAGAAGGCAGAATTAAAGAATAAGATGTCTTTAATAAAAGTAAAATGACTTTGCTTAAATATTTAATTAAATGCTTGTCTATCAAAGATTCTAACATAATGTAAGTGAAATCTTGGTGTGTGTCATTAAAGAGCAAACAATGCATTGGGTGTGGCACATCAAATAATTTAGTTGAGGGTCTCTTACACATTGGTTTTCGCAGCAATTTTGCTTAAGTGGCAGACATTACTGTTTGGATTAATACCTTGTTTGAATATAGGAGAAAATGCTTTATCATCTCCTGAAGAAGTTGTAGCATTCTTTTCACTGGGAGCTAAGGATTCTTGACTTCTTGAGTGCCTTGAAGTTAGAGAGAATTGTGGGTAGGTAAAGTTAACATTGCTTTGCAAAGGCTTTCCTGTATCTCTTATTAAAAAGATTTTACTTTTTAAATTAAGTAACATTGCCATAGAGAAACAGAACACTTACTTTTTAAAAAGGGACTAAGGCATAAGACAGTATAGACTAAGATTGGTTTGTTTATCCTGAGGAAGCCTGGCTAGACCCTAGTGCCTAAACAGTGGATGAAAATCTTCCTGCAAGAAATCAAAGAAAAACATTACAAATAAAAAGGATAATATTTAAATTATTTTGAATTTTACTGGAAAAGGAAGGTATAAAACAGTTCCACCATCCGTACAGAGAACCACACTACTTATGCATATAGGTATGTAAAGGCGAATATATTACTGACCTATGTGACAGACTTATTTGGAGAGTTCAATATTTTAAAGGTCTAGAAAAGTGGAATTTTGCAATTGATACAAGTTATTATAGAAGTGGCTTGGTTCAATGTGTGGCCCAATGAAGATTTCTGCTTGTGTTTTCTCTTCACTAAATACACGCGTCAGAACAGTCAAAACCATCATCTTTCAGAAGCAGCTCAGCATAACTGTTAATCTCTCTCATCTGGTATGATTCTCTGTAACTAAGGCTGTATTATCAATATTAGGGGGATTAAGAAGTTTTACTCTGACTTTAAGAATGATAGCTGAAATAAAACAGATGTATGGAAAACAGGAATTGGAACCATGTGTGCTTATTATAGAATTCATGCTTACAAAAAAGTTGGAAGTACTTAGTGCTGATTGATTCTTATTTGTGCTGAACAGTGATATTAGATGGTGTTGGAGTTCTCCATTGAATGTGTGTTCATGGGTAACTTTCCTTCTACCACACTAGGAAGCTAGTGCATATCTTTTTGCTTCAAAGCCAGAAGGCCAATGGAGTTGGGACAATCTTTTGGCTCTGTCAGACATCCTAACCTAAGACTTTGCGGGGGCTGAGAAGTTGAAACTGGAATTACTGGTTTCCAAGCGATTTTCCCCCGCACCCCCCCCCCCAGAGATGACTAAAGCACTGAACTTCATCACAATAACTATCTCCCTTCAGTTGCCAAACTGGATCACTGTTGCTAATCTATATTTTTCTCAAATAACTCACTTGAGCTTTGTGCCACTTAAAATTTCCTCAAATCTTTTGGAATGGGAGTTACTTTCAATGCAGAGTTTTTGTGGCTTGTTGACTTATAAAGCAATGTGAATGTATTTGGTGTTGTACAATAGAACTGTGCCAGAGAAGTTCCCTATCCCATCACAATCTAAGGGCAGGGGCTGGAAAGTACAAGACATTACTATACATTGGCTTATGAATATAGTGGCATAAATGGAACTGGTCTCAAAGCAGCTGAGTGCAAGGATTTTTTGAATGAGACGGAAGGGTTTGGTGTATGTTGGGACACTGGTTTAGTCTGGCTCTGGCACCAGAGTGGCATGGACGTTATTTGCTTCTTCTCCTGGGAGTATATATGCCTGTTTTTCAGCTTGTTCTCAGTGATTAAATGCCTGTCTCTTTAGAGGCACAGGAGGGGGAGTTTCCCCTCAACTTAGATGCTAGGTGGAAAAAGAATGGATTGCACCAGCTAACAGTACTTATATGTGCTGAATATTAGGATTGTTTCTTGTTGCAATGTGATTTATATTTTGATTTTTAAGACAGACTGAGTTGTTGGAGATTCAGGAGCAGTGGTTGTGTGCTGGGAGACCCAACTTGGTAATAAACTGAAAGGCTTGATTTGCTTTAGTGGGGTGTTTTATTTGAACTATACAGTTCTTCCATAACTTACCAGGGATGTAAGAGGATAAAGAAAGGGCTCTGAAAATTCCATGCAAGCCGTTAACAGTTCTAAACTTTGCTGCTTTGTGTAGAAGCGACTATGGAATAGGGAGCCTCTTAAATTTTTCTGTCTGTAAGCCCCTCCTCCATTTAGATTCTGCTTCTCCCTGACACTTGAGGTTGTATGCAGAGGAAATGTCACAAACTGGGTGTGATGGACCAGGATCCAAAGGCCAGTGTTCTTGCTGTTCAGTAGGACTTTGTAGCTTATGAAATTGGCTATGCTCCAATCAGAATAACGAGAATTAAAATACATGTGCTCATAACTTTGCTAGATTTTATACAGTGCTAACAGATGTAAGCTGTTTCTAAAAGCTATTCATATTGAGACTATGAATAGCAAAGCTACAGTCACTTTAAAAGTTGGCTTCCTTTATAGAGCTGCACATTGAGGTAGCTGAAGAGCTCTTGGAAGGGGAAATGGCATACTCAGCTCTGGGGGAGCTCAAGCGGCCCTCAAAATGTTAAGAACTGTATCAAAGCATCTAAAGCTTTAATAAATTCAGACTGAGCAGTCCGAAAACTTAATTTCACAGGCTTCTGTCCCTGCCCACCTTACCATACAAAGCATCAGCAGTTATTGTGAGCATTTCATAGACTGGGAGTTCAGCTCAGATAGCCCCTGCTGAAATTGGGAATGTGGTCTCTGAAGTTGTTTGAGTGATGGGCTCTTATATTTGTAAGTTTTAAAATTGGGCTAGTTTTGTGGCAGAAATGTAGCCAAGTTTTCAAACCTTTTCTAAATATTTTTTCTTAAATTGAACCATTTTAGAATCACAGTTAAGCTCAGAGCGATCACTTGTCAGTCAATTTTGTTAAAGCACTCTTCTCCTTCACCCCTGAACAATCTTCTTAAAGGGTGTATATTTGCTGACATTGACAAAAAAAAACTTTTGGTGGCACCTATATATATTGCTGTATATTAAAAAAAAATCCTGTTGATCTATTTTATAAACAGCAGTTTAATGTCTGATACTTTTGAGTCATAAATGACATTCCAGTGGTACAATTGAGAAAACCTGTAATATCTTCTTTCCAATTTCTTAGAAACACATCAGAATCTACTTTTACAATGCAAAAAGAAAAGGAGTACTTGTGGCACCTTAGAGACTAACAAATTTATTTGAGCATAAGCTTTCTTGAGCTACAGCTCACTTCATCAGTTTTCAACTTTTGAATGGTTGTTTTGTGGGTGAATGTTTTATTTCATTCTGTTCACTTCAAAATTTAGAAAAAGAATTTAAAAGTTAACTGTTTATTATCTAAGTGTAGTCTTTTAGATATATTTATTAATTCCACCTACATTGTGACTAGTTTACATTCTAGCTTTTAAGGAGATAAATTGAGAAAAATGGCAGAGGTACACTCCAGCATTTAAAAAATATATTTTTTTAAACTTGCTTTTCAATTAACCCAGATTGGGGAAAGCCCAATAGTTTAAACTCAAGTCTGCTATCCTATAGGGCTCGTATAGTCCTTTATTTTTACTACAATTTACTAATAGCAAAAGAGTCTGTGGTCCCATACTTAATCTGGCAGGTTGAGAGGTCCTAAATGTAACTCCCACAAGAACTTTTGTAACTCTTAACAGTTGTTAAAGAGCACTTTAACAATCATGAGTACAACTAATTGCTCCAGGGAGCTTATCCATTTGTCATAAGCTGCTGTACCAGCTTCACTGGGAAGGGCCTTTGTGAAAACAGTAATTGCTAACATATCCTGTAATTCAGTGACTGAAACTAGATTTAAGCCAGGCTTCTCTTATCAGGGTGGAACTCAGACTTAATTCAAATGAACACTATTAAAACTTTTTCTTACATTTCATTCATTTTTCAGTTGAGTGGATATATTTTGTTCTGGATCTGGTTTGATTTAACAGGAGGAGACGAGAAAAGGCACTTCTATAAAGAGCATAACTTTTAATATATACAATATTTAACTTCATGTACTTCCATGATATCGCAGGGTGAAACAGATCCCAAGCCACTAAATAATTTACAAGTCATTCCTCAATTCAAATACTAGTGTAATTGATGTCTAAGTAGTGTTTGCAGTGTTCTGTAATGAAAAGCTAGATTAGAAACACATTGTACATGGAAAGATGCAAGTTATTTAAAGACTGAAAAGAAACCCTTTTCTTTCTCAACAACCATTCACTCTAACAATGCTGGTTTTAGAAGTATATTTTGTAGATAAATTAATTTTGGATATGACTTTTTTCCTCAAATCATTGGCTTATTTTCAGTTCAACTAATAGCCAAAAACAGAAGAAATGTGGTCAGACTGTGATTGGTCATTTGTCTGATTTAGAGACTAGTTTAAATTAGTTCATAACTGGGGATTTAGAGGTCTGAATTTTTTTTTTTTAAAGTTCACTGTGTTAAGATTTTTTCAAATAGCTTTAATTCTTTTAGGAGACTAAAAAAAGTATTCTGCTGTTTCTAGAGCAGCAGCTTGCAGACATTTTTACAGCAACCTGGATGGTATGATGCTGGTGCAAAAATCTAGTGAAAACACACACACACATTCCATCTTTACAAAACATAGGAAAAAGAGGCAACAGCCTTTTCACATGACAGCTATTTGGAAAGAACGTTACATTCTCAGTCCTCCAAAAGGTTGTGATTGCTATCTTAGACGATGTATTTGTACACATTCTGTTAAAGAATTGGCACTGCCCGTTATTTGTCCCCAGAAGTTCCTGCACAGTTTACAAGCTCAGCCGATTTCCCTTTCTCCTCAGCACTGAGGATGCATTCTGCAGTTCTGCTCCCTTCTCCACAAAGAAGCTTTTTTCTCTTGACCTAGACTGCTAATCCTTTACTGCAAAGACCAGCAGCTGTGCTTTGTCTCTGGAGGTCTCTGCTCTGCATGCTGCCTCATTAGTTAGGGCAACCCCTCTGTTTGTGTTCTGCTTTCTCATTACTGAAGCAGTGACTTGTTTTCTCTTCCAGAAACTCTTACCAGGCATGTGAAAGTTCACAAACGTGTGAAAATACATTTTGAACATGTAGGTTACCAAGGACTGTTGCAAAACTCGTGTGTAGAAGGGATGAATTTCTGACATTCAGGGGGAGACCCTTTGGAGTTCTGCTTTTTAGAAAGTGCATGAAACCTATTTGTTGTTTAAAATATAGAGTTTCAAAGCAGGTGGAATTATGGAATGAGAGTGAATGGATATTACATCTATATTTTAAATATCTCGGAACAAGTATCAAAATTTTAGTGCTCAAATTTAGTGCTTTGATTTGAGATGAGTTAACTAAAAGTTTCCTTAAGTATAACCTCCAGAGCTAGAAAATTTTAATTGTACATGTCACAATTTGTGCAGTAATTGAAAGCTAAGTTACCATAAGAAGTGACCAGACTCTCTCCTCCAAAAAAGTCACTTCATATTGTAGGGCTCAGTCAGGCTCGACAGATTCATGCCTCTTATTCAGAAACGCCTGAAAATGGAGGTTTAAAAACTCTAATTGAAGCCAATATGCCATATAATTTACTTAGTTTAATCAAATACATTTGTTAAATATACAATTTGAAGTATAACCATGAAATTTCATAAATTGTACATCTCTTGTTTTTGTTACCTTCTTCCCCTTCCTGCCTTCACTTTGCTTTTGCAGAGCATAGATAATGAGCCATTATTATTATTTTGTGGTATGAGGTGTAGAAAATACCCAACTCCCAAAACAGGTGTGCATGGAATTTAATTCTAACACTAGCAGAACACTTTATAAGCTGAAAAAATCTAATATTGTGAAAAACATTGACTCAGTTCTTCTAGCTATAAACCAGTTGTTTTGTGTTTTCAAATTGGCACTTTCTGAATTTTACCTGGCCCACCCACTTCTGTATCGCCACATTTCATTCATACTAATTAACTGCACTCTAAATGTCTATAGGGCTTTCAGATGGTTAAAATCATATGCAATGGAAGAGCAGCTTTTTGTAACCTTGCAGAAAGCTTCTCTGCAACAGTAGCATCTAGTGGTAGAAAGACATATTATACATTCAAGAAAGATGGGTAACCAACTCAAAAGTGTGTGTAGAAGAGTGAACTCGCCAGTGGCACACCATCTCGTGGCTGGGCGTGTATGCAATGCTTTCCTTCTCTAGCATGCCCTGCTGGCAACTGTTCCAGCATTGTCGTGGTCTCTCTTCTCATGATTCAGCTCTCCAGCCAGGTCACTGTTAATCTCACCCCTTCCAGGGTAAACAAAGTCCAATAAACTAAATGCAAATAATCACCCTCAGCTATGCTCACTGTTCTGCAGTCTCTTTATCCCGTCCCAGGCTCTGCAGTGTTGTCCTTTCACTCTTGTGCAGAGTAACACCTCCCAGAGTGTCCTCCTTGCATCAGTGTTTCTGTGCCATCTTTTCAAGTGGACCAGTAGAGGAACCCAGGCCCTGCCTCTTCTCTGGCTTCCAGTCTAGGAACCCTGTGGCAAGTAGCTAAGGGGTTTGCTCTCTTGAACTCTCTGCTATCTCCATGGACTACTTCCTACCTTGGTTTTCCTTCAGACCCTTGCTAAAAGCATCTCCCTGGACTTAGTGTACATCTGCCACCTCTAGGCCGGTCTTCTGCACGCTAATAACTACAGAAGGCCTGTGAAGTTCTTCCCTTCTTGGCTTGCAGCTTTTTTCTCATCTGGGTTTTCCTCTCTTTATGCTCACCAGCCAGCTCTTTTCACAGCTGGGCCTTATCTTCGTTTGGGCCTGGCCCAGCCTCCAGGTGCTTTGATTGAGCTCTCCATCTCCAGTTAACCTTTTTAGTTCTACTGTGGGGAATATAGCCAATCACAGTGAAGTTTCCTTGGGGCATTAACCTACTTCTGCTGAAGTCCAAGATAAAACTACCCTGAATTTAGTGAGAACAGGATTGCACCATATATTAAAATTTTGGTTTCACTTTTATTTCAGGCAGCATGAGTTGGTATTACTTTGCTCCCTTTGAGCACAGCAAGTAAGATCAATATTTGGCACATGGTCTTTCCCCTTGCACATGAAAGCCTAAATTCTAAAACTCTGTAAATGATACCAACAAACTCTATAACCACTTATGTATGTTTTAAATTGTAGGATGATGGTGAATTTATAAAAGAACCAATATTCTTCTCAGCCTTTTGAATTGTCAAGCAAATTATGATTAATGTACAATTTTAAGAGTGCAGTATAACATTGTTTTAATTGAAAAAATTATATTAGTACTACAAGGCAGAATAGCTCTTATTAGAGAGACCTGTACTGTACATAGAGTCAGTTTTATAAGTTAATTTCACAATCTAATTTGTATGCCACTGAAGACATAATATTAAGCTTGTGATATCTTTAATTCAGAAAAGATGTGTTGCTTAGATTCCAACACATCTCTACTAAGTAATTCATCAAGAGTGTAAGTGGTCAGCCAGATGCCTTTTGTTGCTTTCATAAATTAACTAAACTATAAGCATTGCAAATTGCATGTGGAAGAGAGAAACCCATAGAAATAGATCAATGTAACAGTTGTAGCTAGGATTTTTTAAAATCGGTAGAGAGGACTGCTGTAAAATGTGTTCCACAGACATTCTTTTGTTTTGATTTTTTTCATTTCCTCTCCTTAGGTATAGGGTCTTGGGTGTCAAACTCTGTCAGTGGAGAACACCCGATTATACTTATTTGCTTGATTATCAGACCAGCCTACAAAGTTGGGAACTTACTTTTCCGCTAGATCTACAGTAGAATTTCCATAGTGACAAACGTTGCAGTGGAGGTGATTAAATATTTAGTTAGAAATAGTGGTGGTCCTCTTTCACAGCCCCTTTTTTTTTTGTATGTACAATTACTCATTTGGCATGCACAGTTTGTGGTTGTTGCATGCTCATTTGGCTGATTCCCAGACAATGGGAGCTGGGGGGGCAGCGCCTATGGGCGAGAGCAGCATGGATGGAGCCTCATCCCCACCCCCCGCCTACTAGTGCCGTAACGCAGTGTCAGATTAGGCAGGGAGCCTGCCTTAGCCAGCGCTCCCTCCCCCAATCAGGAGCCGCCTGAGGTAAGCCTATGCCCCAACCCCGAGCTCCAACCCCCAGATCTCAGCCCCCCCCAAACCTGGAGCCCCCTCCTGCACCCCAAAGCCCTCATTCCTTTCCCCAGCCCAGAGCCCTCACCCCCCCAACCCCTGCCCCAGCCCTGAGCCCTCCCACACTCTGAACCCCCATCCCCGGCCCCAACCCAGAGCCCTGACCCCCTCCTGCACTGCAGCCTGCACTCCGAATCCCTCAGCCCCATCCCCCGGCCTGGAGCCCCGTCCTGCATCCCGAGCCCCTCATTCCTGGCCCCACCTCGGAGCCTGCATCCCCCAGTCCAGAGCCCATACCCCCTCCTGCACCCTAACCCCCGCCCAAATCCAGAGCCCCATCCCACACCCTGAATGCCTCATCCCTGGCCCCAGCCCAGAGCCTGTACCCCCTCCCACACCCCAATCTCAACCTGTAGCCCCCCCCCCTCACATTACGAATCCCTTGGCCCCACCCCGAGCCTGGATTCCCCCTCCTGCACCACAGAGCCGGAGCCCTCAACCCCTCCCGTACCCCAATCCCTGCCCCAGCCCAGTGAAAGTGAGTGAGGGTGGGGGAGAGTGAGCCACCAAGGGAGGGAGAATGTAGTAGGCGGGCCCTCAGGGAACAGGCGGGGCTAAGGTATTAGTTTTTGTGCGATTAGAAAGTTGGCAACCCTAATAAAGCCAACAAAAGCCATATGATAAATTTTTAAGAATGGGATCAAATTTGGAATGGAGGCCTGGATTTGGATGTGCCCACTGGCCTTTCAGCATCCCTTTCACACCAACATCATCTTCACAGCATGGATGTTTTCATTCCATCCAGAGATAGAGAATTTACTTTGCTAATTTTATATAACTTGATTAAAAAAGATGAATGAACAATTAGATGTAATATTTACAGTTACTGAATTTGAAGAAATTGTGATCAGTTGCAAAGAGGCCATAAGGATTTTTAAATACTAAAGAATTCCTGTCTTCTGGATTTTTGATTACTTATTTTTTTATCTTTTTAACTAAAATTTAATTTAGTCTTTCAAATCTAAGTGGACTTTTTGCTTTTTAAAAGAATTCTGTTTAAGTTAACATTAAATGTGGTATATTTAACATTAAGTGAACATTAAAGATGTATTTAACTGAGAACTATTAGGTCATTCACTCCTCATTGTTTAAGATTAATATACATTTTTTTCTATTTCAAAGGTAAATGCTACAACTAGCCATTTTGAAGCATATAAGAAAAATAGAGCAATATGTAAAAGAGCTTGTCTCCTCTTGATAAATCTTGAAGAGTGGGATGTGGGTTTTTAGGGGAACTATATTATATTACTCCCATTTGGAATAATTATTAATTATATAAAATATAATAATATAAATGATTGATTAACATAGGAGATGAACAATTTATCCTTTCCAAATTGCTGGGGATTATCACTTCCATCATATTTGGTGTTGCAAATTCTGTAAATAGGATACAAACTTGATCGTATTAATAGTTTTTTCATATCGTCATGTTCATTAATCTGCTTAACTAGAAACCAAGAATATGAAATTTAAGATGAGGTGGCTGAATTCAAACTACTAGAAGAATGCTGACATAGACTTCTATGCAAGTGATTTGAGATTTGGAGGAAAGATGCTCCTAATTTAAGGAAGTTGAGAAATTGGTTAAAAAAGCAAAAACGCCAAATTAATGTTTTGTCTCCATCACCTGGCTCTGGAAGTTGACATTGCCTGCTACACTGCACTAATTCAGGAAGGGTTAGTACTAACAGCATGACCTCTGAACCAAATTGCAACAAGAATATTCTAAAAAATTACCACTCTGCCTGCCAGTTACCAACATAATGTTCAGGAAACACAAGTGTTGTTCTTTCCCTGTCTGCCTCACAACTGTAAGGGCGGGTTCAGGAAGTGAAACGTCATTCACAGCTATTTTGTTTCCTGGAAATTTTGCAGTCTGCCCAAAAAGTAAGACAATGTAAACAAATTCTTTTCCTTGTATTCAAGTGATTTGATGATGCATCTGAATTACTCTTTGCAGTTCATATTTATGTTGGCAAATTTCTGCTGGCAATAAATCAAGCCTGTGAGAGAATTGTCAAATGTGAGATTGGTAGATGCATAGATTCCAAGGCCAAAACGGCCCATATGGTGACTCGTTTCACCTCCTATGTAACACAGGCCATAGAGATTTCCCAAAGTATTTTCTTTTGAACTAGAGTAATTTTCTTTTCTTTTCAGTTCAATCTTGATTATAAAATTGCCAAATATTCCAGCAGAGGTCAGATCAGTGCCAAATACATAGATAAAATAATCTTGCTACACCTACTCAAGATTCCCTGTTTATTCATCAAAGAATCATATTAGTCCTTTTGGCCATAGCATTGCACTGGAAGCTCATGATTGTCCACCAGGACCCCCACATGTTTTTCCAGAGAACTGCTTCCCAGGATTTAGTGTCCCATTTTGTAAGTATGGCTGACATTCTTTGTTCCTAGATGTATACTTTTACATTTAGCCACATTAAAACTCATATTGTTTGCTAGTTAACTTGCACCCAGCTTATCAAGTGATCCAAATCATTCTTTATCAATGGCTTGTCCTCTTCATTATTTACCATCATTATTTACCAATCTACTATTATTTACCATTATTTCCCCCAGTCTTTATGTAATCTGCAAATTTTGTGATGATTTTATGGTTTTGTCCAGGTCATTGATAAAAAAAAATTAAATAGTGTGGGGCCAAGAACCAATCCCTGCGGGACCCCATTAGAAGTACACCCGCTTGGTAATGATTTCCTGTTTACATTTACATTTTGACACTTCTCAGCCAGTTTTTAATTAATTCAATGTGTGCTATGTTAATCATAAGGCTGTCTGCTTTCCTACACAGAGAAAGATAGGCGAATCTTACAGGTAATATGCTTGTTCTCTAGAGTGCTGCACTCTTTGCACTGAGTCTTCTAATTTAAAAATTAGAAGCATTGTGTCATGTGGTGGAAGCTGCTTGTCTGTCTAGCTTTGTCAAGCTGAATGTCTGCTGGGAGGGGGTTCATTAAGAAGATATTGATGACCTGTGTGACAAGAATGTCCTAATTTCCTCTATGTTAAAACTATGGGGAATGGGGAGGATTAACATCAACCAACAATGGAAAAAAACAATAAACCTTAATACACACCTGTGAAACTCATGACACCTTTTGTCGCTCTTTATCTTCATGTATCTCCCTGCTCTCCAAAAGCCAAAAAGAATAGGTAAGCTTTGCAATGTGCTGTACAGGTGAGTAAATTCTCAGGGTGTTTTGGACCAACTGGTGCACAAGGTGCAGGGGCCCTTAAGCAACATATTTTTCCAGCAGTCCCCTTTCTTTTACACCAAGGTGTCCTCTGCTAGAGTATTTCTGCTGAATGCAACTCTGGTGGTATGGCACAGAGAATATCTTTCATATAAATATGAAGCCACTAGGAGCCTTTAAAATGTCTAATGTACCTTCTTTGTGAAAAGGTAAACTATCTTGCAAAGTTGGGTCTTTAACAAATATTTCATAGGTTTCAGAGTAGCAGCCATGTTAGTCTGTATCTGCAAAAAGAAAAGGAGTACTTGTGGCACCTTAGAGACTAACAAATTTATTTAAGCATAAGCTTTCGTGAGCTACTGCTCATTTCATTGGATGCATCCGATGAAGTGAGCTGTAGCTCACAAAAGCTTATGCTCAAATAAATTTGTTAGTCTCTAAGGTGCCACAAGTACTCCTTTTCTTTTTGCAAATATTTCATAGACACTCTTGGGTACAGTATATATGAATTGCTGGCTACAGTGAGTGCCAAAACAGTATCATAATTGGTTGTAAATTTACTGTATTTGCCATATTTCCTATTCCAAATATAGGAAACACTGCTTATTTTAGCAGTCAATTACTGCAGTTTGTTTTTAACAAGTGGCACCAATTTATAGAAAATTCCTTTTCTGAAATTGGATTAATCGCATTTGAGTTAATCAGTCTTGTTTTGATTAACCCTTTGGGAGCCATACTGTTATGTTCTGCACAACAGTAAAAGTGTAAGTATAGTTACTCCTGGGGGGAGAATTCATGTCCCCTGCAGATTTTTTTGCTTCCCCTCAGAAAAATTACTTTCTGACAGGGAAGCAAAGGGAAGTTGCAAGAGCAGTCACGCACCCCTCTCTAGAAGTGCGGATGTGTCATTTTGGAGTGGGAGTAGGCCTAGGGATGCCCTGGCTTGTGGCTCCTACCCTGTGCCAGGTTCAGTTGCTAGTCCTGGGTGGGTGGGGGGCAGGGGAGGATGGGACTTCCTCTTCCCCTGCAAGGAGCTGCTGGGGCTGGGGCCAATTGAGACCCACCCCCAGAAACCTCCCTCAGCTGCAGGAAGCTCTGCGCCTGCCCCTCAGCTTCCTGTCTCCCATCGCTCCTCAGCCGGGGGGGTGGGGAGGAAGGGTCACTGTATGGGGAGCAGCTATCCTGTCTGCCCATCTCCCATGGATCCAGATCACCTCACACTGAGCCCTCTGTGCTTGATCTCCACCTCAACATGCCCCACCTCCCCTGCAACTGGACCCCGCCTACAGAGCTCCTTTCCCTTGCACCTGGAACCCCTCAATGAGCCGCCTTCAGCCAGATTACCTTACACAGAACCCTCTCACCCCACACTAAGCCCCTCCACGCTTGGATCCTGCCTGGCTGACCCACACCTGGATCGGGGGGGCCACGGCTGGGCATGCATACAAGACTGTGTTCCTCTAGCTTGCCTTCCCCTCCATGCCTGTGTCTGGCACGGAGGGGCAAGGCTTCAGGGTGTTTCTGGAACAGGCCTGGCCCTTGCACTGTGTCAGGGTTGGGTGCAGCCTCACCACCGAGTCCATGTCCAGCGTTGGGAAGGACTCGGGGTAATCTCCCACCTCTGTGCAACTCGTGGCCTGTGATCCCCATTACCATGCTGGAGCCTCCACATTTATTTATTGATAAATAAAATACACACAATTATTAAAATATTGTATACAGATTTTTTTTTTATGTGCAGAATTTTTATTTTTTTGGCTCAGAATTCTCTCAGGATTAATACAGTGTAAAAGAATGGATGTAATAGAATTAAAGAATAGGTTTTGGAAGTCCTGACATGCGAGTTCTATTCTTGATTCTGTCACTGACTCATTGTATGCAAGCCACAAATTGCATGAGTCATTAACCTCTCTGTGCTTCATTTATCTTATCTGTAAAAGTAGAATAATACTTGTATTGTCCCTCATCTTTGAATGTCTCCACTGCCTCTCCCTCCACTGAATCATATTAAAATTTCTTGATCTAATTTCCAATAACCTACATAATTCTCTACTCATGGCTATAACCTGTTTAAATATCTTCTAGAGATGCTAGCCTCAATGCCCAGTTTGTATAATTCTCCTATAAATCTCTACATGCCTTCATCTATGCCACATATAAATACTGAATGCCTTCCCTGTCCTTATGCAGATTCCTTCTTAATATTTGGTGTTTCATTAATGCTCATAAGCGAGTCATCAATATATCTTTTTAAAATAAGTCTTTTTTTAATTGAATCACCCCTATTCATATGTCTACATCTGAGTAATGTGTGATCTTATTGCTGTAATTCTCATGTTTGTTACCCCTTCTTATCACATCTAAAGTTCTGTTGTAAATGTTTGGGATAAGTACTATGTCAATCTTTGTACTATGAAATGCTGAGAGCATGCTTTTGGGTGCTGAAAATATCATGTCTACTTAACAGTGCTGCTGAAACATAATGCTTAATTTTGCTTTGAAAGTACTACTGTATGTAAATTTAATTGTGAGAAAAGGGAAGAAACTGGATTTCTTTAATGCAGAGAGATTAACTTCTAGTTAATACAAGCTTTAAAAAATAACTTGCTACGTAAATATAATTTAATAAGATCAGTGACATTATATAAAATGTCGTGTCATCTTACACAATTCTGATACTTGGCTTAACTGACCATATTAATTGGTTCATTCCATGCTTTTTTGTGTCCTGAGGTCTCACCTTCATGCAGCCTTTTGGTATCAGGGGTTTTCTTGCTTCATCTATAGTGATGTTTTTGTTCTGCCATCAGCATCCCATGTCTGCTTTTTTGACCTGAACACTGATGATAGTGTTTACAATAATTAGCTTCTTTAAAAAAAAAAATTCTGCTGTACTACTTCTCTTCTTACTCCTTAACTGATATTCTTTTGAAATTAATGGAGCATTAGGTAATATCAAGTTCATCCATACACGTTGCAGGTGTGTTCTGAAGGAAATACTTGGTTTAGATATCAGTCAGCAGTTTTAGTAAACTTTTAGTGGCTGCAAAAATGTCAGATGGGGAACATTGCAGTGTATCCTTTCCCAGGTTGCTCTTTGGTGCTCTGGGGCCAGGGGGGCTGGGGGCGCTAGCCTGGGGCAGAGGCCAGCAGCCACAGTGGGGGAGGACTAGGGTTGCTGGGCAACGGCCACAGTGGGGGCTGGGCTCTGGTGGGCACAGAAGGGGCGGGGTTGGAGGGCTAGCTTCCCCAAGCCAGGGTTCACCCACCACCTATGTGTAACTGAGATGAGAATCTGCTTTTTTTTTTTTTTTTTAATTCTCTGATCCCGCTTTTGGTTGTGAGGGAGAAGGGGGAAATGAGCCTGGAGCATAAAAAGCACAGTGTGTTTAGAAAGCTCCAATAAAGGTAGAATGCTTTAATTGTATTAGCAGCAAATTAGTTGTTCAAGTGATCTTTACTCTAGCAGTTTTTATAGAACTTCAAATGGTTTGCATGTAATGGCATCCATTCATATGTAAATAATAGCATATGGGCTGTGGAAGTGTGAACTGTTGTAGGCATATTTGTACTGAAGTGAAAGACATTCTCCATGCTAGGCATTGGCATGTACTTATGATCCATAATCAAATATTGTTGTAGTAGGTATCCTAATTCTTTTTTTCTTAGTAGTTTGCCTTTAAAAATCGTTTACTTTCACTTGGTAATGCTTACATTAAAATGCGATATACAGATGTAGAGAAAACCTTTCCAAATGAGTTCTATTTGAAGAAGAAGATACAGTTGCTTGCTAATGTTGTTGGATGCCAATTCCTGTAACAGACATTAACTTATTATATTGATGATTGTTTAAACTTCCTGCAAAGAGGTTTTTGTGAATGAGCAAATATTTTTTTGACCTACTGTCAACTGTGTGTAACACATACAAACCTTAGGATCGTGTAATTGCCTTGTTTGTTAAGTAATTTGAATACTTTTCTCAGTATCTGACTTGGGCTATATCCACACTACCACGTATGTTGGCAAAACTTGTAACTCATGGATGTGACTATTTCACCCCCTGAGTGATAAGTTACACTGACATAAGTGCTCAAGTGGATAGCTCCATGTCAGTGGGAGAACTTCTCCCACCAATATAGTTTCTGCTGCTCACTGAGGTGGTTTTTTAATGCCAACGGAAGAGCTCTCCCATTGCCATAGAGCATCTTCACCTGACTTGTGGCAGCCTCTCACTGTATCGGTACAACTGTGCTGATGCAGCATTTTAAGTATAGACATGATCTTACTTGGATGTTCTGTAATGGTAGGTTTCTATGGCAGGAAAAAAACACCCTTTCGGCAGCAAGATCCAGGCTTGTGCTAGAGTGCTGAAAATAGACTCACCCTGCTCCCCAGCCTTCAGACCCTGAAAGTCTGCACAGCTATTTTTAGCACTGTAGTGCAGGCCCCCCTGCAAGCTTAGTCTGTAGACCTAGGCTCTGAGATTCACTGGGTTGTATGCTGGGATCTAACTGTCAGGGTTTTTTATTGTCTCTGTTTGCCAAATCCGTTAAACCCTAGAAATGATTGGTTTTACTCTCAAGATTTACTGGCAAAACCTGAATTTGTGAGTCCCGTTACTATCAACAATTATGAAAACCATGACTTAATGATCAGTTTAAAGTTTTATTTCATAAATTGAAAGAAGACTCTCTAATTAGCTACCTAGTCTAAATTCCATTTATTTTTTACTCAAGTTATTATGATTACTTTTCTTCTCACGTACAGTAGCTTAAAACACACTACCTTAGAAATGCTTTCGTAGTAAGCTGCAAACAAACTAATGTAAACAAATTTATGAAGACAAATCTGACTAAGGCTCTTTGACCATAAGAACTGAAGTTATTACATTGAGTTTTCCTTTGTTGGCAGGTGAGAGGAAACTTATTTTAGATAATTTAAGATAAAATCTTGCTTGCTGTCAAAGATCTTATTTTTCACTCCCTACCACTAAGTTAGCCTTTTTATGGCAGATACAATTATATCTTTTATAGAATGTCTAGAGTTAGAGGGCTAGCAATCGTAGGCAGTCTAGTCCAGGAGAGAGACTTGTAGAGCACTGGGAATCTGTGCAACTGGGTTCTGTTCCCTCCCGTACCACTGACTAGTTGTGTGCTTTGAGAAGTCACTTAACCTTGATTTGTCATTACAGGAGCGGGCTTTCCCCTTTATCAGCAATTCCTTCATTTTAAATCTTTCCAACTATCAATAACACACTCCAAATTGTGCATTTCTAGTGTGCATTGTACTTCTTCGGGCTATCTCCATGTGCCATTCAGCCTCGTATCTCAAAACATGCACTCACTAACCAGAAATGCACTGCCTGTCACTTGTGACTGATTGATTAAATATTTGTCATTTAACAAAATTGTGATCCAATTACAACTGGACATATCCATTATTCCAAAGCAAGCACATGCACCAAAAAGACTTATTTGAATGATTTTTGCCTTGAGACTCATGAGTTGTAGCTTAGAGTTTGGATTCCAGGGTTAGGCCCTATCGTGTGGAAGATTGAAGTTTTGTTTGCAGTCAAGTAAGTGATGTTTTTAGCTTATCCATATTCTAGTATGTGTTCCTTCATAAAGTCATACGAATCTTACCATAGAAATTACAGATGGAAAATACTTTAGTATTGCAGTTTGCTTTATCCATTCTGACAAATTATCCAAGTGGTGCAGCAGCTTTCCTTGGAGGAGATTTTACAATCCAATAATACTCAGTATTAAGAAATATTACTGATATCAGCTTAATTTTTCTTTGCTAAATTTCATCCTATTAGTTATTCTTGGTCTACCCTAAACAAGTCCTTTTTCTCTTTCCTGTTTCTGTGATTTTTTTTTTCATTCCCCCTCTTCCCCACTTTGGGTATCCTTCAGCTTCTGTCAACAATTATGTTTTCTATCCCTCTCCATATCCCAAATGTGAAGTGTGCTCCAGAATCTAGTGTAAACCAAAGTCAGAAAAATGCATTTGAGAATTTATAAACCATTTTGAATTTTATTTGTGAAAAGCTGAGACTTGTGTAGCATGTCTTGTATGAAGGAAAACTGACAGTAATGCTTTGTTTTTTCTTGATTGACAGTAACTTGATCTACCCTCAATAGGACACCCAAGCTTGCATAGATGTGCTTTAAGTATGTTTGACTTGCAATACTCTTTTCTTGCGCCATAAATTATGCATTCATCACATTACACTGTGATTTGGTATTGCTTATGTATATCATTAAAACTTTTAATTTCAAGAGCAGAAGACTTCATGCTGAAACACGGCCATCTCCTAAGTGAGTTTGAGCAACTTAAAGCCCCCTTGCTTGGCATTACTACTTTTCAGCTGTTTGGTACAGCATGGCTTTTCTTGGGCAGCAGTAATGGATGTGAATGAGCTCTGGGGATTGAGGAAGTAAGGAGTAGTTGATTGGCAAATACTTTTTTTAATTAGTTTTTCTTTCCTCAGTAGTTCCTTTGTATTCCACCTTGTTTTTCCAACTCGATATTGTCCTCATTACCTCTAGTCAAGCTGTCATTCATCTAAATCTAACAGAAAAGTCGTAAAAGTTGTTTATTAAACCTACTCTCACCCTTCAAGAAGCAAGTTTGTGTAATGTGCAACTTCATGTATGCTATATCTCTAGGATTGAACTGTAACGTGAATGGGAGAAAGTTTATATCTTGACCAAAGATTTGACGAAGGCAATGCATATGAAAGCTGTTGAGCCCTTTTTCCTGATGAGAATATAAGGTCCATGGTTCGCTCCCATACAAAAGGGTGCTGATAACACACGCACAATACACAGAGATCTTTGTGTATTCTGTCAGTTTGTTGATTTGCCATACCCTCTTTCTCAGTCTAGATATTGTTGTGGCGGTTTTTTCGATGCAGATGTTGAGTTCTGTTCAAGTGAGAGGTTGACTGCAATAGAGAACCCCCCAGGTATGTGAACTTGTTCACCACTTCAAGTTCATAGCTGTTGATCTTGATGGAGGGTGCTTCCGCAACTCCTGGGCACATTGTTAGTCTTTTTTAGGCTTAGTAAGCTGAAGTCTTGGCAGGCTTTGGAAAAACTGTCCAGGAGGTTTTGGAGATGGGCTTCTGTGTGGGTTGTCACTGCTGCGTCATCAGCGAAGAGGAGGTGTTGGATAAGGGCCTCCCAAGTCTTGCAAGTTTGAACAGCTTTCCATCAGATCTCGTGTGCAAGTAGATTCCCTCAGTTGAGGAGCCAAAAGCTTGTTTCAGCATCAGGGAGAAGATGATCCCAAACAGAGTTGGTCCAAGTACACAGTCTGTCTTAACTCCGCTATGAATCTGGAAAGCCTCAGAGACGGAGCCATCATATTGAACTTTGCCGTATGTATTTTCATGGAAGGATCGAATCATGCTTAAGAGTTTGGGGTGGGGGGGACATTCAGTCTTTTTTAGAAGTGTGAATAGTCCACTTTTACTGACAATGTCAAAAGCCTTTCTAAGATCGATGAAGGCTATGTAAAAGGGCTTTTTTTTTTTTTTTTTTGTTCTCTGCATTTCTCTTGTTGTCTCAGTGAGAAGATCATATTGATGGTAGACCTTTCAGCTCTGAAGCTGCATTGTGATTCTGGATAGATTCTGTCTGCAAAGGTCTGAAGTCTGTTCAGGACAACTCAGGCAAAGGCTTTTCCCATAATGCTAAGAAGGGAAATGCCACGATATTTGTTACAGTTGCTCCTGTTAACCTTGTTTTTACAGAGAATGGTGATGTTGGCCTCTTTGATTTCTTGTGGTACTTTGCCTTCTTTTCAGCACAGGCAAACCAACTTGTGAAAATGTTGCAGTAGAATAGGTTTTCCCCATTCCATGATCTCATAACAGCTTATGATATAAAATATTATAAATTGTGATTTAAAATGTATGTAGGTTGTTGAACATGTTGCTGTTCTGCTTTCTATAGAATTGAACTGTTCACTCTAGCTCATGTGCTCCCATATGTGTACGTGCTGACACAAGTGGTCAGATTTTTAAAGTCTGATTTATTTTTTTGCACGTAGGTGTAAATTATTACAGGTGTGGGTCACAAGTGGTTAGTTAGTTTCATATCACTTGTATCTACACAAAGCATGCACAGAAAGGGAATTCTATCTGTATTCTCCTCTCCCCCATTTTTACCCGTGTGGCTATATTACTTTGTAGCTGCTAAATACGGCAGTTTGGGTTGGTGCTTTTCTTTTCAGCTATGAAAACAAAGTTAATCATCATGATCCAAACAAGCACGATTTATTTGTAATTACGACCCTATTAATGAGCATGAGGAGCAAAACACTGATCCCAGATGTTTTAGTTTCCTTGAATAGGAGTTACTTTGGAACTCTCATTGTCTGTATCAACCCAATTTTCCTCAGACCACCATGAAAATATTAAATTGTACCTACTTTACTTTCTGTATTTCACTTACTGGCACTTCAATTGACTTGCAAAATAAAGGTTTAAATCTTCTATTACACTGAAAACTTCTGACTCGTCATTAACTATACAGCTGTTACCAGCACCTCCATAATATTGTGTAATTTTGTGATAATGATATAACTGAGCAGTTACAAGAGTATACAGTGAAGGTGCACATTAATGATATTCTATGCAAATTACAATAAATGCTAATTTTCCTAAAATTTTAAAACATTCAGTCAGCTGCCAACTGTGAAAATAACATCAAAGGACTTTTTCCTGCCTCAGGCTTCAAATTGAGGTGGCCATACATTTTCATTTTTATTATTGTACACTTGACTATCATATTGTGTTGCTGCATGTGCCTTTCTGTCTTTGATAGGTTTGTACTAGGATTCATATCTCAGTTCTTGGGCGTTACTCAGATTTGTTATGATTTGTTCAGATTAGCTCCCAGAATGTTACTTACTTACTATTGAAGTAGCACATAACCCCACAATAGCCACAGTTGGAACTGAGGTGGTGTTGTGGTGATTTCTGCATTAAACATATAGGATAACTTCTGGCCTCATTAATGTCAGGGGCAGAACCTCAACTAGTGTAAAATGGTTGAAGTCAATGGAGCTTTGACAGTCTGCACCAGCTCAGAATTTATACCTGGAATTTTGGCCACTAACTTCACTGGGCCCATGATTTCACATATAGTGAGATATTCCTTGCCCCAATGAGTTTAGTCTTTAATTTGAAGAAAGATGTAACAAACAAATATGATGGATGAAATAAAAGGAGGAAAAGGAGAGGGAGAGTGAAGGTTACAAAAATAAGACCATGTGATTACATAGGTTTTTGCACAACTTGATGGTTCCTGAAGGTATCAAATTCAGCTGGTATGGAATGCGTTTTACATGACAATTACTGCACAAATTAAGAAAGGTGGATCGGAGCATACACAGTACCTAGAAGAATGTTTTCTAATAACAATATGTACAGGTCTGTCCTGAGAGAATTGGAATTTTTGGTTTAGATTTAATAATACCCACCTCTTGTCATCATTAGAACTCAATAAGCTATTAATAATGTATAGGCACATTATGTTACTGAGAAACTTGAAATCTAATAATGAATTGTCATAATCTTTAGCAGTATCTTTTCCTGTGGAGTGGGGGAAATGTCCCAAAAATAACATGCAGTGTAATTCATCAAAAATAAAAAAGTGAACAGTTCCAAGCATATTAATGCAATATAATAATCAAAGCATATTGACAAAAGTAACAAGGAATCTTAATTAAACAATCTTTCTGACTAAAGGAAAAAACAAGACTATCAATTTAATTTTAAAAAATCAGAGTCATGCCTTAATATTATGACTTAATCATTTACCTGACCCAAAACACCAGGATGACTTAAGTCAACGTGGCCTTGTACCCTCTCATTATCACTACTTTATCATGTCTAAAATAGATTTTGTTTTCTGATATTGCTCCATGTCACTGGGACAAGGGAGGGAGAGGAACTGGGGTCTGATTTTTCAAGTTGCAGCAGTTGCGCAGCTGGTTTTGCAAATAACTCTATGGGGTCTTGGAGAATATCATTCACTTTCTGAGATGAACTAATGAAGGCAATCACATACACAAATGTACATCCATAATCCTGCCAAAGATAATCATATTTGAGATGTATATAGTATGGTTTCATACAGAGTTTCTCGAGGCTTTACATAGATTGGTATTATCCCCATTTTCCCAGTGGGAAAGCTGAGGCACAGAATGCTTTGATCTTTTCATCCTAATAAGTATATTCCTCATTCATAAAAAGATACTTAGCTTTTCTATTTGCTGTACCTGCCCTGTGTTTTCCTGTCTCTCTAATCTCTGTATCGGCCATGGTTTGAAGCTGGGCATCCTAAAATACTCCCTAATGCTTGGTAGAGCCACCTCCTCATCCTGTGTCAACCTATACAATGAACTACATTTAAGTCCATCCAACAATAAAATTAGATTTTCTCCTCCTCTTTTTGTGTAAAACTACCAATGTTTGAAAAGGGGCCTGTAGTAATTCTCACCACCTCAGTAGTTCTAATAGCTTTTCATTGAATGTTTTCAAGCATTACACCACAATAAACATATTGATCCTTGTTAAAAGGCTGTATCAAGTATACATACGATAATTTCCCCATCCCAATTTAAACTTTTTTGCGTCTACTGCACTCTGTACAACAACTCCATCTGAGCTATGTTTAGCTATATTGAACCAAATTATGCTATTGATAGGACTACACACAATGGCTGAGCTTGACCCAGAGATTTCAGTTTGAAATCTTTAGAAACCTTTTAGAAACATAGTTGTGTATCAGATCCAAGAGGTATCATCTCTAGCCATTTTCCAAGTAGGGTTCATAGAACTAGTGACTGTACCCTACATTCAGTGGGTGGAAAATGAAGGCTGTTGAGGACTAGGTAGCTCTTTAGACTAGGCTTCTGCTCTGTTAGATTCTCCTCTTTTGCTGAAAACGACCAATTGGCCAGATCGGTCCTTTTTCTTGTTAATCACAGGCACCATTTGCATATGAGTATCTCCTATCCCAAGCTTAGAAAATAATAAGTGCAGGTATATTGCACTCATTTTACCCTTTCCGATTTGCCCCGTTCTCCTTATACCAAATCTTGCACAATATACTTCTCTTATCTTTGACATTTGTTTCCTACATCTCTGGTTAACCACTCTGTCCTGTTTCTGTAATGCAGATGTTACTGAGATGAATGTAGATGATACCACTTCCCCTTTGATTTTGCACTGCTACATTACATGGGATCTTATGTTATCAGCGGATTATCTTAGATGTTCATTAGCTGCTCTATTGCTTATCATACATCTGTTTTGCAGAATAGTTTCAAGTCCTATAGTTTCACAAATTTGAGTCTCTTTGATTGTACCATTATAAGTATTTTACCTTTTTACGTTGACATTTCTTAATTTTGCATGAATATTTTGCTCATTCAGATTGTCTATGTTGATATGTTAAACACAACAGTTCCTTAGAGGAGGAGTTCTGATTATTTTCAAGATGTCAAAATATATTTTTTCCAGCATAACTCTCTTCCTCTACCTAAAATTGTCATTTAATCTTTTCAAAACAGATTTGTCATTGATCTGTTTTTTATATATTTTTCCCCAAAATCTGTTTCTCCTTAAGACTGTCCCAGTAGCAAAACTAACTCAGCAAGGAGTGACCACCCAGGAAATCTAGTCAATTGGTGTGACCATATAACTTGTCCAGCCATGAAATCTGGAAACCATTTGTCTAAGAGAAAAGGATTTACCATACTGGTGTATTGCACTATTAAGAATTAATTGTCAGAGTAGTCATCATTACATCAGCTTTTATTTTTGCTGTCTCTTACCTTTTTCTTTCCTAGTTGGTTCATTAGGTAGTTCAATTTAGACGCGCGCACGCGCGCACACACACACACGCACTTTAAAAATCTGTTTTGTTTTCAACAGTGCCCTTAAAGATAGCCGTTTCCCCCCAATGACGAGGGATGAGCTGCCACGGCTTTTCTGCTCAGTGTCTCTACTCACTAATTTTGAAGATGTATGTGATTACTTGGACTGGGAGGTAAGGATTCCAGATTTTTTTAAAGGAAATGACCTTGATATCGGTATCCTCTAGTTCCTCCCAACCTAATAAGAAAATAACTGACATTTTGGAATATTTAGTGTAGTTATCCAATTGTCTTAGTTGTCTTTTGTACACATAAGATGATGCATCTCTGATGTCTCCTAGGAAATCTGGTGTTACCATGCAAGTTCTTAGGATATGAAAACTGTAAAGTGGAACTGAGCCATTTTCATTCCCACTGGATGATCACATTAAACCTGTGTTCTTAAAAGACACATGAACAAAACACCATTGATGTCTGGGGGTTGGTTGTTGGGTTTTTTTTTTAAGATTAAATCCTGCAATATTAAAATAGGCATAGTCTGAAATACATCCTCAATTTTTTGGATCAAAACTTTCTGTAACGAAGTAGTTATAGAGAAGACCTAGATAGTCATAGTCCATCATTCTGCTAGAACAAGATAAGTCTCTAGAAAGAGGCTGTACCAGACAATCTATACTGATACTACATTTGACCTTAAGCTGCTGGAATCACATAGTGCACTCATTGGGGAGGGAGAAAGGAAAAAAAAAAAAAAAAAAAAAGAAAAAGAAAAAAGTCCCACACAGCTGCCTCATTTCGATATAGGAATAAGCATGGATGGCTGAAGCCAAATAACACTTTATCTAGTGAAAATGGTGCAAGCCAGACAGTTAGAACCTGTCCCCACTAATCCCTTGAAAACAATGAGAACCAAATATACCATTTATTTTTTCAATTTAATGCTTATCCTGTGAAGAGCAGCGTCCACTTTACCTGTTATGGTTAAAGGGAAACTGCACACATTGTCTTGGCGCACACAGCAGCATGAAAACGCACAGGTTACAAAGCAATTGCTGGTATGTTTAATTTTTTTTTATTACAATGTATATTTGAGTGTGACAGTTTTACTGAAAATTTGTCACTTATGGAAATAATGGACATGGTCTAGTCCAATACAAAAGAAAACAAATTCCACTGTCTTGTGTTAATAATGGTTTAACACACATAAAAGAGCTCTAATGCTTAGTGTTCATTTTTTTAAAATTGTGAACAGTAATGCTTTTCTATTGGCTGTATCTGTAGGTTGAAAATGGGTGTATAGTCTCCACAATTGGGTGCTCTCACTGGTAAGGTCATAAGAGGCCTCATTTTCACTGGGGTGACTGTCTCCAGCGTTAGCCTCTGAAGTGCCAATTGTACAGTAATTGAAAGCTTAAATATAATGCATTTCACAGTTAATTGGTAGTGACAACAGCTTCATGTCTTCTCTACTGCTGAGAAAAATGGGTGCAAGTTTCCTTTGAGGAACGATCAGTGTTTTCACCATAAATACCATTTTTCATGATTTATATCTCATCTGTCAAAAATTTACTCTGAGCTGAAGCTTTGTCCTAAACCAAGAGCAGTTTTTTTTCTAGACAATCCAGTTGTCTGTCTCTGAGCTACAGAAGTACAATATATGTTTGGACCACAATTTTTCAAGCGTTAATAACTACAATGGCTTTTTAAATGAAACTTTACAGGCCAATAATTAAATCAATTTAATAAATAATTCAAACTGTCTGGTTGACATTTTGTCTAGTCCGCTTGCTACAGTTTAGCATTTGATGCTAAAATTAGTAGTGTGAAGGATTTAATAACTCAGTCATTTAAATTTATTTTAACTCTTGAAAATTGACTGTGGGGGCATGTTCAGAAACTGTTTTTCATAATGTTTTAAATGCACGCTAATATTTTATTGGCTTCATGCTATCGTCTAGTACAGTATAATGTAATTAATGATCATTATCTTCCCAAGTTGAAATATGAATTTCAAGTTTCCAGATAAATATTTTTACATAATGACAAACTGTTTCAAAGGAGCCATTATGTTCTATCAAATAAGCATATTGCTTTCAAATGACCAAAATACGTATTTGTTCGAGAGAGGGGCTTAAACCAAAACCCCAGCTCAGAACACCCACCAAACTTTGGGAAAGTTTGGATCTGAACCCCATCTTCTAATTTATACCTTAAATGTCTGTATGTATGTAACTTCAGCAATTTCACTTTCTGTATTTTATTGCAAAGTCCTATAGAATTTAATAACAGAAGAAAAAATAGGATTTGACAGAAATGACTTTCGATAGTAATAAAATATAAATTCCTTTTGATAGAATTTGTAATCCTCCTTATAGAATTAAATAGAGAACTATATCCCAGCTATAGAATTTATACATTGGTTTAAAAATTCTGTAGAAAAATATTTGCGATGAAATTTCTTAAGACACTTCAATAAGGGAAACCATTAGCCTTTTTTGGAAGGGTGGGAAAGGTAAGAGTATTGTCAAATATTTTAATAATATACTTTTAAAGCCTCTAACGTGGTAAGGCAATCAAAAGAGGTGTCCATAATATAATGAGTCTCCTGAGACATGGCAAAATCCTGTCGTTTTTTCTGCCATGCTTTTCAAGTGATGGTTCTATATATAACTATAAATGACATACAGGCATTCCATATAAAGTAAGAAGTTTATACTGAAATGTTAGTCCTTAAAAGAATGATGTGTCACTGTACATGCCCCTTACAGTGAGACAGCTTATGTCATCCATGTTTCTTTTAAGGGAACTGCAGTTATGCAATGTCAGTGGCAAAAAGACATTTCAAGATGGCTAGAATATGACCTAAAGAGAGATTCTGGGTCTTCCATCTGGTATAACTGCTCATTTCCAGATCATCCTGAAAAATCATCAGCCTGGTTAGGAGACCTTACTTCTGTAGGTATGCTATTGAGATCTTGTGGGAGCTAATTCAGCAATTTGCTGACAGAAGTCAAAATATTTCAAAATTGCAGATCCAGACAGCTTGCAGTGCTGTGGTGGTTTAGAGATGATCATTTGAAGACATGGCTCAGGACAGGAGTGCCTCCTATACCCTGAAACAGACTGATAGATCTTCCTTCTACTGATTAATGAATTGTTTCCCCAAACTGAAGAGATCAGTTTTTCAGTTGCAGCAAGCAGTGAGAGATCCTCTTTGCAGCAGAGACTTCAGGCGAGTAAACAGGAGACATGAGTGAATTGACTGCCATTAGCTCCCATATGATTTTTCAAATTGCCACCATTTTCACCTTTTATAAAGGTTTGCACCTTTTTCTATTTACTTTCAAAGGATCACATCAGTACAATGATTCATGAAGACACTTCATAAAAAACACAGGGTTTCCATTCACGCATGACTGTATATGATTGCACTATGCATCCGTAGTTCACACACGTGGTGGTTTGAAATGGATGCTGGGCAGATATGCATTGTCTCCTCATTTCTCTAAGCACAGAGTCTTCCTCCCACGAGGCATCTCTCCACTACCCCTGTCCAATGACTGCTTATGTGGAGTGTCACAGCCTTTCCATCAAAGGTGGTGAGACGTGCAGTGTCATGAATTCTGGGATATGTTTTTGAATGATAATACTTCTTTAGTAGAGAACGTGGACACCAGAGGGCAAGTGGGGAAGCAGCTCATGGAGGTAAAATAACTGTTTAATGCTACTGACATGGAGGCAATAAGATCTGCACCCTTTCACATCCTCCAGTGTATCTGATGGGACTTTTTCTCCCATTCCATTTCCCCTTGCAGCCATCCATCCCCAAAGCAAACTCAGTTTATTCCTCCCTTCACCCATCTTACAGTCACGTTCCTGATTTCTCTACCCTTCCACTAAGGTCATCCCTGCCCTGCACAGACTCTGCAATTCCCTCTTCTCCAAAATTATTAATTTTTTGCTCATAGCTTTTTTGCTCTTGAATTCCTTTACTCTCAACTCATGTCAGAGTGGGAATCTTTAAACTATGTAGCGAGGCATTTCCTTACAGTATAATGCTCCACAGAGGAAATCAAACACAAAAACGTGTTCTTCTAGGTTACTAAACAGTACAGTGGATTTCAGGATTTTTTTTTTTTAAGGGAATTGTTTGGTTTGCTTAGATCCTAAAAAAAAAAAAAAAAAAGAGGGGATTCCTATCCTTTCTGCATCTCAGCCACTGAACCCTTACCCCAGGAGAGAGGTTCAGAGTGCTGTATCAGGAGTCCCTGGGAGGAAAAAATTGAATCCTACAAATGGATAGGACAAGTATGAAATATACTTAAATGTTTCAGGAGGCAAGCTTTGGCACTACAGACTCTGGCTATTTGGGAGTAGATACCTTGTTAATGTGTGAAGGACAAACTAATTTATACATTTTCTGCATTTCTCTTTTATGAAAATACAGAAGGAAGCAAAAGCTATGCTATCATTTCTCTGTCACTCTCACCCTATCACAGCTGGGTTTCCCCAGTACATTTCCTTTCAGTCATTTTTTCTCCTCTTAAGATCATCTGTGTCATCTTACCACAAAGTGATTCAGATTCCTTGAGAAAGCTTTGGGATATTGAAACAAGCCTTCCTGACATCAAGAAAAGTCAGAATACAGACAGCACAGAAAATTAGCCAAGTTTCTTCAGTAGTTCCACATTAAGCATACTGTCATACAAATTCAGGCTACTTAATGGCCAGTATTTTGTCAGTTTCTGGTTCCTGAAATAATGTGAAATGGTCCTTTATTCTGAATTTGTTGTCCTTCAATGAAATGCTACCAATCTGTAGAAGATTCTTGAGACTGTGGCTGTGGGGTTTGATGAGGAGATGAAAGTTAATAGTAATGACTGAGAAATGGCTTTTCATCAGTCTGTACAAAATTAGATAGTAATCTTAGAATTTCTGGTGAACAGATGCACCCAGGAGAGAGTTTTTAAAAAAACAACCACCCAAAATTTAAGCCTGTTCCAGTCAACTTAAGCTGAACTAAAAAAAAAAAAAACCACTTACACCAGAAGAAGAATGTCCATGCAGAGGTTTGCAGTTGTTAGCTATAGTGGTTTAAATTCAGAAGTTAAGTTATACCAATGCAATGTTCTTGTGTCATTGTGGGCAGGGTTAGTAATATGTCAGAAGTGTGTTAGACATCATAAATAGAGCAAGACATTTCCATGAACTCTGTCAGTCCATTTAATTGGTTATGACGCACAATCTATTCATCAATGAGAATTATGTTTACTCTCTGTTGGAGTGCAGTTATTTGTTGGTTGAATATTGAATCATATTCATCAGTACAGTAAAAGCTGTGTTATCTGGCACTTTATCAACTGGAAAGCTCTATTATCCGGCATTTCTGATATCTCCCAATACAAATCCCCAATCTAGTAATGGGGACTAGTATATTGCCCAGAAAGTTATGCATTTGCACATTTTTGCATAAAAGTAGAGTGCAGAGAGGCAGAAAACAAGTAAGCAAGCTGATATCAGGGATTTATTCAAAAAAGCAGTTTCCAGGGTGTGTTATAGGGCCATTACAGATTCAACCCAATCTACTACATCTTCCACATCTACAATGATAATTGATAACCTTGAGGCAAGAGCCTTGAAGTGCCTTCTGAATCACCAAAGAAAGATTAAATATGTTCAGTATAGTTTTAGTGTTGTGTACTTTTTGTGATCTGGGTGTACGCCATGAACTACGCATAGTGATATATAATATCATAAGATAAGTTTTCTATACAGTAGGTTATCTGTATACACCTAAGTGCTTCAAGAAACCAACCACGCTGCACTGCAGTACTACTACTGAGTTGGTGAATACCTGTGTACTGCACTACTGTATTTTATACTTTAGTCATTTTATTGTATTCTAATTCTTTGAAAATTGGTATTCCATTTGTAAAGTATAACTCTCAGTTAACTGGAATATTTGATTAACCGGCATGCACCATTCCACCAACATGCCAGATAACAAAGCTTTTACTGTATTTCTGGTTAATTCCTCATGAATATTGTAAACTATATGTTCTCATGATCACCTCTGTTGCACAGGATAGTAGCACAGGAAGATGGATCTAACTTTATATATTCCACAAAATGTTTAAATTTGATTTTGAAGATGTGCTAAAATAAAAACATATTTTACAAAATACCTTGAGTAATTGAATATATACCATAAGTACTATGAAACTGCCAAATGCCTAATTGTGCAGCATGGTGGTGATAGCACAAGACAGCTCTATACGTTCATTTTTTCTACCAATTACTATAATTGTATCTGTTCATATCAGTGAAGCAATCACATACTTCCTCAAAAAAGTTTATACAGAAAACTTAATGAGTTGAAATTAAACCCATCCTAAAATATTTCATTGTTCCCTTGTATACTGAAATGTACCTCAAGTTCTGTAAAATGAGAGCTTCAACACTGATAAAATTCTAGCACTTCTGTGACCCACCACCAAATACAGGGTGTGAATGCAGCGAGAATATGTATCACATCATCTGTTCATCTAGATTCTAATCCCACTGCTCTCCTTACCTTTATGGATCCCAAGAACAGATATTGTCATTTATGAATTAAAACAATGAGAATGTCAATACCCTTCTAGCTTGTATCATAAAGCAGGCAAGAAGAGTGATGAGGGTGTATATATGTTATCACAGCACCACCAATACCCTGGGTGACTGCTCTGTGACTTTCCTATTAGAAGCAGCATGAAAATAGGTAGATTAATAATAATAGCCTGAAAATTACCATATGCAGACGCTAAATAAAATATTTTTGTACAAATTGGAAATAGGAAAAGTTCAAACAAAGTCAAGGTTTAAAATGGAATCAGGGGTCATGTTGTATGCTCCTTAGGCTACGTAACTTTGACAGGCTCATGTAGTTACACTAGTCTGCCTTCCTCTTTCTACCTCAAATTGCTTGCTAAATGCACTTGTTGAGCCTTTTCTTAAATTGGATTGTAAACTGTTCATGGCAGTGACCATCCTGTACTGTCTTTGCATATTGTCTAGAACAGTGGTTCTCAAAGTCAGTCCGCCGCTTGTTCAGGGAAAGCCCCTAGCAAGCCGGACCGGTTTCTTTACCTGCCGCGTCCGCAGGTTCGGTCGATCGCGGCTCCCACTGGGCGCGGTTCACCGCTCTGGGCCAATGGGGGTTGCAGGCGCGGGCCAAGGGACATGATGGCCACCCTTCCTGCAGCCCTGGCCAGACTGTCAGTTGGACGCCATTAAAGAGGGCTAAATTCACTTCAGAATTACCTGGAAAACAAGCGGCGGGCCGGCTTTAAGAACCACTGTTCTAGATAATATGCAAAGACGGCACAGGACCCCAATCCCAATCTACGTGCTGTAATAAAAAGAGATTTCAAAGGAGTTGCAGTTGTTGAGTTTGAGGACTGATAGATTTTTTTTTTTTCCAGTTTCTGGTATGTAGGAAAATTTAAAACTGGTAGTGTTTGTATGTAAACATAAATGTTTTGGTCAGGATACATTTTGGGTTTTATCTTGGCAATTAATTCAATCTAATTACTTTTCCGCTCTAATCAATTTGTCTTGCAAATTTGATCTAAAAAAAACCAGATGCAAATTGCTACACTAATAAAAGGGGGCACCTGAGCTTCACATGGATGGACCATGTTGATGTTCATCACTTTGAATTAGTGTGAAGTTTCCCATTATTCAGATGTGGTCTTATAGTTTGCATAAAGTTACTAGTTGGTTTCCTTGATCCTAGAATAAATTAGGCGACATCTGCTTAAAAACTTTTCATTCCCAAATTTCAGTTTGCCATAATAGAACCGTCTGGTTCCAAATTACACCTTCAAAGAGTACAGATTTGGCTTCTAAAACAAAGTTACACCTGCTTACTTGAATGTTTAGGTTCAGAAATGTAGGAGAGATTAATTGAGACCAATTGATATGAAGGAGGTTAGAGATGAAACTTTTCTGAATGCAGATGTGAATCAATGATTCACATCTTCATTCAGAAAAGTTTCATCATATTTAAGACGTGGTGCACTGATAAACAGGAAGAGGATTTGCCAGTCATGGTCACCAGAATAAACTCCCACCCCTCACCCCACACTTATAGACATATGAAGATGCTAGAGCAAAAATAACTATGTAATATTTACCTTGAAATACCTGTGTATTAATTGGACAGTTGGCCCTAGAGAGCCTATGTGCTCCATTATATTAATCCTTGGTTTTGAATTTGGCTGCCATGAAGTTGTTCTAGAGTAAATCTTTATTCTAAAAATCTTTCTATACTTTTTGTTGAAATCAAATTAGTTTGTGCCAAAAAACAGGTATCTAAACCAAATAACACTATAAGCTTTTAAACGCACAATACTCATGTTTCCACATGCACCTGAAGACTTCCAAATTTAAGTAAAAACAAATCTTATTTACAGGAGCACAAGAATAAAAATCTGAGGCTACTAACATTTTATGTTTACTTTTGTGTAACTTAAAATTAACTGAAAACTGTTTATTAAATTTTGGTAAGAAATTTCACTCCCAGCTGGAGGCCTCTTATGACAAATGGATTAAGAACATGTGTTTACAGCAGAATTATTGTACCCTTGAAAATAGGAAAGTGCTGTGTACACACACATTACTTTTGCAAACAGTGTCTCGAAAGAGCATCCAGCCTAGTTCTTATAGGAATTTGGAACATCTCGTGAAAGTTGCATGTCGCTCTTGTCTGTCAGCAATGTTGGTTTCTTTATTGTAGACAGTAGACCTTACACTAGAAAACAGTCTTGTAATATATGGAAATATGAATTTGAAGTTGATTAGCTTCCCAAAGCTTTGAAATACCTTTCATTCCTGTACATCTCTTCTTCATATATTAGTGGAAATTTCATGGACTGGAAAGCTCAAGGGATTGTTAATAGCTCAGACCTTTCACCATTAGGTTGCCAGTTCAGACAAGATCCTGGCTGTCAAGGCCACAAGTCATTAGACCACAACACAACACTGGTTGCCTAGGAAATGGAACTGGTGACCTTGGTTCACTTTTTTGGTGGACAGGTGTTCACATCCATTAATAACACCCCTGTTGGCAGGATCAGAAGAGAGGTTAAGCACTGAATGGGCATGGAGACCAAACTACTCTCCCCTCAAATGGTGTTCCCTTCAGGTCAGAGATGAAGTACTTTGGTGGGGCATTGTAGGGCATGCTTGCACTGCCACTGCCCTGGCCAGGCTGTCAGTTGGACGCCATTAAAGAGGGCTAAATTCACTTCAGAATTACCTGGAAAATGTTTTGGTTTTTTTTTTTTTTTAAATTGAAAATTGGGTAAACCTTTCTTTAAAAGGCTCACATCTTGTGATTTTTCACATTAGAAATTTCTTGTATTATTTTTAAATGTACTAATAAAACTGCCAATTTCTTTCAGGTGGGTGTACATGGCATTAGAATAGAATTCATCAATGAAAAAGGATCAAAACGCACCGCCACCTACTTACCGGAGGTTGCAAAGGAGCAAGGTCATTGTTGCACTTTTTCATATGATCTGGTGAAGAATTTAAATATACATATAAACCTAAAATGCAATATTTGACCTTGCACTGATGTCAGATGATGGAGCAATACTTAACTGTAAGAAATGACTCTTATAAATGCCACTTACATGCCTGTATAAAATCAGTCCCTTTATTGGGAAGATTTCAGTAAATTGTAGCAGTTTGTTAAGCAAGTCATAAATAAACAGTAAAGTAGCAGCAATATGCAAAATAAAAGATGTAGGGGGTGGTACAGTGCTAATTAAAAACTGCCATTTTTCATAAACCCAACTTGCTACAATCAGTGAAATGTAAAACCCATTTAACTTAGTGATGGGATGACTGCTTATGGCTTTTAACAATGGAGTTATTTCTCAACCTGCAAATTTTTCTTTTATTAGTCTCTCACTGCTGGCACTTAATCCTCTTTAAGAGCTTTGGCTTCCCATTGTCTCTTGGGTGGGTAGAAGGGAGTTGGTTTCATACTGAATATCCCAAAATACTTCTGTAAATGAAAGTGTGTCCCTTTTAAAAGTGGCACAGACTTATAAGTTTATCATTTAAAAGAACAATATACACTAGTTCTGTTTAATACCAGTATGTGGTGCTGATCCGCTAACCACTTACTAATGTTTTCTCTTCTAGCCATGACTCGGGGTTTTTTTTCATTTTTCGCATTGTTTTTGCATTTGCCTCCTTATGTTTGGATTTGTTGTGTTAAGAGAGAGAGAAAAATCTGCACTAAGGATCACCTTGACTATACAACTCCTTGTCTACAAGTGACCACTTAAAATTATCCGTAAGATTTCCAGTACAATTTTGTTTGTTCTGTACTTATAGATCCGCATCTTTCAGGAAGGTGGTTTTTGCTGAGCCCTTATATGGTCACTTAAGACAGCTTTCACTATATTTATAAAGTGTAATTGTTATGTGAACTTCTTTAGGTCCAAATTTTTATATATACAATTTTGGATTCTTTTAAAAAAACAGGTTTTTATACATGTGGTTTATTAAACAGACAAAGCAAAATGATATATTTAGTCTTGTTAGGCATCTATCTGAATAATCTAAGCAATTGTGTACTTCTGAAATAACACATCTAACATTTTATCAATAAAAGATGCACAGTTCATTTTCTACGTATTATTGCGATACCATGTATTCAAAATTTGATCTTTATATATTGCTTTAAAATAATATAAAAGACTTGTTGGGGGAGAACCATAATTAACCTAAACTATTTGTCGGTTAATACTCCAAAAATTTATAAGCCAACTGCCAGCAAACTGTTTAATGTTGTAATTCTGAAATTGGAAAAATCACTGTTAAAGTTAACAGTGGCACTTAGAGAGGTCTGTGAGACCCCATACCATTTAGTGATGAGGGATGGGATTTTTCTACCTCCACCTGCACCTCTGAAAGCACACTTTGAGCCAGTTAAGATTGCTTACATTCAATATTTCCAATAGAAACTTGATTTTCAAGTGGTTCTATGTATTTTATTTCAATAAAGGATTACTGTGATATATGACCTTGCCACAGTAGGATGAAGTCCTCGTTTTCTTTTACAGCTTTTAGATTTTGGAAGGATATAATTTTTGTTTCCCCATATCCTGACTTGGATCTACTTTTAAACTATATGCAAGATCTTTGCTTTGCACAAGAAACTTACTCTGATGTAGGAAGAATCCTGTATATGGTACTTCCTGCAAGAAGCTGTTCTTAGGAACACAGGAATTTACTTGTTACAGATCTATGGGAATGTTTATAATGGACTTCAGCAGAGTAGATGTAAAAATATAACATGAAGTAATATTTTAATGTAAAGTCTGTTTAATTACATGCTCTTTGCTGATTTTTATTCTGATAAAACTCAACAGGATGGGACCACATTCAGACCATAGATTCCTTATTGAGGAAAGGAGGCTACAAAGCTCCAATTACTAATGAGTTCAGGAAAACCATAAAACTGACAAGGTAGGTATTAGGGGATACATTACAGATATGTTTTTTTATTTCCTGTAGACATCTGCTAAAATATTGATGGTAAAGTCTTTCTTCATAATAACAGATTTAATAATATCTTTCCTTCTGCAACAGTGGTCCTTTCTTCTTTTGGGGTGTGTCTGTAACTTCCATTAATTGTAACAGGAGTTAACACCACTCAGCAAGGGAAGAATGAACTACTGTTTAATGTATGTCTTTCCAAGAGTCCTCTGTATATTTTACTTCATGCTGCTGCTTAAAGATTGCAGCTTGGAAAAACGATAGGGGTGTGGTAGCCCGTACTTTTCAAAGTTACTGCACTGGGTGTAATAGATACCCCTTCATGGGTTCAAGGGAGATGAGGCACTCTCACCACTCAAAATTCTAAAGTTCAGCTTGTGCAAGTGCTTCATATGCCCTTGCTAGGAAACTACATTACTCTCCCAACCTTTCCGAAAGAAAGGCGATACATTACATAACATTACCCCTATAGCTGGGTTAATCAGGCTGACAGTCCCTATGTTGTTGAGCTGGGGACTTCACTCCCTCCACACGAACCAGGCAGCGTTTGTTGACTGTTAGTGCTTTGAGATTACCTTCTCCTTTGTAGTGGACACACTGCCAACTGAATGATGTAGAAATGTGGTTTTATAGGGGCAGTTCTGCATGCACCTAGAGAGGTACGTTGTTATACACTTGAAAAATAAATAAATTTACAAAATTGAAAGACTGCAGAATTCTCAATTTGGTCAGGTGATTATCTACTAAGAGTCAGAGAAAAAAGAATTACAAATAAGTCATTTTCACTTCTCCAAAGATACCATTGGTAATAGTTTACCATTCCTGGAGACGGAAAAGCTGATAGAATGTCTCTAGAAAGATTTTTCCTTGGTGACAGTTACCTCATTTTAGACACTTAATTCTATTCAAGCCTCAGTGACTGGACCCACTTATACAAAACGGTTTAAGGATAAGGTGGTGTTGCACACTTGTCCTAAATTCCTTCCAGCGGTGGTAGTGAAGTTCTGCCTACATCAACCATCATGCTGTCAATACTCTTCTCAAGCCATTTTGTCTAGTCAAATAAGATCTTTCTCTAAGTTCATCATCAACGGGCCATGAGGCTATAGTAAAATAAGGCCTTCTAAAGTCCATTTGCATATTTTGCTTCATTTAGCACAAATACCCCAAGACATGTTGTTCCCGAAAGACCCATGGAGAAGAATCTCTCATTAGTACTCCTTTGCAGAGCTAAAACTTAAAGATCCTATTAAGGCACAACAATAGTAATATATGCATCCTTAGCAAGCCACTGATTTCTTTTTCTCTCAAATTTTCAGGGTAGCCCCGTGGTAACCATCCACCTTCATACATTAGAAGGAACAGAACTTAGGATCTTCAGCACCAAAGCGTAGGCCACCTATAGCACTGAACTAAATATCAGGTTGCCGAGACCTCCATCTGAGCCATGGTTGCCGAGAACAGCCACTACAGAAAGTCATGATCACCCACACTAGGCCAATATATTATACAAAGCATTATTGCTCAGACTCAGTCTTTGAGGAAAAGTCAAATTTGGTCTGTCTGTGTTACGGAACCTGTTTCTCTACTAAAACTGCATGAAATTCCCTGCCTCCTACCAAACACTTAATTTAATTTTGGAATGTCCCCATAGATTAAAAATGTGTTATGAAGTATCTTAGACACTTTAAAAGGAAAGACAGGTTTGGGTTTTAATTCTCTTTTCTCCTAGTTTGTGTGTGTCATTTCTATTTAGATTCTCCCTTCTGCATGCAGGTAGCGGTAGAACCAGACTTGTCACTGAGATTCATAACAAAAGCCAGTCCTCTATAGAAAGCTCCAGATGTCATTACTCCAACAGTGATACCAGTATAGTAACTGCTAAATATAAAATTACTTCCCTCATCTTTTTGTAGGCAGCCACTCTTTTTCATTTATTTCAATATAGCAACATGAGAGAGAGAGATGTAGGAATACTTGTCCCATGTATATCACCCCAAGTACTGAAACTAGGAGAAAAGAAACTAACAGGCAGGACAAAATGTCTGTCCTTTATTTTCATGTGTGACAATCCAAAGTAGATGTAAAATCCCAGTATCACAGATCTGGCCATGTGCTCCTTTGCTGGCTACCCACTGGACTGTTATGAAGGGAAACTTTCTGTGTCTCTGCATCTCTTGTGTGTTTTAAGCCTCTGGAGCCTGAATGAAGTCCAGCCACTGCTCCAGTTCTCAGTTCCCTAGGCTACTGTTGAAATCCTAACCTTTTTTCTGGCACCCTCTTCTGAAAGCAGGAACCCGCTGTCAAGCTGCTTAGCCCGTGAGTGCTGTGCTGACCCTTCAGACTCCCCCGTACTTAAACACACCCTCTCCTAGAACTTCATCCTAAAGGAATGAAGTTTCTGATTACAGTTTAGTTTTCTCTTGAGGAACTGTAGTTCCTGTTTGAGTGATTGCACATGTGCATTCCACCGTAAGTCTGCAAGCGCCCTGAGCAGTCACCAGAAATTTTTTCCTCAGTGGTACCCATCAGGGCAGCTCAAGTGCCCTCTGATGCCATGCACCTATAGTGCAATATAATATAAATCACCCAACTGACCCCACACTTCCTCAGTTCCTTCTTACCGCCTGTGATGGATAGCAGTTCCAGTGACCTTGCTTTGGCAGGCTCTCTCAGTGGTCTTCTTTTTCTTATATTTATATAATTAGTTGTAATTAGTTTTAGTGAAGTTCTGTAACTTGGTGATTTAGCAGAGTTTTTGTCCGTTGTCTGGTGCTGAGGCATGCCTCGGTCACCGGGCTTTGAGCCCTCACCTCCTGCAACAAGGCTATGCTCCTGACCTACCCGCACTCAAGTTGCAAGCGCCTAGGTGAAGTTCATGGTGGGGACCATTGCCAAATCTGCAGAGACTTTAAACCTTGCACAAAGAAGGATCGGGAGGCCAGACTGAAGTTTTTGCTCATGGAACCGCACTGAGTTTTTGCTCATGGAACTCCATCTGAGCCAGGTTGGTAAGTCTCTGCACCGAGTGACTCAGCGTTGGTAAGGAGTGCTTCTCCTGCCATACCCGAGTCCTGGCACCAATCACCAATGAAGATGGCCAGGCATGGGGACCAGAGTAGAGTTAGATCTAAACCAGGTCACTCCTCTGGCTCAGTACTGCAGAAGTCGGCACAGTTGATTCTGGCACTTACACAGGCACCTTCGAGTCCAGTACCAGATGAGTGTCTACATCTGCAACACAGAGCAGAACCAACACTATGCTGGAGTCATTTGCTGCTGCCCAGGCACAGAGTTACCATCGAGTGCATGGCCAGGAAGTCACTGAGGACCTATGTCTGTCCAGTGGCCCTTTTGGAATCTGTGGGGGTTTCCCCCAGTTTCCAGGGCATATTCCAGGTGCTCCTATTCTGTGGCCCCAGAAGGAAGGGCACCACCATCTCATCTGGCAGCACCTGGTCTGGACTTCTGTACCAAGCCCAGTACAAACTACAGAAGCTGGCTTAACAGGAGGCACAAAGGAAGAAAGAGTATCCACAGCTGATGCTGGCCTCCTCCTCTACTGACAAGGCAGTCTCAGGGGTGGGCGTATCACCTCCCCCAGATGACTATAAGGCTCACCAAGACTTGTTGAAGAGGGTCGCCTTAAATCTGCACATACAGGTGAAGGTAGTGAAGGAGTCCTCCCATAGCCTACTTGACATTTTAGCTGCTGCAGGACCGTCAGACATAGCCGTGCCCCTCAGTGAGGCCATTATAGACCCCTGCATCACTTCCCCCCCCGAGCAAAAATACTTTGCTCCTTCCCAGGATTATGGAACGCTTGTACACCCATCTTTCCCTCCCTCCCACCATAGGATCCCTGCTCGTATCCGCTGCCAATGAGAGAATAAGACAGGATCATCATTGTGTAGGGTGACCAGATGTCCCAATTTTATAGGGACAGTCCCGATATTTGAGTCTTTTTCTTATATAGGCACCTATTTCCCCCCCTCCCCCCATCCCAATTTTTCACACTTTCTATCTGGTCACCTTTATCAAGGTGCAATCCCAAAATCAGAGAACTCAAAGAAACTGGATTTGTTTGGTAGGAAAATTTATTCTACTGGGGGGTTACAACTCAAAATTGTAGACCACCAAGCGCTGCTGGGCAGGTATGATTTTAACATGTTGGACTTCATGCAGAAGTTCAAGGACTTGGTCCCATAAGAGGTTAGTCAAGAATACTCCTCACTGGTGGACAAGGGAAAATCAGTGGCAAGTGTCTCGTTGCCAGACGCTTTGGATGTGGCTGGCTCGGCAGCCAGGTCCATGGTTTTGACAGGGGACATGAGCAGGAGTTCTTGATTACTGTCCTTGGGACTCCCACAGGAGGTCCAGCAAATGCTGCAGGATGTACTTTTTGAAGCTTCATGGATTACAAGACTGCAGGGGAACCCTTAAGTCCCTTGAACTGTACACATCAGCGTCTTCAAGGAAACACTGTATGCCCCAACAGCCCATTCAGTACTGTGCTTAAATTGCAGCAAGAGCAGTTTAGGTTGGACATTAGGAAAAGCTTCCTAACTGTCAGCATAGTTAAACACTGGAATAAATTACCTAGGGAGGTTGTGGAATCTCCACCATTGGAGATTTTTAAGAGCAGATTAGACAAACACCTGTCAGGGATGGTCTAGAGAATACTTAGTCCTGCTTTGAGTGCACGGGACTGGACCAGAAGACTTCTTGAGGTCCCTTTCTGTTCTACACTTCTGTGCCAGACCCTGTTTCTCCTTTGTTTACAAACTGCCTTTAGCCTTTCCCACTTGCTCAGCGTGTGGTCCTGTATCACCATGGACCTTTGGGTGTTGAGCACAGTGGAAGTGTGATTCACCCTCCAGTTTATTTCTGCCCCTCTTTGCCACTCTCCCTCCTTCCCGCTCTTCGGTGACCCCTCTCACAAAGAGCTTCTGGCCCCAGAGGTTCAATCTTTGCTTCAGGTGGGAGCTGTGGAAGGGGTTCTGCAGAATTTGAGAGAAGGGGTTCTACCCCCATTATTTTCTAATCCAAAAAGCCAAGGGAGGTCTGACTGATTTTAGACCTGTGTCAGCTCAACAATTATTCCCTTTCTGAATCCCAGGGATTGGTACGCCATCCTCCATTAAAGAGATGCCTATTTATATATCCATACACCAAGGACACACAAGGTTCCTCAGATTCGTAGTGAACCACTTGTACTACCAGTTCATGGTCCTCCCATTCAGCCTGTCTGCAGCTCCATGGGTATTCACAAAATGTATGGCAATAGTGGCAGTCTTCCTGAGGAAGTTTAAGGGTGCAGGGCTACCCTTATCTAGATGACTGACTAGACAAGAGCTGGTCCAGGGCTCAGGTAGTGTTCAAGTCCCTAAGCCTTCTGATAAATGTAGAGCAGTCTACCCTCACTCTGGCACAAAGGATAGAGTTCACTGGAGCAGTGTTCAACTCTACTCAGGTCAGGGCCTACCTCCCAGAAGGATGTTTCCAGTCTAGCACATCCCTGATAACACACCTAAGAGGTCATCCAATCACAATAGCCCAAAATTGCATGAGACTGTTAGGTCACATGTACTTATGTGGTACAACATGCAAGGCACCTCAAGCTTCTCCAGACATGGAGTACTCACCAAACCACCACCATCTGGACACTCTACTCACAGTACATCTTGGGGTTCTCGTCTCCCTCAATTGGTGGTTCGATCCGCTCGCCGTTTGTGTGAGCATTCTCTTTATACACCCTCAACCGGCAATGACATTGGTCTCAATGTCAGCAGTAGTGTGGGGAGCTCATCTAGGGCCCCTCAGAACTCGAGTCCTTTGGTCTCCGGAGGAACTTTACTCCACATCAATGTCAGGGAATTCACAGCAGTTCACCTGGCCTGTCAGACCTTCATGCCCCACATTATGGGCAGAAACTTCTTTGTTTTCATGGTCAACACTGCAGCCATGTTTTATCTCACCGGGCAAGGAGGAGCTTGCTCTTGCCTCTCTTGTCCAGGAACACAAAATGAGCTGGCAGATTGCCTCAGCAGGTCTTTCTCCAGTCACCAAGAGTGGTCCCTTCACCTGGATGTGTTGAGGGACGTATTCCAGCAATGGGGGATGCCCCACATAGACCTGTTTGCAATCAAATACAACAGAAGGGGTCCCCAATTCTGCTCCCTACAAGGCCACACTCCGGATTCTATCACAGAAACCTTTCCGCTACTGTGGACGGGACATATTTACTATGCTTTCCCCCCATCCTGCTCATGCATAGAATACCGCTAAAGATCAAGCGGGACCAAGACCAGGCCATTATGATAGCCCTAGCATGGTCCTGCTTCCGTTACCCCGGACCTGATCTCTCAGGACCACAGTCTCTGTTCCACTCAAATCTGAGCTTCCTGCATCTATCAGCCTGGAAGCTTCATGGCTAAATCCCAGTGAGCAGGCTTGCTCAGAGCAAGTTTGTCAGATCCTGTCAGGTAGTAGAAAGCCCTCCACCAGGACTACTTACCTTTCAAAGTGGGCGTTGCAACATGGAGTCATCTTTATAAGAAATACTTGAATATCTATTGCACCTGAAGCAGCAAGTCTAAGCTATCGCCTCTTTCAAGGTTCACCTTGCAGCAATATCAACTTTCCAACCCTGGGTGGATAACCGATCCATTTTTTTCAAATGACCTATCTGTCTTTCCTAGCGCAGATCTCTGTTCACGATATTTGTAAAGCAGTGAACTGGTCATCAGTGCACACGTTCTCCTCCCATTACGCAATCACTCAACAGACCAGAGATTTATGCCAAATTTGGGCAAATTGTTCTGCAGTCAGCATGTCCATGAACTCAGATTCCTCCACCTATTCAACTGTTTGCGAGTCACCTAGAGTGGAATGCACATATGCAATCACACAAAGAATTAAAAACAGTTACTAACCTTCTGTAACTGTTGTTGTTCAGGATGTTTTGTGCGAGTCCATTCCATGACCTGCCCTCCTGCCCCTCTACATCCAGAGTTTTCTGGAAAGAAGGAACTGAGGGGTCGATTGGACACTTTATACCGGCACTAAGGCATGTGACACCCTTTGGGTACCACTAAGGGGAAAATTTCCAGCGACTGTGCTCAGGGCACATGCAGACCTACAGTGCAAAGGACATATGCAGCATATGAAAAGCTATAGTTATGGAAGGTTAACAACCATTTTTTGTGCAAAGCGTCTGTGCTAAATGCTTCACAAGCCTAACATATAATTACTCTTTTACTTAATCATATAAAGCAAAAGAGAGTCAGATCCTATAGATCATAACTAACATCCTAAATACAATGCGCCTTGTTAGATCACCTGTCTCTTGATTTCAGAGTAGCAGCCATGTTAGTCTGTATCTGCAAAAAGAACAGGAGTACTTGTGGCACCTTAGAGCCTAACAAATTTATTAGAGCATAATCTTTCATGGGCTACAGTCCACTTCATAGAATGGAACATATAGTAAAATGATGTGTGTACACACACACACACACACACACACACAAGGTGCAAGTTGACATACAAACTGTAAGAGGCTAATCAATTAAGATGAGCTATTATCAGCAGGAGAAAAAAACTTTTGTAATGATAATCAAGATGGTCCATTTAGACAGTTGACAAGAAGGTGTGACGATATTTAACATGGGAAAATAGATTCAATATGTGTAATGACCCAGCCACGCCCAGTCTCTATTCAAACCCAAGTTAATGGTATCTAGTTTGCATATTAATTCAAGTTCAGCAGTTTGTCGTTGGAGTCTGTTTTTGAAGCTTTTCTGTTGCAAAATTGCCACCCTTAAGTCTTTTACTGAGTGAAAAGAGAGGTTGAAGTGTTCTCCTACCGGTTTTTGGATGTTATGATTCCTGATGTCAGATTTGTGTCCATTTATTCTTTTACATAGAGACTGTCCAGTTTGGCCAATGTACCTGGCAGAGAGGCTTTGCTGGCACATGATGGCATATATCACATTGGTAGATGTGCAGGTGAACCAGCCCCTGATGGCGTGGCTAATGTGATTAGGTCCTATGATCGTGTCACTTGAATAAATATGTGGACAGAGTTGGCATCGGGCTTTGTTGCAAGGATAGGTTACTGGGATAGCGTTTTTGTTGTGTGGTTGCTGGAGAGTATTTGCTGTACTGGTCTGTCTCCCAAGATCTGTGAGAGTGAGGGATCATTTTTCAGGATAGGTTGTAGATCCTTGATGATGCGTTGGCGAGGTTTTTGTTGGGGGCTGAAGGTGATGGCTAGTAGCATTGTGTTATTTTCTTTGTTGGGCCTGTCCTGTAGTAGATGACTTTTGGGTACTCTTCTGGCTCTGTCAGTCTATTTTTTCACTTCAGGAGGTGGGTATTGTAGTTTTAAGAATGCTTGATAGAGATCTTGTAGGTGTTTGTCTCTGTCTCTTGGGAGTCCTTGGAGGCCATCTGTATCCAGGAAGGCAGGCAGGGCAAGCTGTTACATATAGGGTAGCTTTTCCCTCATGAAGTTTCCTTCCCCCAGCTTGTGACTTTGCTTTCTTCTGTCCAGTGCTCCCTCTTCCTGTCTGGCTCTCTCTGTTGCTGTTTGTTTTGTGGTTGGTAACTTTCCTTCCCCACACAGCTGCACCCTCAGATGATGGGTAAAGCTGGTTTTCCCCTAGGATGCATCCATTCTTTAGCATAACTTTTGTGTGATCAGAGCATGATCATTAATATTAAGTATGCCCCATTGTCTCTTGCCTAGTGTGTACTCACTGCAGGTTCTGTCTGAAGTGAAGGATCCACATATATCTAATCTATATCGGTATTCTTGATAACAGCAGTTTTCATAGTAATATTTCATAACTCCACAAATCAACCAGAATTCATAACTTGTACTAGACAGATTCCCCAATCACCACCCCCAGGGAGGGGGGAAATCACAGAGTATCCTTTCATTTAAACAATAAATTTGGATAAGGCACTAAATTATTGATGTGGTAGCAACCGTAGGGCCCAAAAGCCATCTCCATATAAAGACAGTGGGCATCTATCTGTCTGATGAAAAGACACTGTGGTCTTGCAGATCTTATCATAGAATGTATGAGATTTGTCCATTCAAAGGTAGCCACCAACTTTGACTGAGTGATCTCCAGCTTCTGGTGGAGGAGATAAATTTATTAAATGTATACCTTAATCACCTAGCTCTATAGAAGCTGCCTTCTTACCGTGGTGAAAAACAAAGACTGAGATTTTCTGAAGAGCTATGTTCTCTTAAGATAAATACTCAGTGCTGTAGCCCACCAAGTTAGGCTACTGTGATTCAGAGAGGAGGAAGGCAGAATGATATTGTGATCTGTGAAAAATAAGTGTTTTGAGTGTGAGTGGGGATGCTGTCATTGAAAAATACAGTGTTTGTGGCTCACTGACAACTCGTGATCCAGAATTCTCCTGGTCAACTTGAACATTGTGAATAATACAAATAGAGAAAATTATTCAGTCCTGAGGTTCAAGGGGAAGAGCTAGTCTTTGCAGAACCAAACTCAATTTCCAAGTATAGAAAATGTAACTGCTTTATTTTTTCAATTCTGTAACTTTTTACCTTTTGCTTAGAAAAGAACTAACTGGAGATGGTAGGAGAGACCCCTGCTGCTAGAGTTAATAGTATCAGAGTTTTGATATAGGAGTTTCCACAAGTCACAAGAACCTAGGAATATTAGTCTCCTACTGTTTTCAGAGAATAAGACTTACAGGGAAATGATTGTACTCAAGGTGGCTAACCCATCTCACTGCCCATGCTGCTGCAAGTACGCTTCCATTTTTAGTGTGTTCAAACCTAGCACACGTACATCTACTTGAGCTGGAAATAACACCTCCAGCTTGAGTGTGTTGTTTACAGCTATAGCACCCAAACCAGTGGAGAATTATTGGCCCTCATTAGTGAAGTAAGTAGTCAAAAATATGTATTTAGAGGACTGTTCCTTTTTTTCCAGTATTCCACTAGTTGTGTTAGTTTAACAATTCAAATAACTCCTACTGGCATCTGTGAAACATTAAACACTTCTTGTCAGATAAGATATCTTGAAACACAGCTCCAGTTGCTTTTTGTATTGAAATAATTGTGTTGTCGTGCGGCTCCTGCTGCCCCCTTTCCCTCCTAGAATATTGAGAGAATTCGGGCAGGAGGCATAAATTCTCTCTCTACTCCAGAAGTCAAGGGTGAAAAAAGTTTTAAATAGACCAGCAGTTCTAAAACTGTTTTAATGGGGTCACCAGGATTGGCATTAGCCTTGCTGGGGGCCAGGGCTGCGGCCGAAGCCGAGGCCTGAGCCCCACCATGTGGAGCCAAAGCCCAAGGGTTTCAGCCCTGGGTGACGGGGCTCAGGTTACAGGGCCCATAGCTGGGGCTGAAGCCCTTGGAATTTGGCTTTCCCCGCACCTCCGTCCCCTCCCTCACTCAGGGCGGTGGGGCTTAGGCTTTGGCTCCCCACTCCTACGACTGTGTAGTAATTCTGTAGATAGAAGGGGGTCATGGTGCATTGAAGTTTGAGAACCCTTGAAATAGACCAAAACTGGTCCATTGCTCCTGATCCCCACTTCAGAGTGATGGCGATAGCTCCAGCTATCCTTTGAGTTCTAGTATTGGCATTAACTTTAATTCTCTCTTCTCTCACAGGGAATGTCTAAAAAGTGGTTTAGGAGCAGGATAAGGATAGCAGTAGCATTTTGTTTTTCCATCTGGTTAAACAAGCAGATGTGATTCTAGTTTCAGACAGACTGCCCTTGGCCTGCTTTGACACACATTCAAGTAACTTCATTAGCTGCCAAATTGATGGTTTATTTTCAGAGTGGAAGGGGATTTCATTCAAAGATCAGTTTACCCAGAGACCAGAAGCCATAACCCCTTTAAGATCCTCACAACATAGTAAGTGCCACACTTCATTCACATCAAACTGAGGAGACGTACAACCTATCTTTCAGCCAAGGCCGGAAGCCATTTGATGAATACATCCATCACTAACAAACACTATCGTGTCAAGTATATTCGTGCTTCCCTTATATTTTTGGTCTTTCAAATCAGTTTGTGGCAATAGAGCGCAAGGAATAGTCTCAACATAAATGCACAATTCCCAATTTTATAGTACAGCATAAGTGTAAATGTGGCAGCAGTTTGCAGTTTTGTTGGTAAACTTTATTAATTTTTTTTATGAAGAGAGTTTAAAAAGAATCTATCAGGAGCCAGATTCTTTTTTGTTATACGTGGGCCATGTCCACATGATGGGTGCTGCAGTGGCACAGGTTCAGCACCACAGCTACGTCACAATAGGGGAGATGCCTCCTGCAGTGACAGAAGGGGTTTTTCACTCACTGCAGGAATGCCGCCTCCCTGAGGAATGGTTGCTAGATCAATGGAAGCATTCTTCTGTCAACCTAGCTGTGCCTAGGGATTAAGTTGGCAGAGCTACAGCTCTGAGGGGCAGGAATTTTTCACACCTTTGACAGACATAGCTATAAAAACAAGGAGTCCATTGGCACCTTAAAGACTAATAGATTTATTTGGGCATAAGCTTTCGTGGGTAAAAACCCACTTCAGGTTTTCTACCCATGAAAGCTTATGCCCAAATAAATCTGTTAGTCTTTAAGGTGCCACCAGACTTCTCATTGTTTTTGTGGATACAGACTAACCCGGCTACCCCTCTGATACTCAACATAACTATGTCAACCTAACTTTTAGGTGTATACCAGGCTTTGGTACAAAAAGGTGAGTAACTCCATTTTGACTTCCATGGAGTTATTTTGTATTGGCACCCGTATAGAAGCATAATTAGGTCCAGACTGTGGGCATTTACAACTAAAGATGTTATGTGAAAGGAGGCCATGTGGATTTTGGGCCATATGTGGTTCTTGCATCTTCTCTGACTTTGTGGGGTGAGTTGGTTAAGGATATGGAGTAACTCTGGTACAAACTGGTGTAGCTTTACCACCACCTCCTTGGACAGCTACTATTGATGGGCAACACCTTCTGAAGATATTTATACTATTGTATATATTCAGTTGTAAAAAGTCACCCAGATAGGTGCTTTAATGAAACTGAAATAAAGCAATCCAAAGTGACCCCAGTGAAATCCATGGAGTTACTCTGGGTTTACATCAGTGAAACTGAGATTAGAGTCTGACTCCCTAATAACAAAATGATGAAATCTCTGTTTTTGGAAAGCACACGACTATGCCATAACCTCAGTTAGGACTTGCAGAATTGGATTTTTATTTGATTGTTTGTAATTTTGGTGGATAATATCCATGTTTGTTTTTAAGCATTTTTATCGATTTACATTTTCACAGTAGTGGGATATTATGGGGTAGTGCAGACAATTATTTAATGACAGTAGACACAGATTCAAGTAGTAAAGCTTTTTTAATTAAAATACAAATTGTCAACATCACATCAAAATATATAGAGTTTGATTTAAGGATATTACTTTAAGTTCTCAAGCAGCATATTATGTTGCCACTCTGTACATTTGTTTTTAATCAGTGGAAATATTTTTTGTCGGTTTGTGTGTGTACAGTGAAGTTTATGTTTACTGATTAAATCTAATCCTTCCAAGCCTAACTTTAGTATTTCTAATGGTTTCCTTTAAAAATCCTTTGAGACTTTTTTCTTCGCCCATTTTTAGGTACCGTAGTGAGAAGATGACCATGAGCTACACAGAGTACCTTGCCCATCGTCAGCATCATCACTTCCAAAATGGCATTGGGCACCCCCTTCCACCATACAACCATTATTCCTGACACTGAGCCACATGACCAGTCACTGGACCTCTCTGCAGACCTCTTCCCAGGAGACCCTGCCCCTTCCTGGTCTAGCTATCTCTATTACTGTACCATTTTATGATGATAGTTTCCGTTGCCATGTTGACGCTTCTCCTTGGTTGGTCAAGTTCATCGTGGCAACGGGTGAGAAAACTGCATTATTACAAAGATCCCATAATTCTTTTTTTATTGAGTCACTGCGGGGTTTTTTTGCAGCATATATAACCCTTGTGTTTTTTTTTTATAAAATTTGAAATTTATACTACATTAACATTGAATTATATCAATCAAGGTTTTCTGTGCCTGTGGATGGAAGGAAGACTAATGTTTGAGGGTTACAATTAGGGATATCCTTTTTTTGAGTAAGACATTTGTTGCTGTTGCATTAATAGTTGTAACAGGGAATGAAACATATCAGAGATTCAGGTATTAAGCATACATTCCCACCACTGTAGTAAAGGCTCTTTACTTCATGTAGTTAAATACATGAGCTTCAGATCCAGTACTTACAGATAGAATTTGAAGGGCAATATTTCAGATGAAGAGAAGCTGTTGTACCTAGTGGAAGAGGCACTGATGATAGGAAGTATTTCAGGATCGGTTGGTCTAATTGATTACAGACTAAAGTGCCTGATCCAGCAGGGTACTAAGTGCCCTCAACTCGTATTCCATTATATGGGAATCGAGGGTATTCTGCCCTTCTCAGGATGAGACACCAAAACAGTGTTTGTAATGCACAGAAGAGACGTTGTTCTGATGTTCTCGAAGTAGGAGTCACTTTTGTTTTAGTAATGGTTGGTGAAGAGGCAATGTTACATTAGGAAGAAATGGATTTAGATTTGTGCCTTTTGACTAGGACATAAATATAGTTACATAAAAATCATAGGAAGAATATTAAAAACACCAGACAGCTTAGCAAACCACGCTCAATTCTCTACTGATCTGGTGTCAATTAAGTTTTAAACTGGGATTCTTTTGAGCAAGCAAATTGTGAAAAAATTTCTCTTCTCTCCTCATATTATTCTTTCTTTTTAGTTGTGGGTTTCCTAAGTTGTATTAGGTCATGATTAGCCAGATAACAATTAACTCTTGTTTTAAAAAACAGGGTGGGTGTTGGAGAAAGAGCACAGGACAAATATGTCATGATTTCAGATTGGCTTCATCTATTACAGGAACAGTCCTGGAAAGTTGTAAGAACTGTGAAATAGTTCTGGTAACATTTCTGCACTAAGAAGAGGTAGAAATTCATTTAGTGTATTGGTCAGAATTGTTTTTTTTGTTACAGCTGTAGTAATGGAGATGGGATTTATAAAAGGTATGTGTGGTACAGTAGGAAGACCTGAACATTTTGGGGCCTATTCTCTCCTTGCTTCATGTGGCTCTAGAACTCCCACTAGCACCAGTAGTAGTTTATTGCCTATTCAAGGGGATAATATACCCCATGCATCATAGAAAAAGACCCTCTACATGCGGATGAGTAAAATACATTAAGCAGAAATCCCCAAATATTTAAAATAATGGATGTGTGCGTATGAAACAAAATATGTATTCTAAACAGATAAGAGAAAAAAGATGGCGCTAATAATACTTTTGCTGTAGCAAATGGCAGATTGCTAGTTGATAATTCTAAAACTTTCATATTTTAAAAGATAATTGGGTAAATTGTTACTGCTCACCTGTAATATGAGGCAGGTTTTGCTGGTTAGTTTTAAAATAGAAGGTCTTCGGTATTCCTTCATCCACAGCATTTGATGTCCAAATGTTAACACTTTCAGTTGTGATGCCTTAATTTATAAGCAAACAAAAGGGCCTGAAAATTCAGTAGCCAAGAGATATGCGAAGCGGACACTGCAAAAATCAATAGATGTTTATATAGAGGATATTTTGGATGATTCTATTGTCTTGTTTCTACTTGAGGAACATTTTAAAGTGGATTAGCTTTTAAGTGGAAACTGTAAACAAGTGGCTACTTGATTGAAAGGTTTTTTTTCTTGCCCTTATAGGGAAACTGAGCACAAGCTGAATAATATTGTCTGCTGCAAAAAAAAAAAAAAAGAAAGAAAGAAAAGAAAGGTCATTTACCCCATCATCTCGTTACAGCATGCTCATGCTTCTGTATGAGCTCATTGTTAGAAGTTTTTTAAAAAAAGATTATATATAAAAATATATATGTATTTAAAGGTGCTAATCAACCTTGAGCAGGTCACGTGACTGGTCATGCGGACTCTAAAATCATATCAGATTTTTTAAAAATCTTCAATATATGCAGATGTTATACAGAATTTCTTACCAGTGTAATAATGATATACTGATGAAATAAACAATCCTGCAGGTTTTGAAGGACAAGGTCAGCAATACTTCCCATCATGGCTTGGGGGGAAAAAAAAAGGATAGTTTTGTCTCCTTTTTGTACACAGCATAATGCACAATGAATTTTTGTCTATCTTTCAGTAGCTGTTGCTTAAAAAGAATAGTTCAAAGAGTGTTATACAAATTGTAAAGGTGTGCTTTAAAATCAATTAATGCCCAGGCCCTGCTGGACCAGTGTCTTGTGTCATTCATTAAAAAACTGTTACAGATATATGGGTCAGTCAGTTTTATATGAGGTATGTAGAAATACACTGGTTTTTCATGCTTAGAATAATCAAATCTATCTACTATGTTTCTGGGGCACCTATCTCCTCGATATGTGAGTGCCGAGAATGCTGTTGATTATGTTTCTTATATACTTATGGGTATATTTGAATAAACTTGCATGTATGTCACTCAGACATGCCCTGGGACAGAATAGGTCTGTTTTTCTAAACCTCATCAAGAATAGCGTGTGAAATCAGTTTCACGAATGTTCTTATTTAACTACACTAATAGCCTTTTAGATATAGTTCAGTGGAAATATTTTTATATTGGGTACTTTCACTGTTTATGTTAACATTTTAGCTTTAGAGAAACACTAATCAGTTTGCTTTATTCCATTTTAAAAGGCTTTAATTGTCACTTTAAAGTCTCTTCCTCAGATCCATGTGCTATTATCTGAGTTAGACAGCAAGCCCCTCTAAGTGTTGCTCAGTCATGCTTCAAGTGGCCTTCCTTCTGCCCCAGATTGTGCTATCGCACTGACTTCCCCCACCTCCACCACAGTGCTAGACACAGCAGGTGGAGGGCACAGTAGTGAGTTTTGACCTGGTGTATGAAGTTCATGAGGGCAATTGATGTAGCACACCCTGACATTTGTATACTGACCTCTTTGTCTTCAAATGTGCGGGTTTTTCAAACTGTTGCCTGGAGTAGGTTACATCTCTTGTGTGTGTTAGATCGAACCAAAGAAGCCTCCAGCCATGCACACATGCTGCTCCTAAAGCCTGCCTTCCAGTCCTTACAAAATCCCTGCAGGGTTAAAGGGTAACTTTTTTATTTTTGTACAGTTTCTAACTGATTTTTGCTAGTGATGTTAATGGAATTAAGTTTATTTGAGGAGTCTGAGTACCTCCTTCATTTAAATAAACTGGTGACTTTCCTTTTATGTTAAAAATAAATATAGAAACCCAAAGTGTGCCTCTCAGATTTAAGGGTTTCTGGTTACATTTATTCTTATGACCAGCAATGATTCTTTATATACAAAGATATGTTCTCCTTGTTTTTTATTACTGTTAAAGAAAAAAATAAAAACCTCTTTCTTTGCTCTGGATCCAGTAACTGCGCTGGTACATAAACGCACTGAGAAGACAAACTTTTGTTTGAAACTTTTGTAACAACTTATGACTGTTTTTGTATATCAAAGTTGATTCTTTTCAAAATATTTGGATCTAGTTTCTAAGTTATTTTAGTGTTTTATATGTTATGACAAAAATTACTTGGAATTGTTCACCAGCATAATGAGTTATCTAGAATGCAATGGTGACACTTGTTACGGGCTTTGAGCTACCTGGAGTAGCTTACAGGGCCCCTATTTTTCCTTCCTTTTTAGTAACTTGATTATTGATTACAATAATATCACAGATTACCTGAACCCCCTTCCATTATAACTAGATCCTCCCTTCCAACATTTAGTTGCTATTAGTGTGAAGAAACTGTTGAAATGGGCATTTTAATATGAGTATGGCTTAAAAAGGTAAAAATGAGGAAAAAGCAAAAAAATTTATATATATATAGAAGGTTATCTGTGGGTCTGTTTGATATGGCTGTGGAAAGATATTGTAGTAGTTTTAACACTATTGTTCTTACCTTTTAAATCATTTACCCAATAAAATAAGGAAAAAGAATCACCATTTCCTGTTTTCATCTTTCTTTGCTAAATTGTGTGGCCAGCTCAGTTTCAAATGTTCAAAAAAGTGAGTTTCAAAAAGGAATTTGGAGGTACATTTTGATTTAAATGAAGTCAGTCTGATCATTTTCCCAGCTAGAGCAATAAATTGGGCATGAACCACTTGGTATTTCTGTGGCAAAGAGAAATTGAGAATCTAACTGAGAAGTGATGTCACCCTGCCTAACATGTAACACTTCAGTTCTTTCAGAGCTCGATTTACTGAGTGTATGCCACTTCCATTGACTTCAGTCACTTTTAAATCAAATCCAGGATGGGGGAGGGGGTCTGGTCTTTTATACAGAGCCTTTTTGTTGCAAAACCAGTCTCAACTGCTGCTATCATTTATATTTCATATAGTACATATTTGGGAGATGTGACAAAACAGTATAAAACTCAGGAAATGAATACACAGAGTATTGAGTATGTAACAAACACCATAAATTCCACCTAAAGTAGAACTGTAGGATTGGAAGGGACCGCAATAGGTCATCTAGTCCAGTCCCCTGCACTCATGGCAGGACTAAGTATTATCTACACCAGGGATCGGCAACCTATGGCACATCTGCCAAAGATGGCATGCTCAGCCCGCTGCCGAACCCAGGCCACAGCATGCCATTAAAAATCCAGCCCACTCGTCTCTGCCTGCCCCCACTGGTTGAAGAAGCTTGGTCCTGCCAGCTGCTCCTGCAGAGCAGACTAGCTCTCTTCCCCAATGTGCTGGGTTTCTGCCCCTCCTCCTCTCCCTTCCTGCCGCTGATCTGCTGATGGCCCTTGCGCAGAAGGGGGAGAACTGGAGCCACAGCGCTCTGGGGAGGAGGGGGAGACTAGGTGGGGACAGGGTCTTGGGGAAGGAAGGTGGAATCAGGGCATAGCCCCTACAGCCCTCTACTATGAGTTGCTCAGGGCAGGGGGCTGGGAGCAACCCCAGCCCTGACTCTTGCACCCTCCCCCACAACCCCAGCCCTCCCTACACATACCCAGCCCCCCTTTGCCCCGACTCCAGCACCACCTGCCCCCCTCGCACCAAATGGGAGCTGCCCAGGTAAGCACTCCAAACCCAAACCTCCTGCCCCAACCCTGAGCCCCCTCCCTCATTCTAGCTCCTGGCCAAACCCTGCACCCCAATCCACAGCCTGCTCCTTCACCCCCAGCCCTGTGCTCAGTGCAGAGAGAGGAAGAGAATGGGCTAGAACCAGAGAGAAGGTAGATACTCACTGTATGTGGGCAGGGTCAGGATCTGGGACCAGCATCCGGCACCCTGGCTGGCAGGAGCCAGCAAACAGAACCCCAGACCAGCAGTGGGCTGAGCTGCAGGCCCCACTCTGCCTGCTGCCGGCCTAGGTGAACAAAACCCCAGACTGGCAGCGGGCTGAGTGGGCCGGCGGCGTAAGATCAGCATTTTAATTTAATTTTAAATGAAGCTTCTTAAACATTTTGAAAACCTTGTTTACTTTACATATGACAATAGTTTAGTTATATAATATATAGATTTATAGAGAGAGACCTTCTAAAAAATATTAAAATGTATTACTGGCACACGAAACCTTAAAAGTGAAGACTTGGCCCACCACTTCTGAAAGGTTGCCGACCCCTGATCTACACTATCCCTGAGGGTTTAGATAGTGATCAGTGTAAATTCATTTTCTTTCCCCACATCATTTCAAAATAGATTACTTGCAGTGTTATTAGTCTTGCTTAAGTCCTCAACTGGTTTGTTTCACATTGTGGTAGTACAAAGTACAACTTTGACCACATTCCACAGCAAGGGTGAGTGCATGCAGTTGTGAATACTTAAAATTCCAGTTACCCCATGAATTTAATTCCTTTCATTTATACAGTTCATGTAAAAATGATGCTGCCCCTCCTATGTATCAGATGGGATTTGGCAGTTTTGGGGAGACAATGCATTTTTTTCCCCAAAAATCCTTGACCCCAAATTTGGGTGACTAAAATTAAGAACCAAATCCATTGAGAACAGTGTGCTCAGAATCCTTGCCAATCAGATCACTCTTATTTAGGTGTTTTCTGTGGATTTAGGTGCCCAAATGTGAAAATTTGGGCTTGTTTGTGTAGCTTTTGCATGTATGTCAATAGGTGGCTTTGTAAAGACAAGCTATTGGGCTAGACATCTACACTAATACCCCAGATAATGTTCCCTTCACTGTATTCCATACAGACGCTCCCCGGGTTATGCAAGACCCGACTTATGGAACTTTTTCCGTAAGTGCAAATTTGCGTAAGATAGAAATAGGAGTCTTTGGGGTTTTTTGCATATCGTTCAGGTATACGTTTCCGATTTATGCAAAATTCGAGTTACGCAAGGCTTTCCAGAACAAAACGATTGCGTAAGTCAGGGAGCGTCTGTATATCATGGGATTCAATTTTCTTGATGGTTTAAGGTTTCTCCCCATTTTTGGAGATCCCAGTTGTAGGGCCCAGAGCACTGCCTGCCCACAAGGCAGAAAAGTAAAATTTACATATTCTGTAATTTTTCCTTCTAAGTGGGCTCCATGAGACCCCATCCAAAATGTCCAATTTTGCATTAAATTCCAGTTGAAGAGGAACTCTCAATCCTTCCTTTTTTCCCCTCCCCGAGTATTCCTTCAGAGAGGGACAAATCTTGAGATTCACTCAAATTGGGATCTGACTTTGCCACAAGTCTTCATTTCCACTCTTTATCTAAAAAAGTAAGTAGATACAGTCTCCTGCCTGGAAATACTAATATTTTATGTTTAATAATCAGAATGTATAGTTTGTCTTCTAACTTTGGGGAGTTACAGTTCTCTGAACAGCGCCACCTGTTGGCTGTACATTGTACAGCTATCAGAGTAGCAGCCGTGTTAGTCTGTATTCGCAAAAAGAAAAGGAGTACTTGTGGCACCTTAAAGACTAACAAATTTATTAGAGCATAAGCTTTCGTGAGCTACAGCTCACTTCATCGGATGCATTTGGTGGAAAAAACAGAGGAGAGATTTATATACACACACACAGAGAACATGAAACAATGGGTTTATCATACACACTGTAAGGAGAGTGATCACTTAAGTGATCTTAAGTGATCACTCTCCTTACAGTGTGTATGATAAACCCATTGTTTCATGTTCTCTGTGTGTGTGTATATAAATCTCTCCTCTGTTTTTTCCACCAAATGCATCCGATGAAGTGAGCTGTAGCTCACGAAAGCTTATGCTCTAATAAATTTGTTAGTCTTTAAGGTGCCACAAGTACTCCTTTTCTTATTGTACAGCTAGAGAGTTTTAAAACGAAGACGCTTCTTGCACTTGGAAGACTAGGAGAAATAACCCAGTTGTAATGGATCACAGAACATCAGGTGCCAATTTCAGAGAATGAAAAATTAGATAAGTAAATTTTACCTTTTTGACATCACTGTAGTACTTTCAAAATTGTGACTAATAGCATCAAGCAGCAAATCTGTTTTTAATACTTTATTTCTATGAAGGATAAATTTACAGTCTGAATTGTACCTTAAAACTGTTTGCTAGGAGTTGGGGAAAGGATTATTAGTTTTACATCTTGACATTCTACAGGAAGGCTTTGGAGGTACCCTTTAGCTGGAAAAGAAAAAAATTTCTTAGAAATTTCCTCTCTGGCGGGGGGCATAGGTGTGTCTTGGGGAAGTAATGGAGTGATAGTGATCTGGGCACAGGCAGTTTAGGGAAAGTAGTCAGTGGTAAAAAAAAAAAAAAAGCCTTTACACATTCACTTCATCACTAACAAACAGGAATTGACTTGTTTTGATTGCTGTTGCTAAAGTAAAAAATCACTCAATACATGCAGAATAGTAAGTATTTTCCCCTCGTTCTGCCACCCATATATATAGGTAATGCTCTGGCAATCAACCCCATCCTTAACATACCTGACTAAAGCTTCCATCTTGACATTTATCAGATTTTGTCACCTGCATAAAGGCATGTTTACAAAGTAGTATTAGTGAAGTATGTACGCTTTTCTATCCTGCAGTATTCAAGTAGAGAGCCACTCTCCTTTTCCCCATGGTAATATTCCCAAATGGAGCATGGTGCATTCCCAAAGTGTGATGGACTCATGGGTGGCTATACCTACCAATGAACAAATCCCCATACCTTGATCACTGCTCCAGTCTATGAATCAACTTGCTTTTTAAAAAATCTGTGGTACTGTGAGCTAAGGCTATGGTTCTTGGGTGACAGATTAAAATTGACAAACATTTGCTATTAAAACAAATATAAACAATACAATTGATTGACAATTATAGCTATGTCACCTATTGGTAGGGATCAATTTGATTAATTTAGCCCCTTGTCCAAGTTATTATTCAGACTTCCAGCTTAGTAAATTAGTTTGCCTCTCATTCACAGAGGTAGAAATCTACTCTGGTGGCTTGAGCTATGCTTTCAAGTTATTAGCGCCAATGGTTTCAGTCTTCACACCTTGTGACTGGTCATCCCAAGACATAGTATTGATTCTGCTCCTTGACTGGATGAAACCCACAGCTCATGGCCTCTATATACTGTTTAATATTACATGTGCATGATTTGTCACTTTCCTTTTCCATGAACACCATTTGCAAGTTATATAGTAGCCTGTCATAATGATACTGTTCATGGGATTGAAGTAAAGATGCTAAACAGCTTTTGCAATCAAACCATTGTTGGTCTGAAGTGTAGTTGATCATAGCACTCATGAAGTGTGGGGATTTTTTTTAAATAAAAACCTGCTAATTAGGGCTCAATGTCATCTGTAATGACTAACTGAAAGTTAGGACTTACCTGTCCACTGCAGCTGAGCAGCAGTGACAAAATGTGCAAATAGTGCAGAATAAAAGGTCCAAAAGATTGTTTTAGGTTGAAACCAGTGAATATTCTGTTCCATACCTTGTAATTCTTCCGAGACTACTGTGAAATACTGGCATGACAGTACAGAAAATTAGGAAGAATGCTCTATCCCTTCAATAGAGAGGGTGTTGAGGTAGGTAGAGTGTAACTAACAAGACATATACAAAGTTTTAAAAAGCATTTTCTTCATGGGTAAAGGTTTGAAAGTATCTGCTGCCACCTGTACCTTCTACCCACCACTTGTGGGTAGGGGAGGTTTAACCAGTGAATAGAGAGGAAGGAGTACATATGTGTGGTTTCATCTCTCTCCTTTGTGCTCTAGTGTAGGAAGGGATGTAGTGGAAGATGATTGGTTATAATCAGGCAACAAGATTGTTCAGGTAGGCTCAGGACCTGCATAGCTAAAATGATGACAAAACTGCTCCCACACACAAGAAGGTATTTATTCCTTTAATTAAAGATTTAACAACTAATTGCCCAATGAGCAGGATCTCAGTTAGGGACCAACAAAAACAGACCAAAATACAAAAAACCAAGTACACAAATATACCCCTTATCTGAAAATGTTACCTGATAACCAAGTTTTAGCACATTAAAAAGGTTACAAAATTTAGAACACTTTTACAAATTACTTTGAACTAACAGCAGAGATGGCAGCTGAGTGCCCACATTGGTCCCTGTCCCTGCCCGGGATAATATGGTGATTGGAACCAAGGGTGGGATAATTGGAACTGCAAGTTTCCAAAGACAGCCTTGTGTCTCAGCTCAGTGCATGTAGCAATTCCAGATTCCTGGCAGAGCATGGCTGTCAACAGCGTTGTGGGTGCACTCACCACTCTACTTGCTGCATTGAGAGAACTATGACTCAGAATAAATGCAAAAATAAAAAAGGTATAAAAGTGACCCTCAAGAAAAATAAAGCCATTTTAAAAACAGCTCGGCTTTAACTAAACAACACTAAGCAGAAAAACAGAGTTACAGCAATATCACCTTGAGCACAACATCACAAAAGAACTGTTTGTTATGGATCTTGTCACTGTAATTAGCATAAAACACAGAAAGTAGTTGTTTTTGTCTTTACAAACATACCTGCAGCATTTCTGCTTATGGACTAATACCAGATGCTTATCTTGTTAAAACTAGGATGACTAACTTTCCCAATGTATGCTGCAGCCTCCCTTTATCCCCCGTCTTTTAAAATAAAATTGTGAAAAATTCACCTAGTAAAACAAAAAATGCAATTGCAAATAACTGCAACAAGAAAAAATGCACATCTATATTTTTTTCCCTCATGTAGTTACAAATGCCTAGGAAACCAATGCCTGTGATTTATAGACGAGACTTGGGACACAGAATCAAGTACTTAACTGCAAATAGCCGTTTCTGAAAGGGAAAGACACTTAGGTTTTTACAAAACATTCAGTTATCAAATATACAGAAATATCAAAACCCTGATTGAGGCTACAGAGAGAGGGGAATACATCTACACTGAGGTACTTTAAAACCATAAAGTGCACAACTGAACTGACTGCTCATGTCTCCCAGCTTCAGCAAAGCGCTTTGCCTACAAGCAGCATTTGTCAAGCACTAAGAAGTCAAACTCATACCACGTCTAGGGTGTATTTGGGGGCTATGGCCTTACATCCATTTATTTATATGTATATTGGACATGTTCAGAAGAAAAAAAATTTTTTTTTTCTGAACATGACTAAGAGCTGTTAATCTCCACCTGATGAGAGAAACAAGATGCAAATTTATCTTTGGTGTTTAAAGTCCAATGTGTTTAAAGCAGAAGATGGACAAAAACAGATTAATGGTAAAACACTGCAGAGGTGTGTCTAAACCTTTGAAAAATAGCACTAGCTATGTCTTAGACTACTGAAAGCCTTGGTACCAAAATCCATTACCACGCACTGGCTGCTGCCCAACATTACATGGGGGCAGAAGAGTTACCATTTTTAGTTCATGCTTCTCAGCCTGAGCATAAACAAACTGTGTGATAAATTAAGAAGGTAACTGTAGCTACTAACAGCGCCTCCTATAGAGTAGAGAGGAGATGACGGCAGAGTTTGGTGTGCTCAGAAAGGCCAACTCCATTGGTCAGAGCACCATGTTGCTAAATAGTTGGAGCTAGCTTTTAAAGACACAATTTTACCCTCAACATACACAAAGTTCTCCACTGAGGGGGACACACTCCCAAAATAAGGATGCACTTGATAAACAGAGTTTGGTTTAGTTTGGGATTGATTCCATTGGCACAAAGCCTAGCCAGTCACATCTGTCAGGGATGGTCTATTAGCCCTGCCTCAGTGCAGGAGACTGGATTAAATGACCTATGGAGATCCCTTCCTGTCCCACACTTCTATGAGTCTCTCTCTCCTTTCTAGGCTTCCCTCCCCTCTCCTGTTTTATTAAAATAAACCACAATATTCAGGCTCCCACCTGACAAGTCATCTGCTTAAAAATGGAAAAACAATAATATTAAAGACCACAAATTATTTTCCTGTCACTGGAGTTCTGAATACTATGGAGAATAAACCTTCTCCGGGTGAAATGTTACCTGTCAGCACCATGAGTGATTTCTTCCTGGTAGTGGGGATGACTTGTCACACATGTACTAGTGGAAGACAAAGTGATCTGTCTCAGGCAACTCAGATGGCCAGAGGCAAGCTATCCCTTCCACACCGACTAGTTACTCACCTTGTGCTTTCCTCTCCTTTTCATGCTTTCTGGCTACCTGGCTTCATCTCTTCATTTCCAGTATAAACAGAAGCCAACCAAGGAACATCGTCTCTATTATAAGTGCTTGTAAAACCCACCCATTCAATAGGAGAAAAATAAATCTTCCACCATAGAAGTGATGTAACCGTCCCGTAGGATGTTTTAATAAGTTGCCCAGTTTCTGAGTAGCCCACTATCATCCAAACCAACATCCTATGAATGGATCAATCCCCACCTTTCTGCTGCACCTTACAGACTGGGTCTGTCGTAAGAAGAGATCAGCTGAGGAATGAGAGTCGGATTTTAGGAACTGCTTTAGGGGCTTCCCCAACTTTTAACTAAATTGTCTCAAAGTTGCCATTCCTGCTCTTACATTTTTAAACCAGCCAAAAGAGCTAGAAATTCATCACTTCAAGTAAATACCCTGCCATGGAGGTGGTACCCCTTGAGCCACACATTGGAAATTCCCCATTAGCCTCATTATTTGATCTTCGGAGGCTAGTGGTAGCCTAAAAGAGCTGTAGCCGTACTTACTAGATGCCCTGAAGCACACAACTTAGGCAGGAAGTGCTGTATTTTCAAAAATACAGCACGACTTTATACCTGGGAGGTTGTTGCTATTCTGAATGGAGCTGTCAAAATCTGTCAGTAGCCACGACATTTTAAAAACATGGGTTAGAAAAAGGCAAGAATCAAAAGACTTAAATCCAAGCAATAGTGCTAGTGTTGAAAGGATGGGCCAACTGCAGCCTTTGGAAACAACAATGGTCTCTTTCTAAATGCACTTCATTGTAGTTACAGCAGTGGTGTCTGGCCTAGGGCATTTTGCTAAAGGACTGCTAGCTAGATAAATAAACCAAAATAAACTTCATACAAGCTTAGGGGATAGGAGGAAGTGCTGTATGATTTAGTTCAACTGTTCCTATGAGATAACGTATATTCAAGCAGGGGAAACTGCTTAATATCTAGCAATATGAACACCTTTGTTAACATTGGTGCTTTCCCCCCACTCCTGCAGATGCTTCAGCAAGATGTGCTTATTTTACATACAGGAGTAGCAGTGAGGCTGTTCTGATGAGTGAAGTTAAACGTGCTTAAGTGCTTGCAGGATCAGGGCCTGAGAGCCACACTGTAAACAGATATTCATTGCGAGTATCAAGGGCTTAGCTCTCGAAGGCGAACTCCTGCTGGAGACTGAAGGGAGCAGTAACATGCATTTCTGGGTAACAGGAATTTAAATTGATCACAACTGTGCAATGAGTAAATCTGCCTTTTTATCAAATTATGGCAGCATAGGTTATTAATCATATTTAATATATGCCACCAGGTACAGAGTGTGTCCAGAAAAGGGTTTACAAATTAGAATACCAATTGACAGGATACTCCTGAATGCAGCTGTAAATACATATATTTAATTAAATGGAGTGAAACTATTTAGAGAAGTCATTTGTGTTCCCTCTCCCCCATCAAAATCTGCCTTTGTAAAAATAAAAAACAATGCAAGTGTGTAACTGATAAGCTTTCTGGGCAATGAGCTCTCTCCTTGAGGTATAAATGGCTGCATCTTAACTTCAGAACATGATCGCAGGGCGACTCAGCTGAAGGGAGAGGTATGGTGGCTCTGTATACTATTACAGCTATGCCAATGCAACACAAACACTAAAAATCACTTTTTGCAGCAAATTCCTGTGATGTAGCTCTGAAATACAACCAACATGAACTCAGATTTCAAAAATTAAAAGGAACACTGTCAAGATTTCCCCCTTTCCACTTGCCTGCACACTATAATGTCTTAATAATGAACATTGTTAAACTTGAAGTAAATGGATACATTGAATTTGCTTTTTCCCTGGTTGTTCTTTCTGAATCTCTGCATGCAGTTTTTGCAATAAGTTTAGTTAAATCAGTGCAGTACCCTACTGTGGAGGCAGTTATACCAGCATACAGGTGTTTCTAGCAGTACAGCTTGTTATACTAGCAAATGAAACAAGCTATTCTGGTATACATACCTTTACTCTGATATAACTGCCACTAGACTAGAATTGCACTGATTTAGTTTAAATCACTGCATACGGTGTATAGACCCTTAGAGAGAGAAACCAGAATAGCAGTTTCTCTTCGTTTCCCTACATACTGAACTAATGTCTGTTCAATACAGAACACAGGGCAGGAATTTTTTAAAAGCATGAAATGAAATTTAAAATTCTTCACGTGGGGTTTTGTAACTTGTTTTCTCAGTCTAAACCAAGTTGACAGTGTCCCTTTAATTCATATTTCTTTCTGTTCAGGGGCAACTTGAAGGACGAGATGAAACATCACCCATCACAATTTACACCCTGCTTGATTTTTTAAAACAATTATTTCAACCTGATGGTTTTTCATGAATTCAAGTCAGAGAAACCTCAGAGCTGTTACTATGCTGGGCTCAAACCACACAGGTGAAGATCCATAGCCACTGAGAAAGAAGTAGTCCAATTTAAAAAAATAAATTAAAAAAATTTTGAATTTTTTTTTTGTTCCCCATTATCTTCAACCAGCTTAAAGTAGTGCAATAGAACCTCACTAATTCACACAAATAACTGGGAGACCCCTGGCATATTGCTTCACCAATTTGCAAAATTCAAATAATGAAAGTTAAGCCAGGATGATGCATTACAAACTGTGCTTGGTTCATTTTTGGTTAGAGTAGTAATTCAACTTTTTCTTATACTTTATAATGCAATCAGTAAATGTACTGAAGGATACATAGCAAACAATAATGAAGTCTTGATAAGGGGACTGTACTGCCATTCTCTTTGCTGGGATGCAGGCAGAGCCTGCCATTTTCTGGGGTAATTATATAGTGTGGGATAGGGAGGTTCCACTGTAATCTGCATAAAATATGTAAGAAACACCAACTTCTCCCAGAATAAGGCCACTAATTTTGCCATTGGCTACGGGCAGTGAAAAACAGCAGTTGAAAGAAGAAAATCCTCACTCTATTGTAGAGATCTTTTGAGGCAAGAAACATTGATGGGGGGAAGGTGGGGAGGGGAAGCAGACAACACACTAACACACTGTCCTTTCATTCTCCTCTTTCTTCTCCAATATGAATACAGGTACCTTCGCTTCCTGTAAATGTTACTTCCCAGGGAGAAATTTCAGTCTATTTTCTTAGATGGGAGTCTAAGCAAATCCATACTATATTTAAAGACAGGGACAGCACTGTAGAACAATATTACAAGTTTTCCATGAGCCATAGTCATGATAGTCTGATGTCCAGATGCCCAGATTCGATACCAGGGCCCATAGAAAGGATCCGAGATGGCTGGGCATAACATGTTGTTCAAATTCACTTCCGTGACCTGGGGAAAGGTACAATAACAAGTTTATAAATCAATCTTATATTGTGCTGTATTGACTCAGAAACCTAAAATGGGGATTTCTTAACTCCCCTAAAAATCAAAGTAATCAAGTTAATATGTTGGCAACTCTCACTCACCTATTTATTCAGTACATGGTCAGCTTTTCAGAAGTAAGGCAAGCAGTTGTGCACTTAATGTGTATGCAACTGCATGTCTAATTTAGGCATGGTAAAATGTATTTGTGTGAATAAGTAGCAATTAGCATGTGCAATTGCCCAATTTGAAAACATAATTTCCCCAGCACTTAAACACTTTGAAACTTTGGCCCAAATGTTTACTTTTGAGTAGTCACTTACCAGTCCCAGAATCTGTAAGATGCTAAAATGATAGACAAACATCATCCCAGTGGATAACAGAGCCCACCAGAAATTGGACAGTGGCTCTGCTGTGTAGATACCTTTAAAAAAAAAAAAAAGAAAAAAAGTATTAATATTTAACTGAATTACTATAATTCCACCTAGTAACTAACTTTCATGATCGTGAATACTTGAGAGACTCTTATTTTTCACCTGAAATATCTTTTCCCTCCTTCTGATCCAGTGTTTGGGGCTAGATGTATTTTAATTTTAGCATTAAACACTATACAAGACATTAACTCTCACTAATCCTGCTTGTTTTCCACTGAAACAAACAGGGAGTGTTAATTTTACTCCATAAATATATAGTCTGATTTTCAGAGGTGCTTCAGTCAAGATATTCAAGCATTACACCCATCGGAAGCAGGTGTTATCACTATACACAGCTCATTCTGCAGAGTGAATATGGATGCAAGTACTTACAACACTCTCTCACTGATGTTCAAAAACGAACAACTCTCCTAGATCAACCCTGCACACCCAAATTGTAGCATTCCTTCCAGCAGGTTTGGATTTTGAGCTGACAGCTACCAAATCCTGGGGACAAACTTCCCCTTGGATGGCCCAGAGGAAGGAAGGATTTATGGTGGGGTCCCATTCCCTTGCTTCACATTTTATTAGAACTTGTTCTCACCTGAAGCCAAAGATTTGTGCTGCAGTTCAGTTCCTCTGTCAACTCTATAGTTACATTTTATTTGTCCCTTTTGAGCCTATGGTCACTCTTTCCCTAGATGTCAGCATCTCTCATCTCAGTAAGTCCAGCAGAGCTGGCAAGAGAGGTGCGTTCTCCTGTCAGAAACTGTTTCTAACCTTCAACAGACAAAGAAGCTCTTGGAACCACCTGGGGTCGATATTCTCAGGATTTAGGGTCTTCCTCATCCATCAATCAGGAAATTGCCTTCCAAAGCTTCTTCCCTTTCAAATTCACCCAGAAGAGATTTTAGCATAATTTGGATGGGGTTAGAGCCCTTAATTTCTGTTTACATAGAACTCATTTCTTCAGACTACTAGCCTCCTTATTTGTGGCCTGGGAGGGTCTCTGAATAGATTGTCACGGACTGAGTGGGTAGGGGCTCCAGTGGAGGAGCTGTTTATGGCCAGCACCAGGCAATCCTTCCATACCTCTCCATGGTGTTATCGGCAGGCAGGGACGGAGCGCTGGAAGTAAACAAAGGCCTCTCCTTCCCATGCTGGGGATTCAGTGGGAGCAGAAAGGAAATTTTCCTATGTGTAAATGGGGTTTCTTTGACAAAGAATTCTACAATCCAGAATGCCCCCGTCCCCAGGCAAATAATTAGCTATTCCTGAGACTGGTTTATTTTCAAATAGTTGTAGCCAATTTTTTCCTGATCTATCATCATGTCTAATCAAGCTTTTTTGTAACTAGATGTAAAAAGCTATGGAAGGATGCAACTGAAGAAAGCTCAGGACCCGGGAGAGGTGCAGTTAGGCAGAGAGAAAAAGCCTTGAATATAGTGATGAATTACTGGCTAGTAAATCTGAACAGTCCAAGGAAACACACTGGGATCCAATTTGTTGAATGCTTTACTGCAGTCACCTGTTTCACAGCCGTGCGGGGGGGGGGGGGGGGGGAAGAAGAGAATAACCTTCTCTCCATGCTTAATGCCTAAGCTCTAAGCCACACAACACAACTTCTTCTCCCCAAGTCAAGTCTGTTCAGTGCCCCTTAGCTGGCTCCTTGGAGCTGCTCCCACTTCTCATTCATGTGACAGACAGTGAGCAAACTCCACACAGGAAGAGCTTCCTTTCTTACGGTGCTGAGGAAATCCATCTCCTCCACTGTCAGTTTTAAGGAAGCTTGGGCCAAAGAGAAAATACCCAGGCCTACCCCCGTCTCCCGAATTGCTTCTGCAGCTGTAAAAGCCCCTTCTCTGCTCCATTCAACCCTGCATGAATTCAATTAAGTATATGATGGTGCCATCAAAGTATAAAAGGGAAAGCCCCATAATCACCCAAATCCCATCTCCATGGGAGTAGCCATATACAACTTATTTAGTGTCACTATTGTGCACAGCACTTTACAAGAAGTTGGAATGGGACAATCCCAGCCCTGATGAGTTTACAATCTAATTTACAATCCCAGCACATTGTATGGTGAGCATCTATTCCAGTCCAATTTGCCAAAATAAGTGACTATTAGACACTTACCAGGCAGAGCACAGGCTAAAATTAAGTCAGAGTCAAGATCCTTTGGTGCATCACATTGAGTACAGGTGGAATTCTGGAGCAACCGACAATGTTGTGTATGATATTTTCAGTGCCATTGCACAGGAGGCAGATTTGTTCACCACGGGGGTGGGGGGGGGGGTTGTAAATCTGGGGTCTACTACAAAGCTATTGTAATAGGACCCCAGCTCTAAAGTCTAAGATTGAGACTCAAATCCTGCGCTGTCTCCAAGGCATACATGGAACAGCTCAAGAGGCAGCAGCATGGGGATGGGACAGTAGCTTTAGACCACATTTTATGCCCCTCCTCCCAATCCTGCAGCTGGACTGACTGATACCAGGAGTAAATTACAGCTGCCTCAGGAATGCTACTTTATGTTCAGCTATATCGTTGGGATAGGGCTGGTAAGGAAGCTGCTATCTGCAGCTCTGCTCCATCTGTGGATTCCCCCAAGCTGCTGGACAGTTAAACCAGCATTACATTTTCTTTGCACCATCAGTCACAACACAGGGGGTCAAGGATTTGACCCTTGGTGTGTGACCTCTCTCTGAAGCCTCCGTTCTGGGGATGATGTTCAATCCCTTGGAAAAGGAAGGGAACATGTTTTGTGTCAAGAACTGGTGTACGTATCTGGGGAGAAAATTAAAGGAAGAGGGGGAAAGGAAATTTATGATGTGCCAGAATGTCCATAAGGGAGGGCGAGGGGGAGTAGGAGGAAGACATCTCATTTCCCTAGAAGGCTGAAGTTAACCAGCACAGCTCTCAGTCAGGACAAGGCAGCTCATCCTGCGCACTAACCTTTCAACCACACCTGCACACGGTGGAGCCCCCACACCATTCAGGACAGACACAAAGCAGAAGCTGCAAGGCTGGCCGTGTTATGTGATCATGCCTTGTCTACCACAGTGAACAGGATCACAATGAGAGTGAACAAAAGACGGAGACACACACACACACACACCAATTTCTACATCACTAGAACGGTGTATTCTTAAAAATATCCTGGTGCTGGTGAAAAGTTCCAAAATGGAACTGGAGTTCTACATTTATGGTCTCACTCGCACTACAGCTGCTTGGGCTGAACCTGTGTAACTGTTTCCTATGCCACACCATTAATTTTCCTGTTCTGAAAGACCACTTTGACAGGCATGGCCGTGGGATGAGCATCAGTCAATGCCATAATACTTCAGACTGTCGCTTTTTGATGCATCAACCAGAAACTGGACTACAACCAACTCAGTTCACATAAGCTAAACAGCCATTAGGTAATGGGCTAGACTGAAAACCGACGACCTCGAAGTGAAAGGCTCACTGTCCCCATCATCAAACTCCTGCACCTTTCTAATATGCTTCCAGGTCCAATAAATTATTATTTTGCTACACATGTAACCTATTTCCCAAGTTCATAATCCACATAAATCATAAACTGATACAAACTTCTGGCCAAGGTATACAGATAAATTATAGGCCGATTACTGCATATTGCTGAAGGTCAGTGATCACAGATCAAGCCACATGAGATATTGTTACAGCAGAAGACAACCTGTGATGGAGTCAAAAAGTGTTTCAACCAGATCTGCTAGTGAGATGGGCAGAATATTAACAGGAAATCATTTTCTAGCATGGGTTCCACAGACGTTAGGTCATTCTTGTAGCTGTTCTATCTGTGCTGGACCTCACCAAGTTTGTAAAGAATTTACGTTTTCCTAAGAATAGACATATTATAGATTTGGCAAGAACCAGTCTCCGGGGATACAATTACTGTACAATAGTTCAATGTCCTGTGTTAACGAGGTATTAAATCGATCAGGTAAAAAGGGTTCTACCACAGGGGCCAACTGTAAAACAAACTGGAACCAACTGGCTTCACAGCCTCAGCCAAGGGTGATTACAAAGGATGTCTGATAGCCAGCAGAAAGTGTCAGGCTGGAAGTTCACTGCTCTCACAACAACATTAGATGGCAGCAGATAGCTGTAAACTGATAAATAGTAAAAAGAAAAGGAGTACTTGTGGCACCTTAGAGACTAACAAATTTATTTGAGCATAAGCTTTCATGAGCTACAGCTCACTTCATCGGACGCATTCAGTGGAAAATACAGTGGGGAGATTTATGTACATAGAGAAGATTAAACAATGGGTGTTACCATACACACTGTAACGAGAGTGATCACTTAGCAGCGAGCCAGAACAATGCCACAGATATGGTAGAGGTGGAGAAGACTTACTATACTGAGCCATTCCCATTGCAGGACACAGTCCTGATGGAGGACAAACCCATACAAAATACTCCAGAAATCAATCACTAAAAGGGAGCCTCCAAGAGACATACTTAGGCAATGCCTCAAAGCAAAACAAATATGGGATTACATGGGTTAAAGTATATATGATAAGGCTACAAAATCTCCAGTGAGACCAATTCCAGTGAGATCAAAATACAAGAGGGAAACATCAGCAACTTGGAAATATCTTGAGTCCCAAGGTGGGAGTACAGCAGAGTTTAGTTTAGCTTCTTATGTACTATGTAGAATATATGCTAATAAAACATCTTGTTTTCCATTCTCTAGTGCACTAATTAGAAGTCTGTAACATTCCCAATTTTATGACTCATTGAGACATTAACATAAATTAATGTTAATCCTGTGCAGTATCTGGAGTTCTTCAGGATGTACGTCCCTGTTGTGCTCCACTTCAGATGTGCATGCATCCCATGAACCTTCAATCAGTGATTTTCGTTAGCAGCGCCCATTCAGCCTACACATGTGCCCTACACTTCCTTCTCCACCACAAAGTCCCACAGAGGAAACCCCGAAGCAGAGAGGAAGGAGGGCTGGTAGTGGAGCACCCATTAAGGGGACACATCGTAAAGAACTCATTGCACACGGTGAGTAACCTCTCCTTCTTGAGCAGCACCACAGAGGTAGAAAGATCTTGTGGAATGGAGGCTGTATATTGGTAGATTGATAACAGGAAATGATACATTCAGAAATCCACCTAGAGAGTTTCCGGATGGAGATTGTATACCTTTTATATCTGTCAGCAATTGACACGAATGGTGTGGGTGATTTCCTAATTCAGGTAGAAGGCTAATGCCCTCCTGACAGTGTGTGTGTGTAAACCTGCATCCCCCCGGTCTGCTGTGGTTTGCGGGTGGAAATAAACTACCAGCTAACAAACTAGACAATGCAAGTTTGGCCAACTGAAGCGGACACGCTGAATTCTTTGTCTCAAGCCCAGGCAGTTGACAAGGAACTGATGGTGGTTTGCCCACGCAGCCCTATATAGCCTTGATACGGGACACGAGGACACGTAAGGTGCATGTTTGGGCTGAATGGGTACTGCTACCGAAAAATCTCTGATCGAAGGCATATGAGCACCAGAAGAAGAGCACCCATAGGGACGCTACTCGAAGAAGAACTAAAGTACCTTGTTAGGAGGAGCTATCCCTGATTCACCAATACCTTGCACTAGATTTTCTCCAAAGCTTCACAGTTAAACAACGTGCTTTACACGGACTGATTCATATTCACCTGGGGAGCTAGTGCTACAAGAGAGACCTTCCCTGCTCATTAAGAACAGCAGTTCTACCCAGGTACTCCATGCTTGGAGGCATCCAAGACGATGATATTCATGGGCAGAAGTTTACATTGTTTTGTATTCTTCAAGTTTTCAAATTAAAAAAAAAAACACAAAAAACTCGGGCAATTAAGTGCATTTTAACCACAAACCTTGGTCAAAAAGGCAAGAAAACATAATCAAGTGTCTTTGAAGTCACAAGGTGGCAAAGATGTCTGTTAGGAAGAGAACATGTTTGGATGATGCATACTTGTAAGCTCTTTGGGGCATTAAATGTCTTTTGGTTCTGTGTTTGTACAGCACCTAGCACAATGAGGTGCTGGGCCATACCAAGGGCTTCTTGAGGCACTACCTCAAAACAAATAATAAACAGCAATAATAATACTGGTGTGCTAATGGCAAGTAAAACAAAGTGTTGTCTTAGAAGAACTGGAGACATAATGAAATAGGTTGTGCTTAATTAGTTAACTACAACCTATCAGATATCAGTAGGGTAATATGTCTCAGACTGATTTCAGGCCTACCTCCTTTCCGCAACAGATAGATGGGCACAACATAGAGCATCACATGCTGGATGTAATAAATTTCCACCTCGAAGGGAAGCTGAGGAAACAAGGAAACATTAATAAGCATTTTTCATGATTAACAAACCGTCTTTTGTGAGCACAAACTATGTTGCAAACTATCCATACACAGCATAGGGATCATTTCTCTTCTGGCTCCACCAAAATACAGATACTTGCAGGCTAGAAGGCAAAAGCAATTATAACAAGAGTAACATCACCGCTTAGCAGGTTAGGTAAGGAAGGGAAGAATACCTTTTCCTAGTGAAATCATGGAGAAAGTTAGGAAGACAATGCAATTATCTTTGTTGGAAGTCTCTGTAATAAATAATCCACCTTTATTTACTTCGCATCTCATCAACCTGGGACAGTGGTTCAACACTAACTCGAAGAGTGTTACAGAGTGGTGTTCAAAAATCAACCATCCCTACCTGAGCTAAATCATTATGTGGTATTTCTGATCAAATTCTAACTGAATTGTCAGCCATCACATCCTAAAGCCACACTGCAATTCCTTGCAATTACATTGTTTTGCCACTTATCTGTGTTAATGAAGGGGTGGCAAATGTATTAACCCTTGGCACTGGCAGTCTAGATTTTCCAATAGCAAATACAAAAACAAAACAGAGTAATAATACTTGCAGTCAGGCAACCTTGACAAGGACAGTCGGGGAGAAAGACATAAGAGGAACTAGCTGAGCCAGTTTTCTGCTCTTCCTCAGTAAATTGCTTCTGTCCAATTACCAGCAGAGTAAGGTACAAAACCTCAATGCTATTCAAGGAGAAGGAAGTAAAACTCACTGCGAGGAATGACAAAGAACAGAAAAAAAAAGCCCTACCACCAAATTGCAAGTCTGTCCAAAAAAAGTGAAGGAAAGGCCCACTTTATAGACAAGATATTTTAGAATACATAGAAAAAATAAAACTGTGCCCTCCTAGAGAGCCACTAGACTTGTAAACTTGAAACCACCCGATTTGGGTAAAATATAGCAACTATACATTAATGCGCAATTGTGCCAGCCTGCTCTTAAAAATCAACAAAATTCACAGGGAAAAGCACAAGTCTGAATCTTAACGTTGCTTGAGAGACATGGAAAGGAAATTCCCAGCACTTCAAATTCAAAATTTGTGGGAGGAAGACAGAAGAGTTGGATTCAAATACTAGGATCCATAACAGCCTCCATAGTTACGAGTTCTGGTTCACTTCCAAGGTCAGATATACCCATTTTTCTGCTCTAGTTCAGGTGTGAAAATTGGACAATATTTATCATCATTTTAGGATGAAATCTCACAACAGTTCAGCAAAATGTATACCATCCAACCCAAACCCAGTCATTGGCCTTGGTTCAATCTCAGACCCAAATCATAACCTGATGCTAATCCAGATCCAAACCCCGTTGTTGTGGGCCCATCGGTATTAGTAATCAGAGTTACTGGTAGAAAGGGGAAGCCTTCCCTGAAACACAGCTTGCCCTGACATGGCATTGTGCAGCATAACAATTTCTAAATCATGCAGTGCCAATGCATTAAACATAGAGTTATGGATTCACTAAAGAGGGATAAGTGAAGAGAGAGGCTGGCCTGAGAATGAAACTGTTTAAAATAAGAGTTCATAGCAGCAGGGAGACAGGATGGGAATCTACTGGCAAAATCTTATTTGCACAAAATATTTTCTTTTAATCATACTCCAGTATAAGAATCTCCTTAAATAGGCAACTCTGCTAGCCCTGATTCACAATGGCTGACTATGCTCAGCACTACCAGTGTCCTAACTGCAAACTCCAAGATGTTCATCCAACTGTTAGGGAAGTGAATTATAAACATGCCATACAAATTATTTTTTTAAAACAGATTAATATTTTTATTACAGAATATTTGAACAAACAATAGAGCAATATTCTGCAAAGGCAAAGCATTGCAAGAACCCTTGGAAGTTTTCTGAATCCTAACCCTTTCTTCTCTCTTCTGGGTTATTTCCTGAAAGACACTGCTGTAAGGGGAGCAAATCAGAGATCAAGCAGCTTGAAAGGAGCTTAAAATGGCTTTAGCCAATAGAAAAGGATTTGTAGCTCTGCCACTTGGACAGCCTGAGAATCAGAAATAATAGCTCCAGATATAAACATGCAACATTTGCTCCTGCCGAGAACCCTTCTCCATCCATTGTCTGTGGTTTCAGAAGGACTTTTGCACTAGTTAAGTCAACGTGAGGGTCAGTTATACAAACTCCACATTCAGGACACACTTGAGAACAGAGGACAGTTTGTTTTGTTGCAACAGTGTTGACAGTTTTTACTGTGTTAAACAAAATGACATTTTCATGCCATGAAAGATTGTTTGTTCTAAGGTCTGACTAATTATGCAAGAGCATTTCCTGGTGTGGAGTAGACAACACTGACTTCCTTTCTACACAGTAAGGCATTTAAATGCCAAAAAACAGAATCGCGCTGAACAAAGAGAAAGAACAAAACAAACATGAGAGGAATTGTAAAGCTGTACAGAACAACTGACTCACCCCACTTCTAGGATTTAGCATGTGTTTGCTTTTGGGTGTGTTGCTTGCTCCATGAAACACTTAGGCATTTGTATGTGCACCAAGAACTAAGATGGTGACACACTTACTAGTGCCTAGCAAGTGCAGAGAGCACAGAATCATAGAATCATAGAATATCAGGGTTGGAAGGGACCCCAGAAGGTCATCTAGTCCAACCCCCAATGGGTTTAGAATGGGTTACCTGCCAATCCAGGATTTAAGGAATTCTGCAGGTAACCTCTATTCACAACAGAATATTTAGAATATTTACCGTGCCCATTTTATAACTCAAAGGAAAGGCAGCACTGCTGAGGTGTCCTGCCCACAAACTGAGAGGGGTGATGAACACTCTTTGCTTGAGTTACTTTGGCTCTGAAATGTGAACATGAACATAAAGCATGGTAAGCAACTGCAAGCCAAAGGTCCAAGGTCCCTACACCCAGACCTAACAAGCTGAAAGGGGGCCACCGCTAAGGGTGCCAGGCCCCTGTGGGTTTCTCTTCTCACTGGGGGAAGCAAAGCCAGACCTCCTGAGGATGGTGTTAACTTCAAGGAGCAAAGATGTCCCTGGCAATGGGCAAAGGAGAGGCCCAGGCCACTGTCCCTGGTCACATATCCATCCACATATCCCCTGGGAGCTTCACACTCTCTGGTGACTGAGGCAGGCTGGACATTATGTTCTGGCTGCCTGTCCCAAACTCCCGTCTCCTTGCAGGTTACCACCAGCATCGCTCTCCCTGTCTCCCAGGGGCAATATTAAGAAAGGGATAGCTAGCCTCCATGTCAGGAAATCTTTCCCGACAGTAAAGTCTTCAGAGCAGGCTCCTGAGAAAGCAGCAGAAACCCAACTGCCTGGGAAAGTTAAAACTAAGCTGGCCAAAACATTAGACAGAATACTGTAGGGAGCAATCCTGCATTGACAGGGAGATGAACTCAATGACCGAGTAGTTCCTCTGCATCTAACGTCTATTCTCCGGTGTGCTCCTGCACTATGACTTGGCGTTTACCTCTTTTGTCACCCTTTTAGCACTGATGCATCACAGTTAATGCCATTTCTGAAAATATTGGGTTGGGTTGTTTTTTGGTTGTTTTTTTTTTTTTTTTTTTTTGCAGTGTAGCCCTGAGACCTGAAAACTAAAATTTATTTGATGAGTGCATTTGGATAGGACAGAACATGAGACTTTTTAACTTCTGAATGTACAAGTGGTTCTCCTAGGATTACTGTGTGAGAGGTACACACGATGGCAGAGGAGGTGAACAGAGTTCCCAAATGCTGATTGTTGCACAATGTACTATAGCAGCTCAGAGACACAGAACAACTTGTTGTAAAAAGGCCCGAGTCACCAGGAGACAGGACTCACTAGTCATGGAAAAACCAACATACTTGAAATGGCAATGGGAAGAGACTCTCCAAACTTGATTCCTTTTCTTAGAACACTCAAACAAGCAAAGATCCAAGACAGGTATAGATGGATGAACTGTCGCCTTCTTCTACTAGTAGATATTTCATCCCTCTATAACCATCTATCCCAGGTCCCCATAATTGTTAAAATGAAAGCAAACCACAGTCCACACATTACTCAAATAACCAATAAAACTTCTCTCCTTTTAAAGATTACTGGCTTTGTTGCTTGTGGTTTCAATATTAAAACATATGGATATTGTGGAGTTCAGAAATGTCTTGGGAAATATACTGTCTACCCATAGAATTTTTAACATGGATATAAAATTATGTATTGTTTGTTTTATAACAAATTGCAACACACATACACACACACACACCCTGCATCAAACTAACCCATGATCAAAATGTGCTGATGTGGAGCTTTGGAAAATTTACTTTCACCTACTCAAGTGTTAAACTTTACTAGAAAATGTGCTTTAGAACAGATTTGGCATTTTGTTTTTTCAGCAAAGAGCATAACTGATAATGCCACATCTGCGGCTTGTCCCTAACACCAGCCCAGCATGGTGCAGATTCAGTGTAGCCCTCCCCAGGACACATGCTAAGGGGTATTCTGGGTAGCTTCCAGAAATAGAGAGCACATTACGAGAAGTCTTGCAGCTCTCATCCCCCAAGAGGGTAGGCTATGGACAACTAGTGAATTTTCTACTTCATCTGAATACATGGCAGCCTTGTTATTGCTCATGAGTCCGTGGAAAGGAGAAGTGCGTGATACATGGAATATTGAAGGATGATCTCTCATCTATGCTCATCTTAGATTCCCATCAGATTTACACAGTGGTATAGCAAAAAGAGGAGTTACTGGCATGGAGGACAGTCTTCTATACACACAAGTTCTTGTAGCCCTTAAGCAGGCTGGCTATAACCCTAATGAAGTAATTTGATTAAGTCTTTCTATTAACTACGTTAGGCTTTGGAACCAGCCCTTACTGCAGGAACCTTGGACATCTGAGCACCTATCTATTGGTCTAGTAAAGGCTATGAATGGCTTTTTCTATAGTGAAGAAACAGTTGTCAAATATTCAGGACAACAGCCTTATAAGATTGTTTGCAGTGTAAACATAAACAAACAAAACCACATGCAGCAAGTCTCAGAGCACAGGTCTACAGACTCAGGCTTGTGCTATGGGGCTAAAAATAGCAATATAGATGTTCCCATGCAAGCTGGTGATTGGGCTCCGAGACTTGCCCCCCCCCTTGCTGGGTATTAGAGCCCAAGCTCCAGCTTGAGTAAGAACATCTACACTGCTATTTTTAGCCCTGTGGCACAAGCCTGAGTCTGCAGACCTGGCCTCGGAGACTTGCTGCCACAAGGTTTTGGAGGGTTGGGGTTTTTTTTTTTTTTGTTTTGTTTTTGTTTGGGGTTTTTTTTTTTTTGCAGTGTAGCCCTGAGACCTGAAAACTAAATTATTTGATGAGTGCATTTGGATAGTAGCAAGTATGCTATAAATACAGCTTAACTCAGTCCTGCCAGGAGTTGGAATTCTCCAAGAAGCCAAAGAAGATGAGTTGCCAAGAAACTGACATTAATACCAGTTATTTCCACAGGATCTGCACAATTCTCTGGCTTGGGCACCAGGCAGGCAACCTAGCATGGATCAGCAAGGGTATTTCCCATATTTTAATGCTGGGGGGGGAGGGAGGAGGAGAGACAAAAACTGTTAAAATATTGCTAGCATTAAAGTCTGTAGACAGCAGGACCCTTTAAAATAAAGAGCATCAAGGGTGTAGAATGGTGCCAGCTGCACAAGGACATTTGTATTGGATTCTGAAGCACATTCATTTAAACATTTCTTTACAGCAATTCCTTTCCTGGTATTTTACAGCCAGACTGTTTTATTCAAATTTCCTGCCAAGCTCCTAGATATTCTGAATTAACTGACGTAAATGCTGATTAATCTGGATGACAATCTCAGTTTCATCCAGGCATCTCCACCAACAGTTGCCCTCAGGGCTAGTCTGCTGCACAAACTATCTTATTTTGGTAGAGAGAAGTACAGCATCAACGTTTTAAATTAGGACTTATTCAGCCATTTCATCCAACTCACACTTTCTGTTAGCAAGAGCCACAGTGCTGGAGACCAAGAGGCTGCACCTGCTACCAAAGCGAAGTGCTAGTATGCATGAGCACAGACTAAAGAGCAAAAAAATGAACATGTATTTGTGAAGGTACTGTAGAAAAGAAAAATCTGGGGGAATTTAGGTAACAGAAGAATGGGGGCTGCCCCCGTGACACTGGATAACCAAAACAGTATTTTTGCTAGTGAACAAAACCCAGAAAAGTCAAGATAGATCATATCCCCAGAATTCAGATTCTGCCCGAATTTTGGAAACATCTAAGGGGATTTGGTCTTAGCCCATCACTACCAGAAAAGTGAAATTGACCAACAAGGTCAAGCTAGTTTTGCTGTCCAACCAGCAATGCTAGGCACTGTTGATCTCAACAGTGTCAACTGTAGGGGGTTTTTTTTAATCTCTATTATTATTTTAAATATTTGACCTGCACCAGTGATTGGTGTTACCTGAGAAACAACAAAAATGCAACAGCACTTAACCATGTACTTAACTTTGCCTATGAGAGTCATTTCACATGGGAAAAAGTTAAGCATGTTCTTAAATGTTTATAGGGACAGAGCCCAAGATGGTAAACACAGTAAACTGTCCTTCAATCTGCAAAATAAAGTGTTTTTTTTCCCTTCGAGGCATCACTAAAAAAACCTCTACAATACAATGATGTTCTGAACAAATCCTTTAGTATACAAAGGTAGTTCATATCTCACCAACTAAAAGGTCAGCTAAATAGAAAATCTAGGACACTCATATGGCAAATATGATCGTGGTCCCTGGAAAGCTGCACAGTAAATACTGATCCAAGTTTGACTGTTACATATTTAAAAGGCACACATCTCTGGATCCAAACAGTACAATAGCTTCTGGGAGTGCCATAACTGCCCCATCCATCGCAGCAGGCTCAGCAAAGACAGTGAACCCACCACCTCCAGACTTGTCCAATTTTTAATTTCATCCACAACATTTTCAGGACACGAGCTGACAAAACATAAAGCTTTAAACCCAGCAGAGAGATTTTCTCTACTCTTCTTAATGCAATACGAAGGGTCACACAAAACCAATTACTGCCCAAGCACTTTCAGTCCTTGTGACAGCTACACTGAAGTCTACTCGCTGTGGCTGCAATACAGCAAGCTGATGTGTGGGTGAACCCCGCAAACATCTGGCACCCTACTAACAGAGTTCCACACATCTGTAACTGTGGAGTGGCTTACACAATCACAGGCTAACCTGTGTCCTTTTTTTCATATCATAGAACAGTGGTTCTCAACCAGGGTACGCATACATCTTTCAAGGGGTACATCAATTCATCTAGTAATTTGTCTAGTTATACAACAGGCTAATAAAAAGCATCAGTGAAGTCAGTACAAACTGAAATGTCATACCAACGACTTGTTTATATACTATACACTGAAATACAATAGCTATATTCCAATTGATTTATTTTATAATTATATGTAAAAATGAGAACGTAAGCAATTTTTCAGTAATAGTGTGCTGTTACACTTTTGTATTTTTATGTCTGATTTTGTAAGCAAGTAGTTTTTAAGTGAGGTGCAACTTGGGGACACAAGACAAATCAGACTCCCTAAAGGGGTACAGTAATCTGGTAAGGTTCAAAACCGCTGTCATAGAACACAAATGTCTTGGGCGCTCATATTTCTTCTCCCACACTGCTGAGACCACTCATTGGTACATGAAAGTCTGAATTTCCTTCATTTCCTTCCTTCTCTCCCCATCACATAGATCTTTTAATTCACCTTACTTTCTTAGAGACTGTTTAAAATAAGCAAGGAATGTTAGTATCTTAGAGAATAGCTCATAGCTTAAATAAGAACAAAAATATCCCCCAATTCCCGAAAAAGAAAACAAGTGCTTTGATGAATATTCACTTTGAAGAAAAACTCAACTGTTTCGTCTCTGTCCAACAAATATTTTTATGAATTATGAGACTGACTTCCAGCTCCACATGCTCAGTAAATAGCGTTACAAATTCTCACGGAAATATTTAGCTAGTAAAGAAACAACATAAATTAATATATCTTTTAGCAAGGCTAGTAAGTGTTGGCAATTATATATTATGTGGAGAGGTTATCTGCCAAGGTAGGTAAAAGTTTGTTTGTTTTTTTTAAATTCACCTGCGGAAACAGACCTGATAGTTAAAGTTGTACTTTTTCAAATCACCATCCTAGGTACCCATTGCAGTCAGAGAAATTTTTAATGAACAGAGTCACTGAAAAGTTAGCATTTACCAAGTGAGAAAGCTTTCAATTGGAACTTCAATGAACATCTCAACTCTTTACCATTTCCACTAGCAATAGCCAGACAAATCAGCACAGTTATGAAATTACTAGGATTTTATTTTAAGAAAGAGTTCTGACAGAAATACCACAAAGCATGTACTGACACTGATCCAGAGATCCATAAAAATTTGCTTTTCAGAACAATGTTTGTTCATTTGCTGGTTTAGGATTAGACTACAATATACCTTTCATAGGAATACTTGCAATGCCTTTGAATATTTTTGGTGGAGCTTAAATGTGATTCATCAATATTTTTGGTGTAGCTTAAATTGGGATCCAAACAGAGTATTGTGGGCATAAAGGGAAGCCCAGAAGGTACTTTAAACAGGTAACATTTGGAACAAGAGCACACTGGCTCATTTAGTAACTTTTCCTTTGTGCAAAAAAATTTTTTTGTCCAATATCAGAGGTGCTGTGTCTTTCTCACCCTTTGGAGGATGCATTGAGCAGATTTTTTTTGGGGGGGGGCAGAGGGGGGAGAGAAACGTTTATAGACTGATATATTCCTTTAAAAAGGGGGTGGGGAGACACTCTCTCACACATTAGTAAAAAGTTTTTTCAAGGATGATCTTTTTCTTCTGAGAAAAATGTTAAATTTAAGAAGGAGGGGAGAGTTTACCTTAAATTTGATGGCACAGCTCTCTAATACCCAGCCCCCAGCCTTTAATGGAATAGCCATCCTTAGTTCAGTCACCCAACAGCCAATTCTCTGCAATACAAACTAAACTAGCTAATCTCACACAGCACATCAGTGGCAAAAACTACAACAAAACATGACTCCAGATTCCCAGTCTCCTGCTCTTCTGTATCATGCTGCATACATTACGTCCATAGCTATAACACAAGAATTAGGGGTCAACAAATGAAATTAATAGTTTAAAAACAAACAAATGGAAGTATTTTTTCACACAACACACAGTCAACCTGTGGAACTGCTTGCCAGAGGATGTTGTGAAGGCCAAGACTATAACAGGATTCAAAAAAGAACTAGTTAAGATCATGGAGGATAGGTCCATCAATGGCTATTCTGTTTGCCAGAAGCTGGAAATGGGCGATGGAATGGATCACGTGACGATTACCTGTTGTCCATTCCCTCTGGCACTGGCCACTGTCGAAGACAGGATATTGGGCTAGATGGACCTTTGGTCTGACCCAGCATGGCCGTTCTTATACGTTCCCAAATTATTTACATTTCTTTTCCCACCTCCAGCGCAATATTGCCAATTCTTAATAGAAAATTCACCAGTCAAGCCATTCAAGCAGTAGCCTGAATACATAAAACATTACAGGATATTGTCATCTTGAATCCTGCCAACCGCTGCTAACTCCTTGGCACACACTCACCAGTCTCTAGAATAATATTTATCTTTCACCCCACGTTTTACCACTTGCTGTTGTCAGTACCCTGGAGTGCACACAGCACTGTACACCTGTCATTTTCTGCTGCATCCCTTTTTTCTTCATCTCTGAATTCAGCAATGGTTTGTTGATGCATGCCTGGCTGCGCAGGCTGCTGAAATAGCTGATAAATTAGCAGGCTGTTCAAAAGAGGACTTCAGCTCAGCATTAAACATCTGTTGCCTACGAGATGTCTGATACATTTCACAGCTGTATATCCTTAATTATTTATATTATCATAGTGCCTAGGAGCCCCACTCATGGACCCCAATGTACTGGGTGCTATATAAACAGAGCATACAATCTAAGTATAAGACTAGATATAGACAGACAGATAGGGAGTACAAGGAAACAATATTAGTCAATATGATAAACAGTGTTCTCGGCACCCGTGGCCTAACTCAAGTTTTTTCTATAAGCATCATGGGAAAGAAGAGTTTTAAGGAGAAGGAAGTGGCTTTGCAGATATTTAGGTGGAGTTCCTCACAAGTATGAAGGGCAGCATGGGAGAAAGCACTGCTTGTTTGAAAATTTAACAAATGGTCAATGGAAGCTGGCACCAGGGACTGATTAGAGGCTAAAGTCAACATTTCAGCAGTGACTGAAAGATATAGGTAGGGTGGGAATAGGCTTTTAAGGCTCTTAAATGTGAGGACAAATAGTTTATGTTTGATGCAATAGAGGAGGAACAGCAGAGGGAGTCAAAGGGGGGAGGTGCCATGGTCAAAGCTACTGGCTAGCAAAATGATATTTTCAGCTACATTCACTAAAAAGACAAGAGTGAGGTACCACTACATTAGTCAAGGCCAGAGAGAAGGACATTACGGAAATTGAAACATGATGAGACCTTGGATGAGAGATTTAATTGTGTGAATGGATAGGAAAGGCCTTGCCTTAGAGATGTTATGCAGAAGGAATCTGTAAGCTTTAAACATAGCCTGGATGTGAGGACCCAAGAGGTCCATGTCAAAGATGATGCTCATGTAATGGGCCTGAGTAGCAGGCAGGATGGGGTGTTGTCCAGAGTGATCAAGAAAGGAGGTGGGGGAAAAGGACTTGAGTAGTAAGATTAAGGGTTCTGTTTTAGCCATGTTAAACTTGAGCTGACAGCTAGACATCCGTGAAGAGATGTCAGAGAAACAGGCAGATATTTTAGCTTGGGTAGACAGAGACAAGTCTGGAGTAGAGAGTTAAAGCTCTGAGTAATCAGCACAGAGCAGAACAAATAGCTGAATTTGTATTTGTGGGTGAGACTACCCAGCGATAACCTGTAGAGGACGTGGACCAAGGAGAAAGCCACATGGAACCCACACAAAGCTGGACAGGTGATAAGGAGGATCCTCTAGTGCAGGGATGGGCAAACTTTTTGGCCCAAGGGTCACATGGATATTGTATGGCAGGCCATGAACGCTCACAAAATTGGGGGTTGGAGTGTGGGAGGGGGTGAGGGCTCCAGCTGGGGGTGGGAGCTCTGGGATGGGGATGAGGGGTTGGGTGTGCAATAGGGTGCTCTGGGCTGGGACTGAGGGGTTCGAGGGCAGGAGGGGGAAGAGGACTGGGGCAGGGGGTTGGGGCATGGGAGGGGGTCAGGAGGGCAGGCTCTGGGTGGTGCTTACCTCAAGCAGCTCCCAGAGGCAGCGGCATGTCCCCCCACCCAGCTTCTATGCTGGAGACGCGGCCAGGCAGCTCTGCATGCTGCCCCATCCGCAGGTGCCGCCCCTGCAGCTCCCATTGGCCACGGTTTCTGGCCAATGGGAGCTGTGGGGGCAGTGGCGCTTGGGGCAGGGGCAGCATGCAGAGTCCCCTGGTTGCCCCTATGCATAGGAACGGGAGAGGAGACGTACCGCTGCTTCCAGGAGCTGTGTGGAGAAGGGCAAACCCCAGACCCTGCTCCCCAGTGGGATCTCAAGAGTCGGATTAAAACGTCTGGAGGGCTGGATGCGTAGTTTGCCCACCCCTGCTCTAGTGTGATTAGAGTGGTAGGAAGAGAACCAGCAGAAGAGAGTCACAGAAACCAAGGAAGGACAGGATTTCAGAAGAAGAACATGCTTGATGGTGTCAAAGATGGCTGACAGGTCAAAGAAGAAGAGACTGGAGTTCTGGTTCTGAGCTTTGGCTAGGTCACTAGGAGGAAATCATTTGAGACTTTGGCAAAGGAGATTGCACTGGAATGCAAGGGGCATGCCAGATTCTAAGGATGGAGCTGGAGGAGAGAAAATCCAGACAATTGTAGACATTCAGTAAGCTTAGAGAGGAAAAGTAGAAGGGAGATGCTGTGGTAGTTGGAATGGCAAGTGAGGTCAGGGAGGAAGGTTGGGTTTTTTTCTGTTAAGATGGGAGCTACTAAAGCATGACTATATTGTGAGGGGAAAGCGCTAGACGAAATTGAGGTTAAGAAGAGTAAGGAAAAGGATGAGGGTGGGTGCAAGGGAGATCAGGAGATAAGATGGAGTCGCTCAGGAAAGTGTAGAGTAGATAGGAAAATTCTGCAAGTGTGACAAGGAAGGAGGAGATGAAAGCTGTAGGGGGGGGAAGGGAGATGGTCATATCATATTTTGTAAGAAAATGGCACATTCCTGTGCAGAGAAATGGAGGCCAAAGGAGGGGAAGATTTGATGAGTGAGTTGAACAGGCAGCTGGAATTCAGTTAAGCTGGGGAGTTGTTTTGCTAGCAAGATGGCAGAACTGAAAGAGAACAAATTTGTAGTAGAGGGAGGAAGTCCACCTGGTCATGGGATGACCACAGACTTGCCATACAGTACAAATGTCTAAGCAACACCTGAACCAAACTCCATTCCCGACAGTCAAATTCTTTCAAGAAAGGGTCACATAGGAGACAAAAAGGAACAAAGTCTTTGTGTAAATTCTAATTTATTGCAATTCTATTAAACTTGAAGGGAACTACTTGAGTGCACTTAGGTCACTGAGCCAAATTCTCTGCTAGTGTAAATGAGTGAAACACCATTTAAGTTTATGGTGCTGCCTCCATTTAACCAGCAGAGAATTTGGGCCACAGCAGCAATGCCGCAAAACAGCACCCATATAGTCCTATGCTAGAGGAGGATAGAAAATAGAGACCAGCGCTACACCGTGCAAAGTGTTAAACCATAAATGTGTCTTAGGCTTACTTCAGAGGTACATGATACAGGACAAAAGGTCTTGGGTTCCTCCAAACATAATTAGTCGCAGAATTTCACGTGAAGTTGAAAGCATCTGAATATTCCCTGGAGAACCTCCAGTGCCCCCAAACAAGCAATCTGTATCCCCACTATCCACCAGTACACTGAAAGGGAGATAAACCTTAGATTAGAAGAGTCTGGTACCAAGTATCTAATCTTGCACGTTTTTCAATTAGCAGGTGTCTGTGTCTGAATTTGAAGCAGCTGTTCAACAGTGGAGCACTTTTTAAAAAAAAAAAGTTCTTGTAGAAACACATTTTATATTAACTTGCTCTTTGTGTTAAATTGAATTCCTGCAATGATTTTCTCTCATGATTCCATGTTACAATGCAACTGCACAGAACTAAGAACAAATGGAAGAACAGACAAGCAATGATGCAGATTTAACTCCATTTGGACAGCCCAGCTACAACACACATTGTATCAAACCGGATTCTGACATGAGTATGACTTAGTCACCCCTGCTAACACCCACTCCAAATGGGAACTATTGTCTTATTAGGTGGAGAATTGTGAGTAGGCAGTTTTTTTTACTTCAGAATGGGACAGTCAAATTTTAAAACCTCTCTACCCACATTACTGACACACCACCAAAACCAGAGAATTTCATTTTTACTTTTCATTGTATTTATACTTTACTCATCTAGAATGAGACTGGTCAATTTCACTCCCTGGTTCTCACCCACTAGTAGGTTCCTGACACTGCACTGGTAACTTATAAACAAAGGATGAAATCTTGGCCCCAGTGAACTCAGTAGCACCAAATAAGTTGAGTGTAAATTCTACTTTGGAATCATGGGTTGTATTTAAGTCTAAATTATGACAGCAGTCTAGGCCAGCCTTAACAAATTTTAAGCACATATTTATAGATTTAAAAGTACATTTGATTATTTTTTCTCTTTAGCAGCAGATGTATTTCTTACTTATCAAACATTGTAATTGCCAGTTGCATGCGGGACTGCTCCACTGTAGGAATTGGTATAGGTAGTTATCCTGATTAAAGAAAGGAAGACACAAATCCTGAAGAAACTCAGTGTATTCAGTCTGTAATGAGCACAAGCATCCATAGCTAAAAGACATGCTTATACTGAAAGTGGAGTCCATAAGCAGCAATTAATTCCTCACAAGCTATCATGAACAGTAATTAAATGTTCATAATCTATGGTGTTGTGTGTTAACAACTATTATAATTATCACCATAACACCTATTATTTATATCAGGAGTCATAAGCAAGAGCATTTTTAAAAACAGCTGTTTAACCAGGAGTGAAACATTTCACAATTCTAACAGGACTGCTCAGAATACATTACAGACATCATGGGATGGAGGGGAGCAGATAGAAATGGCAGAGCATAGACATTTACAGAGGATCTTTATTACAGAACTAAAGACTCAAAACATAAAAGATTTTAACGATGAGGACACTGATGGAACCACCACCACTAACCGGGTTCATGGGGGGTGCTGCTGCTCCACACTCTAAGGGACCCTGATATAGACCATAGTGCACAGGCCAAGCAATGCATGAACAACTGAAAATTTGACAAATAGTCATAGCACTCTAAGGATTTTGTCCTCTCCCCACCCATATGGGAGCCCCTGAGCAAAGCCCAGGTCTTAGTACAGAAAGGAGAGCTATCTTCTGTCACTAGAGGCTAAATCCCTGGTAACTTTGAAATAAAAGAATCAAGTAGGGAAGGGGAAGGGGATGAATAGGAGAGGGAAAGTACAACTAACAACTCAAGGAAATAACCACACTATGCATTTTACTTAACCAGCTTTCTGAGGACTTATTAAATAACTAGGCCACCGCCAGCTGCAAAATTTCAAATCATACAACATTTTGACAACATAGAAATTAAAAATTTTGCCAGTATTTCCCTCCCCAGTTCTCCCAATTAGCTGCCAGTTAAATTATCATCACTTGACCTTTTGCTGCTCGACATCTTGAAAATAATTCAGTGTTATGAATTTGTTGTTCTATTTTAAAACAATTTAGAAAGAGCAAGACTTCTTCTGCAGGACAACACAGAAACATTTATAAGAGTTTTGTTCAGTAGCACAGGAAAAAAAAAAATACATAGAATATAGTTAAAAGTTACTACCACTGTAGTTTACAGGCTAATGCCCAGAAGCTATGACTATTTGTCAAATTTTCAGTTGTTCATGCAATGGTTGGCCTGTGCACCATGGTCTATATCAGGGGTCGGCAACCTTTCGGAAGTGGTGTTCAGAGTCTTCATTTATTCACTTTAATTTAAGGTTTCGCATGCCAGTAATACATTTTAACATTTTTTAGAAGGTCTCTCTCTATAAGTCTATGTATTATACAACTAAACTATTGTCATATGTAAAGTAAACAAGTTTTCAAAACGTTTAAGAAGCTTCATTTAAAATTAAATTAAAATGCTGATCTTACATCGCTGGCCCGCTTAGCCCCCTGCCAGCCTGGGGTTCCGTTCACCTAGGCCGGCAGCAGGCCGAGCAGGGCCTGCGGCTGGGACCCCGGCTGGCAAGGGGCCAGCAGCCAGAACTCCAGACCGGTAGTGGGTGTAGCAGGGCCGGCAGCCGGGACCCCAGACCAACAGTGGGCGGAGCGGTTCAGCCTGCTGCCACTCAGCCCACTGCTGGTCTGGGGTTCCGTCCGCCAGCTCCTGCCAGCCAGGGTCCTGGCTGCTGTCCCCGCTCAGCCCGCTGCCGGTCTGGGATCCCAGCCCTGCTCACATAGAGTGGGTACGTACCTACCTTCTTCCTGGTTCTAGCCCATTCTCTACCTCTCTCTCTCTACACTGAGCTGAGGGTGGGAGTGCACTGAGCACAGGGCTGGGGGTGAAGGAGCAGGGTGGGGGTTGGGGTGTAGGATTTGGCCAGGAGCTAGAATGAGGGAGGGGGCTCTGGGTTGGGGCAGGAGGTTTGGGTTTGGAGCACTTACCAGGGCAGCTCCCATTTGGTGCAAGGGATGCAGGTAGGAATGTGCGGGGTGCTGGAGTCAGAGCTGGGATTGTGAGGGGTGCAGCGGTCAGGGCAGGAGTCTAGGGTGTGAGGAGGTGCAGGGATCAGGGCAGAGGTGTGGGGGGGGTGGGCTAGGATCATGGGGGTGCTCCCAGACCCCTGCCTAGAGCGGCTCACGGCAGGGGCCTGGAGGGGATATGCCCCGATTCCCCCCCCTTTCCCCAAGGCCCTGTTCCCACCTCTTCTCCCGCGCTGCGGCTCTGCTTCTCCCCCTCCCTCGCAAGGGCCATCACATGATGGGTGGCAGGGAGAGGAACCCAGCACATTGGGGGAAGAGACAGGGGAGGGCGGACCTTACCTGCCCTGCAGCAGCAGCCAGCAGGACCAAGCTTCTTCACCCTACCCCCGCAGGGGCCAGGGGGGAGGGCAGAGAAGAGCGGGCCATGGCGGGCACGTTTTTTAATGGCACACTGCTGCCTGCCAGGGTCCTGGCCTCAGTTCGGCAGTGGGCTGAGCAGGGCCGGTGGCTGGGCAGGCAGCAGCATGCCATTAAAAAAATCGGCTCACGTGCCATCTTTGGCATGCGTGCCATAGGTTGCCGACCCCTGGTCTATATTCTGGAATTACTGGGTCTCAAAGAGGATCTGCTGCACACTGACTATACCAGGATTTAAATGTGAAGGTCTTCTTACTCAGGTAAAACTCTTATTTTGAAGGCTTAAGTGAGATTTAAGTGGTGTTTAGGCCATTTGCTGGCATTCTAAATAAGGATGAATTTCAGAGTGCACCAATCCCAGCATTTAAATTGAAGATTATTCTTTTAGCATCATCATATTATGCGGCATCTTTAAACAATCCTGCTCTAAAAAATATATTTGACATCATTCATTTCAAGACAGAAACCTTAACTTCAGAAACACTTTACACTGTCCTAGATGCTCATGTTAACTATGATCTCTGAATTGGTAAACTAAGCACACATCTAAATTTAAGCACACGAGTAATCCCATTACATTTATTTGGCAAACCCCAATTGCCAGCTTCAAGCAGAACAGCTCCACTGTAGAAATTAATGCACATAGTCATATGTAAAGCAATTCTGCATTAGTTCCTCAGCTGCTTACTTCTTTTATACTCATGCCTCATTTTTTATTACGCTTGACAGTGGCTCAATCTGATTTTGCATCACCTAATCCTGTTTCTCTCAGCCTTTTCAGATTGGTAACCACTTAGTCAAAGTCAAAATGTTTCATAACCCCTTATATTTACTCTAAAAATTAGAATAAATAAATAAATCAGTGATAATGATGAACCTATCTAATTTGTGTGCGCGCATTTCAAGGGGTAGACAGAATATTTTACCTGGAAGGATAAGAGCGTGGAAGGTGAAGGAACAAGATTTTCTTAGCTTTAGGTTGTAACAACATTTTCAATGGCTCACACCCCATCAGTTGAGAAACACCAATATAATCTATTTATTCCATTCAGAAAGTAATTTCAGTGGCTTGTCTTTCCAAAGAACTCTCAAAGTTCCTCTCACTCAAAATCATTCTATTTGCCCTCCATTGTACCTTCTTCACATCTGGGGGTAGTTGGTCTTTTGGGTTTTATATCAATCAATATATCACTTCCTCCTGAACATCTAAATTTGTGCCAGATTTGAAAACTCTGGATCAAGACACAGCATCCATACAACTGCTATGCCTGATTTAATCATATAAATACTGTTACATGCCCATTCTATTTACAAGCGTAACACACCTAGCTGGCCACATGTTCATGCACATCATAGATTAGGCATGCCCAAATGTGTGTCCATGCCTCAAGCTGAAAATATAGCCATTTATGTCTAGCCCACACAGCATCTTGAAAACCCTTTCTGGGCCTTCTTCACTGTGAACTATCTTTTGAAAGCTACGAACCCTTCCCTTGGTTGAAAGACCAAGATGGAACTGATTGCCTGAATGAACTGTTTGCTTTCAGTTGGCTGACATTGCGAATGCCATCATGTTAACTCCCTGTGGTGTTACTGTTTGATTTGAACCCACACAAGCAAGTAATTGCAGAGAGAAGAGATTCCAGGTGGGCACTCGGGACCCAATTCTGCATGGCCTTGCACCTTGAATGATCATTGTCACCTGTGTAGAGTGAGCGTAGAACATCCCTGAATCAGAATAGGTGCCGTGGAGATGACACTAGCGCTCTACTTTCACTAGAAAAAAAAATGTGGGTTAACTCAATTTTGCTAACTTGAGTTAATAAAACATGAGATAAAAGCCTAGCGAAGACAAGACCATTTACATTTTCACTTCTGTTAGTAGGCTGAGATAAAGAATAAAGGAGAGCCTAGGCCTTAACTTCACTTGCTAATTTGTGTGCAAAGTACAGACTACCCTGCCTTCACTAGGATTTTATGTCAAGTTAAGAATCCACATTTTTTCTAGTAAAGACAAGACAACTTAAGTGTAAGACTGTGTAGTGTCAGGCCTCAAATCTTTAACTCATCATGTTGTATCCTACCCCTCTACGTCACAGTTCAGAGAGATATTACCTTTCTCAATTTCCTGCAAATCAGCATACAACGGTGGATTTTGTTTCAGTTCAGATTTGTTTTCCCCTTCAATGTGAATTCCTCTCTTTGGATGTATGTATGTAGAACAACGCTAGTGCAACAAGTTCTTGTAGTTTGAGGCATACTCTCTAACTGCATATAGAGCCTGCTATCCCTGTTAGAACAATACAGTAAAGCTCTCTTGCACAAATTCAATTAAAAACAAACATTTAAGAACAAAAATGTGTAGTGATTCAGAGGGCCAGCTGTTTGTGGCAGCAATCAGGAAAGAATCCCTACTTACAACAGGCAGCTTTGCCACAAGGTTCCAAGTGCACTGAGGTGTTAGCCACTGCTGAAGACAGGACATCCAATTTGATGGACCCACCATCTGAGTGAGTATGGCAAGTTCTATGTTCCAATTCTTTGAAAGACAAGCCACTTAAACGTACTATTTTTGTGTTTCGGCAAGCTCTCTCAGGACAGCACTTTCTCAACATCTCAGATAATTTAGCAAAATACAGAGCTACCAATACAACTATAGCACATACAAATTCATTATGCAAACAGTGTGCACACAACTGGCTTTGCAGGAAGGAAATCCTTGTAGAAACAAAGCTATGGGATTAAAGGAGCTTTCTGGGATCATCAATTTACAAGCAGTGAGGAACTATAAAAGGTAAAACTTTCCATTGCATTTGGGAGGCTGGATGCTGTGCCATATCTGGATAGTTTGGTTACTGCTTTGAAGAGATGCTCAAAAAATCTCTGTATTGCTTTGAGCCTGTTGCAAAGGTCAAACCTCTTTCCAGGGAAACAGCATTTTAGAAAATGGACATAAAAGTGAACTCCAGGACTACAGACTTAAAAGTCAGAGGAAAAAGCAAGGCATGGTTTACTCACCAGGCGTGTATTAACCACAGGAAACAGCAATGCCAAGAGGGCCCCATTTAACATATGCATCTGTAACCTTAGAAGAAAGAGGGGCACTGTTATTTTCACAGCCTGAAAATTAAGTATCAAATGTGTACTTTCAAAATATTTTATGTACTCTAGAATGATTTTCCATAAAGTATCAAAAGCTTTGCATAAGCTCTGTTCGCTTGAATTTGCATAAAGCCATTAGGAGTCCTTATGGCACCTTAGAGACTAACAAATTTATTTGGGCATAAGCTTTCGTGAGCTAAAACCCACTGTTAACTGTCATAAACTGGATAAAGTCTCCTTAATAAATAAACATTTAAATAATTTCCCATAGTAAGAATGCTTTCTACAATGAGCTTTGGATTCCTAAGTGGTTTGGACTGCTGGTCTGTAATCATGGTCATGCCAGAGGCTGCTAGAGGGTTTTTATTTGGGGGACTTAAAATAGGTATTTCACTAAATGCCTTTATTCCTACTCAACAATAAAAACACATGATGTCAAACTAAGGCTTCAGAAATTTAAGCAGCAGCACTGTTTTTATGAGTGGTGTCTAAGTTTAAAATATAAGAAAGATTAATGCATTCTGCATTCAAACCAACACGGCAAATCTTGAGAAAGGGATATATAGAGAAAATATTATTGCAATTAAAATGCTGTATTTCCCATAACTGCAGGTCATTTCACCTTGAACTACAGTCTCATCTCACATAATAAGTGGGATCAGTCCTGTTTAAATCTGCATTACAAAAGAGATACAGTACATATAAAGCTCCATATGGTGTATAGAGCTGGCCAAAATCAGAACAACACTAGTTGCAAATTATTGCATCCCCCCCCACCCAATAATTATTCACAGGAATAATCTCTGCTGTTCCATTCTACAAAGGGTTGAATGGTATTTGTGAAATACATTTTCCCCATCATTTGGGGAACATTTTATTTGCAAGTTATTTTCCCCTGTTCTCCAATCCCAAGACAAAAAACAAGGAGCTACACTAGCAGTTCAATTGTTTGTGCATCCTGAACCCTGCAGGATGTGAGCTGCAAGGGGGACCAAGCCTAACAATTCATCCCTACCTTGTAATCATATTAACATGCTGAAATGAGCAAGCCAGTGGCAAAAAGGCTAACACAGCCAACACATTCCTATGAACTCAAGCATGCATTGCTGTAAGCTTGTATTGTCATAGAGAAATTAGCATATCCTTGAGCTCAGTAAGCATTTCACTCACAAAAGGAGTACATGGCTCTGTTCTCTCAAAAACCTCAGTTCATCCAGGGTTAGTCCTCTATAGTCCTCTTGTATATTCAACTACAACTCAAGAGAATATGAATGCTGACTGAAAGCACAGTGTGCTCTCCTCCGTCATGCAGGATCCCAGCTCAATCCAAAATTTAAAAAAAGAGGCAATCTGACATTCCTATGCATGGAAACAAAAGTTAAATAGCAAGGGATGACTGTCCTGCAGAAATATAAAGTTAAAACCAGGCACCAAAAAATCTTTGGAAAGTTACTTTTATGTTAGCTTACAAATTCACTAACTCTTAGACCATTTTAAATTACAATTGAATTCAAGCCCACCTGCACAAACCATCTCTTGAATGAATGCAGAGTCTGTGTTTATTTTCTCCTTACCCAAAATGTCTTCAAAGAAAATGAGAACCACAGCTCTGAAGTAGAGCAGAGCACTGTAGCTGCTCAGGCTGGATACCAGGATTCTTGGGCAATGGTGCACTTGGTGAGAAGGAACAGGAGGTAGGAGAAATGGGACTAGCAACCCTGCAACTTGGCTAACAAAGAGAAATGGGAAGGATAGACGGTCCACAAGTGCCTGTTGCAGGCAATTGCAGAAGTGATCACCAAGTAAGAGAAGCCCATCTAATCCAGGCAAAGGATCCTTGTTCAACTACAAGAGAGATCCTGTCAATGAACCAAGGGGGAAAATTCCTCCCCGATTCCACATTAGAGATTAGTTTACCCCTGTGCATGAGCCCAACCCCATCCCTGGTCTTCTGAGCCTGAGCTGCAACGTCTACACCGCTGTTTTTAGTGCAATAGCATGAGTCCTGCAAGCCTGAGTCTGTAGACCCAGGCTCAGACTCGCTGTCATGAGTTTTAAAATGCAGCGTAGACATACACACTATATCTAAACTTTAATTTTCAGTTGTGTTTTAACACTTGTTAATTAACATGACTAAACACAAACTTTGCTCCAGGATATGTGTCTCTTCCTTCTCATGTTTAACCACTGGCTTCTAGCATCTACACTAAAATTTACAATTATCTTATTTAGCAGTATTAAAACACATCAAAAATGAGACATAATCCCTGTCAGGCAAATACAGAAGAAAGTTTAAGAACTTTAAAACACAGTGTTAGCTATGAACTACACAGGGAAGGATGAACCAATAGTTAGGGTGTTAGCCAGGGATTCGTAAGACCTGGGTTCAATTCCCTGCTCCGTCCACGGATTTTCTGGGCAAATCACTTAGTCTCTCTGTGCCTCAGGTCCCCATCTGTAAATTGGAAATAAATAGAAGTTCCTCATAGGATTGTTGTGAGGATAAATGCATTAAAGACTGTCTGATATTATGGTAATAAGGGGTCATTTAAGTACCTACGATAGCACGCCAGCCACTAATATGGTAGAAAGAGCCTAAATTTCAGTCCTTTTAACCTACAAGGAGTAATTGGTACAGTACTGGAACATCTGTTTGTATCGTTCTAGATACTTGCGGAGGGGATTTCAATATCTAACACTTGTATATTAAAACACACTGCCTCAGAAAAGACACTGACTGCTTCAAAAAATTTAAAACATACTTTAGAGCAGTGATCCCAACGCAGTGCTTGCCGGGGTGTTTATGTGCCCCCGCGTAGTGACACGGTGTGAAAACTAATGCCCAGCAGGGGAGAGAAGCCGCAGCCCCGCACCTGCCGGGGATAGAGAACTCCGGGGCTGCAGGCTGCGAGCGCCGGTGTTCTCTGTCCCCGGCAAGCACGGGGCCACGGCTTCTCTCCAGCTTCTCTCCGCGCTACCCAGAACTGCCAAAAAAAAAAAGAAAAAGAAAAAGAATAAAAAGAAAAAGTGGTTCAGACTGCCACTGCCCGAACTGCCAAAGTGCAAAAAAAAAACAAAAACAACAAAAAAAACCGCTCAGGTTCTGCCGCCCCAAGAATGGACCGAATGCCACCCCTTAGCACGTGACAGCCCAGGCACGTGCTTGCTCCGCTGGTGCCTGGAGCCAGCCCTGTATGTGAGCATTCTTCCACTGCGCTGATACTGCTGTTTTCTCATGCTTTGCGTGATTTTTTTTTTTTTTTTTTTTACATTTTGCCCCAAAATGAGTGGTTCAAATAAAAGACAATGTACGTATTATTTCAACGCAGAGTGGGAAGAATCCTATTGTTTTATGGAAAATAAAGGGAAATGTGTTTGCTTATTGTGAGGTGGTACTGTTGCAGTGCCGAAAAAACAATGTCAAACGCCATTTCCAAACTAATTACAGCTCTTTTGACATTAGCCATCCACTTAAATCTGAGTTGAGAAAGAAGAAAATTAATCAACTCAAACCAAACCTATATCTGCCCATCAATCAGTTTTCACTAGACAAGTGGTAAAGTCTAAAAGTGCTACTATTGCTTCCTTTAAAATTGCTCATCTGCTCGCAAAGAAGAAAAAAAACATTTCAAGACGGTGAATTGTTGAAGGAAGCATTTTTGACTGGTGCTGATTGCCTGTTTCAAGGATTTCCTAACAAGTGTGAGATTTTGTCAGCAATACAAGACTTGCAGTTATCAGACAACACAGTTACGAGGAGGATACATGCAATTTCAAGCGACATGCAAACTCAGCTAAAGGATGACTTGGAAATATGTGACTGATTTTCACTGCAGTTCGATGAGTCGACAGATATATCGGATACAGCACAGTTGGCAGTTATGGTGAGGATGATATTTAGTGACTTCACCGTAAAAGAAGAGTTAAGTATTGCCTATGAAAGGGTGAACAAAGGGTGAGGACATCTATAATTTATTCAAATCATACTCAACATCAATTAGTATACCACTACACAAGCTATCTGTTATCACCACTGATGGGGCACCAGCAATGATGGGCAGCACCAATGGATTCATTGCACTCTGCAAGAAGAATGAATCCTTTCCAAACTTTGTGTCTTATCATTGCATTATCCACCAAGAAGCTTTATGCGTCAAAGTTCTTTCTTTTCAACACGTCATGAATGTCATTAAAATAATTAACTCTATTTGAGTTTTGCAACACCGACTTTTTAAGGCCCTGTTGGAAGAGGTTGATGATAAACAATCTTTATAGACTCATAGATACTAAGGTCAGAAGGGACCATTATGATCATCTAGTCTGACCTCCTGCACAATGCAGGCCACAGAATCTCACCCACCCACAGGCCTGTTAGAAATTTCTAGTTCCCTGTTGATCTGTCACCCTCTTCTTTTCCCTCTTTTTGCAGGTTATTTCCAGGATTTGTTGAACAAGTCAGAGAAAGCCCTCTATGACACTTTTCCTAGCATGTATGGAGAGCTGTACAGCCAGAACATCAAGCTCTTCAAGGACTTGTACAGCGAGCTACGGCGCTATTACTGGGGCTCCAACATCAACCTGGAAGAGGCCCTCAACGAGTTCTGGACATGCCTGCTGGAGCGCCTCTTCAAGCTGATGAATCCCCAGTACCACATCACTGACGAGTACCTGGACTCCATGGTGAAACACTCTGAGCAGCACAAACTCTTTGCAGAAATTCCGAGGGACCTGAAGCTGAAGGCGACGAGAGCTTTCATCGCAGTGTGCTCCTATGTACAGGGGCTTAGCATGGGCAGTGATGTTGTCAGAAAGGTCTCTCAGGTAGGTCATGAGACAAATCTTCTCTGTATCCACCCCGGCATCCTTCCCCACCTAACATTTCCAGGACCCTATTTCCTGCTGATGAGTATTGGATTGTTGTGCTGTTTTTTCTTAAATCTTCATCGTTAATAGGCAGGCAGACTTGTTGATAATAAACATCCTTTGCTTGTATAAACAATTGCCTGAGGGTCATCTGCCAAATAGTAAACTGGGGCTGTTATAAAAACTGAGAATGGAGGTGCAACTCCCCTGATCTTATCTTGCACACAGAAGTACGAAGGCTGAGCAAAGGTAAAGTTCTTGCATGTTTTTTAAGCCTAATTGAAGAGATCAAAGAATTTCTGAAGTCCACAAATCAGAACTTCGAGCAACTAGAAGACTCCAGCTCGTTAATGGACTTGGCTTTTCTTGCCGCCATCACTGACAAATTGAACATTTTAAATCTTGAGCTCCAGGGAAAAGACGAACATGTGGCTCAAATGATAGATAAAATCATTCAAAGCAAAACTGATCTTGTGGATGTTGCATATGAAGACGAAGTCTCTCGTACATTTTCCAAGTCTGAAGAAAATGGTATAGGACAGTGATTTTAACCCATCACCATGAGCAAATTCACATGGTAAGGTGAAAGAGTAATTGCCGAATAATTTAATTAATACCTTTTACATGTAAAATTACCTTTTATCTTATGAAGTCATACATTATGTAATATTAAATATGATGCTTTTCATATTATTTAATGTACAAAATAAGCCTTGAAAAATTGTTGGCGCCTGCCACACTTCTGAAAATATGAATGTGCGATTGGCCACAAAAAGGTTGGGGGCCACTGCTTTAGAGTAAGACAGACAAGACACAAGATGCAGCAAGACTGATGCTGTAACCAGCAAGTGAAACAAAATCAGATTTCTATGGTTTGCTCCACGATTGATGTTTTAGTCTTAAGCTTTATGTGTTAGCGTTCTTCCCTAAGCCCATTATTTGCCTGGCCCATTTCTTGACATTCTCCCTCTGAGCAAACAGTCAAGTTACTAAATAGAAAGATATATTGACCTCAAATTTATGAGAAAGTTCTTTGACTGCACAGGGCACTGGAATGGGATTCAGGAGACCTGGTTATACTCTTGTGGCATCATTGGCACAGTCAAGTCACTTCATCTCCATCTCCCCTCATGCCCTGTCTATTTAGACAGCAAGCTTTTGGGGACAGTGGCTGACCTTTACTGTGTTTATACTATATGTCTACTACAGTGTGAGCCCAGTTATGGTTAGCAACTCTAAGCGCTACTCTAACTTACATAATTAAATTTCAGGAACAGGACAAACACTGACACCAACAAGCTTATCTTGACCTGTGAGCAAGAAGGGGCAGAGGAGATAAGCCCGCAAACCTCATTGCTGAAAATGCTAACGCTAAAATCTCATTACAGGAAGAATCCCAGATTCTCGAATAAGGACATCCATACAAACCAGAGCTGACAAGGAGGTGAATGACTAAAAGGTAGGATCATTTTTGAGCTCACATCTGTGGCTTAAACAGTAGGAACGTATGCATCATTAGAAACCAGAACAAAATTTCAGCCATCTGGAAGCCAGTATTAGATTTTTACACTAAGGTGGGCTGCCACCCACAGGCTAGAATTTCTGCTCATTATCAGGTTGTCTAAAAGGATCTAAGAGTTCTCAGAAAATTGTTTTATATAGCTACTGCGGAGATTGAGGCTGTCCAGTCAATTAATGCCACTAAATGATCCACATGGAAATGCAATAACTTCTTGTTCTTACATTTCACAGTACTTGAACTGGACTGAGACCACTTAGACTTCATTTCACACAAGCCACCACAGCCATCAGAAAGTGAGGTTTTACAGTCCCTACCCAAACTGAGCTGGACCAGAAACAATGACTATGGGGTACAAGGATTTGTATCTTGTTACAGATCTCAAGTCACACAGTCCCCTGCACAAACTAATTAAAAATCCTATCAGGGCTATTTGATCTGTCCCCTTTTAACATATCCAGTCACTTTATTGTAAACACTTTACCTTTTATCTCTACAGGCAATATCCTGCCATCCTTACTCAGGCAGAACTCCTGTTGAAGTCAAGGAGTAAGGACTGCAAGATTTAGCCTTCTATAGCAAGGGTTCAAAGACATGCTATTTTATCAATCAAACTAATATGGAAATTTCACAAGGATTCATGCTAACAGTTCTAATAACCTTGACTAAAGAACATGGAAACTGCATTTATCACTGTAGGTTCTCTCGAGTGACATACTGTAAAGGGATAATCTAATTATACATATTCTTTTCCTTTGGACTCTGTAGGGACAATGTTCAATTAAAATAAAAATGTCTTTGCAAAGCACACCATAAATCAATTACTGTGATTTCAAAAACCACACAATACCAGGCACATCAGGGTGCAAGAACAGCTATTACCAGACCCAGGAAAAAGGGTGGTTTTCATTTTTAAAAAGAAAAAACAGTTTTGATTGAAATTGGGGGAAATCCAATTAAGTTTTTTTTAAATGAGACTTTGCACTGTATTCAGCAACCCAAGAGCCAAAGCCAGTGTTCCCTTAAGAAAGTCTACATGTTCACATGGTGAAAGGAAAAAAGAGAAGGTCCAAGCACAAATGTAAGCAGATTCTATTATAATATAAAAAGCTAATCCTAAATGCAATAAAGCAACCTGATATCTGGATATTAGAGCACAGCAAGCCCTCCAAAGAGTAGACCACCCACACTGCTCTTTTAAAAATTCCATCCGCTCACACCTCTTAATTTTCAGAATCCCTACTTCTTCCAAACTGACACACAACCTGTGAAATTAATATACTAATTTTTCCTCTCTTTCAGAGGCAGGGTTTTATTGGGGTCAGGACACATCAAGATGGAGACTGCAAGAGGAAACCAAATCTTAGGCATCAGTTACAGAGCTGATCATTGGCAGAGGACATGTATTTTGCATATCTGAAACAAGAGACTGTAGCTTTTGCCTAATTTGGTACACCCAAGACCACACAATAGAAAACATACAATGTTCACTCCCTTCTCCTGATTGCATTTTGTTTTTGAATTTGCTGCAAGTCATCCACATAAGAGATTCCCTTGGAGTCAATATGGCATTTTGAAAGCCTATTCCCTGATATTAAACGTAAAATGTCCAATGACTCTCACAGTGAGCATTTTTTGTGCAGACACTTGCACAGTAATTAGCAATACTAAAGACTGGGTGTTGAGAAACAGAAAAGGTTACTAGTTGGGGCAGAAAAATCACGTTACTAACTCTTTCCACTACCCCACTATTGTGCTGGAATGTCACACATTCTAGGCTCTGCCAATATGTAAGGAGGATGACTAAGAACTACCACTTCATTTTGAAAGCTCTGGCTTCACCACCAACTCTCCATGCCACCTTCGGCAAGTCACTTAGCCTTTCTTGTGGCACGGTCTCCCCATCTGTGAAATGGAGAACATGATTCAGTTGGGCAAGAGAACCCAACTTTGTAAAGAGCTTTGAAACTATTTGCCAAGCCTGGCTCAGATGAATGCTGGTAGTCCTTTGAGATCCTCCCGTGTACACCACTAATGCTAAGTATTATTGTTATCCAACAGGAATACTTAAAAGCTCCTTATGTATATCAAAGTCGTGCTCCATGAGTTTATGGCGTAACTTCACACCAGATTAGACTCAAAATAGGCTTGTAACAGTTTTATGGACACTGGTAAGAGAAAGTTTTATTTTTCTGTTCATGTAGCAATAGAAAATCAGCACAAATCAGAAAGCCTCTGAAGAGATGCTATCTATGAAAATAATAAAAAAAATAATTCCTCCCATTACTCTCCTCCCCTCCTCCGCCTTCCCCCAATAAAAACAGTTAGCTGAGAGTATGGGCATTACATCACTCTCCACCTGCACTTTGAAAAAATACAATTCTAAAGAAAACATGAAGCCCACAGTCCTAGCTGAGCTTGACTCTAATGGCAGAAAAGGAGAGGAGCAAAACTGGCTTTTCACTTTTCCTGGAGCTGCCAGATGTTAATGTGGCCCGTGGCACAGGATAGAGTAGCCTGTTGGCTTCTCTAAATTTGTACCCAGCTGCCCAGGACAGATGGACCGTTGCCTCAGCAAGCTACAGCTCTGAACATGCTCCCTCCCTCAAAAGGAGGTGTGAATTGCCACAGCAACTCGATGCCTAATGTAGACTCCCCTGTGGAATTCCCAGGGATCCCTTACAGCAGAGGTTCTCAAACTGTGGTCTGTGGACCACCAGTGGTCCACGAGCTCCATTCAGGTGGTCTGCGGATAGTTCCCTCTAAGGTGTGCACCTGGGCGGCCATTCAAGAGAGAATGAAGAGCCATCCCCCTAATTAGTAGAGCTGCGCAGGCATGGCTCCACTAATTAGGTGCCTGGACCCTAGAGAGGACACACAGGTAAGGTGAGGTGGTGGCCTTGGGGGGAATAGGGGATAGGTGGGAGGTGACAGTGGAATGAGAAGAGGGGGATTTGGGATGTGCAGGGCTGCGGCAGCCAGAGAGGGCACATCAATTGCATTAGAAAGGTAAGACTACTGATTCAAATATGAGTTGTGTGCTTTAATTTGTAGAACCAAAAACAAACGTTAATTATTAAGTTTTTTTTATATAGCACTTTTATCCAAAGCGCTTTACAATAGTTAGCTAACGGTACAAGCAACATTTGGAAAGATCATTAAGTGGTCCACCGAGACCCTCAGCAATTTTCAAGCGGTTCACGAAAAAAAAAATTTGAAAACCACTGCCTTACAGTCTCTTTGTGGCTTCATTACGCTGTAAGCATAGAGCAACAACAAATCAGGTTCATTGCCTTTCAACTGCTATAGGTTATGTCTACACTGCAGTTAGACACCTGTGGCTGGCCTGTACCAGCTGACTCAAGTTCATGGGGCTCAGGATGCATGGCTATTTAATTGCAGTGTAGATGTTTAGGCTCAGGCTGCAATCCAAGCTCTGGGACCCTCCCATCACCCAGGGTCTTAGAACCCAGACTCCAGCCCAAGTCTGGATGTCTATACTGTAATTCAGGGGTTCTCAAACCTGGGCGTCGCGAGGTTATTACATGGGGGTCATGAGCAGTCAGCCTCCACCCCAAGCCCCGCTTTCCCTCCAGCATTTATAATGGTGTTAAATATTTAAAAAAGTGTTTTTCATTTATAAGGGGGTCGCATTCAGAGGCTTGGTATGTGAAAGGGGTCACCAGCAGGGCCGTCCCTACCCATATGCAAAGTACGCAGCTGCGTAGGGCACCAGGAAATTTGAGGCACCACATTTCCTGGTGCCCTGCGCAGCTGTGTGCTGTTCCAGCCCCTGCCCCGCCTCTTCCCCGTAGACCCACCCCCTGCTTGCCCCAGTCCCACCCCCAGCCTTGCCCCAGCCTCCACCCCTTCCCCAAAGCCTCTGACCCCGCCCGGCCCCTTCCCACTCTGCCCCACCCCTTCCCTGCGGACTCTGCAGCAGGGTGGGCACCCAGCACTCACTGCGTGGTAAGTGGAGTGACCCGGCCCCAGCCCGGTCCGTGCCACCAGTGAGTGCTGGAGGGCGGATCCCACCTGGCCCCCAAGCCAGCCTCCCCCGGCGGAGGCCTGCCCCATCCCCATGGGGAGGCTGCGTAGGGCCCGAGAGTAGCTAGGGATGACCCTGGTCACCAGTACAAAAGTTTGAGAACCACTGCTGTAATTAAATAGCCCCACAAGCCTGAGTCAGCTGGCATGGGCCAGTCATGCGTTTTTAATAGCAGTGTAGACATACCCGGTGGTGAGCTGGGGCCGCGAGGGACAAGCGGTTCTAAAAGGGCTTCTAAATCTAACAACCAGCCAAAAGTAGCACCTAAAGTGCCAACTCTGTGGGTGCTCTGGGGCTGGAGCACCCCCCAGAAAAATTTGGTGGGTGCAAAGCACCCACTAGCAGCTCCCCACCCCCAGCTCACCTCCACTCTGCCTCTGCCCCTGAACGCACCGCCCCGCTCTGCTTCTCCACTCCCCCCCCTCCGGCTTCCCGCAAATCAGCTGTTCGCACGGGAAGCCTGGGAGGTCTGAGAAGCAAGCAGCGGCTTCGCGCTCAGGCCTAAGGAGGCGGAGTGGAGGGGAGCTGGAATGGAGGCCGAGGGGGGGGCGCATGAGGAGGGCCACCTGTGCCACAGCAGGTAACCCGGGGGCGGAGAAGCAGAGCGGGGTGGCACGTTCAGGGGCGGAGGCGGAGTGGAGGTGAGCTGGGGCCGGGCGCTGGGCGGGGAGCTGCCAGTGGGGGCTCTGCACCCACCAAATTTTCCCCATGGGTGCTCCAGCCCCGGAGCACCCATGGAGTCAGCACCTAAGGCGCCACTTTTCATATGAGCAGTGGGGGTAGAGGCCACTCCCCCTGCTTCCCCCATAGTTACACTACCCCATCCCTAGGAGCCAGAGGGACCTGCCGGATGCTTCCTGGGAGCCGCCCCAGGTAAGCACTGCCAGGACTCCCCACTTCGCCCCTGGCAGGTCCCTCTGGCTCTGAGGGGCAGGGCGGGCACCCATTATGGTGGCCCACAAGACCTCCTGCCAGGATCCGAGGGCAGTTGGGTACAAAGGTTGATGGGGCAAGGCTCGGGGGGGGGGGGAGACGGGACCACAACCCCCTCGTGGGGTGAGGAGGGAACCGGTTAAGATTTTGGCAACTCATCACTGGACACACCCACAGAATCCCAGCCCTTTCAAATTCCTCTTGCCCTACAGGGTGAGTTCCAATGAACGGTGAACTCCTCCAATACATAAAAAATTACAATGCCCTCTCTCTGAAAAAAAAGAAGGAATTTTAAAGGGCCAGGACTGTGCACACCTGGACTTTGAGATCAGTACTTATTGGGATTTAAACGTGGTGATGTTAATCGTTGCAAGAATGTCATATTCTTGCATTTTGGTAACTTACGGCTTCTATTTTAAGTAATAACAACAACAATACATAGCTCACACACTGTGCTTTAGATGCATAGATCTCAGAGCACTTCACAAATGGAGTTAAGTTAACATTTATAGATAGGGAAACTGAGGCACAGGAAGATGAGGTGACTTCTCCACATTACTCAGCAAACCAGAGGCAAAGCTGGGACTAGAACATAGGTCTCACAAGGCCAGTCCAGAGTTCTCTATCCACTCGGTCACACTGAGTTTCTTATTGGAAACTGAGTGTTACTACAAAAACTGCTAACTTTCATGTTAGCACCAGTAAGTCATGTTTTAAAAAAAAGAAATTAAGCTTTAAATATTTGTCAAATCTGTTTGAGCAACTGGTAACAAATTTGGTACAACTATTTAATGTTTAACTCTATCTTTATGGCATTTAGAATGATCTGTTAATCCTATAGAGCCTGCAGAATGATGTAGAGGAATTAATACATTTTAAAAAATGGTAGGGGGAGATAATCAAAGGGCATAAGGCATGTGATGTAGATTACACAAGCCCAGAATCTAATCAGTGCAAGAACACCTGCATCCATCACTGAGTTTGCTGAGCCACTGCCTATTGCTAGAGAGAGGGGCGCCCTTAAAATATGGAAACAAGTTTAAGTATGGCAACAAGCCCTGATTTAAGTCATGTACACTTTCAGATGGTCCTCTACTCTTCATTGCAGCCAGCTCTAGGCTACAGTGCATGACACACAGAGCCCAGATATATAATTTTAAAACATAGCTGAGGTCATAAAGCATTACAACCTATATACATTATGCAAATAGATAGGAAAGCAGTAAGAGAGAGAACTGATGTTACCTGAACAGAACCATTGCACCACGACATGGGGGACAGGCGAGGAGAAAAATCTGAAATATTAAAACAAAAAAAAGCTTGTTATCGATATGATTTTTTAAAAATTAATTTCCTCAACATTTCTCTCCTTCTCCCACATCACAGATAGTCCATCCAGTCGGAAATTGTTCCAGCTACAGCAGGCCTTTGTACCAGGAAAGGGTTTAAAAATATTATCAAGCTAAAGATTCCACGCCACCTTCACATAGATCTGAGCAGCAAAAGTGGCATCTAAAACTTCATTTCCCCAGGTCCAAAGGGCTCAAGTCTGATGTCCAGTCCATCTCTAATGCTCCCCCATTGCAAGAGCTCCTCAAATACTGTTGCTGTGCAAGAGCAAACTACATCATCATTAATTATTTCTACTGTGATAGCTGCCAGAGCTCCAATCAGCAGCAAGGCCCTGTTATGCTAAGTTAGGGATTCCCAAACTTGGTTAGCGGCTTGTTCAGGTGTAAACCCCTGGTAGGCAGCGAGATGCTTTGTTTATCTGAGCGTCCGCAGGTACAGTCACTCACAGCTTCCAGTGGACATGGTTCACCATTCCCAACCAATGGGAACTGAGGGAAGAGGTGGCAAATACTGAAGTTAGTTATCTAAGGCAACAGTGCTGTCTTTCCAAAGCACTGGTATGAACTGCACCAGTAAATGGATATACATTTCCTGAGATCAAGGATAATGCAATGATACTGGAACAGCAGACAAGGAGGGTAAAAATTGATAATTTTTAAGAACAAACAAAAAAAATTGGATTTTTTAGTTTAAATTAATATAGGTTATTTATTTATTTTAAAGAAAATCAAATTTAATTTATTTAAAATTTTTCAAATTGACACCTACATTAAGGCCTAGCCTTCTTATAATATATATAATTTAAATTAAATAAAAGTGATTTAAGTAGTACATATTTTCGCCAAGTTTTAAAGACAATCAAATTACTCAACGGTGGAAGTTGAAGTAAGATGAGGCCCTGAAATATAAACCCTTGGTATCAGGTGCCTGAGGCCTGAACCAAAGGAATGGTCAAGACTTTGTTAACATAAAGCAAAGTTAGCTGTGAGCCACAGGCAGGCCCTGCTCAAAAAAGTTGGCAAGAAGAAGGCTGCTAATTGGATATCTAAAGGGTATCAAGCACTAATAGGATAAACACGGACCAGGATGGCAACAGAACAGTCCGGTACAAACACAATCCACAGAAATAATGAGGTACCGGCTGACCTGTCCTAAAAGACAGGGTCAAAAGGATAATATGATGGATAGACTTGTTGGTTCAAACCAACATGTACTAGGAGAGAGGCAGCACCCCAACACACAGACTGATTGTACCTCGATACGTCAGGAGTGATGTGTAACTTGTTTGTACCTGTGTATAAGAATGCAACCCTGAGTGGATGCCTTTGTCTGGCCTAGGGGGCAGTGGAGAATCCCACCACTGACTGAGCTGGTCCATTGTCAGGGAGCACATATGTACTAGCAGAACTGTAGACATCTGATCCGGGGAGCTAGAGACTATTTCGTTTGGCAATAAATCTGGCCAGATGCCTTCATACCTTATCGGAGTCTGTGGTCATTGGGTGGTTCACTCAAGATCTGCTATGCCAGCTATCTGCGAAGAGCTGGGACAGCACACAGGGAGAACACACATGCACACAGCCGACCGTTATCAACATTGAACAGAGTAGAGCACCACACCGGAGACATCTGACAACAGATGTCACTGAGAAGTCACCCAGGACCCGAGTCTCTAAACCAGCTTTTGACAGAAGTAGCCTATTCTGCAGGTGCAGTAACAATATTTTCATCTCGGTTTATTCAGTCAATTCAGGAAAGCTTTGAATCTATGAATAAAAACTAGGTATGAGAGGATGACATCTACTAGTTCTAAAGTCATCATCCCCCAATGCTGGAATTCTAATCCAATTGATCAAATATTTTGCATCAGCAAATCTTAACCAAGATACAAAGTGATTAATATCGCTAGCGGAAAGAAGAATTACATTTTAACGTCTATTGCCTTCTGCTGCAACACACACAAGCACCAAACTAGCCAAGATCTTAATATAATTTGGACTGCAGAACAATTCAACTTCATTACTTTTCCCTCGTGAATAGAAAGCATCAGTGGAAAATATCTTCTATTTGGTTAAAAGGAGGATCCAATGACTTCTTTTGTTGCCAGGACAGTACTCCAAATATCAAATTGCTCTATGCGAGAACTCTTTCTCCAAAGTGAAATATCAGGTATATTCAGCAAACATACTTCTCTCCAGTGCTGCAGGGCATGCCTGGTATATGCACCTGGTAGATGTTCAATTTAATTACTACCAGACCATGACCATGCTACAGCAACAGTGGGAAGGTTAAACAACACAATATTGTGAACTGTGTCACTAGAGTCTGAAAGTGAGCCTTTAACCAGACAGCTATTGGTGCAGTGAATATTTGGATTCCAATGCAGGTTTTTAACAGGGTAACATACACTGGATTATTCACTCACCCAAGTTATTTGTTTCATTCATTCTATCAAGTGAAATAGTCTCAGTTACTGTTTGGAGCATTCAAAATCTCATCCTAGTCAGCAGACAGAATGTTTGTGATTGCAAAGTACAAAAAAGGTATCAATTAAATTTAACTGAAAAGGCCTCAAGACACTTACTTACCAAGAAACCTCAAAACCCAATCAGAATTTCCTGCATTAAAGAAGCAAATCATTTCAGTTCATTACGTTAATGATCAAGTTAATCCAATGGCTGCATAGGAACAGTCCAATAACTGATACTTTGTGTGCAGAGGCAAAAAAAGGAGCATACTTCTTAGATGATATTTTCCCGCATATCAGTTGAATAGCATATAGCCCCTGTAGGACACAGTCACATACACACATCAAGGATTAGGCAGATTCTGCTTTGAATTAAACTTTCCAAAAATGGGTTTAGTGGCTGCATTAGTCTATTGTCTGTACTGCAAAGATACTCATGTTGCACAAGGGAAATATTAAAATACCAAACTAGCTCCATGGCCTTTTATCGTATTTTACCCCAGCAATCTTGACATGTTATAGAAAGTGTCACAGACAGAAGAGAGATCTTGAGCAGAGCAGCACATTTTAAATCTATCTCAAGACACTAAAAAACCCAAAACCTTAAAGAGCCAGTGCTCAGGGCAGGGCAGGGCAGGGGCAGTGCGCAGAGCTGCCATGTCTCCACCTATAGCGGCTGGGATGTTTCACTGCTTCTGGGGAGCCACGTGGAGTCAGGTAGGGAGCCTGCCGGCCCCGCACCTACCAGACTATAAACCAGATTTTCAATGAAGATCAGAAATGCCTGTTTATAGAGCTTTCTGGATGGTAAAGTGCCGGATAACACAGCTTTTACTGTAGTAGCTAAAAGCCATGCTGTTGCACAAGTGTGGTAACTTAGTCAATCATTCTGCACAGGTGTAATTCATAAATCCAAAATGGCTGAGAACTCAAAAACTGGACAGTAACACACCTCAAATGTAAAAAGAAAAGGAGTACTTGTGGCACCTTAGAGACTAACAAATTTACTTGAGCATAAGCTTTCGTGAGCTACAGCTCACTTCATCGGATGCATTCCTCAAATGTGATGACTGAACCTGGTGATACTCTAAACAAAAAGAGCTCTCAATCATACTTGCTGCTATTTCCATTGCTTCACACTGACTCAGACATTCTAGGTTTCAAAGCGACAGCGACAGAGTGACAATCCTGGCATATTATACCTGGGATCAGCTGAGACTTGAACTCTGGGGTTTCAGCTCCAAAAGCAAAGAACTCTGTCACTTGAACTAAAGGAGCACTATCTCAGCAGACAGCAGTTGTAGGTCTTTTATCCTGTCTCTGTTGACCACACACTAGGGAGCAACATTATACACATACAAAACCAGTGCATTATACACAAACTTTGGGGTGTTTAAAGTCTGGATCCAAATCTGAATCTTGCACTTCGAGTATGGTTAGAGAAGCGCTCAAAACCAAAAGGGTGGTGGGTCCTCTGGGGGAAAGGCTTGATTTTTTCATACTGCAATAAAAGCCTTCTTTTCATGTAACATTTAAGTTTCTATGTAACAAAGTTTCCTCTTTTTTTAAACAAATACATTCATTTAATTTAAGTGGGCTCTATCATGCATTGTTTTCAAAGAATATCTAGGCACTATAACAGCTTTGTTGGCATTCTCAGCTGGGAATGAGACTTCAGTAGTTCAGCAGAGGCCACAAAATGAATTGGCAATAGAAACTAGAAACTACTTTACCTGCACCCTAGCAGTGGGACTTTGATGAGGCAGTAGAGAAAAGGAGCTTGCTGTGACCACTCCACAAATGGTGTGTTTTCTGCATTGGTACAGTATCTAGACCTGCCCTGGGACTTTTCCCCAGCATTGAAATAAATACATAGTTAAGATTCTTCCATTTAGTTCAAACTTGTTAGAATACAAAAATAAACTATTAAATTATGCAGCAGCCATTTTCTAACATATCCCTCGAGCATATTAAAATCAATACAAGATAGATCATGGCAAAGGCACTAGGTTAGAGTCTGAGCACCTGCCAAGGAGTTGGATTTATAGGAGGGGGATCAGAGGATGGATTTAACCTCAATCCATCTTGAGCAGCTAACCACTTTGCACCTTGTAAGAATGTGCCCCTAACAAAACCAAGAAAATGCCTCAGAGAAATAAAAAACTAGTCTGAAAATCTGCCAACTTGAAAAAATATTCAGTTTGCCAAGCCAATGTGTTACCTCAGCACCCCAGTTAGTGCCTTCTTCTGCAGGTGAGAAAGACAGACATCACCACTACCACCACCACCACCACAAGGAACTCAGAGCAAATCTGACCGATATCAGACAAATCTGCAAAAAGTTCCTGCACCTGGGTGACCGAACGGGAGCAGCCATTGAAATAAGGTAGTTCTATCAATATGCCAGAATCATGCAGGGATGATACAAGGATCAGTTATGCAAGGTATAATGCAAAGATAGCCAAAGGACATACTTGAATATTCTATGCATGATCCTTATATCCTAGTATTAATGGATGGATGATTCTTATATTTTTACCAGTATGGGTATTTTTTCCTTCACTTGCTAAGGTTCCAGCTAATCAAACTACTAGTATTAGATTACACACTGTGTTTTGTAAGCAGATAACTGTTATTTCCAATATTATAGGATTTATATTTTGCTTATTCTCACACTAACTCATACGTGTTTAAAAAGTGACATTTCTTCAAAAGGTATCAACTCACAGGTGAAATGCTAATATGATTTTTTTTAAATGCTTGGGGTTGGCAATATTGCTGACTTCCATGAGAATTGAGGGTATTCATCACCTTATAAGGAATGGTCTTTCTCCAGCTTCATAAGAAGCCTGTAAAATAAAAGACACGTTTAATTTACATCCCGGTCTCATCTAATGGAGACAGTGAATTGATGTTTTGATCCATGGGGACAACTTCCCAAATGACAGAAGCTAAGAATCCTCTAAAGGACATTTTGTCAAAAGCTACTGGCCAAGGACAGATTCTCTGACCCAGCAGATGGTACAAACCACCCACAAGATATTCCAAAGCTTGCAGAGGGTATTTTTTATTTTGTTATTTTAAAGAAGCACTGGGTATTCTGTGCTGATTAGTGTTGTCATAGCCATACAATTCACAAGTTAACATTTCAATATGGTTGGTTAAAACAGTAGAAGCCCAATCATTCATGAAAGGTTAGAGAAAGCACATCAGAGATAGGGGAAGGACAGCAGAATTTTGATAGGAATATGTACAAGTATTAAACTTCTTTTAAATGCATGTTATCTTTGTGAGAGCTCAAAATGGCTCACTTCAGTCAATTGGGTTAATTTCTACTTTGCTTAGTTATGCACAGTATGTATTTTATTTACCAATAAAGCATATTAAACCCTATAATTAGGCACCAAGACTCCTGTACCTGCAGTTACACAAGCCAATGGAATTACTCAAGAGTTCAAAGCTAAGCATGTGAGTAAGGTCTTGCAGCACTGGGGCTATAAATACTGTTTCCTTAAGAGGGATGTATCACATTTGCACAGTAGTGTCTTTGGAAGAGCCATTTTTAAAGCAAGCATCAGACAGAGACAAAACATTTCCATCACAGTCCAAAATTTTAAGGCAGCCTCAGCCCCTGAAAAGGAGGGTTCATGAAAATAGATGACCGAAAATTTTCTTACCAATTCCAAGTGATAGTAATATTCTAATTAATTTACCTTTGGTCATGCATTCAAACTTCACATACCTATTTCTTAAAACAAGAGAGTCCTAAGCTAGTGGTTGGGGCACAGGACTAGAGGTCACCAATTTAGTGCCCATAAGGACTGACTCCCTATATGACCTTGGGCAAGTCACAAAGATTTATTTTGTGAATTGCTGAGCAAACCCAGAGTGCCCTCAATTTCCAGTGATGTTGAGGATACTGAGCACCTCTCAGAAGGACAATGCTTAGCACCTTGCAAGATTTAACTCAACCTCTCCCCTATAGATGCCTCAACCATTCAGAAGTTAATGACACTCCTCCCACTGCACACAGAGGATTGTTAGGATTAATGTTTGTAAAACACTGAGTAATAACACTCCTGGCATGTTTTATCTTTACGCTAAACATTACACACTTCCCCAATCATGTTTAGTTATTGCTTCCTTTGGGAATTTTTTAATCCCTCAAACTGCGGCCCAGACCATTCTTCCCATGGGGACCATGACAACTTTCTGGACAGTACTTAAAGTGCCTGGATTTTCCTCTAGCCACCAAGTACATTAAAATTTGAAGTACATTTTCTTACTTGCATTTGACAGAGGGCCTGTAATTTCCCTCCCCTGCTAAGCATTAGCAAAAAACTTTGCTGAAACAATATTTCTAGCCCCTTTAGTTTAATTTAAAAATGTATTTTGAACTGATGGTCTTAAATGATAAGAATTTATCATTGTGGTCCCATGTACCTTGTGGTTTTGTTTCTCATACACTGCATGATTAAATTGGTAGCAGTTTGGCAGAAGGCAGATGTCACTTGAGGAGTAAAGTTGATGCCACATGTTGCACAGGAGACACACAAAGTGCTCTCCAATGGAGACTTCACTTTTTTTTTTTGGTATTTCCCTTGATCTTAAAAACAAACAAACAAACAAACAAACAATAATATGTGTATGTGGTTGCACTTTGCATATGGGAAACAAATTGTCAAAAAAAAAACAGGCCACCTAACTGGACCAGCCATTTCCTATTGTGGCACACACTGCAGAAAGATCCAATTACTTAAAAGTATATGAAACATTGTAACGTAAATTTCTGTAGGATGGCCGACTTCCACCAGAGAAGAACAAGAAATGGCGTCTACTGAAACAATCCCGTCACTCTAGCAATTACAAAGATTGATCTCCCAGCCTGGGCATATAGATCTAACAGAAAATACATTCACTGCAATAGAGGCAAGTAAGGAAGTATTTTCTTAAGTAAATACAAAAGAGAACAGAATTCACTGCTTCTCGTTTTCAGGTCAGCTCTTCAGCAGGAGACAGAGCTGCAGGGCTTTATGGGGGTTACTGAGGCCTTTGATATTTTTAGCTTCGCAAGTCTTTCTGTTGGGACTGACCTTTTAAAGCAATGTGTATGTGATCTGTACTTTTGGGAAAGTGGGCAGGGGGATTTACCTAGAATGCCCAATATGAACATTTTAAAATAATGATGTAAAACACATACATTTAGATACATTATTTATTTTCAAGTCTCATGTCAATTACATACTTGTATAGCATCTTTCACCTAAGCATCCAAAGTGCTTAACAGACTAAGCTTCACAGCCTCCTGGCAGAGAGCTGGGATGGTGTATAGGCACCCACGTGTCAGATTTGTAAAGAAAGGTATCATAGGATTGGTTTTAAAACTATAACTGATGGCTTAAGTACCCTCGGCTTGCTATCTGCTCAGTCTTCTGAAAATATCTAGTTTTTACTGGGTATCCTCAAAGGTTTAAAGACAGGTATTTATATACCTCCTCCCATACTAGCAGTACAGTTGACTGGCAGAGTCACTCACATACCAGCAACTCAATACCTATCCTTACAGCAGGCAACAGCTCCATGGTACAGGAGAGTAGAGTAAACTGAGACACAGAAAGTAAATGACTTGCCCAGTATCCTACTGAATCAGTGACACAGCCAGGAATGGAACCCCACATCAAATTCTCTCTTCTAACCACTACAGCCTGTCATGATTAGGCAGATCAGTGTGACATTAACATCTGTGCTAGCTAACAGTCTAGATGCCTAGTGCAGACAAGGCAGTATGTTTTAACAGGTGTTAATCTGGTCAAATTAACATTTAGGCTCCCCCAGACTTTTACTCAATCAGCTTAGCACATATTCAAGGCAGCGTGTCTGGTCCACAGAAGCCTTTCAAAACATGTTTGCTAGCATGCACTAATGCTACCCCCTTTTATCCAAGTCTAGTCAAGCCGTTACCCAAAATCTCATCCTTTGCACGTACAAAGCACTAGATTCATAGATACTAAGGTCAGAAGGGACCATTCTGATCATCTAGTCCGACCTCCTGCACAGCGCAGGCCACAGAATCTCACCCACCCACTCCTATGAAAAACCTCACCCATGTCTGAGCTATTGAAGTCCTTAAATCATGGTTTCAAGACTTCAAGGAGCAGAGAAGCCTCCCTCAAGTCAACCATGCCCCGTGCTACAGAGGAAGGCGAAAAACCTCCAGGGCCTCTCCAATCTGCCCTGGAGGAAAATTCCTTCCCAACCCCAAATATGGCAATCAGCTAAACCCTGAGCATATGGGCAAGATTCACCAACCAGATACTACAGAAAATTCTTTCCTGGGTAACTCAGATCCCATACATCTAATATCCCATCTCAGGGAATTTGGCCTATTTACCCTGAATATTTAAAGATCAATTACTTACCAAAATCCCATTATCCCATCATACCATCTCCTCCATAAACTTATCAAGTAGAATCTTAAAACCAGATAGATCTTTTGCCCCCACTGCTTCCCTTGGAAGGCTATTCCAAAACTTCACTCCTCTGATGATTAAAAACCTTCGTCTGATTTCAAGTCTAAACTTCCTGGTGGCCAGTTTATACCCATTTGTTCTTGCGTCCACATTGGTGCTGAGCTGAAATAATTCCTCTCCCTCTCCTGTATTCATCCCTCTGATATATTTAGAGAGAGCAATCATATCTCCCCTCAACCTTCTTTTAGTTAGGCTAAACAAGCCAAGCTCCTTAAGTCTCCTTTCATAAGACAAGTTTTCCATTCCTCGGATCATCCTAGTAGCCCTTCTCTGTACCTGCTCCAGTTTGAATTCATCCTTTTTGAACATGGGAGACCAGAACTGCACACAGTATTCTAGGTGAGGTCTCACCAGTGCCTTGTATAATGGTACTAAAATCTCCTTATCCCTACTGGAAATGCCTCTCCTGATGCATCCCAAAACCGCATTAGCTTTTTTCACAGCCATATCACATTGGCAGCTCATAGTCATCCTATGATCAACCAATACTCCAAGGTCCTTGTCCTCTTCCATTACTTCTAATTGATGTGTCCCCAATTTATAACTAAAATTCTTGTTATTAATCCCTAAATGCATAACCTTACACTTCTCACTATTAAATTTCATCCTATTACTATTACTCCAGTTTACAAGGTCATCCAGATCCTCCTCTATAATATCCCGATCCTTCTCCGAATTGGCAATACCTCCCAGCTTTGTATCATCTGCAAACTTTATTAGCACACTCCCACTTTTTGTGCCAAGGTCAGTAATAAAAAGATTAAATAAGATTGGTCCCAAAACCGATCCCTGAGGAACTCCACTGGTAACCTCCCTCCAACCTGACAGTTCGCCTTTCAGTAGGACCCGTTGCAGTCTCCCCTTTAACCAATTCCTTATCCACTTTTTGATGTTCCTATTGATCCCCATCTTCTCCAATTTAACTAAATTCCCCATGTGGCACGGTATCAAATGCCTTACTGAAATCTAGGTAAATTAGATCCACTGCATTTCCTTTATCTAAAAAAATCTGTTACCTTTTCAAAAAAGGAGATTAGGTTGGTTTGGCATGATCTACCTTTTGTAAAACCATGTTGTATTTTGTCCCATTTACCATTGACTTCAATGTCCTTAACTAATTGCTCCTTCAAAATTTTTTCCAGGACCTTGCATACTACAGATGTCAAACTAACTGGCCTGTAGTTACCCAGATCACTTTTTTTTTTCCTTTCTTAAAAATAGGAACTATATTAGCAATTCTCCAATCATTCGGTACTACTCCTGAGTTTACAGATTCATTAAAAATTCTTGCTAATGGGCTTGCAATTTCAGGTGCCAATTCCTTTAATATTCTTGGATGAAGATTATCTGGGCCCCCCGATTTAGTCCCATTAAGCTGTTTCAGTTTTGCTTCTACCTCAGATATGGTAATATCTACCTCTAATTCCTCATTCCCATTTGTCATGCTACCATTATCCCCAAGATCCTCTTTAGCCTTATTAAAGACTGAGGCAAAGTATTTGTTTAGATATTGGGCCATGCCTAGATTATCTTTAACCTCCACTCCATCCTCAGTGTTAAGCGGCCCCACTTCTTCTTTCTTAGTTTTCTTCTTATTTATATGGCTATAGAACCTTTTACTATTGGTTTTAATTCCCTTTGCAAGGTCCAACTCTACTCGACTTTTAGCCTGTCTCACTTTACCCCTATATGTTCTGACCTCAATTAGGTAGCTTTCCTTGCTGCTTCCTCCCATCTTCCACTCCCTGTATGCTTTCTGCTTCTTCTTAATCACCTCTCTAAGATGCTTGCTCATCCAGCTTGGTCTACAACTCCTTCCTATGAATTTTTTCCCCTTTCTTGGGATACAGGCTTCCGATAGCTTCTGCAGTTTTGATTTAAAGTAATCCCAGGCCTCCTCTACCTTTAGATCCATAAATTCTTCAGTCCAATCCACTTCCCTAACTAATTTCCTTAATTTTTGAAAGTCAGCCCTTCTGAAATCAAAAACCCTAGTTGCAGATTTATTTTTGTTAATCCTTCCATTTAGTTTGAACTGAATTAGCTCATGATCACTTGAGCTAAGATTGTCCCCTACAACCATTTCTTCTATGAGGTCCTCGCTACTCACCAAAATTAAATCTAAAATGGCATCCCCTCTAGTCGGTTCAGCAACTACTTGATGAAGGAATCCATCAGCTAACGCATCTAGGAAAATCTGAGCCCTATTATTATTACTAGCACTGGTCCTCCAGTCTATATCTGGGAAGTTAAAGTCTCCCATGATCACGCAGTTTCCATTAGTATTTACTTTATTAAAGACATTAAAAAGGGCTCTATCCATATCCATATTAGATCCCGGAGGTCTATAGCACACCCCAAGCACTATCGTAGGAGAGGCTTTACTAGTTTTCTTCCCCAATGTAATTTTTGCCCAGACGGACTCTGTCTTATCCATTGCATCGCTTCTTATTTCTTTACATTCTACCTCATCATTGATATACAATGCTACTCCACCACCTTTACCTTTGTTTCTGTCATTCCTAAACAGCACATACCCTTCAATACCTGTAGTCCAGTCATGACTACTATTCCACCCTGTTTCTGTTATCCCTATAATATCTGGTTTCACTTCCTGCACCAGTAGCTCTAGTTCCTCCATTTTGTTACCTAGGCTCCTCACATTGGTGTATAAACATCTTAATTTTTGCTGTTTGGCCTCGCTCACATTTTGTACCCTACTAGGCACAGTCATTCTATAGCCAGCATAACCTATTAGACTAGTATCCACACCGCCCTCACTCCTTATATACATTCTCCTACCCACGGCTGTATCCTTTCTTACTTCGTCTTCTTCACTCTCAATGCTAAAATCTGGCGTGGAGATTTCCTGGACATCTCCCATCCATCTCCCCCTAATTCCTAGTTTAAAGCTCTCTTTATCAGTTGTGCCAGCCTCGATCCTAGAAGTCTATTTCCTTCCCTACTCAGATGAAGTCCATCCCGAGAGAACTGTCCTCTGTCCGTGAACGCCTCCCAGTGGCCATACACCCAAAGCCTCCTTATAGCACCACTGCCTAAGCCATCTGTTGACAGTCATAATCTTGTCACAGCTTTGTTGCCCTTCTCTAGGAACAGGAAGGGATCCCGTAAAAAGATCACCTGAGCCTCAATTTCCTTAAACTCTTCCCCACAGCCTAGCATAGTCCTCCCTTAATATTTTCCAGCGAGAATCTAGCCGTATCATTGTTCCCACATGAAGGATAATTAGGGGATTCTTTCCTCCCGCGCCTTAGGATCCTTTTCAACCTCAGGTCTACATCCCGTAATCTAGCACCCGGAGACAGCACACCTTCTATTCTCACGATCAGATCTAGTTACAGGCCTGTCTATTCTTCTCAATAAAGAGTCCCCGATCACATAGACCTGCCTTTTCCTGGTGACGTGCTATTCTCCAGGCTCTCCCCTGTTCCCGTCTGTCTGCAAGTTCTTTCCATTCTTATTTTCCCTTATAATCTTCTTCAAACCCATCCTGTATCCTCCTGGAGCTCATATTTGGTGTAGTCTCGCCTTGACTCTTCCGCTTTCCTATAGACTTGCCTCTCTTCTCTTCTTCCTGGGTATAGAATCATAGAATATCAGGGTGGAAGGGACCTCAGGAGGTCATCTAGTCCAACCCCCTGCTCAAGCAGGACCAATCCCCAATTTTTGCCCCAATCCCTAAATGGCCCCCTCAAGGATTGAACTCACAACCTTGGGTTTAGCAGGCCAATGGCTCAAACCACTGAGCTATCCCTCCGCCCCCTATCCCTCCGCCCCCTTACCCTTCCACCTTCAACAAGTACCTGCTGAGCCCCTTCTTCATTTTCCAACTCTGCAAACGCTATTCCTAAGCTCTATTTCTCCTTCACTAGCCCGTCTTTTCATCTGCCTGGTCTTTGGTCACATGTTTCCACTGGACCACTTTCCTCACCCAGTCTCCCCTCAAAATTCCCCAGCCCTGCTTCCATCCGTGAGTCTGAGCTTTTCCCTTCAGATACCTCATATCTTTGCTCCATCATCTGCTCAATCCCCTTCCTAAACTCAACCAGACTTTCCACCTGCATCTCCAAACCTCGGATCTTTTCCTCCATCAGCTCTATCAGACGGCATTTCATGCAGAAAAAACTCTTACCGGTTCCCCCCTCCAGGATCATGTACATACCACAGCTTCCACATCCAGTCATCCTCAATGTGTCTTCCACTACAGGAATCACTCCCACAGCTGCCTCTGTATCTGTCATCGCCTTCCCACCTAAATCCTGTTAATCTTCTCCTCCAACAGAACTCCCACTCAAACTCCCCTGTTTAGAGCTCTGTTTGCTAGCTCCTGTGCCGCTGCAGCTGTCTGTGCCGCTGCCTGACTGGCTGGCTACCTTTATAGGACTCCTAGTCAGAAGCCCCCACCCCCTAAGCAGGGCTCAGCTGCTCTCCCAGCACAAAGCCCCTACACACACACAAATACTAAAAATACAAAACCAAGTACAACTACCTTCTCCTCCAACAGAACTCCCACTCAAACTCGATATATCAGCACACTGCAAACATGTTTAAACAAGTACCTTATAACACCCAGCACACCTTATTGCACTTCAAGACACTTCTACAAAGTGGCATGGCAGTGTGTACGCATCTGCAGTTTGAGCGCAAAAAGCTGCTTTAACTGCACAGAAACTTGCCAGTGTAGACAAGCCCTTAATCTGGTCTGCCTCACTTCCTTTTCCCAGATCAAAGGTAATTTAAGTCATAGAAAAGGATCCTTCCATTTGAAGACAGATGCACTGTGTTCTACAGGAAATGAACAAATAGGATCAAATTCAGTTTGGATTTGCCCCTATTATTACACTCATAAATCAGTCAAAGAGGAGCATCGTCATTCCATGGGCTTCCCTCCCAAGCAAGGAGCAGTAGCTGATGGAGTAAGGCAGGCAGCGGAGGCAACCTTGGTTTCACTATTCTCCATTAACACTCAGCAGGAGGCACATTTCAGGGCTGCAACGATATTGTCAAAATGTCAACCATCCATTTCCCAAGTACTGGAAGAGCAGCCTTTTTCAAAACATACTTTCACTGCGTAGGAGTGACTGGGCGGGGAGAGAAGGATATCAGAAAATGTTACATTTGCTATTTAAAGAATCCTCTGCCAATTCCCTTCCTTTTTAAAATCACTAAAAGGGGAATATAGCTACCTAGTTATTCAGCTCAGAGGAAATATTATGATTAATTAGGAACTGGAAGGATGGATGGACGGATAGATGGAAAGATTATTTTTGTAAACTCTGAAAATTCAAGTGTTCAAGAACTGGGAAGAAGGAAAGAAAACCCAGCGTACTCCTTGACAGGACAACAAATATATTTAGATAAAAGCCAGTGATTTTGTCAACATCTATTTAGCTGTTGTATGTACAAGCTTTGTATAGGAAAATAGACAGAGGGTGGCCTTCAGCAGCAAAAATGTTCTTTACTATCAGATGTATCAGCTTTAACAGTGGTAAAAACCTGGATGCAGGCTATACAAGTCTCCAAACTAAGCTGGCATGGGGGGCAAAGCCAGCACAGAAAGAAGAGAAAATCCAGTGGAGGGCGGGAAGCCTGAGCAACTAGGAGAAATGATTTTATTAAACTGCACAGAACGCTGTTCACAAAGTCGACACACATACCAAAAATGAAGGTCATCCAAAGCAAGAAAATGCCGCATTGAGTCTATCATCAAGCCTTACTCATCCCCCCTTAAATACCACTCTCTTCAGAAATAGATACTCTGGGGGGTTTTTTTGTTTTTTTATTTTAAACCATGAATAACTGTAAAGGAACAGAAAACAGCTGGGTGAACAGATCATAAATTTACTCAATGAATCTCTCTTCCCTCACCCCTACCCTGTTTTACTGCTTACAGAGAGCCAAACATTCTCAGATTTGTTTTTCAGAATTAACTGGAAAAAAATTCAGCAAATTCTTCTTGGTCTATAAAAAGTTTGTTAAGGATATTCAAAAGTCATGCTGGTAGTCATATAAGTCATGTGATACAGCTTCTGTTTTCTGGTGGTTAATTATATACATCCTAACAACATGAATTGCAAATTGCACATCAGAATGTAAAATTTTGATTTTGCATTCCTGGTTATACAATTGGAAATTTGCTTCCAGCAAATATTTAAGTTTGAAATTTGCCCTTCATATTTATTCACACCAGTAAAGTTTGATTGCTAGAATACTTGCCAAAAGCAAATGTAGTAAAAGTAAAATTTATTTATTGTTTTGAAATATATAATAGGAAAGTGATTGCAGTATTCATCTAGCTCTTCTACTAACAGCCTACCATTTTGTATTTGCTCTGATTTTCTTGTCTTTCTGAGGTTCGAGTAGCCCCTTTACACTATTTTCTCACTGTTTCCTCTTATAGCACTTTGATTGTCAGGTCAAATTTGGCAAAATAGAAATGTTTCCATTACTTGTTTCTCCAGTCTAAACAGAGAGTTATTTAAATAAGTATCTCCTGAAGTGTTTGCAGATAAAGCGTTGCACCAATGGGCCAGTGGCACAAGATCTTAAAAATGAAGTTGACTAAAGAATTTTAAACAAAAGTGAAACTGACTAATCTATTCTCATTAATCAGGCTGAGAGATGGAAAAAGTAAACAGAGCACTGAACAGTCAATTAAAATGGAAAAAAAATTGGAATCTAACATTTAAGGTCATATTTAAGGTAGTAAGAAAACATTTTTAAACCTAACAGTACCTCTAATGCATTTTGTTTTCACATTTACAGGACTTTTTCGGTGGGGAGAAGGAGGCCAAGTTTATTATGTAAACTGGCTTTTTTTTTTTTTTTTTTTATAAACTAAAGTGGCACTCTTATAACCTCCGCATACGGGGAATTAAGAGGAGCAACTGCATGAGGCATTGCATTTGAAAACTTGTCTCCAACTTATTACCAGGCTATTACTTAAGAGTTTTCCAATGGTCTATTTTAGGAGTGTTGCTAGATTTAAAACTATGCTGTTGAATGTAGATAGCAAGAGGCTGGAGAATGTGCTGGGGCCTGGACTAAGGCAACTCTCGTCTAGCTGACTAGGCCTTCTATATATGTCACAGGTCATGAAAAACTCTGGGGTGGGGCTGTCCATTAATCGCAGTTAACTCACACAATTAACTCAAAAAAAAATTAACTGCGATTAAAAAAATTCATCGCGATTAATTGCACTGTTAAACAATAGAATACCAATTGAAATTAAATATCTTTGGATGTTTTTCTACATTTTCAAATATATTGATTTCTATTACAACACAAAATACAAAGTGTACAGTGCTCACTTTATATTATTTTTATTACAAATATTTGCACTGTAAAAATGATTTTAATAGTATTTTTCAATTCACCTCATACAAGTACTGTAGTTCAATCTCTGCTGTGAAAGTATAATTTACAAATGTAGATTTTTTTTTTGGTTACATAACTGCACCCAAAACCAAAACAATGTAAAACTTTAAAGCCTACAAGTTCACTAGGTCCTACTTCTTCTTCAGCCAATTGCTAAGACAAACAAGCTGGTTACATTTACAGGAGATACTTCTGACAGCTTCTTATTTACAATGTCACCCGAAAGCGAGAACAGGCATTTGCATGGCACTTTTGTAGCCGGCATTGCAAGGTATTTACGTGCCAGATATGCTAAACATTTATATTCCCCTTCATGCTTCAGCCACCATTCCAGAGGACATGCTTCCATGCTGATGATGCTCATTAAAAAAATGTGTTAATTAAATTTGTGACTAACCTCCTTGGGGGAGATTTGTTTGTCTCCTGTTCTGTTTTACCCGCATTCTGCGTATATTTCGTGTTATAGCAGTCTCAGATGATGACCCAGCATATGTTCATTTTAAGAACACTTTCACAGCAGATTTGACAAAACGCAAAGAAGGTACCAATCTGATATTTCTAAGGATAGATACAGCACTCAACCCAAGGTTTAAGAATCTGAAGTGCCTTCCAAAATCTGAGCAGGACCAGGTGTGGAGCATGCTTTCAGATGTCTTAAAAGAGCAATACTCCAATGCAGAAACTACAGAACCCGAACCACCAAAAAAGAAAATCAACCTTCTGCTGGTGGCATCTGACTCACATGATGAAACGGAACACACTGAACAAATGGTGAGAACATGGCTTGACATGACTGCGAAAAGATTCTGTGAGCAAAAGCAACGGACAGATGGCAGAGGTGAAACTGACTGGCTCCATGCTGCGTGTATGATCAGTACTGGTCTTTGGGTCAGCAAATATGTCCACTTGAAAGCAAATAACACGTGGAGAACATCCTGAGTGGAGCATGGGCTGACCGGGGCATCTCGACCCTGTTGAAGGACATCACGCAGGAGGCTGAAGTGAATGATTGATAAGGGAGTGATAATTGATGTGGGTTAATGTTCAGTTGGCACCACTCTGCAGTCTCCTCCTAAAGTATTAATTCAGTAAAAATTAGTAGCCTCACGCCCACTGGGCACGCTTTTAAGACATGTGACTCCTTTGGAGGAGGAAAAAAAGTATAAAAATCAAACAAATTAAATTACTGTTGGGGGAATTCCTTAATCGACATTTGAAGATGCTGCTAGACAGAGTAGCCAAAACTTTGCTCCATGGGCTCGAGTAGGACTGTGAGCCAGAGGGGTTTCCAAGCAGCCAAGGCCTTGCCTTGAGGGAATCCAAGACAGACCAGTGGGCTGAGGAGACCAGATGTGGAGAGAAGTCATCGTCCATACAATTTGGTAACCACCTTCTCCGTTTGCCAAGCAGGGACTGTGTGAGGCTAGCACAGGGCCTGTTTGAGTACGTTTGTGAAAGAGAGGTCACTAAGAGGAACTCTTAAGGTATAGTTCTTTAATGTCTAACATAGGAGTTATGTGCTTAATATAACCCTTTACCGTATGTGTAATTCCTTCTCAAATAAACTGCAGTGTATGCAAGTTAATTACTGTGGACCTTTTTCACTGGTATGACAGTAATCTGCTCCACTGGGAGCCATTAAAGATCCATTCAGGGGTAGTAGCCCCCTGGGGCCAACACCGACTACAACAGTGCCATGTGAACTGTTCTCACTTTCAGGTGACATTATAAACAAGACATGGGCAGCATTATCTCCTGAAAATTGTAACCAAACTTGTTTGTCTGAGCGATTGGCTGAAGTAGGTGTGAGTGGACTTGTAGGTTCTAAAGTTTTACATTGTTTTATTTTTGAATGCAGTTATTTTTTGTACATAATTTTACACTTGTAAGTTCAATTTTCATTATAAAGAGATTGCACTACAGTATTTGTTTTAAGTGAATTGAAATATACTATTTCTTTTGCTTTTTACAGTGCAAATATTTGTAATCAAAAATAAATATGAAGTGAGCACTGTACACTTTGTATTCTGTGTTGTATTTGAAATCAATATATTTGAAAATGTAGAAAATATCCAAAAATATTTGAATAAATGATATTCTATTATCACACAATTAATTTTTTTAATTGATTGACAGCCCTACTCTGGTGACAGACTGTGTTGGTGTAAGAGAATTTCTAAAAAGAGCAGTTCAAAAAGTTTCTCCATTGGTTTCCACTTAAACACAAGAGTTCATTTTATAAGAGTTCTTGGCTGGGGGTTTTCCTAGCTCCTCAGATTTGATGGATCTATATTTTTTCAGATCGGATCTCTATTCAACAACATCTGGACTGTTCTGCATTTCAAAAATCCTCCAGCAACTCGTGGTTCTGAAGCTCCCTACTGCTATTCTCCAAAGGAATGAAATGCTTCTTCTGAAAAATATATAGACCAAAGAGTACAACAGTATTACTACATCTAAATTAAAGGTAATTTTGCCAGTTGCCTTTTTTCAGACATTTAGACCTGGATTCCATCCGTCTATTAATAATGTTACCACATCTACTAGAGAGTATCCATACTAGATGGGGGGAAATCCAGTGATTTTTTTGTATTATTTGGCTGAACTGCCAGCTATAAGTAGTTTCACATTTTGGTGCTTCATTTAGTTTTCAGGATATTTCTCTTCCAAGAACCAAAAAGAGCTTCACAGCTCTCCTAACATTAAGTTTCTTATCTCCATTTTACAGGTGGTTAATTCAGTGAGAGAGGTTAAGTGACATGGTGAAGTCACAGTGAGTGAATGGCAGAATAAGAGTAACAACCCAGAAGTCCTGACTCTCAATGCTCTACTCTTAACTACAGTACTAGATTACATTCCCTTTCCTATCTATCAGCAGATAGGCGGGCTTTAGTTGTCTATCAAAACTTCATTTACGCAACACTTTCCTTTCTCAACAGCTGAGGCTGAGAGGCTGGTTGTGACAGGTCTGGGCCCTTTGGAGTGTCACCTGATGTGCTGGGGTGCCACTAAGTCAGCCTATTCTGCCAACCTGGGTCCCCATTACCTGGCCTTGCTGGGCTTTGTTCACTATCCTCTTCCACTCAAGCACACAGGCAGGGCCACACCCAGCTGCACAAAGAGACAGAGATCCGCCCTGGAAAGATTCAGCCTTAGGGGCTTGCCCCAATACCCTGGTGCCCACCCCCTTAAAGCAGTACAAACCCAAAGGTTTTATGAAATTCACCCTTTCCTTCAATGTGGAGGGAGATATGCACAACTTCTTGCCCCTCCCCAGTTAAAAATTACATAAACAAGAAAAATTTATTAACTACAAAAGGAGTATTTTAAGAGACAGACAGAACAAAGCAGATTACTGTCCAAATAAAGCAAAATATGCAAGCTAAAGTCAATTTACTTAAGAAACATATTACAAAATGTAAATTCTCACCTGAAATGTTATATTAGGCAGGTTGCAAAGTTTATTGGTTCAGAATGCCAGTCCTTTTCAGTCTGGACTTCCCCCTTGCAGTGGCTTTAGCAGTCTTTCTTCTTGTGCAGATAGGCCATGGAGAGGAGGAGTCCAGGTTGCCTTCCTCCTCACCCTTAAATAGGATTTACATAAGGTGGGAATCCTTTGTTTCCCCAAACTTGACCCCCCCCCCTTCCCTTCCAGTGGAAAGCTACAAGTCGTCCCAGGTAATGTTTCGTATCAGGTGACAAGACCACCTGATTCTGTAGAATCACAGCATTCATGAGTCAGTGGCAGTATGAAGCGTCCACAAGAAGGCCAAGCTTTTTCACAGTCCATTGTCCTTGCTGATGGGTCATCAGCCCTGTGGGGCTTTTCCATTGTTGTACCTGAAGCGTTAGCAATGGGTGTCATCCAAAGTAGCATAGTCGAAATACAGATACATAGTCAATATTCCTAACTTCAGATACAGAAATGATACAGGCATACAAATTGGATAATCGCATTCAGTAAATTGTAACCTTTCCAATGATATCTTACAAGATCCATCTTGCATAAAGTACATCTCAGTTATGCTTATGATAGGAATATAACATTTTCATAAAGAATATGAAGTGAAACGTCACGGTAATAACCAAGACAACATGCATAATACAAATAGAAGACGCTGTGTGATCAAAAAGAAACTAAAAAAAGAAAGGTTTCAGAGTAGCAGCCGTGTTAGTCTGTATTCGCAAAAAGAAAAGGAGTACTTGTGGCACCTTAGACACTAACAAATTTATTAGAGCATAAGCTTTCGTGAGCTACAGCTCACTTCATCGGATGCATTTGGTGGAAAAGTTTTTCCACCAAATGCATCCGATGAAGTGAGCTGTAGCTCACGAAAGCTTATGCTCTAATAAATTTGTTAGTGTCTAAGGTGCCACAAGTACTCCTTTTCTTTTTTTAAAAACAGAAAGGTAAAGAAAACAAGTTAAGAAAGTATATGAAAAGGGGAAAAAAGAATGGAAGAGAGGGGTAACCCAGACAGCTTTAGCCACATTCAGAATTCAATGTCTAACACAATGGGCCCACAGAACATAGATGGGACTATTTATAGCACTGCAACACAAGGTGCCTCTGGCAGAAGAGTTTGCTGAGCAAACTACAGGCAAGTTGTTACACTTCACACAGGTAAACTATAGAAAAGAAAGGTTAAATGATCCTAAACAGGACAGCAGCCTGTATGGAAGCCATATGTATGCACATGTACCTGACCAGGTTATAAATCAAGATAATTATGAAGTATGTGATGGAATTTTAAACAGAGTGTTTTATCTGCTGAGACTTTGAATTTAAAATTTTGTTTTGAATATTATGCGTGCAGATGAGGGTATGAAAACCCAGGAGTCGTAAGAGAAGAAAATGAATATAAAGCAAAATGACTAGACTTTGCTCAATAATATATACTGAACCAATAATAATTTGCCTCTTTTGAGAGCCTCAAAAGTGTTTTATGATCACCCATCAATTCCTACAACATCTCTGTCAGATTAATATTATTTCAACTATATTACAGATGGGCAAACTGAGGCAAGCATACTATAAAGGAGCTTAGGCCAAGGTCACAAAGCAAGAAAAATATCAGAAAGTAAAAATTTCCCAATGAGGATAAAATGTATCAAATTATGGTATATTTACTTATACAGACAAGTTGAGAGAGATCATCTCTTTTAATGGACCAACTTCTATTGGTGAAAAGGACAAGCTTTCAAGCTTCAACACAAACTGCATATACAAGTTTAAATCTATCAGGCTTTTCATGCTTATTAATATGCTATTAATGTGACAGCTGTACCATGTAACGGAATAAGATAAGATATAATTATATTTCAATTAGCCCAAATAAGCCATATACAAGTACCCTCTGGAACAGAATAAAGAACAGTCAGTTCAACCGACCTTTGGAGGAGTTTTTTGGTTTGTATAATTTAATAGCCATCTGCCATTGACTTATCACATTAGAAATGTCAGTCTGATGCTTACACACCTTTAAGGACACTTGCTAGTTTGCAAATATCATAGGACATCAGTCACTTTACAAAAACAGCAATTGGGTCTATTAGTGATCAAATTTGGAAGAGGGGCCACTGATTTTGGTTGCCCAACTTGACACACCGTGGGTCTGATTTTCAGAGATAGTTGACACTTCAGAGATAGGTTTCATAAACCATCTAATTCATGGACACAACTACCACATGTGCAAGTATGTGTCTGTTTTGCTGGAACCCTTCCAACAGAGCACCTCCTTAGCAAGAAAAATATGGATCTTAACTAGAGTCAAATACATTGTATAAATAGCTGTATAAATGGCTTCTTTGAGCTACACAAACTGAAGATGTAGATCTCCTTTCCCATATAAAGACTCACTCATTTATATCACTTTTTGTCTAAAACACTCCAGAATTCCCTGGAGATTAACCAAGTCTTCCAAGTCATTTTAAGAGTCAAATTTTGTACCAAGACGCTATGTTTGAAAGTCAGTTCCAAATTGTCACCATAAAACAATTCTACCTTTTACTCAAATACTCACAGTACATTCACCTGCAAAAAAAACGAAACAAAACAAAAAAAAAGAAGAAACCCACACCTGTCCAATTTTTTTTAATATTAATATTTGATAGACATGCCTGGTCTGATAAATGAGTAAATCAGAGATTTCACTCAATGTAATAAATGCTCTAGAAATATCATGTGTGTTGTAATGATGCTCACTCTGTAGTATGGCAACACCCTGTTAAATAGAGAGATCTGATCACTATATTCCTGTACAATGTCTTTAAGCAAAAACTAACTTGTGTTAATGTTTATTGTTTTGTTTCTGATATTTACATGGCAAGGACTTCCTGTTATTGCTTCCTAAATAAATGGTGTAAAAATGTGCTTTAATAACTCCAGTATACAGATTAGATTCAGTGTCTAGATAGAAATGTTGACAGGGTTTGTACCTATCTTAGGACCTTTATGCCTATCAGTTCAGCACAGAACAGCCGCATTATGGAACCTTGTTGTTCAACTCCCTTTCAGAATAGCTCTCTAACAGATTGGCTTGGAAGGAAATACTGCAAAATGTTTAGAAAGGAAGGGGCATTACAACTTCACTACCTATCAGTGGCAACACAGTTAGCAGATCATTATCAGAAACAGATACATTGTGACAGGTGTCAGGTAAATTCAGGGAATAATGAACTATTTCACAGGAGAAATTAACCATGCATCAGAGTTTTCATGGTGCCCCACCCAATGCCATTGGCACAGCATTACACAAAACTTAGCAGTAAAGAGTAGTTCCTGTTAATCAGAAATATATCCCTAAAAATATGAAAATAACTATTCATTGTGGGTAAGGACTGAGACTACTCAATTTCAACAGCTGTTTCCAGTATGTTACTGGTCTCTAAAATCATACCAAGAGATATGCAATATGAACATAAAAATCCCATATTTTCAATATTTACAAGTCAAACATTTTATTATGAAATCTGGATACGAGGCAGCTCTATCTAGACCTTAAACCACATTTGATGAGTTTGAAGTTTTTAAGGTCAGGCTTGGCAAAGCCCTGGCTGGGATGATTTAGTTGGGGATTGGTCCTGCTTTGAGCAGGGGCTGGACTAGATGACCTCCTGAAGTTCCTTTCAACCCTGATATTCTATGATTCTATGACCCAGGAGGTAAGATGGAACAAAAGATTTAATTTCTAAGATTTTGATTGAAAAAGATTTTGCCAAGAAACCCAACCCAAATGGAAAGATGGGAGAGGGATTTAGACAAAAAGTGATTTAAATGAGCGAGTCTTTATATGGGAAAGGAGATCTACATCTTCAGTTTGTGTAGCTCAAAGAAGCCATTTATACAGCTATTTATACAATGTATTTGACTCCAGTTAAGATCCATATTTTTCCTGCTAAGGAGGTGCTCTGGTGGAAGGGTTCCAGCAAAATGGACATATTACTTGCACATGTGGTAGTTGTGTCCACCAATTGGATGGTTTATGAAATCAGTTAAAGAGATTAGGAAGCCAGCATTTTATCATAAGATTGAAGATCCCCAGACTCGTTTACTAATGCTCCCGTAAAAGATCTAAATTTTAAACACAACAAATTAAATTTCTGTTATTCTTAGCAGCTAGACTTTTTATGACACATAACTGGAAATATGTGACCCTGCCTCCTCCAATGGAATTGTGGTATAATAAAATATGAACTGTCCTTGTAATGAAAAGCTTTCACACCAAGTACACAAGAGAAGCACCAAAAAGAGGATATAATGTACTCAGAAGAGGAGGGATCCCCAGACAGCAAGACTTTATATTTGATCCTGAATAAGGAATGTATGATGTAGCATGTTACAGTTTTATTGTAACTTTGCCTTAATAAAACATTTCACCAAAAAAGTAGTTCTTGTGGTACATATATGTAGACTATGCAAGCATGAGAATGGAAGGAGTGACAGAACTCATCAAGCTTGTACTTGGGGATAGGGAGAGTCTTGCACAGATATAAAATTTGTATCTACATCTGATCCGTGACTTGCAAAAATGGTCTGTAGATATCTGCATTCACAGATATAAAGCGGGATATCCACAGATTTGCGGGCTCTAGGGATAGGGAGAGCTGTGGCAAGGCTGACAATATCTATCCTCTAATTGTGCAGGAAAACCTAAGGTGTTGAGAATAAAAACATGCTTTTGGGATCATTCCAGTGTCATCTTCATTTGTATTGGCTTTTACTAGAGTAACCTGTCTTACCATCCCTCCCTCATCTAGCCCTAAGGGAGAGACTCGTTTCCTTGATCATTCCTGTAATGACATCAATCATAAAGATCTACAAATCCCCTCCTGTCTCGGGCAGCATGTAGCTCCGGCACCTCAGGAACAGTTCAGGGAAGGAATTGTCATTTAAGATGGGTTTCAGAGTAGCAGCTATGTTAGTCTGTATTCGCAAAGAGAAAAGGAGTACTTGTGGCACCTTAGAGACTAACAAATTTATTTGAGCATAAGCTTTCGTGAGCTACAGCTCACTTCATCGGATGCATCCGATGAAGTGAGCTGTAGCTCACGAAAGCTTATGCTCAAATAAATTTGTTAGTCTCTAAGGTGCCACAAATACTCCTTTGTCATTTAAGAGTCACATTACATTCCCTTGCTCCACGGTGAAAATAATCTGCACAAGCTCTCTGCCACTAGTAGGATACTTCTTCCCCAGTGTTAGGTAAGCTTTGCTGACTAATATGTTGGGGAAGGTGGGACAAAAACTGCCCACTTCTCCTCTCCCACTCCTACCTCTCCAAGTGCATGTGTGCATCAGCGGTGACAAATGGTCCTGCTCTCCCTCCCCAAAACCTGCACACAGAGCAGCAGTCCAGGTAAGCCATGCAGGGAAATAGGGGAAGGCATCTGATACCTCCATTACAGTCACTTAAGACAAGTTACAATCTTGGTGGATGGTATGAAATGAAAATGTTGAGGATTGTTGCTTTTTTTTTTTAAACCCATGTTACTAGTTGGGGGTGGGGGGGGGAGAAGAGAGAGAGAGATCGACTTGATAATGCATGTTCTGCTCATACCATGATAGCAGACAGAGAATCATTCTAGGGGCTGTTCATTCAAATTTTGGTCATTTAACCCCAAATTGATTCCACCTTATCCTCAATTAAATCCCCGCTTAAAACCCAACCTCAGCTACGATGCCTGCAAGTCACTCTCACCTGGCACTGGTTAGTGGTCTCCACTAGACACATGCCGATTTTTCCATTAAATAGTTTGTTTTGCTACCTCCTCCTTCCACGTCTCTCAACCCTGTCTTCTTGGCTACCTGTCTATATGACACCCAGCCCAACAGGACCCTGATTTTTTATTGAGGTACAATAAGTACAATAGCTTGATCCTGCTCCAAACAAAGAGTCATTCTCAAAACTCGTCATGTTTGTTGGGTGCACAATCAGACCCAAAAAGCAGCCTTGCCTGAAATGAGAAAAACTGGACCATCTTGACACATCATTGGATCATTCTAGGTTTTGACAGTTACTGAATAAATCGGCTATGGAATTTATTTTGAGAGTTAGACACAGAAAGGAACTCTTTGGCCATTTAGTCCATTCCCCTCAAGTAATAGATATCTCACTTCAAATCCAACTCAAATCTGCTCGTACACTCATTTTCCCCAAGATTCATCCACATCTGAAGGATTCTCAGCCAGGGGCATTCTGGGAGGTGGGAGATTTTTGCTGAGAATATCCCATAATCTAGAGCATGAATTAACAAGAATATTCCATGGAGTATTTTTATCAACGCGACACTTCTGTTTAATAAAACTGACTTAGCATGCATAGGAGAGGAAAAGTAATTAAAAAGCTAATTAAAGCGGTCATTAATTTTTCTTAGTATTTAACCCCCAATGCCAATTCTAATTTATTCAACAAAGGAATAGTTTAAATAAAAATCAAATAGAAAACTCAGAAAAGATAACAGCTTTGAAAATCATCAAAAATTTAAGTCTGCACTCAAGCAACAGAAACTCTTCCATTTTCCCAATGGAGTTTTAATTAAAACACACAATTGCTTAGAGTTTTAAAACACACCACACACAATTTCAGTATGACCCATAAAAATACAAGTTACTGAGGCCTCTATTCCATTCTATCATCACTGACAAATGTATACAAAGAAACGCTTTTTAATTTCAGCTTCACTAGAAACAGGTGGGGAAGGAAGAGACTGTCAAATGTAGAACAAAAACTGCTAAGACTATTTTCATACTTCTAGAGCTGCACTAAAAAAACCATTTAAGTAATTGGTCCTTTTAACTCTATGATATAATTAAAAAGAGGAGGTAATTGGGCACAGTGCTACTCATGTATCCCCTGCACGAGCCACAAAGGAGGGAAAGGAATCCCCATTCTCCTAACTGCTAGAAGAGAGAAAGCCCAGGAGGGAGGTTAAAATTCATGTTCAGATTCAACAACGTCCCCTTTACCTTTCAAATTGTTTTTCTTTTCTTTTTTTTTAGTTCATATTTTGAGACAAACAAAATTGAAGGCTAAACAGCTTGACACAGACAGGTAGCAATTTAGAGTTTATAACTCTTGTATTATTTAACAGACTAGAACAGCCAGTTTAAAAGAATACAGGTTGTATTTTGACAGTCATCAGTTTGACTGTACTGTGGGTTGCTTACATTAACATGGACCACTTTGGGGAGAGGAAATGGAAGGAGGAACAATGACATCTGAGAGAGAGAAAATCTGTACTTCCTCATATCCCAGCCTCCAGCAGCTCTTTTACTCTGTAATTACATCTGCATCACTGCTCCTTTACTTTGCTTCTCACAGGCTGCCCTCCTACAACACCCTTTGCCAGTACACGAGTCTCCCACTCTCTCTCTCTCTTTGTTATTTAGACCCCTCTTGCAAACATTTCTTCTGCAAGATCCACTAACTAACTCCTATCAATATTATCCCACCCTCTCCCCAATTTAGGGGTTTCTCGGTGTTTTTTTGTCAGGTTTTGTTTCAAAATGCAACCTCTTTGGAGCAAGGGATGGTGTCTTTATTCATGCCATAAAAAGTGCAAGCATACTGCTGGTACTGAAACAAATGCTTAATGGAGTTGAAGTTAACATACGTATATGGTATCAATAAAAGGCATTTAGTTCTCCATTGCTAGATCAATCATTGACTAGATAAACATTAATAATGCAAAAGATTATGGAAGAGTATCCACTGAAAAAGTACTGGGTGACTTTCTCCAATAGTTTAAAAAGCAACTTGTTTGCCTCTCTTCTCAAGAAGCCCTTATAAAATAAAACAATTACCCAAGCCATACCAAGCTACTCTACCACATTATGCAGCTTGAGCTACTGGGATAACCAATTGATCCGCAGGCACAAGAAGAAAAGGAGTAGTTGTGGCACCTTAGAGACTAACAAATTTATTTGAGCATAAGCTTTTGTGAGCTACAACTCACTTCATGGGATGCATCAGGTGCCACAAGTACTCCTTTTCTTTTTGCGAATACAGACTAACACAGCTGCTACAGGCACAAGAGTTCATTTATCCACTAAACTTAACCTCCAAGCTACATTTGGGGAAACACTTGCATGTGTTCAACTCTTCTGTTTTTCTTCTCTGCAAAACCAGCATGCATTTTAGTTACTCTAAATGAGTCAAACCAGCACCACATTAAGCATTATTTTGTTTACTTTATTAAAATATACTGCCACTTGCACATCCCATTACATCATTAACTAACTAATCCCCACAGTACCCATGTGGGGGAGTGGTAGATCCATCATGTTGCATGTGCCGATTAATGGTATGTGAGCTGTCTCATAGGAGAGTAAAGTTTACTTCATCATGAATAAGGCTACGATTCTGTCACAGAGGTCATGGATTCTGTGACTTTCTGGGACTTCTTCTGGGGCAGGGCTGGAGCAGCTGCCAGCCCCAGGGCCGTCAGAACAGTTGACTGGTGGCCAGCCCCGGGGCCACCGGAGCAGCGGCTGGGGTTGGGTCAGCTCCCTGGGGCTGGAGCAGCAGCGGTCAGCCTCTGCAGCAGGAGCAGCAGCATGCCAAGGATGCATTTTGTTTGTTCCCCCTAGGGTATTTTTTAATAAAAGTCAGGGACAGGTCGCAGGCTTCCATGAATTTTTGTTTATTGCTTGTGACCTCTCTGTGACATGTACTAAAAATACCCGTGACAAAAGCTTTAGCCTTACTCATGGACTAAACTGCATCATCTGCAAACAATGGTGGATAATGCAAATAATCCACACAAGCATTAACATGAGTCTGGAAGACTCAGCTCACACCCCATTCATGAAACATACAACCTATTATTAAATTTACTACAGCTAAATCAATCAGGTTATTCTCTCCTATGACTAATGGACTATTTGAATTAGGGTCAATCTCAGTATAACCTCAAAAAAAAAAAAAAGGCTCAAGTGAGAAAGTACACACTGTGTGAGAACAGAACTGGCCACATTCTGAGGATGTTTGGATGCAGCATTTGTGTTTGGGCCTTACATCTAGTACCCAACAGAACATAAAAGACAAGGCCAAGATTTATAGAAGCGTGTGTTTAAAATTAGGAGCTTAAAGATACATTTTTCAAAAGTGCTTACCTGACTTCGGAGCCTAGATCTCACTGAAAGTCAGTGGGACCTAGGCACTTTCGAAAATGTTACCCGAAATCCCCAGTTAGGCATTTACATAAGTGCCTGATATTCAAAAAGTGTTCAGCAGTCACTTAATTTCTTAAAACAAATAAACAAACCACTTATGTAGGTGCCTATATATGAACTCAGGCACTTCTTAAAATTTTACCTGAAGTCCAATTGACTTTAAATAAGTTGGAATAAGAAAATTATTCAGATAGGGTGGTGTTTTCCTCCTGCAGGAGAACAGTTCTGGCTTTTCTGAAATCTCTCTTTTCTAAACATCATTCCAACAAGATATTTAAACTATGACACAGCTCAGAATAAACATTATTTAGTAACTATCCTGCACTTAGAGAAGGAAGGCAAAGCTATTGCAGTTGGCAGAAAACTGAAAAACAGACTAGCAGATAGTTGGATGACAGTTTATACCATCCTGAATGAGTGTCCAGCTTCTTTTAATGTTAATGGGAGCAACAGACATCAATGGAGATATCCACAAGTGAGTATGGATTTTTAAGAGTTGAACTAATATATAGTAACCTAATATCACTGAATAAATAATGTGAGACTTTCAGAGTCTGAACAGCCCGGATAAAGCCCAGCAATTTGCAATTAAGGGTCTGCATAGTATTTGCTGCTGTTCTTACCAACTCTTTATTACTGTGTTGGCTTCCCAGTTCTTTATTTTCAGTGGTTCTTGTGCCAATTTCAATAGCACTTTTCTATTACAACTGCTTCTAATCCATCTCTCTTTAGACTTCTAACATTGCTCTCAAGATTTACAGTAGCTCAGTTCAGCAGTAGAAGTGAACACAATTGCTCTTTATTTTCTGTTGAGTGCCTTTGGCCTCCCCAACCTAGTTATCTATTGCATACTTCACAGACAGCAGCATGCAGGCCTCCAGTGCCGATCTCAGAGAAGTTGCCTTTATGGCACGATTCTACAGACCAGCTTAGAACAGAACCCTGTATCTCAAACACTGAAACACTTACTGCAATTCAAAACAGAGCAGAAAATGTGACTTAGCTTCTTCTTACTCTAGTTCACTTTAAGCACATGAAATGTATGGGAGGCCTGTGTGTGAATGAATTACATGTAATAAATTGTTCTCAGTCCTATGATCTATTCAGATCACAAAATTTAGTTGAAAATATGGTTCTTTATTAATTGCAGAATATGTCCTTGTCCCAGCCCCCCTCTGGCTCCTCAACCCAGTCTCATTATCCACTTCTCAGGCTTTTCATCCCCATGGCAGGCTCCCCTCCACTCAACTCCCAGTCTCATTGCCCAACCAGTCACAGTTCCCCCATTCCCTGCTTCTCACCCAATCTTTCTCACCTATCCTGGCCCCCAGCTGACACTCCTCCACCCGTTTCCCATCAACACTGGCTCGTTCATCCCAGCTGCTTGTCCCAGGATCTTTCCCCAGCTAATACCAGTTCTGATGAGGAGATGGCGAAGATCTGCCTCTCCTTTCTTCCCACTGAGGCACAAAAGAGAAGCTCTCTGCTCTCAGCTCAGGTGCCTGGACCCAGCACAGCAGCCTCAAGCTGCATTTGCAGGGAAAGTTTTGTTCAGCACCAGGCACATGCTCAACGTGGAAGGAATCTTCAGAAAATTTAGCTGCTAAAAGCTAAGTCTAAAAAGCATGTGAAAACTGCATTTTTTTCAAAGGCTTATAACTTGGCAAAATTTGGATAGATTCTCACAGGGTAAGCAAAATGCACATCCCTGAAACAAAGTCCAACTACCTGCCAAATTTCACATTCCTGGTCCAAAGCATGGGGGCAGTACAGGTTTTCACAAAAAAGGTCACCAGATTTTTTTTTAATATATAAACACTATAACTATATAAACAACATTTTCCCCTAGCCTCATTCTCAAAAACATCTGAAATGTTTTGGCTGAAATTTTCCAGAATTCAACCTGAAGCATATACCTGGCATGGAAGTTTTCAGCCTAAATGGTTTGGCAAAGTTAGAAGCAACTGAAAACAGGATCTTATAACAGGAGATGTTGGGCAACTTTAAATGGCTGTGCTACCAGCCCCATTTATAATGCAATGTTTTTAGTTTCTTCCTCTCTCGTAACATCATGACAGAACAGATACTAACCTAACTGTTGCTCCAGTCATAAAACATGGGCTTATGATTACAGCAGTTAGAGAGAAAAGAGACCCACGGCCAGATCCTCAGATGATGTATTGGTATAGCTCCACTGATGTCAATGGAGTTACACCAATTAACGCCATCTGAGGACTTAGCCCGTACTTATTTCTCTCCCCATCACTGGTGACTACTAACACTACACTGACATGATCTATTTATTTAATCCATCCTCAGAAGGGGAAAAATGTATTTCAGAATGTATTTGTGGCTTGGACTTTTGCTTTCAATACCATTGCCTTTTCTTTCTAGGTCTGGTTCTCTTAAATTTTATCTCTTTTCTGGCCTAAACCACGGTAGTGTTGCAGCCCCAGATCCTCAGAACTATTTAGGCATCTGACTGTTTAAGAAATGGCTGTTTAAGGGTTAATTACAAAGGTAGTTAAACACTGCAACCAATTACCTAGGCAGGTTATGAAATCTCCATCACTGGAGGTTTTTAAGAACAAGTTAGACAAACACCTGTCAGGGATGGTCTAGTCAGGGGTGCCCAACCTACGGCCCAAGGGCCATACACAGCCCACCAGAGCATTTCATAAGGCCTGCTTCAAAAACAATATACTAATAATATACTAATGGCCAATTCCAGGGCCAGCCTTAGGGAAAAACACCCTGGCCCCCATTGCCTCCTCACCAATCCCCCATCACCCCTGGGTTGTGTGTTATTTACTGGTTTTATTTTTCCCTCATTTTCTATAATTCTGATATACTTTTAAAAAGTATACTTTTTTATTTAAAAAATAAAGAAATCAGTGTATAGACAATACTATACATAGGAACAACTGTTCTAAATACATACAAAACAAACTGAACTTAAAATATAAATCAAAACAGGTGACTATAAATCTTATAAAGTATGTTAAAACAAGGTTGTGTTTAGGTTTATATGGCCCTCCTGTGCAATAAGATTGGGCACCACCAATCTAAATAATAGTCCTGCCTCAGTACCAGGGGACTGGAGCAGATGACCTATCAAGGTCTCTTCCAGGCCTACAATTCTATGATTTGGACATTTTTTTCCAGTCACTTAAATTATTCAACTAAATAACTTTTTGCATTATTCAGCCAAGTTGTATTAGGGAAATAATTTATTCAATTGTTTTAATTTCCACTGACAAGTTACTCAAAAAATATACATGTTATTCAATCACATTTCATTTTTAATCTACTAATTTCACTGTCCCAATTTCCCCAGAAGTTTGTTGGGATGACTATAGACTGACCAGAATTCAAGGTAAGTCTCAGGGAATTTAAAAAGACAGGCGTTCTGAGAAACACCAATAATAAACCCACTCAAACAACATTATATACAAATCTGTGTCTTTCCAGTAAAGATGGGGAGAAAGAGATAACCAGGAGCAAACAGGAGGGGAAAAAAAGGTGAATAAACTTCTTGGCTATATGTGTGCCATCAATTGCAACAGATACCGATTTAATACTGGGCATATAATGGTAATTAGATAAGGTAAATGCTCAGCACATTCGGATATTTGTTTATGATGAGTACATCTCAGTAACAACAGTAAAACTTTTCAGAGAAAGTATCAATAAAGCTAAATGTAGAGAATAGACTAGAAGTTTTACACAGGGCATATATTTAGAACCTAAAAATTCAGCCCAGTTATTCTCCCAAAAGCGGTATCATCAATAGAGATATACATACATACATACTACTGGCGTCATCCCTTATAAGAGAGGTACTGAATGAGGTTGGATTGCAAGTGTGTTCTCTCAGAAGAAAACTTTCATCTCCACTAGCAGACTTGTTCATTACAGCACATACACCCTACCCCTAGCTTGAAACACAATATAAGAAGAGTCCTGCTAGTTGCTGTGCGGTTGCTAAAATAACTGCATGGACAAAAAGAAAAGGAGTACTTGTGGCACCTTAGAGACTAACAAATTTATTAGAGCATAAGCTTTCGTGAGCTACAGCTCACTTCATCGGATGTTATAGCTCACGAAAGCTTATGCTCTAATAAATTTGTTAGTGTCTAAGGTGCCACAAGTACTCCTTTTCTTTTTGCGAATACAGACTAACATGGCTGCTACTCTGAAACCTGCATGGACAAAGTTATAGATGTGCAAAGTTTATGAGATATAAGCTAAGAAATCCAGAGAGATTTTCCAAGTTCATTCTTTGTGTAATCTAATTTCCATCTTCTTCCGCCAACCTGAAGAGGAGCTCTGTGCAGCTTGAAAATTTGTCTCTTTACCAACAAGTTGGCCCAATAAAAGATATTACCTTACCCACCTTGTCCCCCTAATATCCTGGGACCAACACAACTACAACACCACTGCAGACATCTTATATACATAGTATTTAAAATGTACAGGAAACCAACCTTCCTCTACTTTCTGTCTACCAAGGTGAGTTTTAACTGGTCCGGGTCCTCTTTCACAGCACAGAATCCAAGTAATCATCTTATCTCCATTTAAAAAGATGACAAATATTTTAAAAAAATAAAAAAGTGCTACAGAGCAAAAATCAGTGTCTATTTTCCCTCCCCTCAATCTTTTGTACTCCGACTACAGTATCATACCTCTGAATAAAATACAAATCATTTGTTGTCACAGCAATGCTTCCTGCTCCAAAATAGTTAAATGTAAGCTTGATTTCTCCAGAGTACAGCTCTATGCAACATCTTTAAAATGGTCATTAGCCACCATTTCTTCTTTAAATGGCTTATTACATTCTTCTTCCTGGCTTTCAGTATAAAGCAGTGTTTCTGCTGCAAACACAGGTTTTATTAACACTCATCTAGAAGGATACTCATCAGCAGTACAACTACTTTGCATACATAGCACCAAAGCTGCAGTCACATTTTTAAATAGAATTAGATGGAGGGCTGAGATATTCATTTAAATTGGGATATATAAATTAGAATATAATAGTCCTCCATTACAGTTGAGTTATGGCTACTCAAGGATTTATTCCACTGATCCTAAATTTACTAATAAGAGAATTGGATCTGCTTTATGATTGCATCCTGCAGTGCATTGTACTAGTTTACTAAGTACAGCCAAGCATAAGAGACAAATTTAGGAACTATAGCATAATAGAAATCTCACCATTTTTTGTTGAAGCAGAACAGTCCTGCTAGATGAAGTGGCCCAAGAAAGGCCACATCCTAGCCTAAGCCTATGCCCCATTAATCTCTGTAGGTTGAATGACCATCTCATCAGCTAACACAGTATTGGTTTACAGCATTAACAAGTAAAATCCACCTGGCACTGATTAGAAATTGCAAGGCATTATATTTACCCTGGTTGCCAAGTAAAGCCCTTTTAAAATTTCAAGAATAACTCAAAAAGAAAAGGAATACTTGTGGCACCTTAGAGACTAACAAATTTATTTGAGCATAAGCTTTCGTGAGCTACAGCTCACTTCATTGGATGCATCCGATGAAGTGAGCTGTAGCTCACGAAAGCTTATGCTCATATAAATGTGTTAGTCTCTAAGGTGCCACAAGTACTCCTTTTCTTTTTGCGAATACAGACTAACACGGCTGCTACTCTGAAACCTGTCAAGAATGATTCAGTTTCACTATTCTGCTGTAATGGTTCAGAATCAAACACAGTACTCCTCCCAGTGATCATCCTTCAACACCACAGGGAGACAGCTATTCTGGACATGTTGGGAGCACAGTCACCTCAATATAGTCCCTATCAACTGCTAGTCTTAGTGTTTTAATCACTATAGGTACTGGCAAAACACCCTTATACCAGCTTTTCAAAAAGGTCCAGCAGAAACCTGTCTTGCTGAAAAAGGAGCTCCTGACCTCCATCTTGAGACAAGAACTTGACAACACCACCAATTCCTAGGGTCCTGTAGGAGTTCCCCATGCAAATTATGGGAGTTGACTTTTTCCACAGCTGCCCTGGGATGCCTGAAGGCCTTCTGAAATCTTCCAGGCACAGCTACATGAAGCAAGGACTTCTGGAACTACTATGGAACAGGTATCCAGAAGACAGTGCAACTGCAGCAATGTAACCAAGTGTTAAGTGTGGACCCTGGACAAAACCACATTCTAAACAAGACAGCCAGTGTAGACATACTGTACCACTGGATCTTACATGTGTTTAATTATCAATAACTGCATTCTCAAGTGTAGAGAGAGAATACGTTTCTAGTTATCTCATCAGAACATTGTTGATTGAACCGCATAGGCTGTACCATGGTCACTATTTAGTCCCCAGGTCATAAAATCTGGATAGTCTCCTCAAAAGCAGCCAATAACCACTTCTTAACTCATTTAGTAGCCCCTTATCACAAAACAATAAAGTGCCTGTGAGGAAGCAAACTGAAATTATCTGGAATTTCAAGCCATGTTCAAAAAGGGGCAAAACAGGGGTAAGCCAGAGGCAAAACATCTAGAACTTGGTAGCAAAATTCACCTCCCCCACTCTCTAAAAAAAAGGGGAGGAACCCTTTACATGTTCCCTGTTTTTTATTTTCCTCTCTAGTTTTTCCCTGCCCCCTAAGAATGCCTGACATAGTTTCTTCTGAAGCCATGATTCTGGAATAACCCAGAAGGAACACTGCAGAGTTACCAAAGCACTCATTCTATTCCTGCCTGACACTACGTCCAGGGGTGGGCAAGCTACAGCCCGCGGGCCACTTCTGGCCCGTCAGACCTTTTTATCCAACCCTCAAGCTCCAGCCAGGGAATGGGTTCAGGGGCTTGCCCCACTCCACCTGCCCAGTGCTCCCCGACCTCACAATTCCCTTGATGAGCTCCATTTTTCAACACGCAGAGCCACACTGTGCAGGCGCGACTTCACCGCGCTGTTTCCAGAATCGGAACCCCACCCATATGTGGGAGCCCCCCACACAGCAGCGCACCCAGTCTCCTCCAGGTCTCCTACAGCCCCATCCTTGAGAGCCTCAAAACCCCCCAAGGGCAGCACCTGTCCCAGCTACGGTGCCTCCATCGGGGCGGTGCCTGGTATGGCCGCGTTGGTGTCACTGCCAGCAGGGCCCCTAGGATTCATCAGTACCGCCCCTGTAGAGCCCCCATCCCACACCATATTAGTTCCCCCTTCCCACCTCAGTAACATCCCTTATAGAGCCCCCCCATACTACACCCCACAGAGTCCCCCTCCCCCACTGGGCATTCATAGCCCACCATACAATTTCCATACCCAGATGCGGCCCTTGGGCCAAAAAGTTGCCCACCCCTGCTGTAGTCCATGATTCCTAAGCTCTAAGAGATGAGAAATGAAAGGCCAAGTTAGAGTTTCATACCCAAATTCCTCATATGGTGGCATGTCATGCTACCAATGAAAAGCCTGGGATCCTAAATCTCTTGGCTGAAACTATGCTGCAGGCACATTTTCAGCCTGATACACATCTGCTGAGACAAGTCTTTGAAGTTAATATGGTTTGAGCTGAAGTCTCTCAGAAGACAGAAAAACTACATTCAGTCTACAATTCACAGCTTTAAAGGGACACTCAACTTTTTGTTTTTAAATTTGATTTCTACTAGAACACTGTTGAAACAGTAATCCTGAAATTAAAAATAAACTAAGCATTTCTCCACTCTCCTGCTTCTGTTTATTGGTTTTTTTCAGCAGAGGAGACTCTGACAAACTAAGCAAAACAGTGACACTAACTAGCAAAATTTTATATGTAAATGTACCAAGAAAGCAAATTTCTTTCCACTCAGTAACTGTTTTACTCAAAATTATAAGAGGTTAAAAGAAAAGGAGTACTTGTGGCATCTTAGAGACTAACACATTTATTTGAGCATACGCTTTCGTGAGCTACAGCTCACTTCATCGGATACAGCATCCGATGAAGTGAGCTGTAGCTCACGAAAGCATATGCTCAAATAAATGTGTTAGTCTCTAAGGTGCCACAAGTACTCCTTTTCTTTTTGCGAATACAGACTAACACAGCTACTACTCTGAAACCTATAAGAGGTAAAAATTTTCAGACAGAAAAGTGATCGAGTTGAGGATGTCCCTTTAAACTCAATATCAAAGTCCCATTATTCAAAAATAAACTGTTGTGATCAGGAATAACTAGGAAGAACAAAATGACTTGCAGAAAATGACTCTACAATGTTAAAAGCCTCAGAGGAAAACTTCACAAGACAATCAGGATTTCAATTAACCCCCAGAGACATTTCTAGGGACTCCACGGTCTCATCAAGATTCTTAGTTAGATCAGAATATTCTACAGTGACCAACAAAACTAAGGCATATCAGTTGCAGTTAGCATCAATCTAGATATGCAATCAAATCACTCATCTCAGAGATGAACTCTAATACTAAACTATAGGAAGAGACAGATTTTCCCAAATCACTGGACTGTTTGGTTTTTTTTAAATGAAGGACTCGGGCAAAGCCCTCTCCTGTAGTTCTCTACTTTTAGAATTTAGAATTTTAGAAGTTAGAAGTGGAATCATTTGCCCATGCATGAATGTTTCCTATGGGATACTTTCTACAGGCAGATCCATCAAAGAACTCTGACCATTTGTATCTGCTGACCCTAGGCAAGTATCATGTAAGAAACACTCATGTTGTCATAAACATACAACTAAGGGTAGCATAAAATCCCTCCTTTACCTGTAAAGAGTTAAGAAAGTCAAATAACCTGGTTGGCACCTGACCAAAAGGACCAATAAGGGAAGAAGATACTTTCAAATCTGTGGGGGAAGGTTTTTGTTTGTGCTCGCTTTGTGTTCTCTCCAGGACAGAGAGGAAAAATACATCTCCTAGATGCTTATTTCAGATATAGCTTTAAGATTATAAATTGTAAGTAATAGCAAGGAAATGTGTTAGGTTATCTTTTGTTTTAGCTTCTGAATTTTCCCTATGCTAAGAGGGAAGTTTATTCCTGTTTTTTGTAACTTTAAAGTTTTGCCTAGAGGAGAATCCTGTGCATTTTAAATCTTATTACCCTGTAAAATTACCTTCCATCCTGATTTTACAGAGGTGCTTCTTTTACTTTTTTCTTAAAAATAAAGTTCTGTTTTTAAGAATCTGATTGGGTTTTTAAAACTAAAAACTAAACTAAAAACTCAAGGTTCTGGTCTGTGCTCACCTTGGTTACTCTCAAGCCTCTCCAGGAAAGGGGGTAAAGGGGCTTGGGGGGATATTTTGGGGAAACAGGAACTCCAAGTGGTCCCTTTCCTAAATCTTTGCCTAACTCACAAAGCCAAACTGAAAGGGACAGTCAGCTCCAGGATCCAAGTGATGAATCTTCTGTGCATTCAGCCCAAAGTTTACACTAGCTCCCTGCTGTCTCCCCTCACTTCATTCCTTCATCTTTCTCTGCAAACTCTCATCCAATTTACTTTCCACTATTACCCCATGGTCTCTCTTATATTCCTTCTTTCCAATTTCTCCTTCCCAATATCTGCTTTCGATTATGTTTCCTCCTGCATACTGTTGCATTTGTCTACCCCAAATCTAATTTTCTTAGGATTTATTATTTGTATCATCATCGCTCAAAGTCCCAGTGATGGACCAGAACGCCATTGTTCTTGGTGTTGTACAAACACAAAACAAAAAGACAGTCCCAGACCCCAAGGAGCTCACTTTCTAAGACAAGATGGATACTGACAGACCAATGGAGGAACACAAGGAAACAATGAGACAATATTGGTCAGACCTTCTTGGTATGTGCTGCATTCTCTATGAACCACTAAGAGTGCTGCTCCACATCTCATACCCTGAACTTAAGAAACATTCAGAGCTCATTTCTGAAGTATTAGTTACTGGGTGAAGCAGCATCTAAGAACATAAGAATGGCCATATTGAGTCAGACCAATGGTCCATCTTGCCCAGTAGAATATAGAATCATAGAATATTAGGGTTGGAAGAGACCTCAGGATCTTCTCTTCCAACAGTGGCAAATGCCAGATGCTTCAGAGGGAATGAACAAAACAGGGCATTTACCGAGTGATCCATTCCCTTTTGTCCAGTCCCAGCATCTGACAGTCAGAGACTTAAGGACACCCAGAACAAAGGGTTGCATCCCAACCCTTCTGGCTAATAGCCAGTGATGAAACTATCCCCCATGAATTTATCTAGTTATTTTTAACCGAGATATAGTTTTGGCCCTCACAACATCCCGTTGCAACAAGTTCCAGATGTTGTATGCTGTGTGAAGTAGTACTTCCCTTTGTTTGTTTTAAACCTGCTACCTATTAATTTCATTAGATGACCCTGTGATACTCTGCACCCCATATTCACTATAGTGGAATGATTATGACAATTATGATACACCTTGTACAAAATGTGTCATGTAAGGTGTCAATGGAAAAGTTATGATTTGCAGAATAGGACATGCATCATTTTTGTACCTGGAGTTACGAATATTGACTATGCAACTATATTTCAAAATGTGCTTGCTTTGGGTAACACCCACAAAGCTTTACATATAGTCTAAATAGCACATTATTAATGGCCTATCCAAGTTGAATGGCCTATCAACAAAGACAATGGGCCATGAAAGAGCTTATCCTCAGCTGTGGACGCTTCAGTCAACCTATGGATAATGGCTTCCATGACTCATCGGAGCATGCAAGGTCTTGAGACTAAATCACATGATACTGAACTCCATTTTGGTACCCGTATTTTTCTACTAACTGGGCTGGGAACTTGTCTTGGAACAAACAGGTTCCCACCATATAGGATAAGCTATAAAAGGGGGAAGTGATATCACCAAGAGACCTCACTTTCCCCACAACTCAACACATGGAAATAGCTCTGGAAAAACAAAGATTTTAAACTGGGGAAGTGCTGGTCCCAGACTGAAATAGAGGATTCCTGCCTGTGTATAGATTGTACAAGCAGTTTTTAGATGATTTAACAGGGTGAGACACTGTTTGATGCAAATCCTGTGTAGTGTATAAGACAGATTGCATTTTTTGTTTATTTCTTAAGTAATCTTCTTTGATCTATAAAAAGAAAAGGAGTACTTGTGGCACCTTAGAGACTAACAAATTTATTAGAGCACAAGCTTTCGTGAACTACAGCTCACTTCATCGCATGCATATAGTGGAAAATATAGTGGGGAGATTTTATATACACAGAGAACATGAAACAATGGTTGTTACCATACAGACTGTAACAAGAGTGATCAGGAAAGGTGAGCTATTACAAGCAGGAGAGCTGAGGGGTGGGGGAAGTGATGTGATTAGGTCCTATGACGGTGTCCCCTGAATAGATATGTGGACACAGTTGGCAACGAGCTTCGTTGCAAGGATAGGTTCCTGGGTTAGTGGTTTTTGGTTGCTGGTGAGTATTTGCAATACCCACCTGCTGAAGTGAAGAAACAGATTGACAGAGCCAGAAGAGTACCCAGAAGTCACCTACTACAGGACAAGCACAACAAAGAAAATAACAGAACGCCACTAGCCATCACCTTCAGCCCGCAACTAAAACCTCTCCAATGCATCATCAAGGATCTACAACCTATCCTGAAGGATGACCTATCACCCTCACAGATCTTGGGAGACAGACCAGTCCTTGCTTACAGACAGCCCCCCAACCTGAAGCAAATATTCACCAGCAACCGCACACCACACAACAGAACCAATAACCCAGGAACCTATCCTTGCAACAAAGCCCATTGCCAACTCTGTCCACATATCTATTCAGGGGACACCATCATAGGGCCTAATCACATCAGCCACACTATCAGAGGCTCGTTCACCTGCGCATCTACCAATGTGATATATGCCATCATGTGCCAGCAATGCTCCTCTGCCATGTAAATTGGCCAAACTGGACGGTCTCTATGTAAAAGAATAAATGGACACAAATCAGACGTCAAGAATTATAACATTCAAAAACCAGTCGGAGAACACTTCAATCTCTCTGGTCACTCGATTACAGACCTAAGAGTGGCTATTCTTCAACAAAAAAACTTCAAAACCAGACTCCAACGAGAGACTGCTGAATTGGAATTAATTTGCAAACTGGATACAATTAACTTAGGTTTAAATAAAGACTGGGAGTGGATGTGTCATTACACAAAGTAAAACTAATTTCCCCTTGTTTATTTCCCCTCCTACTGTTCTTGTAAACTGCTGGAAATGGCCCACCTTGATCATCACTACAAAAGCCCCTCCCCCCCCCGCTCTCCTGCTGGTAATAGCTCACCTTTCCGGATCACTCTTGTTACAGTCTGTATGGTAATACCCATTGTTTCATGTTCTCTGTGTATATAAAATCTCCCCACTATATTTTCCACTGTATGCATACGATGAAGTGAGCTGTAGCTCACGAAAGCTTATGCTCTAATTAATTTGTTAGTCTCTAAGGTGCCACAAGTACTCCTTTTCTTTTTACGGACACAGACTAACACGGCTGCTACTCTGAAACCTTCTTTGATCTGTTTGCTATCACTTATCCTTAAAATCTTTCTGTAGTTAGTAAATCTGTTTTATATTTTTATTTTTACCTAAAAACAGTGCGGTTTGAGTGAATTGTTTGGGGAATAATCTCAGCTCAGTTAAAGGTTTTGTGCATATTCCTCTCTGCATCGGCTGGGTTGGGGAGGGCGGATTGGGCAATTGTTATAATGTTTTCTGGCCAGGCTTTTGACTAGGGCAGGACGGTACAGCTCCAGGGTCCTAGGCTGGGGAGTTTGGGGGTATTTTGGCTGTAGTCTCTCTATTGTTAGTTCATGAGTAGCTGATCAGAGCATTCATGAACACAGCTGGATGTGGTCCCTGCCTGTGGATGTTGTTGTGAGTACAAGCTTGGAGGGCTTTGCAGCTTGTTACAACATCATAATGCAAGAGGAAACCCAGCTTGGTAAAACAGAGGGCTTAGCTGTACCCCAGTTACAGATGGCACCCTAGGGGGAACCCATGACAGACCCCAAGTTCTTGTGTTACATGAAGGGATAAAGAACACTTCCTTATTCACCTTCTCCACACCATTCATGATTTTTCGACCTCTATCATATCCCCCTTTAGTCATCTTTTCTCCATGCTGAAGCGTCCCAGTTTTTTACTCTCTCCTCATATGGAAGATGTTCAATACCCCTAATCATTTCTATTGACCTTCTCAGTACCTTTTCCAATTCTAATATCTTTTTTTGAGATGGAGCAACCAGAACTGCATGCAGTATTGAAGGTGTGCGTGTACTGGGGATTTATATAGTGGTGTTATGCTATTTACCGTCTTATTTTCTATCCATTTCCTAAAGGTTCCTAACATCCTCCACTTTTTTGACTGCTGCTGCACATTTATCCGATGTTTTCAGAGAATTATCCACAATTTCTTTCTTAAGTGGAAACAGCTAATTTAGACCCCATCATTTTGTACGTATAGCTGGGATTATGTTTTCCAATGTGCATTGATTTGCATTTATCAATACTGAATTTCATCCAAAATTTTGTTGACCCGTCACCCAGTTTCGTGATATCCCTTTGTAACTCTTTGCAGTATACTTTGGACTTAACGATCTTGAGTGATTTCGTATCATCTGCAAACTTTGACACCTCACTGTTCACCCTCTTTTTCCCCAGATCATTTAAGAATATGTTGAACAACCCTCGTCCAAACTCAGATCCATGGGGGACCCTGCTATTTACCTCTCTCCATTCTGAAAACTGACCATTTAGTCAGACTCTTTGTTTCATGTCTTTTAACCAGTTACTGATCCACAAGATAACTTTCCCTCTTAACCTATGGTTGCTTATTTTGCTTAAGAGCTTTCAGAGTAGCAGCCGTGTTAGTCTGCATTTGCAAAAAGAAAAAAGGCGTACTTGTGGCACCTTAGAGACTAAAATTTATTTTAGCATAAGCTTTCGTAAGCTACAGCTTAAGAGCCTTTGCTAAGGGACGTTTTCAAAGGTTTTCTGAAAGTCTAAATGCATGATATCCACTGGATCACCCGTGTCCACGTTTGTTGACATCCCCCTCCATCTGTGTCCTGCTCAGAGGAATCTGCTTTTGTCAGCTGCTTTTCTTCACATCTTTTCGTCATATTTGTAGGTGTTAACATATTGATAAATGTTTAAAAATATAGCATGTGTTCTCCTAAACATGCCAAGGCTAAAAATAGCCCTTTCCAACCAGGCAAGGGTAAAAAGAATTCAACACACTACTAGCTGTAGAGACATTACAATGGTTCCTCCATAGCGACCTGGTTCATTCCATGTTTTACAGCATATAGGCAGTTATATGTTGGGGTTTTTTTGGTCACCAGGAGAATGCTGTCTTCTTTTTGAGAAGTACAGTCCTAGGAGGGCTTTAAAACAGCTGGGGTAAACCCATTTTTTTAATGTAAAGGAAAAATTCAAAAATCAGGTAATCAGATTCAACTATGGACATCCTCCTCCCTTTCCACAGAAATGGCCTTCCTCTGCCTCCACCCCACTCCCAATTAATTCCTCAGCTGCACAGACAGACTCCTTGTCTCAGCACTTCACACTATGGTGATAGGTGGCTAAGACTGGAAAGCCCACACAACAGTTGCCATTCTGGCTACGGAAAGAATGAATTGGACTACTGGTACAAACACTGTTGCCACTTTGTCGGAGGAGTCACAGTTGAGTAATGTGAGGCTCCCCCTTCCTCTTCCAAGAACTAATCAGGCTGCCAGGCTAGAAAACAAGCGACCAGGACCTAAGCACAGATCTGGCATCCAAGACTCCACTGCTAGGTCACCCAGCTATCCAAGATGACTAATTTCTCTGAATCTCTGATAAAAGCAAATATGAATCATGGGAGCTATCAGGTCAATGGAAGCTTAACACCCTGCAACTTCAACACCACCTTGCCCTTTCTGTGAAACACATGAATAGGAAAAGCCAATATGGGTTTGACCTGAACACAACTTAGCTTAAACAGATGCAGACATTAGCACTTCTGATCAAAAGAAACTTTAATTTGCAGCACTCAGCATCCAGTAAGGTATGTGACTTCATTATCAGACTGCACCATTACAATTATGATTAAGGTGTTTCACTGTCTTTTCAAAACACAATATCTGTGTTCTTATGTAGAGACAATCTGAAGAGAAACTTCACCTCCAGAAAGTATTTTTGGCTCACAGCCCAAGGCCTTTGCTGTTCTGAAGTGAAATACTCTCATCGGAAAAAAATGAAAACAGAAAATATTTGCATGAGGAAGAGACCTTTATAAACAGCTACTGTTGATTTCCCCTTGGAGCGAGCTAAACTGTTGCAGCAGATTTAATTCTTTTTTCTTTTATCTTGTCTCCTAATATTTAGGCCCAGCAGTAGGATTATCTGCAATCTATTATAAGAACAGAGAAAAGGGCTAAAGTAACATTTACATACATCTTGCCAACACACCTGTTGCCCTCAGCACAGGAAGAGAGAGCTAGCACACGAGATTTCAAAACTACTGAATGTTATTTTTCTGCCACGGAAGGACACTGGCAGTATTGGGATTCCACCTGTTTAATCTGTTAATTGTGTTTAATCTGTTAGGGGAAATGCAGTTAAACCATGAAATCATAGAATCATAGAATATCAGGGTTGGAAGGGACCTCAGGAGATCTAGTCCAACCCCCTGCTCAAAGCAGGCACAATCCCCAATTTTTGCCCCAGATCCCTAAATGGCCCCCTCAAGGATTGAACTCACAACCCTGGGTTTCGCAGGCCAATGCTCAAACCACTGTTTGTCTCGATGGCTGTCATTTTCTAGCCATTTCTGCCTACTACACAAGGCACGTCCCCTTTCCAGTTCCTATCTCTGGCTGGTTGAAGATGAATAGCCATGACTTCTGTATATTGCGAGGGTGCTTGTTGAGCATGATCACAGGAGCATCAGACCCTTTTGAGCTGTGTGGAACATATGCAGGGCTTCTGATTCTCAGTTTTACTTGAAACGCCAATAAAACATCCTCACATTTAAAAAATGGAATCTGTATTTATCCATTAGACACTGGAAAAACACCAAAAATGGTTACTTGTATCTAAGGGCTTGTCTATATGGAGGAGTAATGAGGACTATGCAGGTCTGAATTGCATTACTGTGTTGTGCATTAATTGATCCATGTAGACACTGCTGGTGCACACTAAAGGTTCCCTATTTCACTTTAACATAGTGCTGTTTGAAACTTAATTAAAGCACACTAGGAACCATGCATCCGATGAAGTGAGCTGTAGTCCACGAAAGCTTATGCTTAAATAAATTTGTTAGTCTTTAAGGTGCCACCAGTACTCCTTTTCTTATTGCAATAAGAAGCATGACTGCAGCTCTGATAGCTTTGATCTAGCTACCCTGGCTAAAGACATCAGCGAAGATGCAGTGGTATGGACCCAAAAGGTTTAACACTGTGGCTACATACCCATGCTGTGGGTGGTCTAGTACAGTTCTCGCTGAAGCACCTAGATTCTAGTCGCATTAAAAGTATTGGTGAGTAGTAATAACTTTAATATGTTCAATTATTATTAGTTGATAAATTCTAACTTTACAAGTAGCTTTGAGTGTGATGTGGCTCTCAAATATTTTGGTCAACGACAAAAACAAAAAAATGGCTTTTCTTCTTTGAAAGGTTGCCAACCCCTGGGCTAAGTGATTTCATAGTCACAGATACACACCAAAATGAAAAGGAGTACTTGTGGCACCTTAGAGACTAACAAATTTATTTGAGCATAAGCTTTTGTGAGCTACAGCTCACTTCATCGGATGCATTTGGTGGAAAATACAGAGGGGAGATTGATATACACACACAGAGAACATGAAACTATGGGTTTATCATACACACTGAAAGGAGAGTGATCACTTAAGATAAGCCATCACCAGCAGCGGGGGGGGGGGGGGGGGGGGGGGGGGGGGGGGAGAAGGAGGAAAACCTTTCATGGTGACAAGCAAGGTAGGCTATTTCCAGCAGTTAACAAGAATATCTGAGCAACAGTGGGGGGTTGGGTGGGGGGGGAGAAATAACATGGGGAAATAGTTTTACTTTGTGTAATGACTCATCCATTCCCAGTCTCTATTCAAGCCTAAGTTAATTGTATCCAGTTTGCAAATTAATTCCAATTCAGCAGTCTCTCGTTGGAGTCTGGTTTTGAAGTTTTTTTGTTGAAGAATAGCCACTCTCAGGTCTGTAATCGAGTGACCGGAGAGATTGAAGTGTTCTCCAACTGGTTTTTGAATGTTATAATTCTTGATGTCTGATGTGTGTCCATTTATTCTTTTACGTAGAAACTGTCCAGTTTGACCAATGTACATAGCAGAGGGGCATTGCTGGCACATGATGGCATATATCACATTGGTAGATGCGCAGGTGAACGAGCCTCTGATAGTGTGGCTGATGTGATTAGGCCCTATGATGCTATCCCCTGAATAGATATGTGGACAGAGTTGGCAAAGGGCTTTGTTGCAAGGATAGGTTCCTGGGTTAGTGGTTCTGTTGTGTGGTGTGTGGTTGCTGGTGAGTATTTGCTTCAGATTGGGGGGCTGTCTGTAAGCAAGGACTGGCCTGTCTCCCAAGATCTGTGAGAGTGATGGGTCGTCCTTCAGGATAGGTTGTAGATCCTTGATCCAGCCCACCCCCCACTGTTCCTCAGATATGCCACAAGTACTCTTTCTTTTTGCGAACACAGACTAACATGGCTGCTACTCTGAAACCTGTCAAGATACACACCAGTTTCTTTAATGAAGTCACAGACTCTAACAAGGTCTCTCCCACTTGCTGTTTCCTAAAAGAAAGCAGGAATCATTCCAATGGGCAACTTCCTTTTGGCAGTTCCTTTGGGCAGCCATAAGTGAAATAGGGTGCTTCCTACTTTGTGAGCAATATAAATCTGTTCCTCTGTTACCACTCCCTGCCAACACAACCCAGATCATTCCCAAAGACCAAACACTGCCAGTTGAATTTTCTATGTGGAAAAGCCAAAGGGAACCTAGTGACAAAACAGTCATTAGAACATAAGAATGGCCATAATGGGTCAGAGCAAAGGTTCATCTAGCCCAGTATCCTCTCTTCTGACAGCAGCCAATGCCAAATGCCCCAGAGGGAATGAACATAACAAGTAATCATCAAGTGATTCATCCCCCGTTGCCCTTTCCCACCTTCTGGCAAACAAAGGCTATGGACACCATTCCCACCTATCCTCACCCCCACCCTAACAGCCATTGATGGACCTATCCTCCATGAACTTATCTAGGTTGGTTTTTTGTTTTGTTTTTTTGAACCCTGTTATAGTCTTGGCCTTCACAACATCCTCTGGCAAGGAGTTCCACAGGTTGACTGTGCATTGTGTGAAAAAAATACTTCCTTTTGCTGGTTTTAAACCCGCTGCCTATTAATTTCATTTGGTGACCCCTAGTTCTTGTGTTATGAGAAGGGGTAAAGAACAGTTCCTTATTTACTTTCTCCACACCAGTCATGATTTTATAGACCTCTATCATATCCCCCATAATGGTCTCTTTTGCAAGCTGAAAAGTCCCAGTCTTAGAATCATAGAATATCAGGGTTGGAAGGGACCTCAGGAGGTTATCTAGTCCAACCCCCTGCTCAAAGCAGGGCCAATCCCCAACTAAATCATCCCAGCCAGGGCTTTGTCAAGCCTGACCTTAAAAACTTCTAAGGAAGAAGATTCCACCACCTCCCTAGGTAACGCATTCCAGTATTTCACCACCCTCCTAGTGAAAAAGTTTTTCCTAATATCCAACGTAAACCTCCCCCACTGCAACTTGAGACCATTACTCCTTGTTCTGTCATCTGCTACCACTGAGAACAGTCTAGATCCATCCTCATTGGAACGCCCTTTCAGGTAGTTGAAAGCAGCTATCAAATCCCCCCTCATTCTTCTCTTCCGCAGACTAAACAATCCCAGTTCCCTCAGCCTCTCCTCATAAGTCATGTGTTCCAGTCCCCTAATCATTTTTGTTGCCCTCCGCTGGACGTTTTCCAATTTTTCCACATCCTTCTTGTAGTGTGGGGCTCAAAACTGGACACAGTACTCCAGATGAGGCCTCACCAATGTTGAATAGAGGGGAACGATCACCTCCCTCAATTTGCTGGCAATGCCCTACTTATACATCCCAAAATGCCATTAGCCTTCTTGGCAACAACGGCACACTGTTGACTCATATCCAGCTTCTCATCCACTGTAACCCCAGGTCCTTTTCTGCAGAACTGCTGCCTAGCCATTCAGTCCCTAGTCTGTAGCGGTGCATGGGATTCTTCTGTCCTAAGTGCAGGACTCTGCACTTGTCCCTGTTGAACCTCATCAGATTTCTTTTGGCCCAATCCTCTAATTTGTCTAGGGCCCTCTTTATCCTATCCCTACCCTCCAGCATATCTACCTCTCCTCTCTTTCGTGCCCCAACCCCCTGACCCAGCCCAGTGTTCCCTCCCGCATCCTGAACCCCTCATTTCTGGGTCCACCCCAGAGCCCTCATCCCCAGCTGGATCCCTCACCCCCTCCCATGCCCCAAACCCCTGCCCAAACCCAGAGTCCCCTCCCTCACCCTAACTTCCTCCTGGAGCCTGCACCCTGAACCCCCTCCCACACCCCATTAATTATTCATCTCTCCTCTTTCAGAAGCCATTCCATACCCCTAAATTTTTGTTGCCCTTTTCTGAACCTTATCCCAATTCCAATATATCTTTTTTGAGATGGGGAGACCATATTTGCACACAGTATTCAAGATGTGGGCGTACCATGGATTTATATAGAGGCAATATGATATTTTCGGTCTTATTTTCTATCCCTTTCTTAATGATTCCCAACATTCTGTTTGCTTTTTTGACTGCCACTGCACATTAAGTGGACGTTTTCAGAGAACTATCCACACAGACGCCAAGATCTCATTCTTGAGTGTTAACAAAAAATGATGGGGTCTAAATTATTTATGTATAGTTGGGATTAGGTTTTCCAATGTGCATTACTTTGCATGTATCAACATTGAATTTCATTTCCCATTTTGATACCCAGTCACCCAATTTTGTGAGATCCTTTCATAGCTCTTTGCAGTCTGCCTGGGACTTAACTATCTTGAGTAATTTAGTATCATCTGCAAATTTTGCCACCTCACTGTTTACCCCTTTTTCCAGAGCATTTATGAGTATGTTGAATAGGATTGGTCCCAGTGCAGTTTCCTGGGGGACATCACTATTTACCTCTCTCCATTCTAAAACTGACCGTTTATTCCTATCCTTTGATTGGTAACTGGTTGAAAGATAGGAAACAATGAGAGGACCTTCCCTCTTATCCCATGACAGCTTACTTTGTTTAAGAGCCTTTGGTGAGGGAAAAGGAGTACTTGTGGCACCTTAGAGACTAACACATTTATTAGAGCATAAGCTTTTGTGAGCTACAGCTCACTTCATCGGATGCATTTGGTGGACCACCAAATGCATCCGATGAAGTGAGCTGTAGCTCACGAAAGCTTATGCTCTAATAAATGTGTTAGTCTCTAAGGTGCCACAAGTACTCCTTTTCTTTTTGCAAATACAGACTAACACGGCTGCTACTCTGAAACCTTTGGTGAGGGAGTAAGAAGCGAGTAAGAATGTAATAGGCACAGAGAAGCTCCCAGGAAGACTGATATGGGTTTATTGTTATACAGTAACCAGATCAGAGATTGAATCAGCAACCCTAGTTTAATAGCTAGGGGCAAAATTTCAAAAGCACTTAAATCCATCTGACTTTTGTCTACTGAAAGTCATGGGGTATAGGAACCTAAGTAACTTTTGAAAATAGCACCTAGATGACTTAGGAGCCTACATTTTGAAAATTTTACCCTCAATCTAAAAGAAAGGGAAGTGGGAGATCTCCAGACAAACATGACCTAATCTACGTAGCAACAAGCAAGTGAGACACACTAGACCAAGTTCAGTTTTGCTCCACACAGGACAAATGCCCATTATCAGCAATGGGAGTGGAACATGGCAAGCTACACCTGGGGATTAAGGAAGCATCGTGAGAGTGGGAAATCAAGTCAATGCTTAAGCTAAACTTGTCCTCCCCATTTTGGTTTTGTTAGGTCTGCAACACAGGAGTTCTGACAGATGAGCGGTGTGAGTAGGCTCCAGGGAGAGAAAAAAAGGCAAGAAAGCAGGCTCTGGAAAGTTTTCTCCTCTTACTTGAAGGATGAACTTCATGCATGATACAATACAGTCTCTGGCAACAGTACACTGACAGAAGCAAGCTATGCAAGCCTGACTAAGCCATTTGGCTAACACAGTGGGAAAGGGAAGCTTTGGCTGTCTCTCTTAATTTGGCAAAGCATATCATAAAGGGAAGCAGTTTGGCTTTTCTCCCTCAAGAGGGGGAAAATGGTCTCTACTGAACTGAAAATGAGCCTGGGACGTAAAACCTGTGGGGAATACAGATAGGGAAGGGATCCACCCGCTTGGATACCTTTAGATGTTAACTACTCATACTAAATAAATTCCTGAGGTAAAATTCTGGCCCATTGAAGTGAATGGCAAAATTCCTCGTGACTTCATTGGAGTCAGGATTTGACCCTGGGATTTACATTAATTGGGGAATTGATCTGGGTGTCAGAAAAGCCTCTCTCTGTGTCCTTTATCCCACTCTGCCTGTGGTGGGCAGGGACATCCTGACATCCTATGGCTAACCATACAACAGGGAGCAACACCGGCTTGTGCCACAGCTCAGATGCATCCAGCATGCCCTCATCTGACAGGCAATGAAAGGCTATGTAGTCTGATGCTAGTCTCAACATCCAGTATTTAAATGGAAGTAATCTTCTGAAATCTAGATAACACCAGTTTCTCTCTCACTTTCTTGAGGAAGAAGCAGGACTCAAATCCAGCAGTATAATTTCCTGATTGATATGGAAAGTTAGTGGTTACCCTGGGCATAAATTCTATCACAGTTCTAATAACTGTCTCTTTGTGATGGAAATGGAAAAAAAAGCTCTCTCCCCTAACCATTTTAAAAGGCGAAACAGCAACGCTGGAATAGAAGCTGAAACATGACTGGCATAGCTTTAAAAGAAAACCATCCTCACAAAAAAAGGCAACAATCAGAGAAATGAAATGAGCCTCACTGAGAGCTCCTGAAATAATCTCTCATTATGAAAAGAAAAGGAGTACTTGTGGCACCTTAGCGACTAACAAATTTATTTGAGCGTAAGCTTTCGTGAGCTACAGCTCACTTCATCGGATGCATGCAGTAGAAAATACAGGGGGGAGATTTTATATACACAGAGAACATGAAACAATGGGTGTTACCATACACACTGTAACGAGAGTGATCAGGTAAGGTGAGCTATTACCAGCAGGAGAGAAAAAAACCTTTTGTAGTGATAATCCACTCCCAGCGTCATTACACAAAGTAAAACTATTTCCCCATGTTTATTTCCCCACCATCCTACTGTTCCTCACATGTTCTTATCAACTGCTGGAAGTGACCGACCTTGATTATCACTACAAAAGGGTTTTTTTCTCTCCTGCTGGTAATAGCTCACCTTACACATTATAATGAGTGATCAGATATGGTAACACCCATTGTTTCATGTTCCCTGTGTATATAAAATCTCCCCATTGTATTTTCTAGTGCATGCCTCCGGTGAAGTGAGCTGTAGCTCACGAAAGCTTACGCTCAAATAAATTTGTTAGTCTCTAAGGTGCCACAAGTACTCCTTTTCTTTTTGCAGATACAGACTAACATGGCTGCTACTCTGAAACCTCTCATTATGAAATGTTTCGTTCTTCGTGAAAACATTTCAGGGCATTTTAAAACAGATCACATACTTCTTAAAAGCTGAACCTGCACCCTTAAGGTGTTTAGATAACAACAGAGAGCTTGCTGCTTAAGATGCACTAACTATCACCTAGTCTATGAGTCAAGAATATGAAGCAATGATTTTAATGGGGAAAATGTGGAAGTAAAGCCAACTGAAGTAGCCTTTGTCAGAAGCAGGTGGAAAGAGAGTACTGGCGGTAAGAATACTACAGCACTAATCCAGAGCTCTGAACGGCAGAGACCGGACTATTTAAATATAATTTCAGAATAAGTATTCATTACCCCCTCCAAATCATCATCACATAAGAGACAGTTAACGAGGTTTGGAACGGAGAAGGCAAGAGAATGAATCCAGAGTTGTTACAACAGAAAGGCCCGGGTCATTCAGTTGTTGTATGCAATGTTATTATAGCCATGTCAGTCCAGGATATTAGAGACACAAAGTGGGTGAGGTAATATTTTTTATTGGACCAACCTCTGTTAGTCTCTCTCTCTCACCAACAGAAGCTAAAAGACATTACCACACCCACCTTGTTTCTCTCAGATCCTCAGTGACTTTTGAAAGTATGTAATCCTCTAATCATCCAAAAAATATTGACCTCTTGCCCATGATTGCTAACAAGATTAATTTAACTCTAGTTTTATGAAGCTCTGCAGAAGATCATCAGAAACCTTAGAAAAAAATCAAGATCAGGTTAGTACTCCATAGAGTGTCAATCTCAAAGATGGATGTCTGCAGAGGAGTTCTGCGGCTCAGCTTCAGCACTGTGACAGTCAAGAGATCAACAGGACTGAAGTTGAAGGTAAACTCTTATAGGACTTCAGCTACTGTAGCCCCCCAAGAACATAATAACCTCTTGGCTAGCCTAGAGTTTCAGGTAACTGGAACTCATAAAAAAGCAGTCTGGTTTCCCTGTATGAGGGCAACAAAAGAGAGTTCCTTCTTAAACCCAGGGTGGAGTCAGGGTGCGGGGGCAAATAGCAGGGAAGGTACTCAGAGTAGCAGCCGTGTTAGTCTGTATTCGCAAAAAGAACAGGAGTACTTGTGGCACCTTAGAGACTAACAAATTTTTTTGAGCATAAACTTTCGTGAACTACAGCTCACTTCATATGCTCAAATAAATCTGTTAGTCTCTAAGGTGCCACAAGTACTTCTGTTCTTTTTAGGGACGGTAATGAGAACCAATTGAGATTATGTAGAAATAATCTCTGCATTAACCAGTTCATTAGCAGTGGATATAATGCAAGATCTGTTGTAGTGCAAGACAGCCATCTTGGAGGGGTTAAAGCTGTGGTCGAGGTAACCCCCAAAAGACTTGAACTAGCAAGTGAGGAGAAGACTCCAGTAAACGGAAATTATGAGGAACCAGGAAGACTTCCTTTTACTTTCACTGTAGAATTAGACCATAGAAAAATCTTCATTTCCTGATCATCACCTGGAAAAGTGATCGTACCAATTACAGAGCAAGAAACTTGGGAACAAGAACAAGAAAGAAGAGACCAAGAGAGACTAGAAAGGAATATATGGGAAAGAAAGGTTAAGCAAGCTGGGAAACAAAGAGGAAAATGACCAGTTGAAAATAAAATACACCAGCCAATTTTTGTTCCGAACTCATTGTTTTCATTCTGTCAGCCATCTGGAAGATCTCGGCTAAAAATATCTCAGGGATGCATTAATACTTACTGTTCTCTATAAGGTCTATTAGATCTCTCTCTAAGAGCATAAAAGATTATTACAAAAACATGGACCAAGAAATGCTTTGATCTTAATAAAGGCACCCTCTAAATACTGTCTACTTCAAAAGCACACACAAATTAAAGGTTTTAGAGTAGCAGCCGTGTTAGTCTGTATTCGCAAAAAGAAAAGGAGTACTTGTGGCACCTTAGACACTAACAAATTTATTTGAGCATAAGCTTTCGTGAGCTACAGCTCACTTCATCAGATGCATTCAGTGGAAAATACAGTGGGGAGATTTATATACCCATTTATAACAATGGGTGTTATCATACACACTCTTCTGGCTCTATCAATCTGTTTCTTCACTTCAGCAGGAAGGTATTGTAGTTCTAAGAATGCTTGATAGAGATCTTGTAGGTGTTTGTAAGTCACCTGCTACAGGACAGGACCAACAAAGAAAATAACAGAACGCCACTAGCCATCACTTTCAGCCCCCAACTAAAACCTTTCCAACACATCATCAAGGATCTACAACCTATCCTGAAGGACGACCCATCACTCTCACAAATCTTGGGAGACAGACCAGTCCTTGCTTACAGACAGCCCCCCAACCTGAAGCAAATACTCACCAGCAACCACACACCACACAACAGAACCACTAACCCAGGAACCTATCCTTGCAACAAAGCCCGTTGCCAACTCTGTCCACATATCTATTCAGGGGACACCATCATGGGCCTAATCACATCAGCCACACTATCAGAGGCTCGTTCTCTGTGTGATATGTGCCAGCAATGCCCCTCTGCCATGTACATTGGTCAAACTGGACAGTCTCTACATAAAAGAATAAACGGACAAAAATCAGACGTCAAGAATTATAACATTCAAAAACCAGTCGGAGAATACTTCTTCAGTCTCTCTGGTCACTCGATTACAGACCTGAGAGTGGCTATTCTTCAACAAAAAAACTTCAAAACCAGACTCCAACGAGAGACTGCTGAATTGGAATTAATTTGCAAACTGGATACAATTAACTTAGGCTTGAATAGAGACTCAGAGTGGATGTGTCATTACACAAAGTAAAACCATTTCCCCATGTTATCCCCCCCCCCCACATACACACTGTTCCTCAGACGTTCTTGTCAACTGCTGGAAATGGCCCACCTTGATTATCACTACAAAAGGTTTTCTTCCTCCCTTCCCCCCCTCCTGCTGGTAATAGCTCATCTTAAGCGATCACTCTCCTTACAGTGTGTATGATAAGACCCATTGTTTCATGTTCTCTGCGTATATAAATCTCCCCACTGTATTTTCCACTGAATGCATCTGATGAAGTGAGCTGTAGCTCATGAAAGCTTATGCTCAAATAAATTTGTTAGTCTCTAAGGTGCCACAAGTACTCCTTTTCTTTTTACAAATTAAAGGGCAGAGACCTGAATCATTCCTACATTCTGTGAAGTGCCTCAAGCACTTTGGGCACCATATAAATATTAATTATACCTGATTTTTTCCTTTTGTGAGTTTTCATATATTGAGATGGGAATCCTGTGCCCTTCAAATGTGAAAGGCTGAAATTACAGGAGTCCCATTTAAACTACAACTGTGGGTGACCCAGCATAATCTTATTCATCACTTACAAAAGGCCTGATAATTGGTCAGAAACCAAGGTTTGGAAAAAATTGCTTTAAAAAGAACTTGCATCTGACTGAGTAAAAAAGCTGTTGGATGTTTTGTTTTCATTATGGAAAAAAAAAGACCATTAATAAAAAAGGCATTGGCTAAACGTTACACATAAATTAAGGAGCTGTTAGGTGCCAAGCTTTTCTAAATACATATAGAAATACCGTATTATTGCAAAATGCAATTCCCTCCAAGGGCATAAAGAAAAAGAATACTTGTGGCACCTTAGAGACTAACAAATTTATTTGAATATAAGCTTTCGTGAGCTCCATCTCACTTCATCAGATACTTCAAGACATAATGATGTTAGATAGTCTCTCCACAGCTTCTAGGAGAAAGCTTTCCTCCAGTAAAAGATTTTACTTTGCAACATACTCAATGCACAGAGGAGTATGGCAATATTATTTCACTGCTTAAATATTTATGAAGCCCTTGCAGAATTTCCACTTTTCATTACATTAACACTGTTGACTGATGGATTATGCCACTATGTTGCATTCTTCCACCAAGAATCATTACCATTTTATGGGAAGTTAGTGCAAAAGTTATTAAATGATGTGACACACAGCTCACATGCTATATCAGTGTTATGGGATCTTCACTGGCTGTCAATTAGTTTTCGGGTGCAGTTCAAAGTATTGCTATTAGTCGACAATGCTGGAAACAGTTCAGTCCCACTCCTTAAAAGACTGACTCTCTGCCCTAGCACTTACTGTAATAAGAACAGATGCTTGGTGTTGTCTGGAATTTGCTCAATCTGTCAGAGCCTGGATTTGTTAACTTGCACATCTGGGAGGGCAATTGTACACAGGGCCATGAATGTAGGGCTGGGGGTTGGTGTGCAGGAGGGGGTGCGGTGTGCAGGAAGGGGCTCAGGGCAAAGGGTTGGGGTGCAGGAGGGGGCTCAAGGCAGAGGTGTAGGGTACAGGAAGGATTCGGGGAGCGGGCTCCATCCCAACGCCGCTTACCTCGAGTAGCTCCAGGATGACAGCAACACGCAGCGGGCCTAAGGCAGGGTCCCTGTCTGCCCTGGCCCCGCGCCACTCTCAGAAGTGGCCAGCACGTCTGGCAGTGGCTCCTAGGGGTAGGGTGCGGCAGGGCAGGTGGCTCTGCCACATGCTGCCCTCACTTGCGAGTACACCCCCAAAGCTCCCATTGGCTGCAGTTTGCCGTTCCTGGCCAATGGGAGCTGCAGGGGGCGGTTGTCTGCAGGTGAGGGCAGTGCACAGAGCCCTCTGCACCCCCACATCCCCACCCCCCCCAGGACGCAGGGATATGATGATGACCACTTCTGGGAACGGCGCGGGGCCGGGTCAGGCAGGGAGTCTGCCTAAGCCCCGCTGCACCGCAGGGCTGGCAATCCTGCAGGCCAGACTGAAATCCCCGACAGGCCAGATCCAGCCTGTGGGCTGTAGTTTGCCCTCCCCGGATATAACAGCTTATTAAACATTAGAGATCTTGAATTCCTGATATTTGTATCATTTTATCTTGTATTGGGGGGTGGTGAAAAAAATTAATGAACATACATATATAAAGCCTAAAACCAAGGGAAATATTTGCATAATACTGAAAAAAATCCAGTTAAAATTGTACACACCCACACTCCCCTGTTGTGGTTGCAACCCTAACACTACAGCCCTGGACGGGTGGATCAGAGCCAGGAAATGAAATTGACTACTTTCTTTTCATTTTCACAGCATGAACAAATACAAGATGCAAACAAGGGCTCTGCTTCTACAATAACTTGCAATATGTAAAGTTAAGTATGGAAATAAAGAACCCCACTGAAGTCAACACAACTGTCCAGAGCGTATACAGTTAAGCAGGCAGGTTAAATCTTTGTTCCATCAGGGCCAAAGACAATACAATACAAGGGCAAAAAGTTGATCAGATTATTTCAAAAAAAAAAAAAAAAACTTTCAATTAACGCGGAATATATTCAAGATGTTTCTAATGACATAGTGAGAGATTTTTAACCATGTGATTTGGCTGCAGCAGCCACATGACACCCCATTCACATCCTAACAGGTGGCTTTTGGCCAGGCACCTCTTGCTAGCTTCTCTCCAAGCATGAAGTGAGGGAGCCCAGAGAAGGGGGCCGATTCCAACTTCCCAGCCTAGACAGAGGTGACCCATAACTCTTACCTGCAACAGAGTGACCACGTGGCAGGGGTTCAGCAGATAGATGACCGTCCTGGTGGCAAACTTGAACCCCACCTCCAGGCCAAAGGTGAGACAGAGGGCCACCAGCAGCAGGTTCTTGCCCAAGCTCTCCTGCTTGGCCTGGGGTTGCTGGGCCGGATGGTTTCCCTCCTCCCTGGAGCGCAGCTGCCGCCTGATCTTCCGCAGGGACACCAGGATCTCCAGGACGCCCACGGTGAGGAAGACCAGGCTCTCCAGCAGACGCTGCTGCGGGGTGAGGAAGGCGGCGCACTCGGGCCCCCCGTTGCCCGCGAAGCTGGGGTCCACCCCGCCGTAGAGCCAGTCCAGGAGGTTGCTGAGGCTGTAGCGGGCCATGCCGCGGTGCTGCCCCTCCTGCTCGCCCTCGCTGTGCCGGAGCAAGTCGGACCAGGGCGGGACCCCAGCCAGGATGCGGGCTGGCTGGCGGAGCATGAAAAGCGGGGACCCCCGGCAGGAGCTCGCCGCACCCAGCCAGGCAGCCCCGAGCCCTGCTCCGCCGGCGGCGCGTCTGCGGAGAGAGGGAACCACTCAGCGCGGGCGGGGAACCGGCGCGGCCCCGCCCCCTTCCTCCCGTTGGTGTCCGCCTCGCCGTCCGCCCCGCGCGCCCCCTGCCGCCGCCCCGGGCCCCGCGCGGTCCGTTACCTCAGCGCGCCGGGAGCGGGCAGGCCCAGCGCCCCTGGCTACGAGGCCAGCGGCGGGTGCAGGCGGCAGCAGCAGCTGCCCAGGCAGCAGGGGGCGCCCGCCCCTGCCGCGTCCCGCTTGTGAGGCGGGCGGCTCTCCCGGTCCCTGCCCGGCGCAGCAACATCACCCCGCCGCCGGGCCTGACTCACACCGAGACAGGGATGAAGCGGCCCCGATTGGCTGCGCCGGGCCGCCTGCTCCGCCTGCTCCCCGCTTCCTCCGCCCTCTTGCTGTGGCCTTCTCCACCCGCCCCTGCCGCCCTCCTTCCTCGTCCGCTCAGCCCTGCTGCCTCCTCCCCTCGCCCCCTGCGCCCTCGTTCACCCCCGCCGCCTCCTCCCCCTTCTCCACCCGCCCCTGCCGCCCTCCTTCCTCGTCCACTCACCCCCCTTCGCCTCCCCCTTCACCCTCTGCCCCTTCCTCCTCCCCTGCGCCCTCCTTCCTCGTCCACTCCCCGCCCGCCTTCGCCTCCCCCTTCACCCTCTGCCCCTTCCTTCTCCCCTGCGCCCTCCTTCCTCCTCCCCTCAGCCCCCCTTCACCCCTGCCGCCTCCTCCCCCTTCTCCACCCGCCCCTGCCGCCCTCCTTCCTCGTCCACTCCCCGCCCGCCTTCGCCTCCCCCTTCACCCTCTGCCCCTTCCTCCTCCCCTGCGCCCTCCTTCCTCGTCCACTCACCCCCCTTCGCCTCCCCCTTCACCCTCTGCCCCTTCCTCCTCCCCTGCGCCCTCCTCCCTCGTCCACTCACCCCCCTTCGCCTCCCCCTTCACCCTCTGCCCCTTCCTCCTCCCCTGCGCCCTCCTTCCTCGTCCACTCACCCCCCTTCGCCTCCCCCTTCACCCTCTGCCCCTTCCTCCTCCCCTGCGCCCTCCTTCCTCGTCCACTCACCCCCCTTCGCCTCCCCCTTCACCCTCTGCCCCTTCCTCCTCCCCTGCGCCCTCCTTCCTCGTCCACTCACCCCCCTTCGCCTCCCCCTTTCACCCTCTGCCCCTTCCTTCCCCTGCGCCCCTCCTCCTCCACTCCCCGCCCGCCTCGCCTCCCCTTCACCCTCTGCCACCTCCTCCCCCTTTCAACCCTGCCCTCCGCTCCAGCCCCTCCCTTCCTCGTACTCCCCGCCCGCTTCGCCTCCCCTTCAACCCGCGCCCTTCCTCCTCCCTGCGCCTCCTCCTCTCCACTCACCCCCTTCGCCTCCCCCTTTCACCCTCTGCCCCTTCCTTCTCCCCTGCGCCCTCCTTCCTCCTCCCCTCACCCCATGTGCCCTCGTTCACCCCCGCCGCCTCCTCCCCCTTCTCCACCCGCCCCTGCCGCCCTCCTTCCTCGTCCACTCACCCCCCTTCGCCTCCCCCTTCACCCTCTGCCCCTTCCCTCCCCCCTGCGCCCTCCTTCCTCGTCCACTCCCGCCCCTTCGCCTCCCCCTTCACCCTCTGCCCCTTCCTCCTCCCCTGCGCCCTCCTTCCTCGTCCACTCACCCCCCTTCGCCTCCCCCTTTCACCCTCTGCCCCTTCCTTCTCCCCTGCGCCCTCCTTCCTCGTCCACTCACCCCCCTTCGCCTCCCCCTTTCACCCTCTGCCCCTTCCTTCTCCCCTGTGCCCTCCTTCCTCGTCCCCTCAGCCCTGCTGCCTCCTCCCCTCACCCCATGTGCCCTCGTTCACCCCCGCCTCCTCTTCCCCCTTCTCCACCCACCCCTGCACCCTCCTTCCTCGTCCACTCACCGCCCTGCGCCCGCCTTCACCTCCCCCTTTCACCCTCTGCCCCTTCCTCCTCCCCTCACCCCCTTCTCACCTGCGCCCTCCTTCCTTGTCCACTCACCCCCTGCAACCTCCTTCATCCCTGCTGCCTTCTCCCCTTCCCCCCCCCCGGGGTGCTGCCTACACCTCTGCTTCCTCCTCTCCCTTTCACCTTCTGCACCTTCCTTCACCCATGTGCCCTCCTCCACCCTTTTCTCCTCACCTACTGCCTCCTCCTTGCGCCATCCTTCCACTCACCCTGTGTGCCCTCCTTCATCTCTTCGTATTCCTCCCCCTATCACCCTCTGCACCTTCCTTCACTCACCCCCTGCGCCCTCCTTTGCCCTCATCCCTTTTCATCCTCCCCTCACCCACCGCTGCACCCTCCTTCAGCCCTCCTCCACTCACCTCCTTGTGCCCTCAGTCTCCTCCTTCTGCTTCCCACTTCTTGCCTCCTGTTCACTCACCACAACCCATGGGTGATGGAACTTAAAGTAGCTTAAAGTGATTTCCTCATATACAGGATTAACCATTTGGTTCAATGGTCTTCAGCACCCCCACTATAAAAATTGTTCCAATGCCACTGGCCCAACCTGCTCCCTCTTGCTTCTGCTACTACCTTCTTTATGCCCCAATTCAGACATCTTTAAAATGCCCATGGGTTTTGTTTTAATCCCAGACACTGGAGCAGGGAAGAGAGTGAAAAAAGGTAGATGGACGGATTCCCTCGTGCTGTTTTCAAACAACCCCTCCCCCCCAAAAAAAACAACACCATACAGCACTTCTGCAATGGGGTTACTAGAGCTGTTTCCTGTATTAAATGCTGGCGTGGATGGGGTTATTTTAATCATGCTCATAATTGTAGTTCTTGTTGAATCAGTTCAACAAAAGCAGCATAACTACCATGAAAAGGACCAGCTCCTAGTGCAAGTGCCTCCAAAGCAAAGGGCCCTAGTAGATGTAGCAGCCCACTACTTCACCTGCTGCACCATTAAAGGCCAAATTTTCAAAAGGGGCTTCAACCCCCCCCCCTCCATTTGCATATATTTAAAGTGTTCACAACCATGAAGGGAAACTTTTCTGTACTATCACTGTGTTTTCAAACAGAATTGACTCTGTCTCCACTTATACTCAGTATACACATGCTGAATTTTGTGTGTGCATTGGCACTGCAAATCATTGTGGATGCAAAGTTATATGCACACAAATAGAACCCTTGTTTTGCAAATTTGATCTTAAGAACTGGCAAGAGCTAACTCTATCTGGCCTGTAGCTGTGTAGTGTACTTATAAAATGTGTTTGTATAATTTTGCTGCCATAGGAAAGATTAGTACTAAAGTAGAATTGTGGGATTAAGGGGATGCTGTCAAATTTGGTAGGACTTTAAGTGAACATATCTAGACAACTATCTCATGTGATAGAGCTTTTCTCAGAGATTCCACCCACTGCATATGGTGATCTGAACCAATTCTTGCTGTCAACCTCAACTTAAAGATAATAATGTCACTAAAGGCATATTGTGCTGTGAAAAAACTTGGTCTGTCTTATTATAGCATGTGTGTGCCAGTTCTGTATTCCAATATAACAGTTAAGGCCCTCCATCTTCTTAATGGTCAGCATGAGGTACATTCAATTTTCAAAATAAACTACAAAGGCAAACTAGTATAGATAAGGACTCGTAAATAAGACCACTTTCATTGTAGTTAATCTAGGACCTCCAGTCAGCTCTGCCATAGACTTCAGAGCTACCCTGGACAAGTTATTTACCCTCAGTCTCCCCCACATTAAAATAGGGAGGAAGTTATTTGCCTAAACCACTTGGCAACTATTGCTTGAAAAATCCACTATAAAAGCTTATTGGTTAAGTCAACTTTGAACAAAAAATAAGAACAAATATGAGAATTTTGTACAAGGCTTCTCTTATGTGTATTGTATTTCTATTTGTCAGAAATCATTCCTCAAATACAGTTGGCCTTCCTTTGCAGGTGGGGGTTATGGAACAGTGCAAATTGCAAGAGAATTTAAAGATATGGATACCACATCAGACCTAAAAAACAAAATAAGGTATGTAGTTTTTTTTTTGTTTATTAACTCACTTTTTCCTGCTGCTCTATAAATAAAACCGCATATCATGTGAAATAGCAGCACCAGACTGGTTTTCCTTTGTCACTCACACCTTCTTGAATACATGTTGTAGATGTAGTGGTGGGAAGGACACATGGAGCCAGGAAGCCACCAGTACAATGTATGGCTGTAGGATCTAGAGCTCTAGACAGGATGAGGTAACAGTAGTGAATGGAACATACTTTTTTCCCTTCCTTGCCCTCTCCCTCCCACCAAGATTTCCCAAAAACCTCTCTCTTAGGGTTGGAGTTGTGGAATGAGAAGCTGGGGAAATAGGTGGATATTAACATTACTGGATCAGTCTTGTCCAGTGATCTCAGCATGAGACTGGAACGCAGAAACTCCTGTCCCAGCCATCTCTATCTGAACTTTCCCATCAGTAAATAAAGATGCTATCTCTATGGGGGTGTGGGTGATGAATTGGTTAAGTGGTATAGAAATGCTGAATTATTATATAGACAGAAATGTGTAAATCTGTAAATTAGAAAACCAGGGGGGATTTTGAATTGAATTTTGAGGTGGATAAGAAGTCAGGCGGGCAGAAAAAGCCTGCATCCTATAATTATAGGGAGTAGTCTGGCTAACATGGGACTTAAGTAAATCCATAAAAGAGGGCAATACCAGAGAGCCTGAACTTATAAGGTGAATATTATTGAGCACTGAGGCATGAATATGGATTTGAGCTGAGGCAAGGTCAAAAAAGGAGGATGACTTTAGGTGATATTTTGCATCTAGTAATTGACAGACTTCTACATAAGGAAGCCGTGGGAGGAAGAGCAAAGTTTATTAATGATGTGGGTGTTTTCTGTATATCCCCTTAGTATCTGGTCTTTAATATTTTTAACTTGTGTTATAGAACAGGAAAATTGTGTTAAGATGTAGAGCAGTGGTGGGCAACAGGCAGACCACAAGTGGCCTGTCAGGGTAATCCACTGGCAGGCTGCCAGACCATTGGTTTACAACTGCACTGCTGCCTGCAGCTCCCGGTGCCCACAGTTCACCGTTCCCACCACTCATCTAGAAACTTGGCATATCTAGCATTTAGAAAAATATGTACGTACAGTTACTAGCTGTTTATAAAAATCTGGTATTTCAAAGAGTGACTTTTGTAAAACTGGTTTCAGAGTAGCAGCTGTGTTAGTCTGTATTTGCAAAAAGAAAAGGAGTACTTGTGGCACCTTAGACTAACAAATTTATTTGAGCATCGGATCCGATGAAGTGAGCTGTAGCTCACGAAAGCTTATGCTCAAATAAATTTGTTAGTCTCTAAGATGCCACAAGTACTCCTTTTCTTTTTGTAAAACAATCATTCTAAAAGCAAAATTAGTTTAAATGCAAGTATTTAAGGACATGTCAAGTAACCATCTGTCTTTTTCAAGTTTAATAATTGTGGTAGAGTGTTGTACTTGTCCTCAGATAGAGAGTTCTTCTTCAAAACCAAGATGCTTTGTCATCCAGAGGGTTACAAAGTTATAGAAACTTGAACTTCTGTTCCATTAAGATTTTTACAGAATATAATATTAGAACAGGTCTTAGATGTAAACACTTAATTTCTAGGGCAGTATTTATTCTTAGTTATAATATAGAGTCTGGAAAATCAGGACCTTCTTTGTAGAGTTATGAAAATTATTGAATTGTGAAGTAACAGTGTGGTGTGAAATTATTGCTACAATTATACTATGAAACAAATCTTTACACTTTCATACATTAAACAACATTGCAGTCGATTTTCAGTTAAAACAAATTCTATCTTTAACAGAAGGCAAATGAATGAATGAATGAATGAGTGCAATGAATATTCTTTGAGAAGAGAGAATGTTTTAGTGCTGTTTTCTTGGTTTCCTTACATTACACTTATGGAATGCTTTTGGAAATACTGGGTGCACTGCATCATTTAGCAGCACAAAAAGGGTAAGGAAGAGTATGCCATCAGTCTCCTGTTCCTTGAAATGCTAAGATTAACATTTGTGTTTGTGAAGCCAAAGGAATGCTTTCATTTATTCTCACAATGCTTAAAAAGTGGTTGTTTGATAGGTTTTCTAACTCTTTATTATCAAGTAGTTTTGGGGGTTTTTTTTAAACTAGTTATCCTCCTCTGTTTAAAAGCAGACTGTCCTACTTCTCCCAGTCTTCAGGTATTTTAAGGATGGTTATGAAGAGGATGGTGATCAGTTATTCTTCATGTCCACTGACAGTAGTACAAGAAATAATGGGCTTAAATCTGCAGCAAGGGAGATTTAGGTTAGATTTTAGAAAAAGCTTTCTAATTACAAGGGCAGTTACATTCTGGAATAGACTTCCAAGACAGGTTGTGGAATCCCCATTATTAGAGGCTTTTAATAACAGGTTGGGCAAACACCTTGGTCCCGCCCCAGCACAGGGGGATAGACGTGGTGACCTCTTAGAGTCCCCTCCAGCTCCACTTTTATATGTATTGCAAGATAAATGCTACATAGGGGAGTTTAAAATAGTATATTAAGCAGCTTAGTAGGTTAGTTTCTCTTCACAAAAGAAGGGTTTAGAAAAGAAGTCCCTGAGATAGAGTATAGACACTACAAAAGATGAAAAAATTGGAAGAAACATAGTAACGGAATTGGACTGCTGTCTCCGACATAAAGCTGATCTGGGTGTTTGTGGCAACAGTGATGGTTTTATTGTACATGGTTGAGGGAGTGGAAGGGGATGGATATGTTTCAAGTTGTTCAGGGCAGCAAAAAAAAACAAAACAAAAAACAACCACAAAGAAAGAAACAAGCTATAGGCTGTCCTGATGAGACAGAATACTCTGTGCTACTGTTCATAAACTATGGTCTTATTGCTTTGAGAAAAGTGGGTAGAGAAGAGACCTGCCAGCCTAGCATTGAGCTTCTTGTGTGAGGAGTTTTGGTTTATTTTTAAAAATAGAATCCAGTGTTATAGGGAACCTTCTTTGGAGAGAGATATGAAGAATTAAATTTATAGCCCAAAGGCACAAGATGAAGAAGTGAGAATTTCAGTACATAACCAGAGGAAACACACACACACACACACACACACTTTTGAAACTCATCCACCTAAGTGTTGCATTTCCAGATTGAGTAGCCTGTCCTTTTAGCTAAGGTCAGTATTATAGCTGGGCATAAGTCTCAGCGAAAGTCCTTATAGAATAGCTTAGATCTTAATCTTAGTGTTGAATTAATTAGAAGCCCATTAGAATAGGAAAGCAAGGCTGCTAGCAGACGTATCAAAGATTACCATAACAGCCCCCTTTTTAAATTGAAAAAGTGGAATCAGTAGCAGCAGACAAAGCCCTCACTTTTATTAGTATGAACAAAAAGGATCTTTGTAACAGATGAAGTTAATTATATGAATAAATCTCAGGATTTATTAAGGGCTCATCTTAAACATTATCAAGATGAAATGGATTACAGACTTCTTACTAAAACCAAAGAAGATTTCAGCAAAACTGTTATTTTTCAAGATGGAACGTACTGCTCCAAGTAGAGTTTGCCACTGTATCCTCACATCTGCAAACTACTTCTACCTGAATACAGTGACCAATCAGACTTCAGATGAACCCTGTAGTTAGCAATGAGAGCTCCCAGCTTACTACCAGGATTGGCAGGTAGTGATCAATCTATCGGGGATCGATTTATCATGTCTTGTCTAGATGTGATAAACCGATCCCCGAATCAACACCTGTACTCCACCTCGGTAGGAGGAGTAAGCGGAGTCAAGGGGGGAACCACCGCGGTCGACTCACTGCCATGGGGACAGCCAGGGAAGTTGAACGAAGATACTTCGACTTCAGCTACGCAAATAGCGTAGCTGAAGTTGCGTATCTTAGTTCGAAACCCCACCCTCCACCCCCAGTGTAGCCCAGGCCTAAGTACTTGTGTAATGCAGTAGAGCCATTGATTAATAAAACAGGACCTACCTTGGAAGCCCAAGAACGTTTTAAAACAAGAACATTGATCCTAAAGAGCAGGCTCATTCTATCGAGCCCACACTGACTTCAGTGACATTCACTGAATCAGGCCAATACTACCGCTGATGTGCATGGTGCTCTGCTAATAAATCAGAACACATGGTTCCTGCCCTGTGGAGTTTACACTCTAATGCACATACAATCCTCTTACTGGCAAAACGATAAGCCTTTCCTGTCTGCTGTTTCTTCTCTGCCTTTCACTGGGTATCTTATCGCGTTCCTGAAAGCCATTGTAAACAGACATCTCTTATGTCAATAATTGAATTGATCACCTAAAAGGAAATAAATTGCTGTGTCTGTGATGTTTGCACACATGGCTGAGGCTTGTGCTTCCTATTACCTGGCATGGGATTGCTTACCTGTCGATGGCTCAGTTTATTGTATTTCTCAGACACCTATCATAGTGAGATCTAAACTTAATCTGTGAGGAAATGCAAAATATAGGAATTTAAAAGCATAATTTATATAAATGTCTTCCCTCCCCAAAATAAAGAAGGTTCCTATCTGCTCCTAATAAGTCAGTTGTAAGTCTGCCATTGACTCCATGGGAACAGAGGCAAAATCCGGATTAACCTTTTGTGGATCTGGCACCAAACATATTTGTGGGCTCCCATGAGGGCAATGGAGCATGGCATGGGGAGGTCAGTCCCAAGAGTGATGGGCCAGCCAGATGCAATGGGACATGGCATGGCATGGGAAGCCCCACTCTGCCCAATGTGAGGGCACTATTTATAAACTGGCAGTTGCCAGACACACTGTGGCCTGCCTGGCTGTGAGCTGCTAGTAAGCTCCTTCCCCTTGGGGGTGGGCCTATGTCACACCACACAGCTCCTCCCCCCCACACACACCAAACACCCTCCGACTCCCTATGCCCAGACTCACCCACAAATGCACAGCGCCCTGCACAACACCACCCGTGCCCACATCCCTACCACAACTGCCCAGCATCCCCCACGGAACCCCCAGTCCCTAGTGCCCCAACACACAGATCTTCCCTGCCCCTTCATCTCCCCTAGATTCACCACAGACACACTCCCCCAAGCCCTGCCTCCCGGCTGCAGTCAGTGGCCCTGCTGGGAGGCGATGGTGTCTGCTGGGCTGAGTCGGCAGCACAGCCAGGGCCAGTCATCGGTCCGTCCTCTCGGGAGTGGCGCAATCAGCCAGGCCAGAGCCTGCCCCAGTCAGAGTCCCTCAAGATGCACTTGCCTGGAGGGGCCCAGCCCAGTCCTCACACTGTTTCTCCCCCCCCACATACACACCCCTGGCTGAGACTGGCCAGGCTTCTGCACCAGTCCCAGGCTCAGCTCTGGGGAGACAGGTGTGCCCCACAGCTGGTGGGAAGCAGAGACTGCTCAGAGCCGGAGGTGCACTGGCGTCTGGACAGGGGCTGAGAAGAGCAGGGGATGGGGCCAGGGAACGGAGAGGAGCCCTCGGCCAGCCAATGGACAGGCCAAGAGGAGCAAGTGGTGGGCGGAGGGGAGCCAGCGGTAACTCGGGATGCAGTCCAAGCAGAGCAGGCCGGGGCCCCTTCCGAGCATGGGCCTGGCTCCATGGAGCCACTGGAGCCATTGTGAACCCGTCACTGTTTGGAACACATTGCCACACAATAAATACAACAAACAACTGTGAGGATTTGAACAGGGATCTTCAAACACAAAACCCAGGAAACTGAGGGACTTCTTTAGCATCCCAGTTCAGCAAAGCATTTCAGCACATGCCTAAATCCATCCCTATTCAGCAAAGTATTTAAGGACATGATTAACTTTATGCATCTGCTTAACTTCAGTGGGACTTAATCACATTCTTAAATGCTTTGCACAGTCAGGACCTAGATGAGGCATAATTTTACTTTATCCTTTAAGATCACTCATCTAGCTAAACCCAATGGATACTCCATTTTACTTTCATTCTTGAAAAGCTGTACCTGTGTCTTGTATAAATTTTTTCCAAAAAATTTTAGCAATATTTTAAGCAGTAAATAATAGAAAAGTACAGTTTTTTGGGAAACTGAATTAAACTTATCCATTGGGCCAAATTCATTTATGGTGTAACTACTGACAGTGGAATTACACAAAGCAATAAAATAAAGTTGTGATTAACAGTTTAGTAGAATACCTTAGCTGAGGGAAAGCCAAAATGCATGATAATTTTAATGTCTCACACTATATGCAAAAAATTGTTTTTTTTTTAAATAAAAAAATAAAGATCTATTCTACTATGGATTCTGAATGTAAAGCTTTCTAGGCCATTTAGTTACAGGGACACTGTCAATTTAAAAATAATTGGAGATGAGCCTACCGCAGCATATTGGAGATGAGCCATCCCCCAAAAAGGGGGGAGGGAAAAAGGAAGTGTGGTAATCCCCATTTTACAGATACGAGTTGAGGTACAGATAGATTTATTGACTTGCCCAAGGTCACACAAAGTCTATAGCAGAGTCAGTAGCTGAACTCAGTCCAGTGCCTTAATCACAGACCATCCTTCTCCATAGTGTTCCTACCTTGTTTTCCTCTCATCTCCCTGTCTCCTTCTCTCCATTCTTCTCCCACCTCCATTCAACATCTGTTGAAGGATGCATGCCTTGAAGGTTGACCATGCACAAGAAACAAAGCTCTCCTTCAAGTGGCTAGCTAGTGTAGTGTTTACTGATCACTCAGGTCTTAAAGAGCTTGCAGGAGATTTGCTTTATTCAGTATCTGGTTCCAACAAGCTGTGCATAACAACAAAGTTTCCCAGTGCCCTGCCCAGACTCTGCCTGGAAAGCTCAGTCCTTAAAGGAACAATACTACAATACTACAACTGGTACCATGTTTCTTGTATGCCTCAACCAACAGGGAGGAGTGGGTCTCTCACTGACGTGGACAGTGGTAGGAGGAGGGAAGTTGGTGGCTAGCTAGGGGAAGAGCTGGACTGAGGGGACCAGCAGAAATGGAGAGAATGTATGGTAAAAACTAAAGGCATGATCTAGATCAGTGGTTCCCAAACTGGGTTCTGGAAATGTTACAGGGGGTTCTTAGGAAAAAATTCCGTAATGGCAGACAGAGCTGTCCCTAGGGACCCCGGGGCAGCACAGGGTCAGCAGCCCGGAGCCCCTGGATTTCCAAGAGCTAAGCGGGTCAAAGCAAGCATATCTATCACAGTGAGGAGATTTAAACTTCAGCACTCCTTATAAGAATTGGAAAGGGAGATGGATAGTTTTGCTGTTTTTAAAATTAAAATTGGCAGCTAGAGTATTGTTTTTAAAATTATGATGAAGAACAAGTTTAAACTTCGTTGTAACATGTGTTGTTTGCCTGGACTGGTCAAGACCTGAATGCTTGTGTAGGAGGAACTCTGAGTTGGCTTCTTAAATACTTTCATGCTGTGGCACATCTGATACTCCTTGATGAAACATAGGAGCCTTGTCTTATAAGAGGCTTATTCAAAGTGATACAAGCTACAAAAGTGAGATCTTGTAAGAGTGTTGCCATTTTCATAATGTAATAAAAATACTGTAATCATAAATAATTAATGTGTAATAAGCATGTCATAAAAACAAATTTTATGTTTCCAATATCACTGCTTTAAAATTTATACTCAGGTAAAGGAGAGTTTACCTGGAAATATTCATTTTTAGGAGGGAGTTCGCAAGACTTGACATTTTAGTGAAAGGGATTCACAGGTTGTTAAAGTTCGGGAACCACTGATCTAGATAGACTCCCGCTGACTTCGGGGCCTTTGTGTTAAGTCCTAAAAGCGCAAAAATTACATATACTATTAAAGGATAGTATTTACATATGAGAACCTCTGTTAAACACACAAGCCAATGTAGCACATGTAAAATGTCACTTGTACATACAAGTGACCACATGTACCAACTTGCACAAATGGAAGCTAGGTTGAGGCATCCGTTTAGCTCATTATGCTAAGTACCACCCTTCAGAATAGAAACAGTGTCAGTCTGAAGTGTGCCGGTAAACAGCTACAGTACTGAGATTTTGCCTGCAATGCTGCTCTTACAGAGCATGAGGGTATTCAGCTTGTGTGGGGCTGTAGAATGCATCTGATGAAGTGAGCTGTAGCTCACAAAAGCTTATGCTCTAATAAATTTGTTAGTCTCTAAGGTGCCATAAGTACTCCTTTTCTTTTTGTAGAAACCTGGTAGTCCTTCCTAAAAGGAATAGCACTTGTATTGTCTGGAAAATCCTGGGATTTGTATCTGAGTAGAATAGGAAACCGAAAGCCTTGAGCCTTTCCACCCTACCCCTTTCTCTCCATGCTTAGACTTTTGGTTGCCATTTAGGGGACATAGGAATGCCATCAGAAACTGTACATTTCAAAATTAAGAAAATTGAGGCCCTGCTCTAAATTGATTTGATCAAAGGTCAGGCTCAAGAACTGTCTTCACTGCAACTTGCCAAGCCAGGCACTCTCTCAGTGTTGCTTTATTGTGGGGTGACCAGGTAGTTCCCCAGTTGAAGTTCTACCAAACATATGTAACCAGTTTTGGTAAATTCTTTGCCCTGCCTCCTGCCCTCACAAATGCCTGAGTCTCTAGCCAAAAGCATGAGTGTTGACAAATGCAAAGGGGCTGCGAACAATACCATATGGGTTGCAGGCAGCTTTCAGACTGTGCACCCATGATTTATACTGATTGTTTACTCTTTGTATTTTACTTATTGTGGGTCAGGCAAATAGACTAGTCAGTGCATGAGAACCCAAAAGTGAAACTGTCAGGTTACTTCAACAAGGTTGGGAAATAGACTTAAATTTAAGCTTCAAAACGGTTTTCATTTAAAAAGAATAAATAACTAAGAACATTCCTCTCAATGTTATTTTACAATTTTTTTTTCTTGACACAAACAAAATATTGGGCTTAAAGTGCATATCTAAGGCTAAGTTTCTTCAGCCTTCCAGTCCTGAGGTAGCCATCTTTGTAACAGGGCCAGGGTCATATCAGAGGAAAAAATTAGTGGTGGTTCATTCCCTAGCTTTGCCCATACAAGTACCATCCACTTGTGGTACCAAAATGACATGCTACTCTCAGCAGATTGTAAAGATCTTAATATCCCTCTTCATTCTTGCATGCTGTGATCAGCAATGAAATAGTCAATATTGTTAGTGTTCATATTGGCGTTAATATGACAGATGAGACCTTGGAAGCAAGGAAAACTTTAAAGACTATTATATTGAAGTGTGCCAGATGCTATGAGCACATGGAATAGTCAGACATTTCTATCAATGAGTGTTATGTGTCTTTGTGGTCCTGGTTGAGTTTTCTGTGGAAGCTGGAATCACAGGGAAGTGATTAATGCAAAGTCCCAATGCCAGTTATGCAAACACCCACCCTTTGAAGCTTCAGCCCCTAGGGTTACAGGCCTTGATTAGTTTTACCTGTTTGAGGAGCCCTACTGAAACAAAGGCCCAAACCTGTATCAGCCTGATCTGACAGTCCTCACTTGATCCAAGTAAGGATATGCAATTTTAATCAAGAGCACAACACTCTGCTGGAAGGTTTTGAAGGAATTTGGGAACCTACCAGGGTCTGCATGTGGAAGATGGGCAACATGTGGTAAGCTTAGTATAAGTGAAGACTGTTTAATAAGTTTATTTCTGTATTGCCTTTGTCCCAAATAGATGTACAGGACTTTGTGAGGGTTGGTCGGTCACTGGTAAAAACTGTCCTAGCCCCTAGAACTACAGGCACTAGATCAGAGGTGGGCAAACTTCAGCCTGCAGGCCACATCCATCCCACGGTACCGTCCTGCCCAGCTGTTGAACTCCCAGCCCCGCCCCTGCTGTCCTCCTCCCCCCGCAGCCTCAGCTTGCCATGTTGCCAACGCAGCGGGCTCCAGCTGGGTGGCACGGCTGCCAGACATGCTGCTCTGAGTGGCATGGTAAGGGGGCAGGGAGGTTGGATAAGGGGCAGGGGTGGTCGGGGACAAGGAGCCAGGGGAGTTGGAAGGGTGGGGAGTTCTGAGGGGGGGCAAGAGCCAGGCTGTTTGGGGAAGCACAGCCTTCCCTATCCAGCCCTCCATACAGTTTTGAAACCCTGATGTGGCCTGCAGGCTAAAAAGGGAGTTTGCTCGCCCATGCACAAGATTAAGGCCAGACCTGCTAGTGTAACCCACACTCCTGGGTGTGGTGTTCTGTTCCATCTAGTGGCACTGAGACCACTTAGAGATTTAAAAAAAAAGTGTGCACTACAGCCTTAGCTAACAGCCAGTTGGCTTTTAGCTCATGCACTAAGCTCCAGAGGTCCCGGGGTCTGTTGGTGTTACACTAGGATAAGCACAGTGAGTGATAAGGGGTACTACAAGTCTAGAACTCTGGTCTGGAGGGAGAGGAATGCAAGTTTATGCACATAGAGAGATGACAGCCTGAGGCCTAAAGGGGTGCCCTTAGGAATGCCAGAGAGGTCCAGTTAATCCTGGAACTGGGACAGTCTCCACCGTAAACACTTAGCTGAGAAACTGGGACTACTTACACCTATCATGTATTGATTGTGTCAGGCAAATATTGCTGCCTTGTTGTAAGTCTGGTTCACATTTGGAAGGTTACCTTTGCACCAACAACAATGCCAACGTCAGCCCCTATTCCTTCTGGCTAAGCCAAAATGGGTGAGCCTACTTCAACCTTCCATGGGCCATCATAAATCCAGTTCCACAGTGATTGTCATTAATCATTCTGATCTTCTGCACATTAAGTAGTTGATGAAGTACATTTGTTTAATTGAAAGAAAGGCTTGTTTACTCAACTGAAAAGCCCAGAAAGTAGCATACTTGCTGATTTCCTCTAGTGTGGACTCATTAGCATGCATCTTCTAGGAAGAAGTTAGTAGGGTGCTCCATTTATCCATATTTCTGCCAGCTAATGTAGAAAGAACACATGTCAGGGAGTATCAAGATAATTAAATGTCAACACAAAGCATCCAAAATAGATGCTTAAAAAAAAGCATGTCAAATCCTCATGTTTTTAAATCAGTGAGCTGAAGGTTTATAAAGCAGCAAGTGAGTCTGTTTAGATAATGTGTGAACCAGCTTTCAGTGGAACATTTATGTCGTTTGTTTCCTGAGGTTAAATTAGTTTTCCTCCATACAAAACACTGTAGCATTGATAGAAACAAACATTGGCTGCAAAAGAGATAGGAAACAAACATCTGTTATGTGCAACAGACACAGAAAAACTTGGTTAACATTTTCTCTGGAGCCTAGCCATTCTGCCCAAATTACAGCAAATAGGCAAAAATGTTTTCTTGATGACACTGATGCAACTCCCAGGACACGTCTGAGAACCGGAGACATTTCTTTCTATCAGAGTAGCAGCCGTGTTAGTCTGTATTCGCAAAAAGAAAAGGAGTACTTGTGGCACCTCAGAGACTAACAAATTTATTAGAGCATAAGCTTTCGTGAGCTACAGCTCACTCATGAAAGCTTATGCTCTAATAAATTTGTTAGTCTCTAAGGTGCCACAAGTACTCTATTTCTTTGTATGTCCATGTGATAAAGGATTCAGGAGTTGTACTAAATATCCTTTGAGCATATCAGGAAAATACTATAGTTCAAATGAGTATGGAGAACTGAATCTGGTAAAAGAAAAAATGCTTCCTTTAAAAATTACACATTATTAAAGTGCTCATCACAGTAGTATGTAGCTGCCATTACATGAATTTAAGTACCTCAAAAACATGATAAAGAAGATTAAGATTCTAGGCTCCTCTCACATACTAGGATTAGTACCATTGACTGTACTTGAGCCTCAATCCTGCAAACATGCTTAACTTTTAGCTTGAGTAGTTCCATTGACCTCAGTTGGACTACTCATATGTTTCAGCATAAGTGTTTTGCAGGATCAGAGTCTTGGCTATTGGAAGGTTTGTTCCTTTGAAACATCTGATATTAGCCATTGTCGGAGACAAGATTCTGAACTAGATGGACTATGGCTCTGATCCACTATAGGAATTGCTATGCATCTTTGTCCGTATTAAAAAAGGCAAGTCTTGCATCTTTCCATAGGGGAACAAGCCTCACTCCAGAAGCAGTGCATTTCAAAATGAAGAGCCTTCCCTGAGAACAATCACCTCTCAAGTTCCTCCGTTTGTTGCTGCGTCTGCACTGACCAGAGCTGCTACTGCATGGTGCATAGCGAGAGGCAGTCTTTTGGAAATAGCTACACCTGGTCACAACAGATCAAATTCATCCCTGATTTCGCCTAGTATGGGATGCAATGACTACATGGGGAAAAAACCCAACATCTGACTAGTTTGAAATTCTTGCTCTATTTTATTACAAGCTTACCGGGCTCGCTGTTTTCAATGAGACCTTTCTGAAGATCATTGTTTTTAAACAGAGTGGCATTAAAACTTGCCTGTCAGAGGAGGAGAATGAATAATATCAGTGATTAGCATAAGGAAGGGTTTTTCTCCTTCATTTCCTTTTTCTGAAGAACTCAACCACCAATTTTTTTTTGTTGTGACATTTAACTGTGGCTTCAGGGGGTTGTCATTAAATGCTAAAGGAAAAAGTTAAATGTTAAAGGAAAATTGTAGAGGGATTTTAAGGATAAAAAAATCTAATGATATTTATATAAAAGACTGAGTTTTCCATAAAAGTACATTAACAGACAATTAAATGGAAGAGGTATTTTTTCTCCACACTTAGATTATAAGAATTACTACATGGATGGCAAATAATAGAGAATTGAAACTTTAAAGACATGGATCGTAGATTCATTCAGAATGAAGGTCAAATTTGAATGATCTCCCTGGGTTTATTTATGTATAGCTTTATAAAATTCACCCATCTTTGGGCCTGCCAGCACATGCACAGCAAAAACTATAATCAACATAAAAAATTCAGTAAAATCACTGAGTCTTTCCAGCCATCTGACCTCACAGGAAAGCCTGAGTGAAGAGACTGACTTTAAAATGCATCCAATGAAGTGAGCTGTAGCTCACGAAAGCTTATGCTCTAATAAATTTGTTGGTCTCTAAGGTGCCACAAGTACTCCTTTTCTTTTTGCGAATACAGACTAACACGGCTGCTACTCTGAAACCTGACTTTAGACTGTGTCCTGAAAGTCAGTAAACAGGGGAACAATGGTGAATTGATTTCCGTGGCACAGTGGGTTTCCATCTCTGAACACCTGGTCACAAACCCCAGGCATTAATAGCTAGGGACCATACCAGCTGATCTCAACTATTATGCCACACAGAGAGATGTGATCTATAAAGAAGCAAGGGTCCAAACCAAACAGGACTTTAGAGATCAAAGTCAACACCTTGAATTGCTCACAAAAGCAAATAGAAAGCTGATGGTGACTATGGCAGACAAGAGATACATGCCAATAAAGCTACACAGTTCCAAAGGCAAAACAAAAAGACTTCAATGGAAACCAGTGTAACTCTAATCCTGGTTCAAGGAGTCCCTAGGAAATGCCTTGCTAACTTACATGCCTTTGCAAGTAGTTTATATGGGGATCATTTTGCCACAGTATTATTCTTTCCAATGTTTACAGCAATGCAACTGCTGCTAGTTCGTCTAACGGGCAAGTATCTTAATCAAGGAAGGAAAAAGACAACACTGAGGAGCATTTTGACAATGGTTTTTCCTGCTTCTATGGAGGAAGAAGAGAAACACACTGGACAAAGAGCCTCTGAGTAAACTGAGAGGAGATGGGCCCCCTGTAAATTGGCCTATCCTATTTAGTTGTATATCTACTAAAGAATTACTTTATAACTGCACCTGACTAATTTGCTTATTGAAGGGACACGGATACAAGATACAGCTAGTGATGCATCTTTGTGATCAATCCACAAAAGGAACCAGTTAACTGTGCTTCAGATATGCTCATTCCTCTTTAATAGTGGGATGGGCATAAGGGGCTGATTTGCCATCCTGCTCTAGCTCTAGCCAATGCTCTAGCGCAGTAGGGGATGCTGATGGAAGCGGATGCCTGGGGGTGAGGGAAGCTGTAAACTGGCCCTGACTAGACTTGCACAGGAGCAGCTGTAACTTAGGCTAGAAAGAGAACTGGGTAGAGTTCTGCTTCACAACACTCCAGAATGGCACCCCCTGCCTTTACCCTGGGGAGGAAGGGGCAGTGGCTGGTCTAGGAGGCCAGTTTTCTGCTAGCAGAGACATCTTCTCCAGCCATTTAAGGTTACTTAGTGCCACTTATGCATCCCCAAGTGGCCTTAAAAAACCCCCAAAATCTGAGCCTAAATGTTTTGACAAGCCAGGGCATTCTTTTGTTAGTAACTACTTGAGATTTATACAATAGACATAAAATGGACTGTGCTTCACATGATGAGCATACAATTATCTCTTCCAGATTGCTAAGCAAGAGTGACCCTAGAGATAGCTAATTGTCAGAATAAATTCTCATTGCTGATCAGCAGTCTTGTGTTTCATTAAATGGATTTTGCTGACACTGCTGGGAGAGTTCTATAAAGCCAGTCTGAACTAGTCATACCAGCTTTCCCGCTCATGGAGGCTATTAAGCACTTCTGTAAAACAGTTGCTATTTTACTAGATATAAATAAGCCAATTACCATAATTCTATGGCATTGGAACCAAAGCATACTGGGTACAATACAGATATATAGGAAAACCCAAACCCTGCCTTGAACAGATTACAGCCCAAAAGACAGGTAGCAGCAATAAAGAGCAAGGAGATATTTGACTATAGAGGTGTAGCCACTTCCTGAGCATCTGGCCAAAGGTTGCTCTGCAAGCAGCCTACCCCTCATAGCCTCATCTGGGGAGCCCTTTAGCCTCTGCTGTGGCTCACAGCACCCCTTTCTGGGGCTGGTTTAACATCAGATGAAGTTCCACACAAAGCTCAGAGTCCTTAATCACAAAATAATCCAAACAACGCTCAATGAGTCCTCAACATAAAACCCAAAATCATAATCCACTTCATATTTAGTTCTAGTTCCTCCACTCCATCCAGAGCTTTGTCTGTCTGCTCCTCTTAACTACCCATCTGCAGCTTCCTGCTGCCTTTTATATTAGAGCACCTGATTCCCCACAGATGGGATTCATCTTGTAATCAGGGCTGTTACAGATTTTATCAAACACAGACGTTTGAGTGGCCTCCTAAAAGAAAGCTAGCCTGGGTTCAACTGTAGAAAGTTGGTGGAAGTGCTCTTATAACCCCTGTAATGTCAATAACAGGACTTTTGGAAACATTTATTCTTGCAAGGGATCAGGATAAGTGATCAATCCTGTTGTGGCTTTGAGACAAATCTTGCTTCCATTGAAATCAATGGTAAGACTTCATTGACTTCAATGGGAACAGGATCAGGCTCTTTATCATAAAGAATTCAGGATACTTGAATACATTTTGAATAGAGCAGGGATGAAGATATGGAAATTATTTCTACCAAAAAAGGGGGTGGGGGGGAAACACTAACCATTAAAAGAATTAGATAAAGTGCATCCACATAAGATGCATCCAGTGTTTGCTGTCTTGATCTCTCAAGTTTCAGAGTAGCAGCCGTGTTAGTCTGTATTCGCAAAAAGAAAAGGAGTACTTGTGGCACCTTAGAGACTAACACATTTATTAGAGCATAAGCTTTCGTGAGCTACAGCTCACTTCATCGGATGCATTTGGTGGAAAAAACAGAGGAGAGATTTATATACACACGCACAGAGAACATGAAACAATGGGTTTATCATACACACTGTAAGGAGAGTGATCACTTAAGATAAGCCATCACCAACAGCAGGGGGGGAAAAAGGAGGAAAACCTTCCATGGTGACAAGCAGGTAGGCTAATTCCAGCAGTTAACAAGAATATCAGAGGAACAGTGGGGGGTGGGGTGGGGGGGAGAAATACCATGGGGAAATAGTTTTACTTTGTGTAATGACTCATCCATTCCCAGTCTCTATTCAAGCCTAAGTTAATTGTATCCAGTTTGCAAATTAATTCCAATTCAGCAGTCTCTCGTTGGAGTCTGTTTTTGAAGCTTTTTTGTTGAAGTATAGCCACTCTTAGGTCTTTGATCGAGTGACCAGAGAGATTGAAGTGTTCTCCAACTGGTTTTTGAATGTTATAATTCTTGACGTCTGATTTGTGTCCATTCATTCTTTTACGTAGAGACTGTCCAGTTTGGCCAATGTACATGGCAGAGGGGCATTGCTGGCACATGATGGCATATATCACATTGGTAGATGCGCAGGTGAACGAGCCTCTGATAGTGTGGCTGATGTGATTAGGCCCTATGATGGTATCCCCTGAATAGATATGTGGACAGAGTTGGCAACGGGCTTTGTTGCAAGGATAGGTTCCTGGGTTAGTGGTGCTATTGTGTGGTGTGTGGTTGCTGGTGAGTATTTGCTTCAGATTGGGGGGCTGTCTGTAAGCAAGGACTGGTCTGTCTCCCAAGATCTGTGAGAGCGATGGGTCGTCCTTCAGGATAGGTTGTAGATCCTTGATGATGCGTTGGAGAGGTTTTAGTTGGGGGCTGAAGGTGATGGCTAGTGGCGTTCTGTTGTTTTCTTTGTTGGGCCTGTCCTGTAGTAGGTGACTTCTGGGTACTCTTCTGGCTCTGTCAATCTGTTTCTTCACTTCAGCAGGTGGGTATTGTAGTTGTAGGAATGCATGATAGAGATCTTGTAGGTGTCTGTCTCTGTCTGAGGGGTTGGAGCAAATGCGGTTATATCGTAGCGCTTGGCTGTAGACAATGGATCGAGTGGTATGATCTGGATGAAAGCTAGAGGCATGTAGGTAGGAATAGCGGTCAGTAGGTTTCCGATATAGGGTGGTGTTTATGTGACCATCGCTTATTAGCACCGTAGTGTCCAGGAAGTGGATCTCTTGTGTGGACTGGTCCAGGCTGAGGTTGATGGTGGGATGGAAATTGTTGAAATCATGGTGGAATTCCTCAAGAGCTTCTTTTCCATGGGTCCAGATGATGAAGATGTCATCAATGTAGCGCAAGTAGAGTAGGGGCATTAGGGAACGAGAGCTGAGGAAGCGTTGTTCTAAGTCAGCCATAAAAATGTTGGCATACTGTGGGGCCATGCGGGTACCCATCGCAGTGCCGCTGATTTGAAGGTATACATTGTCACCAAATGTGAAATAGTTATGGGTCAGGACAAAGTCAAAGTTCTGCCACCAGGTTAGCCGTGACAGTATCGGGGATACTGTTCCTGATGGCTTGTAGTCCATCTTTGTGTGGAATGTTGGTGTAGAGGGCTTCTACATCCATAGTGGTTAGGATGGTGTTTTTAGGAAGATCACCAATGGACTGTAGTTTCCTCAGGAAATCGGTGGTGTCTCGAAGATAGCTGGGAGTGCTGGTAACGAAGGGCCTGAGGAGGGAGTCTACATAGCCAGACAATCCTGCTGTCAGGGTGCCAATGCCTGAGATGATGGGGCATCCAGGATTTCCAGGTTTATGGATCTTGGGTAGCAGATAGAATACCCCAGGTCGGGGCTCCAGGGGTGTGTCTGTGCAGATTTGTTCTTGTGCTTTTTCAGGGAGTTTCTTGAGCAAATGCTGTAGTTTCTTTTGGTAACTCTCAGTGGGATCAGAGGGTATTGGCTTGTAGAAAGTGGTGTTGGAGAGCTGCCTAGTAGCCTCTTGTTCATACTCCGACCTATTCATGATGACGACAGCACCTCCTTTGTCAGCCTTTTTGATTATGATGTCAGAGTTGTTTCTGAGGCTGTGGATGGCACTGTGTTCTGCATGGCTGAGGTTATGGGGTAAGCGATGCTGCTTTTCCACAATTTCAGCTCGTGCACGTCGGCGGAAGCAGTCTATGTAGAAATCCAGGCTGCTGTTTTGACCTTCAGGAGGAGTCCACCCAGAATCCTTCTTTTTGTAGTGTTGGCAGGAAGGTCTCTGTGGGTTAATATGTTGGTCAGAGGTGTGTTGGAAATATTCCTTGAGTCTGAGACGTCGAAAATAGGATTCTAGGTCACCACAGAACTGTATCATGTTCGTGGGGGTGGAGGGGCAAAAGGAGAGGCCCCGAGATAGGACAGATTCTTCTGCTGGGCTAAGAGTATAGTTGGATAGATTAACAATATTGCTGGGTGGGTTACGGGAACCATTGTTGTGGCCCCTTGTGGCATATAGTAGTTTAGATAGCTTAGTGTCCTTTTTCTTTTGTAGAGAATCAAAGTGTGTTTTGTAAATGGCTTGTCTACTCACCAGCAACCACACACCACACAACAGAACCACTAACCCAGGAACCTATCCTTGCAACAAAGCCCGTTGCCAACTCTGTCCACATATCTATTCAGGGGATACCATCATAGGGCCTAATCACATCAGCCACACTATCAGAGGCTCGTTCACCTGCGCATCTACCAATGTGATATATGCCATCATGTGCCAGCAATGCCCCTCTGCCATGTACATTGGCCAAACTGGACAGTCTCTACGTAAAAGAATGAATGGACACAAATCAGACGTCAAGAATTATAACATTCAAAAACCAGTTGGAGAACACTTCAATCTCTCTGGTCACTCGATCAAAGACCTAAGAGTGGCTATCCTTCAACAAAAAAGCTTCAAAAACAGACTCCAACGAGAGACTGCTGAATTGGAATTAATTTGCAAACTGGATACAATTAACTTAGGCTTGAATAGAGACTGGGAATGGATGAGTCATTACACAAAGTAAAACTATTTCCCCATGGTATTTCTCCCCCCCGCCCCACCCCCCACTGTTCCTCTGATATTCTTGTTAACTGCTGGAATTAGCCTACCTGCTTGTCATCATGGAAGGTTTTCCTCCTTTCCCCCCCCTGCTGTTGGTGATGGCTTATCTTAAGTGATCACTCTCCTTACAGTGTGTATGATAAACCCATTGTTTCATGTTCTCTGTGTGTGTGTATATAAAAATCTCTCCTCTGTTTTTTCCACCAAATGCATCCGATGAAGTGAGCTGTAGCTCACGAAAGCTTATGCTCTAATAAATTTGTTAGTCTCTAAGGTGCCACAAGTACTCCTTTTCTTTTTGATCTCTCAAGTATGACTTGAGAAACTTATGACAAAGGACACAACGTTTATCATCTAAATAACAAGGAGGTATTGTTCAGGCAAAGCAAGGAAAATGGATGATTAAATAACTGATCAAGGACTCCACTTACCAGTCAGTTCACAGATCTGGACCATACAGCCATTGATAATTAATAAGATAAAGAATATGTTCCAGAATGGTGATAACCCTTATAACATGGCAAGGCAACCATCCCTAATAGATAAGGATATTTGCATAGTATATTTCTCTAGAGTAAGTGAAGGACAGAGGGAGACACTTGGCTATTTTAATACTTTCAAAGGAGACAAAATACATTTTAGACTGTGACAAAGTTCCTCCTCTACGTTGGTGGGTCTTGCGCTCATTGGCAGATTTGCTTACCTTAGAGCTTCACGGCAGCCCTCAGTTTGGCCATTTTCGTGAACCCAGAGTCCAGGTCAACTTCTCCTGTATCTGACCAGGAGTTGGGAGGTTTGGGGGGAACCTAGGCCCGCCCTCTACTCTGGGTTCCATCCCAGGGCCCTGTAGAATGCAGCTGTTTAGAGTGCCTCCTGGAACAGCTGTGTGACAACTACAACTCCCTGTGCTACTTCCCCATGGCCTCCTCCCGACACCTTCTTTATCTTCACCATAGGACCTTCCTCCTGGTGTCTGATAATGCTTGTACTCCTCAGTCCTCCAACAGTATGCATTCTCACTCCTAGCACCTCTTGCTCCCAACTCCTTATACGCACACCACAAACTGCAGTGAGCTCCTTTTTAAACCCAGGTGCCCTGATTAGCCTGCCTTAACTGATTCTAGCAGCTTCTTGATTGGCTGCAGGTGTTCTAATCAGCCTGTCTGTCTAAATTGCCTCCAGAGGTTTCTGATTGTTCTGGAACCTTCCCTATTACCTTACCCATGGAAAAAGGGACCTACTTAACCTGAGGCTAATATATCTGCCTTCTATTACTCTCCTGTAGCCATCCGACCTGACCCTGTCGCAAGACATACTAGATCTTGGTTGGGATCTCCCCCTGCAGTTCTAGAAAATATTTTTAATGTGCCAGGGGCAAGGCTGATAGAAATGTTTAACTTCTTGTTGACTAGGAGGAAAACTTGTCTTATGAAAGGAGACTTAAGGAGCTTGGCTTGTTTAGCCTAACTAAAAGAAGGTTGAGGGGAGATATGATTGCTCTCTATAAATATATCAGAGGGATAAATACAGGAGAGGGAGAGGAATTATTTTAGCTCAGCACCAATGTGGACACAAGAACAAATGGGTATAAACTGGCCACCAGGAAGTTTAGACTAGAAATCAGATGAAGGTTTTTAACCATCAGAGGAGTGAAGTTTTGGAATAGCCTTCCAAGGGAAGCAGTGGGGGCAAAAGATCTATCTGGTTTTAAGATTCTACTTGATAAGTTTATGGAGGAGATGGTATGATGGGATAATGGGATTTTGGTAAGTAATTGATCTTTAAATATTCAGGGTAAATAGGACTAATCCCTTGAGATGGGATATTAGATGTATGGGATCTGAGTTATCCAGGAAAGAATTTTCTGTAGTATCTGGCTGGTGAATCTTGCCCATATGCTCAGGGTTTAGCTGATTGCCATATTTGGGGTTGGGAAGGAATTTTCCTCCAGGGCAGATTGGAGAGGCCCTGGAGGTTTTTTGCCTTCCTCTGTAGCATGGGGCATGGGTGACTTGAGGGAGGCTTCTCTGCTCCTTGAAGTCTTGAAACCATGATTTAAGGACTTCAATAGCTCAGACATGGGTGAGGTTTTTCATAGGAGTGGGTGGATAAGATTCTGTGGCCTGCGCTGTGCAGGAGGTCGGACTAGATGATCAGAATGGTCCCTTCTGACCTTAGTATCTATGAATCTATGTTGGTTGCACTCAACAGATTACATTAGGAGCTAAGCTCTATGCTGCTATAAATGGGAAGCGTTCGACTAGCTTCAAGGAAGTTCCATTCATTTACACCAACAGAGAATTCAGCTCCACGTGTCAATATTGTATCAATTCCATATTACTCTGTATTGAGTATATTTCACAAATAAATTGTTATTATTACTATTATTTGTATTGCACTAGCACCTAGGAGCCGTAGTCATTGACAGAGCCCAGTGTCCTAGGCAGTGTACAAGCACAGAACAAAAACACAGTTGCTGCCCCAGTGAGGTTACAATAAAGACATTTTATAAACACCACTGGAAAATAAGTTTAGAGGGAACTGTGTTTCTTTTGTCTATTTCTGACCTTTGCTTAGAATTTGCTAGGCAGATCAGATAGGATGGATCCCTCAGTTTGGATCAAATTATTATTTTTTTCTGTTTGACTTCATGGCTGCTTTCAAGTTGGATAATATTTTATGAAAGGTTCTGGAATTATGGTTTGTGCGTCAGTATTCTTACTGCACTGAGTTGGACCGTGTAATTAATCGAGGAGGATGTGTTACAAAAATTGTAAGGCCAAGTACCTGCCTTTTCAATATGACTAGGAGAGATAATGAGTTAGGTGAACACAAATTATCAAATGAAAGCACATAATGAGTGTTTGTATTGGTTTGTCATTTCAGTGGTAATTCAAATTGCCATGGATGAGAAGTGGTGGGTGGCAAATGCCTGAGTAATAAACCTGTGAGTTGGCGAGAAATGTAGCAATACGCAGGTATCCTGGGGAAGATGACAATGAAGGATGAGAATGGATGTTACTTGGACAATCAGAGACTAACAGGAAATGATGGGAAATAACACTTTTGTAGAGCTTGAAATTAATTTGCGAGGATGGTGACAGCAGCGATGCAAACTGCTTACCCAGGATGACAGCAGTGTAAGAGAAGGGGATGCTCAGATCCTCAGTTACCATAAATTGGTGTAGTGTCGCTGAGGTCACTAGAGCTACACTGATTTACATCACCTGAGGATCTGGCCCAAGATTCTTAAATCTGAACCTCAAGACTGAGCTCACTGGAAAAATTTTAAAAATTGAAAGATTACTGGTAAATTTTAAGGCCCTGACCCTGAGAGTTGCTGAGCACCTTTAACTCCCATTAGCTTCAGTGTTGAGTTTGTGGCTGCTTACACCAATCAGGATCAAGCCCTGTGTTTGAAATGAGCAAGGTAAAACTGATGGCAAGCAAATTGTACAAATTGCAAATTGTACAAATTGAACCTAATATTGTCTTTATTATTTACACTGCAATAGCATCTAGAAGCAGCAATCGAAATCAGGGGCTCATTGTGCAAGGCACTGTACATAGTAAGAGACAGTCCCTGCCTCAGAGAGTTTACAATCTAAACAGACAAGATGAAAGGTGGAAGAAAGAAAGTATTTAACAGTGCAATCTCTAGTTAACTACAGTTGTAGAAAAAAATCTATTATTTTTATATTATTTGTAAAGGAGTATGTGATCACATAATTACTGAATCAGAGTGCAGTGTTCTCTGATTTTATCACGAGTCTTGTAATATTTAGTATTTTTCTTAAAGCCCCAGCTCCTGGAGTTAAGTGAAAACACCAGAAACTCAGCTTTAATTGATAATAATAAAATAAAAAATAAAAAGTAAGTTTCTACCTCAGTGTTTGCAGATGAAAGTTTGGAAACACTAAGCCTAAAGGCTTACAAGTTAGAAGGCAAATAAAAAGAGCCTCATATTTATTATTTTTTAAAATCTCATGATTTGTAAGCTAGTCTCATGATTTGTAAGCCTGACTCATGATTTTTGAATGCTTGGGGTTGGTAATACCGTAATGCATTTGTGGAAGGAGGCAGGGTTTAATTTGTGCACTGAACCTTCACTTCCACATTTCCTCCCTTTTGAATGCTTATTCCTGCAACATTAACACTGCATTCATGTAGTTGTTTGCATTTAGACATGAATGTAGATGTGTTTGCTGGGTGATGTGTAGTAATGTGTTTGTGTGCTAGAAGCAACATTCAAGTTACACTTGTAGATGTTTTGTTTTATGAGGTTTGTTTGTTTGGAGACCATGCAGAATAGTTTCCCAGCTACCTAACACCTATTATAGTACATTAGTTCCATCTAATTATGAAAATGAGCTGATTATGGTAAGTGCAGTTTCTCCTGTTGCGTACTTCAGCAAACGGTCAAGGCACTGGAGTTTAGTTTTCAGAACCAAAGGGATTTTACGGACTCCTTTCGTTCTAGCATTTCCTATTATTTTTTAAAAACTATAACATCGGAGAGTGGAAAACTAGAGTTCAATGCCAAAGCAACAAAGCACTAACTTTGGGCCCAATTTTGCCAAGTTAGTACTTTCAACTTCTTTTACAGTTGAACTCAGCCATTTGCAGGATTAGCCCCAATCCCACAACTTTTGCTCAAGCAAGTAACTCTTTCCCTTTATTGACATAACAAGGATTGAACCTGGTCTTTACAGAGGCGAAATACCTGATTCTGTATCTGATGCTAAAGTCTGTTATGTAAAGGAAAACACAGAGTCAAGCATCAAAAATTCCCACAGAATTGCACTAAAGATATTTTTGTATTAATTAATTAATTAGTATGTGAGGGAGGAGAATAGGTGCTGTATAATACAGAATGATTCTTCCTCTACATCATATACCTGCTAAGAATAATGGCTATGAAACTCCTCTTGATCGATCCCTCTCTTTCTCATTACAGTGTGGTAGGATGTCTCTGGGGAGTAAGCTTTCCTTCAGGGTTGCTCTTGTTTTTCCATGCTGATTCACCAGAGATAAGGCACAGCAATATCCACTTTGAGTCTATATTATTACACAGAACCTCTTTAGGGTTTTTGACAGGACAATTATTGAGGAAAATAAGAACGTTCACTAGTTTGCCACATAAGTGTGGGCCTGTGGTAAAATACTTGGGGGCCCAACATCAATATTACAATCAGGACAGAGTAGCACGTTTAGTTTCTCGACTCAAACAATGCTGCTTACTTACCAGTTCATTAAAAGGACTCTATGAAGTAAGGTGCCCCCTAGTGGTTATTCACCCTTTTAAAATATGTATGTCTTGTTCTTGACTCACTATTACGCTAAAAAGAAGAATCCTTTTTTCTTTTTAATTAGCAATACAATTCTTACTACTTTAACTCTAGGAGATGTTACCATTCCTCAGAAATGTGAATGCTCTTCTATTTTAGTTAATGGTGATGAGTTCTGATGGTGGGGAGATGCAGATTCACACAGCATGATGCTGTTTTTCACTGTGAAATCAAGAAGTGGGCCTGATCCCACAAAATTAAGTCAACGGGAGTGGAGGGTGCTCCACTCCATGGTTCAGTTTTTACTAACTAAAACAGAGAGAGAGTCTCCTGAAAGTCAGCCTGGTGATGGCTCAGTAGGTTAGTTGATGGCCTTTGCCATTTCAGATCATGCTTTAACTTCCAGCCATCTATGAAAAGGCAGCGAATCGATAAACTGTTTGGTTCAGTTTAGAGCAGTGCACCTAGCCATTAGAAGCTAGTGGGGCCCAGCCCCAGCCGGCTTTTGTTTATACTGTGGATAGAGCTGGAAAGAGGGTCTTTTGTTTTGTTTTTTAAATTTGTGTCTATTGTCCGTTCTCCCCAGGTCCAAGCTGGAGCAGCTGGCTGAGTTGACACTGACTGGTCTGACACTGACTGGCCCTGCCAGGAATGTGTGACAGCAGGAAAAGAGCCCAGGCAAAGTATTTTGTAGTCAGGTGAGTGGCTAATTCTCTCAAGACCCTTCAGAGCAGGAGCTGGAGAGAAGCCCCATTTCACATCTGAGCACTGTAATGATCTGCCTATGGCTGGCCGTGCTGGGAAGGGAAGGGCCCAGACTGGACTCGTTAACATAACATCCCTAGTCACACCCAGGCTAAATAGGGGATGGTAGGAGTGAGTGGCTGGAGTGAATCCCTGAAGCAAAGCCAGGCACAGGAGTGAAGGAGGCAGATGGAGAAGGGGCCTAGACTAGAGTAGCAGAAGGAAAAAAGGAGTGAAGAAGGCAGAGATCAGCAGCGTGGGAAGGAAGAGGGCACAGGAAATGACCAGTTTTCCTGGGCTGGCAGTAAAAAAAGGAAGCAGGTTTAGTGGTAGTTTACTGGGGTGGGGCAGGGAAAAGCCAATTTTGGACTGCAGCTGCCCCTGGATTAGAACTGAGTGACAAAGTTTAGATTTGGGTCCAAGTTTCTCAAAAGGATTTTTGGGGGTTTGGTAGGGGGAAGGGGACAGTGGTGGGAGGAAGTTGGGACACAAATCTAAGGGTCTGGCTGAGGTACACCTGTATAGTTTGAAGTGTCTGAAACAAACAGGGGACTATCCTCCTTAATCTATATCTCATGCATGTTTAGTGACGGGGGCTGTTTCCCCATCTCAGAATTGGTATGAATCCCACAGTCAGTGCTTCCTCTGCTTGTTCATACTTTCACAGGAAGAGCTTGCTGATAGTTTTAATTTATACAGTGGCAAGTGAAAGATGATTTTTTTAAAAAAGTGTACAGTGATTTCTTGGTGGCTTACCTGTCTTTGATTTCAGTTAGTCAGGCGAATATGCCTGGGAAATGTCTATCCCAGAGGTCTCTAAACATTAAAATGTTGTCTCAATAAGAAAGCTGCACTGCTTTAATTTAGGGGTTGTCTCTAAGGTGCCACAAGTACTCCTTTTCTTTTTGCAAATACAGACTAACATGGCTGCTACTCAGAAACAATTCAGGGCTAGTTGCCTCTGTCCCCTTTTCCGGTCCATTCTGAGTGAACTGCCTTGTTAAGAGTGTGACATATTGTATTCTGTCTTTGACTTAATTTTTGATAAATAAAATCATCCACAACATCACCTTAATGTGAAATCCCTAGCACAACTAACTATGAAATATTAGCATTAGGTATTTTAGCATACTATAGTGGGTTGCATCTCAGTTTTAAGCTATTCTTTTAAGTTATCCTCAACTACAAGAAGTTGCATTATCATTGGTTATAATTAGAGGCCTGATCTTGCAGTCTTTACTTATTGGAGTGGCGCTTGCTTACTCAAGTGGTCTCATCGAAGTCAGTGGGATCAGTCCCTGCAACTGAGAGTAGTTCTGCTATTACTGGACATTAATCGTTGAAACTGGATAACTATTTTCTTCTGGATACAGCCTAGCTCTGCATTAATGCCTGTAAAAGGCAACTGTAGTCAAATGAAATGCCACCTTCTGCTCCTGAGTCCTGGGCAGTAACGTTGAAAACACTGGGTCAGATTCTTAACTGGTGTAAATTGCTGTAGTTCCATTGAGTTCATTGACTGGAGCTGCCCCACACCAGCTAATACTCTTGCCTATTGTATACTTCATACACATGCATGCACCTAGTTAAGGGCTTTGGGCCTGGTCCCTCAAAGCTTTAGTCACACAAGTCTTCCCTAACATCCATGGAACTACTCCTGGAAGGGTTACTCGTTGGTGTAAAGATTTGCATGATTGAGACCTTGGCTCTGTTCCCATTGAAGTCTAAGGTGAAATTCTTATTTAGATGAGAGCAGAGTGAATGCTTTGTACAATAAATTATTGCCTGATTGCATGGTATGTCTGTACTTGATATTATGGCAGGTGTTGCAAGGACGGGCTGCTGGATATAGTCATACAAGTTCTTTTTCTTGGCATGTGAGCAAATGTTCAATCTTGGAAAGAGATGCTGTGTTGGTCCAAGATTTTGTAATGCAAGGTTCTGTGCACAGGCAGTGGTCCCTGAACAGGGAGCTGTGTGAGCAGCAGAAGAGTTTGGTTTCGGATCAGAGTCAGTTCTTTTTCTCTGAGAACTGGGCACTGGTGTTGGACTGAGATATCTGAAACAAAGGGTTGCCCTTCATGCTCTGTATCAGTTTAATTTCATGTTAATAAATTGGACAGAATGTTTTCAATAACAGTCCAGTCTCTTGAAACTTTTTACTGTATCCCCAAAGTTGCTGCTACTTTTCATCCACCTCCCCCAACGCAAAAATATTTACAGCGATAACGTCTCAGGCTGCTGCTGTTCAGATGGATAGAGATGCCAGCCCTTATTTACTTCATTGGTATAATCTGATCATCTTTCATTTCGATTTTTCCTGCCAACTTGTTTTGTTCTATAAGAATGAAAGAGGCACAAGCTTTGTTTTTCCAATGAGAATTTTCAGAATTCTTATGTTGCAATACTTAGAGCTATTTCCACAAAAGGATTTAGGTTCTTAACTTCAACTTTAGGTGCCTAAGGGTATGTCTTCACTACCCGCCGGATCAGTGGGCAGCATTCAATCCAGCGGGGATCGATTTATCGCATCTAGTCTAGACGCCATAAATTAACCCCCGAGTGCCCTTGCATCGACTCCTGTACTCCAGCGAGAGGCGCAGGCAGAGCTGACAGGGGAGCGGCAGCAGTCGACTCACCGCGGTGAAGACACCACGGTAAGTCAATCTAAGTATGTTGACTTCAGCTACGTTATTCACGTAGCTAAAGTTGTGTAACTTTGATGGATTTCCCCCACCCCAGTGTAGACCAGGGCTAAGTCTAAAATTTAGTTCTTCAACACCCCCCCTGCCCCCATTCAGCTTTCACCTAACCCTGTAGTGCCTGAATTCCCATGGCACTGAAGTTGCCACCAGTAAAGTCCCCTAGGAACCTAAATTTCTGCCAGCAGGCCTGGACAAAGCTCCCTAAGGCCTGACACCTCCGAGCAGCATGGCACCTAACAACTCTCACCTAAACCCCAGTGGGATGCACAAACTATCTGTCTTGTAGGGCACAATCTGAAAGGCAGACTCTGAGCATGCCTATTGGAGCAGGCCCAGAACAAAACAGACCCCGAAGGAGTGGTGACACTGTTAAATCCTATAGCCAGAGGTGAAAGTAAGCCAGTACGCCCCAGTATAGCGTACCGGCAAGAGCTGGTGCACCATACAGGGGCAGCCCAGCTGGAGCCACAGGCCCTTTAAATTGCCTCCAGAGCCCTGTTGCTGGAGCCCTGGGGTAGCGGCTGCGGGACTCCCCTGCTTCTACCGCCCCGGCCCTTTAAATAGCCGCCGGAGCCCCGCCGCTGCTACTCCAGGGAGCTATTGAAAGGACCGGGGCGGTAGAAGCAGAGGAGCCGCAGGCCCTTTAAATAGCCCCCAGAGCCCTGGGGTAGCAGGGGTTCCAGGGACTTTTTAAAGGGCCAGGGCTCCAACTGCCTCTGCTGTCCCACTCCTTTAAATACCCGCTGGAGCCCTGCTGCTTCCAGCAGTAGAAGCAGGGGAACCTCAGGCTCTTTAAATAGCCGCCGGAGCCCTGGGCTGCTGCTGCTACCCCGGAGTAGGAGGAGGAAAGAGGGGGGGACACTTACCTTACAGGGTGGGCTGGGGCTGGCTCTGACCCCCTCAGCCCTGCCCTAAGCCCCGCCCCTTCCAGGGGCCAGAGCTGGCCCCAGCGTACTAGTAAGTCACTCGACTTACTTTCATCCCTGCCTATAGCACAATGGTTAGAGCACTGACCCAGAAACTGGGAGACCTGGCTTAAAATCCTCACTCTGCCTGATTCAGAGCAGGGACTTAAATCCAGGTCTCTCACCTCCTAGGTGAGTGCACCAGGCTGCAAGGTATTTTTAGATGGGTCTCTTAATGTCTCCTGGTGAAGTTGTTCCACTTTATATAAAATACTTAATATGGCTTAGGGTATTCCCTGTCCTTTGTAAATAGAATCTGATAATTTGTGCTTTTTAATTTTATGAAACAGTCCAAAAGTTCCTGCAATCCTTATGTAAAAGTCCATTGTGTATATTATTTAGGGCTTGTATAAGTTTATATCAGTGTTACCAGCCTCCTCCCCCAACAGAATTCACAGTCTTTGTCGTGAATGCTATGCTGGTGATGGCCCTTGAGAGCAAGTCTATCCATGTAAGAGGATCAGCATGGCCAGAGGCAGGGTGAGCCTGCCCCAGGCTTGCTGGCATGCATCATGCCTTGTCTGCTGGTAGCTATTTCAGTTTGTCTCCACCTTTGAGACAGGATACTATTAATATTAATACTTTGCACCTATATAGGGCCTGTCATCAGTTGGTCTCAAAAAGCATTGCTAACGCTCCTGACTCACAGTATTCTGTTCTATCCCCTAGGTACTTTTGTACCTTGGTGACCAAGCGTCTTAGACAATTCTATATAGACAGTAATTTTCTCATGGTGGGACTACATGACAACCTTGAAGAACACCTACTGGGCAGCCTTGCAAAACGGTAAGAAAACCTTCCTTCCCGAAGTATCAAATCTACTCTCCCATTCTTGCCATGAGGATTGTGAAAATATGGACAGTTCAGTCACCTGCCTATCATATTTACTTACCTAAGGCGAGTGGATGAGTACAGTTTAGCAGCACTGATATCTAGCCAAATCCTACCAGTATCTATGCAGTCAAAGGCTGTTTCAATCATTTTAACTGGACATGCCCATACTTCCTAAAATGTAAATGTCACTGTTACATTGAATTTTCAGGCTCCTTTTTTTTATTTTGTGGAGAAAACCAGAGACCCATATGTACAGGCTTGTGAATGTACAGTTAGTGTGATTATAAATGCAGTCACAGGAGCTATGCAGGCAAATTTACCAGTGATGCGTCTACCTGGTTGATTTCAAGCAAAATCACTGATTGTGTGTGCATACACACATGACTGAGCTTTTGGGATGTATTGCTCTCAAAGATTTTTTCCCCCTTAAGTGATTGATAGATATTTCACCTTTAACTCCAACCTAAAAGGTTTTCTGTAAGGGAATTTATACTATGCACCTGCTCCACCTTCTCTGTAATATGCCCCGTTGTCCTCTTTCCTCAAACACACTATTTGAAAATGGAAGCCAAGAACTACTGTAGTGAATAAAAGTAAAATCCTGCAGCAGGTGGCAGCACAGATGCTGTTTAATTTCAGCCCACTCTGCCGTTTTGACTGTGTAGAGGGAAGTAGGACATGACACTCTCTCAATCCCTGTAGTGTAATTAATGCCACCAGACAACTCTGTCCTCCTTGCTTTCTTTGAAACAAGTGTGTTTTTGGCTTTTTGGCTGGTTGGCAAAGAAAGCCTGAAGCACCCCATTGCTGACAGTTAACATGCCACTGCCATCAATGCCAGAATTTCTTTTCTTGGAGGTGGGCTGGGAAGGCAAACAGTTAGGGAGAATACTCACAATGTAGCCAGAAAACAATTTGGGCCACATCTGACATAGCAGTGGAGTGTTGCATATGTAAGCACAAGCTGAGGGCAGGCTGTGCAGGGAAATGTGACCAAGTAGCAGCATGAGGCTTGAGCATTTAGCTAAGCACTTCGCTTACATTCTTCTTCTTCCCTCTTTCGGGCCCCGTTTTTCTCTCTCCTCCTGGTTCACCTTTCATCTATTCTTCTCCTGCTGCTCCTCCTGTCTTGCTTTTTCTCACAAAGGCCTTGTCTACACTGGCACTTTACAGTGCTGCAACTTTCTCGCTCAGGGGTGTGAAAAAACACGCTTGTTAGCGCTGCAAGCGCTGGGAGCTACCCCCTCGTGGATGTGGGTTTTTTATAGCACCGGGAGAACTCTCTCCCAGTGCTGGTGCTGCAACTACACAGCCACATTGCTAGTGAAGACGTGCCCTAAGGAAATCCTCAGGAGGCAAGCCATTGATAAACACACCAACTGTTATTCTAAGGCAGTTTCTTCAGCAGCTGAATACACCAGCTCTGTCTTGTGGGGAGTGAATGCCCCTATGCCAGGGATTCTCAAACTGGGGGTCAGGACCCTTGAGGGAGTCACTAGATTCATGGAGGGGTCCACGAGCTGTCAGCCTCCACCCCAAACCCCACTTTTCCTCCAGCATTTATTATGGTGTTAAATATATAAAAATTTGTTTTTAATTTATAAGGGGGGGTCGCACTCAGGCTTGCTATATAAAAGGGGTCACCAGTACAAAAGATTGAGAAGCACTGCCCTATGCACACCAGCACTGAGACAAATAGCAACACCCATCAGGCTTCCTCACACTCCCTAATGGCATGTGTACAATGCTGACAGATTCTGCCAGCAATCTGGGATTTCTCAGATTACAGCTGCATAGCAGCCTTAAAGAGGTGCACCATTTCAATGAACCAATATGTCTTTTGGGGTCAATAAACCAGATCATTTTCTTGGCTATTTGCAAGTAAAGGAAAGGATGGTTACTGGTCTGAGCACAGGAGTAGAACTAGAAATGTAGGGGTTCTAATGCAAAATCTGGAATTTATTTCCTTTGTGACTTTGCACAAAGTGCCACCTTCATTTTCAGAAATGGCCTCTGATTGTAAATGCCCCAGTTTTTGGGTGCATGGCATGAGATGTTGTGGGTCTGATTCTCAGAGTGGCTGAGAACCCACAACTAGAGCTGATATCAATCAAAATTCAGGTGCTCAGGCACTTTGAAAATCAAGCTCTCTCAAAACCTGACACCTAGGATTCGGAGGTCACTTTAAGATGCTGACCTCATCCTCTCTTGATCAGTTTCCTCATCTGTAGAGCAGGGAGAAAAATCCTTTCCTATTGATGGGGATACAGTGAGAATTAGTTAATGTTTGTACAGCACTTTGAAGTTGTACAGTAGTAAGTAATTATTTTATTATTTCCTGGGAATGGCAGATACTTTATTCTTGTCCCAATAAACCTCAATATTCATCTTTTTAAAACCAAACAGCCTGCATTACAGAAATTTCAGTATGAGGCTAAAGTATCACTTAACAGCCAAGAGCACTATTTACAACTATAGATTTACGAGATTATCAGATATAATTAGCATTACTTTAGACTTCCTATGGTGCTGAACAGGGCTTGCTTGTATTAAACTTTTTAATCCAGTATTAAGAGGAATTTCCAGTAAATTACATTGTGGAACAATAATTAGTCTGAAGTCAATATCTGGCTAATCAGTTTAAAACTGTGTAAGTCTTCTGTTTATCACACATTCCTTTCCCTACCATTCTTCCTAAACTACCTTGCACTGGGTGCCAAGACCTTCTACAGCATATGGGCCAGATTAATCTCTAGTGTTGCTCCAGAGAAATCAGTGGAGTCATGCTGGGATGAATTTGGCCTTATATATTAATTCATCTTTATTGATAATCCTCAAATTAGAGTATGATCCTGCACTGCTAAAAGCAAAGGAGTTAGGTCATTGTCTTCAGTGGGAGAAGGATCAAGCATCTAATAAGCATTGGTTTCTGGACATGCTAGATCATTCTCTTTGTTTCATATGGCACCTTCCTCTGAATTTGTTTGCTCACTTTCTCTTTTATATATAGTTTTTATTGGACTAAATCCAGAGAGGTGCTGAATGCTTGCAGTTCCCATTGACTTGGCCCATTGTGCTTTGAAGGATAATTTGTTTTTGTCCTGCCCCTCCCTAAGGGGAGAAAATTGGCCAGGAGGTGTTGAGAGAGAACATAGAAAAAAGGAAGAGTTGTAGGGAAAAAAAACAAAAAACAAAAAAAAAACAACAAAAAACACAAAAAGGTGTAAAATGGTAAAGAGATGAGACCAGTCAAGGAAAGGGAAGAAATAGGGTGTTACTTTTCAGACTTATTTTTGTAAATAACTTTGGACCTCTCAAGGGAACCTGCTGCTATATTCACTGTTCACTTGAAACACCTGCCCTTGGCATTTGGGGCTACTCACAGGAGTAAGGTGAGGAGTATTTGCCCCATGAGGGGCCTGATCTAACTCCTATGGAAGTTAACTTTCATGGGAGTTGAGTCTGGCCCTATAAGACATGGAAAGCCATTGGCTTTTTAAAAAATTACATGCAAAGGCTGCAGCACACGAATAACTAACCAGACAACAGTATAAACACCACATCTCACTTTTAAAACATTTTTAGAACTTTAACACAACTAAATCCAATTAGTTTTTTCAAACAAATGCCTTTGTAATTCCAACTTTCAGGTCAGATAGCCACGTATAGATAGCCATACACACAGCTAAGCAGCAACAACGATATATATAATGGAAATTTTGAATGGTCCTTAATGTTAGCACCATAAGTGGGTAGTGTTATAAGTCAAATAACAAACACTGATGCAATAAAACAAAATAGGGAGAAATTAAAACCTGACTGCTAAGTGTATTTGAATACATCTGGGTATGGAAATAGCATGGCGGGCCATGAATGCTCATGAATTTGGGGGTTAGGGTGTGAGGGCTCTGGTGAGGGGTGCAGGCTCTGGGGTGGGGCCAGAAATGAGGAGTTTAGTGTGTGGGAGGGGGTTCTGTGCTGGTGCGGGGGGAGGGCCCTGGCTGAGGGTGTAGGCTCTGGGATGGGAGGTTTGGGGTGCAGAAGGGTGCTCCAGGATGGGATTGAGGGTTTGGAGGGCGAGAGGGGGATCAGGGCTAGAGAAGGGGGTTGGGATGTGGGCAGGGGTACAGGCTCCAGGCAGTGCTTACCTCAAGCAGCGGCACGTCCCCCCCTCCAGCTCTTATGTGGAGGCCTGGCCAGGTGGCTCTGCACACTGCCCCGTCTGCAGTTGCCACTCTGCAGCTCCCATTTGCTGTGGTTCCAAGCCAAAGGGAGCTGTGGGGGAGGAACTTGGGGCAAGGGCAGTGTGTGGAGACCCCTCCCTGGCTGCCCCTATGCCTAGGAGCTGGAGCTGGAGGGGAGAGATGCTGCTGCTTCTGGGAGCCAAACGGAAAGCTCCCGACCCCACTCCCCGGAGGCTGGAGCGCCAGAGTGGGGCAAGCCTACGGCCCTGCTCCCCAGCAGGAGCTCGGAGGCTTGATTAAAAGGCCTGATGGGCTGGAAGTGGCCCGTAGTTTGCCCACCCCTGGCTTAAATACTTGTCCAAGTTTTGGTAGGTTACTGCAACCTTCTCTTGGCTGCCTCTCATCTCAGCCTTTTCAAAACACCACTTCCTGGCCTCCTGTGACAACCACATCAACCTCTTCCTTGGCTTCCTGTTTATTATCCCCTCGTTGGGGAGGGGAACAGAAATTGGTTTTAAGAGCCCTTTATGTCGAAAAAAATGGCAGGGATAATTCTATTTAATGCTGCTAAATCCGACAAACTCGTAGTGTAGACCAGGCCTTATTAAAATTTGATTTCTGTCTTCTCACCATCAAGAAACTGTGAGACTTCTGTCATACACTCTATTCTTGGAACAGTCTCCCTGCCTGCTAAGCACCCGCTCTGTGGTCCCTGTACTCTGACAGGAATTCTTCCTGCCACATTCTCTTCCCTAATGATCTCTTCACATCTTCCCAGAGTTGAAATGTGGTCCTGTGCCTTGCTTTTGGGACATGGCTATATCTTACTCGTGGTTTGTCACAGCCCTAGTAAAGCTCCCCTTCTGCTCACTCACCAGGCTGCTCTGTTTGGGCCCCCAAGTACTAGGCCTGTGTGTTTAAGCTTTAACAGTTTGGGTAGGCTCCAGCATTCCCTTTTTGGCCTCTCTGGCACAGTTGCTGGGCACAGACTCTATCTGTTACCCCTTCACAGAAAAGGGACCTCACATAGGGTGATCAAATGTCTGGTTTTCGACCAGAACACCCAGTCGAAAAGGTAACTTGGCGGCTCTAGTCAGCACCGCTGGCTGGGCCATTAAAGGTCCAGTCAGCAGTGCTGCGGAGCTAAGGCAGACTAGAACCTACCTGTTCTGGGGCACCGTGCTGCACCTGGGAAGCAGCCAGCAGGTCTGGTTCCTAGGCAGGGGGGCCCACAGGGCTCCACATGCTGCCCCCAGCCCAAGCACCAGCTCCGCAGTCCCAGAGGCTCTGTTCCCAAAGGAACAGTACACCACAGCTTCCCAGCTACACGGCAGAGCACAGCTTCACTTAACACAACACTTAGATTTGTTCATAGACAAAGCAAGTATTTTTATTTAACAAAGAACAGAGATTCAAATGATAGCAAGTAGAAATATTGGAAACAAAGGGTTACATGTAAAATAAAACTCATACTAGAGCCTAAACTTAACTAATAGGACAGTGTTATGTCACAAGAGTGAAAGCTCAGCCAGAATCCTTCCAGCATATGACAGCTAGGTGTGATTGTGAAATTCTGTTTATGAAGCAACTCCCCATCATCTTACTTCTGGGTGAAAGATACCAGGCTGTCCTTTAGCAACCTAGGATATATCAGAACAATCCTTTGACCATTACCAGTAAACTTGACTCAATCCTGCTGTTGTCCTTCCTGTAGATTTTGCAATCTTTTGTTAATTTCTTCATCTTGATTAGCTGGTGGCTTAGTATACAAATAGGCTTCCATTGTAAATTATTCAGTACTAAATTTTCATATAACTAGGCAAATAAATGTCTCTGCCTGTCTGGAAGGAACATGTTTTTCACTCCAGGTGACCTGCTTTAACTCACACACTTTAGGAATATAATTTCCAATATAAGTACATAAATTTTTAAATATCTGTAATATTAAATATTTCACAGTGATTATGATGACCAGTGTGTTACTGGCTCTCAGTAAAGACCTTGCATGCCACCCTTTAGTCAATTTTGTAACTGACCCAGAGGATCCCTCTAAATCTCTATGTACCCCCTGTGTCCTCTGTCCATCAGTATCAAGAGGTCCCAGGGTCACACTTACTCTCTACTTTGTTTAGCACAAGAAACATACATATCCTGACAAAACAATAAAACACTTACATTCATTTCCCTGCCTTAGTTTCCTAACCCTCTTGAACGTTCTTTGAGCCGAGGCTTCCTCTCCCTCTGCCCTCCTGTACATGGCTTCCCCTCCAGAACATGGAGTCTTCTTTCACTCCTGCAGCCAGCTCTCTGTTACTGGTCTCTTCTCTCTCAAAACAGCTGATCAGAGAGACCCTTTCTTTTACAACCTCCAGTCCCATTTGTCAGGTGATCCTGATGAGCCTCACCAGATAATCCATTGCTTAGTTACCAGCCCACCTAGGCAGACTGGTTCTTCTAGATGGTACACAACTCTTTGTCTAAAGATGCTTCCATGTGAACAGACAACAATCAAGGTTTAATGACCCTCCATTGTTACCTATGTGTCACCTCCCCTTGGAATTAAGTCCCACCTGGAGGTGGGACAGAGAAAGCAGCAAGCCCTACATGCTAAATAGAGTTTGCAGTCTGACAGATATATAGAGTTCCTGTCCCAATTTCAAGCAGATGGCCCAAATCGTCAGTTTGTAAAGTGCTGTGCAAATTAATTGTACATGAATGATTTTTATTTGTATTAATAATGATAATACACATATCCCTCATGAACATTAGTGGGGGTTATGCTCACATCAAGAGAGGACATGGGGACAGATTTCAAACTTGTGGACACTAGTTTAAACCAGAGTAATTGATCTGACTTCCTTGGAATTATTCCAGACTTTGTGTTCTCATTTACTTAGGTGTATCTGTCTCTAGACCCTCTATGATGATTTGTGGAACTGATATATGACTTACAAATTCTGGTTGATATTATGACGTTATTCTGCAGTTGTTGCTGTGAAAATTGCTAGATCATGAATGCCTCTTTGTATCCACCAATGGTGGCAAACTTTTAAGCATGTACTGCCCAGACCAGAAATCACAGCCAATCATTAAGGATTATCAGCTCCTGAATATGCCTTATCTGGGAGAACAAAAGAGTAACTGCATCCTACAGTTCTTTCCAGCTTCCCTCAACAGGAGACTGGGATCAGGGTTGGAGAGTGAATATTTCCCAAGCAGGACTGTGACAAGATACAACTCACCATGCTCACACCTCCTGCAGGTCATCTTGCAGATCAGCTCCACAGGTTGGTACCCTGACTCTTGGTGATGTCTCACCCACTGTCACTTCTGCTTCTGGACCTGTGTCACTCCAAGCTCTGCAGCATCCTCTTCAGGACACAGCCCTCTAGCTGTGCCACATACTGTGCTCCCCACCTTTCAGGGGACAGTACTGCAGTCTGACAATCCAGCCACTTCCACAATGGCAAGGGGATCTGGGTCCACTACTCTGGATCCCAGCCCAGGGACCCTGTAGATGGCAGCCACATGCTGCATCCCTTCCAACCTCTCAGTCTATTTCCCTGGGCCACTTCCCCACAGCCCCAGCACCTTCTTTGCCCTTGCCTGCAACTCCCAGCCACAAGCCAGGGGCTCTTCCCTAGCACCCCTGGTCCCTACTAGCAGCACTGCTTTGTCCAGCTTACACACATTCTCCCACCTGCAAGGTAGCCAGTCCTCCCTCTTTGAGCTCCAGGGTGCAACTGAAGCTGCTTTGCCCTGCATCCTTTCTTATATGGACCTGCCCGGCCCTGATTGGCTGCTCCTCGCAGACCATCTCTAGTTGGCTGCCTCCTGCACAGCCTCCCTAGGGCTCTATTACTTCTTATGGGCCAGTGTGGGGCAGACTCCCCATCAGATGGACAAAGAGACAGAGGTGACAGAGCAGGAGGTTATAAAATAACTTGTAGGGGAAGGCTCAGGAAAACACCCAGGAAATTTGGTCAGGGGAGGAGAAGGGGACAAACCGGCCAAGGTGAGAGGAGACAAGCAGTGGGGAGAAGGCATGCACTGTGAACAGAAAGACACTGAATGGCCCCAGATGACCCTGTCCTGAGTCCAGAGAATGCTCAGGAGTGGCAAGGAAATAGAGACAGGGAAACATATGTAGGGTTTAGTATTTCTGCATAGATCTGCATTTTTCTCATGCTATTAAAGAAACAGTAATGGTGGTTGAGAATATTGTGCAAAGTCTGTCTTTATGTGTGTTAAGCATCTAAACCTATCACATGCCTCCTTAAGAAGGTAAACAAGAAGGTTCATGCCTTTGGGTGGAGTTCTGGGAGAGGGTGTGTTTAAGCTACTGGGAAGTCTTAGGGGTCAACACATGTTCCAGGGGACTGGTCTGGAGATCAAGTGATTCTCTCAGGTGGGAGTGCTGGACCTTGAGAGTTTGCCCCAAGGCCTTAAGATAGCAACAGTGCCTGGACTCCATTCAGACTCTGGGGGCTCAAAACGCCCACAGATTCAATGGTTAGATCCTGTCACAGCTGTCTGGTGAGTACCGGGAGAGGTGCTCAACTGAACCTGTGACATCCCCTAAATAAGCAATGTCCAAATATTTGATCCAACTGCTAATAGATTATGAACAAATATATAAAAGTGACATATCATTAATAAACATTTAATTATGTAAATAACTATTTTGTAATGTCAATTTTCCTTTACAAAGTACAGCAATATCTGTTAAACCACCATTTTTTTAGTTCAAGTAGGATCTAAACTGGCTTTAGCTTCTATTTGCAGACCACAGCTAGAATCCTCTGAAGGAACATTTCAAGACGTGATTAATTGTTTTATTGTGTATGTATCTGACAGGTCTAGGCATTGCAAAAAAAGAAAAGCAAAACCACAAGTATTTATTGTACCATGTTCTCTTCTCCTCTCTCACACTAACCTGATCAAAAATGAATGCAAAATTAAATTGTTAATTTGATAATCTGGTGGTAAATTGTAAAACTGTACAAATGCAATGTAATGCTTCCTGCAACCTTGCGTCAAACCAAAACAGATTTGTGTGTGAAGCGTTTTAAAACAGAATTAATAGAGCAAGGTATGTTTGTTAAGGGCATCTGAGGACAGGAAACAGCAAGAACATAAAACCAGAGATAGTGTTATATTTAAATATAAGAAAGAATTCCAGTCTCTAAATGCTTTTAATAGAATTAAAAATTGGATGACATAAGACATAAAGCCAGCAATGTCCTCTTTCCCCAAAGAGAAAATAACCAACCAGAAATTAAATCAAACTGTAGCCTACTTCACCCACAAATGCCAGTCTCAACCTGAGTAAGAGACGGACTTTGCACCGTGCTCTGAGGGTCAACAGGCAGGATATTTTGGAGCAAAACTAACTTCACATTTTACATAAAATGACTCAGTTACATCTGGGAATTGTCCCAGGAAATCCCCCAAATCCGTTACGTCCAAGTCCTTTACAGTTGGGATGGAGATCATTTGGGTTCATTGTTTCTGAAACCATCTGTGCTGCTTACAAGATTTGACTTTAAATGAGAGTTGTTCACCATATGGTAAAGCAAATGTCCATGAAGGTCGGTGCTTTCACTTGATCTTCACATTGGTGAATCTGGAAATTAAGCAAGATTTACGGGTGCAAATCCACATTGATCAAAACCAAAGGCAATGTTCACATACAAATCAGATGTCAAGAATTATAACATTCAAAAACCAGTTGGGGAACACTTCAATTTCTCTGGTCACTCGATTACAAATCTGAGAGTGGCTATTCTTCAAAAAAAAAACTTCAGAAACAGACTCCAACGAGAGACTGCTGAATTGGAATTAATTTGCAAACTGGATACAATTAACTTAGGCTTGAATAGAGACTGGGAGTGGATAGGTCATTACACAAAGTAAAACTATTTCCCCATGTTATTTCCCCCACCCCCACCCCCACCCCCACCCCCACCGTTCCTCAGACGTTCTTGTCAACTGCTGGAAATGGCCCACCTTGATTATCATCACAAAAGGTTTTCTTCCTTCCCCGCCCCCACCAGCTGGTAATAGCTCATCTTAAGTGATCACTCTCCTTACAGTGTGTATGATAAAACCCATTGTTTCATGTTCTCTGTGTGTGTATATAAATCTCCCCACTGTATTTTCCACCGAATGCATCCGATGAAGTGAGCTGTAGCTCACGAAAGCTTATGCTCAAATAAATTCGTTAGTCTCTAAGGTGCCACAAGCATTCCTTTTCTTTTTGAAAGAATGTATGTAGCTCCAAGAATCTCTCCTCATGTGGGACTGGAATCTAATATCTTCAATTCTGTTGGGCTCGTATGTGCCGGGGTACAGCGGGCTCTGCAGGCAACAACCTTGTTTTTGTCTACAGACTGTTTGGTTTGCAGCGGAATTTCTAATCCCAGAGGTGTTGTATAACCTAACCATCCCACTGTCCTCTTTTATTGGAAAAAAGATATTTCTCCCTTCTATTGTTTATGGTGGCCAGGCCAGGAACTATCTACTTTACATAATTGTTTCTTTTGTAAACAGGTATTTATGTTAGCCTACCATGCATATTGTAACAAACTGGCTAGTGTGTGTACATCATACCTTCTGCTCTGTAAATTTAGAACAGCTAATCTCTGTGTCATAGGCCTATATTACTAATAGCTAATAGGAATTCTCCTTCAGTTCTTGTGTTAGCAGGGACTTTGCTTTTGGAGCACGAGGATTTGAGCTCTATACCCACTTCTCCAGTGAAGTTTTGAGTGGCCTGGTTAGTCCTGGATACCCAGATATTTAATTTGCATATGCATGTTGTTTAAACCATTGAAACATAATGATTCCTTTAGACCAGAGATTTTGACTTAGTAATGTAGTTTGAATATCGTGGCACGCAGAGTGCATAGACAGTGGGGAATGCTATTCTTATTGTCAGTAGCAATTCATCTGAGTAATGAGTATTATATTCTTTAAGTAAACATGTACAGTGACCTCGCATTTTATTCTTTCTTATGTGTGTGCAATTCTGAGGTGTATAAAGTTTCCTTCTGTAGACAGCCAGCTTCTCGGAAAGGAAGTGGGTGTCACTGCAGCCCCAAATAAGGATGTTTTTAATCACTCCCAGTTAACCAATGTTATGGCAATTGCTCAAACTGGGCTTTCAAACAAATTGTATCATCGTAGCTCAAATGCAGATAGATTAGACAGATGCAGATCTCTGAATGTTCAGTTTTCACTATTGCTGCTCCACTTGGTAGCTCATTCTGTACAAATGGGAGTTTGCATTTGTACCAGCTGCCCCTTGCCATTCGGGGAGGGGAAACTTGAGTGGCACAACAGCAACATAGATCAAATCATTTGCAGTGTCATATATCTTGAACCTTCTTCCTGATTATGCTCTTACTCAGCAGTTCTCAAACTGTGAGGCGGAAGCCTAAAGTGGGGTTGTGACCCCATTTTAATGGGGTTGCCAGGCTGACATTAGACTTGCTGGAGCCTGGGGCCAAAGCCTGAGCTCCACCGCCTATGGCCGAAGCCTGAGGGCTTCAGCCCTGAGTGGCAGGGCTCCGGTTCCAGACCCCCTCACCTGGGCCTGAAGCCCTTGGGCTTTGGCTTTGGCCCCATTGTCCGGGGTGGTGGGGTTCAAGTTTTGGCTTTGGCTCCCCTCACCCGAAGTGGCCGGGCTCAGGTGGGCTCATGCTTCGGTCCCCTCCTGGGGTTGTGTAGTAATTTTTGTTGTCAGAAGGCAGTCACGGTGCAGTGAAGTTTGAGAACCCCTGCTCTTACTAAGAAAAGGAGTACTTGTGGCACCTTAGAGACTAACAAATTTATTTGAGCATAAGCTTTCGTGAGCTACAGCTCATTTCATCGGATGCATTCGGTGGAAAATACAGTGGGGAGATTTATATACACACACACAGAGAACATGAAACAATGGGTTTTATCATACACACTGTAAGGAGAGTGATCACTTAAGATGAGCTATTATCAGCAGGAAGGGAGGGAGGAGGAAAACCTTTTATGGTGATAATCAAGGTGGGCCATTTCCAGCAGTTAACAAGAATGTCTGAGGAACAGTGGGATGGGGGGGAGAAATAACATGGGGAAATAGTTTTACTTTGTGTAATGACCCATCCACTCCCAATCTCTATTCAAGCCTAAGTTAATTGTATCCAGTTTGAAGTGAGCTGTAGCTCACGAAAGCTTATGCTCAAATAAATTTGTTAGTCTCTACAGACTAACACGGCTGCTACTCTGAAACCTGCTCTTACTGTATGACTTCATCACTGTATTTATTAATGTATAACAATTTAGGGGACTTTCATTCAGATTTATTTGGTGGACAATTCCTGCCACAAAGAAATTGATAATTTTATGTAGTCAGTTGCAAGGGTGATAAAACTATAGTGGCCAGAATTTTGCAATTCCCCTAAACGAGGCTGAGTACTTCCCAGCTAATCTTCCAGTTAATAGTGGAAAATAGAGACAGCAAGGTCTTTCAGTTCTATAGCACTAAGATACATCCGCAATCCCACCCCACTTCCATAGTCAAATCCTTAACATTTCAAGTTTAATCTAATCTATCTAATGTCTATAGTTCTCTGATCATCATGGCATTTGAGTATATGCTTCCTCTGTATCTGAGCTGTAAGGAATGTCTGAGAAAGCAGGCTGTCTGGTCAAGTGTGTAATTGCTTTGGAAACAAAAAAGGAGAGTAAGGATCTGTAATAGTAAATGTTACCCTTTCTCCCTTCTAATACACACTTCAAAATGCTTTACAAACATTATCTACTTAATTGTCACAACTCCCTGGTATGTAGGTATTATTGTGTCTATTTTACAGATTGGGAGTCAGTGGCAGAATTCAAGTGTTCCTGGCTCCTATTCCCACGCTTAGTTTACTAAACCATGCTGTAGCTGCTCTTCGGCTCTCTTCTCCTCTGCACAAGGAAAAGACAAAAATGAACTACAGTAGTTAAAAATGTTTGCCGCCCTACAGCACACCCAATCCTGCTCCCATTTAACGTAATGAGAATTTTGTAATTGATCTCATTGGGAGCAGGATTGGGCCCTGGGTTCACAGGAAAAAGAATTTAAAGCAGATAACGTGACTGTTGGTTTCTATTGGAGCATCAAATGAATGTAAAACAAAAGCAAACTACAGGAGGGAGAAGAAACCAAAGAAATGAATATGAATGGAATTAAACTCGGTATGTTGTGTTCTGCTTAGCTGACTCTGAGTAAAAGAAAAGGAGGACTTGTGGCACCTTAGAGACTAACAAATTTCTTTGAGCTTAAGCTTTCGTGAGCTACAGCTCACTTCATCAGATGTGTACGTCGTGTAGAATTTACTTTCTAGTGATGAGTAAAATTGTTGCTCAGAAGAGGAATGCACTTGCGGCACCAAGCCAAAGCCAGGAATATTGCTGGCAGGTACTGGGCAAGCTCAGGGCTTAAAATAGTGTGCAGAGGAATGTTATAAATGTACGTAGACTCATTAGGAACATACCCACATTGTGTTCAGGCATGAAGTTGCCAGCGCTGCTGCTGAGAAGCAGCATTTAGTTACATGCTGTGCATGCAAGCTATTCTCTACAGCAAAGCAGCCCCACGGGGCTGCTTCCAGGGTGCACACTTCAGGCAAAGGAGGGGTGATGTCAAGCCCCAACGCTGTTTCCTGAGAAGACTTTCCTGAGAAGTGCAGCTTAGATCCAATCCTTTGTGTGGACTTGCACTGCCTATAAAACAAATCAATCTCCTGTTTTGCTCCTGAAGAACCTTATTATTATTAAACAACTGATGATTAATACTTAATTAAAAATACAAGAAGCAAAGGTGGAGTGGTTCAAGCAGTTGTTTTCTTAGTAAAGCAAAATGTATCTTGTTCTATCATTAAGAATTTTTTTTCAGTGCCTCCTGATTGTTTCCAAAAATATTTCCATCTCCTCTGTTTGAGGACATTCCTGCTGGATGAATGAACTTCTTCATTAATATACACACAACGTGGGCTTCAGCTGAAACTCATCCGGAATCATTGAACTGAACTACCACTGCTTGTCCAGTAAAAAAAAAAAAAGGTCTGCGTGTGACACAGTTTCTTTCTCTACAGATGAATAGTTATCATGCACTCTCTTGGGGTTATATAATACTGATACCTGAGCAGATGGTCAGAACCTGATTGCACCACAAATAATGGAATCTACTTTCAGGTGGCTTTAACTTTTTAATATAGTGGAACTCAATACTAGAGAAAGGACTGGACTTCAGAGTTAAGATTCAGATCTGAATCTAAACTTCTCCCCAGGTTTGGGGTGCTCGAAACCAGGGTTTTACACAAACATTTACTCTTACTTTATCAATACTCTTACTGCTATAACTGCTACTGCAATTACAGTATATTTTTTAAAACGTTTTGCATGTTTTGACATATGAGTAAATTAAACATAGAGCCATGAAAATATCAAGGTCTAATATGTATTAATGTATAATCATTAACATTACTATATATGTATGAAATGCTCCATCAGAGTTTCAATTAATTAAATGTTTCATGCAACATCATCACATGCAAGCTTGGCAATATTTGTTTATGGATTTCAGCTATTGACATGAGGCAGATTGCATCAATGAGGCTTTTGAAGTTCCTTTTCATTTTAAAAGCACAGTGAAGTTTAATACCACAGTCACATGAATTCAGAAGTTTCAGAGTAGCAGCCGTGTTAGTCTGTATTTGCAAAAAGAAAAGGAGTACCTGTGGCACCTTAGAGACTAACAAATTTATTTGAGCATAAGCTTTTGTGAGCTACAGCTCACTTCATCGGATGCGTTCAGTGGAAAATACAACGGGGAAATTTATATACACACACAGAGAACATGAAACAATGGTTATTACCATACACACTGTAAGGAGAGTGATCACTTCAGATGAGCTATTACCAGCAGGTAGGGAGGGTGGGGGGGAAGGAAGAAAACCTTTTGTGGTGATAATCAACGTGGGCCATTTCCAGCAGTTGACAAGAACATCTGAGGAACAGTGGGGGGTGGGGTGGGGGAAATAACATGGGGAAATAATTTTACTTTGTGTAATGACCCATCCACTCCCAGTCTCTATTCAAGCCTAAGTTAATTGAATCCAATTTGCAAATTAATTCCAATTCAGCAGTCTCTCATTGGAGTCTGTTTTTGAAGTTTTTTTGTTGAAGGATAGCCACCCTCAAGTTTGTAATAGAGTGACCGGAGAGATTGAAGTGTTCTCCAACTGGTTTTTGAATGTTATAATTTTTGATGTCTCATTTGTGTCCATTTATTCTTTTACGTAGAGACTGTCCAGTTTGACCAATGTACATGGCAGAGGGGCATTGCTGACACATGATGGCATGTATCACATTGGTAGATGCGCAGGTGAATGAGCCTCTGATAGTGTGGCTGATGTGATTAGGCCCTATGACGGTGTCCCCTCAATAGATATGTGGACAGATTTGGCAACAGGCTTTGTTGCAAGGATAGGTTCCTGGGTTAGTGGTTCTGTTGTGTGGTGTGTGGTTGCTGGTGAGTATTTGCTTCAGGTTGGGGGGCTGTCTGTAAGCAAGGACTGGTCTGTCTCCCAAGATCTGTGAGAGTGATGGGTCATCCTTCAGGATAGGTTGTAGACCCAAGATGATGCGTTGGAGAGGTTTTAGTTGGGGGCTGAAGGTGATGGCTAATGGCGTTCTGTTGTTTTCTTTGTTGGGCCTGTCCTGTAGTAGGTGACTTCTGGATACTCTTCTGGCTCTGTCAATCTGTTTCTTCACTTCAGCAGGTGGGTATTGTGGTTGTAAGAATGCTTGACAGAGATCTTGTAGGTGTCTGTCTCTGTCTGAGGGGTTGGAGCAAATGCAGTTTTATCGTAGAGCTTGGCTGTAGACAATGGATCGTGTGGTGTGATCTGTGTGAAAGCTGGAGGCATGTAGGTAGGAATAGCGGTCAATAGGTTTCTGATATAGGGTGGTGTTTATGTGACCATCGCTTATTAGCACCGTAGTGTCCAGGAAGTGGATCTCTTGTGTGGACTGGTCCAGGCTGAGGTTGATGGTGGGATGGAAATTGTTGAAATCATGGTGGAATTCCTCAAGGGCTTCTTTTCCATGGGTCCAGATGATGAAGATGTCATCAATGTAGTGCAAGTAGAGTAGGGGCATTAGGGGATGAGAGCTGAGGAAGAGTTGTTCTAAGTCAACCAGAAAAATGTTGGCATTCTGTGGGGCCATGCGGGTACCCATCGCAATGCCGCTGATGTGAAGGTATACATTGTCTCCAAATGTGAAATAGTTATAGGTGAGAACAAAGTCGCAAAGTTCAGCCAGTAAGTTAACCGTGACATTATCGGGGATACTGTTCCTGACGGCTTGTAGTCCATCTTTGTGTGGAATGTTGGTGTAGAGGGCTTCTACATCCATAGTGGCCAGGATGGTGTTTTTAGGAAGATCACCGATGGATTGTAGTTTCTTCAGGAAGTCAGTGGTGTCTCAAAGATAGCTGGGGGTGCTGGTAGCGTAGGGCCAGAGGAGGTAGTCTACATAGCCAGACAATCCTGCTGTCAGGGTGCCAATGCCTGAGATGATGGGGCGTCCAGGATTTCCAGGTTTATGGATCTTGGGTAGCAGATAGAATACCCCAGGTCAGGGTTCCAGGGGTGTGTCTGTGCGGATTTGTTCTTGTACTTTTTCAGGGAGTTTCTTTAGCAAATGCTGTAGTTTCTTTTGGTAATCCGCAGTGGGATCAGAGGGTGATGGCTTGTAGAAAGTGGTGTTGGAGAACTGCCTAAGTAGCCTCTTGTTCATATTCCGACCTATTCATGATGACAACAGCACCTCCTTTGTCAGCCTTTTTGATTATGATGTCAGAGTTGTTTCTGAGGCTGTGGATGGCATTGTGTTCTGCACGGCTGAGGTTATGATGCTGCTTTTCCACAATTTCAGCCCGTGCATGTCGGCGGAAGCACTCTATGTAGAACTCTGTTGTTTCAACTTTCAGCAGGAGTCCACCCACAATCCTTCTTTTTGTAGTATTGGTAGGAAGGTCTCTGTGGGTTAGTATGTTATTCAGAGGTGTGTTGGAAATATTCCTTGAGTCGGAGACGTCGAAAATAGGATTCTAGGTCACCACAGAACTGTATCATGTTCGTGGGGGTGTAGGCACAAAAGGAGAGGCCCTGAGATAGGACAGATTCTTCTGCTGGGCTAAGAATATAGTTGGATAGATTAACAATCTTGCTGGAGCTGCTGTTGTCATCATGAATAGGTCGGAATATGAAGAAGAGGCTACTAGGCAGCTCTCCAACACCACTTTCTACAAGCCATCACCCTCTGATCCCACTGCGGGTTACCAAAAGAAACTACACCATTTGCTAAAGAAACTCCCTGAAAAAGCACAAGAACAAATCCACACAGACACACCCCTGGAACCCCGACCTGGGGTATTCTATCTGCTATCCAAGATCCATAAACCTGGAAATCCTGGACACCCCATCATCTCAGGCATTGGCACCCTGACAGCAGGATTGTCTGGCTATGTAGACTCCCTCCTCTGGCCCTACACTACCAGCACCCCCAGCTATTTTCGAGACACCACTGACTTCCTGAAGAAACTACAATCCATCGGTGATCTTCCTAAAAACACCATCCTGGCCACTATGGATGTAGAAGCCCTCTACACCAACATTCCACACAAAGATGGACTACAAGCCGTCAGGAACAGTATCCCCGATAATGTCACGGTTAACTTACTGGCTGAACTTTGTGACTTTGTCCTCACTCATAACTATTTCATATTTGGGGACAATGTATACCTTCAAATCAGCGGCACTGCGATGGGTACCCGCATGGCCCCACAGAATGCCAACATTTTTCTGGTTGACTTAGAACAACGTTTCCTCAGCTCTCGTCCCCAAATGCCCCTACTCTACTTGTGCTACATTGATGACATCTTCATCATCTGGACCCATGGAAAAGAAGCCCTTGAGGAATTCCACCACGATTTCAACAATTTCCATCCCACCATCAACCTCAGCCTGGACCAGTCCACACAAGAGATCCACTTCCTGGACACTACGGTACTAATAAGCGATGCTCACATAAACACCACCCTATACCGGAAACCTACTGACTGCTATTCCTACCTACATGCCTCTAGCTTTCACCCAGATCACACCACACGATCCATTGTCTACAGCCAAGCGCTACGATATAACCGCATTTGCTCCAACCCCTCAGACAGAGACAAACACCTACAAGATCTCTATCAAGCATTCTTACAATCACAATACCCACCTGCTGAAGTGAAGAAACAGATTGACAAAGCCTCTTAGAAGAGTACCCAGAAGTCACGTACTACGGGACACGCCCAACAAAGAAAATAACAGAACGCCACTAGCCATCACCTTCAGCCCCCAACTCTCTCCAACGCATCATCAAGGATCTACAACCTATCCTGAAAGATGACCCATCACTCTCACAGATCTTGGGAGACAGGCCAGTTCTTGCTTACAGACAGCCCCCCCAACCTGAAGCAAATACTCACCAGCAACCACACACCACACAACAGAACCACTAATCCAGGAACCTATCCTTGCAACAAAGCCTGTTGCCAACTCTGTCCACATATCTATTCTGGGGACACCATCATAGGGCCTAATCACATCAGCCACACTATCAGAGGCTCGTTCACCTGCGCATCTACCAATGTGATACATGCCATCACGTGCCAGCAATGCCTCTCTGCCATGTACATTGGTCAAACTGGACAGTCTCTACATAAAAGAATAAATGGACACAAATCAGACGTCAAGAATTATAACTTTCAAAAACCAGTCAGAGAACACTTCAATCTCTCTGGTCACTCGATTACAGACCTGAGAGTGGCTATTGTTCAACAAAAAAACTTCAAAAACAGACTCCAATGAGAGACTGCTGAATTGGAATTAATTTGCAAACTGGATACAATTAATTTAGGCTTGAATAGAGACTGGGAGTGGATGGGTCATTACACAAAGTAAAACTATTCCCCATGTTATTTCTCCTCCCCCACCCCACCCCTCACTGTTCCTCAGCCGTTCTTGTTAACTGCTGGAAATGGCCCACCTTGCTTGTCACCATGAAAGGTTTTCTTCCTTCCCCCCACCCTCCCTACCTGCTGGTAATAGCTCATCTTAAGTGATCACTCTCCTTACAGTGTGTATGGTAATACCCATTGTTTCATCTTCTCTGTGTGTGTATATAAATCTCCCCACTGTATTTTCCATTGAATGCATCCGATGAAGCAAGCTGTAGCTCACGAAATCTTAGGCTCAAATAAATTTGTTAGTCTCTAAGGTGCCACAAATACTCCTTTTCTTTTTATGAATTCAAGACAGTCACAAGTTTGTTGGCTTTCTCAAAGGATAAAGAGTAATGGATGATGGATTAAAGCCCACCTGGGACTCCAGTAAATGTTTGAAAAAGCATCTCTGTGAGATGGGAGTGCTTATAGGCCTAAAAGTGTGGTCAAGCTAACTGTGTACACAGAGAATAGGAATAGGGTGAGGAAAATTCCATTGTAGGGCAGTTACAACAGCACGGCTTAAGAAATGTAACCATAGCAGCTAGAAATTAGGAAAGACCATTAACCGCAAAAGAGCAAACAGCTCAATAACAGGAAAATTTGCCCAAAAAAGGCAGATTGGACTAAAATTAGTGCTTGTAGACAAAACAAAGGAGAAAACCTGCTGATACATGCAGTGCCTTAAGCAGGTTTTTAAAGATATTCTGGCATCGATAAGGCAGAGGAAGATGCCAAACATGTCATAGCGGCTGCCTTTGTCCAGGGACTCAATCCACCATTAGGAAACCATTTAAAGATTGGTATCGTGGATTGGGAGGGAAAAAACCCTAACAAAACTTTGGAAGCCGCCCAGAATTACTCCCGTCAGTTAGAAAAGAAAAAGGATGATATCGAAACTAAATTAATGACCCTCAAGATCCAGAATATACAGAAACCCCACAACAACCGCCCATTGAGGAAAGAGGAGAGAGACCCAACAAAGGTCCCTACCGTCTCCCTACCCAGGGAAAAAATAATAACTCCTGTTTCAATGGGCCATTGGAAAATTGGACAAGTGGGCCATTGGAAAAACAATTGTCCCAATCGCCCTGAGTTGGTCAATAGACCCTGCCCTTGCATTGCAATATTCTTCCCCTGTTCCTTCAAAGCCGTAGGATAGCCAGGAGATGGGTGACATCATCGCTCCACTTGTCCCTTTAAACCAGACGGAACCATATGTAAACTGTATAATTACTGGCACCCTACTTCTTGCCCTCTAGATACCTTTGCCTCGCGGTATCCACCCTCCACACAGACAACTTCCCTTCCCTTCCAGTAACCTCAGAAATAGTGAATGCAGTAGGAGTGAGCAACACTCCTATTTCCCATCCCATCTCCTCACCTCTGGACTGTCTATTCGGTCCTCTGTGTGGAGCACCATGCTTTCCTCCTCAGCCCCTGCTCACCTGTTAACCTTTGGGAAGAGACTTGCTGTGCAAATTAAATTGTACAATTTATTGGCACCCCAGAGGGTGGGTATTTGGATTGTCCCAGATCCCAGCCAAAATGAGGTCCTGGCAGTCCTGCAATTGGGTGCTCCAGAGGAGGAGACCGACTCCCAGCCCTTCCTTGTTGCAACAGGAATTGCTGGCCAAGGTTCCTCCCTGTTTATGGGCTGAGCATGCCAACCAAGTAGGGTGCATCAGGACTGCCCAACTGGTTCAAATTCGCCTAGATCTGGCAAAACCCCTTCCTCCGAGTTCAGCAATACCCTCTTTCAAGGGAGGCCGAGGAGGGAATCCGCCCAGTGATTACCTCCCTAATTAGGCAAGGAGTTATTATTCCTACAGTCAGTAAATGTAACACCCCCATTTTATCCGTAAGGAAACTTGGCAAGCAGACTTGGCGCTTTGTCCAGGATCTCCGTGCTGTCAATGAAGCCGTTTCCGTACCTACCCAGTTGTCCTGAACCCTGCTATTATTCTCTCCTATATTCCTCCCTCTGCCATTTATTTCACGGTTGTTGACCTCTGCTCGGCTTTCTTCTCTATCCCTGTCACAGAGATAGTCACATATCCGTTTGCTTTACCTACCAAGGGTGTCAATACACTTGGAATGGGTTACCCCAAGGTTTATACCGAATTGCCCACATTGTTCTCACAGATCCTCAAAAGGGATCTGGATGACATTGTGTTCAAAATGGAGTCCACTCTGGTCCAGTACGTAGATGATCTGCTGTTGACATCACCATCTTTAGAGGCCTCCAAAACTGATTGCCTTATGCTATTGCAAGCTGTAGCGAGAAGGGTCATAAAGCCTCCAAGTACAAACTGCAGCTCTGTCTGCCCAAAGTCCTCTATTTGGGACATGATATTTCAGCTGGAGAGATGCTTGTCCTCTTCACGAATACAAGCCATCCTCCAGGTCCCTAAACCAACCACTAAGAAACAAATGTGCGGTTTTCTGGCTATGGCCGGGTATTGCCGACAGTGGATCCTTGGGTATACAGCTATTGTTAGGCCCCTGCAAGAATTAACCCTTGATAAGGTCCCTGAACCCCCTCCATGGACCCCAAAAGCGAGGAAACATTTACTAGAATTAAGGAAGCTCTTACCAGGTCCCCCGCCTTGGGCCTCCCTGACTACCAGAAGCCTTTCATGCTCTATTGTCACTAGAAGGAGGGAATAGCCTTGACGGACCTACCCAAACTCATGGTGACAAACAACAACCTGTAGCATATTATAGCTCACCTTTGGACACTGTAGCAGCTGGACTCCCTCCTTGTCTTCGGGCAGTAACTGCAGCCGCTTCCCTTGTGGAGGCTTCTGCTACTCTCGACTTGAGTCCCCCTTATGTGTTGCCATCCGCATGCTGTGACCACGCTGCTTCTAAAAAGCAAAACCCAGCATCTCTCTAACTCGAGACTAACTAAATATGAAATGCTGCTTTTAAATGCTTCAAATGTCACTCTTACTCACTGTCCTGTCCTTAACTCTGCTTCCCTACTTCCCACGGCAGCTGAAGGAGAACCCCATGACTGTTTAGCTGAGACAGCAGAACTCTCCACTCTAGAATGATCTAAAGGATACCCTGCTTCATAATCCTGATCTACTATTCTAGTAGACAGGTCCTGCTCAGAAATCCTGCGGCCTACTTGTGGCCCGGCTAGGCTGTTTGTTCCTACACAAGCCTGTGGAGGCCCACTCCCTTACGGAAGCACACTCAGCCCAAATCGCAGAACTTGTCGCCCTTACCCATGCTTGTACTTTAGCCAAGGACAAGTCTGTTACCATCTACACAGACTCTCGATATGCCTTCAGGGTGGTTCATGATTATGGGCAACTATGAAAACACCGAGGATTTCTCACTTCGGCGGGAGGGGGGCAAAGATTAGTAATGGGCCCTTTGTTGATGCCCTTCTCTCTGCCCTTCAACTCCCTTCTGCCATTGGCATTGTAAAATGTACTTCTTACCAGAAACCTTATGATGATGTTACCAGAGGAAATGCACTGGCAGATGCTACTGCCAGATAGGTGGCCCTTTCCGGGTCTCTGGCTCCATTTGATTTTATTTTCTTCAGTTCACTGTTCCCCTCCATGCCTGCCTCTCTCCATGATTTAGCTCTTATGCAAGATTTGTCCCCAGAACCAGAGAAGGACACATGGAGGCGGGATGGATGTACTTTGCATCTGGATGCCTTGTGGTGCTCCCCAGACGGTCGCTTCGTGGCGCCCAGGGCTGTGCTCCTCTATCTCGCTCGTGCATCCCATGGATTGGCGCATGTAAGCAAAGGGGGATGATCGCTTCAGTACTGCATCATTGGTATGCCCCAAATTTCTCCATTATGGCACAGCAGTACTGCAATTTTTGTCCGACCTACCTAGCCCACAATAGCAGCAGACCAGTTCAGACAAAACCCGCTGCGCACCCCAATCCATGGGGACCTTTCGTAAATATCCAAATCAATTTTATCAGTATGCCAAAATGTTGTTCTTATGAATATGTTCTTGTTTGTATCCGTATGTATTCTGGATGGATAGAGGCCTACCCTTGTGCCAAGGCCAATTCCCCCACCATAGCAAAAAAATTGTTAAGGGATTTCATTCCTTTGTTTGGTCTACCTCTTTCTAGTAACAGCGACCAAGGTACCCATTTTACAGACCAAATCATGCAACAGATTTGCAAGGCTCTTAACATCACCCAACACTTGCATTGTGCTCATCACACAAAGTGGGGGCGGTTGTAAGAGACCGCGGAAGACTTTGTTATGGCCTAGCTAGGGAATTTCCGCTTTCTCGAGCCGAGAGGTTACTGTAGGACATAGATAGTAACTGAAGGACACAGCTGCTTTGCATGGCCCTTCGCCAGGTTGGGAAGTACATAGATAGTTACTGAAGGACACAGCTGCTTTGCATGGCCCTTTGCCAGGTAGCAGAGAGCCCCCCTTTGGGAAGTACCTAATTCTATATTCATGAGCTGTTTTTGTGAAGTGCTTATTAACGTTGACTGTCTGCCCCTCCGTTGGACTCTGTCTCAGGCAGAGCTCCAGTGTGCTGGGTTCCCTGCCTTCATGACTGCAATGCTTGGAGTCCCCGTTGCAGGTGGGTCACTAACCTTCAGTAAAGCCAATAACTCACAGCTGTGTGTAAGCCTCGTTTTTCTCAGAGTACTCCTGCCGGACCTGTGGTGCTTCGAGCACCTTGACCCAGAACAGCGGTTAAGCGCAAGAATAGGGAACTAAAGAACAAAATCTCTAAGATCTGTGCTGAAACGAGCCTTAAATGGCCTGATGCCCTACCCCTTCTCTCATGTACATGAGGAGCACACCTACACGCAAACATGGCCTGTACCCATATGAAATCCTTATGGCCAGACCTATGCATATGCCATCATCCCCTTCCCCACTCCCTTGCCAATTGGACCTGCAACTAAACGATGATACTGTTATAACATACTGTCAGATGCTAATTGGTTGCTTTAGGGCTATCCACTCACAGGTCCAAAGTGCCCTGGTGGAACCAGCTGACACACCGTGCCACCCCCTTCAGCCTGGGGACTGGGTTTATATTAAGGTATATCAGAGAAAGACTTCTTTAGAACCTTGCTGGAAGGGCCCCTACCAGATCCTACTGACCATCCATACAGTGGTCAAGTGCAAGGGATTCATCAGCTGGATCCACGCCTCCCACTGCAAGAAAATAACACCACCCTGGGACCCAGATGCTGAGGATTTTCAACCTCCAGATCCAGTTCCTGAAAACAACCGGACTGATCATGATGGCAATTCCGCTTCAGGCCCCAAAAGGGAACCTAGGTACAACCTCAGGAAGAGAAAGTGATATCTCTGGTGATTCACCTTTATAGCCAGCTAAGGCTTCAGGCCTGCTGGTAAAGGGGACTCCAGAGATCAAAGGCCAGAATAAAGCCTTTAGAAGTCCAGTCGAGAGCCTAGCGCCTGCTGGCACCCAGTTGCCATGACCAACCCTGCAGTCAGAATAAAGGAATCAGCCATGGTGCGAAAATGGCTGATGCCTTCTGTTTGGTTCGTATGCGTAACTATGTTCTTGCTACTATTACTGAACTTTCATGATACTGTTATGTTCTTTTGGATGCACAAAGCCACCAGCAGTTCGCCAATAAAAGACCCCTATGAAGAACCAGATGCAACTCCTGTAACTTCTCCCTTGTTTCAGAGTAGCAGCCGTGTTAGTCTGTATTCACAAAAAGAAAAGGAGTACTTGTGGCACCTTAGAGACTAACAAATTTGTTAGTCTCTAAGGTGCCACAAGTACTCCTTTTCTTCTCCCTTGTATGATGCTAAAACAGGGACGTTCCAAGAAAGGAAAAGGAACATCCGCTCTGCTGGTGTAGAACTGATCAATGAAATTGTTTTTAATTGTTCACTTTATTAATATAACTTCATAGCAAAATTTTATGAATGAAACAACATTCATTCATAAAACCGGTTATCCCAATAACTGGCTAATTGAGTTTCACTTTCAATCCAATTGCTGCTTAAATCGCTGAAACTTACACTATTTCAACATTGTAACTTCTGCTCACTGTTTGTCATTCATTATACTTGTCTATAGTGTAACTTCTGTTCACCGTTTGCCATTCCTTACACTTGTCCATATTGTAACTCAAACTCCATTTTAACTTGTCCCAAACTCCATTTTAAAATGTTCACTTCATTTTGTAAAAGCTTGCTGCAACCTTCATTTTTGCAAAACCCTGCTGTAATCTTGTTAGTTTAGTTTAGATTTGTGAATGAGGTATGTATGGATGATGGAATCAACCTCCAACCCCAGCCCATCCTGATGAAATAAAGTGTAAACACCCAACGGCTGAAGATGCAGACAACAGCCCTGACAAAGTAAGAGGAGTCCACCCTCAAAGAAAAGAACAAAAGTGCAACTGAAGAAAATTCAAAGCCAGGTCCTAGGCTGAAAGTCATGTCTGCAATTAGAAAAGGAGTACTTGTGGCACTTTAGAGACTAAAATTTATTTGAGCGTAAGCTTTCGTGAGCTACAGCTCACTTCATTGAGCTGTAGCTCACGAAAGCTTATGCTCAAATAAATTGTTAGTCTCTAAGGTGCCACAGTACTCCTTTTCTTTTTGAGAATACAGACTAAACACGGCTGCTACTCTGAAACATGTCTGCAATTGACAGGTGATCAGTCACCGGACCCAGAGGCAGCGTGACACAGCAAGACCATAGACTGATTCAAACTAAAGCCTACAAAAAGATGGGTGAGATGGAAGACTTTGAAGGCTAACATTCTGCTGCCAACATGGAAGGGCATCGGTGCATGTCCAACAGAGACCCAGCTCTTCCTTTTGCCTGGCTTTCCTGGCCAGTTAGCCACCACAAGCTACAAACCCAAGTCACGAACTCAAGCTGTGTTCAGGACTGGTAACTATACAGCAGCTGCAGAACCTGTGTGTGTGAATGAACGAATGTTTGAATGAACATGAAATTGAATGAAATGTTATAGCTATAACTGACTGCCTGCTACGATTCGTTTTGTATTCACAATAAATGTGACATTTTGTCATATTCCCTTTAATAAGATCCTGCTGGTTTTTATTTTTTGGTATAACATCTCCCCCATTGTCAATAGGAGCCTCTGAAACTTGAAACTGAGACCAGTTTGAATTGATTTTCTGAGTGTTTCATATTCATTTCCTCCATAGCCATTTTCTAAGTCTTGTTCTAATTCATGTCTGGATCATGTCTCTGATCCCCTTTTGTGCTGTGGGTTTTCAGAAATTCCTTTCTTAATATGTGGTTTTACACCAGTAAATATAAATGCATGACGTTGGTTTACTCTTGCGGACCTCAAATTGATGACTTGTTTTGCCTTAAAAACTGAAATAATGACAAACTGTTGAAAGCAAAAATACTGTTTCACCTCTGGGTATGTAATAGCTGTGCAGCTGCACAGGAGCCTACTTATACTAAAATAGTCAGAATAGATTCTTTCACTTGAGAAAACATTCTGGAGCTAATGGATCAAATTTATCCCTGGTCTAACTTCACCGAAGTCAGTTTGGCCCAGCAAATCTTTGGGAAAGCGAAACATGCACATTTAAGGTCTTATAGATCTGATAACTATCAGCTCGTCCTTACAGTTACAAAGGAATGTGTGCAAGTTCAATCTCTAACAGCCCCATTACTACAGGCTGCTAGGAGGGGGAGGGAAGTATGGTTTATACTTCTCTACTGCACATTCCTCTGAAATTTCATTTACATTGCTGACTGCTGAGACACACAAAACTGAGTTTTGATTTACTTTTTAATTGCTACCAGCTGCATTATATCAAATGTGAGCCCAACTCTCAAATTTGAACACCAAGTTTAGGTGCAGAAGTACCTATTTTAGAAACTCGGGTTCTAAATGGAAAACCCAAATATGGAACTAGGACCCTCACTTAGGAGCCTGGGTTTGCGATATTGCTCACATGTCATTTTATAGCATTCTCTTGACTGTTAGGACAAATTCACCCCTGGCATGTACAGGCACAAATCCCATTGAAGTCAATGCCATCACTGAATCTGAACCTTCATATGGGGATAAAGACTCTCCAAAAAGGATTTTATATTGAATTTAGGTTTCAGTGGTAGCCATGTTAGTCTGTATCAGCAAAAAAATAAGGAGGTCTTGTGGGACCTTAGAGACTAACAAATTTATTTGGGCATAAGCTTTCGTGGGCTAGAACCCATTTCATAAGATGTATGAAGTAAAAGATACAGGAGCAGGTATAAATATATGAAAGGATGTGGGTTGCTTTACCAAATGTTAGGTCAGTCTAATGAGATAAATCAATTAACAGCAGGACCAATGGAGGAGAAGTAACTTTTGAAGTAGTAAGAGTGGCCCATTACAGACAGTTGATAAGAAGGTGTGAGTACAGTAGGAGAAATTAGTATTGGGGAAATTAAGTTTAGGTTTTGTAATGACTCAACCACTCCCAGTCTTTATTCAGGCCTAATCTGATGGTATCTAGTTTGCAAATTAATTCCAGTTCTGCAGCTTCACGTTGGAGTCTGTTTTTGAAGTTTTTTTGTTGAAAAATTGCCACTTTGAGGTCTATTATTGAGTGACCAGAGAGATTGAAGTGTTCTTCTCCTGGTTTTTGAATGTTATGATTCCTGATATCAGATTTGTGTCCATTTATTCTTTTGCGTAGAAACTGTCCGGTTTGGCCAATGTACATGGCAGAGGGGCATTGCTGGCACATGATGGCATATATCACATTGGTAGATGTGCAGAGGAATGAACCCCAGATGGTGTGGCTAGGTCCTATGATGGTGTTCCTTGAATAGATACGTGGACAGAGTTGGCACCGGGGTTTGTAGCAGGGTTTGGTCCCTGAGTTGGTGTTTTTGTTGTGTGGTGTGTAGTTGCTGGTGAGTATTTGCATTTGTATTATCACGGCAAACCTGGTGGCTGAACTTTATGACTTTGTCCTCATCAACAACTATTTCAGATTTGGGACAATTTATACCTTCAGTCAGTGGACTGCTATGGATACCTGCATGGCCTCTCAATATGCCAACATTTTTATGGCTGACTTAGAACAACGCTTCCTCAGCTCTCATCCCCTTATGCCCCTACTTTACTTGAGCTACATTGATGACATCTTCATCATCTGGATCTACAACCTATCCTGAAGGACGACCCCTCGCTCTCACAGACCTTGGGAGACAGGCAAGTCCTCACTTACAGACAGCCCCCCAACCTGAAGCAAATACTCACCAGCAACTACACACTTACCACTATAAGAACAGACTGAGACCAGCCTAAACAAATAATTACTAAAAGAAAGGAAAATTCTTGCACTCAAACATTTTTTAGAGGAGGGGCCTGCAGCACACACGGTGGGCAATCCCACGGCCGGATCCGAAGCCCTGAGGGCCGGATCTGGCCCGCAGGCTGTAGTTTGCCCACCCCTGATTTAGAGTGTAAGGTTTGGGGGATTTTTTGTTTTTTTGGGGGGGAGGTGGGGAAGGTTATGATGCCTTGTGTGAAGTGGCTACAATGTGGGTATAAAATGCTACCAAATCAAAATGGTACAGGTGTAGATGACTGTAAAATGCAAGTTTACTGTTATGCTGGGGATTAGGTGAAACTCTGCTAAAGCTGGTAGCATAAGATAATATTAAGCTTTCTTAAGGAATACAATAGATGAAGCAATAGGAGCCACTGTCCAAAATACAGTACAGATTCTAGGCCAGTCAAGAATCTGAGCTATATGGGCAAAGGAGTTTTGCAAGCTAATGCAGGGGCTGGTATTGTTTGTTGGAGGTGTATATTTGTCAAAGAAGCATTAGAAAAATGACAGAAGCAGAAAAAGAGCAGCAAGGAAACACAAGAAACACATGTAATGTGACCCTAAGAAAGCTAAGAGCTTTTAGGAAGAGTGCTAACTGGAAAGGGGTTTGGAACTGTCAGCAAAGAATCTGTCTCCTACTGTTTGATTCTTACTGTGTTCAGGGAAACAGGACTTGTACATTCTTTGTAAATAAAGAGGATTGCATCAAAGTATACCTGAAAGTATATCATCAATTTCTGCTCTTAAGGGAATCAACCTGCAAGATCCCAAATACTTAACTACTTGGGTCAAAAGGGTAACATTAATTAATTCCTTTGTTGAGGGCAGAAACAGAGAAGCAATTTCTGGTATTTTGGAGTGTGCCCAGTGGTTAATTTCCAGCACCTCTAGCTTGGCAGTTCATAGCCCTGGCACCTCTGGGCTTGCCACGCAAATTATGAAAATACAGAAATTGCTTGAACCATGGCACCTAATTGCTTGAGCCCTGTCACCTCTTTCATTACAAATTAAGCACTGCTGCCCAGATTTAGGCATAAATTACAGTATAGATTAGGCTGCTCCACCCATGCTTCAACATTCCTCCTTCCCCTGGCATCCCTTCATGCTATTGCCCAGGAGAGGAGCTGGCACAGAACGGTTATACTGGCTGGGAGGTTCCATACCCTGATGGTATTCCCCAAGAACTGTTTCTGCCCCCTTTTATTGGAAAGGCCTAAAGCAGCTGTAGTATAGGGGAGAATCAGGCTCTTGTTTTCAGACTTGCCTTCAAAGTACATAGTGCACTGTTTCTATTCTACAGAAAAGAAATAGTAATCACCTACAAACTTATTTGAAGAAATACAGAAAAAAATAACTGTAGGTTGCCTTATCAACCAAAGCCAGAATAGCTGATTGGATCTTGGAGCATAGTTATTGCAAGGATTTTCCTATGTTAGCATGTAGTGTTCCCTACATAATCTCATAGAACAGGATAAGGTTGAATCTTAACTTTGATTTTCCTGGCTTATATACATTTAAGTCAAGAATCCATAGCATTAATATAAACTGAAGGGACAGTTTAGAATTTTGTTTGACCAGAAATCACTGTCAGATTCCCTGAAATCACAATTTTGAATCCTGGCAGTGTCGACTTAGCCCTTCATTCTTCAAAGGCAGAAAAAAATTCAAAACAGTTTAATAAGTGTAGTGTCTTGGGTGAGCTCTTAAAAGGGACATCATCCGCTTAAAATCACAGTTCATGTTTTTAACTACAAGTGACACACAAGATGTCTATAATCGAAAGAGATTGGAAGGGAGAAAAATCTGTTTTTTCAGTTTGTTAACTTTGTGCATATGACAGAATTTTGCGTGTCATCTGTTTCCTTATTATAAAAGTAGGAAAATATGGTTGTAAGCTAGAAAAAGTAGCAAGGGTCCTCAGGGCCAGGGCTAGTATCTGAAACTACTTTTAACTAATTTTTAAAAATGTACTCAATTTCAGGTTGATGGTGGTGTCTCTTTCAAAAGTGTTTTGCTTTTCGTGAACATAAAACTTGCAGCTTTAATATGTCCCAACAATTCAATTTTTCTAAAGATAATCTTTTAATACAATTATATGAAAAAAAGTCTTGACTATGTCATCAAACATAACAAGACATGTGCTTCCTTGCCTACTAATATGTCATCTGTAAATTCAAGATCAGCTAATTTGAAGCCTTAAATTACAGGAAGTATAAAACAAGTCATAACAGATTGCAAATTAGTACATCTTCTTATGCCTTTCAATGTTTTTTAAAAAGAAATGGCATATTACTCTATGTTTTATTTTTTAAAATGCCATAGCAAGTTTATCTTCATGCCTAGCCATTCCCAAACACATATTAGGCTGATTAGGTAATGATACATGCTGCACAAAAGTACCCTGTGGTGCCTTGTGCAGCCAGCCATTATCTTTAGTGATGATCCTGGTCACTAGACAATAAACAAGGCAAAGAGTATTGCACAAAGTCTAGCAAAGTGAAAGTAGTAAGCCCATGTGTAAGATTTCACAAAAGAAAAGTGAAAAACAAATTAATGACTTGGCCATGCCTCCATTCAAGATGGAATACATGCTCAAGCCTCAAAGAAGAGGAACAAAAATTTTTCTCTTCCCCTGCACATGGATTGGAGGTTAGAAGGAAGAGGAAGGCTGACTGACCCCATGTCCTTCTTCAGAGGTCAGTCTCACACTGATCTTGTGCTGCCTCTTCTCCACATAAGCTGCAGACTCCACAATTCCACATTTAATGTGGAATGTCTGCAAATTTGGGGGAATCACGGGGCGGTAGCAGGCTCTAGTTCTTAGATTGTTGCATAAATAATCTGAGTGCTCTCACCAGTGTTGATTATGAGGCACATTATTTATATTTCAGATAAAAAACACAGGGGCCTTTGTTACATCTTGCAGGCCTCCAGGTTGGAAAAAGGGGAGATGAGGTGATGATTGCCTTCTACTTCTACTCTGAGGCAGAGAGATCTGGGCTGGTGATGGGTTTCTTCCCCAATTGGTCTTGCTATTGGAAGAAGAGACTGGGTCAGCATGTGCCTTACAAGGCAGTAGACTGGGGCTCCAAGTGTTTTGATGCATTGCTTAGGCCAGTGGTTAGCTCTGCCTCTGCTCCATGTACACTGAATGTTTTAACTTTCTACCAGCAAACATGACATTACAGTACTAAAGACTCAGTTTTTCCATGAGGCTCACTGAGATAAGCAAATGAAATAAATAATATTTAATAAATCTGAATCCGTATGTCTAAGTTAGTTCTGCCATCTGCCTCTTCCTTTCCATTCTTAGATTGAAAGCTCTCTGGGATAGGAAACCTTTAGATTTGTGTCCTGGGAACATCTCAGCATGTTGTTGGTGTAACAGATATGGCAATTTCCTGCAATATCCTTGAAAAAAATCTTATTCAATTAAGTTTAAGTATTTAAGTATCTTTGGAGTCCATCATATTAAATGCAAAGTTTTGTATTTTTGTGTGGTGGGATTATATTAACCTCTCCAGGTGGAAGATGGGATATTAATCTTGTGAAGTATTATGAACTTCAGAGGACTATATTGAACAATGTACCAGGCAAGAATGGACTTTGGGGATAAACAGTGTCAAGTGGTTTGCCTGGAGAATCTCTAGGGGAGGTGAGGGCAATTGCAAATTCCACACTTCTGCTTATGCAAAAACCCAGTGTTTTGAAGCTTTGTCCAGAGCAGAGGACCATTATCTGCTGATTACCTGTTCTTAAGGTCTCAAGATCAAGCTGCAAGCTGTACAAAGGAAAGACTAACTTATTAGTGGGGATTCTGGTTGCAACAGAACGTGTCATGAACTCGTAACCCCAGGGAAAACCCAGTTGTGGATTTTGAAGGACTGACACCTACCAGAGCCCTACACGATGTCTACATTAGCACTTTTGTTGGTAGAACTTTTGAAAAAAAACACTCCCCTAACCGACAGAAGTCTCACCAACAAAAGCGCCAGTGTGGAGAGCATGACATAGCTACTGCTGCCCGTTGGCTGTGCTGCTGTAAAGTCCATAGTGTAGATATAGCCCACGTCTGGAGTAGGAGTGATCTCTGGTAAGCTTATTAGCATGCATGTAGGTTCATTTATTGTTTTTAATACATTTTCTCTATAATGTTTTCACCTTAAGAACAAATGTGCTTGCTTAGAAATAGCTCTGTGGTAACTTGTAACTGTTGTCAATTACAGCTGTTCACAGCCTTTTGACAGAAAGGAAAGCGCAGATGCTGGCCTGTTTAGGCAGTCTGGTTTGTTGGGGATATCACAGTGTAGACAGGGAGTTGTGCTGCCTAGAAAAAACCTGGTCAGGACAGGGGAGATGTAGGTCTCTGGCCCAATAGAGGTGATGGCTGGGAGCTGGAAGCCTTAAAGTGGGTGCCCTTGGGGACCCCGGAGGGGGAGACAGTTGCAGTTGCTCTGAACTGCAACAGATGGCATTTAACAAACAATTATATATGATGCCCCGAAAGCCTGAAGTTTAATAAAAAAGAAATCCTGTATGATTTCCAACAGCGTGTTCAGCTACTCATGTCATGTGTCCCCTCAGTTGGGAGTGGGGTCGTGGTCACATTTTGGGGGACTCCTCAGGCAGGCTAGGAAACAATGACAATGAGACCTGCCTTAGTCATTCTCCGATGGGGTCTCTTAAATTCACTGTCTCTTGTTACTCCCCACATACTCTATATCACACACATCCCCATGCATTCCTTTGCTTCTTCTTGCCCTCTGTTCACTTCTCATCCCCCTCATTAATGCTTCTTCTTCCTCATTCGCTGCTTCTCTTCCTCACCCTGCTCCCACCACCTTATCCCCTGCTTTCCTGACCTCACCCTCTTCCTTCTTCACCACACCTCATCCCTGCTCCTTCCTCCCCCTTCTCCCCCCCTTCCCCCCTCCCCAACCTCATCCCTGCTCCTTCCTCATCCCGTTCCCCCCACTTCACCCCTCCACCCCCCTCATCCCTGCTCCTTCCTCATCCCGTTCCCCCCACTTCCCCCCTCCACCCCCCTCATCCCTGCTCCTTCCTCATCCCGTTCCCCCCACTTCCCCCCCTCCCCCCCATCCCTCCCGCTCCTCTCATCCCGTTCCCCCCACTTCACCCCTCCCCAACCTCATCCCTGCTCCTTCCTCATCCCTTCCCCCCACTTCACCCCTTCACCCCCCCTCATCCCTGCTCCTTCCTCATCCCGTTCCCCCCCTTCATCCTCCTCCCCCCTCATCCCTGCTCTTCCTCATCCCGTTCCCCCCACTTCCCCCCTGCTCCCCCCATCCCTGCTCCTTCCTCATCCCGTTCCCCCCACTTCACCCCTCCACCCCCCTCATCCCTGCTCCTTCCTCATCCCGTTCCCCCCACTTCACCCCTCCACCCCCCTCATCCCTGCTCCTTCCTCATCCCGTTCCCCCCCACTTCACCCCTCCACCCCCCTCATCCCTGCTCCTTCCTCATCCCGTTCCCCCCACTTCACCCCCTCCACCCCCCTCATCCCTGCTCCTTCCTCATCCCGTTCCCCCCACTTCACCCCTTCACCCCCCTCCCTGCTCCTTCCTCATCCCGTTCCCCCCACTTCACCCCTCCTCCCCCCTCATCCCTGCTCCTTCCTCATCCCGTTCCCCCCACTTCCCCCCTGCTCCCCCCCATCCCTGCTCCTTCCTCATCCCGTTCCCCCCACTTCACCCCTCCAGCCCCCTCATCCCTGCTCCTTCCTCATCCCGTTCCCCCCACTTCCCCCCTCCACCCCCCTCATCCCTGCTCCTTCCTCATCCCGTTCCCCCCACTTCACCCCTTCACCCCCTCATCCCTGCTCCTTCCTCATCCCGTTCCCCCCCACTTCCCCCCTCCACCCCCTCATCCCTGCTCCTTCCTCATCCCGTTCCCCCCACTTCCCCCCTGCTCCCCCCATCCCTGCTCCTTCCTCATCCCGTTCCCCCCACTTCACCCCTCCAGCCCCCTCATCCCTGCTCCTTCCTCATCCCGTTCCCCCCACTTCACCCCGCACCCCCCTCATCCCTGCTCCTTCCTCATCCCGTCCCCCCACTTCACCCCTTCACCCCCTCATCCCTGCTCCTTCCTCATCCCGTTCCCCCCACTTCATCCTCCTCCCCCCCTCATCCCTGCTCCTTCCTCCCCCTTCTCCCCCCACTTCCCCCCTCCACCCCCCTCATCCCTGCTCCTTCCTCATCCCGTTCCCCCCCACTTCACCCCTCCCCCCTCATCCCTGCTCCTTCCTCATCCCGTTCCCCCCACTTCACCCCTTCCCCCCTCATCCCTGCTCCTTCCTCATCCCGTTCCCCCCCACTTCCCCCCTCCACCCCCCTCATCCCTGCTCCTTCCTCATCCCGTTCCCCCCACTTCCCCCTGCTCCCCCCCATCCTGCTCCTTCCTCATCCCGTTCCCCCCACTTCACCCCTCCCCAACCTCATCCCTGCTCCTTCCTCATCCCGTTCCCCCCACTTCACTCCTCCTCCCCCCTCATCCCTGCTCCTTCCTCATCCCGTTCCCCCCACTTCACTCCCCCCCCTCATCCCTGCTCCTTCCTCATCCCGTTCCCCCCCACTTCCCCCCTGCTCCCCCCATCCCTGCTCCTTCCTCATCCCTCCCCCCACTTCACCCCTCCTCCCCCCATCCCTGCCCCTTCCTCATCCCGTTCCCCCCACTTCCCCCTGCTCCCCCCCATCCCTGCTCCTTCCTCATCCCGTTCCCCCCACTTCCCCCCCTGCTCCCCCCCATCCCTGCTCCTTCCTCATCCCGTTCCCCCCACTTCCCCCCTGCTCCCCCCATCCCTGCTCCTTCCTCATCCCGTTCCCCCCACTTCACCCCTTCACCCCCTCATCCCTGCTCCTTCCTCATCCCGTTCCCCCCACTTCACCCCTTCCCCCCCTCATCCCTGCTCCTTCCTCATCCCGTTCCCCCCACTTCACCCCTTCACCCCCTCATCCCTGCTCCTTCCTCATCCCGTTCCCCCCCCACTTCATCCTCCTCCCCCCTCATCCCTGCTCCTTCCTCCCCCTTCTCCCCCACTTCCCCCCTCCCCAACCTCATCCCTGCTCCTTCCTCATCCCGTTCCCCCCTTCACCCCTTCACCCCCTCATCCCTGCTCCTTCCTCATCCCGTTCCCCCCACTTCCCCCCTCCACCCCCCTCATCCCTGCTCCTTCCTCATCCCGTTCCCCCCACTTCCCCCCTGCCCCCCCCATCCCTGCTCCTTCCTCATCCCGTTCCCCCCACTTCCCCCCTGCTCCCCCCCATCCCTGCTCCTTCCTCATCCCGTTCCCCCCACTTCATCCTCCTCCCCCCTCATCCCTGCTCCTTCCTCATCCCGTTCCCCCCACTTCATCCTCCTCCCCCCTCATCCCTGCTCCTTCCTCATCCCGTTCCCCCCACTTCCCCCCTGCTCCCCCCATCCCTGCTCCTTCCTCATCCCGTTCCCCCCACTTCACCCCTCCTCCCCCCCATCCCTGCCCCTTCCTCATCCCGTTCCCCCCACTTCCCCCCTGCCCCCCCCATCCCTGCTCCTTCCTCATCCCGTTCCCCCCACTTCCCCCCTGCTCCCCCCATCCCTGCTCCTTCCTCATCCCGTTCCCCCCACTTCCCCCCTGCTCCCCCCCATCCCTGCTCCTTCCTCATCCCGTTCCCCCCACTTCCCCCCCTCCACCCCCCTCATCCCTGCCCCTTCCTCATCCCGTTCCCCCCACTTCACCCCTTCACCCCCTCATCCCTGCTCCTTCCTCATCCCGTTCCCCCCACTTCATCCTCCTCCCCCCTCATCCCTGCTCCTTCCTCCCCCTTCCCCCCACTTCCCCCCCCTCCCCAACCTCATCCCTGCTCCTTCCTCATCCCGTTCCCCCCCACTTCACCCTCCACCCCCCTCATCCCTGCTCCTTCCTCATCCCGTTCCCCCCTTCACCCCTTCACCCCCTCATCCCTGCTCCTTCCTCATCCCGTTCCCCCCCCACTTCCCCCCTCCACCCCCTCATCCCTGCTCCTTCCTCATCCCGTTCCCCCCACTTCCTCCCTGCTCCCCCCCATCCCTGCTCCTTCCTCATCCCGTTCCCCCCACTTCACCCCTCCCCAACCTCATCCCTGCTCCTTCCTCATCCCGTTCCCCCCACTTCACCCCTCCCCCCCTCATCCCTGCTCCTTCCTCATCCCGTTCCCCCCTTCATCCCCTCCCCCCTCATCCCTGCTCCTTCCTCATCCCGTTCCCCCCACTTCCCCCCTGCCCCCCCATCCCTGCTCCTTCCTCATCCCGTTCCCCCCACTTCACCCCTCCTCCCCCCCATCCCTGCCCCTTCCTCATCCCGTTCCCCCCACTTCCCCCCTGCTCCCCCCCCATCCCGCTCCTTCCTCATCCCGTTCCCCCCACTTCCCCCCTGCTCCCCCCCATCCCTGCTCCTTCCTCATCCCGGTCCCCCCCCCCCCCCCCACCCCCACTTCCCCCCTCCCCCCCCCTCATCCCTGCCCCTTCCTCATCCCGTTCCCCCCACTTCACCCTCCACCCCCCTCATCCCTGCTCCTTCCTCATCCCGTTCCCCCCACTTCCCCCCTCCACCCCCCCCACATCCCTGCTCCTTCCTCATCCCTTCCCCCCACTTCCCCCCTGCTCCCCCCCATCCCTGCTCCTTCCTCATCCCGTTCCCCCCCCCACTCACCCCTCCCCAACCTCATCCCTGCTCCTTCCTCCTCCCTTCCCCCCCCACTTCACCCCTCCCCAACCTCATCCCTGCTCCTTCCTCTCCCGTTCCCCCCACTTCATCCCCTCCCCCCTCATCCCTGCTCCTTCCTCATCCCGTTCCCCCCACTTCCCCCCCTGCTCCCCCCATCCCTGCTCCTTCCTCATCCCGTTCCCCCCACTTCAACCCCCTCCCCCCCATCCCTGCCCCTTCCTCATCCCGTCCCCCCACTTCCCCCCTGCTCCCCCCCATCCCTGCTCCTCCTCATCCCGTTCCCCCCCTTCCCCCCCCTGCTCCCCATCCCGCTCCTTCTCATCCCGTTCCCCCCACTTCCCCCCTGCTCCCCCCCCCCATCCCTGCTCTTCCTCCCCCTTCTCCCCCACTTCCCCCCTCCACCCCCCTCATCCCTGCCCCTTCCTCATCCCGTTCCCCCCACTTCCCCCCTGCTCCCCCCCATCCCCTGCTCCTTCCTCATCCCGTTCCCCCCACTTCACCCCTCCACCCCCTCATCCCTGCTCCTTCCTCATCCCGTTCCCCCCACTTCCCCCCTCCCCCCCCCTCATCCCTGCCCCTTCCATCCCCGTTCCCCCCACTTCCCCCCTCCACCCCCCTCATCCCTGCCTCCTTCCTCATCCCGTTCCCCCACTCCCCCTCCACCCCCCTCATCCTGCTCCTTCCTCATCCCGTTCCCCCCACTTCCCCCCTGCTCCCCCCCATCCCTGCTCCTTCCTCATCCCGTTCCCCCCCACTTCACCCCTTCACCCCCCTCATCCCTGCTCCTTCCTCATCCCGTTCCCCCCACTTCACCCCTCCAGCCCCCTCATCCCTGCTCCTTCCTCATCCCGTTCCCCCCCTTCATCCTCCCCCCCCTCATCCCTGCTCCTTCCTCATCCCTTCCCCCCCTCCCCCTGCTCCCCCCATCCCTGCTCCTTCCTCATCCCGTTCCCCCCCTTCCCCCCCTCCCCCCCCCATCCCTGCCCCTTCCTCATCCCGTTCCCCCCACTTCCCCCCCTGCTCCCCCCCATCCCTGCTCCTTCCCATCCCGTTCCCCCCACTTCCCCCCTCTCCCCCCCTCCCTGCTCCTTCCTCATCCCGTTCCCCCCACTTCCTCCCTGCTCCCCCCCATCCCTGCTCCTTCCTCATCCCGTTCCCCCCCCCCTTCCCCCCTCACCCCCCTCATCCTGCCCCTTCCTCATCCCGTCCCCCCACCCCCCCTGCTCCCCCCCATCCCTGCCTCCTTCCTCCCTTCTCCCCCCTTCACCCCTCCACCCCCCCTCCCTGCTCCTTCCTCATCCCGTTCCCCCCACTTCCCCCCTCCACCCCCCTCATCCCTGCCCCTTCCTCATCCCGTTCCCCCCCACTTCACCCCTCCACCCCCCCTCATCCCTGCTCCTTCCTCATCCCGTTCCCCCCACTTCCCCCCTCCACCCCCCTCATCCCTGCTCCTTCCTCCTCCCCCTTCTCCCCCCCTTCCCCCCCTCCCTGCTCCTTCCTCATCCCGTTCCCCCCACTTCACCCCTCCCCAACCTCATCCCTGCCCTTCCTCATCCCGTTCCCCCACTTCACCCCTCCCAACTCATCCCTGCTCCTTCCTCCCCGTCCCCCCACTTCATCCTCCTCCCCCCTCATCCCTGCTCCTTCCTCATCCCGTTCCCCCCCACTTCCCCCCTGCTCCCCCCATCCCTGCTCCTTCCTCATCCCGTTCCCCCCCACTTCACCCCTTCACCCCCTCCCTGCCCCTTCCTCATCCCGTTCCCCCCACTTCCCCCCTGCTCCCCCCCCATCCCTGCTCCTTCCTCACCCGTTCCCCCCACTTCCCCCCTGCTCCCCCATCCCCTGCTCCTTCCTCATCCCGTTCCCCCCCCTTCCCCCCTGCTCCCCCCCATCCCGCTCCTTCCTCTCCGTTCCCCCCACTTCCCCCCTCCACCCCCCTCATTCCTGCCCCTCCTCATCCCTTCCCCCACTTCCCCCCCCTGCTCCCCCCATCCCTGCTCTTCCTCATCCCGTTCCCCCCACTTCACCCCTCCCCCCCTCATCCCTGCTCCTTCCTCATCCCGTTCCCCCCACTTCCCCCCTCCTCCCCCCCCATCCCTGCCCCTTCCTCATCCCGTTCCCCCCACTTCCCCCCTGCTCCCCCCCATCCCGTTCCCCCTCATCCCGTTCCCCCCACTTCCCCCCTGTCCCCCCCATCCCTGCTCCTTTCCTCATCCCGTTCCCCCACTTCCCCCTGCTCCCCCCCCCCATCCCTGCCCTTCCTCCCCCCCCCCGTTCCCCCCCCTCCCCCCCCTCCACCCCCCTCATCCCTGCCCCTTCCTCATCCCGTTCCCCCCAGTCTTCACCCCTTCCCCCCCGCATCCCTGCTCCTTCCTCATCCCTTCCCCCCACTCATCCTCCTCCCCCCTCCTCCCCTGCTCCTTCCTCCCCCTGCTCCCCCCACTTCCCCCCTCCCCAACCTCATCCCTGCTCCTTCCCATCCCTTCCCCCCGACTTCACCCCTCCACCCCCCCCCCTCATCCTGCCCTTCCTCATCCCGTTCCCCCCACTTCACCTCACCCTTCACCCCCTCATCCCTGCCCTCCTCATCCCGTTCCCCCCACTTCCCCCCACCACCCCCCCTCATCCCTGCTCCCTTCCTCACCCGTTCCCCCCACGTCCCCCCTGCTCCCCCCCACCCTGCTCCTTCCTCATCCCGTTCCCCCCACTTCACCCCTCCCCAACCTCATCCCTGCCCTTCCTCATCCCGTTCCCCCCACTTCACCCCCGCCCCATCCTCATCCCTGCTCCTTCCTCATCCCGTTCCCCCACTCATCCTCCTCCCCCCTCATCCCTGCTCCCTTCCTCATCCCGTTCCCCCCACTCCCCCCTGCTCCCCCCATCCCTGTCCTTCCTCATCCCGTTCCCCCCACTTCACCCCACCTCCCCCCCATCCCTGCCCTTCCTCCTCATCCCGTTCCCCCACTTCCCCCCTGCTCCCCCCATCCCTGCTCCTTCCTCATCCCGTTCCCCCCACTCCCCCCTGCTCCCCCCCATCCCTGCTCCTTCCTCATCCCGTTCCCCCCACTTCACCCCTCCACCCCCCTCATCCCTGCTCCTTCCTCATCCCGTTCCCCCCACTTCACCCCTCCACCCCCCTCATCCCTGCTCCTTCCTCATCCCGTTCCCCCCACTTCACCCCTCCACCCCCCCTCATCCCTGCTCCTTCCTCATCCCGTTCCCCCCACTTCCTCCCCGCCCCCCCCCCTCCCTGCTCCTTCCTCATCCCGTTCCCCCCCACTTCACCCCTCCCCCCCTCATCCCTGCTCCTTCCTCATCCCGTTCCCCCACTCATCAACCCCTCCCCAACCTCATCCCTGCTCCTTCTCATCCCGTTGCCCCCACTTCAATCCTCCTCCCCCCTCATCCCTGCTCCTTCCTCATCCCGTTCCCCCCACTTCCCCCCTGCTTCCCCCATCCCTGCGCCTTCTCATGCCCCGTTCCCCCCACTTCACCACCCCGCCTCCCCCCCATCCCTGCCCCTTCCTCATCCCGTTCCCCCCACTTCCCCCCCCTGCTCCCCCCCATCCCTGCTCCTTCCTCATCCCGTTCCCCCCACTTCCCCCCTGCTCCCCCATCCCTGCTCCTTCCTCATCCCGTTCCCCCCACTTCCCCCCCTGCTCCCCCCCCCCATCCCTGCTCCTTCCTCATCCCGTTCCCCCCACTTCCCCCCTCCACCCCCCCCTCATCCCTGCCCCTTCCTCATCCCGTTCCCCCCACTCCCCCCCTCCCCCCCCATCCCTTCTCCTTCCTCATCCCGTTCCCCCCACTTCACCCTCCACCCCCCCATCCCTGCTCCTTCCTCATCCCGTTCCCCCCACTTCCCCCCTCCACCCCCCTCATCCCTGCCCCTTCCTCATCCCGTTCCCCCCCTTCACCCCTCCACCCCCCTCCTCCCTGCTCCTTCCTCATCCCGTTCCCCCCACTTCACTCCTCCAGCCCCCTCATCCCTGCTCCTTCCTCATCCCGTTCCCCCCCACTTCCCCCCGCTCCCCCCCATCCCTGCTCCTTCCTCATCCCGTTCCCCCCCTTCACACCCCTCCCCAACCTCACCCTGCTCCTTCCTCATCCCTTCCCCCCACCTTCACCCCTCCCCAACCTCATCCCGCTCCTTCCTCATCCCGTTCCCCCCACTTCATCCTCCTCCCCCTCATCCCTGCTTCCTTCCTGCATCCCTTCCCCCCACTTCCCCCCTGCTCCCCCCATCCCTGCTCCTTCCTCATCCCGTTCCCCCCCTTCACCCACCCCTCCCCCCCCATCCCTGCCCCTTCCTCATCCCTTCCCCCCACTTCCCCCCTGCTCCCCCCCATCCCTGCTCCTCCTCATCCCGTTCCCCCCACTTCCCCCCTGCTCCCCCCATCCCTGCTCCTTCCTCATCCCGTTCCCCCCACTTCCCCCCTGCTCCCCCCCATCCCTGCTCCTTCCTCATCCCGTTCCCCCCACTTCCCCCCTCCACCCCCCTCATCCCTGCCCCTTCCTCATCCCGTTCCCCCCACTTCCCCCCTGCCCCCCCCCCATCCCTGCTCCTTCCTCATCCCGTTCCCCCCCTTCACCCCTCCCCCCCCCCACCCTGCTCCTTCCTCATCCCGTTCCCCCCCACTTCCCCCCTCCACCCCCCCTCATCCCTGCCCCTTCCTCATCCCGTTCCCCCCACTTCACCCCTCCACCCCCTCATCCTGCTCCTTCCTCTCCCGTTCCCCCCACTTCCCCCCCACCCCCCTCATCCCTGCTCCTTCCTCATCCCGTTCCCCCCACTTCCCCCCTGCCCCCCCCATCCCTGCTCCTTCCTCATCCCGTTCCCCCCACTTCACCCCTCCCCAACCTCTCCCTCGCCTTCCTCATCCCGTCCCCCACTTCCACCCCTCCCCAACCTCATCCCTGCTCCTTCCTCATCCCTTCCCCCCACTTCATCTCCTCCCCCCTCATCCTGCTCCTTCCTCTCCCGTTCCCCCCCCTTCCCTCCCCCCTGCTCCCCCCATCCCTGCTCCTTCCTCATCCCGTTCCCCCCACTTCCCCCCTCCTCCCCCCCTCCCTGCCCCTTCCTCATCCCGTTCCCCCCACTTCCCCCCTGCTCCCCCCCATCCCTGCTCCTTCCTCATCCCGTTCCCCCCCACTCCCCCCCCCCCCCCCCCATCCCTGCTCCTTCCTCATCCCGTTCCCCCCACTTCCCCCCTGCTCCCCCCCATCCCTGCTCCTTCCTCATCCCGTTCCCCCCCTTCCCCCCCTCCACCCCCCTCATCCCTGCCCCTTCCTCTCCCGTTCCCCCCACTTCCCCCTGCTCCCCCCCCCTGCTCGCTTCCCCTCATCCCGTTCCCCCACTTCCTCCCCCCTCCACCCCCCTCATCCCTGCCCCTTCCTCATCCGTTCCCCCCACTTCACACCCTCCACCACCCCTCATCCCTGCTCCTTCCTCATCCCGTCCCCCCCACTTCATCCTCCTCCCCCCCTCATCCCTGCTCCTTCCTCTCCCCCGTTCCCCACTTCCCCCGCTCCCCCATCCCCTGCCCTTTCCTCATCCGTTCCCCCCACTTCCCCCTGCTCCCCCCCATCCTGCTCCTTCCTTCTCCCCGTTCCCCCCACGTCCCCCCTCCACCCCCCTCATCCCTGCCCCTCCTCATCCCGTTCCCCCCACTTCCCCCCTGCTCCCCCCCATCCCTGCTCCCTTCCCATCCCGTTCCCCCCACTTCCCCCCTCCACCCCCCTCATCCCTGCTCCTTCCTCATCCCGTTCCCCCACTTCACCCCTCCACCCCCCTCATCCCTGCTCCTTCCTCTCCCCTCCCCCCCTTCCCCCCTGCTCCCCATCCCTGCTCCTTCCTCATCCCGTTCCCCCCACTTCCCCCCTCCACCCCCCTCATCCCTGCCCTTCCTCATCCCGTTCCCCCCCCCTCCCCCCCTCTCCCCCCCTCCCTGCTCCTTCCTCATCCCGTTCCCCCCACTTCCCCCTCCCCCCCCCTCATCCCTGCCCCTTCCTCATCCCGTTCCCCCCACTCATCACCCCTCCACCCCACCCTCCCCTGCTCCTTCCTCACCCGTTCCCACCCCACTTCCCCCCTGCTCCCCCCCATCCTGCTCCTTCCTCCATTCCCGTTCTCCCCCACTTCCCCCCTCCACCCCCCTCATCCCTGCCCCTTCCTCATCCCGTTCCCCCCACTTCCCCCCCTCCCCCCCATCCCTGCTCCTTCCTCATCCCGTTCCCCCACTTCCCCCTCCACCCCCCTCATCCCTGCTCCTTCCTCATCCCGTCCCCCCACTCTTCACCCCTCCACCCCCCTCATCCCTGCTCCTTCCTCATCCCGTTCCCCCCACTTCCCCCCTGCTCCCCCATCCCTGCTCCTTCCTCATCCCGTTGCCCCCCCCTTCCCCCTGCTCCCCCCCATCCCTGCTCCTTCCTCATCCCGTTCCCCCCACTTCACCCCTGCTCCCCCCCCCATCCCTGCCCCTTCCTCATCCCGTTCCCCCCACTTCCCCCCTGCTCCCCCCCATCCCTGCTCCTTCCTCATCCCGTCCCCCCTTCCCCCCTGCTCCTCCCCCCTCATCCCTGCTCCTTCCTCATCCCGTTCCCCACCACTTCACCCCTCCACCCCCCCCATCCCTGCTCGCCTCCTCATCCGTTCCCCCCACTTCCCCCCTGCTCCCCCCCTCCCTGCTCCTTCCTCATCCCGGTCCCCCCACTTCACCCCTCCTCCCCCCCCTCCCTGCCCCTTCCTCATCCCGTTCCCCCCACTTCCCCCCTGCCCCCCCCCATCCCTGCCCCTTCCTCATCCCGTTCCCCCCACTTCCCCCCCCCCCCCCCTCATCCCTGCTCCTTCCTCATCCCGTTCCCCCCACTTCCCCCCCCCCTGCTCCCCCCATCCCTGCTCCTTCCTCATCCCGTTCCCCCCACTTCACCCCTCCCCAACCTCATCCCTGCTCCTTCCTCATCCCGTTCCCCCCACTTCACCCCTCCCCAACCTCATCCTGCTCCTTCCTCATCCCTTCCCCCCACTTCATCCTCCTCCCCCCTCACCCTGCTCCTTCCCTCCCGTTCCCCCCACTTCCCCCCTGCCCCCCTCCCTGCTCCTTCCTCATCCCTTCCCCCCACTTCACCCCTCCTCCCCCCCATCCCTGCCCCTTCCTCATCCCGGTCCCCCCCCTTCCCCCCTGCTCCCCCCCATCCCTGCTCCTTCCTCATCCCGTTCCCCCCACTTCCCCCCTGCTCCCCCATCCCTGCTCCTTCCTCATCCCGTTCCCCCCACTTCCCCCCTGCTCCCCCCCATCCCTGCTCCTTCCTCATCCCGTTCCCCCCACTTCCCCCCTCCACCCCCCTCATCCCTGCCCCTTCCTCATCCCTTCTCCCCCACTTCCCCCCGCTCCCCCCCCATCCCTGCCTCCTTCCTCATCCCGTTCCCCCACTTCCCCCCTCCACCCCCCTCATCCCTGCCCTTCCTCATCCCGTTCCCCCCACTTCACCCCTCCACCCCCCTCATCCCTGCTCCTTCCCCTCATCCCGTTTCCCCCCACTTCATCCTCCTCCCCCCCATCCCTGCTCCTTCCTCATCCCGTTCCCCCCACTTCCCCCTGCTCCCCCATCCTGCTCCTTCCTCAGCCGTTCCCCCCCACTTCCCCCCCTCTCCCCCACCCATCCCTGCTCCTTCCTCATCCCGTTCCCCCCACTCCCCCCCCCCCCCCCCTCATCCCTGCCCCTTCCTCATCCCGTTCCCCCCACCTCCCCCCTGCTCCCCCCATCCCTGCTCCTTCCTCATCCCGTTCCCCCCCACTTCCCCCCTCCACCCCCCTCATCCCTGCCCCTTCCTCATCCCGTTCCCCCCACTTCACCCCTCCACCCCCCTCATCCCTGCTCCTTCCTCATCCCGTTCCCCCCACTTCCCCCCTGCTCCCCCATCCCTGCTCCTTCCTCATCCCGTTCCCCCCACTTCCCCCCTCCACCCCCCTCATCCCTGCCCCTTCCTCATCCCGGTCCCCCCACTTCCCCCCTGCTCCCCCCATCCCTGCTCCTTCCTCATCCCGTTCCCCCCACGTCCCCCCTCCACCCCCCTCATCCCTGCCCCCTTCCTCATCCCGTTCCCCCCCACTTCACCCTCCACCCCCCTCATCCTGCTCCTTCCTCATCCCGTTCCCCCCCTTCCCCCCTGCTCCCCCCCATCCCTGCTCCTTCCTCATCCCGTTCCCCCCCACTTCCCCCCTCCACCCCCCCCACCCTGCCCCTTCCTCATCCCTTCCCCCCACTTCCCCCGCTCCCCCCCATCCCTCTCCTTCCTCTCCCTTTCCCCCCCCTTCCCCCCTCCACCCCCCTCATCCCTGCCCCTTCCTCATCCCGTTCCCCCTTCACCCCTCCACCCCCCTCATCCCTGCTCCTTCCTCATCCCGTTCCCCCACTTCCCCCCTGCTCCCCCCTCCCTGCTCCTTCCTCATCCCGTTCCCCCCACTTCCCCCCTGCTCCCCCCATCCCTGCTCCTTCCTCATCCCGTTCCCCCCACTTCACCCCTCCTCCCCCCCATCCCTGCTCCTTCCTCATCCCGTTCCCCCCACTTCACCCCTTCACCCCCTCATCCCTGCTCCTTCCTCATCCCGTTCCCCCCACTTCACTCCTCCAGCCCCCTCCTCCCTGCTCCTTCCTCATCCCGTTCCCCCCACTTCCCCCTCCTGCTCCCCCCATCCCTGCTCCTTCCTCATCCCGTTCCCCCCACTTCACCCCTTCACCCCCCTCATCCCTGCTCCTTCCTCATCCCGTTCCCCCCACTTCACTCCTCCTCCCCCCTCATCCCTGCTCCTTCCTCATCCCGTTCCCCCCACTTCCCCCCTGCTCCCCCCCATCCCCTGCTTTCCCAATCTCACCCCCTTCCTTCCTCCCTCCGCTCGACACCTCATCTCTGGCTCCTCCCCCACCCCTGCTCTCCCCGCAACTCACCCCCGCTCCTCGTCATCCCCCGCCGGCCCCCGCACAGCCGTCCGGGCCCAGCCGCTCCCGCGCCCTCGATGGCGTCAGCGAGGGGGATTGGCCAGCGGGCGCCCCCCCGCGCTCTCAGCCATTTTAAGCAGCGGGAGGAGCCGGCCCCGCGTTCATTCGCCGCCGCCCGAGCCTGGGCTCCGCGCCACGAGCGGGTGAGTGCGCGCGCCCGCCGCTCCTCCGCGCGCCAACGGCCCGGCCCGGCCCTGCCCTGCCCGGCCCGCGGGCGGGGGCGTTCGGCGGCGGGACTCGCTGCGGGCCCCGGGCGAGACGCGGGGCGGGTGGGGGGTTCCCCCTCCTGCCCGGGGGGTGGGGCCGCGACTGTGAGGCGGGCCGGGCGCGGACAGCTCCCGCCTGAGGGCGGGCGGCGGGGAGATGCCGCGGGCGGGGCCCGGGCCGATGTGTCCTTTAAAGCGTCGCGGGGCGCAGGGTCACCGGCCTTTCCAGCGTCTCCTTCCCACTCGCGCTGGCGGCCCGCGGCCCAGCCCGTCTCCCCCGCCCGCTTCGCTGTGCCCTCGGGCTGCGCCGCCCGCCCTCCCGACGCGGTGGCATCTCTGGGGGCGGTGCCTGGCTTGGTTTTGTGCGGCGTGCCCGGCACGGTGGCTTCCCCGTGCTCTGCCGGGGTGCTGACCCCCGAGCCGGTGTCTGGCGTGTGGCACTTGCCCAGCAGCATCTGCTCCGTAGCCTCCGGTGCCCTGCCTCGCCCCTCGGTGCAGAGCAAGTTGCCTGCTCAAGTTGCCCTGCATCAGCAGCCTTCCCCCCACGCTCGGTCACAGCGGCCTTCCCAGGGGCTGGATGCAGCGCGGATGGCTCCTCCCGCGCACGCCGCTTTCCCGGTGGCAGAGAAGGCTGGACTCAGGACGTGGCCTCACACACACACGCACAAAAAGCAGGAAAATGTGATTCATTGCTTAGCACCGTCCAAAGTAGCATATTTTCTGTTGCACGTCATGGCAAGAGCATATGCTAAATGCACAGCAAGAAAGTGGCGTTTTCCTCTTCGAAATACAAACTGAATTTTATAGAACTGTAAAATCTTCGCTGTGTGGCTTTTGGGGGTTGTTTTTCAAGCTGATAAGCATACACGTGTATTTACTGCATAGGAGGTAATGACACTTAAATAAGCCAGTTTGGGGGGCACTGGAGATTATTTTTTCTGGATAATGGAGGAAGTCCAAGTTCTGTTGTAATTCTTTTTACCAGTTGTTGCTTTGAGGAAAATATTGTAATCATTTTCTGAGCCATGATGCACTAGTTATCATCTTTTTTGGTTGTCATCTTACTCTTTAAGTCTTCAGACAAGGACCTTTTAAGTAAAGCTTAATAGCATGAAAAGATTTAGCCCAAGCTGAGAAACACTACAAATCAAGTGAATTGGCTGCCACAATCACTAAAGATTTTTAAAGAACATTGTCAGGTTAAAGTCCTCACCTACATTGTTGCTACCATCTTAGGTTATTAAAACCTAAATATTAATCCAATTTACTTTTGACCAATAATATTGTTTCTTACATTTCCATCATTGCCAATTCCAAGTACTCAAAAATCATGAGTCAGGCCACAATGATTATGAGACTGTCTTAAAAATCATGAGATTATTAAAAATAATACACTTTAGGTTCTTTTAAATGTGCCTTCTGATTTGGGGACTTTTTAAGGTTCATGTTGTCAAGCTTTTTTCCACAACCGTGATGCCTAGAATCTTACTTTTTAAAAAAATCAAAAGCTCAGATTCTTATGTGATCAAAAACAAACAAACCCTACCAACTATCATGAGACTTGTAATGAAAATCAGTAGTAGCCAACACTTCCACCCATCTCAGACAACAGATTTAAACTAATGAGTTTGACTTTCTGCCTTTAACGAAGTAAAATAAAGCTGCAATTGGGTTGAAAATAATTGAGGAGAAGGCTTATATTTAAGAAAAAAAATTCATTTGAATTTTGAAGTTGTTTTAGTATTACAATAGTTCTGTAAAACCATTTTTGCATATTTAAATTAACAATTTCTCTACACTGATGGATAGTTTGGGCCTAAATTACCCATCAGAAAATAATACAAAAAATGAATGAGACCTGATCTTGCTAAGGGTTTCTTAATGCATCTATTGTTAAAGTACCTTCCAGGCAAGTATCCATGTATAACTACGTACATACATGATGTGTTGACAGATGGTAGAATATTTTGTTATTGGACTGTTTTTATTGGGAGCTATAATGACTTACACCGGTTAAGGATCTGGATCTGTTCTTGGGATAACCCTCATTCTACTTGTAAGAGTACTTCACCTCTCCTAAAACTAGAGGAAGTTTCACCTTTAGAAGGCATTATTAAATACAAATATTCACAAGCTTCTGAATGTATTTCTGGTAGGTTAGAAATACCCTATAATGCTATTTTAAAATTGAATTAATATTTTGAATAAAACATTAAACAGGGATATGAGCTCGAGCATAATATTCAATTATTTGGCAAAATGAGTATATTTTGCTGGTTATTGTTAATGGCATTTGGCAGTTTAGAGAAAGTAACTTATCTTTGTCTCGGATAACTATGCAAGATATAAATTTTTTTTAAAAAAAAGCTACGTACTGAGGGTACAGTAGAACTGGAATAAGTACATGAACAAGTTTCCATTGCATGTTTAGTTGTTTATACAGTCATTTATCTTGAGGACTTTTATTTTTTTAAGGATAGCTTGGAGGAAAGGAAGCTTGAGTGAGGGAGTTTTTTTTTTTTTTCCAGAAGGATGCAGGATGTACAGTCACACTATAGTGGTTTTTTTTATTTTGGTTAATTCACGTAGTTGGCTGCCATTACACCATCTAACCTATGGTAATAGGTGTCATACACATTTTAGTCAGCCATACTTATCAGTCACCCTGTTTCGTAGAATGGCCAGAAATAGTTGCTTTAGGGTTTGTCTTCAGTTACAATTAAAGTTAACTTTGCAGTGAACTGTTGCATCTAACTAGAGTCCCATCCACATACAAACCCCCTTAATTCAAGTGTGGTGGTGCTTCTAACTCAAGTTGGCTAGCCTAAGGGGAGGAGGGGGGAAAATGTAAATTTGAGCGAGTATAGCTCAGCAGCTGCTAATACAAAGGTTGTAGGCTAGCAGGGCTTGGGTGTTACTAGTCCTCCAGTGCCTTCCTACAGTTCCCCCGTGTGCTCAAAAAGGACAGACAAGTTCTCCCACCATTTATTGGAAAAGAATCATAGAATGGCTCAGCTTACTGCAACACTAAGAACTTTGGGATGTACCCTGAGAAGTGCAACACTACTGTGGATGCAGTGAATGTTGGTGGACACACTGAAAACTCCCTTGAGCTATGCTAACCTGAGGGGAATAATTTGAGCACAGATACTTGTATAAACTCTGCAATGAAGACCTGTCCTTAAAATGGGGTAACCCAGTTAGCCTTTCTTCTGCTCATATAACTCAGGAGCATGCTGCTGCTGTTATATTAAGCTTACAAGCCCCTCTCCACTCAGACTGATCTTTGTTTTGTTTGTATTCTGTCACTTTGTAGTTTTGAACTGTATGGTCATCTGGGCAGGGAATCTTATTCATTTGCTTAATTTGCCTTCTGTATATCATTGTGTACCTCTACAGAGCTAAATAAACTGTAGATAGCATAGACCCTCTTATGGTATTCCTACACTGCAGCTTAGAGTATGCCTCCCACCCTGGGTACACACTTGCACTCTCTCAGCGTGAGCTAGTGTGCTAAAAATAGCAGTATGGCTATTGTGGCTCTCAAACCCACCTGACCTTGTGGGTCTGAGCTCTGGTGGCTAACCCTAGCCTCTATCAGTGCCCCACAATCCACACTGCTATTTTTAGCGCACTAGCTCAGCTAGAACTAGTGGGAGTCTGTCTCCTTAGGCTGGGGGGAGACCTTCCTTGCTATAGTATGCTAAGACATACCCTTGTATGTACTTGTGCCGGGAGTTAGTCTCCTCTCAGAATTGGTTATCCTCAGTGCCTGTGAGAGAAGTTTTGCATATGGCTTTTATACACCTAAACTGAAAAGACATGATGGAATAAGATTATGCATAGATCTCTTAAAAAGGAAGGATGGTTCAGGCATCGGTGGAACTTGGGAGACCTAGGATCAATTCCCTGCTTTGTCAGAGCCTTATTGTGTGACCGTAGCCAAGTGACTTGGTCTCTTTGTGCCTTAGTTCCCCATCTGTAAAATGGTGATGATAATACTTCCCAACCTCTTGTGGGTGTTGAGGACGAGTACATTAAAGATTGTACAGTGCTCACATAATATGGTAATGGGGACCATACAAGTATCTAAAATAGATGGATCTGCTGTGTCTATGTAGCCTGAAGCCATCCCGATGAGTAAAATTTTAAATATTATACAAGCTTATCAGGGCAGGAATTGTCTCCATATATATTTGTACAGTCCCTTGCCCAATGGATCGCCATTGTGATTGAGGCCTCTGGGTCCTACCATTATATAAACAGTTTGATTATAATAAGACCTATATGTAAATGTGTAAGGGGAGTTTTACAGTTATTTTCAGTATTACACATAGTTTTGACTCCTTCCCTAAAAAAATATGGTGGCTTAACTAATGTTCCAAAGAAATTTGAAGCACAACAAAGTGTGGTCTTTTATAATTATGCATGTGGACTATAAAGTATGCATTTATGTCGCTACTAATTAAAAAATATAGATACTGTAACAATGTATTCAGCGGACTTTTCTTCCCAAGACTTTGGACTGATTACAAGTCTTATGAATAGAAGATCATTTAACTCTGAATTTGTCACCGCCAAATTGGCGGTATTACAGTTTTCATTTATGCTAAGTGATAGTGATTATTTTGCTGTTCATTTTTGAAGGGATAACAACCTATTTATTTCAGGTATTCTTGCTATAAAATTCTTTTCAGAGAGGATAATAAGTCACAGATGGAGAAAATATATACTATATAATCAATAATATCTATATCTATCTATATAATATCAAATTGATCCCACAGGAAGATGGCATTTTATTTCACACTTCTTCCAGGGCACATTAATCCAGTACAGTGTGAGGACCTGTCTATGCTGTGCATTAGTCTGCACTGGAGAGGTGTAAGTTCTAGGGCACGCTAGGGTGTTGCACAGTGACTAGCCTGTATGGATCCTGTTGGCACACACACAAAGCTCCTTCATGCACATTAATATAGTACCATTTGAAATTTCCTTTGCTGTAGAATCTAATCCATAGAGCTGAGCTCCTTAACTCGCGTTGAAGTCAAGGAGAGTTGAGAGTGCTTTGCACTTTGTATACAGTCATGTCTTTAACTGGATGGTGCACCTTAAAGTCAAGGAAATATTTGTATTTAAGCTTTATGTACTGCTGCATTGTGTCTAATATCAACATACCATGTATTGTGCAAATGAGGCATTGCCTTCAAGACAGGGTGATCCATAGATAAACTTACCGTTCTTTCTGAGGCAGGGTTGAGGGCAAAGGTGTAGTCAACTAATAGTGAGTTCTCTCTTGATTAAACTGATGCAACAGCCAAAATTTATTAGGAATTGCTCTTCTTGATGTATTTTTTTAAAATCACGTGCATTTTGTTAATTTGGTTATTATATATGGTAATCCACATAGAAAACATGCATATGAATAAAGGCCATGTTGTATTAACTTGCACAGCTACAGAGAAGGAAAATACCTTTTCTTATTCGATCTCTTCAAAGTTAGATTACATGTAACACAAAGTAAAGTACTAACCATGTCCTTTTGTCCTGTTACTATTAACGTGAATGTATTTATCAGATGGTAAATTGTATATGCTTTTAATTCCAGCACCTCGAATCTGCATATATGTATGTTTGTTTTAATCCAGAAAGAGCTCTTTCATTTCCATTGTAAATGGGTTAGATGTGTTTATTTCACAAGCATATAAATAGCTTTTGCAATTTTAAGGGGAGGGGGGTTCATTTTTAAATAGCTCTGCCAGTAATGCATGTATTGTACAAACCTATTTACATGGGGAAGAGGAACAGCTGGAAGACTGAACTAAACTTGTTCAAGTTTGTGTTTGTAGCAGACCTACTCAAGAAAGAGTGGAGGAATAGCCTGCCAGCACAACTGCACCTGGTACCGCCGTTTGGTGTATAAGGACAACATCCACACACTTAGTACGTTAGGCTTATGTTCAAGTCACAGAAAATAAACTGTATAACTGTTTAAATATCAGACTCTAATACTTCAAAGCTTCTTCATCTGGGCCATAACTAATTCTGCATAGACTCTCTCCTGTTGCTTGACATGCTTTTAGTAATTTTACTGCAGTGTGGCTTACCAGTTTAGTTTCCTTTTATGAAGTGGGACTTACCGGAGCATTGTGAAGAAGCTGAAAGTTTTAGTCCAAAGAGTTAAGAATTGGAATTTTTTTGGTGGTGAATACACCTAGCAGCACAAACAAACCCTGAGCCTACCCAAAAGATAAGTACACATGCAAAGCGGTCACAAACAAATATGGGACTATTTAAAAAAAAAAAAACCCACCTGTGATTTGTGTTCACTTCTTAATCTGGATACAAACACTGCATTAATGAAATTTTTCAGCACCTAGTCCTTCCTGTGCAAACAATCAAAAGCCTTCCCAGATTCCAAGTTTGCAAATTAAAATTATAACAAGATCACAAGTTCTGTGCAAGCTCACTGAGGGTTTTGCAGTCTCCCCCCGGATAGAGCCAGCTCTCTAACCTTCATCTCTAACTAGGCTTTAAAGGAGTACCTCTTATGAGTAGAGCTTTTTAAAGGAAGTCTGAGGATAATTAACACTTTTTTTTATATAATAAATCCTTTTCTTCCCCAGAGAAAAAGAGCTCTTAGAACAAACATGCCCAACAGTGTCTGCTACCTTCTATCATTCCCCTCAATGCTATATAATTCCAAGGCTGCTTTATCACATAGTGCCATGTTACATAAAAGGTTTATTAAAAAGGGTTAATCTATCTCCTGTATCCTATTAAAGAGGGTCTGGTGCCTTAAGTAGCTACTCAGCCACTGAATTATCTAGTCATCTAGCAAAAACATTTGTTTATACCAGTACAAGATCTGCAATAAAAGCCTCCTAAGATTATTATTAAAAACAAAAAGGGTTGTTTTTTTGGGGGTGGGGTGGGGGGGCATCTAATTGCCAGATGCCTTTCATTTAAGAAAGTTAAATTGAATCCTTGTACAAATATAGGATTCTGTAAACTCGTCTCACAATTGACTCCATAAAAGTTTAATTTAAATATTGCATTGCTAAAACTCAGTCTAGCTGTTATAAAAGCATTTCATCTAAGGCCTGGTCTACGCTTAAAACTTAGATCGACATAGCTACCATGCTCAGGGATATGAAAAACCCATATCCCTGAGCACTGTAGTTGCACTGACTTAAATCCCTGACAAAGACACAGCTAGGTTGACGAAAGCATTCTTCTGTTGCCCTACTTACCATCACTTGAGGAGGGGAGATACTACAGCAATGGAATAACTCATTTCATTGCTGTAGTAACTTCCCCATAGTATCTACACTATAGACGTAACTGTGCTGCTGTAACTCCTTAGTGTAAACAATTCACAAGAGTATATTTATCAGTTAAGATTCATTTTGCAGGTTTGATACTGGTATTACATGCTATGTGACTTGGATATCTGAGGGGTACACACAGTATATAGTTCAATTAAAAATCTCCCATCTAAGAACGTCAGTGTAATGTGTTGCAAACTGTTTTGTTTGACTTCCAGTGAAAAGGTCAATCAGTTCTATTTTAAAATAGAGCAGAGCATGGTATACAATTGCAGGTACTTTGATTGCCAGTAAGTTGCTGATGGAGCTCACGTTATTGCAGTAATCTAAGACAATATTTTGATTGAAAGGTTTGTTTATGTATGCTCCTATTTTAAAAAGTGTTTTTGTCAACCCCCCCTTTTTTTTTTTTTTTGTAAACAGCCATTTGGCTCAGCTACTGAAAGGTCAGTTGCAGTATGGTTACATGCACTTCATTAAATATCTTCTGGAATAATTGGCTCATTATACTTCAAGGTAAAATAAATACTTTTTTCTGACCTCTGCTGTTAATAAGTAACAATACTGGCAATAGCCAGTGGTGCTTCATTATAAATTTTGTTGAACTCCTACATACACATTTAACTTTCTCACCTCAGGAGAAGTTATGACTTGACTGGAGCTGTAATGGGAAATATGAGCATTCTTGAAGCTGGTAGAAACATTTTCTAGTCCCATTATAGCTTCTTGAGTACCTCTGCATCCTAGTCTTCCTCCCCTCAGGTATTACCTAATTAGCTAGTCAGAGAGTGGCGACAATGCCCTCCTACATGATGGGGCTGTCACCCAGACATATGATTCACTGGTGACAGACTTGTACTTCAAGACCATCAGGCATAGTTTTTAAAGTAGTTACATTGTTCCTTAAATATTACCATACACACCCCAGGATTATCATTAGTGATAAGTTACAAGTTTTCAGTAGACATGTGCTACCCTTGATGGAGAAATACCATGGAAGTGGTGTATTCAGTGTAATGGTGTATCAGGTCTGAGGCAGGAGTTTCTTTTAAAGAAGGATGAACCAATGGGCCTCTGTCACAGTGCTGATCTCACTGAAGGGAAGAAAAAAATACTTTTAACACCCACAGTCCTCTTCTTGACTAACAGAAAGGGAGATAGGGTTATGGACCCTAGAGAAATATCTCCTCCTTCAGGCAGATGGAAGGCCACTATGATATGAAAGCTCTGAGTGTAGGGAGAAGGAGGTGTTTTGTATTTAACACCAGTTAAGTAGCTTGGATAGTCAAATACCCAATCTGTAGGCTTCAAACAACATTTCAGGCTTCTTTAACCATTGCTTATGAAGGTTTCTATTTTGGAGAATAAAGACCTAACACATTTAATTTCTACATAACTCCTCTTGATAGAATTGTGGCCTCTGGCTACTGTTACTGGAGAACCTTGTGTTTAATTTTAAAAAGTGGCTTGTGTAGGAAATATGAAAATTTAAAGACAAGCCTCTAACTCTTCCTTTAAAAAAAAAAGGGGGGGGGGAATCAAACAGTCATTTCACTACAACACTGATGATGGCTGATAACTGAGGGCAGGAAGTAAAAAATGCAAATGCAAAATTGATGGTTTCCTTGGTAGTGTGTGTGTTCATATGTAAAAGGATAAATTTATACAAAATGGTGACAGAGCATTTTTTCCCCAGTAATAAATTGAATCCTAGATAGACAAATGGATATTTCAGACAACCAGATGTCTCATTTAATACAATAAACTGTGTCTAACACTTTTAACTCTTTTCTCTCTGACTTTAAACTAGTTATAAATAAACTATGCATTAGTCAGTGTGTAGTAGTTGCAAAAAAAAAAACGGGGGGGATTGGATATCTAAGCAAAAAAAGTTTGCATCATAATTTGTCAGGATACTTGAAGTAAAAAAGGAGATGCTGTGGTAGTGCATAGTTTCAAATGAATAGCATAGAATGGATTAATTTATCCAGAATCCTTCAATACAGCATAAGGAGGGGATTCTCTGTAATGTTTGCTAGTGTACATTACATATTTAGCTGATCAGACTGGCCTATTTTCTCAATTACTTGTATGATCCACCCCCTCAGCCAGAGAGGTGGTTATAGAGCAAAACTGATACATTTTGTTTTCTTCCCTACAGGAAAGTCAGTTGTGGCTGACTGTTTGGTGTTAGTTATTTTTCTAAGTCTCTCTATTATGAGAACATCACTGTGCAGTTGAATCCTGTTGAAAAAGACTAAAATCTTTACCACCTTCTTCGAGAAATGTCCCTGTGGGTGCTCCACTTTGGGTGTCTTGGCACCCTGCGCATGTAATCGGCGATTTGTAGTAGCAGTGTCCCGGTTGGCCGCACATGTGCAGCAGCCATCTCGTACCACTTTGAGCGGCTACCTAGCATGTGCAGCCAACCGTCCCTCAGTTCCTTCTCTACTGCCTTTGGCTTGAGTTGGAGCAACAGCCGCGCCCCGTCTATTTAGTAAATTGTTTACATTCCCACGTTTCTTTATTCCTTTTGTTGGTTTTCCTCCAGTCCCCATCCTTATTTACCCACTTAAAAAAATATTTTGTTTGCGTCCCCCTGCCACCGGCAGGTCTCGGCCAGCGGTGACTGAACTATAGCTGTTTTTCTATCACCCTGAATATCCTCAGGCATGCCTGGCTTCCCCCGGCTTTAAACGCTGCCTGACCTGTAGGCTATCAATTCCTGTATCGGATGGTCACATTCAGTGCATCTGTGGTATGTGGGTTTTCCCGAGACAGCAGAAGTGTCCACACAGCAAGAAATTATCTACCAGGATACTGAAAGCCAGGGAACTCCAACTAAAATTATTAATGATGGCAAAATCTCTCAGGCCAGCGTCCGACCCAGAGTCCAGGACTCCTGCTGGCCAACGGTCTCCAGCAACATTCTCAGATTGTGGCTCCACCCAAACTGTGGCCAAGGACCCTGCACCTAGGAAAGCAACCAAATGTCGGTTGCAGTCATCGCCACAGAGAGATCCCCCCTAAAAAGGAGCGGTCTCCTGGGAAAAAATCTGCTCCGGTACCAACCGCACTGAGAACCTTGGACCAAGAGGCACTGGGAATGTCCGGTACCGAGACGTCCCAAGGAGCCAAGGCACCAATGCAGCCAGACTCTCACTCAGCTGCATGAGCTAAAGTTAAGCTCCTTAGCTCGGCACCAACAGTGCCGAATAACAACTCTGCACCAGCTAGTGTAATGGTGCCACCTGCTGCATATATACAGCTCAACAAGACCTCTGCACCGTCAGTGCGTACTATGGTGCTATCCATGGCACCAAGCTTCCCAGGACTGCAACCCTTCACCACATAGGCAGACCTGGCAATCTTTTCCGTGCTGGGAACCCCTCTGTTAGGCACCGAGGGCACCTGGCCCAGTCAGCCCAGGTCCGAGCCAAGTAGGCATTCCTGTTAGATCTGCATCCCCACTATCCAGTGATGAGGATGACTCAAGCCTTTACACCTCTTGTCATTTCTCCCTGAAACCGGGACCCTCTCAGCAACCGCCTCTGTAGCAAAGCTGGCAGGCACAACCATGGATGCCACCGCCCATTGTCATGCTTCCCAATTGGCCATATGGGCACCCACAGGCAATATACAGAGCCCAGAACCTTAACCCCCCAATCCACCGGCGACAAAGGCCACCCATTCCCCTTCACCCACAAACCCACCACCATCGGAGACCCAGGAGGAAGAGGGGGAGGAGCCAGAAGAGACTCCTGAAGGTGATGCGCTGCCACCCACCCGTATTTCATCTTCATCCCTGGATGAAACAATTATGCCACCACCTCCCACCACAGGAGATGACTTCAAGTCCTTCCAGGACTTATTCAAAAGAGTTGCAGAATCCCTGGACATCTCTTTAGCAGAGCTGCCAGAGACCCAGCTCAAACTTACTGACTTCTTGCAGTCATTCCTGTCAGCAAAGATAGCTCTGCCCATTAACTCAGCCATAATGGACCCTTCAAAGATAATATGGCAGACACCTGCCACTGTCCCACCATCCTGTAAATGCTCGGACAAAAAATTCTATACCAGCAACAGGAGCAGAGTTCCTATTCACTCATCTGGCTCCTAATTCACTGGTTGTAGAGGTGGTGCACCAAAGGGGAAAACAACCCCAGTCAAAAACTACATCTTATAACAAGGACAGGAAAAGGCTTGACCTCTTTGGACACAAATCTTACTCAGTCTCATTGCAATTTCGTATAGCAGATTATTCAGCTCTCTTAGCAAAGTACACCTACAACTTGTTCAACAAATTGAAATCCTTTATTGATCAACTGCCAGAGGAAGCAAAGGAACAATACAAAGACAATGTTGCAGAGGGCTCTCTAATCGCCAAAACAGCCCTCCCTTGACTCTGCTGACATGGCAGCCCAATCCATGGCCATGTCGTCAAGCCCCATCACTTCACCTCTCTGAATTCCCTAGGGAAGTACAAGCCACAGTTGAGGACCTGCCCTTTGAGGGCCAAAAACTATTTGCTGAGAGCACAGATGCAGCCGCTTTAAGGTATGAAGAGTGGTCTCCAAAGTGGGGTGCACGCAAGATCATCCCTGGGGGTGCGTGGCAGGAGGAGCGCCGCCAAAGGAGCACCACCGGCACGGCAGCAGCTGCGCTCCTGGACCTTTGATTTTCAGTGGCACGCCGGCAGCAGCTCTTTTTTTGGCTTCCCTTTAGAGCTGGCCCTGGGGGTGCGTGATCCAAAAAGTTTGGAGACCACTGCCTTAAAGGACTCGCAGACAACCTTGAAGACCTTGGGTATTTATGTTCCCCTGAGTGCACCCTCATGGGGAAAACCATTTGAACCCCTTGCAACTTGCTCTTTGCTACATCTATCAATGAAGGTTTCCATATCGAGATCACTTCAGCAAGAAGAGAAGGGGAGCTGGGGTACTAATGACACACCTGCCCTTACCACATTCCATAAAGACAATTATCCTAAGAGCCCACCCTAAAGTAGCCTCCTCATTTAATTTAAACCAACCCATTTACTTACCTGTTGTGTTTTTTCTGAAACCCCATGCCAACTCCAGGGAAGCATCCTTTCCCACTCTCGACATCTGTAGAGCTCTGGCCTTCTATCTAGAAAGAACAAAGACATTTAGAAAATTATGTCCCTTCCTATCAGTTGCTGAGCGATCAAAGGGTAAGGCCATCTCTAAAACAAAGACTCTCTCTATTTGGATTTCTGGTTGTATCCACCTGTGCTATCATCAGAGCCACATCCCTGCTCCAGCTGGGATTCATATGCACTCCACCAGAGCGCTATGCTCATCAGTAGCGTTTTTCAATAACGTATGTATTGTAGACATTTGCAGGGCAGCTACCTGGGCCTCGGCCCACGTTTACCAAACACCTATGCCCTGGAACAACATTCCTCCGCTGACACTCAGTTCGGACTCTGTGGTATCCACTGTCAAAGATACTCCGAAGCCTCTCCTTCCATCGAGGGGTATTGCTCCATAGCTACCTGAAGTGGAGCACCCACAGGGACACTCGAAGAAAAGGTTACTCACCATGTGCAGTAAATGAGGTTCTTCGAGATGGTTGTCCCTGTGGGTGCTCCTCTACTTCGGAGTATCACGCTGACTCTCTGGGGTAGAAAAGGAACTGAGGGACGGCTGGCTGCATGTGCTAAGTAGCCATATGGAATGGTCAACGAGGGCACTGCTACTACAAATCTCCAATTTCAAGGGCAGGGTGCCAAAACACCTAAAGTGGAGCACCCACAGGGACAACCATCTGGAACCCCAGTTACTGCACAAGGTGAGTAACCTTCTTTAAACCCTGAGTGTCTGTGTATAGCTGTATCCTGTTCCAGGAACTCTTGACCCCAGCAGCATGTCAGCAACACACCAGCCACGCTCTGGCTTCCAGCAGCCTTGGTTACCACTTGCAGGGTGACTCCAACATGTTCCCAATCCTGAATTTTCTCTTAAACAGGAGTTCTGCATTCTCCAGTCCTCTCCTGGAGAGTTTAGATATTTATAGGTCCATTGCCCTTGTAAGGGTCAATAGCCAACAGCCTGTCATTTTAAATGGAGTTAACAAACAGCTCAGTTTAAACACAACACTGGAATCGTTTGTATTAAAAAATAAACTTATTTTTTATTATTTTTATTTTTTTTTAACTAGATGAATTGAATACAAGTATAAGGCATTAAAGTCAGAAATGATTACAAAAGAAATAAAGATAAAACATTTTCTTGTAGCTAAAACTTAAACTAGACTTGGTTCAAGGTAAAATCCTTATCACATGCTCCCAGCAACACCGCTGACCAAAATCTCAAGGTGGGATTCCCCAATCCTCAGTCTAATGTCTAGTTCCTTTGCTCTTAGGTGAATGAGAGAGTACAATATAGAGAGAGAGAGAGAGAGAGAGAGAGAATCCACGGGTTGTTTTTGTCCCTCTTTTATAGTCAGTCACCCTTTGAAAAGCATTTTCATGAGGATTATTCCTAAAGTTCCTTCCCAACGTGAGGACGAAGACATGGAATCTCGTGGTGAAAGAGGTTCCATGTTGCTGTTTGCTAAAATGCAGATTGATCTGTTCCTGCCCCCCTTCGTTGCCAATCAACTTTAAGCACGCTTGACTAGAGGCGTCAACTTGTTTTGTCTTTGAGAAGCAAGTTTTTTTCCTCCCCTTCTGACTTGCCTGGTAAGCACATTTTGTGATAATTTTAGCTTATGTTCATAACTTTACACACAATGTTGCTAAAGGCATTTCACCATGATATTGACCAGTGAGTTGTTAGTTTTCAAATGATACCTCACAAGACATATTTTGTATGAAGATATTACAATAGTATGTAGGGTGTAAATACAAGGGGGCATTCGGTCATAATCAGTTATTTGAAAAAATATGCCAGACTAGTTGCTGGTTTAGCAGATAAATATGTGCTGTCTACAGTGGGGCTTAGGTTGACTTAAGTATGTTTCCCAGGAGTATGAAGTTTTTCTTGTTTTAAGAATGTTCTGCCTACTTCGGGCACTTCTGATGCACCTCTCACTATAATAAAACACCTGTGAGGTCATGATGTACAAGTGTTTAGTATCAAATCATATTTGAATACAGGCTACAAGAGCTGCAAGACTAGGGTAGGCAATATTTAAACAGTTAATTAATGATCTACTCAGCTTTTTGAATAAGCCCCTTATTAGCATTATTTTCATACGGATGTCCTATAGTCACCCTGATAGCACAAACTACCAAAAGTAAATACTTTATTTCATTAGTCTTGGCCCTGTAGAATATTTAATCCAGGCGCTAAGTTTACTCTGGACATGCACGCTCCAGAATGTAATGAAAACTATCAACTATGGAAATATAAATTATGAGTCACTCTTATACACTCATAAATGTTTTCAAAGTTTTCTATATGGAGAGATACAGTTGTTCATTTTCTGTATTTCTTATCCCCTCTTTACTACTAGGGCTGTTTGCAAAATAAAAAAAAAAATACAGAATCCATGAATTAGCTGTCCCTGATTGCCCTAACTAATGTCATAATGCACTGACATCCCAACTGATTGCTGCTGAAATTACTGTCACAAACACAGGATTATGACTTTTGAGTGGAGTATGAGCAAATCATAGAAACGTAGGGCTAAAAGGGATCTTGAGAGGTGATCAAGTACAGCCCCCTGAAATGAGGTAGGACCGAGTAAATCTAGACCATTCTTGGCCTGTGTTTGTCTAACCTGTTCTTAAAAACCTCTAGTGATGGGGATTCTACAACCTCCCTTGGAAACCTATTCCGAAGTTAATTACCCTTATGGTTAGAAACTTTTTCCTAATATAGATTCATGGATCTTAAGATCAGAGAGGACTATTATGATCTAGTCCGACCTCCTGCACAACGCAGGCCACAGAATCTCACCCACCCACTCCTGCAAAAAAAACCCTCTCACTTATGTCTGAGCTATTGAAGTCCTCAAATCGTGGTTTAAAGACTTCAAGGAGCAGAGAATCCTCCAGCAAGTATCTAACCTAAATATTCCTTGCTTGCAAATTAAGCCTATTATACCAACCTCTAGTGGACATGGAGAACAATTGATCACCATCTTAATCTGGGTAGCTTCATTTCTCCTGCTCAGCAGGTGAATGCAGAACCGGGAGACTGACCAGAGCCTGAGCTTTCACACTTCGTAATTTTGTTTTTAAATGACTTTTAAACTGTGTGAATTAAATCTATGCTCGGGATGGGGGTTGGATCTGGGTGGCACTCCATCTTGGGCGGCTCCCAACAAGCGGCGACCTGTCCCTGCTGCTCCTAGGCAGAGGCACCGCTAGGTTGCTCTGTGCACTGCCCCCGCCTCGAGCACTGGCTCCGCAGCTCCCATTGGCTGGAAACCACATTCCCTCCTGCACCCCAACCATTTGCCCCAAGCCCCCTCCCAGAGCCTGTGCCCCGCAGCCCTCCTGCACTCCAAACACTTCATAGCCGTTCCTCCACTACTTCCAGGGAGCCACATGGAGCCAGGTAGGGAGCCTGCTGCCCCAGTGCCAACCAGACTATAAACTGGACTTTCAATGAAGATCAGAAATGCCAGTTTATAAAGCTTTCCGGTTGGTAAAGTGCCGATAACAGCTTTTACTGTACTATGTACTTATTTCCAGGAATGAAAATCCTAAAAAAAGGCACGCATTTCATAGTGGACTCCACTTATCTGGAGAATTATGCTTTTTTGTTTTTGTTTTAAATAAGTTTACAACTTATTAGAATACTGCTTGAAGAGCTGGTATATCGCATTCCCAGTGTGCTCCCCCTGCCCTTAGTATCAGCAAAATTATCTGTTACGTTTTTCCCTTTGTAATGTTAGGTCAAGAGCTACCTTCCTACTGTAGAGAAGGAATGATGTGTATTCATTTACCTTTCCAAGATGTAGTTACATGACTCTATTTGTCATAGAAATATTACACATCTTATTTTTGCATCAACTTGCAGTGTTTCTTCAAAAGAGAAGTTGCCTACAATTTGGAACCATGCTAAAATTCTGCACTGGTTTCTTTCTCCGTATACCAGTTGAAATAGCCTTCTCTGTATGCCATAAGTATTTTAAATCCAATTTTTTGGAACTGGTATGAATTTAGAATTCCCTTTTTTAACATAATTTTTAAAATGGCAATTTTAAAAACTTCTGCTTTGAGCTTGTAGTTGCATATTAATCCAAGGCATACTAAAAACAAGTGGTGTGAACTTGCACAGAGTACCTTACACATAATATAGCTTTCGTTCTTTTTGCTTTCCTGTAACGTGTTAAAAATAGAACATGACTACAGTACATGTGGAAAGTGAGGTCAAAGTAATACTGTATGGTTGGAAGTAAAGACCTTCTAGCAAAAGGATACCAAGAAAAAACACACAGATGCACTCGGAAGCCTCAAACAAAGAGATGTACATGAGGAAATTGGAATAAGAGGATAAACTAACTTGAGAAATTTCAACTCCTTAAAATGTTAATGCATAATTTTGGTGTTTGAGCATAAAAAGAGGCCTATTTTTCTCTTCTAAGGAGAAACAATTATTAAACTGTGTTAAGGTATAAATTTCCCTTGGCATATTTTATATGCCCCCTTTCTATATGCAACATTGTTCTTCGTCTTTTTTTGCTTTCCTGTATCTACCTCAAAGTGTTTGCGTCTCCTCCTTGCTCAAATGGTCCCCTACTACAGAGTGAATTAGTTTTAAGTAAGTGTATCATTTTCTATAGAAATAACCAGTCCATGTGGATAATCTGATGCTTTCATCTGTGATCATCCAAGAACAGTCCAAAAATTATCTGACCCATTTCACCAATCCAAGTATTATCTGATTTGGGTGCTATACTCTCCAAGTCATATTTATGGTTAATCACTTAGATTTCAAAAGCAAGAATGGCAAGCATTGTAGCATTTATCAGCACCTGGTATTTCTCTCTGAAATGAAAAATGTGCTAAGGATGGTAATATGATACAGCTGTTTACCTTTTGAGATCACCATGAGGGATAACACCAGTGACTGAAACCTCTGATCTCATTTTGTAAATAGGTTTCAGAGTAGCAGCCGTGTTAGTCTGTATTCGCAAAAAAGAAAAGGAGTACTTGTGGCACCTTAGAGACTAACAAATTTATTAGAGCATAAGCTTTCGTGAGCTACAGCTCACTTCATTGGATGCATCCGATTAATAATAATTAATCCGATGAAGTGAGCTGTAGCTCACGAAAGCTTATGCTCTAATAAATTTGTTAGTCTCTAAGGTGCCACAAGTACTCCTTTTCATTTTGTAAATAATTTCCATTCTCTGATGTCCTCTGGTGCATGGTGTTCTGAAATGTGTGTGGATTTGTTTGTTTTGTTAAACTGGTAAACTTGCTCTGATTACTGAGGGCTGGTCTTCACAACAGAGCTAAATTGGAGCTGCTGCAATTGTTGCAGTGGCATCGATTTAGCAGGTCTAGCAAAGGCACACTCAATCGATTTCTGTACTCCACCTCAACGAGAGGTGGAAGCAATGACTGTGGGAGAGCATCTCGTGTCAACATAGCGTAAGTAGATGTAAGCTATGTCGACTTGAGTTATGCTTCTCACGTAACTCAAATTGCATAGCTTAAATCAACCAGCAGCTGTAGTATAGACACATTCCTTAGTGAATGTTCCTCTATTAGAACAATCACAGATAAAGGTAGAAGACTACATATGTTTATGGAGAAGTGTAGTTCATTCATATGTTTTCTTGTATGTCCAGGGAAGTTAATAAATCCTATGACCAATCCTCTACATCTGAGTGTTTAGGTTTTATCTGAATTAATGGAAGATATACACATCTCATGTAGTTCTTATGTCTGACTTCCCAGGCACATGGGTGTAGGGCTGGGCCATGTGGGCTGCCTATGTCCTCCTCTGCACCCTAACTGCAGAGAGAGGTAATGACCTAGAACTTCCCGTTGCTAGAGACAGGACACCAGTTCAAGAGGCCTTGGGAGGCTCTTGGGGGACCTCGCTTCCCCTGCCCCCCACACCTCAACCCTGTTTTTTTCTGCAAGTGTCTGAAAATGAGGCTGAGTTTTTTGTTTTGTTTTCCTGTAGGGGTAGGGAGGGAATGTGGATGCTCAAGCTGTGTGAAGAATTCTGACTGGCAGCCTAATCCAAGGAAAGCATGGAAAGACAATTGTAGGATGAAAGGGAAATAGAAGTAATTGTACTTTTGGCAAATTGCTTTTTTATTTTTGTCTATCAGTTTTTCCTTTTTAGATTGTAAACTCTTAGGGGAAGGTACTGTCTTCTATAGGTGTACAATTCCTAACCCAAATGGGGTCCCAACCCTGGTTTGCGGTCTTTAGGTGCTACTGGAATGCAAAAAATAAATAGTACCGTCGTATCTGTTGGGAGGAGGGTGTTTATGTGCATTTTGTTCCATTTTATATGAAAGGACGCAAGTTTTTCTTGATATCCCAGTTTGAGACTTGTATGAGTAAGTGGAACTCGAGGAGGTTAAAGAACATATGAGCAGGACATGGAAGTCTTGAACCATTATTTTAAGAACCCTGGGATCATGTGGTGGTACAACGTATATGGGTGCTGTGTGCCACTCCCTAAAACTGTTTACTTCCTTGGTATTGTTTATAGGTTTTTCTATAGCAGTCATCACTGCAGTATCTGGATGCCTCACGAACATTAATGAATTTATCCTTGTCACCCATTGTGTGTGCGTGCGTATAATATCGATCTTCAACTCGGATACATAATAGTTGAGCTTTACCATAGGAGGCCAAATCCTGTACTAAGCCTATGGAAATGGGCTGGGCAAAAGGAGTTGAGGGAGACTTTTCTTTTCCAACTTCAATATGAGTAACAGTCCTAGTAGGTAGATCTGTCAGCAAACTGAGACCTTATTCATTGTCTTGGGCTTCTTTCCTTCCCTACCAGAAAAAATATAAATTGTGTAATGAAGATTACGTTTTTAGTAACCTGCAGTTAGAACAATATTGTCCATGTCAGAAATAGGAGCTGCAGAAGCCATGGAGGTCCTGGAAAGTCAGGTCCTATTTGCATTTCCTGTGCCTTGTGACATAATGACCTAAAAATATGCAGAAAGCTGTCTGAGAAAGGAACAAACTTGAAAACTGGTCTCTGGATACTTATTTTCCAGCAAGTTTTTAAGTTGCATAAATATTGGCAATGTCTGTTCTTACAAAACATTGACATCACTTATAAACATTGAATCATTTCATTTCCCTTGATTTTTCTCTCAATCCTTTCTGGGATATAGAGGTTGAAATAACACAACTTTCCTAATGTTTTTACGTAGGCTTGTCTCTTTGCCTTATAAGTGCTCTCTTATTCATGTGCCTAGAGACATCCGTAATAATCTTGGAAAGAAATTTGGTGAGTAGTTGGTGTACTGAATGCATTTTCCTGTCTGCTTAACTCAGTCCTTTCTTTGCAGCAATATCTGTTTTTGTTTCAATATCTTTAATTTCTTCCTCTGAATCTTTGTTTCAAAAACAAAAAGTAAAATAGACTTTTAGTTCTAGTATTTGCTATTGATCATGGTAATAACCTATCTTTTTGTAATGTGTAAAACTGGATTTTCACTAACCTTTTGTGAATATTTACCATGATCTCTAAAATGCATAGATTTGTCTAATGATAAACAAATTCCAGAAACTTCCTTGGTTATCCATATTTGGCTTTTTTGTGGGTGGAAGGTTTCAGTATCTTCTTCTGAAAGAATTTAAACTTTGAATGTTCATTCTAAGAGTGAAATCCTGGCCCCGTTTGAAGTCAAAGGGAATTTTGCCACTGACTTCACTGGACCCAGGATTTTACCCTAAGTGTTCATTTAAAACTCCCTCTTATTTAAACTTTTAAGTTCATTTAAACTTTTTCACACATTCAAAATTTTAGTCTTTCTTTACAAAAGTAAATTCTTTCAGCCTACACTCCACTTGCTCACTAAAAAGATTTACTATTGTATATTCATTATTCCCATTTATTTCACTATAACTGGACATTTTTGTAAATGCAGCTTCTTTATCTAAAATGTTCATTTTTCTATTTATGCTGTTTTACAACCAATGCAAACATAGGCAAGTCTTTTGAAATAACCAAGGAACTAATCCAATTCATATGCTTTTGAATGTTTCGTTGTCCCTCTGAGGTTTTTTTACTAACAAAATCTCTTGCTAGTGGAAATAACTGTTAAATTGATGCTTCCTTGCAATTAAATTGCACAGGTTAAAATTTCTGGGCAAACGCACTTAAAATAAGTTTTAAAATTATATTTTGGAATTCTAATTGCTTATGCAATACTTCCTCTGGTCTAACTATTGAAATCTAGAGCAGTACATTTAATTCTTGGTGAATAGATTTTGTCCTAGCTTCTAGAGCTATAACCTATGCCGCCTCTTTTTCCATTCTTTAACTGTCAACTTAATTTAAGCTTTGATAATAAAACTAAGAGCAATTATTGGAAAAATTAAATCTCTTGCCTGCCATTTATTCCATTTGTGTGCCATTTAAAAATTAGTCATAAATTGCTGGCCTCTCTGATGTCCCAGAATTAATGCCCTATTTTAGGCTTTCTTCGAAGGATTTAGTTGCTAGAGAATAAAAAGATGCATATCAAAACTGTCTCTGAAGCTTTTAATTGAACATCAAAGCTAGACTGTTGTAACTATTAGTTATTACCTACCATAGATGGTAATGCTTATGTAAGTAAGCAATGACATTACTTGTACTATATATTTTTCCAAACGTTTGGACAACTGAACTATAAAAGTTCTGTAACTTGTAACTAGTAATATAAAGTGTGCTGTTGGCTTATGAGAGAGGACTTTGATGTTTGTACTGTAACAATTCCTCCCAAACTGAATGAGCTCTCGTCTAGACAGCTAGCATATTGATGAATAAGCTTTGTTTCAAAACTGAAAAAAATGAACCGACTAACATGGAGCAAAATCCAGTGGGAACGCTGAAAATGTAGCTATCAGAAGGCAACAGACAATAGCTATGATTATTGTTGTTTAGATTGTTAGTACTGAAAATGTGCTAGTTTCTTTTTAAACAGAGGGTAGTACAGTTCCACTGAAAATATAGTTCCTGCCTCAAGAAATGGAGGCTCCACTATACTGTCTCCAAAATAAATAGTGTGTAGGCAAAAGGCAAAAGACACTAACACTTAATTAGGCTTTGCAGTACAACATTTTTTTTTCCTAAACTGATGTAATGTAGTATATTACTAGGTTTTTTCCCTAAGTGTTCTAGGATTACAAAATGTCATCTTTTTCATAAAACAAGGATTTTTACTCCGAGATACAATGTGAACTTTGTCATACTTAGGAGTAATTCCTACTTGGCTAGCCTTGAGAATGTCCTTGATGGTTTCATGGGTACAAGACATTTGTAGTCTCCCCTTCCCCTCCTTCCCCCCTCTCCAAAAAAAGACGCATGGAAAAATAGACAATGAAAGCATAAGCTTAGATGTCAGCACCAGGACTCATTTTGTAACCAAATGAAATCAATATCTAGACATTCTGCTGGTCTGAAATGACTGTTTATACCACAGCATATATTACACATAATATATATCATAAAGTTTAGATGGCATGAGTTTGGGATGGTCACATTACTGATGAGTAGAAAAGCCTTAGTTGTACATATCATCCCATAAGTGCCAATAAGACCTTTAAATCACAAAATATTGTGTTTTTATACTTGTCTCATGTTTCAAGAAAAGCTAATATAGCAATTCTCAGAACATGTTGTGTGTGGCTTTTTAAAGTATTGGAACTTTTCCCATTGTCTACACTTACCAAGGGGATTGACGTGCAGCGATCTATGCTTCGGTGGTCGATTTAGCGGGTCTAGTGAAAACCCGCTAAATTGACCGCAGATCACTCTCCCGTCAACTCCTTTACTCCCCCATCTCTTCTCGATCTGGTAGAGTTGATGGGAGAGCATCTCCTGTCAACATCGCGTAGTATGGACCCTGCGGTAAGTAGGTCTAAGCTATGTCAATTTGAGTTGCGCTATTCACGTAACTCAAATTGCGTAGCTTAAATAGATTTTTCCTGTAGTGTAGACAAGGCCTTAGTTACTATAGGCAGGTCTACAGAGAAGTGCTACAACTGTGCTGCTTTAGCGCATCTGGTGACCATGCTCTATGCACAGAGGAGAGTGCTCTCACATCAGCATAATTACTCCACCTCTGCAAGAGGTGGAAGCTATGTTGGCAGGAGAATGTCTCTCGCCAACATAGTGCCAGCGTGGACAGCGCTTAGGTCGCTGTAACTTGCATTGCTCAGGGGATGTCTCTTCTTCTTTTTTTTTTTTTTTTTTTTTTTCCCCCACACCCCTGCATGATGTAAGTTAGACCAACTTAGTAGTGTAGACCTGCCCTATGAATCCAACTATCTAAGGGTCAGAGGGAGAAGAAATTTATAACTAATAATCTGTTAGAAAATTTAGGGCATTTTAAATCTAAAAATAACTATCCTTGAAGACAGGTTTCAGAGTAGCAGCTGTGTTGGTCTTTATTCGGAAAAAGAGAGTACTTGTGGCACCTTAGAGACTAACCAATTTATTTGAGCTGTAGCCCATGAAAGCTTATGCTCAAATAAATTTGTTAGTCTCTAAGGTGCCACAAGTACTCCTTATCCTTGGAGAGATAACAAACTTAAAAGTCGTAACACTTATAGGTATAGAAAAGATACCACTGATGCAGAACTAAATCTTAGCCACACTTGGGGCTGTAAAAACATAATATGACTTTGGGGAGTGGAATGAGTGAGACACACATACCACATTTGGGGCAGAAGAAGGAAATCTCTAACTACACTGTTACGTTAGAGGCAGGAATCCATGGGGTGGTTGGAGGCAATCCAGCCTGGTCTACCTTCCCTCTCTCTCTCCTTTAAGATAAGCATATCCTGCCTATGGTTACCATAAGTGCTTAATTTGTGCCAGGGTTGAGCACTGGCACCTCTAGGCTTGGCAGTTCATAGCCCTGGCAAAACTTCTTGGCTTGCTGTCAGTTATGAAAGAAAAAAAAAATTGCTTTAGCACTGGCACAAAATTGGTTGAGCCCTGGCGCCTTTTCTATTACCAATTAAGCACTGGTTACAGTACATCCCGGGGGTTGGAGGGGACGGGACCTGCGGGAATAGAAAAGTACATCCCGGGGGTTGGAGGGAACGGGACCTGCAGGAATAGAAAAGTTGTTTTGTATCCCTGAACATTGGCTGATGCATGTTCTAATGGCTCACAACTTTAACCTCAGTCATACCTGGTTGATCATGTGCCAGAGGTGCACAGTCATATGGGTAATTTCAGTAGATTTCCATAGAGTTTAAGGCCCGAAGGGATCATTTGATCATTTAGTCTGACCTCCTGCTTATCACAGGGCATTAACTTTCCCACATAACCCCTGTATTGACTAAAGCATGACCGAACATGTTCAAAGTACAAGACTAAAATTTGAGTAACTTGTATATTTTGTGACTTTGATGAAAACTTACTCTGATTCATTTAAATAGAAGATAAGAGTAGTGACACCATCTTCCTTCTCAAAAGGATAGGGGAGAACATAGATTCATAGATACTAAGGTCAGAAGGGACAATTCTGATCATCTAGTCTGACCTCCTGCACAGTGCAGGCATGAATTTATCTTCACTCTTTAAGTACATAAATAGCACGTTACAGTTTTGGCTTCTACATTTAATATTTTTACTTTACTTGGTACACAATCTTATCAGTCTCTCTTCTCTCCATTTTACTGTAGAGTGAATCATCATTGAAGAAAACCCAGTCATTACTTTTAGATATCCTGTAAGTATCTTAACATTTATTTATTAAAGGCAAAAAGTTACAAGTATTTTTCTTTCTTTATTTTAAGTTTGGACTTGTTTTCATCAAATTCTATGGCATTTTTGGATATCCAGCTGATCTCGTTAGAATGGAAGTCTCTCTCAAACTACTACATACTTTACAAATTAGCTAAGTCCTCTATTTAAACTTTTTTTTTTTTTTAACTACTGAATCTGAGTGGAAATTTCCACAAAATGCAGCATGAGGGGGGTGTGTGTGTATGGCTTGAACATTGCACTGCTAGTTTATAGAAGCAAGGTCAGCAACTGCAGATCTTTGTTGCAAAAGAGGTAACACCCATTTGCTCTTGGGGCATTTTGTCAACTCAGCTTTTTTTCTTTCAAATAAATGTTCTGAAATCTCTATCAGAATTTAGGTGCCTAAAATATTTCAATACTTTACTTTTTTCATTTAAAAGTTTTAATGGAGGTACAGGTTAATACCTAGATCAGCTCAGAAGAGAATACTGAAACACATCTGATATTTAAGATCAAGCCTTTTATCCATGTGTGGCAAAAATGACTGAAGATGGCAAGCCTTCTCCACTTCCTTTTAAGTGTGACAAAAGATCAGATTCAGGATTACTACACCTAACCCCTAAATTTAAATTTGGATAGTTTTAGCCAAAACATTATGTGAAACTGGATAGCGGGCATTTTATAGTAATTGCAGTCTATTCTTCTGGTACAATAATCATATTTTGGTTTTAAAAAGCAGATAACCTTGACAGCAGTGATTTAAAAAAAAAAATTATCAAGAAGTTTCATAATAAATCATGGAAGAACTAAAACTTTATTATTAATTATCATTATTTTATTTATTATTATAGTAGTGCCTAAATTAAGGGCCTATTGTGTTAGACAGTCCTTGCCTCAAAGAGCCGACAATCTAGTTTAAGACCAAGATGCAACAGTGGGTTTAATAAACAATGGGAAAGTGTTGGAAGGAGAATGAGAGGCAAATGGCAGTAATGTTAATATAGACCATCTGTGTGCATAACTCGGTTTCCGTGTATTTTACAATACAAATCCAACTACAGAAGCCCACTGTACAAGGGTAACTAGTACTTTGATATTACATCAGTGGGTGCCAGACAAAACCCTAATGCAGGTAGAATGTGTTCATTTTAAATTAGTTAATACATAAATCATCTTAAAATGTTTGTTTTGGGCCATATGATTCAGATAAGTATGAGTTATAGTAAATGTAAGGATTCTTAATAAAGTGCCTAACGGATTTAGTATTCGTTGCTATCCCCTGTAATTCTTCAGTATACTTACACAATGAAAGTACCTATACAGTGTAACTTAATCACTCTTTTCATTGTTTTGGGGGCATTGTACAAACTGTTTAAATACCCATGTTAAAATTAATACTATAGCAGCCTATGCTTTTTCTACAATCTTTATTCCAGTTTAGAATTGTACTTATCTTGGTACCAATACTTAAGTATACCTTTCTTTTATGTTTGCTAATTTGTCTCCAGATCTTCTTACATATTAAGGGTCAAGCGTTGCTGAAAAAAGCAGTGTTGGCATTTGAAAATGGGGAAAGAATGTGTTAGATGTCAATCCATTCAATCTCAAATATTTGTCAAGGGAATTGAGTAGATTTGTAAATTCTCAGGTCCCAGTTCTGCCGCTTTTACTCAGGCTGAGCAGTACTTGCTCAACAAATAGTCATGCTGCTTTCAGTGGGACTGCTTGTGGAGTAAGGCAATGAAATTGTGCCTTTAAGTTTGCATTAGCCTGCTGTAATCTATACTCTGGTTCGCTCACTATGCTATGTTGCATGCTTTTGTCTCTTGAAAATACTGAGAATTCCCTTCTTAGTGCTGATTTTATCACACTGTGTGGTGTTTAACTGCCATGCACTGGAGCTTTAGTCCTAGCATTTCTGCTTATTTTTATGTATAACCTAAGCTAATTCAGAACACTCCAGCTGAAGTAACTGGAATGAAATTATCAGCATGTCATTTAAGACAAATAGTATAATAAATGTCTGCCATTCATTTGAAGAGACTGAAGTTTGGAGTGCAAAACAGATGTTTAGGGCTTTCTTCGAAAAACTTATTTATGTAAGACCTATTTTAACCTAATGGAGCTAATGTACAGTAACTTGGGTGTAATGCACATAAATGGCAGTTCAAATAGTTGCTGGTAATACAGTGAGAATTATTCTGTTATGCTGTGTTTGCTGAGTAGCTACTCTGGTGCACTTTTTACAGTATCAGTATAGTGAAACCTGTCTTAAGGAACCACTCAGTAAATAGCTGCTTATACTTCACTAAGGTGGCCATCTAATAAAAGTGAAGCATAACTCTACTCAAATTTATTGATATTATGAGGTGAGTTTTAGGATGGGAGGTTAGTTAAAGCAACTGATTTAAGTGGATAAGACAGACAGATGTCACTGTATCTAAATCTTGGTGAGAAAACATGTAATTCACTCCGGGGGGGAGAACATCTGTATTTTGTCAGAATTCGGCTTAGTACTTATGACTCACTCAATTTATTTGCTAAATATGCAATTCTTAAAATTCTGTAGAAGGAAAGCACTACTTATCTCCTACCAGATGGCATGGCATGTACCTACAAATCTCTCATGCATTATTTCATTCAATGAGACTATGCTTATACATAATAGATACTATACGTGTTGCTGTGTGCTAAAGAAATTGTAATTTTTCATATTAATAATGGGTGTTGCTGGTGCTTGTTGTGCTGTTATTGGCAGTTGTCACTTATTAAAATAAATAAATAAATTGAAATTTTAGTCACGCTCCCTCACCTAAGGTGGTGAATATATATATATATATATATATATACACTAAATTCCTTGCTGCGTCTATACATTCTCCATTCTTGATGGTGCCCTGAGAGAATTCCCACATCATCAAGTCTCTGTTAATCAGATCTCCATCTTCCAGGTGGGGAGAGGATAGGCCTTGCCCTAAACCAGTCAGCACTGCTCCCTAATGTGTTAGAGGAGCTGTTTTGGTAGGTGCTCCCTTTCCTTTGCTTCCCTGGGGCTGTGTGCATTGCCTCCACAGCACTTGCAACCTTCATCTGACCAGGAAACAAGGGTTAAATACTGTAGTTGAACCCATCTCTCCCACATGTCAATGCAGAATACTAGTGTTAGGCCACTGAGTTAGCCCAAACTAAAGTGGGATTTTAATTTTTTTGTGTGTGGTGTTTTTTTTTTTTTTTAACCCATTAGTCCTCTCACAGACCTAATTTTTACAGTCCCTACTCAGGAGAGATTCCTGTGGAATCAGTCAAATACTTCAGGATTTGATTCTGGTTTTATTATGGAAGGTGAGTTGGACTTTTTCTTCCAGAAGTCCTTACATTTGTGTATTAGAGTAATTGCCTTACAAATCAAGTCTGTGTAAGCTGTGCACAGAAGCTGTGCAAATTCAAATAGAGCTTCTCAGGCCGGTTTTAAAGTAAAAGCAATTACCCAGGTGGTGATAGAAGGGGAGCTATATGAATCTTGTGTATTAATTAAGTCTACAGTGTGGGGTTTTATTTTATTTTGAGGAGTCTCAGTAAATACGCTGTATTCTGAACACTGAGTCGATCAATATAACTTATTTCTGAAAGTCATAAAAAACTAACACATTTGAGCATAAGCTTTTGTGAGCTACAGCTCACTTCATCGGATGCATTCCTAAAAAAAATTAGTACTACCATATCTTCCTACCCCTAGTACAAATATTTAAGAAATAACTACTGGCCTTTGACCATAGTTATGCAACTTCAGGATTGCAGCTTTAGGATTGCTCAACTAGCTTAGAAACACAATATTTTGATATATATAAAGGACACAGTGCACTTTAAAAGACCAGAATTATTTAAACAGAGACAAAGGGGGCAGAGGGGGGAACATACAAGAGTAAATATTTGTGAAGGTAAAAAACAGGGAAAAAATTCCTCTCAGTCTTCAAAACCAATTGTTCGTGTGCCTCTCAAACCAGTTACTTCAGCCTCCTTTGTCTTGCTGCATGTTGGGGTGAAATCATAAAGGACTGAAGCTAATGGACTGATTCCTGGTGTCACTAATTTGTTAAACTTTCTTTTTCTTTCCTGCTGTCTGCTTGGCTGTGATCTTCACTCACAGGTGTCTGACTTCCAAAGGTTACTAATGTTTTAAATGTTACTCTAAAACTGAGCTATCTAAGCTTCGCTTACTGTTGTTTCCTTGACTGTACTGCCACTTGTTGCTGCTTCTGCTCTTACCTTCTTCAGAGAACCAAGATTCTCTGAACCCAAAGGAAAACTTTATTGAACTATCCACTATGAAACTTAGACTAGATGTATGTGCCATTTTCTTGCTCCCTGTGTACTTCTTAATATCTGTGTACAGTGCCCTTGTATTTATTCCATGGTATTTTCTTACCAATGCTAAGAAGAAAAAGGCTATGGCAAAACGCTTAAAAGCAAAACCCATCTCGGACAAGCCCGGAAGTCCGTTCCGTTCTGTTACTCATCTTGAGTCACTAGCAACCATAGACATTCCTGGAGCAGACACTTTGGATAAGTTGTTTGACCATGCTGTAGCAAAGTTTGGGAAGAAGGACTGCCTTGGGACCAGAGAAATACTGAGTGAAGAGAATGAAATGCAACCTAATGGGAAAGTATTTAAAAAGGTAATCTTTAAAGTTTTTTGAATTCTTGAAGTCTGTAATATCAAAAGCTTTGTCTTAACGATAAAGTATCTATTGCAGGCCCCCTTTACACTCCTTACAATTTACATTTTATGGTGTAAAACTGGATATTTAACCTTAGCTCAAGAAAGGAAGCTATAATACATGCTGTTAATATTTTTCTTCAGCAAAAAAATTGAGATTGTATTTGCTAGTATGTTTTCCACACCAGCTCACGGAATAGGTGCAAACATATACCAACAGCTTAGTGTCACTATCACAAAACTATTCTACTCTTTTTTACCAGTTAATCCTAGGAAACTATAGATGGTTAAACTATGAAGAAGTTAACCAGAGAGTGAATCATTTAGGGAGAGGACTAGCTGCACAAGGATTAAAGCCAAAAAGTGCCATTGCCATATTCTGTGAAACCCGAGTGGAGTGGATGATTGCAGCACAAACCTGCTTCAAATACAACTTTCCTCGTGAGTGTTAAAGTTGCATTTGCATTAACTATATTTCTAGAAAAATTTCTTCAGTCAATTCAGTTCTTTGTCTAGTACATCTGCATATTTCTGGGATAGCATTTGTTTAAAAACAAATTCTGGAAGAAAGTGAAAAGTCCCAATTTGTGTTCAGCTTTCTAATAAACTGTTATACATAGCAGCAATCCCCCAAATCAGCAAGCAGCTGTAGTCTGACTGACTAATTTGTACTGCTTATTATACAGTAGATTTTTTTTTTTTTAAGAATTCAGAACTGACTCACTTTTTGGAGGGCAGGAAAGAGCGATTAATATGGACCCTTTGACTTGTTTATCAAATCTATATGGCTAACTAATTTTTCTCATAACTGAAACACGCAGCAATGCTATTTCTTTGATTGCTTCTGTCACTTGACATGTTGGGGGGAGAGACTGGATGTTGGGTGGAATGGAGAAATGTTATGGTAGCTGAAATACGCAAAGCAGCTTCTGAGGATGCTTGTGATTGTTTAAACCCTCCACCTTATTTTAATCAATATACAAGACAGTACTTTTGAAAGAAAAATAGCAGTCCCGAGTATATTAATACACCAAAAAATCATTGTGAAGCGGTTAGGGCTGTTGCACACCCCCACACACACACACACTCGTGCTCTCTCTCGCTCTCTTTCGTTATTGCGTCTATCCAACACAGACCATGCACCACAATTCTGCCCTCCTTTCATTTTTCTGCATTCACTGACCCCCCTCTTCTCCCCAACTCTATTTGTTGTGAACGTTTGGAATGGTTGGTTGTGTGGGGAAAGGAAGATTTGGCAAAGGAGGTTTGCTGGAGGGCTATTAAAGGGGGTGATGGAATGCTGGCACCCATAGGGAAATATAATTAAGATTGTAGTGCAGGGGTCCCCAACGCGGTGCTCGCAGGCGCAATGGCACCCGCTGGGGCAGTTGTGTGCACCTGCAGGACACCGCACTACTGAAATGCCGCAGCCAAGCGCGGCCGCCAGAGAACCACCTGCCGAAATGCCGCTTCGGCGGCAATGCTTCTTTCCATGGTTGCTTCTCAGCGGCATTTAGGCGGTCTGGCACCCACCACAGTCTTTTGGGAATAGGAATGTGCTAATCCCACAGAAAGGTTGCGGACCACTGTTGTAGCATGTGGTCTGTGGAATACAATAGCTGTAGTAATAAGGTGTGTGCATGTGGTGGCGGATATGTACTGTTAAGTGGCTTAACTTTTTTTCCATTTTCTTGCTTTTTGTGGCTTTGTCAGGTAGATGCAAGTGTAGTAATCCTAACTACTACATAACAAGATTTTGAGTATTAATTCCCTATTTTAATGCTTTATTGGAGGTGATGCCTTACACTGAACACCTGTTCTCTTGGAGAATTAATTAGTAAATGTGAAATCCAGTCTACCTCTTCTCTGGTATGAAGCTTTAAGAATGGTTTATAGAAGAAGAAAAATAGAGGAGATCCTCAGGACTCTGCTCTCCCAACGTTTTTGTTTGTTTGTTTTTTCCCTTTCTCTGTGTGAAACTGGAAAGAACACAGATTTGTTTTCAGTTGCTTATGTGATTTTATGACTAAAATTACACTTTCCTCTTTCCATAAAACTATTATTACCATAAACTCCTTGCTTCATAAAATTCCATCATGGAAAAACTAAAAGCTGCTTTTATTCCTCAGTGGAAAAGGATTGCAGTTGAAAAGTACTCCTTCCCCTGTCTGCCCCTCCCCCTCCTCCATGCTGACTAAATTATATAAATACAAAAGCTTTTGGTTTGTATCATTCTGCTGTTAAACTTATTTTTATTTATAAAACAGTTGTTACTTTATATGCCACTCTTGGTGAAGAGGCAGTAACCTATGGTCTGAATGAATCTGGAGCATCATATCTAATCACTAGTGTAGAACTTCTAGAGAGTAAACTTAAGGTAAGCTGGGAACAACTGTTTTGTCAACTGTATTTCACCGTAATCTTACAATATGCAGTACTGTAAGTACTAAATTTCCTCTTTGTTCAACAGACTGCATTGTCAGAGATCCACGGTCTCAAACATATCATTTATGTCGATAAGAAGACTATCAATAAATCTGAATACCCTGAAGGACTAGAGATTCATAGTATGCAGACAGTAGAAGAACTAGGAGCCAAACCAGAAAATTGTAAGTGAACCAAATCAGGATTACCCAAGCAGTCCAGTAAGTTATTGAACTTGATTTGGAGGGATATGTATGGGAGGAGAAATATCCATTTAACCTGAAAAGGAACGGGCATTTACTGTAGAAAAATTACCAGTCCAACTCAACATTTTTTTAAATAAGTAGGAAATTAAAAGTAAAATATTTGAGTCTTTTATCTTAATGTTACGTTGTCCCAAGTGGATTTCGTTTCAGCTTAAACTAAGTTTAATTTTAGAATGTGACTGGCATGGTGTGGCTGAGCTCACTTTCTAAAATAAGGGAAGGTCATACAGAATTACAGTCAGGCTTGGTTATTTGGTTTTGGTTTGTTTTAATGAACGTTTTAAAAACTTCATCACTTTTTTTTCTTCTTTCCTGATGTCAGGGATGAGCATTTGTTTTAGAAAAGTCTTTGACCAATTTTTGTAGCTAGAAGACCCCCGAAGCCAGGGGGATAAGCATTGGACTCCCTCCTCCAGTCATTGAGAACTACAGTTGGCTGGCTGGAGTAAGAAACCAGCTTCCTTAAGGAGGAAGTGAGCAATCATGAGGATTTGCTTCCTGACACCCTGGTCTACAGTCCCTGCCAGGCAGCTCCTCTGTGTTACTGGAAAGGAGAAGATGTGAGTAGTTAAAGGAGTTGGTTGGCAGGAACCGGAGGCTTATGCAAGAAAGTACACATTCAGTAGAGCTGCTTACTCTGGTAAGCTGCTGATTTCTTGAACTTGTTGCCAGCACCAAAAGGCTAGAAGTAGGTTTGGGTTTTTTTGTGAACTCCCCCAAATGTCCTCCCACTCCTACCTTTGCTCCCCTTTCTGCTGCAAAGTAATCAGCCTGAGGGTTATGGTTTTCACAATAACCAGGACAAAAGAGAATAAATGTCAAGGCAACAAACTGGGTTAAAACAAGTTTAGTTTATTTTCATAAGTTTAGTAGCTCAATATATACTGGCTTCTGGGTCTGTAAAACTCACTTTCCACCAAGTGTGAGACTTTTCAAGGCATCCTGACTTCGAAATATTTAAAAACAAACAAACCATATGTTTTAGCCTCTACAGCCCTGGCTTTAGAGCTGTTGCTAATAGGAAACTTGATATGAGTTTATCCCTCATCACTCAAAAGTATGAGCCTCTTTTGCACTTCTCCCAGGCATTATTTTAAAGGGTTTGACTAGAACTTCATTAGGTTTGGCCAGTGAAACTTTGCAATGACATTACACTTCCAGCCAAATCTATCTCCAACTTGCCCTATTGCCTTGATTGAATATGCTGGTGCTTGTTGTTCCTAATGGGATCTGCTAATTTTTTTTTTCTTTTTCCTGGACTGTTTACCAGAAGAGCATCACTAACTTTGTTTGTCAGCGTCTTATGAAGACCAGTTAACTTAGTTTAGTCTTTCTGGAGCTTTGATTTCATCTCTTAGTTTGTCCAAGAAGTAATCACATCCTGCTAAAGTCCATGTGAATGACTCTTTTTTTCCCTCTCTCTCTCTCCTCCCCCCTTCTACCTTTTGTAGTAGACATCCCTCCAAGCAAACCTGTTCCCACAGACCTGGCTTTAATAATGTATACTAGTGGGTCTACTGGGAGACCTAAAGGAGTGATAATGATTCATAAGAACTTGATAGCTGGAATGACAGGCCAGTGTGAGAGAATACCTGAATTAGGGTAAGAAATGCTCAGTTGCCCCGTGTATGTATAAAATACCATTTTGTTTTATTCAACTGGAATAAATTTTCCTGGAGTCCAGAAAGCCTATCACTTGTAGAATTCTGAGATTCCTGGTGACTGTTTCTTTTAAATATATGAACTTCAGCAAATCCTGCTTTTTATCCACCAATCTTACATACATCATATGTGAACTGATATTTCTGTAATCGCTTTGAATTTATCATGCTCTTGGACACAACCGTGTCTCTCTCCAGCTCTTTAGTCCTGTTATGATTTTTCTACGACTAAATGAGATTAAAAAAGATACAGTATGGCTTCTTTAGTTACGTTTCCTCCTGAGATGTACTTTCAAGATATTCATCATAACTGATCATTATGGGGAGAGTCTGACCATATATTTTTGCACCGGGAATCTGTCTGTAGATTATTATTGGTTCCCAGTCCTTATCAGCATGAGTCCTGAGAAAGTGGAAGGCAGAGGCTGGTGGTTTCCAAGCTGAAATTTTTAAGCAGATAAGATAACTTCAAGGAATCTGTCAAAGACCTGCCTATTCCAGGGGTCTGATACAGATCCTTGTACATGTGCTGTACGCAATCTGCTTAAATACCTTGCCCACTTCAAGCTGGTTTAAAAGACCATTTTCATTTGGCAGCTAATTCGGTCTTTCATTTTTTAATTTTTATTAAGCTTATATATTGAGATGAAATGGGCAATAAAATGAACAGAGAAATATATTAAGTTTTGGCTATTCAGTAACAAAGTAATGGCAAACTTTCATGAGGGTTCTTCAGTGTGTTGAAGGATAAATTGGTATCCTTGCACCCCCTTCTCAGCAAGTTCAAGAGGGGCATGACACCTTTGTAATGACCTTTATACAAGAAACCCCTTCATTGTGGGATATGTATGTGGTTCTGCGCTGAAAGTTCTCTTTCAGACCATTTGATAGCTCTCAACTCAAGGTCACAGAATGAATGAGCTTCAGGCTCTAGTGACTGATCCACCTTCTACTAAAATCTTTTAAAATGAGGAGCTGCTATGAATTTTTTTGGGGGGCAGGGAGGAGGAGAGGAGGGATTTGAAGGTGGAAGGGCTTTGATTATCCAGCTTCAAGTAGAAGCTAGTTTCAGCCTTAACTCCGTAACTGGGATTAGAGACTTGGAAAGGAAAAAGCAGTTGGAGCACTAAGGACCTCCTGTGTTTTACTGCAAGAAGACTCCCTCTGCTAGAATCAGTGAGTGAAATCCTGACCTTGTTGAAGTTGGTGACAAAATTCCCATCAACTGCAATGGGACTTTCAAATGTTGAGCTTAGACAATTCCCAGTGTGGTTGCGTACAGGCAGTGGCGAGCTGGAGCCAGTTCGCGCAAACCGGTTGTTAAATTTTGAAGCCGGTTTAGAACCGGTTGTTAAAGAATACAAGGAACCAGATAGTGTGCTGTGAGGCAACTAGAAAGCTTTTGAATGCTGTAACAAGAAAACACTTAAGCACATGGTTAACTTTAGGCAATTTTTACTCACCCAGCGGGTCTTCGGTGGCGGGTCCTTCAGTGCTGCCGAAGTCCTGGAGCGAGTGAAGAAACTGGTTCTTCAGCTTTTGGCAGCTCATCACTGCATACAGGAGAATAGACTCCAGTACTGATCTGTTTATGATGTAGACTTTTGGAAAACTAGTAATTCTGTCTTTTTTTTTTCTTGATAATACAATACTCTGTTGCACTAGATGAAGTATTTTCAGCCCACTCTTGGATCCCTAAGTTATTATATAATCCTTGCTTTGCTAGACCCAAGGACACTTATGTTGGCTACTTACCTCTGGCTCATGTATTAGAATTGACAGCCGAAATATCCTGCATTGCCTATGGCTGCAGAATTGGATACTCCTCTCCACTCACTCTATCGGACCAGGTGAGGGGAAACTTTCAGCACAGTGGTTAAGCAAAATCTTGGTGGTTGTACTTTTATTTTTCTTGATCAGTTACTTACCGTATTGCAAAAATATGATATAAAATGCAGTTAACGTCAAAAGCGGTAGTACCTTCTCAAAACGTAACTACAAACAAAACTAAGCTCCTGGTGAAACTGTACAATAGATCTCAAAACATGCATTTCTATCTGAATTTTGAGTTTTCATTATCTTTAGGTAAAGTCAGAATTACCCATAAATTAAAAGAAAAATCAAATGACTGCACATAAGTTTTTTTCTTTCTGCCTCAGTAGATACAGTATTATCCATTGTCACAACAGGATATCAACAGGTATCAAAAGACTAATTGCACTTGATTTTTGCTATAGCTGACTATGAGTGTTAAATGTTCTCCTTTTAGTTCTAGGATTTTAAAAAAAATGATGTAACCATTGGGTAGTACACACAAGAAAATTAGTTTATGTAAAAGCTCTGCTGAGCCTGCCCTGGCCAATAATTGCTTTGTAAATCACTAGTTTGCCACTTTAGTCAGCTTTTGGTTCTCTCTTGCTTGCCTAATAGTTCTCAATGAGGTGAGACCCGTAACAGAAGATCCTCCATTAGCTGACTGAAGGGGCAGAGGCACTTGGTTGGAAATGGGTAAATGATCAATAAAAGGCTGCAATATGTATCTGCAGCCTCCAAATGTAAATAACTGAAAACATCATAAACCTGCTGAAGAATGTAATAAAGCAGAAGAGAAAATGAACACAAGTTTGTTATGCAAACTAGCCAGTAGATGCACAGCTTGGAAGCACTGAGGCACGGAGAAAACAACAAATCACATGTCAGATGGATTTGTGGGGATCATCGTAACTTGGTTCCTATTGAAAATCACCCCTTGACGTCACACCATACAAAAGAATATGCTAGAAGGATAAATAAAGAAAGCAAAAATGATGCATATAATGTGGCTTGGTCTAGCAAGCTTTGATTTCAGCCGATACTTGGCATGAGATGAGGCTGACAATACACCTTTCTGCTCCACCCCACTAAGAAAATAATAATCTGGGGAGGGAGGGGGAGAATTTCAGAAACTGCACATTAGGTTATTTCCTGTTTCTTTCTTATTCTCCCCTAACCAGTCACCAGTTTCTCAGTTTAATGTTTTCATGTTTTGTCTTTATTTCAGTCAAGTAAAATTAAGAAGGGAAGCAAAGGAGACTGTACTGTACTGAAGCCCACACTGATAGCAGCTGTGCCTGTAAGTATGAGAAGGTAGAGGACATGATTAAGGCTACATTTTAGTCATGGGTATTTGTAGTAAAAGTCATGGACAGGTCACTGGCGGCTAACAAAAATTTACAGCCCGTAACCTGTCCATGACTTGTACTATATACCCTTAACTAAAACTTGGGCCAGGGGGGCTGCAAGTGCTCTGAGGCAGGAGGGTGGGCGGCAGTGCACGGCCTGGGACCCCGCTGGTGCTGGACTGGGGTTGGAGAGGCTGGAGGGGAACCACAGCCAATGGGAGCTGCAGGGGTGGTGCTTGCAAGCACAGGCAGTGTGCAGAGCCCCTGGCCCCTCCACCTAAAATGAAGAGCTGCAGGGACATGCCAGCTGGTTCCAGGGGAGACCCCCTTTATCCCCCTTCCCCCTCCAAGGTAAACGCCACCCCGCAACAACCCCCTGAGGCCCCCCCACACACCTAAACAGCTGCTGCTGTTCAGGCATCCCCTGAGCCAGCTGCACCAGCCCCTGCAAAAGTTACGGAGGTTATGGAAAGTCACAGAATCCATGACCTCCATGACAGACACGCAGCCTTAGACATGATTAGCAAGGACATTCTTATTTTTCCATATATTCACTCCAGCAATGTCCCTAGATGGCTAACATTGATGCGAAGAGCGTTTAAAAAAGTCTAAGGTTTAAGATGCAGCTTGTAGAAGTGTCAGTGTGTTAACTAGTGGAATAGTTCTAAATGGTCTCGGAGGTAATTTGGTTACTTACCTAGGACTGACTCTAGCAATTAAAGGCCAGATTGCCAAAATATAAAATGTTTTACTATGTGAGGCTTTTTCTTTTTCCTAGGCAATCAACTTCATAACTTGAAAGGGGTTTATGAGGCAGGATGGATGAGGAAAGGAAAAAACGTGACCTTGTCCTCCAGTTCTGTTACCCATTTCCACACATTATTCTACCACCTTGAATAGTCCTTAGCTGGAATAGAATATAAAATCATTAAATAGATGACATATTAAGGGAAAATGTTAAGTATTACACAACAATTTGGCAGAGACTGCATAGCTAAAATCTATTCATTTTAAATGGATGTACTTTTCTTTTTTGTTTTTTAGTTGGGTTTCATGCATGTTTTCAATCAGAAGTAGTAATTCTTTGTCTTTTTTTTTTTTTTCTTCAATCTTTTTGCTATAGGAAATAATGGACCGAATTTACAAGAATGTCATGAGTAAAGTCCAAGAGATGAACTATATTCAGAGAACTCTGTTCAAGATAGGTTATGACTATAAACTGGAACAGATCAAAAGGGGGTATGATGCACCTCTGTGTAATATGTAAGTACAGTTAAAGGTTCAAATATCTTTCAGTGTAGATAATTTATCAGAGATTAAGAGGTGATTTGAGCACAGTCTATAAGCAATTCTTCTTGTGTAAGTAATCGGGTACTAGAGGATTCCAGGCTAACAGACAAAGGCATAACAAGATACACTGACTAAGTCTAATTCAGAGAAATTCAAACTGAAAATAAGATGGAAGTCTAACAGTAAGGGCTATTAATCATTGAAACACATTACCAAGGGATGTAAATTTTCCATCTCTTGGATTTTTTAAAAACAAGACCAGATGTCTTTCTAAAAGAAATGCTTTATTTCAGCCACAAGATATTGGGCTAGACGCAGGAGTTGCTGTGTAAAATTCTATGGTTTGGGTAACACTTGACAGACTACAACATCATGATGGTCCCTTTGGGCCTTTTAAATCTTTGAATCTTATTACTTGTTAGATGTGTCCGCTGAATACATAAGGAGGGGTATTAGTCTCTAGCCTTTCCTGCAAAGGAGCAGAACAAGTGATATTTATACATGGTTTCTTTTATCTCAAGACTGCTGTTTAAAAAGGTAAAAGCATTGCTAGGAGGAAATGTGCGTATGATGCTTTCTGGAGGAGCACCCCTTTCGCCTCAGACACAAAGGTTCATGAACATCTGTTTCTGCTGTCCTGTTGGCCAGGGTTATGGATTAACAGAAACCTGTGGAGCTGGAACAATTACTGAAGGTATGTTAACATACTCCTGGAAATCTGCATGTTTAATGTAGATGTGTGAATTCTTTAATTTTCAAGTACAGTTGAAAACATTTGTAGCTCTTAACTTCTAGAGAATAACTTGAGTTAATAGCTACCTTCCTATTCCAGCTCTGTGTTTACATTTCAGTATTGTCAGAGTAAGATGGTGGCCAAAAGTTTTTTTTTTTTTTTTTAATGTTTCTTTCTAATTTCCCATAGTTTCTGACTATAGCACTGGCAGAGTTGGGGCTCCTCTTATTTGCTGTGAGATTAAATTGAGAGACTGGCAAGAAGGTGAGAAGGCTTTTTTTTTTCAGGACATTCTACTTAATTCTTTAAACGAATCTGGCTGCAAATTTCAAGCTACAGGTAAAACATGAATATGAACAGTTCTTGTCAAAATGATCAGTTGGAGTTCAAATCTGAAGATACACAGCAAACATAGATAGCAATGACAAACTGCAGATCTACCAAGCCTTTCAGATTCATGCAAGTGCATGATTACTATTGCATAATGTGTAAGAGTATAATATTTTGATCTCTGAGTAACTAGTTTTACTGTTTCCTAGCCTGTTTTCCTGCTGTCCACAAAATCAACTGTAGACGTTGATGTAATGATGTAATTGAGTATTAGTATTTTGTGATCTCTTGATAAATGGATAATCACTTTATATTTTGTGTGTGAATTCTTCAGTATTTTCCAGGGAAAGGAATGTTTGTTGTATCAATCTGACTTGAAAACAATTTTACTTTCAGGGGGCTATACTTGTAGTGACAAGCCTAATCCTAGAGGAGAGATTATAATAGGTGGACCCAATGTCTCTATGGGATACTTTAAAAATGAAGAAAAGACAGAGGATTTCTCCATGGATGAAAGTGGCCAGAGATGGTTTTGTACTGGAGATATTGGAGAATTTCATCCTGATGGATGTCTACAGATCATAGGTTGGGGCCTTACACTTCTTGCCAATTTAAATGCCAGTTAAGCAAGAGCATAACTTCACACACGTGAGTAGTCTCATTGAAGCCAGTAGGACTACTCATGCTTAAAGCTACACACTTCAGTAATTTGCTCAACCATGGTGTTAAAACATATTCTCAAAATTTAGTGATTGTGTGAAGCCCTGAAATTGATGAGATTGTCTGTAATCTCATTCATTGTCTCTACTCAGCCTTCACTTTGAAAATTCACACTTCGTTTTTAATATTAGTTTAATGGCTAAAATTTAGATTCCCTGTGACTTTTTTAATTTTAGTTGCAAGTCTGAAAAATTACTCCTAAAGGGCATTTTTAAAATAGCATTTAACTTTTAAGGAAATGTCCAACAGTTTCTAGGTCAGAGGAGGGCAAACTATGGCCTGCGGGCCACATCCGGCCCGCAGGACTGTCCTGCCCAGCCCTTGAGCTCCTGGCCCAGGAGGCTCGTCCCTGGCCTCTCCCCCACAGTCACAGCGCTGCATGGGCAGCAGAGCTGCGAGCTCCTGCTGCTCTGAGAGGCCTGGTAAGGGGGCGGCAGTGGCACATGCGCAGCAGTGAAAGGGGTTGGGTAAGGGATCCTGGGGGGCAGTCAGGAGTGGGGGGTCCTGGGCGGCAGACGAGGGGCAGTTGGATGGGGCGGAGGTTCTGGAGCAGTCGGGGAACAGGGCAGGTTGGATAGAGTGTGGGTGTCCTGGGGGGCCTGTCACAGGGTGGGGGTGTGGATAGGGGGTCAGGGCAGTCAGGGGACAGGGAGTGTGGGGGGGGTTGGATTGGGGGTAGATCAGGGGGGTGGTTTGGGGCAGGGGGTCCCAGGTGTGGACAAGGAGCAGGGGTGGTTGGATGGGTCAGGAGTTCGGAGGGGGACAGTCAGGGGGCAGGAAGTGGGAGGGGATGAATAGGGGGCAGGGGTGGGGGCCAGGTTCTTTTGGGGAACACCTGGCCCTCCATACAGTTTTGCACCCTGATGTGGCCCTTGGGCCAAAAAGTTTGCCTACCTGTTCTAGGTGACTTGTTTTGGCATTCCTTTGCTTGTATTTTTTTTTAAGTCTTTTGCATGGTATTCCATTAAAATTAAATAAGCATTTAAAATATAGTACTTAAGTTATTTTAACTGAGTATATACAAGTGGAAGAATCTAAACTCCTTTAAAGCAGCATTCCTTTCTAACTGTTCCTAGATCGTAAAAAAGATTTGGTGAAGTTGCAGGCAGGAGAATATGTATCTCTGGGTAAAGTAGAGACAGCACTGAAGAACTGTCCATTTATTGATAATATCTGTGCTTATGCCAAAAGGTAAAAGTTGCATTAATATTCTCTCTTCACCTCACTCATTTAGGGGCATTCTTTTATTTAATACTTGATTTATATATGGTATTCAAAAATCCTTTGTCTGAAATGCAGACTGTAGGCCTAATTCTCCAGTATACTAAGGCCCTCTTATAGCACTAAAGAGTAAAGGGGGTGGAAATACCCCTGGGGCTGCCCCCCCTGTGCAGAGGGTCCCCAGATTAGTGCAGATCAGACATAAGAGCTCTACCCTGGCCCTGTTCCCAGCAAGCCTTGTAGGGAGTAGGAGCGAAGGTTGTGGTCACTGTGCACTATGCTACAGCTGTCCACTGCATACACGGGCCCTTAGAGAACAATGGGAAGCAATGTGTAAATTAGAACAGTGCTGATGCCAAGCAGGCTCCCAGCTGCACCAGAATAAGGGGAGTGCAGGATCAGCTTAAAGCTCCTTTGGTGGGTAGGTGGGTGTGTGTTTCCCACCACAACTCCCCTCATTACTGCCCATGGGTGGCATGTGAGCCACTGTCTGTCTGGGGGAGGCTAGCCTCCCAGTCCCAGCCCGCCCACGGCCTTGGGCCCAGTCCTGTGGCTAGCCGTCCTAGCCCCAAGGGTGCACTGGGAGGGCGGGCAGCGCATGGCCCTAGCCCTGGAGTGCTGGGAAGGTGGGTGGTTTGTGGCCCCAGCCCAGGAGGGCAGGCAGCTGTAGCCTCCCCAGCTCCAGAGCGCAGGAAGGTGGGCAGCATGCGGCGTAAGCCTCCCCAGCCAGAACACTAGGGGGGTTGGAGTTATAGGACTGGAGCCACATGCAGGGAGCGGTCACGGCAGGGGGCGGGACCACGGCTGGCTGTTTAGGGAGGCACAGCCTTCCCACTGCCCATGTTCCTGCCCCAACGCAGGGGCAGGGTAACTGAAAATAGCAGCCTTCTTACTAAACACATAAGTATAATCTATTGTTCATAGATGGCTTTGGCCTTCAGTCAAAATGCTATGGTGTTTATCTTGACACTTAAGAGCCTGATCCAAGCATTTTCTGTGGGCTTTGGAAAAGTCCCCTACCTTCCCTTAGTAGTAGATGGTGAGACTTTACTTGCACTCACTTGCTGGATACTGGATTTAGTAGAGACTCTGGACCATTCTGTAACTTCTTTCTAGACCAAAGTATGAGACTGATTGAACCCGGTCACTTATTAAAAAAGCTTCATGATAAAGGTTGAATAGTGTGGTGGGGGAAGGAGAGGAAGAAATTAGCTATATATCTGAAAGAACTGGGGATTATTTGAGACTCAAGTAATCTTTGACAATCTAAAATTCTTCTTACTTCTGTTTTTTTTTTTTTTTTTTTTTTTTGTCCTCTGCTCCTGTTTTAGTGATCAGTCTTATGTGATCAGTTTTGTGGTTCCTAATCAGAAGAAGCTGACTGTATTAGCTGAACAGAAGGGTGTCAAGGGAACGTGGGTAGAAATCTGTAACAATCCTATCATGGAAGCTGAGATACTGAAAGAGATTAAAGAGGTGGCAGATAAGAGTGAGTATAATTTAATTGTTTTGTATACTGTATTGAGCCAATTTCATATGAGGCTGAAAAGGGGCAGCAAAACATCTGTAGATACAGTCCTCTCACTCAAGTTTTCTAACTTGCTGGGAAATCTGTGGAACATGTTACCTCTGGATGTAGGTGGTAAGATTTGATTTTATTCAAAATTATCTGAATGAGTAGAGGAGCACACTTTCAGGCAATTTTCTTGTTCCTAAAGTAGGACACTGGGAATCCAGTCCAGTAAGTGTTACATGCATGATACAGCTGGTTTTAAAATGTTCTGTTAATCCTTGTTGTAGTGCTGGATGAATGGCCAAAAGCTGGTCTGGCTGCTCTCTAACATAGCCTATGAGGCCAAAGAAACGTAGGGTGATTTTTTTCAAGGGTTTCAAGCAACAAGGAAAATTGAGACTTTATGGCCAAATAGGAAACACTAAAGATGGTACTGGGTTTTGTCTCAATTTCACTTATTTTTGGCAATAACGTACTAATAGAGTACACATTACACACACTTCCATCACTTATTCCTAGAAGATTAAAATAGACTGATTCTCATCAGGACAATAGGTTAAATAACATTTTACAATACAATTCTAAGAGGATGGTAGGCAGCTTTTGCATGAGTTTTGTTAAATTTCCACGTGTCCCATTGAACTGGTGGAAAAACTTAATTCTATTATTGTGTTGCATGTAAATCATAAAATGTTTTCCACATAACTTTTTTTATTCTTGTTCCTCTAAGAGCTTGGCGTATAGAGAGAAATTCTTGACAGCACTAATGTTTTAGATAGAACTAAAGCCAAGACTTTTCCTTTGGCCTTCATTTCGAGGGAAAATTTAAACCATCTTGGAATTACTTTTTAGCAGAACATTCTGTAGCTCAATCAGAAAAAGACATACATCTAAATGAAAACAAAACTGTATTGCAACAGTCTAAAGTTAAAGCTATAAAGTTAGGTCGTACACCAGGAGCTAGTCTCTGTTGCCACTGATTCTAATAATTGTACATTTACTGCCATCTACTGGTTGTACTTGTGATAGCCTGTTTTGGAAATTCAGTTTCTAATTGGGGGTGAAAAGAAAAGGAGTACTTGTGGCACCTTAGAGACTAACAAATTTATTAGAGCATAAGCTTTCGTGAGCTACAGCTCGCTTCATCGGACGCACGAGATGCGTCCGATGAAGCGAGCTGTAGCTCACGAAAGCTTATGCTCTAATAAATTTGTTAGTCTCTAAGGTGCCACAAGTACTCCTTTTCTTTTTGCGAATACAGACTAACACGGCTGCTACTCTGAAACCTGTCATTAATTGGGGGTGGTGGCTTTATTTCATTTTACTCTATTTTGCTGAAGTATTAATATTATGAAGCCAATATCCTTGTTTAGTGTTTGTTATTATGGTTAATTATGTTATGATAGTGCCTAAGGGCTACCTGAGATTGGAGCCCTATTATGCTAGGCCCTGTATAAACACCAAATAAGACAGCCCCCCACCCCCCCAAGAGTACCTAATCTAAAAATGTTAAATGACTTTCAGCATTTCCATTGATTCACTTTCAAGGGTTCATAATTTGGCTACTGTTGGCTGCAAGCAAGGATTTCTCATTTGAGGGAACTGACTTTTTTTTAAGGGCCATGAGGACTTTAAATGACACTAACAAAAGTAAAGAAATGCTTGCTCACTTTGGATGTTTGCTTATTTGGAACTCTTCTGATTTTAACAACTTCATTTCTAAGAAGAAAACTTACCCCATTTAGTCTATGCTGGCAATTTGTTTCTTCTTCTCCCCCCCCCCCCCCACGAATATTTTTAAAAAGACACACAACCAACAGATGAATTAGCATCTTTATGCATGGACTGGACATTGAAAACAAGTATGTCCCCTAAACATGTTTTGAAAATCTGACCCCTCTGCATGTTATGACTAAAATGTGAACGCAGTGTTGTCTATAATGTGGGAGTGCACACGGGTATATGCACACATCTGTAGCTTACACTCTATTTGGATTTGTGTGCACACACACTTTTAAAAGTTGTCAACTGTATTCTACTAAAATATTCTACAAAACTGCACAGTAAATAAAAATAATTATATAACTTGGGTGGATCATCATATCCTATCAGGTGGTATGAGTACAATCAGTTTCATCCTTCTTTAATTGCCACTGTTAATAATAGTAATCATAGGCCTGATCATGTAATCCTTGCTCACAGCTGACTTCCTGATGCATGCTACAGCCACTTTTTTTTTTAATACCCTATTGTGCCTAGAATGCACTCTCTTTTGAGGTAGGGACTCATTCGTTCTTTGCACTTTTCATTTAGCCTGCAACTTTGTTACTGCTTTGAGATTTTACTCAGTGATCCTTATTTGTTTGGCACTTTATTTACAGTGCCAATCCACTGGAGCTGTACCAAAGATAAATGCTATGGCATGTGTTACTAGAATAATAGCAAATACTAAGTATTACAGCCATAAGTTTGCATTTTCTTTCTTCAGTGTCACTTCCATGACTGTACTGATATGAAGCTATTCCACTATATAGTACAGCAGACTATTGAATATAAATCCTATTCTTGTTGTATGTATGAAGTTGTATGAATCAGTGTTTTATCTGTGAGTGTAATCATAAATGTGTGTTTGTTTTTATTACCCCTGCAGTGAAATTAGAGAGATTTGAAATACCAGTCAAAGTACGGTTAAGCCCTGAACCATGGACCCCAGAGACTGGTCTAGTAACTGATGCTTTCAAATTGAAAAGGAAGGAATTAAAGAACCATTACCTCAATGACATCGAGCGAATGTATGGAGGCAAATAAACTTCAGAGCTACATTGACTAGAAAGTTGTGCAGAAAGTTCCTTCTCGTACCCTACAGGACAGAACTCAAGCCTCAGAATATTGGACATCCTTGTGTACTGAAGATACCACAGGTAGTTCAGACAGTACACTAAATCAGTGAAGACCTCCCTAACCTGTAAAGCCAGGTCCAATGGAGAAAAAACACTTGCTTATGGAACCAAACTTTCTAGCTGCTCACAGAAAACACATATCCACTTTAAATGGTTTCATTTGATCACTTCCACCTTGGAGTTGGATGTGATCATGTGAAGCGGTGTGACTTGATGATCTGATTTCTACAGTTGCTTCTATACCATATTCCAACTGCTTTCCCACCTGTTTTTTCTCCAGTTCCCCTTACAAATATGAAAATGAGTTAAAATGGAAATCTGACAATTCCTGCATCAGAGAAAGGTACTTGAGGAGGGGAAAAAATAAACATATTTAAGGTTTGCACTTTGTAATGCAAAAAGTGAAGATTAAGTAGGAAAACGTTAAATACAAAGCATTGCAGCTTTTGCAAAAGTATTGGTTTAATGTCTTCTCAGGTCCTGTCCTAGATTAAATGAAAATCAATAGTTTAACTTGACACTGATCTGTTTATCAACGTTGCCTAAAAGGCCAGTACAGATGCATAAAGCTCCTTTTTCATAATTTTGAGTTAATGGAAGAGGGAAAGAAATCTGAGGTTATTGCACTGCATTTAAGCCCAGTTCTAGATTCTATTATGGCCCCTTTGTATTCAGAAGCTGTGAGCCAGAAGGGTAGCTTAAAATATCACCTCTCCACATCCTACCCCAGTTATGTCCTGCATCGAGCTCAGGTCGACAAGATCCAAGAATTGGGCCTACTGATTATTAACGCTCCATACTACAGAATTTGTTCAAGGCCACAGAATTACATGGCACTGAAAATGTATTACTGACAGTAGATTGAATCTTCTGCACATCAGTTATATTGTGAATATTTTCAGTGCCTAAAAAGGAATATAAAATATTTACTGAAATAATAAGGGTGAACTGAAAGGCTTTTTAAAAATCAAACTAGTCAGAATTTTATTCTTCAAGAGTGTTCTAGGAACAACTTATCTCCAGTAGACTTTAAATGTTCTGAAATATTTTTTTTATACTTGCCAAGATGGCACTTTTTCTTTTAATTTAAAACAGCATTTTCAACTTTGACACACAGATTTAAAAAAAAAAAACCTCCCACAGCAAGAACTGTTGCTTGTTAGGGAGATCACCAGCTAGCATATAGAACTGAAGTCTTAGACAAGTAAAGGCAGAACTGACATTCAGATCATTTTTGTCTTTAAACAGCTATGAACCTTTTAAGTCAATATTCTGTTGTTGCTTTGAAATATTAGGCCCTGATCCTCCAAATGCTTAGTTACATGTGTAGCACTACTCTTATGAGTAAAGCTAAACGCATGTAAGAATTTACAGGATCAGGGCCTAAAACATTTTGTATTAACTTACTAAAAAGTATGACTGTTCACCTTTTTAAATATGTCAATCAAAACAAGCCACAGGTGGAAGCCAAGCATTTCCCATATTCTTTTACCTACGATTGATGATCTTGGTCTCTGTTTAGGGATTTTTGTTCATTAAATTTGTTAAGAGGAGAAAATACTTGAGGTAGAACTTTGTCTTTCTGTTTGTGAAAATTTTTGTTTTAAAAACTGGAAACCATAGAGGTGCTGAAGTGGGAAGGAGGCAAAATAATAGAATAATTTGTTTTGCCATTGTGTGTAACATCCCATACCATTTGTTCAAAATCCTTACTTATCACTCTGGTATCTCTCCTGTTCCCACTTGAACCATAAATACTATAAAAAGTGGAAGCTCTTGCAACTGTTCTACTTTGCACTTCTTCATCATTTTATATATGTTGCTTACATTTTGTACAGATGTGGCTCTCAACTGTGATAACTTTGATCTAAAGTATTTATAAAATAGATTGTCTATTCATAATATTTAAATGTTGTGTATATGATGATAAAGGAAAATTATCTGATATTGTCATTGTAAAGAGGGAAAGGTTTTATATGAAACATCTTCATTATATAGTGATTTAAAAAACAATCGGGGCAAGATTTTCCTTCGGTGAGGTGTTTGTGTGAATCCTCTTTCCCAGCTCAACCAACTTTCAAAGTGAAAATAAATCATGGTTATGGATTCGTTAACCATAAGATCTTGAACTGTCCTTTCCTCTGGGGACCAATTTCTTTTTAAACTTTCAAGGAATTTTATTTTATTTATTTATTTACAGGCATAACTCCTCTAGTCAAACCATAACACTGCCAAGTGATTTTGCTAAAACCCCTTGGGGATGGGGAGCAAATCAATTTAAAGTCAGCTGCTGCTAGTTGTCCATGGACTTTCAACAATCATTAAAAGGGACCAGAAAAAGGCCTCTTTTCCTTAACTAAACACATTCACTTGTTTGTGAATACAGGAAATACAGCCCATGTCAGTGGCTTTTCAGATTATTAGTCTTGGAGATTTCAGAGTAGCAGCCGTGTTAGTCTGTATTCGCAAAAAGTCTTGGAGATGTTAGTTCTTTAACAATGAATAATTTTAATACACAAAGAAAACTAAAATAACTTTTAGACCACTTAAACACCACAAAAACTGTAATTAAACAAATGTAAAAAATAGTTGTGTACTTAAATTTTATGAACTGCTTTTCTTTTTAAGCACATATAATGTATTTAGTTGGCCTTGGTAGTTTTCCCTCTATTGTACCCAGATGTTTTCATTGATGGGGATCATTATTTCCAGTGTGTCTGAAAGTTAAAGTAATCTTTCACAGATGGAATACAGTTGAATTGGCTCTTGTTCTCAAAGTATTTGAGAGACTGCATTTTTGCACACACAATCTTAGATCAGTTTTTAGATCAATATGTAAAAGTTTAGATAAATGGAATAGAGAGAAGTGGCCCACGCTCTCATGATGGGCAGAACAGATGCAATTTTCTGAAATTTAAGGTATCTTTTTACCTACATCCTTTTGATATCAAAGGTAGGGCTTGATCCTGTAAACACCTTTAGTGCTTTCAAGGGGACTATGCACAATTGTACAAACTCCACAGGTATTAAGCATTTGCAATGCATATTGTAAGAATTCTAAGAGGTGACTCACTCAAGGGGTTGGGGGATACCCTACAGCATAAAAACAAATCGGCACTGACCCTTATGTTGCTTTAAGAAAGTAACTCCCATCTGTATGTAGAAAGTATGGAAACATTGAGGGGAAAATCTTAGTACTGTACAGTACATATTTCTTACATTTAAGGAAAAAATTTACAATAAATCTTGACAATTATAGAAACAAAGACAGTGTTGCATACAGTACTTACCCCTTCTTAAGAACTTCATTTCTGTGACTTACTTAATTTTCATTGTATATAACCATGGAACTTAAGTTGCTTCTGGAAAAAATGTTTTTAATATGCTGACAAAGTAGTATAGCAGATGCAGAGAGGAGACAAATTAGTCTGTTGGTGGATGATAATTTTGCAAAAACATTAAGCAACTAACATTCAGTATACCACTAACAAAAAAAAAACATGCAGCTTTCATCAACACAGATAGTTGTATTACGGTAGGGGCTTGGCTTCTGGTCCGACAAATATACTGAGCTGCGATGGAAGCTGGTCTATGTCAGCCACTTGCTAGATGTATAAAAAGGTTGGGAATGTTCTGGGCTGGGAAAGCTAGTTCAAGCCAATCTCTAATAAAAAGCCATTTCTGAATGATTGAGTGATTTGACATAGACTGGATTAGACTAGTTAAAATGGTGTTGGTTGGCAAAGCTACTATATGAATTGATTATTTAAAGCTCCTTTCTGTTAAGTACTATTTATATACTTAAAAAAAAAACCTCCTTCCTGAGAGACTTGAAGTGAAACATTGTAGAGCTGCCTTTTTTTTTTTTTTTTAAAAAGGAGGAGGAGGATCCCCATCCTTCTAAGCACAGTCTGGTATATTGCCCTTTAAATTCCCTAACACAGCCCTTCTAGCCAGCTGCAATGAGACAGAAAGAGAGTAAATAATCTTCTCTGGTGCTGCCGAATAGGGACCATTCTACATAGCAAAGTATCTTTCTGGATCCCAAGGAGCATCTTTTCCACAATACTACTGAGCATCTGGTTAAACTTGCTGATGCATGTACTGTTAGGCATATTTTATTTTTGTTGCCCATTTCACAATGTGTTACTGCAATAAACAAAGGTGCTAGTTCTGGTTTGAAGTGTGTTATGAACAACACACGTTGGCAATGCCTACTTCAATCAATGGAAGTTGGTTGTAGTTTGTGAGAGGGCAAAATTTGATCTGAAATGCCTGCTAGCTCCCAGTGGGTTAAACGTCTGTTCCAGCAGAGAATTAAACACTGGCACAATTGAGTGAAAAAGGCTGGAGAGTGTTAGGGGGCTTATTCCTTCACCCACTAACTTCCCTGGTCCTTCTTGCATGAACCGAGAACAACACTACCCGAAGTCCAAAGGTGCAAACAATTCAATGTTTATTGGGGTGAACTTCCAGCAAGCATGATTCCAGTTTCCTTCCTTAGTATCCCCCTTCCCAGCTCTGACACCACAGAGCCTTACCTGTGTTCCTGTTCCCATTCTCTCCCCCCCCCCCCCGCTTAGCAAAACATGATTCCAATTTCCCCACCCCCATTCCCCCATCACTTCCTGATTCACTGCAGACTACATAGTAAACTCGAGTTCTGCTTAGCTATACCTTAACCAGGGGCGATGAGTTGTATTGGCTAGTGGTGCCCGGGCTCCAGCAATATTCAGGGCCCGGCTCCACCAATGTTTGGGGCCGGGTCTCTCCCCCGGCCTCACCTGCTGCCCCCACGCGCCTCCCCCAGAGCCTGCAGCTCAGCTCACGCTGACTCTGCTCTGCCGACTCCTGGCATCAACTGCTGCCGCAGGGTCCTAGTGCCCCCCCCCAATTCGTAGTGGCAGGGCAGGCTGCCCTAACCCTGCCCTTCCGCCCAAGCCCTGAGCCTCTCCAACATCCCAAACCCCCCCAGCCCCAGCCAGAGCCCTCATCCCCCCACACTCCTACCCTCTGCCCTAGCCCTGAGTTCCTCCCGCACCCCTCATCCCCAGCCCCAACCAGAGCCCTCATCCCCCCACTCCTTAACCCTCTGCCCCAGCCCTGAGCCCCCTCCTGCATCATGAACCTCTCACCCCTGCACCCCCTCCCACCCCCAAATGCTCTCCCAGAGCCTGAATCCCTCAGCCCCTCCTACACCTCCACTCCCAGCCCAGAGCCTGCATCCCCTCACCCCCTGCCCCAGCCCAGAGCCTGTACCCAGCACCCAAACTCCATCCCAGCCACCCTCTCCAACTCCCTCCCAGATCCTGCACCCCAATCCCCAGCCCAGGACCTGCACCCCAGACCTCCTCTCCCCACCCCAACGCCCTCCCAGAGCCTTAGGCAGGTGGGGGGCAGAGTTGGGGGGGGATTCTGGGCACCACCAAAATTTCTACAAACCTGCCACCCCTGACCGTAACCATTTTACTGAAATTTAACTAACCAATCCTAACATGATTATTTAACCAATTATATCCCACCACCTTAATTGGTTTACACCCAGCAAAATTAATTATACAGCAGACAGAAAATCACAGAACCAGACAGAGATTATACAGACAAACAATAGGGAAATGGGAACTACAGTGATAGAACAACAAAGAAATGAGGATTTCTCATCCCAGCTATTGATAAGTGAGTTCTTGCCAGACAGGATGATATCAAACTAAGTTTCCTTTTACAACTTCTAGGCACTTCCCTTTCTCTGGAGGTGATAGGCATTTTCAGGACAGGATTGTATTCCTAACAGCCCAATAGCACCTTATTTCAATGTGACTAGTTTGGAATGTGAGGATGTGACCGGTCACTTCCCAGTTTATGGCTGCCTCTGCTGCTTAGCCAAAGGCCATAGCCTAAAAACAGGGCCTGAGACTGTCACAGTGAGAGAAGGCCTTTACACCGGCAGACAGTGATTTTGATTCTTTCTTTTATAACCTCTATAACTAGCCAAGTGATAAGAATACACCTAAATTCTTAGAGTACAGGCCTTTACAGACAGGCCTGAATATCTATATCCTAACGGGGAGGTAGACTGGCGTGAAAATGTTTTTAAAAAGGGGCAGGGGCTGGTTAGCATGCTAGAAAGTGAAGGCACTAATGCAGTAATGCTGGCAGTTTTGATAAAGGAAGAAGAGACCATCACAAACACTAAGCTGCTGTTTCTTTAAAAGTCGCTGATGACAAAAATGAGCCTTCTGGTCAGTTTCACAAGAACATACAGCTCATTCTATAAGCATTTACTCTATTTAGATGCCTCAGGGCTTTAGGTATTTGCTGGCAGGGAATTGTGCTTGGAAAGGAAAGAAACCAAAAACATGGCTTGATCCAACACAGTCTTACCCCAGAAAAGCAACTTAAGATGTCGGATTCTGCTGAAAAAAATCATAGAGTATCAGGGTTGGAAGGGACCTCAGGAGGTCATCTAGTCCAACCCCCTGCTCAAAACAGGACCAATCTCCAATTTTTGCCCCAGATCCCTAAATGATTGAACTCACAACCCTGGGTTTAGCAGGCCAATGCTCAAACCACTGAACTATCCTCCTCCCTTGTGCCAGGGTCTTGATGTTACACTCTCCTGGTCTTTGGCTTACTTCAACTCCAGGTGACCACTGTAATGTGTAGAAAACAAGCTGCACTGATGTTTCCAGCTGGGGTGAGCACCACTGAACCCTCTGTATGCACTCAGCAGTGTTATTTATAGTTTGAGTATTGTAGCCTGCTGTGGAAAGCCTCATCTATGATACAGAAACATCTTTTTAATAAACCAACCATTTGAGCTAACAATGTTGTGTGGATGGGCATAACTTTATTTAAAAGGTTTCAGAGTAGCAGCCGTGTTAGTCAATGCATCCGATGAAGTGAGCTGTAGCTCACGAAAACTTATGCTCAAATAAATTTGTTAGTCTCTAAGGTGCCACAAGTACTCCTTTTCTTTTTGTGAATACAGACTAACATGGCTGCTACTCTGAAACCTGTCATTATGCAAGGCACTGAATTTAGCCGTATGGAGTGGAAATCTATCAACTTCATGAAAAAACTCATACAGATACAGACAGACATCATCTTCCTTTCCAAATGCAAACAGATGGACATAATATCAAAAGGACTGAAGGTAAAAAATCCATTACAATCTACATACCACACAGACTATGCTGACAGCTTGTGCCACACGCTCTCAAAAAAACCGTGGAACCACCTGATCAACATTCTCTACAGCAAACAGGGAAAGATTAATAAGCCATTGAATGCATCCGATGAAGTGAGCTGTAGCTCACGAAAGCTTATGCTCAAATAAATTTGTTAGTCTCTAAGTTGCCACAAGTATTCATTTTCTTTATTTAAAAGCTTTTTTAAAAAAAAAAATTCCATGTGGGATAGACAGAAAACTTTGGTTCAATTCACCAAGCCTTGCACCTTGTGTAGTCACATACACTAGTGCTAAGCAGGTGTGAAATCACAGCCATTCTGAGATAGTAACATTTCTCACCTAGTGCTGATGCAAAGTTACTATACAAGGTGCAGCACAATAGCGAATTGGGCCTTAAATTTTTAGGAGCAGTATCTTTAGTGGCCAGGACACCTCCGTTGCGCCAGGGTTTCAGTTTTAAAAGGCCAAATGTAAATGAGTCAACCTCTTTCTTTTGACAGAGAGCACAGACATCAAGGAGCCATTGGGTAGGAATAAGGTTTGCAGAACTGCCAGGAAGATCTTGTAATGAAGTCTGTTCTGCAGGAACGGTCCAGAACTTAAAAACTAGAAGATGGCAGGGCCATGTGGTGCTGCTTACACATACAGCCTGGAAAAGTTCAGTGCCACTGCCCCCTTTATCCCTGCATAGACTTCTTTGTAATTCCAGCTGCCTCACAAGCATGGAGCGAGTTCTGCCTGTTGCAGGAGGGCAGATCCAGCATCTCCACCATTGCCTCTGAAGGAAACTGGCAAAATGCTCCAGGAGCAGTCCCAGCTGTGTGCTTCAGAGATGTCAGGAATGGGCAGAGGGTCAGGCCAGCCAAAGAAGCTGCACAAAGGGAGAAGGGGAGGGAAGTGCAACGAAGAAACTTGGCTCTGTAAAGCAACACGCAACTTCCCACCTCCCTAAGGAGAAGGCGACAACTGTTGTATTTAGGAACAGTGGCAGTGTTAGTGTCTGATACTTTACCACACTGTAGCCTCCGTTTAGATAAGTAAGGACTTACACACCTGCTTGGGTAAGTGCTGAGGCACTAGGGCTACCTGACTCTTATAACCCGTTTGCCAGATCGCAGGCACCGGTTCAGGGCCTAATCAGAGGTGATGGGTGTAGAAGCAGAGCCAGAGCTGCGTTGTGCTTGCTGCTAACCTTATCCATTGCAAGGCCCCTTTGTTCTAGTTGTTGTCTAGGGGAAGGGTGTGGAAATGGAAGGGGAGGTTCAATTGTTGGAGGTGGATCCTAATTTTTAGTTTATTTATTTTTTAAAATAAGTGCCTAGCACATTAGGAGGGTGAGTTTGAAAACAAAACAAAACAAAACTCCTTGTTTGCTGATTATGGGTTCAAGGCCACATTAACCCACTGACCCTCCTCTCCTAAGGCTATAAAATACCCCTTTCTGCTGGTACAGCACAAAGCATGTTGAGACCAATACAGAGCTCTAAAGTTTCCTGAACTATTCTCTCCAACCTTTTCTTCTCACAGACCAGGCTTTCCTCAGCCAACTTTAGCTCCTCTTAACATAAAAATGACCATAATGGGTCAGACCAATGGTCCATCTAGCCCCGTGTCCTGGTGCCAGATGCTTCAGAGGGAATGAACAGAACAGGGTAATTTCAATTGATTCATCCCATCTAGTCCCAGCTTCTGCCATTCAGAGGTTTAGAGACTGGGATTACGCCTAATAACCAGCGATGGACCTATCCTCCATGAACTTATCTAGTTCTTTTTCGAACTCAGTTATACTTTTGGCCTTCACAACATCCTCTGGCAATGAGTTTTACGTTGTGTCAAGTACTTCCTTATGTTTGTTTTAAATCTGCGGCCTATTCATTTCATTGGGAAAACCCTGGTTTTGGTTTTATGTGACGGAGTAAATAATACTTCCTTATTCACTTTCTCTGCACCATTCATGACTTTATAGACCTCAGTTATATCCTGCCTTAATCTGTTTTCTAAACTGAACTGTCCCAGTCTTTTAAATCTCTCCTCATATGTAAGCCGTTCCATACCCCTAGTCATTTTTGTTGTCCTTCTCTCTACCTTCTCCAATTCTACTATATCTTTTTTTTTTTACATTAGGCAACCAGAACTGCACACAGTTTTCAAGGCGTAGGTGTACCATTGCTTTATATAGTGGGATTATGATATTTTCTGTCTTATTATCTATCCCTTTCATAATGGTTACAACATTGTTAGCTTCTTTTTTTTTTTAAACCGCTGCTGCACATCAAGCAGATGTTTTCAGAGAACTATCCAAGATGACTTCAAAAATCTCTTTCTTAATTGCTAACAGCTAATTTAGACCCCACCATTTTGCATGTATTGCTGGTATAATTTTTCAATGTTGAATTTCATCTGCTATTTTATTGCCCAGTCACCCAGTTACGTAACATCCATTTGTAACTCTTTGCAGTCAGTGTTAGACTTAATGATCTTGTAATTAAGTAATTTTGTATCATCTGCAAATTTTGCCACCTCACTTTGCATCCCCTTTTCCAGATCATTTATGAATATATTGAACACCACAGGTCCCAGTACAGATCCTTGGGGGACTCCCCCCATTGTGAAAACTTTTTTTTTTTTTTTAAATAGGTATTACCTTAGCTATCCTCCAGTCATCTGCTACAGAGGCTGATTTAAGCAATAGGTTACATACCACAGTTGTTAGTTCTTCAAAAAAAAAGAAAAGGAGTACTTGTGGCACCTTAAAGACTAGCAAATTTATTTGAGCATAAGCTTTCATGAGCTACAGCTCATGAGCTGTAGCTCACAAAAGCTTATGCTCAAATAAATTTGTTAGTCTTTAAGGTGCCACAAGTACTCCTTTTCTTTTTTGTGAATACAGACTAACATGGCTGCTACTCTGAAACCTGTTAGTTCTTCAGTTTCACATTGGAGTTCCTTCAGAACTCTTGAGTGAATACCAATTGGTCCTAGTGACTTATTACTGTTTAAATATCAATTTGTTTCAAAACCTCTTCTACTGACACCTCAATCTGGGACAGTTCCTGAGATCCGTCACCTAAAAAGAATGGCTTGGGTGTGGGAATCTCCTTCACGTCCTCTGCAGTGAAAAGCAATGCAAAGAATTCATTTAGCTTCTCCACAATGGCCTTCTCTTCCTTGAGTGCTCCTTTAGCACCTTAATCATCTCGTGGCCCCACTGATTGATTGGTAGGCTTCCTGCTTCTGATGTACTTTAAAAAAAAATTGTTGTTTCTTTTTGTATCTTTTGCTCTTCAAATTCTTTATTGGCCTGCATTATACTTTTACAATTGACTTGACAGAGTTTATGCTCCTTTCTATTTTCCTCAGTAAGATTTGACTTCCAATTTTTAAACAATGCCCTTTTGCCTCTGCCTCTTTTACTCAATTGTTTAGCCACTGCTCAGGTTCCCTGTGCCTGCCCAGCTCTTTGCAACTGTTTGCTTGTCCACTTTTCCCTCTGCCTCCACTGCCCTGCAACCACTGTGCTCTAGGGGCTTGTTTACACAGGGAAATTGACAGGCATAGCTTGTCCAGAATAACTACTCTGCTATAGCCATGGAGATAAGGTCTCATATGCCTACTGCTTAACCAAGATTTGGACTTTTCTATAAGGAATCCAGCACAAAAAGAGTTGACTGAACACACTGACGAGAACTCATGTTTAACAAACATATGGAGAACTACACAATCAACAGGTTTTAGTAGGCTGGGTTCTGCATTTTTATAGCAACTTGCTTTGCAGTAAAATGATCCTGTCTTACCACTTAAGGAAGCCTCCAACTTGGATCTACATTTACATTAGACACTAAACAATCTTTGCTAATTAAAATGGAACTTCCCATAAAAGCAGGTAAAGAATCCAGATGGTGTCAAGTTCATATTTGCCCAAGCAAGGAGTGTAAGAGGAATGGTTACACAATATGGCTCAGTTGTCATTCCTATTGAGGAGTGTGCCCCAGAGTGGCATTAACCTAAATGGCTGATCTGCCCGCTGGATGGATTTTTCTTTCCTATGGAGCAAGGCTGTGTGTTTAAGTGAAGCTTGGGTGGGTAGATATTAGATTTGCGTGACTAAGGAGGAGGGATTTCCCCATTTCAAATACTGGTAGGGTGACCATATGTCCCATTTTGGCCGGGACAGTCCCTTTTTTAAGCCCTGTCCCAGCCATCCCAACTTCTTTGGCAAAAGTGGGCATTTGTCCCATTTTCTCTTGCCAACTTGATCAGTTGGCATGAGCAAACAGGACAAATGCCCACTTCTGTCAAAAAAGTGGGGTGCGGTGCAGAAAAATATGTGGGGGGGGTCAAGCAGTTATGCCAGCCCTGCTCAGGAGGGAGGCAGACCTCGGGCAGGGGGGGGAGACAGGGCTCAGTTGAGCAGCGATCCCAGGTGCGTGGGGGGTGGGCAGGCAGGGCTTGGGCAAGCAACTCAGCCAGGCAGCCCCGCACTATGTCCCATTTTTCCTTTTTGGAAATATGGTCACCCTAAATACTGGCCTTTTTTTTCCTTTTTCCAAAGAAGAAAACCACAGAACCATTATTACTGAAATTCTTACAGCAGTGCCTAGTTTGCCCAACAGGTACCAGAGGCCCACCCATGGTAGAAAAGGAAGTGTGTTAGCATCTGAGCTACCTAAATTGTTTGGCACCAGGTTTGAGAATGGATGGTTCAATAAGTCAGTAAAATCGCTGCAATTTGAAATGGAAAAAAAGCCCCAAGGCCATCTAGTCCACTCCCTGCCAGGATAGGATTGCTTTTCCTCCATCCACCACTATGTTTGGAGGGCTTTTTCAACACATGCACTAGATATCAAAAACACGACTACATTTAAGTAGCATGGGGAAATGCTTCTACTAGTGATGACTGAACCTCTTCCCATAAGGTGCTGAGCATTAACTTCTGTCAGTGGTTAACAGTGTCCTAGATGGAAGGTGCTAGTTCCCTGGAAGGGGCATCCCCTTTATTAATACTCTCATAAAAAGCAGCCAACTGTCCTTTTGCTGGAAGTTCAATGGTAGGAATAATCCCAGGTAAAGTTGCAAATCTGAGTTCAGTTTTTACAGGCAACCGCAGGTACAAAGGGGTTTCTGACTAAGTCCCTAACTACAGCTTCTTAAACTGGACCCCATGAGAACTCTCAGTCTCTCTAAAACGTGAGAGTCTCTCTCTTTAGGCAGCCAGATGCTCTCATCATTTTAGCTGCGATTTCCCCATTTAACCTTGAAATAGGCAACATTTCATCCCTTTGCCTGCCAAAATAAAGGTAAAGGGCTCCTTAATCTAGCCAACAGAAACTAGTGGCTGAAAGATGAAGTCAGCGAAATTCAAACTGGCAATAACACGCAGCTACTTAACGCTCAGTGAGGGGAATGAACCATGGGAACAGATCAGGGAGGGATGTAGCAAATTCTCCACCTCGGAGAGGCTTTAAATCAAGCTGGGAAGTCTCTCGCTGAGATATGCTTCAGCCCCGCACGAATCCTTGGTTCAACCCCGTGCCTATGTTGCACAGGTCAGTCTGGGGAAACAGCGCCGTCCCTTTACGATCTCCCTCGGCTAGGGCGGCTGAAAAGCATAGTCCTGTTTCCTGGACATAACAAGGCTTGGGGCAGCGGTTCTGCCCGCCGGCAACATCTCCACTTATGGAGCAGAAGAGCCCCGCGGTGGGCGGGGGAAGCTGGGTTAAAGCCTCCCCGCAGCACAAAGCGGCCCGGCGCCGCGGGAGGAGGAGGAGGAGAAGCAGCAGCAGCAGCAGCAGCGCCGCGTCCAGCCGGCTGCGGACTCCCTCCAGGGCAGCATTCATCGCGGGGAAGCGGGACCCCGCCTGCAGAGCCCACCCCTTCCTCCTCCTCCTCCTCCTCCTCCTCTCCCGCCGAGCCGGGCGGCGGCTGCTCCTCGCCATGAACTGCAGCGAGGCGCTGCGCCTGCGGACCCTGCTCAGCCACCTGCTGCGGCAGCTGCCCGGCGGGGCCAACGCCAGCCGCGGGGCCGCCGCGCCCGCGGGGGACGACGCCTACCTCTACATCCTGCTCATCATGATCTTCTACGGCTGCCTGGCGGGCGGGCTGATCCTGGCCTACACCCGCTCCCGCAAGCGGGAGTCCAAGCACGACCCCTACCACCTCTACATCGAGCGCGACTGGAGCGGGCGGCCCGAGGGCGCCGCGCCTCACGACGGGGCCGGCCTGGAGGGCGACCAGCTGCTGTGAGGCCCGGGCCCGGGCCGCCCGCCCGCGGAGCCAGCTCATGGGCTCCGCCTCAGCCAGCCGGCCGCGGGGCACGGCGGGCCAAGAGGCGGGCAGCCTGAGGGGCGGGCCAGGCTGGCGCCCAGAGCCGAAGAGCCCGCAGCCGGGCTCCCCGCCTGCGTCGCCAGAGAGCGGCCACGGGCCCGGGGAGAGGCCGGGGGCCACGGGAACGAGAAAATCCGCTTGAGCCTGAGGGAACTTGAGCCACCCCCCGCCGCGAGCCGGCGCGAGCGCGCCCGGGGCGCCGGGGCCGGGCCGTCGGGGGAAGCAGCGCCCCCTGCCGGCAGCGCTCGCCGCTAAGGCTGGCGAGCCGGACCCAGCCTGACTCCAAACAAAGGCAACCCGGGAGACTCCTTTTGCTTGAGCGGCCGGAGAGCAAACAAGGCAAACAGCCGTCGATGAAGAGGGGTTTAGGTTTTAAACATTGTTTTCAGAACTGGCATTTTCTGTAAGGAAGGACTTCGCAAAAAATCTAGACGGTGTCTCTGGGAGAGCAGAGCTGAGGTCACACACAGGGATGGCTCTGAGCAGCAATTCATAGAATAGCAGGGTTGGAAGGGACCTCAGGAGGTCATCTAGTCCCACCCCCTGCTCAAAGCAGGGCCAGTCCCCAACTAAATCATCCCAGCCCGGGCTTTGCCAAGCCTGACCTTAAAACCCTCTAAGGAAGGAGATTCCACCACCTCCCTAGGTGTAACCCATTCCAGTGCTTCACCGCCCGCCCAGTGAGAAAGTTTTTTCCTAACATCCAACCTAAACTTCCCCTTATTCCATGTAAATTAGAGCAAAAGGCAAGACACAAATACAAGGATAATTTTCCAAAGCACTAATGGGAGTTAGGTGTCCAATGCCAGTTGACTTTCTCATTTCCCTGGGATCCATTTGTGTAACCTCCATTCCAAGAAACTGATGAGCTTGTTTACTGTCACGAATGACAGGTCAGAGATGAGACCCAAACCTGCCATGAGCTCTGTGCAGGCCAGTCCGTGTCCACCCAGGGTTCATTACAGGATGGGGGCCTAAGGCAGGAAACAGAATTTTCTTCTAAACTTCTTTTATTTGAACTTAATCAGTCTAAATCTCAACTATACTTAACTATATTTGAGTCTCAGATGTATTTAACATGTCTTCACTAGAGACATTATTACAAGCTATGTAGCTAGGTGAACAGGAAGAAATCAAAATTGGCAAGCGTTCTGGCTAAATGCCAAATCAAATTTGGCCCAAAACAAAGTATCTGAAACTCAGCTCAACTCCAGTAAGAACCTTATGTATGTAATGAACTACTCTGTGGGAATTAAGCCATTGTCAGCATTGTATACATCACCAAGTAGCTACTGAGATTGAAAAAAACACTGAGATTGTGTAATGCAAAAGATTTATCTTGTAACATGGTTGTCCTTTAACAATTGGGACTGATTTGCATTCATTTTCTACTGTACTTATTTTGGTTAGTGTATCTCTAGATATTTTTCTTTTGCTCAAATGTTTTCAAGCATTATATAGGATAAGGTATTTCTCTTTAGATGGGCTAGTCACATTCAATTTTATCTGAACTAAAAAATGCTGTTACTGAAAAATTGCTTTGATCAATTTTTAAATGCAACTGTTTCTAAAGACACTTAAAATAACTTAAATTACATAAAAATTATCTGTTTCTTTGCAACATCTAGCCCTAAACACTATGATGAAAAGACTTTAGTGCATTAGACTGCATACAGAAAAGGAGTACTTGTGGCACCTTAGAGACTAACAAATTTATTTGAGCATAAGCTTTCGTGAGCTACAGCTCACTTCATTGGATGCATTTGGTGGAAAATACAATGGGGAGATTAATACACACACACACACACACACACAACACATGAATCTCCCCACTGTATTTTCCACCAAATGCATTCGATGAAGTGAGCTATAGCTCACGAAAGCTTATGCTCAAATAAATTTGTTAGTCTCTAAGGTGCCACAAGTACTCCTTTTCTATGCAGATACAGACTAACATGGCTGCTACTCTGAAACCTGTCATTAGACTGCATACAGTACTTCTAAAAAAAAGTATAGCAAATAAGGCCTGTCCCTCTGTGACATTCCCCAGGGTACAATCTGGATTGTTGAACAGCTGCATTCCTTTGAAAATCCAACATGGGGTGCCTTTTATACCACTCTGCTGTAAAAACATCCACTCCTGGACTGTTCACACACAGTTGCTAGTATGCAAAATCACTCCCAGCTATGTTACATAAATGCTCTGCCAGCCACTCATGAATTATGTACAGGGCGATACCAGCAAATTCCCAATTCCAGCCTTGTCCCCCAGAAATGTGCCTCTTGTATAGCCCAGCATCTGCTGCACAAAGCAAGCTCATAGAAAGTCTGTCATTTTATCAAAGGGAAATGATATGCACAGGTCCTGTTACCTCAAGTGGTGGTTCCTAAATACTTCAGTCCAAACTCACATTGGTTTAGATAAAACAAGTTTATTAACTACAGAAAGATAGATTTTAAGTGACTACAAGTAACAAGGCATAAAAGTCAGAAGTGGTTACAAAAAAAATACAAGATAAAATGCAACTGACATCTAATTTAAACTAAAATGGATTCAGAGCAAATGTGTCTCTCTCACTGACATGCTATAACGAGGCTGGATTTCCTTCCAGCCAGGACTCCCCCAAGCAAATCAGTATGTCCTTCTATTGTTGTTCAGATGTTGATAATGTAGCCATCGGAGACAAATAGAGGAGCAGAATAAAGTGTATTCACCCCTCTTTTATAATTCAGTCCTTTGTTCTAGAAAGATCTTAAATTTCCAGCTGAGTCACCTGGTGACAGCCTATCTCTTGTGGATTTGAGCTTTAGGCCATCCCTGTGATGGAATGTAAATTTCTTGTTCACTTTCTCCCCCTGCTGAAGAATGTTCACTTAACTAGGTGATAACCTTGTTGTCTCTGAGGAACTGGTTTTTGGGTGTTCCCCAGAATAACATCATATTTCAGTAACAATCATCCGATGAAGTGAGCTGTAGCTCATGAAAGCTTATGCTCAAATAAATTTGTTAGTCTCTAAGGTGCCACAAGTCCTCCTTTTCTATGTAGATACAGACTAACATGGCTGCTACTCCGAAACCAATCATACAGTAGAATCTTATAACTTTACATACAGTGTTGCTACACTTTACCAGGATAATAATAATCAGCAGCTTATGACTTTTCAGATGATACTGCACAAGGTATACTTTGCACAATATATACTGTGACCTTGTAACAGTGATCATAATGGCCTACCCTGTCACACCCTCCCTATGCTATGACTTCAACAGCTCAAATTAAGTCTACAACACCAAGTCTGCAAAGCCTGGTGCTTCTGTGATCCAAATCTTTCCCTATAAATCTTACAACAATGCATGGATTGGGAGTGAGAGAGAGTATACACAAGAGAACCTAACCTGAGGAGAGGAGTTTGGAGCGGACAAAGGAAAATTAGGACGCTGGAGCAAATGTGCTGAAGTCCAAATGGTTGCAGGAGTCTATACCTACGTTAGAATTCAGGCAGCAGCCTGACTTATGCTGATAATATGCTACTTGTATTTTTGTAACAAAACCAAGGAAATTCCCCAGTCACTTTGATAACTTACAGTAAAGATAGTTACAAAAATGTAATTCCAAGAATATGTTAATTAATAAAACTTAAGTCTTAAAGTTGTGGAAATAAAGATAGATACAGATTTTAATACAAAATAAGTTCTCTAACAAACCTAGATATGCAAAAATTTACACTGGGCATTCCAACCACATCAACTCCATCCTTTGTTTATTGTTTTCTCTGTAAGACAGTTAAATTGTTTAAATGATAGGCTATTAATTGCCCTTATTAATTTTAAGTTTAGTGTATTATGGGAGCTTTGCCATTGACTTCAGTAGAGCCAGGATTTAATCTTATGTACTTAACATAGAAGATATACTGTAGGAAATTGTGCCTTATATAACACAGCAGTTTTGATACATAAAACAGTGTTGTGTGTGTGTATGATGTCTGCGTATTTCAATAATTAAAATGTTAGTACTCTGCAGCAAAATGTGTGCGCAACATATCTTGAAATTACTATTTATATAGGTTTAAAACAAATAAAAGGAAGTTTTTCTTCACACAGTGCACAGTCAACCTGTGGAACTCCTTGCCTGAGGACATTGTGAAGGCTAGGACTATAACAGGGTTTAAAAGAGAACTGGATAAATTCATGGAGGTTAAGTCCATTAATGGCTATTAGCCAGGATGGGTAAGGAATGGTGTCCCTAGCCTCTGTTTGTCAAAGGGTGGAGATGGATAGCAGGAGAGAGATCACTAGATCATTACCTGTTAGGTTCACTCCCTCTGGGGGACCTGGCCTTGGCCACTGTCAATAGACAGGATACTGGGCTGGATGGACCTTTGGTCTGACCCAGTATGGCCATTCTTATGTTCTAACACAACTACTGTAGTTATTAATACTCTGTTATATACTTGTTGAAGTAGAAGTTATATACTTGTTGAAATAAGAGTTAAGTCTTTAGCTTTCTTTCTGTAACAAACTAAACAATTCTTGGTAATATGTCTTTGTGGTGAGAGACAGTTATGCAACTGTTTGTGTTGCCAACTCTGGAGGGGGATATTTACAGCCAACCCAACCAACCATCAACAACAAAGTTTTCATTGAATTATTTTCAATCAGATGAAAAAGTATTTAATAAATATTAGGTTTGTAAAACAGTGATTTGGAGAGAAAAGAGGGTCCCAAACTACCTGATAATGGCACTTTAATATTTGTAAAGAGCTATCAGTGCTATTATTATTCATAGGTTTTAAGGCCAGAAGGAACTATTATTTATCATCTACTCTGTCCTCTTGTGTAAGTCAGCCCACAACTTCAGGGTGAACTAGACTGGCTGTCTTTCTAAAAGATATGCTGTATCTCAACTGACTTCTACCAAGATTGACACGTTTCCTTGGCTGCATTAGGGTCTTGTTGTAGGGATGCTTTGAAAAAACTTGATTACCGAAGAAAAGAAGCTACACAACTGAAAATAAGTTATATTATTTCCCTGGCAGGACTCATAGTGATAATCTCTAAGCAAGACCAGTTTGTATTTCCCATGCCTACAAACTACCTAGCACCTGGTTAATTGGCATGGCCCTTCTGTCACCCCACATCACAGAACAAGTAGCATTAATTCTCAAAGACTGTAATTCACTTTGTGTTATGAATGCTGAGCAGTTTAATATTTAAGGAGATATAGAACCCAACTATGACTAAAGATGGAAATAGGTATTAGGGTCGTCTTTTGCTGTTTTCCCACTCCATGCATGCACTGGGCTGTATTTCTGGGTGTTGTGGCCCTTACACCATTCTTATCCACACAATCATCAACTGAAAGGGGAAGACAGACATGTAGGCACATTGGGGAAGAAATTCATGGAGTGAATTAGGTTCCATGACTAACAAAAAATACTATCAAAATGCCCCATGGTGCAGTTGGTCAGTGTATGAAGAGTTGATTTACATCTGATTCAGTGGGAGATGGGAACGCTTAGCACTCAGGAGGATCAGACTGGGATGCTTGGCCCAACCATGCTTCCTTGAACTAGAGTGCACACAATAAATATCTCACAAAACTTTTTGGAGAAGCCAATATTGACCCCTATCGCACGGGGCCTCCTAAATCAATTCCATTTTCTTGTGGGTGAAGGGGGAAAAAAGAAGAGTTCATAGTGTAACCACATAGTTAAAAAACATTTCATTTAGATGAACAGAAATGTTCAGAATGGCCTCCTGTCGAGTCACCAGTACTTTAAACTGTTTGTATGACACAGGATCATCCATTCATTCACTTTGGAGTAATAGCAGGGTTGGGTTGTTTTTTTTAAGATTTAATGATGTGGTTTGCACATTAGAATTTATACTTTTTTTTTCTAGCATAGTCTGTTTCAATGAATATACACAGCAAAATATGAAGTATTTAACTACGGAATCTCTATTTAAGACAGGATCTGGTGCCTGGTGGTGATTCAGTAGGCTAGAAGAAGTGATTTGGTGGGTCTCAATCCTATACCAAACAGCCAAACTTTCACATCACAAAAACCACTGAGACATTTGACACTGACTGGCAGCCTCAGCAGGATCACATGAATCATAGAGACAAATACTCTGTAGACCTTGAAATGGTGTTTGCTTGATAGCCCCAGATATTGAAGTTATATACTGCAATCCTACAAGCTTCTCCCTCAGTACTGTGTCAAGGTGTCTAAATTACATCCCAGCAGGACCATTGTTGTGGGGTGAGACAATAGTTCGTTCCCCATTGTTAGGGCGCCGTGATTTCTTAATAGCCAGTATGGCTAACCCCAGAGCCGCCCAAGCAGCTGCCCCCACAGCCAGCTGCACCAGCCATTTCTGAGCTGCCCAGGGGCCAGCCGTACCAGCCACTGCTTGGGCAGCTGGCCCCGGAGACCACCTGAACCGCAACCGGTGTAGCTGGTCCCAGGGGCAGCAGGAGCAGCTGCAGCTCGGCGACCCCTGGCATTGGTCCCAGCGGCAGCTGGGTTGCAACCCCTGGCAGCTGGTGCTGCTGCTCCCCCTCCTCCAGAGCAACAGCACCGCTGGCAGTGCCCCACCCCAGAGCATTGGCTCCCTCCAGGGCCCCCCCCAGGAGCACCTAGCTAAATATTTTGGGACTCATTCAACTATTAAAAGGTCTAAGTTACTGTTTTGGGAGGCATGAGTCCTAGTGGACACCATATAACCAAGCAAATGTTGTCATACTCTGTAGAGAGTCCAAGGACTGAGTGGATGACGGATAAGGCTACGATTTAGTCAGGGGTATTTATAGTACAAGTCATGGATGGGTCATAGGCAATAAACAATTCACAGCCCCATGACCTATCCATGACTTGTACTGTCAATTAATCGCAGTTAACTCAAAAAAATTAATCATGACTAATCGGTTTTAGTCGCCCTATTAAACAAGAGATACCAATTTAAATACATTTAATATTTTTGATGTTTTTCTATATTTTCAAATATTTGATTTCAAATTTACACAGAATACAGTGTATAGTGCTCACTTTATATTATTTTTATTACAAAGATTTGCACTGTATAATAGTATTTTTCAATTCACCTCTTACAAGTACTGTAGTGCAATCTCTACTGTGAAAGTGCAACTTACAAATGTAGATTTTTTGTTATGCAACTGCACTCAAAAATAAAACAATGTAAAACTTTAGATACTACAAGTCCACTCAGTCCTACTTCTTGTTCAGCCAATCAAGTTTGTTTAAATTTGCAGGAGATAATGCTGCCCGCTTCTTGTTTACAATGTCACCTGAAAGTGAGAACAGGCATTCGCATGGCACTGTTGTAGCCAGTGTTGCAAGCTATTTATATGTCAGATGCAGTAAAGATTCATAAGTCCCTTTGTGCTTCAACCACCATTCCAGAATATATGCTTCCATGCCGTTGATGGGTTCTGCTCAACAACAATCCAAAGCAATGTGGGCTGAAGCACGTTCATTTTCATCATCCGAGTCAGATGCCACCAACAAAAGGTTGATTTTCTTTTTTGGTGGTTCAGGTTCTGTAGTTTCCACATCAGAGTGCAGCTCTTTAAAAGACTTCTGAAAACATGCTCCACACCTCATCCCTCAAATTTTGGAAGGCACTTCAGATTCTTAAATCTTGGGTTGAGTGCTGTAGCTAGCTTTAGAAATCTCACACTGGTACCTTCTTTGCATTTTGTCAAATCTGCTGTGAAAGTGTTCTTAAATCAAACAACATGTTCTGGGTTGTCATCTGAGACTGCTATAACACAAAATATATGGCAGAATACAGGTAAAACAGAGCAGGAGACAATTCTCCCCCAAGGAGTTCAGTCACAAATTTAATTAATGCATTATTTTTTTTTTAACAAGCATCATCGGCATGGAAGCATGTCCTCGGGAATGGTGACCAAAGCATGAAGGGGTATACAAATGTTTAACATATCTGGCACGTAAATACCTTGCAATGCTGGCTACTACAGTACCATGCGAACACCTGTTCTCATTTTCAGGTGACACTCTAAATAAGAAGCAGGCAGCATTATCTCCTGTAAATGTAAATAAACTTGTTTGTCTTAGTGATTGGCTGAACAGGAAGTAGGACTGAGTAGACTTGTAGGCTCCAAAGTTTTACATTGTTTTGTTTTGAGTGCAATTATATAACAAAAAAAAATCTACATTTGTAAGTTGCACTTCCACAGTAGAGACTGCACTACAGTACTTGTAAGAGGTGAAATGAAACATACTATTTTTTATAGTGCAAATATTTGTAATAAAAATGACTATAAAGTGAGCACTGTACACTTTGCATTCTGTGTTGTAACTGAAATAAAAATATTTGAAAATGTAGAAAACACCCAAAAATATTTAAATAAATGGTATTCTATTGTTTAACAGAGTGATTAATCGCTTGACAGCCCTACTTCTTTTTAAGCTCCTCACCCCCATTCCAGAACTTTTATGCTAGGTAAAATGGCCAGAGGAGCATGAAAGGCCATGGGGAATTGGCAATGCAGAAAACAACTGTAAGGCTGTCCTCCAAGGACCCTTCACAAGTTTTGTACAAAAAAGTTGTGCCACTATGAGAGGGGCATGGTGGGGGTGGAGCCACAACACTAAAGAGATTCTAGGCAGCATTCCAGCCCAAGGACAGCCTCAGGGAGCCCCTGCAAGGTAGGTACAGCACAGAGCCTCTCTCCTAGTTTTTAGGTTCACATTTAAACAAAATGTAAAGCACTTTTCACTGAGTGACCAACCCTCCAATGAGTTCAGCATCCTTAACTGCTATTGATGTTGATGAAAATTGAAGGTAATCAGTACCTGAGTGTAAACTTGTAACATTAGTAGCCAATTGGTCTATTGAACTCAGACATTCTTGATGCTAAAAAGGAAAAAAAATTGTGAATTTAGTTCTTTGGGTGAATGTTCTATTTATCCATAGAAGATATATAGCACAGGCATAGACTATACTTGGGGGGGAAGGGCAAGGAGGACATTTACCATCCAAGCATCTTGCATACACTATGTGTTTGGCTGACTTCTTCTTAGACTTTGTTAGATGGTGATGTAAACTTCAGGTGAATGTTATCCAAGGGAACTGCCACATTCCCCAGAGTTTTTACTTCTGCACTCTCAAGTGTCATTTACCTCAATTATGCTGCATTACTGCTGATGCACATGACCGTGGAATTTGCCATCATCAGTTCATTTTTCTCATCACCGGAGAGACACCACCACCATCAAGGAGCGTGTACACTGGTGGCTCTGTTCTGAGACATTTGAGTACCATATGGTGGCAATAGTTAGAACATATGTAATCCAATGCCAAAACCCAAACAGCAAAGTTGAAGAGCCAAATGTTATTTCCTGAACTTTAATATTAGTAAGAAAACACTATGAAAGCTTGTAATAAAAATAAAGTACCAGATCAAACGATTTTTTTTTAAAGTGACACCCTTACAAGAGGTCTTAAATAGCTGCAAAAGATTATAAAACATTCAAGTTTGTGGAAAGCTATTTTGATGTTAAAAAGGCATCACTTCTTCATATTTCAGAATTCTCTCAATCAAATAACAAACGTTACCTAGCTTTTAAAGACAAAATACTTCCCTCCAAGAAATGGCAGCACTGAGCATTTTAAATTATTTGTGGCATGCTAAAAAGAGCAAAGCAACATAACTAGAATGTCAAACAAAGTTGACCAATGGAGGCAATACAAGATAAGCAAAAGGTATTAGGATTTGCATTTGCTTAGATTTTCAGCTTGATTTTGTATGACAACTTTGCTACATGCCCAGAATTTACTATTTTAATAGCAAGGGAAAGCATCAGAGTGTTTGAACTTCTATGCAGTTTAATTCTTATGATTTTGTACAATTATTAAGAAAATTAAGAATTTTGGTTAGCAGGCAATTATGGTAGCCTGAGTATACTCCTTTTCTTTAAGACAGATCACCTCCAGCTACAACGACAACCATCAACAACTTCCAGAGCCAAAACCTTATTATAGCTTTACTGAAGGGAAGCAGGAAGAATAGTGCGGAAGATCATCACTTCCACCAATTCCACAAAAATCCATGCTAGCAACAGCCAAGATCCACTTCCAACTATGAAATTAACACAAAGCACAATGGAAGGCAGAGCCTGTACAACTAGGTTAGTTTGTGCATACACTAAATTATGCTTCAAATTGTAAGAACTCAGAGCACCAGCCATACTTAAAGCCCAAAACTGCTTCCATCTGAACAGAATGTATAGAATGGCTACATCTACATCTAAAACTTCCACTGTTGTGACAGAAAGTTTTAGACTATTGTACATGCTAATTTAAGATTTAAGGTATCATCCCAATAATTTTAAATAAATATTTACTTGAGTATAAATGTGTTTGTTTGGTATAAGAATATTGTGTTCTAAAGACTGAATGTCTTCATAATTCAGAAGCCCAGTGCTGGAATTTCACCCATAAATGTTTTAGAGATAAGTTATACCGATACCATATGTAGACAAGATACATTAGAAATATGAATTTCATCTGTAAGAAACAGTGAGTTGTAACCATAATACAACACCACCACAGTTCAACAATGCTATATAATTAGCAGGTAACTTCAACGTTAATTCTTCTTTTGATCTGGTAGAAAAGATATGAAAACCTCCCAACATTATTGCAAGATGACATTACACAGTTAAAAAGGTCAATCTTTCCTCCACTATGCACACAGTCGCAATACATTTACGATAGCTACAACGTTAAACAGTTTTGTAGTCCTTATGCCATTTTTAGATTCCTGTTTTCTCCAAAGTAGGAAAACAGAGGAAAAAGTTTCTTGCACAAGGACTTGAGAGACCATTTCCGATTTTAACTATAGAAAAATTTCCATTTAAGAAAGTTGGACAATATATTACAAATTCTCCAACCTAATGATATAAACATTTCTAAAAACCCTTTAAAGTTAAATATTGGTGCAGCTAACCATTTCATCTTTATATCAACTTATACCATTATTTGTTAAAACATATGTTAAGTATACATATGTTTTTAAAATATGGTTTATTTTCTGTTTTCTGATTTATAAGGAATAAAATGAGTGGTTTCCCAGTCACATATTCCAGCCTTACAAGTATAAAGGTAACAGCCTTTTGAATTGTCAAAACAACTGTGAGGATGAAATTAAGATCAGATTTACAAGTTACAGTCAAATATATTTTTACTTACAAGCAGAGTGTGTTTTAAAGTACTTACTATGTGACTAAATTTCCATCCTTTTAATTTACTCAATTTAGATTAGCAGTCTGAACACGAAGTGCTGCCATTCTGAGATATAAAGCGTTAATTCAGGTTAAGAAAGCAAGCTACCCTCTAAACTTTAAAACAATAAAAACATTGAAAAATAGAACCAAGCGTATAGCAATTTAAGGTAACCATATTCTGAGAAACCCATAATAAAAACCAAACAGGAGAAAGACAAATGAAAGTTGTGCATTACTTTGGATTGAAGGAAGATAAAGTTTTCTCATGTAGAGAGGTTAGTATCATTCTGGGACCACAGTAGTCAAAGCATCTACTCTGTACAACTGCACTAAAGAGATGACTAGCATATCATATATATAATTTCAATGCCACTTTCCTATTATAATGTTTCAGACTGATGGAGTAAAAGCTTGCAAATTCAAAATAGGAGAAAAAGTTGCAATAAAATAAGTATGTTGTGCTTCATAGTAATAATGAAATTACTAGCTATAAAAAACAAAGGATGAAACAGCTGATTGATATGTAGTTTATATTCCAAGACTTCCAAAGAAAGGGAAGCAGCTTCTCAAATCAGCTTAATATGTTTCTCCTTTCCCTTTGCATTTAACAGAGCTGTTAGTGTGGACCTAGATCTACATAAGTGATCATAACCAAATATTAACAGGGTTAAGCCAAAGGAGAAACCTGGTAAGTGTTGTATTCCTTGTACATCGAGGACACTACACATTAGCTTTACAACAGATGATTTTTTGAGAATTTACTCATGTTCAAGTGTTATATTTTCAATTTTCAGAGAGGAAACAGAAAGTATGACTGTATTTACCAATCCCTTTATTCCCCCAAACCATGTAATTCATTGGTGACACTACAACTCCAAGTGGGATCTCTCCCATCTATTATATGAGAAGTTACTTTGATGTGGCCACTCTTATTGGAAAAAAGAGCTCTCATGGTTGTCAGATCAAGCTCAAGGCTCAAAATAAGCAGTTCTAAAGTTTCATATACATGTCACATAGAAGTAACTAATTCCATTTCTCACTGTCATAGGTGTCTGCTTCAAAGATGGTGTTTCTAAGCCAAAATGATTGCACATCTGTATGAATGGATTCACTGTTCATGCAGTGCAGATTTTAGCATTCAATATTATTGAAAAAGTTCCTGAAGCAGCAGGATAGTTGTAAGTAAGGCATTTACAGGAATGATTTCAACATTACATGAGTGAATCACTAACACAAACTTCAGGAACGGCTATGCCATCTGGCTCACTGCCTTAAATATTTCACAGGGGCCCACTTAACTTGAGCAAACTTCTTCCATTTCAAAAATACATTTGCCATTAAGTCCTGGGCCACTAGGACTAGCACAACACAGATCTGCAGTACTTCCAGAACGAACGGCACACTAGGAGAAGGGATAAAGGTCTTCCACGGTTTAGAGAATGACTGTCCAGAGAGCTAAAGTCACGCAACGAAGAGGGAAAGCAATCACCTCTCAGTCCCCATTAACTGGCCCAATCCTGGAAGCGGAAGCAGTCACTTGCAATCTTCCACACTGTGCTGGTAGCTGTAGCTTGTGCCGTCAGTAAGAAATTCTGGGTGAAGTAACGTTGCTTGTTGCCATCGAATTTTACTCTCCCACATGTCACTACAAGGACTGTTGTCTGGCTTTGAGTAGCTTGTTCTTCACAAAGAAAATGAAAGATGTAAAAGAATAAAAAAAAGTTATGCACAATTTCCCATCACCTCAGCTGCTTATGTGAAATGCTAGAGGGTCTATTTAACTAATAATCATTTCTATACAAGTCACAGCTGCAGGTCTGTTAGCAAATAGTTGGAAGAGTATGTGTGTTAAATTGATTTTTATGTTGTATTGTTACTAACAAAAACACCTGTGGTAACTTGTTCATTAGCAAATGTTGCTTTTTAATGCTATTTTTAACTTGCACTGTTTATGTTACAATGCCATGTAGTTAGTTTAATATATTAAGAGTAACTGCTTCAGTGCATGAAAATATCAAGTTTATATCTGAGTAAGTGTTCTTAAAGAGGAAGTTTAATAAATTCTACTGTACAGTTTTAAGTAGTCACCCTCCCACTACACCCTTTTATTTAAAAATAGCCCTACATTTCAGCCATCAGGTCTTTTCTTTACCTTGTTCTAAGAGCCACATCAATCAATATTTATTACATTTGTTGTTCACATTCTACAATTATTAAAAACAAACAAACCCTGAATTATAAAATAACCTTACCATGAACAGGTTGGCAGTCTAACATATTAACCTGGAATTCACTAGATGGCAACATTTCAAAAAATTCTTTCAGTGCTTCTTGTCCAGACACTGCATTACCATTCCAAATTAATGTTGCTTTGTCCAGATAGAGTCTAGCCAATACCTAAAGGGATTATGAGAACACATTTGGAAAAAATCTATTAAAAATCAAGCTACTTGTTGCCAATATGGGAAACACATTCATATGATCAGAAGAATTAAAACAGTATTGCACATATTAGATCCTCCTTCATACAAAACTGACTGAAGTGTCCTACTCAAACATTGGCTTCCATTAGCAACTACCGTCCTTGATCAAGAATTGAAACTACTACACGAAATGAATGCATGTTTCTTCGTAACTTATTTTGTTAAGTAACAATATGCCTTAATACTCAATAAAAACACTGATCGGGTTCTTCAGCTGTTTCCTGTAGGAGGAAGGGATGGAACTGAACCACTTCCCAGCATAGCCAAAGCCAAGTACATTGTCACCTCTCTACTGTAAGTATTCCCCATTAAGAAAAAGAACATAGAGAAGTGTAACCTGACTAAAATTAACATGCATATAAACAAGGGCCACTGGAAAGTTACAAAAGAACACAGCATAGCATGTTTGAGGAGGCAGGCCAGTGCTTGAGCTCTATAATACAAACCTTAAAGAAGGGTCTATGTTGACCTCTTGCTATCTCTATCACGCACACTCATCTAGACATCCATAAATACCACCACATTAAACAAGTGCATGAAAAAGCATTCAGATCAGCACTTCTTCCACTGTAGTCCATGGAGCACTCCCTGATCATAAGATGCTGGAACCACTTTCTCTTCCTCAGTCATTTCTAGAGATACCCAAACTCAATTATAATGAAGGGACACTGCTAACTTAGAAGGTTAGGAGAAAGGAAACTTACTAATTCATGAGATCAGAGATGAGATATTCTGAAAAAGGGAACTAATACAACCAATTTTAACTGTAAATATTCAAATTTACTATGCACTGTAGCTGCCAAAGAAATATAGAGACAAACAGTATCATGGTTGTGAAGGGATCTATGAGACATGCTTTAGAAGCGCCTCACACAATGAAAAAAAATTAAGAATCCCTAATTTAAAAAGTATTTTGAAGGATACTTCATAGAGCAGATCAGAAGACACACAGAGATCTGGACTCTGCTAGTAATGAGAATATGGGTGGTAGCTAACTCCCAGAAGCCTCAAAGTATATAGGAGGATCAGACTGACAATGGAAGTACACACAAGAGTGACAAGAGGATAAAAATTGAGTCTTGTTAGGAATCTACCTACCCTTCTTCTTTTATCCATCGTATCATAGTAAATGTTGACAAACTCTTCAGCAGCTCTACAAGTCTGATCCACATAAGTTTTAAAGTTCTAGAAATAACAATAAAACCCTCACAATTATGTAAGGCAACGTAAAACTGTTGGCTTGATAAAATTCTATGAGCAGTTTCTCCAGCAAGTAAATTAACATGTACAGTAACAAAATGAGATTCCAAAATGGACGCATCCTGTTACCCTATCACTGCTCTCCCCCAAAGAGCTAATGCTGAACTGTTTCCTATGGCATACACGACAGGGCTTTCAACCCCTGTGAATTCCAGGGACCCCCTTGCAGGCGGAGATCAGTTTGACTGTGGATCAAACGAGAATTGGCATGTTAGTTTTCTTAACATTCCAGTTAAGTTTCCCTGGACATTTCGCCCAATGACTCCCAGTTACCCCTCCCCTGCCCCCTCCCCAACAATCTGTCATTTTCCGCCCCCAGGCGCATTTATACCCTGCAGATACGTGCAGACAGATCTCACCCCCTCCGCCCTGCCGCCTCTGAGTGCCGATTCCGGCAGCTCGGAAAACCTCGCTCAGAGGACCATGAAATCTGCCTAGTTCCGGAAATCCCAGGCGGGCAGGGCCGCGCGGCGGCTGGCCCCGGGGTCACCCCACAGGCAGTCCCCGGGCCCTGGTCCCCTCATGGAGGACGAGCTGCCCCCGCCCGGTTCTGGCCTCCTGCTCCAGGTCGCCCGCGGACTCACCACGGAGGCGGCCATACAGGCAGCGGAAGGGAAGCCCCGGCCCAGACCCGTCGCAGACGACAAGGCGGCGGCAGCTCCTCTCTGGACGCTGAGCCCTCGGCGATCAAAAGAAAGCGGATGTGTCCCACCCAACCAGCGTCCCCCTTCCGGTCACACTATGGTCCCTTACACAACTCCTTCCGGTGAGCAACACGCATCTGCGCCGCGGGCCTCCACAGCTAGGGTGGGGGCCAACCGCCGCGCATGCGTCGTGAGTCCGGTGATGGGGGGCACTGGTCAGGGCTTCGGGTGCAGGTGGCGGGACCGGGGCGCGGGGGAGGAGAGGGGCGGGGTAGGCAGCCCTGGCACGCTCCCGGGAGCCTTCCTCCCCCTTCCCAGCCCGCGGCGCTTGGCGTCGGGCGAGGCGCTGCCACCCGCGCCCCCAGAGGACAGTCAGGGCCAGATGGACATCGCGCCCCTGCCTTCAGCGGCGCCAGGTCCATCTACCCCGCCCGAGGATCCGGTTCCCCCTGTCTCTGCGCGGCGTGCGGCTCTGTGCACGCACATATAGCACAGCGCAGAACTGGGCGCGGCGTCCGGGAGTTGCGCAGCGTTAATGCAGAGGCTGCTGCAAACAGCCGGGCGAGAGAAAGATGCTGAAGCATTGAAGCAGCCGGGGAAAGGTCTGGGCTCCACTGAGATTAGAAATGAGGCGGGGAATCAACGTGCACAGATACATATATCAATAAATAGGAGGGCTGGTTTATCTTCTCTGTAGCGTTCATTAATCGGCACTGCAGAGGAGAGGGCTTTTGTGCTGACTGTGCCTGGCAGCCTGGTCACCACAAAAATTCACAGTTATTGTACCCTAATGTAACAGGATGTTTATTATCCATATAAATGCCTAGGCCTTTTGTGAACCCTGTGAGGCCCTTTGTCTGAATGATATCATTTAACAATCTAATCTTTAGAAATTGCAATAATGTGCATTTATTGTCAAAGTTGGTATTGTCCCTCTTATCTTATTAATATAATACCATTTATATTGTCATTTCTGTCTTGTCAGAGTGTAGAAAATACTATAGATATAGGTACAAAAATATAGGCAATACAATATATAGATTGAGTATTTTGAGTATTTCTGCTTTATTCACAGTTTGTCTATGTATACAATGTACCTTCCAGAGGTCATATAATAAAAAAATTCAGGTTACACGATAAATCTAAATTGACACAATGTCAGCTAAAATACTCCCTTACCAAAAAAAGAAACAAACAAAAATTAAGCCCCATTTCCTTTGCCAATACTCCATGTGCACTCTCCAATAAAATAATGGGTAAATGGATAAATCTTACAGTGAGACTTATAGGTGAACAAATTTGGGTTCTGGCACACCTGGCTAACAGTGAATCTGAATTCTAGAGTCCAGGGTCTTCCACAAGAAGATGCCCTGCTTTTGTTCAACTCTTAAATCAGATTCAGATTTTTACCCAGGGCAAAAAATGCAAAGGAGGAAGATAACTGGTGAAATCTATTTCTGTTGTGCTACGGATAGTTTGAGGAAGTAATTGATTTGGTCTTTTAGCATTAAAAGCATTGTTTAAAATGGGGGACCCATGATCAGGTAACTCTATTAGAGCACCTGTACATAATTTAACTATCAAAAGTAGATATTAAATTCTCTCTGCACTTTGTCATTAGAAGGTCCAACCAAATTCTTGGCATTCCTTTTCTTTTGTTACTGTATTATTATTGCACACTCAGCAGTGTCACCATTTTCACATGCATCAAAATTCTTTCACTGTGAAGGACAGACTTTTCAGCTCGCAAATATTCCAAAATCTTAAGTTTTCACAAAAGGCAATTTATGGGCTAAAATACTAATGACTCCAACTAAACTAGCTAAAGTGGTTCACTACTTAAGAATTATGATTGTATTTCTCACCTATAGCTCACCAAGACTGTAAGGCATGAGTGAATTATAAAGATCTTTTATTTTTATGAAAGAAACATAATACTTACCCTTCACAGGTAAGATAAGCTATTTGCTCTAGATAGATCCATTTTCAAATTAAATTAAGTTATTGAAGTTTTCCATTCTTGAGCAATTCTTTTAGAAGAGCAATATCAGGTAAGAACCTTGAATGATATGATTTGTTATTTTCAATGTGGTGAGCACTTTTGCTCTGGAACAGACATAAAATCAACAAGACATAGTGTGGGAAAATTGAATTAGAGATCCAATTCAGCAAAACACTTAAGTCCAGTGAAATGGGCAGGTCTCAGCACGGAGGCTCCAGACAAACCTGAATGTTTACATTGCAATTGTATAGCCCCACAGTCGGAGCCCATGAGCCCAAGTCAGCTGACTTGGGATCTGACATAGCGTCACAGGTTTTTTATTGCAGTGTATGCATACCCTAAATAAGCACATGCTTAACTTTAACCATGTGCTTAAGTCTTATTGAAGTCAATGGGATTTAAATGCATGTTTAAGTGCTTTGTTGAATCACGGCCTAGGTTAGGAAGATATGGGCCTTAGAAGTAGCTTTGTCTGGCATTGGGTTTATTTCCTACATTTGATTATACAACAATACAACACTAGTGATTTCATGAACTGAAGGCATATTACAGTGCCTTCTAGTGCCTTACAGTCCAAGCCATTGTTTAATTGCTGTAATTTGAGAATCTAAATAACTGAAGTCATTGTTATTCAAAACCATCCCAAAAATAATAACAAAAAAGAAACTTGGGGAGCTTTAGTGCAGTAAAAAAAATGGGATTGTATAGAACACAGGATTTTATGCATTCGCTCAGCAACAATTTCTGATAACCTGCAATGAATCTGTCATTATAGGAGTCAGTTTTACAGCACAGCTGAGTTCCACTTTCTACCATGCTATATTTCCTCAATCTCTCCTCATTCAAATACTTTCTAAATGCACTTTTATATGTGATGGCCAACAAGTCATGAGTTCACAATAAAATAAAATAAAATAACAATAATACATAGTAAATATGTTGACAAAAACTTAAGTTATTATTCTCTCCTTTGGATTTCCCAAATTATCCTGTCTCTTTTTTAGACTGTATGTAAATGCTTCTCTCATAAATAAGAATCACCATAGCTGGCAGAAGATAAGGCAATTCCATAGTTTGGCCATTTTTAGGAACCACTGCAAAGCATTCTTCACCAAAAAGGCCTTTCTACCCTAAGAAAGACACTCTCATCATTGACACCCCTTTTTATTCCAATGCCCCTGCTAAACCCCTCCCCCCCAAACAAACAAACAAACAAAACCTACCCCAAACAGAGTTTTTACTCCAGAAAGAGCGAAATGACAGATACTCCATTAAGTCCGCTAAGGATTTGCTATATAAGAGATATTGCTATTGATTTTATATGGAAGACACTCGTGTATTAAAGTGATGGGAGAGCAGTATGAAACCTGAAGAAAGATAAGTAACTACTGCTGCAATGGAAGGAAAAGCCTTATGGTCAAGAGTTTCAAAGCCACCTTTCAGAGTAGCAGCCGTGTTAGTCTGTATTCGCAAAAAGAAAAGGAGTACTTGTGGCACCTTAGAGACTAACAAATTTATTTGAGCATAAGCTTTCGTGAGCTACAGCTCAAGCCACCTTGGAGATCTGGATGTCTAATTCCCATTAGGAATTGGGAGCTACTGGGGACTCCCCCACACCAAGGGAATTCCCAGTTAGGGGAATTACAGCTACTTTTTGCTCCTTTTGTGTTGCCAGAGTGATGCAAAGGAAAAAAGTCAGGGGGCTGGGATTGATCCACACCTTTGTATCTTAATTTGACTGAATGTGGCTTTTTAATATTTTTATCTCTTCCTGATGACAGATTGGTTGCAGAATCTTCAGTATGTTGAGACACAGGGAACTGTATTTACAGTGTATTACTTTTGGCAATCGAGGCATCCTTGAAGCTCTCCACTATCGTTCAGGAAAGTTCAAATGAAGACGATACAATAATTGTTGTCTTATTTGACACAGCCACCTTTAAATTGTTTTCTCTTGCTTACAGCTTGGGAAGGAATTGTTTTTGGTTTTTATTGATACAGCTTATCTCATTCCTGCAGCAGCCCTTGCACGTGTTAGTATAGAAAACATTCCATTTAATTTTAAACCCCTTGGTTTAGAGGTAAAGCAAACTAGGCATATGTATATATCAGCTAGGCAAAATTCAATAAACAAAAAATAGGAAAAATTCAAGCTACCATGGTGTTCTCCACTGATACTTGGAAGCTGCAGGGATTTTGCTTATCTTTAGAGTTAAGGTGACCTGGCGTTATTGAAAAAATGGTTCTACTTTTGATCTTAAGATCTGAGTCATAAAACAGCTCTTCCAATTGCTGCACAATGCACTCAGAAATTGCTGTCATTTATTCGGGGTATGTTTATGATTTTGTTTTCCATCACAAAGTGAATTTGAATTTCCACTCAAATGCACCTTGCATGTAGGAGAACTACAGATACAGGGCCAAATTCTGCAACTTTTATTTATGCTATTCGCATGAGGATGGCAGGATTTGCTCCATGTTTAATGCCTGATTTTGCAATCCTTACTCTCAAGCCATGTCTACAATGGGAAAATTTATGAAATAATTCCCACCAGTTAAACTGGACCAGTGTGGGGAGCACTAATATAGATAGAGCTCCAGTATCCAGATCCATTTTTTACCAAGGTTTTATAAGAACCTGCTAAAAATCAAGTCTACTCAAATAGTGGCAAAAATGGATCTGACCATATGTACACAATTTCTGCCCACCTGCTTCTAACACTGATTTGCTGAACTGGTTCTTAAAACTGTGGGGATTTTTATAAGGCCTCATTGAGTGGTACTTACTAACATCTGAATTCCTACTGAGAATTGCAGACTCAGGCTCTTAGGTAGGCTATCTTATAACTAGCCTTTTACAAAACTCTGTGAATAATGTGTAAGGAGAGAATATAAACTCCTCTGTAGTGCTACTTCATTTCACTCAAGGCAGAAGTGATTTTGATTGCTAAATAAATACAAATACTTATTTTGTGCCTATATACTACTTCATGCTTTGTTATCATTCATAGTTGGTTCCTTCTTCTTGGCAGGGTGAGCAAGTCTGAATGAAAGCTTTTCCTGTGGGGATTTTAGAAACAAGCACTGTGAATGTTTGAAATTGTATATACTGCATTGTAGGAAACTCCCATCTACATACAGTTACATGGAGGCATTTAGGTTCTGATTCAGGAAAGCACTTAAGTATGTGCTTAAGTCCATCCCTATTTAGGACAGTGCTTGAACATATGCTTAACCTGGTGGATAGATACCATCAGCATTGCAATTCTTGGCAATCTCAACAATGAGGCAAAAGAGCTGTGAAGACTAGCCTTCTAGAGCAGCGGTTCTCAACCAGGGGTCCAGGGCTCCCTGAGGGGCTGTGAGCAGGTTTCAGGGCAGGCTGCCAAGCAGGGCCAGCATTAGACTCTCTGGGCCCAGGGCAGAAAGCTGAAGCCCCACCGTATGGCGCTGAAGCCTAGGTCCCTGAGCCCCACCACCCAGGGCTGAAGCTGAAGTCTGAGCAATATAGCTTCGTGGGGGCCCCTGTGGCATGGGGCCCCAGGCAATTGCCCTGCTTGCTACCCCCAACCTCGACTCTGGCTTTTATATGCAGAAAACCAGATATTGCGGCACAGGTGGGCCATGGAGTTTTTATAGCGGGGGGGGGGGGCTCAGAAAGAAAAGGTTGAGAACTTCTGCTCTAGAGGTGGTCCATCCAGGTCAGGGCTAAGGGATGCTGGCAGGGCAGCATGAAGGAGCTGTCATTGTACTTATCCTCTGGATAAATATAGAATATTGTTCTGCAGGGTTATAAATGCAATACCTTCCAGGAGCATTATAATGTTCATAAAGGGCAGGAGGTGCTATAACCCTGAGCTAAACTGAACTTAATACACACTCTTTGAAGATGGCTATCACAATGTAAATACTGAGTTTTATAAGTGTGTATATAAAGGCGTCTTTGCTGAGGCCAAATTCTCACTGGTTTCTAAAGCAGTTTGGCCAAAGTAAAGACTGAGTCAGAATTGGATGGTTTGGCCCATTATTTTTCTTACAGCCCTTTACAGGCATGAATGAAACTATTAACCCTACTATCTAATCCACAAGTGTTTTTGTGGATGTGGGTGTGTCCTCTCCCATAGTGACAGGCATCGTTCTTGGTACAACATCCTTAATTAAAAGGCTATTAAGAGAGAGGACACAAATGCCAAAATGCTACACGTAATTGCTACTCTTGCAGAGTCATCAGTTATTATTAACATATGTCAACGGAAAAGCCTTTTCAGCCTAGACCTGCTTTATCTTTGAAGCTGCTTTTGGAATTAATACATGGCCCCTGAAACAGGGAAGAGATTTGCATTAATGTAACAAAGAGAATTTTCATGCTGATATTCAGTAATGGAATAGAACTATAATAGCTTATAATTCATTATTATGTGGAACATCTTTAGTTTCTTCTCATTTAGATATATGAATATGTAACCCCTGGCCCTCTTTTTATTGTTTCCCTGGACCCGTTGTCTGTAAAGCACTTTGGGATGCAGTGAGTATGAAAGACATTATAGAAAACGAGACTCTATTTCTTAGCATGTTAATGCTGCAGGGTTCCGTTCAAATACTTATGCCATGGACATCTGCCACAAGTGCAAAATTCCAGCCACTTGGGGTTCTGTAATGATTTTGCTTCCACTGCTACTCAGCTATAAGTATTCAGGGCTCAGTGGAATAGCCCTACCTCTGCTGTATCTGTGAATATGCAGCATGGTTCAAAGGCAGAACAATTTAGATTTGTATACCTTGCAGGGCAAAGCCAGAGGTGATGTATAGTGGTGTAAATTAATTTCAGAATTTAAACTGGTGTAATTTACACCTCTTGGCCTCCACTGCAAACTTAATCTCAAACCTCATAGCTATCTAAATAAATGCAATTAGTGGGAAGGAAATGTATCCACATTTAGGGAATGTCTACACTGCAAGCTAGGGGTGTAATTCCCAGCTCAATTAGTCATACTCAGACTTACTTGGGGCAGCTAACCCCTCCTCCTGCTCGTGCTGCTGTGGCTACACTCCTTTTTCAGTGAGTGACGTGACACCTCCAGCTCAAAGTGTAGACATACCCTTACACAGAATCAAGCTTGTCTGCTGTTATCTTTTCAGACCTTTACTCAAGGTTTCATCTGGTAAATGTCATTTCTGAGGATTTATTGCAGTGGGCATAGAATAGTTTGTACAAACAATCTGTTGGAGAAATTTGCCTCTCACCCCGACCACCTGTTCTATGTGGCAATATGATGCTGCTGTAATGTAATGTAAATATTATCCTGTTGAGACACTAACCAGAGTGAAGACTCTTCTGGGCTGGCTGCAGGGAAGTAGCCAACCATTTGTTGCACTCACACCCAGACAAACAGCCCTGTTTACGAAGTATAGGCTCCAGAGACACACTCTTCTGGGCCAGTCTAAAGGCAACACTCTCTTCCTTTTACTACTTCCAGTTCCAACTCATGCTTTGGGGATGGTCCTCAAAAGCATGGGCTTGTCCACAGGTTGACTCCCTTCCCACATTGCATGGATGGGCTCCCAGAGCACCATAAACCACAGCCTGCAGCATATGTGCCACAACTCATTGTCACACTATGGTGGTGTAATGTCTAAATGTGAACTGAACATGCTGTCACACTGCGTTCAGAAATTTCCCAAATTGTTTATTCAGACCTTGGCCTCTCAGCCAAGATTGTGCTTAACTATGTCTCACTCAGGTACATCTGCACTGCAGCCGGTGATGTGATTTGCAGCTCCTGTAGACATACCCATACTAGCTGTACTCTAGTTAGCGCTAAAAATAGGGGTATGTCTACACTGGCAGAGTTACAGTTACAGCGCTGCTCAGAAAGCAATGAAGGGAAACCGCTGCTGTGTGTTCACACTGTCGGCTGCCTGCTCAATAGCGTGTTCACACTTGCGGCACTGGCATCGGTATTCAGAGCAGTGCACTTTGGGCAGCTATCCCACGGAGCATCTCTTCCTCTTCTGCTGTCCCAATGTCCCGTATTGCATTGCTTCACAGCCCAACAATCCCTGTGCTTCCGTCTGCATTTGGCGCCATCTTTCAACAATTTGTGTACTGCACGTTCTGCCTCTTCCATCTGTAGGAATGGATCCCTCACTGTTGACCAATATGCTGCTTGCTCTCACTAAGATGTCATGAGTGGCAGTGGAGTTATTCCTTAAACTACAAAGGCAAGAGGAGTTTGTCATTGATCTCACCATGTATAGTAGCTATGACACGAGTCTGCTTGTGGCATTCACGGAGGTGCTGACCACAGTGGAATGCCACTTTTGGGCTCAGGAAACAATCACTGAGTGGTGCATCATCATGCACGTCTGGGATGATGAGTAGTGGCTGCAGAACTTTTGGAAGTGGAAAGCCATATTGATGGGACTGTGTGATGAGCTCGCTCCAGCCCTGTGGTGCAAGGACATGAGAATGAGAGCTGCCCTGTCATTGGAGAAGCGTGTGGCGATTGCACTGTGGAAGCTGGCTACTCCAGACTGCTACCGATCGGTCGCTAACCAGTTCGGAATGGGAAAGTCGACCATTGGAGTCGTGTTAATGGAAGTATCCTGCTCCGAAAGACTGTGACTCTGGGCAACATGCATGACATTTTGTATAGGGAAGCCTATTTGTGCAAAGCTAACTGCGGAGGGGCGATAGATGGCACGCATATTCCAATTCTTGCATAAGACTACCTAGCCACCAAGTACATTAATTGGAAGGGGTATTTCTCTATGGTTCTCCAGACGCTTGTGGATCACCGTGGGTGTTTCATGGACATTAACACAGGCTGGTCTGGAAAGGTGCATGATGCATGCATCTTTCAGAACACTAACCTGTTCAGGAAGCTACAAGCAGGGACTTCCTTCCTGGACCAGAAGATCACTGTAGGGGAAGTTGAAATGCCCACTGTGATCCTGGGAGACCCTGCCTACCCCTTAATACCGTGGCTTATGAAGCCATACATGGAGAGCCTTGACAGCAGCAAGGAGAAGTTCAACAACTGCTGAGCAAGTGGAGAATGACGGTTGAGTGTGCTTTTGGTCGTTTAAAGGCCTGCTGGCACTGCCTATATGGGAGGCTGGACCTGGCTGATGACAATATTCCTATGCTTATAGCCACATGCTGTACGCTCCATAATATTTGTGAAGGGAAGGATGAAAGCTTCACTCAGGGCTGGACCACTCAGGCTCAGTGCCTGGAGGCTGAATTTGAACAGCCAGAGACCAGGGTTATTAGAGGGGTGCAGCACAGGGCCAAAAGGACCAGGGATGCCTTGAGGCGGCAATCTGAAACTGAAAGCCACTAATATTTGTTGCTATGCTCGGGAGTGAGGTGCTTGTAATGCTAGGAGGTGATTGTGATTGGTGCAGAAGATGCACTGTGAAGGTTTAAGAAAATTGCCTGTTGCTTTGCAGGGTTCTGTTTGCTTTCAATTAATAGAATAAAAATTGCTTTCAAACCAAAACCATTATTTTATTATAAAACAACAACTGGAGGAGAGAGACAAACAAAAAAAAAATATCAGTACTGTGGGGGATGGGGGAAGGGAGGGTTCCAGGACGGTTAAAGATTTGTGTTTGTACAGGTATCATATGTAACCTTGTCCTTTGGAGTACAGTGCAGTGGTTACTGTACTTCAGCAGGGCTAAACAGCAGGTGTGCAGTGGGTACTGGGAGTCTGCAGGCCTGGACTGTGACGGGGCAGGAGTGGAATGCAGTGGGTACAGACTGGAGCCAGGAGGTTGATCAGAGTGTATTGGCAATGACTGGGGGGGTGCATGGGAAAGAGTTTTGAAATAGTGGCTGCAAGGGAGGGCGGGTGTGGAGCTGCTCGGTTTGCAGTGCTAGTAGCGCCTGGAGCGTGTCCGCTTGCACTCCATAATGTTTAAGAGCCGCTCTGTGGCCTTGTTCTGGTGCACCACATTCGTCTTTCATTCCCTCTTTTTGGTGTCATGCCACTCCTTCAATTCTTATTTTTCAGCAGCGGCGTGCATCATGACATCACGCAGAAAGTCCTCTTTAGTTCTTCGTGGCCGCTTTCTAATTCTGCACAGCTGTTCAGCCAACGATAACAAAGAGGGAGGCTGGGCTCCCAAGGTCATATCTGTGAAGCCAAAATGCAACATTTTACAGAAGCTGTATTGTTTGCAACACACAGACCACTGATTCAGTGATTTAAAACCCAGCCACTATTCACATACCTGTCACTAACTGGCTGACCCCAGGCAAGCACACATGAGCCACAAGACCCCCCAAATGGTGAGTAACTGCAAGGGCAGGGGAAATCAGTGTTCCAGGACCATACTGTACACTTGGCACATGGCTTTTGGGATGAACCAGCACTGTAGGGGGAGCCTTATAATCATTACTGTCCCCACATTTTCCACAGGCTGTGTTCATTATGGAAGATATCTCGCAGCTAAAGGTGAGCAGGGAATCAAGGGAGGGTCTTCTCCAAGACTGCAGCTTCCACCCTGGCCCTTATGCAGCTCACCTGTGTGCAGCAATGGTCCAGGCCCCTCCCCGCCCCAAGTGACAGTAGAGTGGTGCGGGAAAGTTACCCTTAATGGGGCAAGAAACAAAGCAGCTCTGGCAAAGAACCTGCAGCAGCGGATTGCCCAGTATCTCCATGAGAGTTTCATGGAGATCTCCGAGGCAGATTCCTATGAAGTGAGGGAGTCAGTTGACACCCTGTTCCACCACTCAGACTAGGCAGGTGGTGGTACATGCATCATACACACACACGCCTGTTTTCTGCAATCCGCCGGCCCCCAACAAACTCACTTCAGTGATTCCCAAAACAAAGCCACTTACCAGGGACCTCCTCTCCTGTTTGCGCTTCGCCAAGCTCCAACACCTGTGACTGGCTAGCCTCCTCCAGGGTAGAGAAGAGCTCCTGGCTGCATGCATCTCTGACCTCCGAGTCGTCCTCTGCCTCTGGGACCCCTGCCCCCTCCACATCCTTATCCAAGATTTCCTCCTCCTGGCTTGGTCCATTCTTGACTGGCACGTGAGCCACTGAAGTATCCACAGTGGAAGGTGGGGTTGCCACCGAGTATCACATCCAGCTCTGTGTAGAACCGACAGCTTGTGGGCACAGCATCGAAGCAGTGGTTTGCCTTCCATGCCTTGTGGTAGGCATTCCGTAGCTCCTTCACTTTGACCCTGCACTGCAGTGTGTCCTTGTCATGGCCCCCTTCTGTCATGCATCATGAAATCTGTCCGTAGATATCATAATTCCTACGGCTGGAGCACAGCTGGGACTGGACAGCCTCCTCTCCCCAAATGCTAATGAGTTCCAGCAGCTCAGCATTGCTCCAAGCAGGGGATCGCCTGGTGCGTGGAGCAGGCCTGGCCACCTACAAAGATGTGCTGAGACCACTGCACACATCACCGAGCAAACAGGAAGGGGACTTCCAAGCTTCCCAAGGAATTTAAGGAACCTCAAGGCAGGTCAGTAGAGGTCAAACTGATGACCAGAGAGGTGAGAACAGGTATTCTGGGACACCTCCTGGAGGCCAATCACAGCACTGTAATCAACCAGGGTTTCTACACTGGCACCATAGCGCTGTAGCCCCGGCGCAGAAAGCCGTACGCCTCTTATCGGGGTGTTTTTTTTACAGCGCTGCAACAGCGCAGTTTCTGCGCACGAAGTGGCTTGGCAGTGTGTGCACCTCCGGAGTTACAGTGCAAAAAGCTGCTTTACTGCACAGAAACTTGCCCGTGTAGACAAGGCCTAGCAGTGAGGATACCACGGCAACGTGGGCTTCAGTGCAGGGTGCACCAGTAAGTAAATATGCAGGGGGGTCAGGTGGGCTTGTGCAGCCTTAACTAAAGCTCCCATCACTGTAGCCTCACTGCTATTTTAAGTGAGTTTGCTAGATTAAAGATAGCACATGTACATCTACACGAGCTGCAAATCATACCCCAACTGCACAGTAGCCATATGTTTACCTACAGTGCTGTAGTGTCACAAAATTCTGACCTGCTGTCTGCACAGAAGTGACTATTTGTGCAGGATTTAAAACTTCATTGTCAAGAGCATTGAGAAATGTCTGTTCTTGTTTTAAAGATGATTTCTATTTTAATGGGTTGTATGATAGCCTAGATGTGCATTGCTGCACCAGGACAGCCTTCTGAAACAAGGGCCCCCCTCCTCTCCCAGGGCAAAATATTATGAAAACAAGAAATGCCTTTATTAAAAGCACAAAGGCAGTGAAGGAATTCAGAGATTGATGTGCATTGGAACAGTGGGTCTGATTTCACAGCCCTGGATCACATACATATAGACTATGAGGAAGGAGCACTGAAAAAGTTTCCTCTTTGGGCTTCATAAAAGGCTGCACAGCTTTCTTACAAAGAGGGGAATGTTTACACTGCAAGTGAAGGTGCAGCTGAAGTCTGGGTAAGCATACCTATGTTAGTTTTAACCTAGCTAGCCTGGTAACAATAGTTGCGAAGATATAGTTGCGCAGATATGGTGGCACAGGTTTCAGCATGGGCCAGCTGCCCAAGTAATAAGCCCACCAGGACCCTGGGTACATACTTTGGTTGCTAGCCCATGCCACCACATCTGCATTGCTGTTGTTACCCGTGCTGTCCAGATTAAATCCAGCATGGATCTATCTACCTGCACTACAATCACACCTTCTGTAGCAATGTCATCAAGCACAGACCAAATTCTGAGATCTCTGCTCAGGCAAAATTTCCACATCAACATGAGTTGGCCTGAATAAATATTGAGAGGCTGATTTTGACTCACTTTTATAATAATATCCAGTTCTTATATAGTCCGTTTCCTCCACAGATCTTAAAGCGCTTTATAAAGGAGTACATGAGGTAGGTATTGGAATGTGTAAAGAGCTCCCTTCTGCCAGCAGCAGCACCCCCCATGCCAGAGCTACTCACAGCTGCAATCCCAGTGCTTGGGACAACATGGACTGCTTCCCTGGGGCCTGATCCAGCACATATTGTAATCAATGAAAAGTCTCACATTGATTTTAATGGACTTTAGATCTGGCCCTTGATGTGCTCCCAGGGCACACATTGCCCCAGGTAGATGGGGAAGAAGCAGGTCATGGTGCACATGCACACAAAAACCATAAGCACCTGCTTACCCCAGAAGGGATTGTATCTCCCTGAGGCATAGTCCTTCCTTAACCATGCCCAATGGCAGGGTAGCTCTGTATCACACCCAAACACAGCTCCATGCCTCATGTGCACATGCTAGCCTAGAGTAAGGACTTCAGGATTTGTCCCATTTACTTTGTTGGGAGTTGAGGATGCAGCAAATTCTCAGCTCCTCTCAGATCTGGTCCACAGAATTCAGCTTGAGTCATTCATTTCAAGGAGAGTTTTGCTCAAGTAACCAAGCAGGGTCTTAGAAATTAGGCCTATTTTGGAATAGTATTTCCTCATGGCTTTTGACCTCTATTGCAAAGAGCTATAATCAGCACTTGCAGTTTAGCATGCTGTTCAGTTCAGCCAAACAGAAATACAAGCTAAAGACAACTTTGTGCAGACAAAGTTTTGGGTAAATTTCTCCAGCCAGCAAGTGAAGTAGTGGGTGTGCCAGGGGAGAACTGGCAGCTGTCTCAGAGAACCACACATCACTTATTGAAAATCAACACTGAGACTCAAGTTCCTGCACACTCTCCCTGAAAATCTCTTCTCCACAGGCTAGACTGCCAGTGAAATATTTATGTCAAAGCTGAATTCAGTCAAAAGCCAAGAATAAATTGATCTTTTCAAAGCATGGTTTTGTTATTCTGACGTCAGTGGATATCGATATCTGTTCCTACTAGAGAAGCAAAGTAGCTGTTTGCTATTGAAAGTCTGTCTGATAGTAGCTCAAGTATAGCAGAAGCTATAGCACAAAGGATTTCAATGGATTTATTGTGACACCGACAAAAGTAGTTTAGTAATCTTGTTTTATACCTTTTGCAACATTAATGTTAGAGCTGACTGAACAACACTATAAGTGATTTACAAATATTTTGCATACATAATATTGGAGTTTAGTTTACCGTTATTTGGGAGTATTTGAATGGCCATCTGGTATTCATGAAAATGTTCAAGAAGCTTCTTCTGTTAGGCCACAATTGATGATTGGTGGAAAATTCATGTGAAAGTGTGCTATTTGTTATTCATTATATTCCTCTTCAGAGAATTTCAGTTATCCAAGCAGGAAGCAGCAACACTGTCATATAATTAAAGTGCCCAATTACACCACAAATAGTTGAGGGTGAACTGTTTTCCAAGCAATAGGCTAAAACTGGTTCCTGTGATCTATTCAATACATTCTTACAAACAAAGAGACTACATTAATAGAAATCAAGACCAGTTTGCATACAACTGGTAAACAGAAAACAGAGTAACAGTAACAAAATTATTCACACAACAAATAATTCACACTTATTATTATTCACTTTTTAAAATGAGCCATATAGAACTAAGCAGCACTCCCCCCATAAATGCAGTCACCAAAACTCATGGCTAAAGTCTATGAGGAAAACCAGACTTTTTATTTTTAAAGACATTAAGATCCAATTCATCACCTATGTGGGAAGCTTGCAGGCCTCTAAGCATACAGCAGCCTGTGATCTAATGGACAAGAAGTATTTAAACTATTGAGAGTTTGCCATGGGAAACCCAAGTCTCAGAACTGTATTCTGGAAGGGAGATCTGTATTGAAAGTGTCAGATTATAGGAACAATGAAATCTTAGAATTAGAGAGGGCCTGATTCACCCACTGCGTTGCACTTTGCCAAGTCATTCATGCCTGTACCAATGAAGTGCAATGTGGATATAAAATGCTACAGTTCTGATTAAGTAGCATATAATACTTACTTACACAGATGTAAGTAATTGCATTGGTGCTAAGTAGTGGAGAATCAGCCCAATCCTTCACGTTTAATGTATGCAGTGTAATTCACCAGGTTTAATGTATGCAGTGTAATTCACCAGGTTAGGTGTAATTTAAAGGAGGCACTTTTGAAAGCCAAAAAAGTTACTATCTCTCTGGCTTAGTTTCACATCCATCACGACTCAAAGCAGAGCGAGTTAGAATGACATTGTCTAAGACAGAGGTGGACAAATTATACAGCCCGCGGGCCATATCCGGCCCATGGGACTGTCCTGCCTGGCCCCTGAGCTCCCGGCCAGGGAGGCTAGCCCCCAACCTCTCCCCCGTTGTTCCCCCTCCCCCGCAGCCACACCGCTGCACGGGCAGTAGGGCTGCATGCTCATGCAGGGCAGCGTGGCAGCGTGTCTGGCTCTGGCCGGGCGGCGCGGCTGCCAGACATGCTGCTCTGAGTGGCATGGTAAGGGGGCCGGGGCCAGGGCTGGGGGGTTGGATAAGGGGCTGGGGTTCCAGGGGGCAGTCAGGGGACAGGGAGCAGGGGGTAGTTGGATGGGGCAGAGGTTGGGGGGGCAGAGGACAGGAAATGGGGGTTGGATAGAGCATGGGAGTTCTGGGGGGGGGCTGTCAGGGCAGTCGGGAGATGGGAGCAGGGGGGTTGGATAGGGGTGGGGTTCCGGTGGGCTGTTAGGGGCAGGTGTGTGGATGGGGTCGGGGCAATCAGGGGACAGGGAGCAGGGGGGGTTGGATGGGTCAGGGGTTCAGGAGGACAGTCAGGGGATAGGGAGCGGGGGGGTTGGATAGAGGGGATTTTGAAGGGGGCAGTCAGGGGGCGGGAAGTGGGAGGGGGCGGATGGGGGCAAAGTGGATAGGAGGCGGGGGGCAGGCCGTTGGGGAGGCACTGCCTTCCCTACCCGGCCCTCCATACCGTTTTGGAATCCTGATGTGGCCCTTGGGCCAAAAAGTTTGCCCACCCCTAAGACCTGAAGGGAAGAAACAAGTGACAGATTCTGTACCTGCCATGCTGCTATTATCAACAGTGTCAGTAGAGTGCAACTGAAACTGCTATTGCTATTAGGCTGCAAGCTCAATGGCTCAAGTCCCGCACTAGGAGTTGGTTTTATGAATATTGCTGACACCCCATGCAGTACAAGGGTCGTCCACAATGGGGGTGAGTTATTATTATAATACTCTCCATGTATACAGAGCCTTTCATCTGATCTCCATGCACTTGGCAAGCATCCATCTATTTTGTCTCTCTGCACACCTGTTAAGTAGGTTTTATCCCAAATCCCCTCCTGAGGGGGGTGTAGTAGTAGTGTAGGTTACTGCTGTCTCCTGTGATTGCTGTCACTGTTGTAGAATTGCTCTGCAACCTGGGTGAAGAACTGTGCACCCCAATCCCAGCTGCGACCATTTTCTCAGGCTATGTATTTGAACAAGAGGTTTCAGAGTAGCAACCGTGTTAGTCTGTGTCCACAAAAAGAACAGGAGGACTTGTGACATCTTAGAGACTAACAAATTTATTTGAGCATAAGCTTTTGTGAGCTACAGCTCACTTCATCGGATGCATGCCGTGGAAAATACAGTGGGGAGATTTTATATACACAGAGAACATGAAACAATCTTATGCTCAAATAAATTTGTTAGTCTCTAAGGTGCCACAAGTACTCCTTTTCTTTGAACAAGAGGGTATCCCTGGGAGTTTAAATGGCATGTATCCATCGCTAAAGGTTGAAGGCTCAAATTGGCATTACCAGTATCTGAACATGAAACTGGGGTTACTTTACACCTAATGTTCAGTTCAGCGAGCCATATACCTTCTAAAGCGTTCACCATGATTGATGAAGGTGCAAGGTACTCAGTGCTTGACATATCCCCCCAGAGCCCACTGGAGGAGCCAGACATCTGTAGATTGAAAGATTTTGTTCTTCTACAGGGAGCTGTGATATTTTGCAATCATGCATTTTTGCAGGGTCTATAGTAGCTGGGATTTTGGGCCTCACTTTGTCCCAATACTGCCCATTTGGGGATCTGTTTATTATAGCTCTCCAGCGGGAATGTACTAGGTTTTGTGTTTACATTTTGAAGTGCCAGAGTCTAACACAAATTAACTATCTCTGCAAATATTATATATGTTTGCATTTCCATTCAACTTGGTGACATCTTTTTCAAATGTTACCAAGCTGGTAGGAAATGAAAGTGTTTCTACTACAGAAAGATTTAGGGCCAGATTTTCAGCACAATTCTAACTGAGCCTCTGATTGAGTATGCAGTTATTTTGGCACATTTAGTGTTACTACAACATCTAAGTCCCTGTTTGCATTCACAAATAAGGTAATTACACATCTAAGTGACCTAAAGTGCCTTGGAAAATTCTTGAAGATGAAGAAGTGCACTCATTTTCACAGATACCATGTTTCAGAGTAGCAGCCGTGTTAGTCTGTATTCACAAAAAGAAAAGGAGTACTTGTGGCACCTTAGAGACTAACAAATTTATTAGAACATAAGCTTTCGTGAGCTACAGCTCACTTCATCGGATGCATCCGATGAAGTGAGCTGTAGCTCACGAAAGCTTATGCTCTAATAAATTTGTTAGTCTCTAAGGTGCCACAAGTACTCCTTTTCTTTTTACAGATACCATGGTGATCAGTGCCTTACAAGTAGCTAACATAAAGACAATTTTTAAAAAACTTTTCTCCACTGTACCTTTTTTCTGTTGTCACTCTCATTCATTTCCATGATTAATGTTTCTCTTTAGAATTATTAACTGTGCCGTTCACTTAGTGAGCCAGTAGGGGGTGAGACTGCATCAAGCCTCCAGCTCCCTCTCTATAGAAATTGAGTCATTCAGATGTGAGCAACTTCCTTGATTCTGTTTTCTTCTATCCCAGTCCTTCCCTGGATTAGGTTGAGCCACCAGGCTGGCTCGTTTAATTTAAATTTTCATAAAGCCAGGGACAAGGCTTCAACTGGAAAATACTTGAATACCAAAGGAATCTATATCGATCTGCACTGTTTATAATTTCAGGCCACAACCCTGCAGACGCCTACTCTGGCAAACTCTCAGTGAATTTCCATGTTAGTTTCTCTGAATAAGAACTGCAGGATCAAGCTCAATAAAATGCACCTTAGTAGAAGCTTACTTAATGTATAATAAATGCGTTTATTTTGAGGAGACCAAACTTCCCATAGGCCCAAACCCTCCTTACCCAGCTCCTTCTATTGGTGCATAGGGCCTGAATGGCAGCAGAAACACTGTGGTTATATTACATGGGCTGATGTAGGACTAGCTGTGAAGAAACTCTATATTGGGGTGGGGAATGTGCTCTGGGAGGCTGCATGTGTGATAGCATTGTGGACAGGTGTGTGTGATTTAGATGATTTTTCATACTGATGAAGCTACCCTGAGCAATGCAGAATCGCCCTTCCCCCACAGCTCCAGAGGTGGAGGAGGAGAAGCTATGTATCCCCAAGGCTGGGAAGATTGCAGCCACCACTTCCAGGAAGAGATGTAGGGTAGTGGTGGTTGGTGACTCTCTTCTGAGAGGGATGGAAGCCTGACATGGCGTCCCGGGAGGTATGCTGCCTGCCACGGCCCATATGCGAGACCTTACAGAGGGATTGTCGAGGATCATCTGGCCCTCTCACTACTACCCCATGCTACTCATCTATGTGGGCACTAATGATACTGTGAGGAATGACCCTGAGCAGATCAGAAGTGACTACAGGCCTCTGGGAGTTGGGGGGGCAAGTGGTGTTCTCTTCAATCCTTCCAGTCAAGGGTAGGGGCCCAGGCAGAGATAGATGCATCCTGGAGGTGAATGCCTGGCTGCGAGAATGGTGTCTCTAGAAGGGCTTTGGCTATCTTGATGACAGGAGGTTGTTTTGGGAAGGACTGCTAAGCAGAGATGGGTTCCATCTATCGAGGAAGGAGAAAAGCATATTTGGATACAGACTGGCTAATCCAGTGAGGAGGGCTTTAGGTTCAGTGGGGCAGGAGACAAAAGCCCACAGGTAAGTCAAAAACATGGAGTCCTGGGAGACAGGCTGGAGTGTGGGGAGACACAAGAGAGAACATAGGGGGGAAATCAAATCAGTATCTTAGATATCTGCATACTAAAGCGAGAAGTATGGGGCATAAGCAGGAAGAAATAGAAATGCTAGTTAATAAACACAAGTATGACATAGTTGGCTTGGTGAGATAATACACGACTGGAAGATTGATATAAAAGGGTACAGCTTGCTCAGGAAGGACAGGCAGGTAAAAGAGAGAAAGTGTTGACTTATATATCAAAATGTATACACTTGGACTGTGGTTGAGCTGGAAATAGGAAATAGGATAGGTTCCATCAATGGCTATTAGCCAGGATGGACAGGGATGGTGTCCCTAGCTTCTGTTTGCCAGAAGCTGGGAATGGGTGACAGGGAACGGATCATTTAGTGATTACCTGTTTTGTTCATTCCTTCTGGGGTACCTGGCATTGAACACTGTCAGAAGACAGGATACTGGGCTAGATGGACCTTTGGTCTTACCCACTATTGCCGTTCTTATGTTCTTATGGAGACAGACTTATTGAAAATATCTGGGTAAGGACAAAAGGGGTAAAAACCAAAGGTGATGTTGTAATAGGGGTTTATTAGCTACCTACAGACTACCTAACCAGGAAGAAGAGGTGGATGAGGCTTTTTATAATCAACTAACAAAATCATCCAAAACACAGTACTTGGTAGTGATGGAGAACTTCAACCATCCAGCCATCTGTTGGGAAAATAACACAGCAGGGCACAGATTATTCAACAAGTTCTTGGAATGTACTGAAAACCATTTTTTTACTTCAGAAGGTGAAGAAAACTTCTAGGGAAGAGGCTGTTCTAGATTTCATTTTGACAAATAGGGAGGAACTGGTTGAGAATTTGAAAGTGCAAGGCAGCTTGGGTGAAAGTGATCATGATTCTTCAATGATAGAGTTCATGATTCTGAGGAATGGTAGGAAGGAAAACAGCACAATAAAGATAATGGATTTCAAGAAGGCAGACTTAAGCAAACTCAGGGAATTGGTAGGTAAGATCCCAGGGGAAGCAAGTCTAAGGGGATAACAGTTCTAGAGAGTTGGCAGTTTTTCAGAGATATTATTAATGACACAAGAGCAAACTATACCACTGTAGAGAAAAGATAGGAATATGGCAAGAGGCCACCCTGGCTTAACCAGGAGATCTTCAATGATCTGAAACACAAAAAAAGAGTCCTACAAAAAATGGAAACTAGGTCAAATTACAAAGGATGAATCTAAACAAGTAACAAGTCTGTAGGGACAAAATTAGAAAGGCCAAGACACAAAACGATAGCTAGAGAGATAAAGAATAACAAGAAAACATCCTACAAATACATTAGAAGCAACAGGAAGACCAAGGACAGGGTAGGACCATTACTCAATGAGGGGGGAAAAACTATAACAGAAAATGTGGAAATGGCAGAAGTGCTAAATGCATTTTTTGTTTCAGTTTTCACCAAAAAATTTAGTAGCAATTAGACATTAACTTAATGAATGCCAATGAAAATGAGGTAGGATCAGAGGCTAAAATAGGGAAAGAATAAATTCAAAACTATTTAGATAAGTTAGATGTCTTCAAGTCACCACAGCCTGATTAAATACATCCTATAATACTCAAGGAGCTGACTGAGGAGATATCTGAGCCATTAGCGATTATCTTTGAAAAGTCATGGAAGACAGGTGAGATTCCAGAGGACTGGAAAAGCTATAAAAAGGGGAATAAGGACAACTGGGGAATTACAGAACAGTCAGGTTTCAGAGTAGCAACCGTGTTAGTCTGTATTCGCAAAAAGAAAAGGAGTACTTGTGGCACCTTAGAGACTAACAAATTTATTAGAGTATAAGCTTTCGTGAGCTACAGCTCACTTAACTTCTGTACCCAGAAAGATAATGGAGCAAATAATAAAGCAATCATTTGCAAACATCTAGAAGATAATAAGGTGATAAGTAATAGTCAGCATGGATTTGTCAAGAACAAATCATGTCAAACCAACCTAATAGTTTTCTTTGACAAGCCTTGTGGATAAGGGGGAAGGGGTAGATGTGGTATCTCTTGACTTGAACAAGGATTTTGATACTGTCTCACATGACCTTGTTATAAACAAACTAGTGAAATATTGCCTAGATGGAGCTAATATAAGGTGAGTGCATAACTGGTTGGAAAACCATTCCCAGAGAGTAGTTATCAGTGGTTCACAGTCAAGCTGGAAGGGCATATAAAGTGAGATCCCACAGAGATCAGTTCTGGATCTGACTCTGTTCAATATCTTCATCAAGGATTTAGATAATAGCCTAGCGAGTACACTTATAAAGTTTGCGGACAATACCAACCTGGGAGGGGTTGAAAGTGCTTTGAAGGACAGGATGAAAATTCAAAATGATCTGGACAAACTGGAAAAATGGTCTGAAGTAAACAGGACGAAATTCAATAAGGACAAATGCAAAGTACTCCATTTAGAATAGAACAATCAATTGCACACATACAAAATGGGAAATGACTGCCAAGGAAGAAGTACTGTGGAAAGGAATCTGAGGATCACAGTGGATCACAAACTAACTATGAGTCAACCGTGTAACACTGCTGCAAGAAAAGCAAACATCATTCTGGGATGTATTAGGAGGAGTCTTGCAAGCAAGACACAAGAAGTAATTCTTCCGCTCTACTCTGCTCTGATTAGGCCTCAACTGGAGTATTGGTTCCAGTTCCGGTCACTACATTTCAGGAAAGATGCGGATAAATTGGAGAAAGTCCAGAGAAGAACAACAAAAATGATTAAAGGTCTAGAATACATGATCTATGAGGGAAGACTGAAAAAACTGGATTTGTTTAGTCAGGAGAAGAGAAGACTGAGGGGGCACATGATAACAGTTTTCAAGTACATAAAAAGTTGTTACAAGGAGGAGGGAGAAAATTGTTTTCTTTAAACAATCGTTGGCCAAACTGGACAGTCTCTGCGTAAAAGAATGAATGGACACAAATCAGACGTCAAGAATTATAACATTCAAAAACCAGTTGGAGAACACTTCAATCTCTCTGGTAACTCGATTACAGACCTAAGAGTGGCTATCCTTCAACAAAAAAGCTTCAAAAACAGACTCCAACGAGAGACTGCTGAATTGGAATTAATTTGCAAACTGGATACAAATAACTTAGGCTTGAATAGAGACTGGGAATGGATGAGTCATTACACAAAGTAAAACTATTTCCCCATGGTATTTCTCCCCCCCACCCCACCCCCCACTGTTCCTCTGATATTCTTGTTAACTGCTGGAATTAGCCTACCTTGCTTGTCACCATGAAAGGTTTTCCTCCTTTCCCCCGCCTGCTGCTGGTGATGGCTTATCTTAAGTGATCACTCTCCTTACAGTGTGTATGATAAACCCATTGTTTCATGTTCTCTGTGTGTGTATATAAATCTCTCCTCTGTTTTTTCCACCAAATGCATCCGATGAAGTGAGCTGTAGCTCACGAAAGCTTATGCTCTAATAAATTTGTTAGTCTCTAAGGTGCCACAAGTACTCCTTTTCTTTTTGTCTTTACTGAGACTAGTAGATGAAACAGAAGATTCCATTTGAAACATCTTTACATTATATTGAAGACTTTCTGCAGGACTCTTCCATTAGCCGTCTCTTAAGTTTTGGAGTATACTTACAACTTCATTAGAAGCAGATGGAGTTCCCATTTTGGGTTGAGCAAAAGATACTCTCTATCTATAGTCCAAATATATCCCTGTATTGAGGCTTGACTTTTGTGGTAACTCAAATATCAACCAGCTATAAACCTGTGCTTTTTCTCCCCTGTACAGTTAATGTCACTGTGAATTTTTTACACAGCCTTTAGAGGGGCAGGACTGGACCCTTACTCCCAAAAGTAATCCTTAGTCTTACAAGTGATCCTACTGGACTAATGTAACTACTCACACTAGTATGGATTTCCAGGATCAGATCCTGTTATATATAATACTCAATTATTTAAAGCCACACAATCAAAATTGACAGTCTCAAAATTTAGCCTCTTCTAACAAAAGAAATAGCAATTTCTCTTTTAAAAAGAGCTGCCAGATCCTAAAAAAAATCTGTCACCTCTCCCACTCAGGGCTACAGTATAGTTCAAATACCAGCTGCATGGATGCCAAAACACAGTACAGCAAACCCGAGAGGTAGCAAAGGGCAGGACACTTGTATATTTTGGTAGCTGGACTCCTCACAGAAAACAATTAGGTGAGCAGTGTGGAAGGCTAGTTCATGCCCTGTTCCTGTGAATTTAAAACAAAGTCCCTTATTTTTAAACTTGCCAGCCTTAACAGTGCCCACAGTTCTTCAAGATTCCAAAGTTGGAACAGCTAACAAGCATCACCTTTTAATTTGCATGGCACGCTTGCTAATAAAGTCTAATTACAGTACACAGATTGAACAGGTGTGTTAATGCTGACAGGAAGGATTCTGCCAAGGTCAATGATTCACAGACTTTTAGCAGGAAAATAATACATTGTGAGACATCAGACTCCAAATTTATAGCTTGTAATGCAACATGTTTACAGCCACGTAAGCAGTGTGGAGGTTGTAGTCATTCTCCTGTAAGATGCTGAATGTTTTTTGTGGGACACAGTGCTCTCAACTCCTATTAGAGTTAATGGGAGTGCTTGCATGAGTAAGTTATTCATACTTGTAGATGTTCGTAGGATTGGGTCATAAGCCAGGTTTAGCAACTTCACAGAGCCAAATTCAGAGAGGTGCTGGTCACTCACAATTCTTACTGGACCAGATCCTTATTCAGCTTTTACTTGAAAGTTTTGCATGAGCAAGGACTTAGTGAAGACCCCAGAATTCAACCCGCTGATTTCAGTGGGAGCTGTAGGTAGTCAGCATATGCTCAGCACCTCTCAGGCTATGGCCTACATCACTGCCCACTAGACAAGATGACATCATTATTCATTTGTATTGCGGTAGTGCCTAGGAGCGTCAGTCTTGGACCAGGATGCCACTGTGCTAAGCATTGCACAAACACAGAACAGTAAAGATGCTCCCCACCTGAAATAGCCTATAATCTAAGTATAAAACCAGAGACCATAGACAGCCTGGAGAGTACAAGGAAACAATGAGACATTATTGGTCAGCATAATAGCCAGTGGTCTCGGCACACCAACAGCCTAACCACTGGCAAGCTTATTGGAGGCATCCCAGGGAGTGCCTCCCAGCTGTGAGGGACAGCACAGGAGAAAGCAGGAAGGTGCTTGTTTGAAAATTTAATAATTGGGTGATGAAAGCTTGCGTCATAGGCCGATTTGAGGCGAGTGTCAACAGCTCAATAGTGAATGTGAGCTGACAGGTAGGTTGGGGATAGGCTGTTTGTAAAAAGCCTTGACAGTGAATACAAGACAGTTGCTAAAGGTGTTTCAGACAAGAGTTTGGATTAATCATGCCCCAAGGATTTTAAATAACTGCTGTTGGGAGTTCCTTCTCAACAAAAAAGGCATATTGACCCAGGCAGGATCTTTCAAATGCAGACCCCGAGATTGTTACAATCCCACAGGGACTTTGAACTCTGCACTGCTCCACCTCGAATTCCTCTCATGCCAGACCTACAGGAACGTAATGACTTTTATCCTGATAAATATCCCTCTTGTTTTTTAAAGAGAAGCAGTACTTGCTTTGTATTGAATGGACAGAAAAAAACCTACTCAGTAAGCCACATAGGGTACATCTACACAGCAACTGAACACCCATGGCTGGTCTGGGTCAGCTAACTTGGGTTCACAGGGCTGTAAAATTGCTGTGTAGACACTGGGGCTTGGGCTGGCAAGGGGGAAGGTCCCAGAGCCCAGGTTCCAGCCCTAGCATCTACACAGCAATTTTTATCTCTGCAGACAGAGCCTGAGTCAACTAACCTGGGCCAGCCATGGCCATGCCACTGGGCTTTTATTCCAGTGTAGATATACCCTTAGATTCATGCAGACATAGTGAGATTGAGTGAGAGTTATTCTTTAGATGTCATCCATTGCTCAGCACCCACATTTTCAAAACAGCTCAGGTCAAAGTGTTACAATGATAGTTGGGTTCAGGGCACTTCTGAAAATATGGCCCTGTACAAATAAATCCCAGGCAAAGCAAATACATTTGCACTGCAATTCACTCCATGCTGTTTAACTGCAACAAGTTACTGACCTAAATATAAATATGAGGAGGGTATATAGAGGAGCCTGCCATCTGTCTCTTAGGCCCACCATACAAAGTCATATTATCAAGTAGTATTGCTTAGCACTTGTCAGTTTTGCCTCAGGTTTTTAGGTTAAAGCCTCAACTCAGATTATGCTCAGAAAATCTGCAAAATGTTCTATGCAGGGAGACCATGGCTTCAACTGGATGCCATGCAGATCATTTTGCAGGACTTCAGTCTCAACTCTGGTAGGAGCAGAAGCAGCCAAAGCAAGGACCTTTGGACATTCAGAGAACTTTCTACAGTTCTGATGGGACTTACTCTGCCCTGTACTGAATGGCTGTTTGCACCAATCCCCAGTGTCTTCTCCTCAGATTCACTTCACCACACCAGCACCTCTTACCCTTTTCTTCCTTGCCCCACTCAGCCCCTTACCTTTTCTTTCCATTTAGCTGATCCCCTCCTAACTAAGCCTCTCCCCACTCTTCTTCCAAAAAAGTCCTACAACTAACATGCTGTTGGCTACCATCACATTGTTCACTCTGCTTGTGTGTCCCACCCCTTTCCCCACCCTGTATCTCTTGCCTATTTAGATTGTAAGCATCTGTGTTCGTAGAGTGCCTAGCCCAATGGGGAGCTTGGCACATAATATACATGATTATAAATAATATGTCCTGTCCACACTAAACAGCAAATGATTTGAAGAAACCATGCCAGGAACATCTTGAGCACACAACACCTATATATGCCTTGCGTCTCACACAGCCGCTGTCTGGAGTGTTTTACGAGCACGGCTTACAACACTTGGGTCAGGTTTTCTTTAGGTCATGTCCAGCTAAACCAGCACTGTCCATAATGGTTTCTAGTCAGGAAGCCATGAGCATTCTAGCTTCACTGGTTCAGCCAGTCCTCCTGCCCACTCCTGACTCAGTTGTGCAATGCTCAGTTCTTACTGAGGCTGGGAAGAACAAGTCCCCTCTGCTCTCTACTTCCTTCTTTGCACAGGTTGTCTTTAGACAGCTGGATCAAATGTAAAGTTTTGAGGATCAATTCTCCATTGCCTCCTCCTGGCTATGTTACATTGCTCTGTTAGTATAGTGAGGCCATAAAAGCAGAACTTTTCTACAGTTTTGATGGGACAGCCCCAAGGGAAATACTGCTAGTTCAGAGAATCTCTGGCCTGCAGAGGGCTGGTAAAACCAGCTCCACTCCTGATCCTCAGCACGGTCACGGCTTAAATTCAGCCAGAGCCACTCTGGTAAATATTTTCAAACATGCAGGAGCCCCAGTGGCTCCTGCAGGGCTGAAAAGCCTGAGACACCCCAGCCTCCCACAGGGCTAAAGCCCAGAGATCCCCTGCCATACAGCTGACGCCCAGAGTCTCAAATGGAGGCAGGGAGGGGCTCCCGAAAATAATCTATGAGAATTTAAATCCTGAGCACAGGGGTGTGTGCTAGGGCCAGGCAGGAGGTGGGAAGTTTGGAAATGAAAGGGGGGGGGGAAATGGCTGGAGCACCCTGTTTTTCCCACTTCATGGAAGACAAGGGAATGTAGAATGTAAGATACAGCAGCAGTCCTAAGGCTCCTATAACTTACAGTGCAGGTCTGGCAGGCTCTGGAGATGAGGGAGTATAAAAGGTGCCTTTAAGGCACCTCTGCCCCCTCCCTCCATCCAGTGCAGAAATAGAGTAACAGATAGGAATTTGAAAGATAACTCTAAAACTAAGAGCCTGAATGCTACAGACATCATCAAGTTTCTAACACCCTATGAACCAGCTCACTCTCAGGATATGTCTACACTACAGTTTATATCAGCAGAATTTATGTTGCTCAGGGACATGAATAAACCACTCCCTGCGCAACGCAAGTTATACCAATAGAAGTACTGATGTGGATAGTGCTATGCCAATGGGAGAGCTCTCTCCTGTCAGCTTAGAGCTTCTTCACCCGATGTGCTACAGCAACATCACGGCACATGTAGACATGTCCTCAGACCAAATCTTATTGCAGTGTTGCCAACTTGCGATTTTATCGTGGGTTTCATGTGGTTTGGTCTTTGCTTAGAGCCCCCATCTTCTGATGGGAATACATGAGAAACTCAGGTTTTGTTTAAAAAAAAAAAATGTCTTAGCCCTCACAGTCATGGAGAAAACATGAATGCCAGAAGCCCAGAAACCCCAAGGCAAATGAGAACCCAAACTGTAAATTTAAAATAGAATGATTTGGGCGGGGGGAAGGAGCATTTTACTGTTTTTGAACACTTGGGGTTGGCAGTACCAGTGAGCAGACCTCTGAAAGGCAGGCATGGCACAGTGGTAGAGTTATATGAATGTTAGATTTGATTTATCTCAATAGTTGCTCAGACATTTTCTTCAGGCTTTTTCCACACCACTCTCATGTCTTTGTGCTTGTAGCTGGGTATCTCTCTGCTTTTAATACACTTTCATTGTGAGGTACTTAGGATTTCCATGGGAGATAAGGACTGTATAAAATAAAATTCATTAGCATAATCTAATTTATTGCTGAGATGTATCTACCCTCTGTTGATACTTCTCATTTGGAGAGGGGTATGAAAAGTTACATATTACAACAGCATATAAACCCACAGTTGATATGCACAAGATACATTAGCTACTAGCAATAAAATAGGGCAGGAATATTAGAAATGGGCCCTAGATTCAAAGTTTTAGATGAAAATCCTGGGGAGAGTTTGGATCAAGCCATCCTTTTGCAAAGCCTATTCAACACCCCCTCCCTCCATTTTCTATCTTTCTGCTGAGAAATTTTTTCAGCGTTAGGAAAAACAAACTAGCACCTTGTCAAAGAAAACTAAGAAGTCTGCTAAATTGAATACAGTTTTGTGGATCTTTAGCTGAGGGCCTGTTCCTGAACATCCTTGTTCACCATTCAGCCAAATCTTAGAGGTTTTTATCCCCCTCTGCTGGAAATTCTGATAAAAAAAAAAAAACAAACCACACACCACACCACACTTGTTTCAGTTAAAAAGAAAAGCAAGTTGTAAGAAGGGCAGCCCCACCCAGGAGACTATCATACTGTGCTGTGGCCTGCTGCAAGTACCCCAGCTCAGTTTCCCTCTGTGAGTCCCCAGAAATAGTCCAAACCATCTTCCCAACTATAAATATAACCCTTCTGGGGTTCATTTATTTTAGAAGTTTGGTGTACATAAACCATAAATCCCATTACCCCCAACCCCACTTTACAGTGCATGCAAAATTTTAGCAGAGCCATCTCCTGTCTTGGTATCAGGACAGGCAACCCAGCCTTTCCAGCTGGAATACAATCCCTCACTTTCCAGCAGGAGCCCCACAGCCTCTCTGCTGGGAGCATCCCTCACCCTCTTACACTTCCTCTAGATCTACCTGACCATGTCTGGAGAAATCAACAGGTAAGCTTTTCCACTACTCCCTTATCTTCAGCCCTTCCCTGCTCTCTAGCTTAGAGAGCCAGCAGAAAACTCCCTCTACCTCTCTTCATGACTTCAGCCCTCTCCAACCCTGGCTCTCTAGCTTGGGGAATACCAGTTTGCAAACTTCTTTTTCCACTTTCCTGCCTTCAGCCTTCTCCCAGGTCCAAAACATGCAACCTCCAAGCCAACTCCTCCCTCTCCCCAGAGCAGGCCTGTAGAGAAAGAGTACATACATGCCACAGCTGTCCCAAGACCCAACCACCTCCTAAATATCTTTTACCATAAATTTGTTAGTCTCTAAGGTGCTACAAGTACTCCTTTTCTTTTTGCGAATACAGACTAACACAACTGCTACTCTGAAACCTTTACCAGGACTGACTGACTTATTCTTTGTGTCACTCCCTGACCTTTTATAGCCCCTCCCCTCCCCAAGTGCTGCTCTGACTTCTTAATTGGCCAAATAGGAGCACCTTGTCTGCCACAGGGGCATTGGACCTGCTTCATTTACAGGGGCCAGCCACCCTGTAACAAATATTTCTTGACAAACAGTTTTCAGCTGTTTTAGCCAAAACCCCCAAATTTTCAAATTTGGGGCACTTGTTTTTAAACAAAAACAAAACAAAAAAAATATCAAAAATTGCTGTGGAAAGCCTACAGAGTTTGTGAACATTTAAATTTAGTTGAAAACCCAATTTTCCTTTGAAAACCAGTTTTGAAGGAAATTTTTTGATCAGCCCTATCCAGCATAAAATGTGTCTTGACAGTGTCTTTTAATGCCTTGAAGCCAAATTCTCCCTGCAGTTACACCAGTGCAGCCCTGCAATTTTAATGGGGTAGCATAGATATAATGAGGGCAGAATTTGATGCTTCATGGGCATGTTCTGCTCATGCAGGGCTCTTGATCATGGAGCACATTTAGGGCCTGGGTGTCTTTTCTTAATGCCAAAAACATTGGCCTGATTTTGATCTCACTCACACAATTGTAAATAAGGAGTAATTCTAATGAAGGCAATGGGATTGCACTATTGTAAATCTGGTTTGAGGGAGGGGAGAATCAAGCTGTGTTTTTCATTAAATATATATATATTTTGGGAGCATGGGTAGCAAAGATTCTTAAAGAAATGTATCTCAACAATGTAACCTACTTTATACAATCCACTTCGCAGTTCAGTTTAATGTACGTTAGCAATCTCCATCATGGGAGATGGTAGAATTTTAATGCAGGTTCTCTCTATGAGGATAAACAACCTAAATTGTTTCAGGAGTATAAAATGCAATCTGCTTTATGCTCACTCATTACATAGATCATGATATATTGATTGAAAAACAGTCAAATTCTATTCGCAAAGCCAGTACATCTATTTTTACCTACTGAGCTACTTGTTAAATTGTATGTAAAGAGAAGCGCATCATATTGCACTTTGTAACCTGCTTTACTTATCCCAGTAGTTTACCGATTTACATTAAGTAAACTTGACTTCTGTGTTTCATTTATAGCTTACTGAAATAAATGAAGTAAATCACTATTGATGGATGTTTATGTAAATAATAAGACGTTGCACTTCTTTAGCCCTATTCAGCTTTGATAGAAAAGAATCCAAAGCAAAACTCTAGTCCAGGGCAGATTCATCCCTGCACAGAGCTCTGTTTTTTTGCATGAGCCCCTCTTAGACCTTAGCTACACTTGCAAGTTAGAGCCCATTAAATCAGCCCTGGGTGCCATAACTCCTGAGGTATCCACACTGGCAAGGCACTTAGAGCACCTGGACTCTGCAGCTGGAGTGCTCCTGGTAATTCATCTCCATGAGAAGCATAGAGCTTGCTGCGTCCTGGCTGGAGCACTGGGGTGTCAGTGTAGACAACGTGTCACATTATTGCACTGTGATTGGCCTCTGGAAACGTCCCATAATCCCCTGAAGTGGCCACTCTCATCATTGTTTTGAACATGGCGGCAGGCATGCGGATATCCCCTTTCAAAGCTCCGTTTCTGACAGCCCGCATGCTTATCTGCTCCAGGACACAAAGCAAACGATTACTGTGGAATGCTCCTGCTGCAGAGGCAGGCATTTGTGTGTGTGTGAAAGAGAGGCATTTGTGTGTGTCTTGTGAACTTACAAGACAGCATGCTGACACACTCTGCCCCCCGTGCTCTGCAAACCCTTTCAAACCATGCTGCAGCCACTTGCACACTGAGGTAGCTTCCACAATGCACTGCTCTCTGTGGCGTTGCAAGAGCTGCTAATGTGGAGATGCTCCACAGTCACAAGGAGCACTGTGTGAACACACAGCAGTGCTTTCCCTGCTGCTGTCTCCAAGGGTTGGTTTAACTCACAGCGCTCTACATCTGCAAGTGTAGCCATGCCCTTATTTAGGAGCTGTGGAGGCTGGTGTATTAGACTGCCTTAATTTGAGTCCCTGTCGTAATGTGGACTATTGGAGGGAGTGCTGGTTGCCCCACCCATGCCTCCTCTTGTCCCTGATGTCTCCTCCCAATGGACTGTCCCACCCTGAGTCCACCCCACCACAGAATGCCCCTTGCACCCAGGGCTGCTGCTTACGCCTGTCCTATCACCTTTTGAGTCATAGCACAACAATGACTCTACCCCTCAACTTCGGGCAAGTCTTAATCTGGCTAATACCTTTCAGATGTACCCTATCTCTGATCCTTACTATAAGGCCTTTCATGGAAAGATCTCAAGTGCTTTACAGACATTACCTAATTGCACCTCACAGCCACTGTGTGAGATTCCGGTGGCAAATATCATTACCTCTATTTTAAACTAGGATACAAGGATCTGGAAGCATTCACATTGTTTTGTTAGGGAGAATAATACCCTTTTCACTGAGAGATAAATGAGACACAGAGGACTTCATTGACTTGTTACTGGCCACACAGAAGGAAATGACAGAGAAGGACACAACCTAAGAGTCCTGCCTCCCAATCTTTTGTTCTAAGCACTAGGCAGCACATCTTGAGGCTGATAATAGGCTCAGAATGGTTACTTGGCTGGTAGATTGTTTCAAAATGTACATTTGGGACTCCTATTGCTCAGGCTGGTGAAGGTTAAGACTTGACTTTCTCACTGTTCCAGGGGAGGTTTTAGCATATAGCTAATTGAATAATCAAGTATGGTGCATATGCAGCTGTTGCAAGGGAAAAGGTTGCAATTATTAAAGGGAAAAAAGCTTTCCAAAAATGTAGGGGCCACACAAACCCAGTGAACCTTGATCAAACTGTCTCAAATTCATTGAGTCATTGACTTGGATGGAGTAATATCTATGGCATATGTCCTGCCATGTATAGGGTAGAATGAGAGAGCATATGCTTAAAGTGGCAAAGAGTCCTGTGGCACTTTATAGACTAACAGACGTATTAGAGCATAAGCTTCCGTGGGTGAATGCATGCATCCGACGAAGTGGGTATTCACCCAAGGAAGCTTATGTTCCAATACGTCTGTTAATCTGTAAGGCGCCACAGGACTCTTTGCCACTTTTACAGATCCAGACAAACACAGCTACCCCTCTGATACTATGCTTAGAGTGACTCCACTGCAAATACACTGGAAAAAAGAAAAAAAAGTATATCATATAACTTTTCCATACTGGCAACTCCCTTAGGAGTCCTTTAGCATGGGGTTCACCCTCTGTGAGTGTTAGATAGTTATTGTTTTCAGCAATACTGTATTGCTCTGCACTGGCTATCATGCAACACTTCCTGAAATGAGCAATAGGGTTTATACAGTTAGGCAAGCCAGAAAGTCTCGTGTAGAGTGAAGCCAAAGCCAGAAGTAAAATGTTCTGCCTGGAAACTCTTAGCCAGATGGAACAGATTAATCACATCCAAAATATCCACCAAAAGAGAATCCACCAAATTATACACAACACAAGGACAAAATTACCACCACAAACCATTGACTCAGACACCTCTTACTTTACCAAAACATATTGTATTCTAGGGAAGACAGTGGGAAGGCAATCTGACATCAGTGGTGCCTTTGATCTAGGGATATTTATTTTCATATGTGTCTTGTAATTTTCCATGCAGTTTTATTTTCCATGCAGTTTTAAAATCTCATGAACAAACAACTAGACACTTAGCCTTTTTATTGTTTTTCAGTGACTAACTATTACAGTTATAGATGCTTGACAGACAAACATTTAGATCAGTAGACAGATGGAGGTAATGCTTCCCCCCCCACTAATGGCCTAACATACAACAATTTACAAAGAAGCTGGCAGTGTTGTTTTGGAGGAATATTTTTTTTAAAAAGAAGCTTGATCATATTTATATCATCAGGGCCAGCTCTAGGTTTTTTGCTGCCCCAAGCAAAAAATTTGCCGCCCCAAGCTCCGAGAGCGCAACTGTCCAAGAAAAAGAAAAAAAAAAAGTGGGTGGCCGGAATGCTGCCCCTGGAATTGTGCTGCCCCAAGCACGTGCTTGCTTTGCTGGTGCCTAGAGGTGGTCCTGTATGTCATATATCCTCCTGGAAGATGCCTAAGTGTTTCACAAAGTAGACACAAAACTACAGTGATTTTCAGTGGGAGATACTGGGTAAAATCTTCCCTCCATTTCCCTTGGATATTTAAGGAGAGGAGCCACTGGGATTTCTTTGTCTCATTAAATATAGACAGTGTTTGTGCTATCTAGCAAATTAACATTCTTTCTGTCTAACTCTAATGAAAAACTCAAGCTGGGGGTTGAGTTTGGACTGAAACCCACAATCAGAAGAAAAGATTTGTTCTGTATATTTTGTACAGCTGCAGTACAGTGAGATACTATTGTAAGTAAAACCAAGTCTCTTGTGTGGTATGGCAGTATTGTGTACTACCCATCAGAACCACACTAGTGAAATACATTTCTCAAAAACAACAGGACATGAACCATAAAGTCAATAGCGAAACTATTAACTTTAGTGGGAGCAGAATCTTTTTTTTTTCTTTAGTCAAGATAAACTGGAGGATAAAGCATGCTGAAAATATAACTGGTAACTAATACTACCTCAGTTATGCAACTTCATCTCTAGGGCTGTATTTTTAGCAAATAACTTCGCTAAATGTCAAACAATTCCATTAGCTATCTGAACATAAATATTAGCCAGAGACGGTGTCTGAAATAATTTCCCCAAGCACCATTCAATTAACCTACTTGGCTGAAAGGTGATACAAAAGTCAATATTTTGTAACAGATGCTTGTGCTTCAGATGAAACTAATCAATAGACATCACAGCAATTTCAAATTAAAGACTGATATGGACAAAGTTAATGACAAATCATCAAGTAGTTTAGGCACCAAATGTGTTCTAATTTAAAATAGTTCTGTCATTTGATGTAGAATATTCCCTGGATTCACATTTCAATATATCACTTGTTTTATTAAATTCACCAACCCTTTGCTAAAATAAAAACAAAAGCCCAATCATAGCGACCATTTTGGAAGACCAAAAAACCCAGGTGTGAACGTCCCCTCCTGGTTCTGCAGGAGCTGTTAATTAGGTGCATTTGGGTTTCTCCCGAGAGTATCAGTTTGGGAAGACCTGGATATCTGGAGTTCTTGTGTTTGTTTTTCATGAGATTTTCCCCTGCACCTTTTTTGAGACGGAAATTATATGAGACTTGGTCTTCTCTCTTTATTTGCCCTACACTACCAGGAACAAAAATATGTGAGGAGATCAAAGGTAACATTTTCAAAAGTGCCTAAGTGACTGAGGAGCCTAAGTTCCATTTTCCAAAGTGATTTAGATGCTTAGGAGATTGAGTTATTTACAATAGGACTTAGAATCTTCAGTCACTTAGGTAAATTTTCCCCCAGATCTCATGTGATTTTGGACCTGTAAATGTGTAAACAAGTCAGTGAAAAAATAAACACCAATGCCTGAAATACAAGGAAAAGCTTCTTGTTAATTAACAAATACGATTTACAGAATGGAATGTCAGTAGCAAAGAGGAGATATACAGATATCTGGATAGATCTAACTTGAATCTACCATTTCACTGTCCGATGTATCCTCCAATTATACTCTATCGAAGCAGAAGGTAGACTTATGGGGAAGCTCCCAATGAACTATCTCGTATCCAGCAAAGCCATTGTCATGTCCACTACTCTGTTTCTCCTTGGTAATAGCAATCTGCTCTCTAGAAGAAGAAAGAGAAGGAAGGTTACTCTCCTTGTGCAGTAACTGAGGTGCTCCACGTCAGGTGTTGGTGCGTCCTAGTGCCGCTGATCTGAGATTTTTGGCAGCAGTGCCTGGTCGGGACATGTGTGCACAGTAGCTGTCTCGTGGTGCCGTTGGCTCTTCTAGCACTCGTGCAGCCTGACCCCACCGGTTCCTTCTCTACCATAGAGTCCTTACTGCGAACTCTGAAGTAGAGGGGAGGAGGGTGGGTAGTGGAGCACCCACAGGGACATCTCAAAGAACCTCAGTTACTGCACAAGATGAATAACCGTCTCTTCTTCGAGTGCAGTAGTCCCTGTGGGTGATCCACTTCAGATAAATGTAGAGCAGTGCCCACATGAGGATGGAAGGGACTACAGAGTTTGTTGCTGAGTTTGTTGCTGAGGCTAGTACAGTGAGGCCTAGTCTTGTGTCTGAGCTTGAACCGAGAATAATTGCATAGTGGTTCATGAATGTGTGTTCAGAGGCCCAGGTGGCCGCCCTGCAGAGCTCTAGGATGGGCACATTGTGTAGGAATGCTATGGAGATAGATAAAGTTCTTGTTGAGTGGGTTCTGATGCCCGGAGGGGCTTCAGTGTTGTGTAGTGAATAACACATATGGATACAGCTGGATATCCATTTAGATAATCTTTGTGTAGTAGATATGGCAGAGCCCTTTGATCGTTCTGTTGTTGACACAAAAAGTTGAGGTGATTTTTGGAAAGGTTTTGTTCTGTCCAGATAAAATGCTAAGGCATGGCACACATCCAGTGTGTGCAGGGTCACTTCTTGAGCGTTAGTGGGTGGTTTTGGATTAAATGTAGGTAAGTTAATAGGTTGTTTGAGGTGGAATGAAGACAATATTTTGGGCATAAACTTAGGATGTGTTCTAAGTATTACTTTATCTTTGAAGAATATTGTGTATGGGGGATGAGCCATGAGAGCCCCATCTCACTGACTCATCATACGATGTAATGGCAACCAGGAATGCCACTTTCATAGATAAGTAAAGTAATGAGCATGTAGTTAAGGGTTTGAATGGGACTCTGGTTAGACTTCTGAGCACGAGATTTAAGTCTCTCTGGGCCATGTCGATACTTTGAGTCATGTCAGTTCATGTTTTGTATATTACTCTAGAAATTAGAGGTATCGGTGGGATTGCGTATCGAAGAAGAGCGTTCCCCCAGGAATTGTGCTCCTAGTCCCGCTCCTGAGCTAAACTTTGGGCATTTCTTGTTTACTAATGTCGCGAACAGGTCTGTGTGGGGATCTCCACATGTGAAATTATTTAATTGTTCATTTCCTATTCATGCTCTTGGGAAAACCATCTGCTTAATGTGTCTGCCATCATGTTCAATCGACCTGGGAAGTATGCTGCTGTAATAGTGATGTTGTGTTTTATGCACTAGTTCCATAGTTTTAAGGCCTCTTTGCATAAGGAATGGGAACGTGCTCCACCCTGTCAGTTTATATAGAACATACTGTGACAGGGTTGGGCCAGATGGCTACAGGAGTGTGATCGAAGGCAGATATATTAGCCCCAGGTTAAGCAAGTCCTTTTCCCCTGGGTAAGCTAACTGGGGCAGTTCCAGAACAATCAGGAACTTGCTGGGACCAATTAAGGCAGACAGGCTAATTGGGACACCTGGAGCCAATTAAGAAGCTGCTAGAATCAATTAAGACAGGCAGGCTAATCAGGGCACCTGGTTTAAAAAGGACCTCACTTAAGTCAGTGAGGGGCGCACAAGGAGTTGAGAGTGAGAGGGCATGCTGCTGGAAGACTGAGGACTACAAACACTCTCTGGCACAGGAGGAAGGTCCTGTGCTGAGGATACAGAAGGTGTTGGGAGGAGGCCATGGGGAAGTAGTCCAGGGAGTTGTAGCGTTACACAACACTAGGTGTTACACAAAACACTACAGACAGCTGTGATCCACAGGACCCAGGGCTGGAACCCAGAGTAGAGAGCGGGCCCGGGTTCCCCCCACGCCCCCAACTCCCTATTGGATACAGGAGGAGTTGACCTGGACTGTGGGTCCCACCAGAGGGGAAGGTCCCTGGCTTGTCCCCCAATCCACTAGATGGACCAGCAGAGACTGTGGGAATTGTTCTCCTTCCGTTTCCCCATGCTGGCCAGTGATGAGGTTAGCTGAGTGAACGGCAGGTTTGAGCCACTAGCAAAAGTGGCCAAACTGAGGACTGCCGTGAATCTCTGAGGCAAGCAAATCCGCCAATAAGCACAGGACCCACCAAGGCAGAGGAGGAATTTTTTCACAATACACACAATGTTGTCCATCAGGACCTTTATTGTTTTGCCTCGTATAATAGGGAGGAACTGTAGGCATGTGTTGCGGACTGTGCGTAATTTGAGCAGGTTGCTGTGTAAATGTGTTTCCCTGGGGGACCACTTGCCTTGGGTTGTATGTGTGTTGGTTTAGGTGAGCTCCCTCTCCGATCAGTGAGATATCTGTTGTGATTTGTATGAATGGTGGGTCCTGTTGAAATGGGATGCCTGAGCAAAGGTTTATTGGGTTTGTCCAGCATTGTAGTGCATGTAGAACCTCTGGGGTCAGTGTGAGTCTTTTGTTTAGGGCTGTGCTTTCATGGAATATATACTGATCTCAGCCAACCTTGAAGGCAGCGCATGTGTAGTCTGGCACGTTTTACAACGAAAGTGGTGGCTGCCATATGTGCCAAGAGTTGTAGGCAGGTGCATGCAGACACCCATGGGCTGTCTGAGACCACCAATATGAGGGAAATCATTGCTGTGAATCGGGGCATCAGCAGTGATGCATTGGCCTCCACCGAGTCCAGGTGTGCTCCTATGAAGTCCAATGGTTGTCCTGGGGTTAGGATAGATTTTTTTTCATTGATTTGTAGCCTTAGGAAGTGAAAAAGAGAAATAGTTTGTCAAGTAATGTCAGGGTAGGACCTTTTAGTAATCATCTAAGTATGGGAATATCAACATTTCCTGTCTGCGCAAATGAGCAGCTACCATCACTAGGGTTTTGGTAAAGACTTGTAGAGCCGTTGACAGTCTGAATGGCAGTACTTTGTATTGGAAGTGATCTTGTCCCACTATGAATTGTAGGAATTATCAGTGAGTAAGATCGATGGTAACATGAAAATACACATCTTGTAGGTCAAGGGCTGAGAACCAATCACACTCTTCCAGCGCATGGATGATAGAGTTCAGTGACCATTTTGAATCTGTGGGTATGGATACATTTGTTGAGTTTTCTGAAATTCAGAATGGGTTTCCATCCTGTTTTTCTTTTGAGTCAGGAAATAATGGGAATAAAATTACTTCCGTCTGTGTTGTGTTGGAACTTGTTCCACAGCCCCTAATTTTGGAAGGTGATGTACTTTTTGTTTCAATAGGTGCTTGTGAAAAGGGTCCCTGAAGAGGGACAGGAAAGGGAGGTGGGTAGGCAGGATGGAGGTAAAGGGGATGGTATAACCCATTTGAATGATCTCTAAAACCCAGTGGTCCGTGGTGTAGAAGCCCACATTTGGTAAAATGGTCAAAGCCGCTTTGGGTTGTTCATTCTACTGGCGCTGGTGGTTGGGGGAGGTCGGTCAGACCGTCAACCAACGTTTCAAAATTGCATCTTGGCTGGTGGTGCCTCAGACATTGCCAACTGAGACCAAGGTGGTCAACGTCTCTGTGGTCGGTGTCTTTGTCTTTAATTGTCAAATGGTCTCTGTTGTTGCTGTACCATTGTGTCTCTGTTTTGATGGTAAGGTTGGTATCTCCTACATCTGTTAGGGGATGTATAGATGCCCAGGGTTTGGAGCGTTGTTCAAGAGTCCTTCGCTGAGTGTAGGACTTTGTCTGTCTTTGTGGAGAACAATTTTTCTCTGTCAAAGGGGAGGTCCTCAACTGTAGTCTGGAGGTCCCTTGGAATTCCGGAGGATTGTAACCAAGAGGCCCTCCTCATGATGACCACCATAGCAGTCGTGCGAGCAGCCACATCCATGACATCAAGGAACGTTTGTAACACTGTCCTTGCAATGAGTTGTCCTTTGGTTAGGATGTATTGGAATTGCTCTCTTCTGCCCTTCAGGATGTCTGCAAGGAACTCATTGAGTTTCAGGTAGTTTGTCATGGCTGTATTTAGCCAGTACAGTGGTGTAGTTGGCCGTGCAAAACTGAAGGTCACGGACTAATAGACTTTGCGACCAGATTTATACTGGGATTGTTTCCCTGTTAGTTCACCACATCTACCACCAAGGAGTTTGGTTGAGGGTGTGAGAAGAGGAAGTCCATACCTTTATTGGGCACATAATATTTCCTCTCTGCCCTTTTGCATGTTGGAGGTATGGTAGCTGGTGTTTGCCATACTGATTCTGCCAGCTCCATCAGGGTGTTATTTTTTGGCAGCATTATCTTTGTTGAGGATGCTGCATGTAGGATTTTTAGGAGCTGATGTTGGTTTTCAGTCAACTCTTTCAGAGGGATGTTCTGGCTTTGTGCCATCCATTTGAATAAGTTCTGGAATTGTTTTGAGTCATCTGTGACAGTGGGTGGAGAGCGCATAACCACCTCATCCAAAGATGAAGTTGAGTTGTGAGCTGTTGAGCAGTCCTGTGTATTGGAATTGTCTAATTCCGCTACCAAATCTTCAGGTGCCTCCGAGGCTCTGTTGTTGTCACCACACGAGGATCTGTCTGTGGATCTGAGACCTGTAGGCTGCCCATGTGTTCCATTGTGCCCAGTGCATTGGGAATGGCATGGGGGGCACACCCATGGGTTAGCTAGCCTTGGGGGCATGTCTCTATGAAGACGGTCCCTGGCACTTTTGTGTCACGGCCATGGCTCGGTGCCTGATGAAGAGGAGTGTCTGGAGTAGAAGACTGCCTCCTCCAGGTCATCTTCCTTATCACTGGAAAACTGTGGAGCAGACAGTGAGTCCGGCCTTTCTAGTGTCATTGGCACCAGAGAACCGTTGGAGACCCTGGCATGGATGATACTTCCATGTCTGCTGGTTGAGTGAGGGAGCACGGTGCCCTGTTCTTATGTGTAGACGCCTAGAGGGGTCAATCCGGTTGGTGCTGCCTGCTTGTGAGTGGCCTTGGTCAGTGCCGGTGGTGCTGTCTTAGTGCGTTCTGGTAACTGCTCTGTAGTAGCTGGCACCAGTGGAGGTGGTCTCGCAATCGGCGATGCTTTCAGCACTGTGTCCTTCCTGGGAGTATTCAGTGCCATGGAGGTGAAGGCTTATTTGTGCCTGCCACTAGACTTCTTGTCCCTGCCAGCTGCGGTCCCAGTACAGACAGTGCCGAAGGTGCCTAGAGCATCGAATGTGTTCACCCTGATGGCTGTTGGCACTGAGAGTAGTGATCTTGCTGGAGACCATTTTCTCTTTAATGGTTTTCCGTGTGCAGGAGATATTTCCCTCTTCCTTGATTTTTTGGAGGAAAGGGTTGTGATGTTACACTCCATATTCTTCATAGAAATATTGTTATGATATGAATATGGCATAATTAAGATATATTTTATGCAAGATGGGTCATATGAGATATCATTGGAAAGGTTATGATTTACTGAATGTGATTATCCAATCTGTATGCATGTATCATTTCTGTATCTAAAATTAGGAATATTGACTATGTAACAATTACAACTGTGTGTGTACTTGGGAAACACCCACCAGACAGCAAGCCATCAGCTGTGATGGGCCATTAGGAAGAAACAATAAGACTTTGAAGATACTAATCTCTCTCCTTCCTGAGAAGCTGGGACGTTTCTTTGACACTACAAGGTCAGGTGGTCATGTCAGCTGGTATTAAACAGTATCTTGCACTTCTAATGATTTTCCACTAAAAGGTGGGGGAGGTTAAGACTGGGAAACAAAAGGTTCCCGACTTAAGTAAATTCTATTTAAAGCTGGGAGTAAATTGATCTAGGTTCACTCTTCACTGAATCCCCACCCAGGATGACAGCTGGAAAGATCTGAGAAATAAAGACACAGGGTGGTGGTGGGGGGGGTGCGGAGAGTTGAGCCCAGGGTGGAAAAGGGATCTGGTCTGTGAACATGGTGTCTGAAGATTTAAGCTGCAAGCAGGGTCGCTAACCTTCAAGAATTTCTGCATCATGCCCAAAGCAAAATTTAGGGTGAGAAATTACTTCTTGAAACCAATCTCTTTAAGATCTTAAGCTTACTATGCGTGTTTTGTTTTATTTGCTTAGTAATCTGCTTTGTTCTGTTTGCTATCTCTTATAATCACTTAACATCTGCCTTTTGTAGTTAATAAACTTGTTTTTGTTTATTATAAAACCCAGATTTTGCAATTTATAAATCAGGGCGGGAGGGGCAAGAAGTTGTGCATATTTTTCTCCACATTGAGGGACGGGGCGAATTTATGATCTTACATTGTATAGATTTCTCTACAGCGCAAGACGATATTATTTTGCATTTATACCCCAAAGCAGGTGTGCACATGTGTGCTGGGTGAATCTCTGAGCTGATTCCTCCCACACAGAGCTGATCTCAGTATATCTGTGTCCATTTGTAGCTGGGTGTGTTCCTACCTGTGTGTGTGCCGGAGAAAGCTTGAGGGCCTGGCACAGCTAAGACATGGTGAGAAAACCCAGGTTGGTGGAACGGGCAGAACTAGTGGGACCACAGCACATAAGGTGGCATTCCGGATGGGGTGGGGGAGCATCCCATCACAAGGGTACTTGTTCTGTGAGGGAGGAGGCACCCTGAGAATCCCCCATTGGGGTTTTTCCAGAGTCAGACGGTGGCATTAGGGATTTTTCCATAAGGATCATTTTAAGTCGGAGATCCCTATCCCTCCTCGCTCTGGTTTTGAGATTGCTGCACTGGGCTTATTTTTGAGGAATGTGCGCCTCTCCTAAGCAACGGACGCACTGTGAGTGTCCATCGGAGACAGGCATAGCGTCCTTGCACGAAGTGCATCTTTTAAACCCAGGCGAGCCTGGCATTTTTGTTGTCTACCTTTGTTTCTTTTGAATTGGTACAACTAAAAAGGAAACGGAGGGGAATCTCCGACTTTTTTTTAAACAGGGAAAAGTCTAATTGGTTAAAAAACAGAAACCTAAGATTAGCAATGAACTAACTACTAGAAACCTAAACTTAACAACTAGCTATTTCTAAATCTTTTCTAGGTTATTTTCTGACACTGCCATTGGATCTCCGTCTGCAGCTGAGGACAGCTCAGAAGGAACTGAGGGGGCCAGGCCACGTGAGCCCTAGATGAAATGCTAATGGCACGATGAGACAGCTACTGTGCATGCGCATCTGGTCAGGCACTGCTACCAAAAATCTCCAATCACTGGCGCCAGGACACACTGACACCTGAAGTGGAGCACCCACAGGGACAGCACTTGAAGAAGAATCAGAAGTTTATAGAAGGACCTCTACCGAAGGGCCTAAGAGGAGACCCAGCATGGTGAAGTGATGGTTTATCTGCACACAAATTCCCCATGATAACAAGGCATTGTTCAGGTATAGGCAGCCTGTCTATAGCTCATTACAGCTTTCTTCTCCCTTCTGAGATGCCAAGGTCAGTGTGGGACAGCATCAGAATTCTGGCTCAGACTACTAATGCTACTCCAGGGTTCAGCTCAGCTGTGTTCCTCGGAATGGGGTGAAAATGGTGAACATGCCTCTGCTGGATTTTGAGTGGCTGCTTTGATGGTGCTAGTCACTGGACAAGCTGCCTATACTTTTCCCCTAATTCTGTTAGCTCTAAACCAGCCCAAATACTAGGACTGGGAGGTGAGCTAAACCTGCCAAATGTATCATTTCCAGAAGTAACTCCCAGCACAGCTTAGTCCCAATGAGAGCCAATTGGCCCAACAGATAATAGGAGAAGCTGAAACAGCAGGTGCCGGAATGAGCCCACTTCCCCTTTACTTTACAGGAAACCCTGTCAAACCTAACAGTAAGCACCCAGGATTTCCTGGATTCCTTGAAATGGATCCCCACTGCCATCTCCCTATTCGCAAGAATCCTTGAGATCCCTATTGAAATCTGTGAGACCCTACAAGCCTCCTTCACTGACCGCCAGAGAAACCCGCAGCCCTAACTGATAGTCACAGGCACCCTTGTTTGACACTGTATAGAAAGCAGGTGACTCTCTAGTTGCTACCACCTGGTATACAATTGCAATAGATCTTGTACAACATATGCGTGGTAAGGTATCAATGGAAAAGTTTTATAGTCTGCTAAATATGAATATCCTGTTTAAACCCATGTACAGTATTATCATTGTATCTGAAGTTATGAATATTTGCTATGTGTTTGCAAGTGTGTTGTGTTCCTGGGTAACACTGAGACAGATTTGCACTGAGGCAGTCAGCCTGTGTTGATGACCCATTAAGGAGAATCAGCTCTTCAGTGAGCCCCTTCTGAGGACATCTGAGAAGGCACAGAGACGAATGCATCCGATGAAGTGAGCTGTAGCTCACGAAAGCTTATGCTCTAATAAATTTGTTAGTCTCTAAGGTGCCACAAGTACTCCTTTTCTTTTTATGGATGCCCATGACTCAGTGATGGCATATAAGGAAGTGTGATCTAAGACTCCATGTTTGTGCCAGTAACTTTCCATGCACATGGGCTGAGGATATAAAAGTGGAGACTGTGGCATCACTTCTTTGCCTCTTTCCTGCTCCACATCTCTGGATTATGATTTCTAACAAAGAAGAGCTTTGAACAATGGACTGAGGACTTCCAATATTTGGGATGAACCAGAAAGACTTATTACAAACTGGCAGATTTAACATCACTGCTTTATCCTGCTCTACAAACTCTTAAATCAACGGTAGTATATATGATTCATTTTAACCTCTTAATAATCCTTCAGTTTTTTATATTAATAAACCTTTAGTTTTTAGTTACTAAAGGATTGGCTACCAGCATGGTTTTTGGGTACGATCTGAAATATATTTTGACCTGGAGTGTGTGTCTGGTTCTTTGGAACTTGAAGAACCTAATATATGTGATTTTTGGTTTTAATAGTCATTTATAACAGAAGTCTGTTTTGTCTGGGTGGTGCATGAGGGGCTAGAGTGCCTGAAGGGGACTGTATGTGGCTTCATAATAACTAGTATACTATTTTGGAAGCACACATTTGTTGCTGGTTTGGTGAAATCTTATGATAGAATATACCACCAGTTAGGGGTACATGCCGTGTTTTCTGGCAGTCTGACCTGAGATTGGCACTCTTAGCTATCTCCCATACCAGGCAGCGTGATACCTTGCAGACACATATTAAACCCTCACTGAACTTTGCTGACATCCATGAGAACCTCTATTGGCCTCCAAAGGCCCTGACACACGACCATTGCTGTCATCTGTGAGGCCTCTAACTGACATCCACGAGGTCCAGAGCATTGTTCCAATTTGCTTTAGTTCCTTCCTTTGTTTTTTTTTAATGCCCTCACCTTTTTTCAGTAAATAACTCTTGTGCTGTGTAGGAAATGCCTTTTACCTTCCCTTAATTTTACAGAGCCAATTGCCAATGAGGGAAGACCCAGAGGAGCTCTGGAACTGGGTCAGTCCATAATTTCTTAGGTCAGTTTAGTGACCTAATCCATTTTCTTATTGAAAAGCCATAATGCCTGAAGTGGGGCTTCATACTATGCATGGTATATGGATCTTCCTGTCACATATATTCTGCTCTTATCAAGAACTGAATAGAAAGATTTCTCATCCCCACTGAAGACTATTAATAACAAATTTCCCATTGCTGGCATCAAAAAATTGGTTCATCAATGAGCACTCTGATTTACATTTCCCATGACTGTATCAGTCACCAAATGAGGAATATATTCAGAAAACACAGTAGTAAGTACTAGGGCACACATGTTGTGAGTGATTTACAAGAGTCCTCTTGATTTTATCATCAGCCAGCCAAGAAGGCTGAAAACAAATCAGAAAACAAATCCTGAAGCACTTCACAAATTGCATTTAGGCATTTTTTCAAAGTTTATATTGACTAAAGGGGAGTGAGTGTCATCTTCAAATTAACTACCACTCCACAAAGCCTTTCTCCCAAGAAGAGATCTAAAGGTGTGGAGATTCTTTTCAGAAAGTTTTAGAAAACCCTTACTAACTCAGGAGCATGAACAGCCTTCTAGATGCAGAATACCCTTGGACTTACATTTCATGGACACCAGGGTATACCCTGTTTTAGAACAGACTGAGATGCATCACCTGTCTCCTAACTAGACCCTAAAAACAATTAGGCAACTAGGTGACTTAAGGGACTGGTAATGAGCTATGGAGCCATTCCCAACTAGACCCTCAGTCCTATCCAACCAGCTCAGAATGGCATATGTGAAATTTGTTAGTGGTCAAAGATCAATTCCTAGGAAATAAGTGTCTCCTAGAATGATGGTACTGCCACTAGTGTACCTGGCACACTGTCCCTTTCAGAAAAGTGAGGATATAAAAATTAAAGATAGAATAAGTAAAATACTATCCCTCTCTCTTTTTAAATGACTTCAGGAATCTGAAGCACTAAGTACAACTTAAAGGGCCATCTCTTGTGTCCATGTTTTATACAAATTTCGGGACTCTGCTCATGGAATTATAACAGGCTATGGCCCTAAAGTCCCCTTTACTTGTGTTATGTTGCATAGTCTCTCTCATTTAAATTTCAACAGATTAATACATAACTGTTCCAGAAGTAGCTCCTTAAAGGTTAAGAGTATCCAAGAAACTGGTACTAGTGCCATCCAATCAGCTAAGAATAAACCCACATGCCAATGCTCTATTGATTTATTCCAGAACTGTGCACCTGGACCCTAAAGCTGTCAAACATATTCCATCTGGAGTAACAGCTGTTTCCTCAATAGTTGTCATCTTGTCTGACATGAACAATTGCCTGCTAAATTTGTAGTCAGACATTCTGTAATTGGTTTGAAATACTGGAAAATGTCATATTTTGCTCCTGTCCTGAGGAGAACCACACATATTTTGCTAAAAACATAAGCCCTGAGTTTGATTTCCTTGAGTAAGCCATTATTTCATTTCTCACCAACAGGTGGCACATAAGCAACATCTCGGAGTTGGCTTTTCTACTCTGAATACTGTAGAGATGACAGCACTATGTATTTCTACACTTCAGTAATGATTTCTGACTAAGGTCAGATGAGGGCTAAACATTCCTAAACTACCAAACAATATATGGTTTGTGACTGAGGTCAAACATCAATGCAACACTTAGTCATCACATTTCAGAGTAAAGTCTAAAGGGCAAAATTTGGTGCAATATATTTACTTTCTATCCAGGGAGGAACTTTGTTTTCAAGTGTTAGGAATTAAAAAATAAGAGGCACGTTTGCAAACACTTATTTAACAAGGCCTTATGTCAGAGGCCGAGCAGGAACCCCCAAAAATTCAGCTGTTGTAGATGAAAATATGGCTTTCAGCACATTTGGGGGACCAAAATGATTGCATTGAAGCCCAAATGGAACAACGTATCTGGTGATATGGTCCCAAAGATCATAAGAGATGCACCAACTCCTATCCAAGAATTACTGATTGTTGAACATCAAAATGTTTGGAGCATGGGTGCCAGCATGGATGAACACCCCTATGCTTTCATGTTTTTTTCAAAGCTTGTGCAAACTTCTGGGTCTGTGAAACTAATCTGGAAGCATTGTTGGGAGCTTACACAAGCCCACTGATAAAATACTAAGACCAGACCATGATAATGCTTTTCTATTAGAACCAGACTGACACTCACAACATTAACTCCCTGATTCACAGACTCAATCCCTCACCCCTCCAAAAAGAGAGTTCTGTAACCTGAGAAAGGAGAAAAGCCGGAGACTCCACGTAGTCCAGGAGGGTCTCTGCTACTGCCACTCTGTTTTATATGGAAAGTGCTCAGATACTATGGTGATGAACAGGTTGTACAACATCCCAATAGAGGTAGAAACCAAAGGGAAAGAAGGAATCATTTTCTTGCCTTTGGAAGAGGTCACTGCCTCTTTGGATATTGCTAAATCATTCCTCTGGGAGGTAGAAAAAGCAAAGGGAGGGAGAAAGGGGGATTTTATCTTTAGGGCTCATAAAACTATGTCTGAGAAAAACATTTTTTGTCTTTTGGAATGCAAGAGATTGCACCAGGCATTGGGTATTTTCAAAAACAATTCCCCATGGAGGACACACTCTCTTTCTCTCTGGTCAGAAATACGTCCTTGCTCTTTAGCCTCACCCACCCTGTGCTCCTGTTTCCTGGTCTTAGTTATAATTTAGAGTTGCAGGACACATTGCAAGTATATTAGCAAACAATGGAATATCCCCAAGTAGCTCATTTTAACATTTAAGATGTTGTGAAACTTTTTTCTTTTAAACCAGTCTCTCGGGCCTGATCCAACTCCCTCTGAAGTTTATGGGAGTCTTTCCACAGACTTCAGTGGGAGTTAGCGAATGCCTTTAATCCTCTTCAAATAGGTACCATGATGGACATTGGACCAAATTCTACATTTAAGGGAAGATTCTCCCCACAACCAAAAAGCCTGCACAAGGTCCTAAATCTCCATTTAAGCCACTCATTAAAGGCTTTGCAGAATGTGAGGCTTGTGCTGGCCTTCTGCATTGGAGTGAATTTCACCCATCATTCCATTGAAATCAGTGGGATTGAAGCAGCATAGGTGACAACAGAATTTGGCCATGTATATGGAATTTAATTAGATTTTAGCTAAGTAACAAAACCTGGAAAAAGCCCAAACAAACAAGCAAACAAACAAAAGCAGACTGTTTTGACAATAAAAAGCAAAGTAAAGTTTAAGCATCTATTTAATGATCAGCTGCCAAAGGCAGATAGCCACTATGGCCCTCTCTGGAGTTTTTCATCTGTCTGTATTATCTCTCTTTGGCTAGCCCCTTAGCCAGAAAAAATAATAATGCTACAATGCTTCAGAGGGTCATGTTGTAATAGAGTATCTGTGAACATGGACATCACCTTTGACTATCTCACAAAATACATGACACAGGAATAGGATTGTAATAGTTTTTAAAAGTGGGGTATTATTATCATAGAATCATAGACATGTAGGGTTGGAAGGGACCTTGAGAGGTAATCAAGTCCAGCCCCCTGCAGAACTGAATAAACCTAAACCATCTCTTCCAGGTGCTTTTCCAACCTGTTCTTAAGAACCTTCAATGATGGGTGTGACATTCTATACCTTGGGGGAGCACCCTGTAATCCTCATATTCCTCACATATATAATTGTGATATTACATATAAAGCAGGCTGTGTGAGGTATCAGGGGAAAGGTTATGTTCCGCTGAAAGTCACTGTTCTATCTATATATATATATATCATTAATGCATATGAAGTTATGAGCATTGTGTTGTATGGTTGTCACTAAAATATGCTGTGGGTTTGGGAGGCACGCAGATACTAGCTCTCAAGAGACAATGACAAGGGAGGTAACCAAAGCCTGGGTGGATGCTGAACAGCAGACATCACCAGTCATTGCCCAGCAGAGGAGTTGCAATTCAATAACTCACCTGCATAAGGCGACACCAGGGGAATTGCTCAACCTTGCCTGGGGACTCAGCAATGCCCACCTGGACTTGTGTTCTCCAAGCTGATGGACTAAGGGTATAAAACAGAACACCATGGCCATACGCTGGGCCTTTCTCCTACCCCAACCTATGCTGCAAGCAACAAAGACACTCAGAAGACTGAAGACTCCAACAGAGGAGACTGGCCCAGGTTTAAGGGACAAACCTGTATATTTAGGACTGCAATATCCAGTGGGCTGAGAAAAACTACTTAATCTAGATGTTGCCCAGTCTAAGGGCTTGTCTACACTACCAGGTGGGGTCAATCTAAGATACGCAACTTCAGCTATGTGAATAGCGTAGCTGAAGTCGATGTACTTAGATCTACTTACCACGGTGTCTTCACTGTGGTAAGTCGACAGTTAACACTCTCCTGTCAACTCCGCTTGCACTCCTTGTTCTGGTGGAGTATCGGAGTTGATGGGATAGGGCTCAGCGGTCACTCACTGGCCACCGATCCAGCAGGTAGTGTAGACAAGCTCTAATAGGATTGAGAGTTTAGACTCTGTGCTTATATTTTCTTTTCTTTTGGCAACTAACTGACTTTTTGCCTATCATTTATAATCACTTAAAATCTACCCTTTGTAGTGAATAAATTTGTTTAACTGTTTATCTTTACCAGTGAGGTGTCTGAAGTGTGTGGTAAATCTGCTCAGGTTTGCAAAGGCTAGGGTATATCCTTTGATGAAGTGGTGAACCAATTAATAAATTTGCACTGCTTGTCTTGAGTAGTGCAAGATGGTATATTCCTTGAGTAGTGCAAGAGGTAGAGTGCTGGGAGCTGGGGGGATTTGGCTGGTGCCTTTCTCTTTGTGATTCATGTGTGTCTCTGGGAGCATTCATGTAATCTAGTTGCGGTGGGGCTCCACATATTGTTGTGCTGAGTGATAACATGTCCTGGAGGGGTTTGCTGCTTGTCACTAGCAAAGCATTGTGAGAGACAGCCCAGGCTGGAGAGTTAACAGAGGGCATAGTGGTCCCACAGTATCAGGCTGTACCCAGGTCACAATGGGGATTCCACAACCTCCCTCAGAAGCCTATCTACACTATAGTTAGAAAGTTTTTCCTATTATCAAACCTAAATCTCCCTTGCTGCAGATTAAGCCCATTACTACTTGTTCTACCTTCATGGAGAACAATTTGTCACTGCCCTCTTTATAACAGCCTTTAACATATTTGAAGATTGTGATCAGGTCCCCCCTCAGTCGTCTTTTCTCAAGACTACGCATGCCTAGCTTTTTTCACATTTCCAGATAGGTCAGGTTTTCTAACCCTTTAATCATTTTTGACATTTTCTCCTCTGTACTCCCTCCAGTTTGTCCACATCTTTCCTAAAGTGTGGCACCAAGAATTGGACAGAGTACTCTAGCTCAGTGTTTTTCAAAGTTCAGACAGTACTGGGTCGCAGCATGTAAGGCACTGGGTTGCCTTGCTCAGTACCCAGGGACCTTAGTGGCTCTGGTCAGCATTGCTGCCCAGGACTGTTAAAAGTCCCGTCGTCAGTGCTGCCCAGCTATGGCAGGCTAGTGCCTACCTGTTCCGACACGGTGCTGCGCCCCGGAGGCGGCCAGCTGCAGGTCCGGCTTCTAGGCAGGTCCGGCTTCATGGGGCTCCGTGCGCTGCCCCCGCCTTGAGCACTGGCTCTGCACTCCCATTGGCCAGGACCTGGTCAATGGGAGCTCGGGTGGGTGGTGCTTGTGGGTGAGAGCCATGCGGAGATGCATGCGCACCTCCGTCTAGGAGTCGGACCTGCTGCTGGCTGCTTCCGGGGTGCAGTGCGGTCCGCGGTGCAAGCATAGGCAGGAAGCCTGCCTCTGCACCCCAGCTGTGCCACTGCCCGGGAGCCACCAGAGGGTAATTCCATGCCCCAAGCCTGCACCCCAATCCCCTGCCCCAACCCTGAGCCCCCCAAACCCAGAACCCCTTCCTGCACCCCAAACCCCTCATCCCTGGCCCCACCCCACAGCCTGCACCCTCAGACCAAAGCCCTGACCTCCTCCCACATCCCAACCCTCTACCCCAGCCCTGAGCCCCCCCAAACCTGGAGCCTCCCCCCCAACCCCTCATCCCGACCCCACCCCAGAGCCTGCATCCCGAGCCCTGAGCCCTGACCCCCTCACACACCCCAACCCCAACCCCCTGCCCAGAGCCCTCCCCCCTAAACCCTTCCTTCCTGGCCCCACCCCACAGCCCTCATCCCCACACCCCAACCTTCTGCCCCAACTCTGAGCCCTTCCCAAACCCCTCATCCCCAGCTCCATTGAGTTGCAGGCATCAACAATTTTCTTCAGGTGGGTTGCCAGAAAAAAAGCTTGAAAACCACTTCTCTAGCTGAGGCCTCACCAATGCTGAGTAGAGTAGGACAATTACCTCCTGTATCTTACATATGACACTCCTGTTAATATATCCCAGAATGATATTAGCCTTTTTCACAACTGCATCACACTGTTGACTCATTCAATTTGGATCCACTATAACTCTCAGATCCTCTTCTGCACTCTCAGATCCTTTTAATACCACATAGCCAGTTACTCCCGATTTTGTAGTTGTACTTTTGATTTTTCCTTCCTAAGTGAAGTACTTTGCACTTATTTTAATTGAATTTTATTTTGTTGGTTTCAGTTCTCCAGTTTGTTAAGGTTATTTTGAATTCTAATCCTGTCTTCCAGGTTGCTCACAATCGCCTCCCAGCTTGGTGTCATCCACAAATTTTATAAGCAACTCCCCACTCCATTATCCATGTCATTAATTAAAATGTTGAACAGTGCCAGACCCATGACTGACCTCTGCAAGAAACCACTAGATACGCCTTCTGAGTAGACAGAGAACTATCGATAACTACTCTTTGAGCATGATCTTTCAACCAGTTGTGAACCCACCTTATAGTAATTTCATCTAGACCACATTTCTCTAGTTTGCTTATGAGAACCTCATGTGGGACTATGTCAAAAGCCCTACTAAAATCAAGATATATCACAACTACTGCTTCCCCCTATTCTCTAGGCCAGTAATCCCATCAAAGAAAGAAATTAGGTTGGTTTGGCATGATCTATTCTTTGCAAATCCATGTTGGCTATACCTTGTTATCCTATTACCTTCTAGGTGATTACAAAATGATTGTTTAACAATTTGTTTCAGTGTCTTCCCATGTATCAAAGTTAGGTTGACTAATCTATAATTTCCTGGGTCCTCTTTGTTCCCTCTTTTAAAGATAAGTACTGTGTTTGCCCTTCTATATTCCTCTGGGACCTCACCTGTCCTCCAAGAGTTCTCAGAGATAATGGTTTCTGGTTCTGAGTTTGCTTCAGCTAGTTTCTTAAGTACCTTAGGATGAATTTTACCAGAACCTGCCAACTTGAATACATCTAATTTATCTAAATATTCTTTAGCCTGTTTCAATATATTAGCTTGTGGGCGTACCATGGGTTTATATAGAGGCAACATGATATTTTCTGTCCTATTATCTATTCCATTCTTAATTATTCCAAGCATTCTGTTCACTTTTTTGACTGTTGCTGCACATTGAGTGGATGAGTTCAGAGAACTATCCAAAAGACTCCAAGATCTTCTTTCTTGAGTGGTAACAGTTAATTTAGACCCCATCATTTTATATGTATAGTTGGGGATTATGCTTTCCAATGTGCATATTATCTTTCCTTCCCTGCAAAGTAGAGGACCTACACTTTCCTTCTTCTTTCTCTTTCCCTACTGTATTTAAATAATCTCTCATTGCCTTTTATGTCCCTTGATAGGGACATCTTGTGCCTTAATCTTTCTGGTTTTGTCCCTACATGCTTGTATTATTCTTTTGTACTCCTCCTTAGCAATTCATCCATGTTTCCCCTTTTTGTAGGATTCCCTTCTTGATTTTAGGTCATTAATGAGCTCCTGATGGAGTCATACTTACTATGACTGTCCTGACATACTGTCCTCTTACTATTCTGCCTATCTTTCTTTTGCATCGGAATAGTTGGCAGTTATGCATTTAATATTGTCTCCTTGAAAAACTGTCAGCTCTCCTGTGTTCCTTTCTCCCTTAGATTTTCTTCCCATGGAACCATACCTACCAGTTCTCTGTGTTTGTTAAGGTTTGCTTTTTTTAAGTCCATTGTCCTTCCTTTCTTCCTTTCATTAGAATCATGAAATTTGTTATTTCATGATTACTTTCATCCAAATTGCTTTCCACCTTCAGATCTCCAACCAATTCCTCCCTGTTACTCAGAATGTTAATATATAATAGGAATCAGAGTGTCTAGTGGTTGAAGTACAGGACTGGGAATGAGGGCTTTTACATCTTTGTCTTAGCACTGCAAATAATTTGTGCTGTCTTGGAGGCAAGTCAGTAAGGCCTACATTTTGAAAAGTGGCCATTGAATTGGTGTGCCTCCATTTTTGGCTGCCCAACTTGAAACATCTAGGCATCTCAAGTTGAGCACACAATTACGTGCTGCTTTTGAAAACAGGCCTCACCCTTTCTGTCTTATTTTACACATTTTAAAAATATATATCAACCACACAGACTTAATTAATTGATACTTGTGGGGTGCTTTGAGATTCTCAGAGGAAAGGTATTGGAGACATACAAAGAATTGGCCTGATTATGCAACCACTTATTCATGAATAAGCTGCTACGGTCCATATGATTAAAACGTGGGCCTTATTACTGTACACTGTATTTATGTTCTAAACTAAGATTTACACTTCACCAAACTGGTTGTGCCTGTGCAACTGACAGCAAAATTTGAGCCAGTATCTTTACATACCATAGACCAAAGGAAGAAAGACTCCTGCTTATCATGTCTTGTTTAAAATGTGAATGAAAGATTTGATCATCATGACAGAAGCATTCCCATTTCAAGCAGGAGGACAAGCAAACAGAATGGCTGCTGTGATGGTATTTGTCGTAGCATGTTTAATAGGGAATACAAAGAGGTAAAGGTTACTTATCCTGTACAGTAATTGGAGTTACACATCTTTGAGATGTGTGTCCATGTCGGTGCTCCATTAGAGATGCTCAGGCACCCCATGTGCTTTTGATCAAAGATTTTCAGCAGCAGTGTCCAATCGGTCTAAGCATGTACCCTGTTCTTGTGCCCCATATAGAGGGTATATAGAATTGTGATGGACAAACCACTCTCAGTTCCTTCTCTACTGCAAAGTCCCACAAAGAGGAGACTTGGAAGCAGAGGGGAAAGAGATGGGTAGTTGGTAGCACTTAGAGGGACATATGTTTCAAAGAATTCCAGTTACAGCACATGGTAAGTAACCTCTCATTCATCTCTGAGTAGTGTCCCTATGGGTGCTTCATATGCGGTGCCTCCAGAGCAGTATGCTGTGAAGGAGGTGGGAGCATTGGAACCCGATCCAGAACTTTTTGTAGAACTGCAGAACCAAAGGCAGCATCTTCCTGAGAAACATTCACTGGGGCATAAAGTCTGGAGAAGGCTCTGTATATTATCGCTATAAGGACATCTTGTATCAAAGCAACCGATGTGGACTGAAATCTGGTAGAATGTGCTATGACCCTAGCTGGGCACAGCACATTAGAAGCTTCATAGCAGCAGAGGATACAGGTGGAAACCCATTTAGAAATTCTTTGGGTAGACGCTGGTGTTCCTTTAGCTTTGTCTGCAAGAAATACAAATAAACTTGGAGAAGGTTGGAAGGGCTTTGTCCTGTCCAGATAGTATGCCAGTGACCTCCTAACATGTAAGGTATGGAGGAAAGCATCTTCCCTAGTTTGAATAGTCTGATTTATATGAATGTCTGAACTGAATTTAGTCAAGAACTGCAAATGTGGCCATAAGGATACCTTATCTTTGACAAAAACAGTGTTGGGGGGAAGAGAAAAACCCGCAAAGCTCCTAGCTTACCAACTCTTTGAGCAGAAGTAATAGCCACTACTAAGGCGGTTTTCATGATATGGTGTAAAAGTGTACAGGTAACCATTGGTTCAAAGGGAGGTTTCATCAGAGGATTGAGAACTAAGATCAAGTCCAGTGCTTCCTGACATTTGGGAAAAGGTTTGATAACCCTTCGATAAACCTAGAAGTTGCAAGTTGAGCAGACACTGAGAAAGCTTCTACAAGAGAATGAAACCATATGATGGCTGTCAGATAGACTCTAACGGAGCTCCCGGAAAGACCTCCTTTCTTCTTGGGAAAAAGGTATCCCAAAACTTCTGAAATGGTAGAATCAACAGGAGACAGGTGTCAGCAGTAAATTTTTTTCAGTTTTTGAAAGCAAGTTTTTCCAGTGGATTCCTTTCTAATGTTAAGTTGGACCTCCTGCACCTCCCTAGAACAGGAAAGCTCTATTCCTAAGAGTCATTCAAGTACCAGGCTGTCAGTTGTAAAGTTTTGAGGTTGGGGTGAGGAATGCTCCCTGAATCCTGCATGATCAGGCTGAGTGTCAATGATAGGTTGATGGCCAGCTGAGAGGAGAGGAAAAGAAAGTAAAGGAACCCTACCTTGCTCTGCCCAGTTACTGCAATCAAAATGACCATGGCTCTGATTTTGTTCCCTGAGAATTAGTGGTGGAGGAAAGGGATACAGAAGGCTCTTTGACTCTGAGAAGAGAAAGGTGTCTCCCAGCGAACAATAGCTCAGACCTGCCATCAAGCAGAAGTTTGTGCATCTCTGATAGTGAAGAGATCTATCAGGAATCTCACAGGAAGCAGACGGAAGAGCTACAGGAGGAGGTGGCTAGGCTGAGGAGAATCCATGCCCATGAGGCATTCTTTGAGAGTATTCATATGGAGACATCCAAAGCTGAGGAAGCTATCTAGCTACAGAGGACTGCTGTCACACCACCGGGGGAAGAGGATATGGGTCTGTCACAGGGAAGACACTGGCTGCTGGTTACTTCTTGCAGCAGGCAGTGCTCCACCCCTACTCCCAACCCACCCACTATGGTGATGGAAAATCGATATGCTGCCCTGGCAACGAGCGATGGTTGAGGTAGAGGAGGAGAATCCATGTATCCCCAAGGCTGGGAGGATCACAGCCACCACTCCCAGGAGGAAATGTAGGGTACTGGTGGTTGGTGACTCTCTTCTGAGAGGGACAGAGGCCTGACCCGGCATCTCGGGAGGTATGCTGCCTGCCACGGCCCATATGCGAGACCTTACAGAGGGATTGTCGAGGATCATCTGGCCCTCTAACTACTACCCCATGTTACTCATCCATGTGGGCACTAATGATACTGCAAGGTATGACCTTCAGCAGATCAGAAGTGACTACAGGACTCTGCGAGTAAGGGTGAAGGAGCTGGGAGCGCAGGTGGCATTCTCTTCAATCCTTCTGGTCAAGGGTAGGGGCCCAGGCAGAGACAGATGCATCCTGGAGGTGAATGCCTGGCTGTGAGGATGGTGTCACCAGGAGGGCTTCAGCTTCCTTGACCACGGGATGCTGTTCCAGGAAGAAGGACTGCTAAGCAGAGATGGGGTCCACCTATCAAAGAAGGGGAAGAGCAAAAGCGAACATCATTCTGGGATGTATTAGCTGGAATGTTGTAAGTAAGACACAAAAAATAGTTCTTCCGTTCTACTCTGCGCTGATTAGGCCTCAACTGGAGTATTGTGTCCAGTTCTGGGTGTCACATTTCAGGAAAGACTTGGAGAAAGTCCAGAGAAGAGCAACAAAAATTATTAAAGGTCTAGAAAACATGACCTATGAGGGAAGATTGAAAAAATTGGGTTTGTTTAGTCTGGAAAAGAGAAGACTGAGAGGGGATGTGATAACAGATTTCAAGTACATAAAAGGTTGTTACAAGGAGGAGGGAGAAAAAATTTTCTTCTTAACCTCTGAGGATAGGACAAGAAGAAATGGGCTTAAATTGCAGCAAGGGTGTTTAAGTTGGACATTAGGAAAAACTTCCTAACTGTCAGGATGGTTAAGCACTGGCATAAATTGCCTAGGGAGGTTTGGAGATTTTTAAGAACAGGTTAGACAAACACCTGTCAGGAATGGTCTAGATAAAATCTAGTCCTGCCAGGAGTGCAGAGGACTGGACTATAGGACCTCTCGAGGTCCTTTCTAGTCCTCTGATTCTATGATTCCATGATTCTATGATCATTGGAAAATCCCAAGTAAGCAATATCTGTCTGAGTATGGATTTACTGAGTTCACACTCATGAACCTAACTGAAGTGTCTGCTGAAGTCTTCAGCTATAGTGTTTTGAAGACTACGTAGATAGACTGATGACAGAAGAATATGGTGAGCTATGCACCAATTCCATAACTTTATGGCCTCTGCTCAGAGGAAGGGAGATCTTCGTCCCCATATCATTTTATGTAGTACATACTGACCTTGTTGTCTGTTATTATGCAAATGGACTGACCTTCTATCATGAGAAGGAAATTCTGGCAGACGTTCCTTATAACCTGAGTTCCAGGATGTTGATTTGAAGGGTGGACTTGTTGGCATCCCATCTGCCCTGTATAGTGTGATCCTGTAGGTGAGCTCCCCATCCGAGGAGGGATGCATTGGAAACTACTGTAATGGTGGGAGGATGTGGTTGAAAGGAACCCCTGAACACACCTTGTCTGGATTCTTCCACCAGTTGAGGGAGACTAACAGATGATGGGAGACAGAGAGCAACTTGTTCAGACTGTCTCTGTTGGGGATGAAGACTGACCTGAGCCAGGATTGGAGCCAGCTCAGGTGCAAGAGGTTGTGTAAGGTGACAAAGGTGCAACTGCACAAGGAGCTGGAAGCAGGACCTGGCTGTGACCTGAGGACTTAATTGAACTTGTGCAATGAGTTCTGTTAGGGTGAAGAATCTGTCCCTTGGTAGATAGACTCTGGATGTTGTAACATCAAGAGTGGCTCCTATGAATTCTATCCATTGTACAGGTAGGAGAGAGTACTTCATGATGCTGAGTTGAAGACTGAACCTTGTGAATAAAGTATATAATAGCATTCTTTTAGGAGCCAACTGTCAAGAGATGGAAAATGATTATTCCAGTTGACAAAGTTGTGCAGCAACTACTGTCATAATTTTGTGAACCCTTTGAGGTGCTGCTGGCCCACTAGAAAGCATATAATTTCTTGTGAGAAGGGTATATCATAATGCGAAAGTATGTGTCCTAAAGGTTGAAGTTCTTGAAATAATACCCCAGATCTAGGGATGGGATAATAACTGCTAAGTGTCACTATCTTAAACTTCTGAATCTTGACAAAAGTATCCAGCATCCAGAGGTCTAAAATTGGTCTCTACCCACCCTTCTTTTTGGGAACAAGAAAATATTTGGAATAAAATTATCTTCCTTTGTACTGCATGGGAACTAGTTCTACAGCTCCTAAGTGGAGAACAGACAGAACTTCCTGACTTAAGAGAGGCTTGTGAGATTGGTCCTGAAAAGGGATGGGGAAGGGCGATGAGAGGGGTGTAGAAATACATGGAATAGTCTGATTTTATAATCTCCAATACACTTTTGTCAGAGGTAATATGTTTCCATGAATTGCAGAAATGGGAGAGACAGTTTAACATGTGCCTATGCTTCTTCCATCACAGTGACTCCTGCTAAGAGAAAGCCAACTCCTGGCACCTCATCTTACATTAGAATGGCATTCTTTTGCCAAAATGAATCACACTGTTGTGTATTGACAGTAGCATTCAAGCCCTTACCAGTGCCCTTGTGCATTCAGCAATATTCTATATACAACTGTGAGTGCTAGTACTAGTGCCAGCTGCTTTCTGGTGGTTTCATTTGAACAAGGAGATGTAGAAATGTGCACTAGGGAGGCATTCTCATTTTTATTTTTAGATAGATCTTTATAGACTTGAACAGCCACCAGGAAAGGGGGCGGGGGGCGGTAGGGAGGGAATCCCAATGTTGTAAACAAACTTTGAACTAGAAATTCCTAGGTAACTATTCAGACACTGGAAGAATGAGATTGCAGTGCCTATGTGAAATATAAGAAGCAAGACTTCATCTAACTCCCAGCTCTGTTAGGGTCTCACCGTCTGTGTCTCCCTGAAACAATCCCTACAGCTACACCCCTGTCTGTGATAGCCTCAGAATTTGGGGAATCCAAACACCACAGCACCCACCAACATTTACAGATCTCCATGGCCTCTGGTGATTTCCGTGTATAGATTGTGAAACCAGAAAGTGGAGCCAAAATGTGACATTACAAGTAAGGAAAGGCAGAGGGTAGTTAGGGAACCTATAAAGGTGTGATGGGTATTGGTTCATGTGGGAGAGGGGGTAATGGTAGATAATGGTAACCTTATTTCATAAACTCCATATCAATTAATGACAGCTTTAAGTTTAATGTACTGGAATGCCCTGGAATAGCACAAAAATATTCATCTAACCAGATAACAGGCATAGTCCATTGCTAATGAGAATGCAGCAGTAAAACCAAGAGGAATTTTCCAGACTTACACTGACCTGGGTTGCAGACCAAAATTCCTTTTGTGTATATCAAACTGAGCAATTTTTCCCCTCTTTTTCCTTTCAGAAAGGTATACCTAGGAAGATCTAACAACATACCAGGTGAATCTATCCTTTGCTGTCACCCTCCAGCAATACAAGTGCATGAAAAAAAATTTAATTGGGCCCTCTTTATCCTGTCCACTACATGGGAAAGAAAAGCATAAACTGCTAAGTGTACTCTGAAAAGTAGTATAATATGCACCAAAATGAAAACAACTGTAACGATACTCCTCTGTGCACTGATATGTTGCTAGCAAAGCATAATAACTTTGCACATCCCTAAAGCAGCACTCTGAAATGGGTGTAGCTAATGAGAAGAAAGGTGTGGCTTGAACCATGCCTTGTGTGTTCTAAAATAATTCCCATATGGTTTCTTGTTTTGCCCTTCCAATAAACTTGGTATGGTTGGCATGTGAATGTGCATTTGTCAGTGTAGTAGAAGTGTGACACACAGAAGTGCTGGTGTGGTTGATAAGGGTCAGAGTTACAAAAGGTACATGACAGAGATCAGTTTCCACAGACTCCAGGGACTCCTGTTACAATCAGCACTTTAGCTGGGTCGCTACTAAAGTGTAGTCACTGTTGCCTTGTATTAACAATACTGGTGCCTATTCATGCTAAACCATTCCTGTATTGAGACATTCCAGGATCCATAGCTGTTCTGTATTCTCCAGGCTCTGTTACGGGCCTTCAGCTGTAGCCATGACTGTTACAAACATTGACAGCCATTCCTTCATTTTCCCTCATGCTTGTTGTATTGGGCTCCACAGATCATTCTTCCCAGTTTTTCCCCATTACTGGAATTATTTCCTAGTCATCTTTATGGCATGTGCATCTCCAGTTCCTTAACCTTATAGAGCTTTTTACTGGATGAGTGCCAGCCATTTTATGCCCTTGTCAGGAGAACAGTCTAGTGCAAGTTACACAGGACAGTTTCTGCACCTTTTCAGTGTACATATTCTTTCTTGTGCCTTTCATGGGATTCACTTTGCCAGGATCAAGCCACAAATCATGGGGCCCTCACTCCGTTTTTACTTAGTGGTTACTCAGGCGTTGAATACAAGAGATTAGGCCAGGCAGGTGCGTTGCCCTCCTATATCAATCTATTTATGTATACATTTCATCATATGCTACTTTGACAACAAACATTTTATAAAACAATTTTAAAAAGTTATTACAACTGTCTCCAGTATAATTTCTCTTTCCCTTTTCTTTCTTCATTTTACCTGTTCTTTCCCATCAGCCTTTTTCAGTCTGTTTTACCTAAAATACATTGTTTCACAATATTCATTATCTTTTAAAATATTGTCTTCTCTAATGCTATCCTTGTTTCATCTCTCAAAAATATTTTTCTTTTTTAAAATGCTCTCTCTCTCTCTCTCTCTCTCTCTCTCTCTCTCTCTCTCACACACACACACACACAGAAATAGTGCTGTTCTAGTGATGCTGTCGTTATAGTGGAGGAAGCATTTTTCTCCTAGCCTCCTGTTCTCAGGCACTTAGAACTCTGAACATCAGAAAATGACACTTTATGTTGATGTTTCTAATGCACTTAGTCTTAGTCTAAAGATAAAAAAATTTAGGGGACATCTGGAAAAAGTCCACTTGCTAATTTTTAATCTATCTGAGCATGAAAAATAATTGATGGTTTTCACCATTTAAAAACAATTTTCAGATGCTTTCCTTAACTGGGGAAAACTCACAAACAGCTTCAGTATTGATTTCTTCTTCCTGTGAATGTATCCATCAATCAAAGAAGTTGTTACTTTTAAAAACTCTACTTGTGCATGTCTGCCAAAGAGGAACTGGTGCTCTTTCATTGTTTAGGGAAGTAATTTGGCATTTAACAAGTTCTTTATGAGGTCTGATCAACTCACTGAGGAAACTAATTAACAATTCATATTGGGAAGACCCCTGACACTTCCTTTGAGCAAGTACAACAAGATTTGTGAAACAGTGTCTCTTTTAATATGATATCATATATTTACAAAGTACACATTTTGTGTTACCCTAGGCTTCTTCAGAGGAATGTGTGAAACTGAACAATTAGAAAATGATTGTAATGTCATATGTGAGGTGCAGATTTAGTATTGTCTGCCCTTTAGCATACTCTCACAAAGGTAATAGTTGCAGACTAGGGGCCTGTTTTAAGAATAATCTGAATAGGAAACAGACAAATAAAACTCCTTAAGGAGCCTGTGAGCACCTATCCATCCATTCATTCATCATCATGAGGTCAATTATGCATTATTGACCTTGGAAAAAAAAATTGTACTGTTGATGGAGAGTCTCCTGTGTTGTCTAAACTACTGATGTTCCTATTCTCCATGGTGTTAAAAATAGCTAATGATACAAAGACAGGATAATGGAAACTCAATTTTCTATCAATTTATACAGTTAAAAAGAGTAGGGGGTAGGGGAGAGAGAAAAGAAAAGAAAAGAAAAGAAAAGAAAAGAAAAGAAAAGAAAAGAAAAGAAAAGCTCAAATGGTATAACTGTAAACCATAATACATATTTGGAATTATGAAATAGGGTATTTTTTCATACATACTACTTAAAAAAATCACTGAGGTCTCCATTCTGTGGACCTGTCGACACTGGGGAAATTTCCTAACAGTTTAAAAGCTGGTTTAGCTAAACTGATTTTAAAACCAATTAGAGTTGTAGCGTAGACCTGGTTTTAGGAGGTTTAAGGTTGTTTTTAAATCAGTTCAGTAAAAGTGGGTCAGGCCACCTTAAATCACCTAAAATTATGTCTACATTATTGCTCTAACCAGTTCAAACATGGTTTAGTTGAATGAGTTGAAAAAAACAGTTATCATTTAGACCAGACCTGTATATCAGTGAAAGTTAGGAGCTCCTGAATATTACTTCTGGTCCAAAATGGACTCTCTGCTTGGCCTTCAGCAAATCATTTTGGCACAGACCTACAAGATGGTGAGTGCTCATAATTCCCATTGAATGGCCTCGGCATTTTGCAGGATAAAGCATTTATTAGTCAATGGACAGAAGATGCTTTGACAATCAAAACATTGTATTATTATTTGTTACCCAATCTTTTACACAGTCACTGATATTGCTATTTTCAGAACTTAAAACTTCTCCTCCTGAGGTTTTTTTTATAGGAACCAGGACAGTTCACCATCCCAAACAGTGATCTGAAATGCACTGTCTAGAAAAAACAAGATGTGCATGAATGGAGAAAGGCTCGTTGAACTAATAGTCTCATTTTCCTTTTGCATCCTGGGCACTGGTTCACATCCACACAATTATTATTTGAAACGAAAGTTTTGGTCACATTACCATTCCCATCACTAAGCCATCAGCTGCAATGATGAAGTTGGATGGCAGTTACTTACTGGACACAGGAGAGACAGCATGGAGATGAAAGTGTCTGTCTCTCCTAGTCTGAGAGGTGTGAGCTCACTACTCAAGTACGAAAGCAGGTGAAAGATATCCTTTTCGTCTCCTGAAGGGGGCTGAAAGTGATCTGAAGTCCAAAAAGAGGCAGAAACCACTGCCTGCTGTGGAATGAAAGGTATGTTTTGTTTTCTGGTATGTTTGATAATTAAAAGAATACATTGTCTCTAGCTCAATATCCCTGTAACTGTAAGACTGGGCCAATTCTGAGAAGTGCTGAGCAGCTCCTGAGCATGTGCACAGTACCCTTCACTCCTATTGGCTGAGGGCACTCACAGCATCAGGCACTTTGTGTGGCCACTGTAATAATAAAAGGACAGTCTTCTGACACTGAAACATGTTACCAGCTTTCAGATGGAATAGTTCTGTGTAATAAATCTGCCCTGTTGGTACTAATTCTAATCAGTACCATGTGCCCCATCTCTCATGTAAGCATATTTTGGAGAATATTTTCTATAATAGCTCATCTGTGGATTTAACCACAAATGAAAAGTCTTGCTTATGCAGCACTCACTTTCCTGCTTGCCTGTGCAGACTACAGTGAAATGCTTTGTCAGGTTATCAGGATCCTGTCCTTTTTCTTCCTCCTTGAATCTGAGCATATTTGGCATCCCTTCAGGGCTATTCGATTCCTGAACCTCCCACCCCATGTCTCTAAGTACAGTGTGATAATTTTTTGCAGCCATGGAAAAGTGGAACAGAGTATTCAACATTTCCTTACTTAAAAAGCTTCCGGGGAGTATTTAATCAATGAAAAGCTATTCATTCTGAAAAATACATCAAGCCACTTGGGCCATAAGTGAATCCAGTAACAGAAATTGTTTCTTCCCAGTAAAGCCGAATGTTTTTGTACCAGCCAATAGTGGAAAATAAAAATGTAACAAAGCAGATACAGAATTTCATTTCCTTCCCACCCTACCCCCACCATTAGCCTGCTCACTCAGCCATTCACCAGCATCGCTGTGAAGTTTTTACATCCACAGCTGGGTCTTATATCCACAGCCAGTCACTGAGGGAAAACACTAAATTTTGGGAATGGGGCTTTAATCCTAGACATTTGGTAGATGCTGACAGGTTCCTCTCCTTATTGATCCTCTCTCTTTTCCCTCTGAAGGAAGTTCTTGCCTAAGAGGAGGTTATCTGACTCATTCATATGGAGTAGCGTTTCTCCGCAGATCCCTGGGGATCCACGAGGGTACTCCAGGGGGTCCGCGGGCCCTGCTGATCAACTCCTTCCCTGCCCTGCCTCAACTCCTCCCCCTCCCTCCCAGCGTCTCCTGCACGCCAGGGAGCAACTGTGGGTGCAGGGATTGGGTGCGCTTGGGGGAGGGAGTGGAAAGAGAAGAGGCAGGGGTAGGGCCTTGGGGGAAGGGGTGGAGTGGTGGTGGGGGATGGGGCTGAGTGGAGAACTTGGGGGACTGTTAAAAAATATAAATAAAAATGGGGGGGGGCCTCGGGTTGCTAATGTTTGAGAACCACTGATATACAGCATCCCCGTGTACTTTCCTGTACAAGTCATGAACGTCCCCATGTCTCTTAAATTGCATGTTGTGCATGTAGTCAGATACCCCAACCTTTGCTGGCCAGGGAGAACAAAGAACAGAATGACTCCTTGGGAGATGCTGTGGTGTTACCACTAAACTGCTGGCCCAGCTCTCAATACATTCTATTGGCATGGAACAGTGTAAACTTGAGTTTGGTTTTGCTACCAGCCGTCATTTCATTTTTCTAATGAAATCTGAACAGGCTTCTCATGTTCCAATTCTATGGCATGGCACTAAATAAAGCCACATACTAGTTTATCCTGATTCTTAGAGGGCTAACTGTTTTTTCAAAGATACACTGCTGCTGTTTATACAATGTCACTTCTAACGGGCCAAGAAGAACCCTCAGACTTTAAACAGGAAATCATTAAAATTCCTACTATTCTTGAAAGCAAATTTGTGTATGGTTTCCTCCTTATTTCTCTTTCCTGTTAAGACTGAAAGAATCTGAAAATATTTAGTTACAACACTGGGCAAACCCTAAGACTCATTCCCTGCGCACTGAAACAAGGCATGATAGAACAAGAGTGTCAGGTTTTAAAACTAGGATATGGACATAAAGGAATGACAGCAATATGGTGGTCACTGAAAAGGAAACTTGAGAAACAGATCTTTTAGTGTCACGTACTTAATAATACTTTGCATTCCTAAAGAGTCTTTTATCTAAGGATCTCAAAGCAAAGATGAATGAGCTAACCCTTATAATACATCTGTGAATTGTTATTTCGATTTTATAGTTGAGGAAATTGAGACACAAAGGTTAAGTGTCTTGTCCAGGGTCACATTGGAAGTATTAATATTTATATTATGGTAGTACGCAAAGGCCTCAGCTGACACTGATGTCTTATTGTGCTAGGCATTGCACAAACACATAGTAAGAGATGGTTTCTGCCCCATATAACTTACAATCTAAAAGGATAAGGCAGACATAGGGCTGGGGGAAAACAGAGACACACAGAGGTGAAATGATTGGCTCTAGGTTACAAAGATAGGAATAGCGTCCAGATCTCAGCTACCACAATGAGGTAAACGTAGTATAAATGCCTAATTAGATAGAGCACCAGAGTCCTAGTCCCATGCCTTAGAACAAGACCATCCTCCACTTCAACTCCAACATGGCTTTGGTTCTTCTTAATTTGTTGTTTACTACTAAGCTTATATTTTATTACAAATTTTAAATGGCAACAAAATATAGTCCTGATCTGAAAACAAAGCTTTCTCAGAGACCAGCAGAACAGCCCTCTGCATAACAGATGTACCATCAGCCAGAAGAACACGAACCTCTCTCTCACTGGGTCATTTCAACACTTGAAGCCACAAATATTCTGTAACATATGTTACATCAATGTTTTTACAGAGCTGTTCCAGTAATGATCATGGGGAAGTAGTAAATTGGGAAAAACCTGCTGTAAAATTTTTACATGCAGGTCCACAAGAAGATTATGTTAAGTGTTTGCATTTTTCACATTCCTTTTACTCCAATTAGCAACATGCAAAGGCTGCACAGATCAAAGCAAACAGCCTCTCTGGCAATAAGGATGGAGTGCAATTAGATGAAGCCCAACAAGAAAACACTTTTCTTTCCAGCACCATTTCTCATAATTTTTTTGGCATACTTGATTACTTAGGTTCATAGGTTCCAGTGAAGCTCACCATTCTAGCAGATGCTGTACAAATACGTAGGGATAAAATGAGACTGGCCTTAACCTCGGTGCACAGTCAGTAGTGGGGGGAGTAAGACACGTCATGGTTAAGCCATGGTTAGAGGAGAGCAGGGATGTGTGCCCTACACTCCATCCCCTTAGGGCAGGGTGGTGACAGATGGAGCGTGGGTGGAGCCATGGCTCCATCCCATTTCAACATGGGAGCCAGTGCAAAGGGGGAAAGTAAGCTGCAACTTTTTCAGAGTTTCAGTAAGTTATTCCCTGCCAGACAAAAGTGGAAGCAGGGAAGTCACATTCCCTTCCTAGGTCTCCCCCTGGCTATGCTGACCATAAGCAGGGGTTAAAACTAAGTCTTAGTCTAGCTCAGGGGTGGGCAAACTATGGCCTGGGGGCCGGATCCAGCCTGCCAGCTGTTCTAATCTGGCCCTCGAGCTCCCACTGGGGAGCAGGGTCTGGGGCTTGCCCCACTCCAGCTTCTATGCGTAGGAGCAGCAGGGGGCTCTGCTCTGCACACTGCCCCCTCCCCAAGTGCCGCAAATAGGAACTGCAGCCAATGGAAGCTGCAGGGGCAGCGCTTGGGGAGGGGGCAGCGTGCAGAGCAGAGCCCCCTGGCTGCCCCTACGCATAGAAGCTAGAGCTGGAGCTGGAGCGGGAGCGGGGCCATGCCTCTGCTTCTGGGAGCCGCTTGAGGTAAGCGCTGCCCAGAGCCTGCACCCCTGAGCCTCTCCCCATGCCCCAACCCCATGCCCCAACCCTGATCCCCCTCCCACCCTCTGAACCCCTCAATCCCAGCCTGCAGCATCCTCCTGTACCCCAAACCCCTCATCCTCATCTCCACCCCAGAGCCTCCATCCCCAGCCAGCGCCTACACCCCTTCCTGCACCCCAAACCTCTGCCCCAGCCCTGATCCCCCTCCCACCCTCCAAATCCCTCAGTCCCCACCTGGAGCTCCCTCCTATAACCCAAACTCCTCATCCCCAGCCCCACCCCAGAGCCAGAATCCCCCTCCCCCACGCCACTCCCCCTGCCCCAGCCCAGAGCCCACTATGCAAAAGAATAAATGGACACAAATCTGACATCAGGAATTATAACATTCAAAAACCAGTAGGCGAACACGTCAATCTCCCTGGTCACTCAATAACAGACTGAAAAGTGGCAATTCTTCAACAAAAAAACTTCAAAACCAGACTCCAACGTGAAACTGCAGAACTGGAATTAATTTGCAATCTGGACATCATCAAATTAGGCCTGAATAAAGACTGGGAGTGGTTGGATCGTTACAAAACCTAATTTCCCCCATACTAATTTCACCCTATTGTTACTCACACCTTCTTGTCAACTGTTTGAAATGGGCCACTCTCATTACCACTACAAAAGTGATTTTTCCTTCCTTGGTATCCTACTGTTAATTGAATTGTTTCATTAGACTGACCTCCGACTTGGTAAGGCAACTCCCATCTTTTCATGTGCTGTGTATTTATACCTGTATTTTCCACTCCATGCATCTGATGAAGTGGGTTCTAGCCCACAAAAGCTTATGCACTAATAAATTTGTTAGTCTCTAAGGTGCCACAAGGACTCCTCGTTGTTTTTACCAAAGTTTATGTTGCTTATGGAGGAACTTTTCAGGGATGGTTGGATATTTTGCTCTCCACTTCCTTTGCTTGAACAACAATCAAGGCTGCCATCTTTTGACTCCATTCTTAACATTGGAGAACAATATGTTTGGCTGTTACTCTCAGGGCCCATTGTTTTCTTGTCATTTTCACTTTTGTAGTGTACAAAGACTCCTTCACGCTGTAACAGGTAACATTACAGAGGGGAGAAGTATTTTGGGGTCTGACATACTTAGCTAACATATTTCTGACCTACTGCCTTATAGAACTGTACCAACAGATCCCATCACCCTATAAATTTAGCAGGTTGTAAAAGGCCATTGATATGTCAACTGATTCATTTCTCTGTAACTGGAAAAATGACTTTACTGCAGTAACATGCTGTACTTTAAAGGTCACAGTGAACAGGACTTTGATAAATCATGCTTGACAACTGCACAGTGAGTCAATGATAACAAAAGAAGACGACTTAAAATTAGTAAACAAATGGATAGAGTGATTGGAAAATCTAGTATTCTAGATTAGCCCAGTGAGTTAGATCAAGCTGAAAGTAAGACAGAACTATGCGCTCTGCTGTCTGTGGCATTTTGAAAGTACCCGTCATGGTAGTAAGTAGGTGCCACAATATTAGGATAATTTTCTTTACATATGCCCTACTTACTAGGTCTTGTAGCTGTTATAACTAAGGAAGGGACATGTCCAAGCTTATCTCTCTCTCACACACACACTCTCACACATATATGCATACACAATCTGTTTGGTTCTTCCAAGAAAGATGGTTAATTTCTTAGCTATGGCATTAAGCTTCCTGACCATACCTCTCATTGCAAGGGTCACCGTTTATGAGTGTGAATTTAGAATGATGGGGTCAAATATTAGTGATCAATGGCTCCATGTCTAGTTGGCAGCCGGTGTCAAGTGGAGTGCCCCAGGGGTCGGTCCTGGGGCCCGTTTTGTTCAATATCTTCATAAATGATCTGGAGGATGGTGTGGATTGCACTCTCAGCAAATTTGCGGATGATACTAAACTGGGAGGAGTGGTAGATACGCTGGAGGGGAGGGATAGGATACAGAAGGACCTAGACAAATTGGAAGATTGGGCCAAAAGAAATCTAATGAGGTTCAATAAGGATAAGTGCAGGGTCCTGCACTTAGGATGGAAGAATCCAATGCACCGCTACAGACTAGGGACCGAATGGCTCGGCAGCAGTTCTGCGGAAAAGGACCTAGGGGTGACAGTGGACGAGAAGCTGGATATGAGTCAGCAGTGTGCCCTTGTTGCCAAGAAGGCCAATGGCATTTTGGGATGTATAAGTAGGGGCATAGCGAGCAGATCGAGGGACGTGATCGTTCCCCTCTATTCGACACTGGTGAGGCCTCATCTGGAGTACTGTGTCCAGTTTTGGGCCCCACACTACAAGAAGGATGTGGATAAATTGGAAAGAGTACAGCGAAGGGCAACAAAAATGATTAGGGGTCTAGAGCACATGACTTACGAGGAGAGGCTGAGGGAGCTGGGATTGTTTAGTCTGCAGAAGAGAAGAATGAGGGGGGATTTGATAGCTGCTTTCAACTACCTGAAAGGGGGTTTCAAAGAGGATGGCTCTAGACTGTTCTCAATGGTAGCAGATGACAGAACGAGGAGTAATGGTCTCAAGTTGCAATGGGGGAGGTTTAGATTGGATATTAGGAAAAACTTTTTCACTAAGAGGGTGGTGAAACACTGGAATGCGTTACCTAGGGAGGTGGTAGAATCTCCTTCCTTAGAGGTTTTTAAGGTCAGGCTTGACAAAGCCCTGGCTAGGATGATTTAACTGGGACTTGGTCCTGCTTTGAGCAGGGGGTTGGACTAGATGACCTTCTGGGGTCCCTTCCAACCCTGATATTCTATGATTCTATGATTCTATGAATACATATAAGTATAACTTAGACTAGCAGATCCTTTCATAGAGCAATGCTGGGGATAAAATTTGGTAAGAATGTGCCTCTGGCTCTTACAAATGACTGAATGTTTAAATCTCAAGACACACTAAATTGAGTATAATGCTGTTGATTGTTCCCTTATGGCTATTTTTAAGCACATATAGCCAAATCCAGCTGCATCATCCACCAGCTCTGCCCAAACCTCATACTTTGTTCCCCAAGTCCAGACATCAGAGCTTCAGCAAAAGACTTTAGCTGGGAGTTGAAAGCATTGTAGGTACTAAACATTCCATCTGGCTTTAGAATTCCTGTAGCCACTACTGGCACCAGTATTTCAGTTTTGTACAGAGAGCACACAGGAAAATCTTGCAAAACCTAAATGATTTTTTTTAAACGTATAAGGGGTGTGACGGGGCAAGGCCAGATGGCTATAGAAAAGTAGTGGGAGATAGATATATTAGCTCCAGGCTAAACAAATCCCTGGTACCAGGATAAGTGAAATGGCAGCTGCTCCAGGTCAATTAAGACACCTGGGGCCAATTAAGAACTTTCCAGAAGACAGGGAGAATGCTAGGTTGATTGGGACACCTGAAGCCAATCGGGGGCTGGCTGAAACTAGTTAAAAGCCTCCCAGTTAGTCAGGTGGGTGTGCATGTCAGGAGCTGTGGGAAGAAGTTGTGTTGTTGGAGAGGCTGAGTAGTACACACCATATTAGGCACAAGGAAGGAGGCCCTGAGGTAAGGGTGAAGTGGAGCTTGAGGAAGTGAAGGGCTGCGGTGGGGGAAGTAACCCAGGGAATTGTACATGTCATGTTTCTAAAAGGTCAGCTACCATAGCTGATACTATTAGGGTCCCTGGGCTGGAGCCCAGAGTAGAGGGTGGGCCTGGGCTCCCCTGCCACCTTTGCCCCCTGATTAATCACTGAGATTAGGAGACAACAGAGACTGTGCAAGAAGGATAACTTCTTCTCACCTCCCTCGATGGCTTATGATAAAAATGGCTCATTAGACAGTGACCCTTGTCTCTAGAGAGAGAGAGAGAAGGGTTACGTGGAGGGTCACAGCGAGCCACTAAGGCTAGCAAAAGTCCACCAGGAAACGTGGGACCCATGGAGGCAAGGACAGAGCTTTGTCACAACTGGTGTGAGATTTTGTTCACAGCGTGGCGGAAGAAAGAGGTTTATTTAAAAAAAAAAGTGCACCTGGGTTTTGGATTTTTTTTTGTTTTGGTTTGTTTGTTTGCTTTGTACCACAATGGAGGAGGTGGTAAGAGCTCTGGTACAAGCCACGGCAGCCCAGCAGGAGGCCACCCGGGTTCAGGCAATGGCACAACAGGAGTCTATGCGGCTACAGCAGGAAACCAATCAATTATTGATGAGCCAGGTGACCCAAGATAGTGCCCTCTTGAGAGAGGTGGTGGACCAGCTGAAGATCCTCACCACCCAGGCCGGGGGGTCCGATGGGACGGAAACCCTGAGGGCCACTGGTTGTCTGCCAAAGATGACATCAGGAGATGGCATAGAAGCATATCTCCTCTCATTCGAAAGGACTGCTCAGCGTGAGGCATGGCCCCAGGAGCAGTGGGCCAGCATTCTCGCCCCTTTTTTGTGTGGAGAGGCCCAGAAGGCCTACTTTGACTTGCCTGCCATGAATGCCACTGACTATACCCGTCTGAAGGCAGAGATCCTAGCACAATCAGGGGTAATGGCAGCGGTAAGGGCCCAGAGGTTCCAGGAGTGGAAATACCAGGAGAACAAACCCCCGAGGTCCCAGCTATTAGACCTCATACACCTCGCATGGAAGTGGTTACAGCCCAAGGTGTGCAGGCCGGAGGAGATTTTGGAGGCCCTGGTCATAGACCATTACATGCAGGGACTGCTGTCAGATCTCTGCAAATGGGTAGGCCAGAACGATCTGTCCACGTACGATGAGATGATCACACTGGTAGAAAGACGGATGACAGCCAGGGAACTGACCCGACTACCCAAGGAAGGCCTCTTTCGAAGCAAGCACCTGACCCCAACCCTGGGTGGTTGGGCAGCCAAACCCCCCAGGGAGTCCAAGGTGCAAGAAAGGGGGGGGCCGAAAACCAGCCAGGACCCCAGAAGGAAGGGATTGGCCTGAGTGGGGGGAACCCCCTAATCCCCGGGATAGGGGAGTGATTAAAAGCAATTATAGATGTTATGCATGTGGGGAGTGGGGACACATAGCAGCACAGTGTCCCAGCACTGAGGAGCCTATGCAATGTAACTTGGGGGATTGGGAGGTCCCATGTTCCCTTATCCACCTCGCGGGGGTCGCATTAGCCCCACATAATTACACCAGGCCAGTGAGGATAAATGGAGCAGAGACTACAGCGCTTGTGGACTCTGGGAGTGCTATCACCCTCATATCGGGTAAGCTAGTAAAAAGTAGTCAGCTGCTACAAGCCAAACACATAGTGACGTGCGTGCACAGGGCCATGAGCCATTACCCCACCATCCCAGTGGAGATCAGAGGTTCAGAGAAACCCCATTGAGGTGACCGTGGGTGTAGTTCCTAAACTCCCATATCCTGTAGTCAATGGGTGGGGACCCTGAGGACAGCGACACATCACCAGGGGAATGTCAACCCCCGATGTTCGCTGAGATTTCTCAGGATCTGTTCTCAGCCCCCCAGAAGTCAAAAAAAAGAGGAAGGTCGCAAAGGTCTTGGGAACCCGGATCCTGACCCAGGGCCAGAAGACCTACCTAGTAGGCAGATGGACGCAAGCAGCCAACAGAGAAACTTCCACCACAGAAGGTGAGCCAGAAGCTGCCCCCAGCCATGACGGCGGCGAGCTGTTGGAAGAAGCAGAAGCCGGCCCCTTGGAGCTTGGGCAGGTTAGTCCTGGGAGAGAGACTTTGGGCAGGACTAGGCAGAGGACCCCAGATATGATAATGCCAGGAAAGAGGTGGCCGAGATCGATGGGATACCCATGGATGGGAAGGTCCGGGGTCCCGGACCTTACTTTATAGTGAAGAAACATCTCCTGTACCGCGTAGTGCAAATGCAGGAGCAAGAGATACAACAACTACTGGTGCCACAAAAACATCAAAAAGCCATATTGAGTCTCGCCCACAGTCACCTGTTTGGAGGACACCTAGGGGTAGAGAAAACCCAAGTACGGATCCTGCGGAGGTTCTTCTGGCCAGGAGTACATGAAGATGTCCGGCGATATTGCACCTCTTGTCCCGAGTGTCAGTTACATAGCCCTTGCCTGCACTTGTGGGTTCCTTTGATATCTCTTCCAATAATAGAGGTTCCTTTCGAATGGACAACCATGGATCTGGTAGGGCCCCTAGAGAAGACAGCTCGGGGCCACCAACATGTGCTTGTTGTACTGGACTATGCAACCTGGTACCCTGAGCTGTTCCCCTATCCAACACAGCTCCTTAGCTATTGTCTTGGAAGCTAGTACAGATCTTTGCCCGGGTTGCACTACCCAAGGAAATATTGATTGATCAAGGGACACCTTTTATGTACAAGTTGATGAAAGATCTCTGTTCATTGCTCCATGTACAAGCCCTATGGACCTCTGTATACCACCCGCAAACAGATGGCCTTGTGGAAAGGTTCAATAGGATCCTCAAGGCCATGATCAGGAAAGTGGTGAGCCGGGATGGGAAAGATTGGGATACCCTAGTGCCTTACCTCATGTTCGCCATCCGGGAGGTTCCGCAAGCCTCCACGGATTTCTCTCCATTCGAACTACTATATGGGCGCCACCCTCGGGGCATATTGGATATAGGCAGAGAAGCCTGGGAAGAGGAGCCAAATCCCGGAAGGAACATAGTTGAGCATGTACTGCAGATGAGAGACCGGATAACCCGAGTTACGCCCATTGTACAGGAACACTTGGAGAGAAGCACAGGAGACCCAACGAACTAGAGGGACAGGACCCCAGGGTGTTGTGCTGTGTCAGGGTTGGGTGCAGCCTCACTACTGAGTCTGTGTCCTGGGGGGTGGAAGGTGAGGAGGCTGTGTAGGGTGCTTCCCACTGCCATGCTGGAGCCTCTGTATTTATTTATTGATAAATAAAACTTGCAGAATTTTAAAATACTTTGCATCACAGTAGTGCAGGCAGGCTGGTGAATCAGGAATTATATCACAGTTCTTATCTTCTCTGACTTAAAGCTCAGTCCTGCTCCCACTGAATTAAATTACAGTTTTACATAAAACTTCAACAGGAGAAGGAGAAGGTAAAACATACTGTGCCTGATTCTCTATTGCATTTTGTATTCATTGTCACCTATGCAAAGTTGATGTAAAATGCTGCTATTCTGATCTGGTGAAGTTTAATATCCATTTTGCACTGACTTTGCACAAGATGAGAAGGACCACCCCAGGTGGAAGGCAGTGAGGATTCAGGCCCAGTGGTTTCAAATCCACACTGTTTTTGTTTTTGACTCATGTGGATTCACAGCACCAAGTTTTGTTTTGAATTTTGCAATTTTAAAAACTCCAGTATTCACAAACTCCCATATTCTGTAGTCAATGGGTGGGGAAACACACTGAATTTCACCTGGATTCCTGTTGTAAGCAACTGGGACCACAAATCATCTTGAATCACTTTATTCTGTGCCCTGATTTTCTCAAACCACCAGATCCTCAGCTGGTGTAAGTCATAGGAGCTCCACTGAAGTCAGAGGAGCTGTACCCATTTATACCAGCTGGTGAATTAGGCCTCTAATATGTTCATTAATCATAGCAAATCTTTCAGCCAACCTGGTGTGGGATCTGTGTTTGTAACTGATACCTGAAACACAGTGAGTTTCATGTAGTTTAGGTTTTTGTTGCAGGCATTTAACACCACTTTGCCTAACAACCCTACAGAAACCTAAATACAGTAGGACAAATTCATCTCGGGTATAATATTTTGGCTGGCAATGAACCTGTCAGGCATGGCTTTGGTCCTGTGACTTTTGAATTTTTTTTTTTCAAAATAGTGGGAGTAAAAATAAAAGGATGTTTAATTAAAAGTAAAGGGACAGGATACCAGATAGCCCTTGGTGTAATGGTCACTATGAATTAGGCTCTGTGATAGGAATGGTTTTGAAGTCAGTCTTTAGTAGTGGCTGTTGTTGTGGGTATCCATCTGAGGAGATCCAAAATAAAGGAGTATGACTGAGTAAGTTGGAATAAAAATCTCAAGACATTAATTTTAGAGAAGCTTATAGTACGCTGTAAATAGATCTGCTCTGATATCACAAGTAAATCACACTACGCAGGATGAAAAGCTTTGCTATTTGTGCATGTAATTTGTGTTGACTTGAAAATTCCCAAGGCAATTTTTTAATTTTCATTGAAGACTTCCCTTTCCTTATTTAAAGCTGAATGATTTCCTTCTGTGGTTTTATCAATGGGCCAGAAGGGCTGATAAGATTGCTTCCTTCCTATGCTAGATATGCTTGGACTTCTGCCATCCCATTTTGAAAAGTAATACATTTGCCTTCCTGTCTTGTGCAGAAGCTAAATGGAGTGGGAGGCAAACTAGCTTCATTCACAAAACATAGCCAGAGGATTGACACAAGCAATAGAAAGTTAAACTAATAGACTGGTTTGGATCTGAGCTGCTCAGGGGCTCACTCCTTGTGCCTTCAACAGTCCCCCGCTGCAAGAGAGGACACAAGGGACAAATCTTCTCCAATGCAAAGGGCCTCATGACTGAACTACTGGGGCTCTGCTGCACAAGGAAGAGTTGAGGTGGCCCAGAACCTTCTCTCTGCCCATATTCACTCCCACCCCAAGCCCCTGTGTGGTATGGAAGTCTGCCTCTTGTCAGTTCCTTGCACACTGGCATGAAGGGAGGTGGGAACGGACGTGGGAATGGCAGGAGTGTGTCCACAGGTCTACTTTTACACAGTCTTCCTTCTTACCACCCCTGTAAAGGAGGTTTCTTAGGGCTGTAGGGCTGCAGTGGCTACTGAAGCCTGAGGGCTGTAGGAACAGCCAAGCATGGCTTTTCAGGGACTCTGTGGCTTCATGGGGATGATTCTTTCTCATCCCTCATCTTCCCAAAGCCCAGGTACTCAGGCTGAGAGAGTGAATTTGGGCCTAGCAAAATCTTTGTTGTACATCATACACACTATATCACAGTAGACTCTATCTCTATATACAGTACTGGCAAGTACGGCAGATAGACAGCTCAGTACTGCTCTCATATATGTTAAGGAGCATTGCTGTGGATCATTTAAAGTTATCTGGGGTATGTCTACACTGTAATTAAAAACCCACGGCTAGCCCATGCCAGTTGACTTGGGCTCATAGGGTTTGGGGTGCAGGGCTGTTTAATTGCAGTGTAGATGTCTGAGCTCAGGTTGAAGCCCAGGCTCTAGGACCTTGCGAGCTGGGAGAGTCCCAGAACTCAGGCTGCAGAGCCAGAACGTCTACACCACAGTTAAACAGCGCCATAGCCCGACCCCCAAGAGCTCCAGTCAGCTGGCTTGAGCCAGCTGTGGGTGTCTAATTGCAACATAGACATACCCTGTGTTTTCTAAACACAGGAGCAAAGGAAGCAGCAGTTTTCTCCAGGATCTGAAAGCGGAAGTCAGCCCTGAACTTGCTATGTTGTTTTAATGCAAGATAATCTTCACCATTTTTCACAGTTTGGAAAAATTCCAGCTCAGATGTATTCTTCCAATGTAATATCCCCTCACCGTTTCATCTGGATTTGGTATTCATCTCTTCCTCTCATAAAATCATTGCTGTGTAGCATAGCCGATAAAGAATGGCTGCTGCATTTCCATCCATGGATGCATTTAATTGATTGGTGATGTGATCTCACTGTATGTATGAACTCAATAGATGGGGGATTTCAACTATCCCCATATTGACTGGGTACATGTCACCTCAAGAAGGATGCAGAGAAAGTTTCTTGACACCTTAAATGACTGCTTCTTGGAGCAACTAGTCCTGGGACTCAGAGGAGAGGCAATTCATGATTTAGTCCTAAGTGGAGCATAGGATCTGGTCCAAGAGGCGAATATAGCTGAACCGCTTGGTAATAACATAATTGGGGGGATGACCACCAAAGCAGCCCATCACGTTAATTTCAGAAAGGGAACTACCCAAAAATGAGGAAGTTAGTTAAACAAAAATTAAAAGGTACAGCGCTAAAAGTGAAATCCCTGAAAGCTGCAGTGAAACTTTTTTAAGACACCATAATAGTGTCAATTTAAATGTATCCCACAAATTAAAAAACAAAGTAAGAGAACCAAAAAAGTGCCATCATGATTGAATAACAAGATAAAAAAGCAGTTAGCAGCAAAAAGGCATCCTTTAAGTTAAATCCTATTGGGGAAAATAGAAAGCAGCATAAACTCTGGCAAGTAAAGTGTAAAAAATATAATTAGGAAGGCCAAAAAAGAATTTGAAGAACAGCTAGCCAAAGACTCAAAAAGTAACAGCAATTTTTTTTAAATACATCAGAAACAGGAAGCCTGTATACAACCAGTGGGGCTACTGGATGATCGAGATGCTAAAGGAGCACTCAAGGAAGGTAAGGCCACTGCAGAGAAACTAAATTAATTCTTTGCATTGGTCTTCACGGCCGATGATATGAGGGAGATTCCTGAACCTGAGCCATTCTTTTTAGGTGAGGAACTGTCCCAGATTGAGGTGTCATTAGAGGAGGTTTTGGAACAAACTGATAAATTAAACAGTAATAAGTCACCAGGACCAGATGGTATTCACCCAAGAGTTCTGAAGGAACTCAAATGTGAAATTGCAGAACTACTAACTATGGTAGGTCACCTATCATTTAAAACACCTTCTGTACCAGATGACTGGAGGATAGCTAATGTGATGCAAATTTTTAAAAAAGGCTCCAGAGGCAATCTCAGTAACTATCGGCCAATAAGCCTAACTTCAGTACCAGGCAAATTGATTGAAACTATAGTAAAGAACAGAATTATCAGACACACAGATGAACACAATTTGTTGGGAAAGAGTCAACATGGTTTCTGTAAAGGAAAATCACGCCTCACCAATCTATTAGAATTCTTTGAAGGGATCAACAGCATGTGGACAAGGATGATCCAGTGGATATAGTGTACTTAGATTTTCAGAAAGCATTTGATGAGGGCCATCACCAACGGCTCTTAAATAAGCTGTCATGGGATAAGAGGGATGGTGCTTTCATGGATCAGTAACTGTTAAAATATAGGAAACACAGGGTAGGAATAAATGGTCAGTTCTCAGAATAGAGAGTGGCAAATAGTGGTGTCCCCCAGGAGTCAGTACTGGGACCGGTACTATTCAACATATTTATAAATGATCTGGAAAAAGGAGTAAACAGTGAGGAGGCAAAATCTGCAGATGATACAAAACTACTCAAGATAGTTAAGTTCAGAGAAGACTGTGAATTGTTACAAAGAGATCTCACAAAACTGGAAGACTGGGCATTAAATGGCAAATGAAAGTCAATGTTGATAAACGCCAAGTAATGCACATTGGAAAACATAATCTCAACTATACATACAAAATGATGGGACCTGATTTTGTTCTTACCATTCAAGAAAGAGATGTTGGAATCATTGTGGATAGTTCTCTGAAAACATCTACTCACTGTGCAGCAGCAGTCAAAAAAGTGAAGAGAATGTTGGGAATCATTAGGAAAGAGATAGATAAGAAAACAGAAAATATCACATTGCCTCTATATAAATCCCTGGTATGCCCATATCTAGAATACTGTGTGCAGATCTGGTTGCCCCATCTCAAAAAAGATATATTGGAATTGAAAAAGGTACAGAAAAGGGCAACAAAAATGATTAGGGTATGGAACAGCTTCCATATAAGGAGAAATTCATAAGACTGGTAGTTTTCAGCTTGGAAAAGAGACGACTACGGGAGGATATTATAGAGGTCTATAAAAGCATGACTGATATGGAGAAAGTAAATAAGGATGCCTTATTAACTCCTCATAACTAGGGGTCACCAAATGAAATTAATAGGCAGCGGGTTTAAAACAAACAAAAGGAAGTATTTCTTCCCACAATGCACAGCCAACCTGTGGAACTCTTTGCCAGAGGATGTTGTGAAGGCCAAAACTATAATAGGGTTCAAAAAAGAACTAGATAAGTTCATGGAGGATAGGTCTATCAGTGATTAAGCCAGGATGGGCAGGGATGCAAAACCATGCTCTGAAGTGTTCCTCTGTTTGCCAGGAGCTGGGAATGGGCGATGGATCACTTGGTGATTACCTGTTCTGTTCATTCCCTCTGAAGCACCTGGCATTGGCCACTGTTGGAAGACAGGATAGTGGGCTAGATGGACCATTGCTCTAACTCAGTATGGCAGTTCTTAGGACACTTGAGACCTGATCCATTATTATATCAGAGTTGAGCTCAGGGCAGAATGCAAGGTTGAGGGAAAAGTGGTTTTATACCAATTTTGTGCCTTATTTTGGGGGCCCCAGCACAGTTTAGAGCAGGCTCAAGGCAGCACTAACTTGCTCCTTGCTGCCAATGACTTCAAGAGGTTATTATGGCAGCTATTAAAGCTGCAACATAGCAGAACTCTGGGCCAGGCCCTGATTTCCCTGTAAAACTCTTCATATACCCATACCCCAGAAACTACTATGAAAAGGATGGAGCAAGTCTGCCTACAGCAGTTCTATGGTGCACCAGAAAGCTCCTCTATGCCAGGGCATTTCCCCAAGGGCTGTATCTGCAAAGCCAGGGTAGATGGGCTGTAGAGCAACAATGGTTCAGGCATTTAGAGTTAGTCTGTGATGAAAAGTGTTGACAGTATATAAATGTAAAGCATTTTCAACATTTGTTCCCTAAAGTTCCGAATTTCCAAAAAATCCAAACAAACAACTCCCAGTGCCTCAAAGCTTCAAATGCTAAAATGTATCCTACTGCAATCCATCCAGCTGCACACAGTGGTAGCTGCAATAATATGGAACAAATTAAATTCCTGAATTATGATTTGGTTAGGTTGAATATGGCTTGGAAAAACTGTATTTCTAGTGAAAACCAACCTCATGAGGAAATTTAAGAGGTGAGGTCATAATGTGGGCTAGTCAGTGCTAGAAGAAAACAATGTCAGCCCACACTGAACTGCTGATTAACCTGGCAGGAATCTCAATGTCTGGAGTCTTAAAGATATTACACTTAAAAGAGTTTTGGTTTTCAAATTCTTTTTTTTATCATTGACTTTAACAGCTGAGTTTTAAATCTAATTCTGAACACTGTATTATAAGCTTTTACCACAATGATAAGCACTATAAAAGGGTGACAGAAGCAGTGCATAAAGAAATCTTGCAAATAATTGCTTTTAATTTTCCATTACAGAGATGTGTGGTCTAGTGGTCTGAACACAGTAATGGGAACCAAGAATTCTGAGTTCTAATCCTCTCAATCCTATCTGGTTCTCTCTATGGCCTTACGAAAGTCACTTTGGCCTTTCTGCTTCTGTTTTCCTATGCTTTATTTACCTTCTGCACAGGTGTTGTGTAAGGCTTAAGTTTCTAATCTTTGTAAACTGCCATGAAGACATAAAATGCTGTTAAAGGTGGAAAATGCTGTGGAAAATGTTAAGTATTATTAAATTAGCCCCTAGTTAAGCAAAGCCACTTCAGCACATGACTGATGGATGGTTAGGGCATTAGACTGGCCTTGTGAAACCCGAGTTCAAGTTCCTGCTCTGCCACAGGGGATTACAGTACTGCCCTACCTCACAAGGGTGTTATGAGAATAAATGTATTAAAGATTATGAGGTGCTCAACTACTACAGAAATGGGAGCCATATTAGGATTCTGGACAGACTTTGCTGAGTAGGGATGAAATTAGGCATCTGTTTACATTTAAGCATATGTTTAAATGCCTTGCCAAATCAGGGCTTGAACCAATAAGAGACAATGTGATGATCTATTCACGTTTTTACCATTAAGGATGAGCTCCACAATTTTCGAAGGGAAGGAGAAGTTCCATTAAATGGGACCCTTTGAGGTACCACCAACAAAGTAGGTAAGTAATGTGTCTGCTTCCAAACTGAAGTCAAGATCCTTCTCTCACGGACCATGGCGAAACTTCCATTGCCTTCAATGGGTGCTGTACCCTTATGGAAATGTCCTATAGAATTCATGAGGGATTAAACAAACAGGGTGCTATAAAGCCCATAAAATGTAATAGCAAATGAGATCCATTCTTTATAGCCACGCTATGGAAATCTATAGCAGGAACTTAAATATCTATTAATTCTGCGGGATGGTTCAGAAAATATATCAAAAGGTTTTCATTTTCTATTACAATTTATCGGACTTTTCCATGAGGACAGGATCAGGTCTACGTGCATGATCCTGAGAGAGAACATCAGCAGTATTTGTGGCTGCTCAACACCTCTGAGGCCTTGACATTTATCTAGCAAGTGTTTTATTGTTTGTTTTATATTTGGCAGGGGGCAACGTACTGTAAATATATTGATCATTTATCAAAACTAGGGTGTTTTGAAAGTGACATTTGGTTCTGGAAATGGTAGGGCATGGGGAGATATTTTGCTGCCCTTGCCCCTTACAGAGTGCTCAGCACCACACTGTATTTTGACACCTGTTCTGAAAGCATGTTCCTCCCCCACCCCTGCAGTCAGCACTTCCAAGAACGACCCTGCAGTTTTGGAAATGTTCATTGCCTGCCCCTTCCAACTGTGCCTTGCCTCTCCCCAGCCCCACACATATGCTTCTTGTAAGGACATTGATCCTAGGCATCAGAGTCAGAGATAGTCATGACTGGGTGGAGGGGGTGGGGGAAGAAAGCAATGCAGATTCTAAGTATGGCCAATGCACTTTCTAATGCTAACAGACAAAATATAAGTTGAGAAAATCAATGTTGTACCCATTTTCAATGCACATATCCTACCTTAGACAGTATATCAGACAGCAAGGGCTCAATTGTGCACCCTGCGGCCAATGGGAGCTGCAGGGGTGGCGCCTGCAGATGGGGCAGCGGGCAGAGCTGCCTAGCTACCCCTCTGTGTAGGAGCTGGAGGGGGGACATGCCACTGCTTCTGTGAGCTGCTTGAGGTAAGCACTGCCTGGAGCCTGCACCCCTGACCCTTTCCCATGCCCCAACTCCCTGCCCCAGCCCTGATTCCCCCCTCCTGCCCTCCAAATCCCTCGGTCCCAGTCCCGAGCACCCCCCCCTGCACCCCCAACCCCTCATCCCCAGCCCCACCACCCGCTATTGTATCAACCAGGCAATGTACTAACAAGCTTCAACAGGACTTTATTTTCAAAGTGGAAACCTCTTTACCAAGCTGCTGCTGCACCTTCTGTAGCTCTCTCCCAGCCTCTCAACTCCTCCCCCCTCCTTCCTGTCCTTTCAGACTCTCAACAGCCAGTGCTCCCAGTTCTAATAATTACAAGCAACATCTAAACATCACACTTCCTCTTCTCTTAAGAAATTCTCCCAATTAAAATAAACATTATTGTTCTAACCACAGGAACAAATATGAAACAAGACACTATACTGTTGGCAGAAATATTACACTGAAAACACTGTAGATACTACATAACATAGTCTCTAGTCTAGACAGATGGTCATCTGAGTCTGACAGGCCGTCTCTCAAGCCCCAGTTCCAGTGCAATGTCTTGTTGTGTTGGTACTACGGTGAAGTCATCCAATGCAGACTGGGTGTTGGCATAATCTCCTCTTGGTGCATAAGCAGGTGCAAGATAAGAAGCATTCCATACCCGCCCATCAGAAAGGTGTAAGGTCCCTTCTTCTCTATGATTTTAAGAGGAGCAGTGAATTTATGCATAAAATTCCAGGTTTTCGTATTCTAACGAAGTAACCATACTCAGACGTTGGTTCCTTAGCACCCCGCCACTTGTCTGTGAAAGCCCTATACTTTGCTTGGTTCTGTTCAACTGTTTTTCTCACATCGTCCTTGTTTGGGGCATCAGGTCGTGCCTTTAACAATCCAGAACTGTTCAGTCTAGTATTCATCTGTCTCCCATGCAGTAACTCTGCGGGTGATCTTTGCGTTGTGGCATGTCGTGTAGTCCGGTATGCTTGCAAGAAATCAGTAGTGAATGGTATCCACAATTGCCCTTCCAGTTTAGCCGTTTGCAAAAAACTCTTTCAAACTTCTGTTAAACCATTCGATATCCCCATTGGCTTGAGGGTAATATAGGGATGACCCTATGTGTAAAATGTTCCTCTGTGCTAGAAAAGTTTCAAACTCCAGGGAAGTAAATTGACTACCATTATCATCTGAAACCAGTTCTTTGGGGTTACCTTCCCTGCTAAAAACTGAAGAGAGGAACTTAATTACTGTAGCAGAAGAGATTTGCGATGTAAATGCTACCTCAGGTCATTTACTGAAATAGTCTATTAAAGTGATGGCATAACGGCAGTCAATTGGCGTAGTATCAAAGGGTCCTACAATGTCAACCACCACTTTTTCCCATGCAGATTCAAGAAAAGGAACAGACTGTAATGGAGGAATATATGTCACTGCTGTCTTATCATGCATTTGGCAAATGACACAGGATTTTATGAGTGTGTTTCAGTTTGAGAGTCCATCCCTGGCCACCAATACAGATCCCGTAGTCATTGTTTGGTTCGGACAATTCCTTGATGAGTATTGTGTGCCAGGTGCATGAGTTTTGACTGTAATTCTTCTGGCACAAGGAGCCGGTGTGTACCTCGTAGCACACAGCCATCAAACAAAGAAAGTTCGTCCTGAACTCTAAAATAAGGCAGCAAAACTGGGTCAAGGTTTTTAGGGTGACTGAGCCATCTCTTTGTCAGAAATTCCCGTAGCTTTTTTTGAACTGGACATGCTGAACAAGCAACTTGAAATTATTCTCTTATAACTGCAGTGAGAGTGCTTGTAATAAGCGCAACCACTATATCCTCATCCTCCAGTGGACCATCTGATGAAGGCAAAGGCAGGCGAGAAAGGCAATCAGCGACCACATTTTGGTTTCCAGGCTTATATTCCAGTTCATAATTGAAAGAGAGTAGTCTTGTAGACCATTGAGCAATACGGTATCCTGCTCTTCCCAGTCCTTTCGTGGTGAGCAACGTCGTCAAAGGGCTGTGGTCTATGCGCAACTTGAACGTGCGGCCCCACAAGTAAGTTTTTCAGTAGCCCAGACACAAGCAAGTGCTTCTTTTTCGACTGTAGAATATTTTCTCTCAGCATTAGTTAGTGTCCTTGAAGCAAATGCAACAGTCCTCTCTGTGTTGTCCTCATGCAGTTGTGTGAGAATAGCTGCAAGTCCATAATCAGAAGCATCAGTAGTGACAATTGTGGGCAATGCAGGACTGATTAGTGCAAGTACTGGACTATGTACAATCAAGTCTTTCACCATTTCGAAACTAGCTTGTGCATCCGTTGTCCACACTAAGGTGGAACTTCTATGTAGTAATTCCCGTAACGGTTCAATGACAGAAGCATAATTGGGAATGAATTTTGTATACCAGGAGGTAAGATCCAAGAAGAAACATAAGGTGTGCAAATCTGATGGAGGAGCATTTGAAATTGCCAGGATATGATCTGGATCAGGTTTTAGTCCAGCCTGTGAAATTGTATGCCCCAGAAAGGAGAGTTCAGTTTGTCTACATTTGCATTTGGACCTATTGAGCTGGAGGCCTGCTGTGCTGATGTAGTTTAGTACAGACTGCAGGTTATTGTCATGCTCCTCAGAAGTATTTCCAAACACGATAATATCATTCAGATAGCACTGAACTCCATGTTGATTCTTCAGAATCAATGACATTTTTTGAAAGGCACTTGGGGCAGATGCGAGACCGTATGGAACATGTTTAAAAACGAAATAGTCCCTCATGTGTAATAAATGCTGTGAGGTCTCTGCTATCTTCATGCAACATAACCTGGTGGTATGCGCTCTGCAAATCAAGAGTAGAAAACATCTTTGCTCCATGGAGTTCTGCAAATACTTCTTCCATGTGAGAAAGAGGATGGCTGTCAATCACAATAGCTTTATTTGGCTCCCTGAAGCCCACACAAAGGCGAATGCCTCCACCCTTCTTCTGCATCACTACTATACGTGAAACCCATTCCAAGGAGTCGATCTCTTCAATAATGTCCTTTTGAACAAGTTTTCTAAGTTCCTCTGAAACAGCTTCCCTGACTGAAAATGGTAAACGCCATAACTTCTGTCGTACAGGCATTACATTAGTCTGCATTTTAACTTTATGCAGAAACCCATAAGCACAGCCGAGTTTCTCCTCAACCTGATGTTGGGTCCCAGCTGAAACTGGTGTGTGTACTGCAAGAGTGCTTTGGTGAGGAAGATCAATTCGTCCATTAACTACCCTGAGATTTAAAGCAGCCAATAAATCTCTGCCAAGGATAGGAGTGCCTTTGTGGACAATGTAGAACTCTGCAGTTACCCAGCAATCACCAAAAGTAACTATTACTGGCAGGCAGCCATGTACTAGAATATGGTTTTTCAAATAGCATGCCAAATAAAGTTTGGGTTCAGTAAGAGGCACATCTTTAAAGTAGTGCAGATAGATGGAATCGGGTAGTATAGATACTGCTGAGCCAGTGTCCAACATTAGCAGAATAAAGTGTGATTTGCCTGAGGGCATGGCGGAAACATTTACCATGCACTTTATCTGTTCTGGAATATGTGCAGTAGTGATTTTGTCGACACTCAGCACAGTAACATCTGGTATTGTAACTGCATGCACCTGTTGATTGAACTGGCTACTGTGACATACTTTAGCAAAATGTCCAATCTTTTTGCAATGATTGCACTGAGCTACTTTTTCCGGACATCCTGTGTAGCTTGCAAGGTGTTGTGGGGATCCACAGCGAAAGCATGCTTTCACTGTATTTTGAATTTGCTGATTTGGTGGTTTTTCATTAGTTTTCCTCTTGCAATTGAGTGTCTGCAGTGGTAGTGAACTTTTCTGCAAAGGAGTCACAGCCTGGACTGTGCCTCCTGTATCCATGCTCATTATTTTGGCATCAGCTGTAGCTGACTCAATCCAAGTAGCAATGGTTATTGCTTTTTCTAGTGTAAGTTGTGGTTCTAGAAGTAAGCGTTCTCTTACATGAAGCATGGTTGTTTTCTCAATGAGCTGGTCTCTAATCATCTCATCTGCCATATTCCCAAAGTCACAAATTACAATCAGACTCCTCAGGGAAGCAACATACTGCATTATAGTTTTCCCCTGGTTTCTGCTCACGCTGGCAAAATCTGTAGTGATTAGCTACTACATTCACTTCTGGCACAAAAATTCTTTAATGCAGTGAGTGCAGTCTCATATTTATCATCTGCAAGGGGAAAAGTGTAAAATACACACTGCCCTTCTGCTCCAAGGCACTGGATTAGCAGAGCATGCTTTTTTTTCCTTCAGAAATCTCTGTAGCATTGATTGCAAACAGATAAGTCTCAAACATATGGATCCAGGTAGAAAAGCAATTGGAGGCTCACCTGGGCTTTGCAGAAAGGGTACAGGTGGGTTCAGAGGCAGAAGATCCATCCTCGTCGCTAAAATGTTGTATCAACCAGGCAAAGTACTAACAAGCTTCAAGAGGACTTTATTTCCAAAGTGGAAACCTCTTTACCAAACTGCTGCTGTACCCTCTGTAGCTCTCTCCCAGCCTCCCAACTCCTCCCCGCTTCTTCCTGTTTCCTGTCCTTTCAGACTCCCAACAGCCAGTGCTCCCAATTCTAATAATTACAAGCAACATCTAAACACCACACCCACATCCCCAGTCAGAGCCCTCACCCACCCCCTGCACCTCAACCCCCTGCCCCAGCCCAGCGTCCCCTCCCACTCCATGAACTCCTCATTTTTGGCCCTACCCCAGAGCCTACATCCCCAGCCAGAACCCTCACGCTGTCCCACAGCCCAACCCCCAATTTCATGAGCATTCATGGCCTGCCATACAATTTCCATACCCAGATGTGGCGCTCGGGCCAAAAAGTTTGCCTACCCCTGCTTTAGGTGCTACTGTAATACTACCAGTTGCCTAGGAACCCAAGCCACAGAGATCAGAATCCCATTACGGTAGGCACTGTGCAAGCACAGAACAAAAAATTCCTGCTAATAATAATGTAAAAGACCTGACTTGTCAATCTGCCATCTTGCACTGATTGTCTCCTTCATTATATTTCCACTAGACTTTCTGGAATCTAGTTTTAAATGTTCTAAGTGATTCAGTTTCCATCACTTCCCTTAGGAGACTATTTCACAATGTAGCAGATCTCACAGTCAGGAAAGTTTTTCCTGCTGTTCAGTCTAGATTTTCTCTTTCTTAATTTCCTCTTAGTACTTTTTATAGCTCTTCTGTACTACCCTAAATGCTGAGTCTTTGTCTCTAAGGGCTATGCTACACTCCTGACTGCTCAATCATGCCAGGTCTGGGGTAATTTTACAGGAAGTAATACATTGCCTTGAAAATATAGTGAGAGAACTATGACGTAAAGGATTCTTTAAAGAATTAAACCATGCTACCAATGCTCTGCAAGCAATAGAAAGGAGGACCTCAGAGAGCAATAGACAGACTATCTGCTTCTAGTTACAAAGTACATAAAAGCTTTCAGCTCTCAAGGTCAGGATGTAATGTTTTTCCCCATATAAACAGATGTTTTGCCACAGGACTGCCTTTGTAGATTCCTTTCCTTCCCCACAGCATATGCTTGTAGATTGCCCTGCAATGCAATTTTTCTGACATTTCTATAGATACACGAATTAAAGATGTTCAACCTTTACTATCTTTTTCTCTTCCTCTGTACTTCTCTCACTGTCAGTTACAGCTCAGTTAGGTGAATGTTTTTGTTTTTTAATTTATCATAATATTATGATATTCAGGCACCTGCATCTCTGCTCTGAATAGACAGAGCTGCTACAATGTGTGTCATGCCACAGGCCCTGTACTGCTGCCAGTTAATGGAGAGTCTCCTTGAACATAAGAGGTGAGGACTGTGCTTTTGTAACAGTTCTAAACCTGCTGTCAAGTTTCAAATGCTCATAGTGTCCACTGTGAAGTCTTAGGTGGCCACAGAGTTGCTAAAATGTTTTATTTAGCTGTTCACCATTTTTATGTAGCCATTTTTAGTTCAAGTGGTGCAAAGAATAAATATACAATAGTTACAGACTTAGCGTACAAATAAGGGGTTAACCTGTTCCACATTTTTTTAATCCTTAAAGAGATTTAACAATTACAATCTGACTTTAAATAAAAAGAGCTAAATTCATCATTGGTGTAAATCGACTGCAATGAATTTACACCAGAGAAGCTTTAAGAGAACATGTGCTGCTTTCATTCCTTGCCCTGCATAGGTTAATGTACTTAGTAAGACCATAATCCAAATGATTGTGCATTTTTAAAAATCATTGTTTTTTTGTTAAGAAATCTAAACCTCAGCAGATGGGATCATTAGCACTACAGCTCTGGCAGTGAATTATTTCATGAGCCTATGTATGCGAATTTGTTGGTCACCACATCCTTCAGGGCAGAAGAAATCCTGTTTATTATAGGAGCCAAAGCAAAGTGGCTGCCAAACATCTGTGAGAAATTGAACACTATCCAGGTCTAATCTGAAACCCGAGTGGACAACTAGCTGCTAGCCTCTTCTGTCTAGACTGGCTGTTGTTCCCTGCCCCCATCTCAGATCCCCTCTGTGAGTGGCCAGTATGAAACCTGCAGGTCAAAAAGAGAATGGCCCAACTAACACTCATTAAAGCCATCAGAGTTCCCTGTATTCTCTCCTCTCTCACCTGCATTGAAACTTTAGTAACAGAAAAGCATGATTTTAAAGTTGACAAGCACTAGCAGCTATGAAAATAAAATGCCTGGCAGATGTTTTGAGTGTGTGTGTGCCCTGGTTTCAATTTGTATTACACAGAGGGCCTCTAAAAGTGAAAAGGCATGTGGTGTGCTTGAGGCCCCTTCCAGCTGAAAGAGTGAAATGAGAATAAGTTCATTGTGAGCTATGCCCTCATTGTACTTACAATGCCTTTCACATGAAGGAGATTTTTAATCTCTCAGGGTTTCATCTCTAACCCCCCATCTTTGGGTCTCTGCTTTGCACTTCTATCGAATCCTTTCATCCAAGAATCGCAAAGCACTTTGCAAATGTTAATTAAGCCTTTCAAACCACCTCCACCCTGACATATTACATTTCTTCATTTGATCGAAGGCTAAACTGAGGCACAGAGAAGGGTTTTTTTATTAAAAAAACAAAAATATCAAAAGACACCTCTAAATCTGGGTGCCTCAATTTTTGGCAAGGCAGACAATCATATAGGACCTGATTTCTGAGGTGCTGAGCATTCATGGTGTTAAGTGAAGGGAATGAAAATCAGACCATAATGATGGGTATCCAAAAAATTGTGGCATCTGATTTAATAGCAACATTGGAAAGTGTTGGCATAAGCAACTTGCTCAAGATAACAGAGCAAATCAGTGTTATAACCATGAGGACATATGTTAAAATACCTAGTCCTTTGGTCTAATTTCTGCTTCATTTAATCCCTGTTATTTTCAAAACAGCACATTAAAATCACATAAAGTTTAGACTTTTGCACTATGAAATGTGCCTACAATTTCTACAAAGAATGTTACTATATGTGCAGCCCAGATGCTCCAGTTAAAAAATATAAATATAAAATCTTCCTGTGCAACATGGAACCCCTATGATGGGAGTGGGATTTGAGTTGGGCATAGGCAGGAAAGCACAGCTCCTCAAGGAGTCAGGTTAGCATGGAAGACAGGGAGGACCTTATTCTTTCTATTTATCATTACACCCTAGCAGCTACACCTGTTTATCAGAGGGTCCTTGCTATTCTCCTGCTATATCTATAATGGCCTTTCAAACCAAAACTTTGTAACTATCCTTGGGGAGGGAGACAAACCTGATCTCCCTCTGATGGGAGGGTGAAACTCCACAAATTAGGAGACTGCTGAGAGCTACATCTGACCCCTCCAGGACAAGTTAGAGCAACCTCAGGGCTGTTTTAACTTTTGCTGACAGATCCCAGCTCCTCGGAAGCTGATTTGCCAGTCAGGATTGCTGGAGTGGATTGCATCCCAGCCCTGCCTTCATCCAGAGTTAGTCCAGTACACCACTATACGTGGGGGCAAGGAGAACTGATATAAGAGGTGGCTACATTCTGTCACCTCCTAATCACATAACAGTTTATTATAATTGCAGAGAAAAGCACAATCAACATTGCCCCCCAATGAACAGCTAGACCATTCTCATTCATCTCTCCTCTCTCATTTGCTTTAAGAAGAAAAAACACATCTAAAGAATCATATGGACTTTCCAAATTGACATGTGGGAGGGGAGAAAGCAGAACAGGTCACTTTTATGGGCTATTGACTTTAGCAATGTTCCTTTAAATTTAATTTTGAATTTTTATTTGTTAATATTTGTGGCAACTTCGGGATGGATTTGTGAAAATCATGCCTCATGTCAAAGATATGACATTTCAACATTTAAAATGTGATGTAAAAGAGTGTATGGGAAGAAAGTGTACTCCTCCTTTAAGGACAAGCTGGAGCCTACAGCTTCTGGAAAATCCAGGAGGCCCTGTCCCACCTGGGGGCTGAGCCATATACACAGAAACAGAAAGCAGAGAGGGAGAGAAGAGTAGAAGTGGCATGCATGTAAGCAGTCTTGAGTAAACAAGACTAGATTGATTCAGAGACTTGGGTGTGGATTGAAAATCTGGGAGCCCTAAACCAAGGTCCTCATGAATTATTTGTTACAAGTAGCATGGCAAAATTTGATTTTTTTATGTTTATAATTTTGATGGATAATATTGATTTTAAAGCACTTTTATTTTTATTGATTGAAATTTTCACAGTTGTGGGGCAGTTATGGGAGCAGACAGTAATAATTTAGTGTCAGTAGATGCTGAGATTCAAAAAGTTAAAGCTTTAGAACTGTTAACACAAATTTTGTGTTATGTCAAAATACATAAAGTAAATATCCTTAAATTAAATGCTAATTTCTCAAGCAGCATTTTTTTCTTTTCCCTTTCTGTAAATTTTGATGGTGACCGATGGAAATATTTTTTCATTGGTTTATGTATGCAATCAAGGTTTACTGATATAAATCTAATCCTTCCAAGCCTAGTTATGACTCCTGTCCTAGAAACCTGATTAAAAGAGGGCATGGTATTTGTTAAAAATACACTGGCTCCTTCTTGCACTGGGCAGTTAAAGTGAATTGACTGCTGCACTCCCCTGGGAAATTAAGGTGGGACACACCTGCAGTGCCACACAGGCAGCAAATGTGCGCTCAGGGGCTGCCCCCACCTTTCCAGATGGATAAATTCATAGTATAATCCTGTTGCTTCTAATTAAGATGCAAACCCTGCTCCTACAATAGTCTCCTCTATACACATGGAGTGAAATCTGACACCATTAAAGTTAGTGCAAAACTCCCAATATTTCAATGGGGTGAGGATTTCATCAACAGATGTTCATGGTATTGCAGTCTCTGACTTTACAACTATCTTTTCCACACATCGGGCCTAATGCAAGTACTTTGGGAAAATCAAGTATTGTGATGCAATGGACATTGATTTTGTTGAGAGGTGACCAATGTTGAGTGGCATCTTCTGAAACAGTGCCCTAGACCTTGATCCTGCAATGAGTTCCAAGCAAGCCTAATAGCTTCAGTGGGACTTTGTGTAGACACAAAGGTCTGCTCACATTGATGGAATTGCAGGGCTGGTGCCTCAGGTTGTGTCCATATTACAATCCTGGGCATGGTTCCCAGCTCATGTACACATACTTGCACTAATTCATCGCTTGATGAGAGCTAGCGCAGGTGTAAATAGTAGCATAGCAGCACCAGAGGCACGGCTCTAGTATGCTAAGTACCGATCCCTGGGATTCAGGCAGGTTTGTATTCAGCAGGGCTAAACTGTGCCTCTGCTGCCGCTGCCCAGGCTACTGCAGCCACGCTACTATGCTAGCTCTCATCAAGCTAGAGCAACTATGTGTACATGAGCTAGGAATCATACCCAGGGCTTGCAGTGTAGATGTAGCCTCAGTGTTTTTTGTTTTGGATAAAAATTAGTTTCATTTGCTTTTGTTCATTATTGATCCTGCAAGCTTTACTCAAGCAAGCAATCCCAATTATAGCAATAGGATTGCTGATATAAGTAAGGCTGCAGGACTGGGAACAGAGTCATTTTAGCCTGAAAAGCCTCTGTACACGAGACAGCAGTATTATGACAGGTGTTCACCATTTTTAGTTTTCAGGAGGGCACACTAGGTCACCATGTTAAAGGCCCTGCTTAGATCAAACTTTACAGTCTCAGATGATACAGTGTCTTTGCTGTAGATTTTCACAAGAGATATATAGCCACAGGCACACTAAAAAAAAAAATATCAAAGATCAACCTGTTTACAAAGAGCCGTATGAAACAACCTTCAAAGGCTTAGGCCCTGCAGGCTGTGACGTGCCCTGTTATGACCTGCACAATAGGTCAAAAGGAATACAAGTATAACTTTTTCACCATTTCATCCTGTACTGTATGTTTGCTTTCTTATTGTACTTCATGTACTGAATATAAATAACTCTCTCTGTAATTCTGCAGTCTTTGACTATTTTTCTTGCAGCAGCTCTGCTGCTTGGCTTTTTAAAAGAAGATATAATGTTTCTCCTTTAGTATTTTATAAGTTCCAAACAGGGCAAATTACCTGGATTTGTAAAGTACATGCCAATGTTGTGTAAATACTTAAAACTCAGATTGGGATGTAGCAATTATCTTGATCTTTAAAACAATTATCCTGATTTTCTCTTTTGCACTGAGACTTCTTTTCCTCTTACCAGGACAAGTTCATTTCCAAAAGCTCTCTCCAGCAGAGAATGTGTCAAATTTATATAGTAGTGTAATGTCATATAGACACTGCATGCAGAAGCATGACCACAATGCCAACATTACTTAAAGCTTACCAGCTTCAATTCATTGTTACTGGCTTAAAATATTTGTAGTCTTGAGACATAAGAATGAAAAACAAAGATATTTTTAATACAAAACTCTGGCTCATGACCTGGCTTTTGTTACAAGTGTGAATTAAAGGCCAAATCTAATTTAATGTAATCATGGACTTCCATGAGCTTTCAATCAGACCTATAAGTGATGTCCAACAAATCTGAGGCCAGAAAACTCTTGTTTGTCATTCTGCATGCAGTGAAGCTAACTTTCCTGTCCATACTGTACTCATCAAGGACCACTGTGATTATTTAGTCTGATCTGTACAACACAAGTCATAGAATCTCCCCAAAATAACTCCTAGAATATATCTTATAGAAAAAACATTCAATCTTGATTTAAAAATTGTCAGTGACAGAGAATCACTGTTGGTAAATTGTCCAATGGTTAATTACACTCATTGTTAAAAAAATTATGCCTTATTTCCAATTTTAATTTGTCTAGTTTCAACTTCCAGCCATTGGATCATGTTATACCTTTCTCTGCTAGATTGAAGAACCCATTCTTAAATATTTGTTTCCTGTGTAGATACTTAGACTATAATCAAGTAACCCCTTAACCTTCTCTTTGTTAAACTAAATAGATTGATCTCTGAGTATGTCACTATAAGACACATTTTCCAATCTTTTAATGTCTACACGATGAAATTAGGTCAAATTTAAAAGTTGATTTTTAGGAAGCGATTTTATACAGTCGATTGTGTGTGTCCCCACTAAGCGCATTAAGTTGGCGGAGTGCGTCCACAGTTCCGTGGCTAGTGTCGACTTTTGGAGTGTTGCACTGTGTGTAGCTTTCCTGCAGTCTCCGCTGCCCATTGGAATTCTGGATTGAGATCCCAATGCCTGATGGGGCAAAAACATTGTCACGAGTGGTTTTGTGTACATGTCGTCAGTCGCCCCTCCCTCCGTGAAAGCAATGGCAGACAATCGTTTCATGTCTTTTTTCCTTGCAGATGCCATACTGCTGTCAGCAGACAGTGCAGTAGGACTGCTAACTGTCATCATCCACCACTTCCACTACAACTCTGCTCTCCTGGTGCCATGAATCCACCTCACAGGTCCTCTCGTCATTCTGTATAAATATCTATTCTCGTGGCATCCGTTGTCATCCACCACTTCCGCTGCAACTCTGCTCTCCTGCAGATGCCATACCACGGCAAGCATGGAGCCTACTCAGCTCACTGCTGCTGTTGTGAGCATTGTAAACACCTCGCACATTATCCTGCAGTATGTGCAGAACCTGCAAAAGCAGGCAAGGAGCCGATGACAGCATGATCAGGATAGTGATGAGGACATAGACACAGACTTCTCTCAAAGCCTGGGCTCTGGCAATTTGGACATCATGGTGGTAATGGGGCAGGCTCATGCTGTGGAATGCCAATTCTGGGCCTGGGAAACAAGCACAGACTGGTGGCACTGCATAGTGTTGCAGGTCTGGGATGATTCCCAGTGGCTGCGAAACTTATGCATGCGAAAGGGCACTTTCATGTAACTTTGGAACTTGCTTTCTATAAGGAATAAGGCTGCCCTCCCCAGAAACCTTCTGCAAAGGCTTTTAGAGTACCTCCAGGAGAGCTTCATGGAGCTGTCCCTGGAGGATTTCCACTCCATCCCCAGACATGTTAACAGACTTTTCCAGTAGCCATACTGGCAGCGAATTCATCCTAAGTCTTCAGGGCAAATTATTCATTAAACACGCTTGCTTTTAAACCCTGTGTTATATTTACAAAGTTACACTCACTAGAGGTGCCTTCTCCAGCTTCATGGTCCGAGAGCCCACCTTGGGAGGGTATTGGCTCCAGGGTGATGAACAGTTCCTGGCTGCCAGGGAGAAGGGATTCTCTGCTTGCCTGCTGTGCGCTATCCTCAACCTCCTCATCTTCCTCATCCACAAAATACTCATCCCTGTTGCGCGAGACTCCCCCGTGGCAGGTGTCCATGGACAGTGGTGGGAAGTGGTAGGGACCTCCCCCCCCAGAATTGCATGCAGTTCATCATAGAAGTGGCACGTATGGGGCTCTGAGCCAGAGTGACTGTTTGCATCCTTTGTTTTTTGGTAGGCTTGCCTCAGGTCCTTAACTTTCACACGGCACTGCTATGTGTCCCTGTTGTAGCCTCTGTCCATCATGCCCTTGGAGATTTTGGCAATTATACTGGCATTTCGTCTTTTGGAATGGAGTTCTACCTGCACGGATTCTTCTCCCCATATAGCAATCAGATCCAGTACCTCCCGTTCGGTCCATGCCGGAGCTCTTTTGCTATTCTGGGACTCCAGGGTCACCTGTGCTGATGAGCTTGCCATGCTGGCCAAACAGGAAATGAAATTCAAAAGTTCCCGGGGCGTTTCCTGTCTACCTGGCCAGTGTATCTAAGTTGAGAGTGCTGTCCAGAGCAGTCACAATGGAGCACTCTGGGATAGCTCCCGGAAGCCAATACCGTCGAATTGTGTCCACACTACCCCAAATTCGACCCAGCGAGGTCAATTTTAGTGCTAAACCCTTCACTGGGGAGGAGTACAGAAATCAATTTTAAGAGCCCTTTAAGTCGACAAAACAGTCTTGATCGTGTGGACAGGTGCAGGGTTAAATTGACCTAATGCTGCTAAAATCAACCTAAACTTGAAGTGTAGACCAGGGCTAATTCTTCTTTGAGCCCTCTCCAATTTATCAACATCCATTTTTAATTGTACCAGAACTGAACACAATATTCCAGAAGTGGTCACACCAGTGCCAAATCTGGAGGAAAAATAACCTCTTTACTTCTATTTGAGATTGCCCTGTTTGAATGTAGAAGGGTATTTTTTAAAATTCAAGACCACTCTCTCTTATAACTTAATATCAGTGGTTCCTGAGCTCTAGTCTGTAGCTAACCATTGGTCTGTACCAGTGGCTCTCAACCCTTCCAGACAATATCTCTCTTTCAGGAATCTGATTTGTCTTCCGTATCCCAAGTTTCACCTCACTTAAAAACTACTTGTTTACAAAATCAGAACTAAAAATACAGAAGTGTCATCGTATATGATCACTGAAAGTTTGCTCTCTCATTTTTACCATATAATTATAAAATAAATCAATTGGCAAGAGGTTTCTTTCAGTAAGGTTATAGATGGAAAACTGACTCTACATTGTTAGCATCTATTCTGGTCACAGACATCAATGGGAGTTTTACCATTGACATAAATAGAAGCAGGGTCAAGGACTAGTAATAGCTACAAAGAGTTTATAAATTAAAACCTGATTTCTGATTGCTAGTGTCCTGTTCATCTATCACAGTTGTACCACTAATAAAGATTTTGCAGTCAGAACTTAGTTAACCCACTTAGTTAACCCACTGCTAAAGTATGAATGAGAACAGAAGCCAGCTTGCTTTTCCATAACTCCACTAGCTCAGGATTGCTTCTAACAGCAGAAAAAATATTTGTGTGTGACAGCAAAGTAACAGTAATTAGATACAACTTGAAGACCCACAGGGAGCAAACAAGGTGGCTTGTTTACACAATCACCTTCCTACTCTAGCCTTCCTCTCTGTAGAACTAACCTTGTTGTCCTGGCAGATAACTTAAATGAAAGTTTAAAAACCAGACCTTGAAGGGTTTGGATAAAAGCTCTTGAAGGGAAAGTCTAGTTTCCACATCCACCAGACCTTTGATAATCCATGCAAATACATGAAATCATACAATTGCCACTAGAGATGGACCAGGACCAGGCCTCAGATGAGAAACCCCTTGAACTTTGTGAGGGAATGTTGATATTTAAGCCTGGATCTGAATTTTGTAGTTAGTCCCTATCTCTACAATGGGCAGGACGAAATGCTGCCCTCTCTCCAATTTTGGGGGTTAGAAGTATGTATCTAGATTCAAATTTTAAGGTTGGTATGTATCCATCCATAATCAAGAAAAACATAAGACTTAATTTTTTCTGGTTTATTATGTAGCAAAAGCTTTATCAGAATATAATATTCTACCATAAACCTAAAGGCTAGTTTCTTGTCGTATTTGCCTAGCCACTTACTTTAACTGGTTGATGTGACTGCTTTGCTATCAGAATTATATGTTGGGTACCAGATGGTATCAGTTTCTGGCCTTCCCACCACAGACAGTAGAAAAAGGACAAACAACAGAAATAACATTACAAATGTGATGAGGACTATTTACATTTTCATTTCTGGGCCCACATCAATAGGACATTGGAACACAAAATGTGACTGTTGAGCAACTTAACAGTTTAAGATGCTGACTGCATTTCAGAGATGCTAGTACCCTCAATTCCCATGGAACAGAAATTGACAGAGCTCAGCACCATTCAGAAACAGGTGCTAAGCTTGAACTTTGTGGTGGCTGTCCCAGATCAGAGTATGAGATGCAAGTGAGAAAGAAGGGAAAAGAGGTAGGGCCTGGCAGGAGAGGTGTGCTGTCCTCTGGATCTTATGCTGTTCGGTAACAACTCAGATAATCAACAGTATCCTATCTCCCACTAAGATGACATTGTGTTTCAGATAATACATCTTCTCAGAGCCACTGTGTTTCAGAACAAGTTGTACTTGGCAGATTGCCATGCTGTTGAGTGATCCTTCTCCTGTGGTATTCCAGAGCTTCCACAAATACAACAGGTCACTTTCCACTAATGTGACATAAAAGAAAAAGAGTTTTGAAAATGTCAGTGTTGACATTGGCTGACTGCTGAAATCAGTATGCAGAACCAGGTTCTGTTTACAATGCAGATGTGTTAAAGGGAAGTAGTGTAATCTGCTCTTCCCACCCCCTCAAAATCTCCCTCACCCACACACACATGCTGCCACACTGAGCAGCTGGCTGCAGTCTGAAAAGAATTGCCATGTATTTAGTCTTGACTTTTTTTTTTTATGAGCACACATCAAGCTGATGGATGATATTGGTAGGAAGCAGAATGCTGGTTAGTCCTGCTCCCAGGATAAAAATCTAACTTCGCAATCCATTCCAAAACACGTGAAGTATATGACAACAATATCTTGAGACATTCTGTCAATCCACCTTAAACCCAATCTGTTGAAAACATCCATTGGTAACGCATTTGAAGGATTCCCTTTTTTATTTCTTCTTCTCCTTCAATTCAGCATGTGGGAAGTGCAGCACACGGACTCAAAATTAGTGCTGCATAGATGGTCTTGTGACACAAATTCCTGTACAGTAGGAACTTGCCCAATAACTATTTGTATTTAGTGACACACTTGAACAGTTAGAGATATGCATTTTTGCAGTTTTTTAATCCAGATTAATTTAAATGCAACTTTCAGATCAGACAAGCCAGGCAAGCAAGACGTTGATACATTAAGCTGAGGTTATGTTAAAATAAGAGCTGGGCAGATGAGCATTAGGGCTGAGGCACTGCACAAGGTAACACACGCAGAATATGGTTGTAAAGATAACAAGATCAACAATTGTTAAGATGTTTTCCAGACTTTAGAAAATATCCTATATCGATATTAATAGTGTCATAATATATTGCCTAGCATGATTCAGAAAAATATAATGATATTTCAAAATACAGAATATGATCCACAATTGGGAGAATACAGGTAGACAGATGTTACAGTTTGTTGGGGGTCTTCTCCCCCCCCAATTGATTTTCCATGTGTGTGCAAGTACTGGCCGAGATCTTCAGATGGTATAAATGAGCATAGCTCTATTGACTTTAATGGAGCCATGCAATTTATATCAGCTGAGGATTTGACACAAAGCCTCAAAGGAAATGACCTGGATTTGAACTCAGAACTTTCAGCTTCCTAAACACATACCTTTGAGAAAATAAAAGAGCAGTTCCAATAGGCCATCTGGTAAAAAAGAAAATACTCTATGTGAGCAGGTCAGTGATATCCCAGTGAGGAATGGGATGCACCCTTTCCTACATCTCACTATCTGTGCATTCATGATTAAGGGAGCTGTCAAAAAGATGTTGAGAGATACAGAAAAGAGCATGTCAACTGATTAGCCTGACAGCTCCTTGGATTTTTTATTCTTCTCTATGTCATGCTTCTGTACTCTAGTCATGTAGCATCACCTTGGGCTGGCTAGCTACTGACTGCTGATATTGTTAGTTTATTTATACCCAGTTGTGTAAGTGCTAGAGCTGGCTATTTACCAGCCTCCAAATCTCCATGGATTATCTCCTCTATTTTGATATCCTTTTCTGAAACACAGAGGCAACTGAGTATTGAAATAAAACTCAGGGCTTTTTCTGAAGCCTTGCAGTAAATTGAGTGATTCAGCTGTTGTCAGATCTTCTCGTATTTTGTTTCTGGGATCACAAATCAGTTAATATTTAATAATTTTGCTCGTAATGAAAAAAATATTTAGTGGTATTTTTATGTTGGAAGTAATAATGGAACTATTCATTGGTCATTTTAAAATTAGGATCTAATGAAAGGTTTGTCTTAAGCCTTAGACCTTTACTTTGGTCTTAAATACTGTTTAAATTAACACAAACTGCTATTCATTTGTGACATTTTGAAATATTATGATTATGTATTTATTATAGGTATCACTGTACAAATCTAAAGGAAGACTGGTTCCCTGTCCAATCAAGCTTACAGTTTAATGCATTGTTCCTGCAAAGAGAAGTGTGCAGGCAGATTGCTGCATCCACAAAGAATCCCACTGACAGCCTTTCACTCTTAAAATTATACACTTGATTAAGTATGTTCCTGAATCAGGACCATAGTGATGCCAAAGTTGTGGCCCATTTTATTTCCATCTTCTGACTCTTACTGCTGAGCATCTGAATCTCACATGCCAGAATCACATGCTGTATTTGCTTTTAATATTTCATGTTTAAGATAAAAACAACATCGACTGAAGTTCTTCATTAATGTAAACTTATTTTATTACTCTGTCTGCATCAACTTGTGCCAGTTTTCCCTGTGGATCTGAGGGTGAGAATCTGAATGACATCTCCTCCACCTATCCCCTCACAGCCCAGGAAGCCAGAATCTCACAGACAGCCTGTCTAAGGCAGGGAATATGTTGCAAAGGTAACACTTCTCCTTTCTGCATCCAAAAGTTTGCAGCATGGACTGGGGGCACTGATTCCTGTGAATTTGTTGGCGACTTAGTTAAAAGCAAACCAGTAATGAGAAGGCCAGCCATAAAATTGAGAATGTTGTCTTAGTGGTAGAGAAAAATATGAATAAATTGTTATTTTATTTTTAAAAAATAACAGAAGGATAAAGCACAGTAGGACAAACTTCTCATCAATAATCATAATGACTAACTAGCATTTGTGATTTGCTCCAGGAGAATGAACACAATTTCTGTTAAACTGACTAACAAATTTCTAAAATTCTATGTTTCAAAAGAAGGTACTTTGACCTATAGGCTCAAAGAAAGAAAAATGACTAAAGTGAAGAATCCCACAAAAATTCCCAGCTACGCACTTGAAATGAACCCACGTATTTTAGGGTATGTCTACACTTTGAGCTGGGGATGTAATTCCCAGCTTGAAGAGACATACCCGCACAAACTGTGATTGAGCTAAAACTAGTGTATCACAGCAGCATGAGCACTGGAAGGGGCTAGCTGCCCCAACTGCATGCCTTGAATGGGTATGTGCTTGGGGTGACTAACCCCTCCTAATGGTTGGGTCATGGCTGCTACACTGTTTTTAGTGCAGCAGCTCAATCAGAGGTGATGTGGATAAGTCTCCTAGAACTGGAATTTAGACCTTCCAGATCCAACTGTAGACATACAACTTTAGTTCCTGCATTTTCTGTTCCTTTAGTTTTCATGGTTTTGGTACTTTTAATTCTCATAAATTGCAATGGCTCATTGTTCAATAAAATCAGATCAGAGTGGGATAGATAGCCTTAGAGTTACAAAGCACAGAGAAGTACTTTAGGCAAAATTTTGCTCTCAATTACACCCAGGTAACACAGCTGAAGGTGATGGGGTTATACCAAGAATGGTTTGGTCCAAGATGGCTTAAAGTGCTCACAATAGCAGCCTGAGAAAGTGGAACAGTTGGCAGTTGTGGGGACAGTTACGAGTTCTTCATTTTAAAAAAAAGTTAATTTAGTGTTTGTGAAAGGTGCTGAATTAACAGCTTTAAAGATTGATGTCCTCTGTTTACCCATAAAGGAATTACAGCCTGGATAGTGTGGAAACTGTGCCTTTAAGAAGCTTTGGCAATAACTACTTGGAACTGGTTGTTATGTTATGCAATGCCAGTGAGTTACAACTGAAACACTGATCGAAGACCTACGTTAGACTCCTTGGCTCTGAATGATTATTTAACACCACATGGAACCAAGAGTAAAACAAACTAAGAAAATATCCTTCATGGAAGAATGGAGCAGATAAAAGCCTCACTAGAGCTGAAACTCTGGAAAAGTGGAAACAAATGGAGGTTTAAACAGCACTTCCCTTTGTATCTGCAAGCAATGGGTGCCAGCAAAAAGGAAAAACAAATGGTCAGAAGGTAGCCTTATTTCTGACAATAGCTAGTCCTGAAACACTTAATATGTTTAATAGTTTTTAGTTAAGTCAGACAAGAGGAGGCTAACTATGAAACTGTATAAAATAAATTTGAGTATTGCACTTCACTTGGAAAAAAATCATGATAGATGTTTTTAAACTGAGTACAAAAAGAAGGTGAAACAATAGAAGAGTTTGTGACTGATCTAAGACTAAAGAGAGTACCTTGCAATTTGGAGGGGCTAACTGAATGTCCCTAATAAAAGACAAGATTGTGATTAGGATATGGGACAAAAAACTCAGATTATTGGAAGAGCAGAATTAACCTTTTACAAAGCAATTAGAATTTGCCAAGCAAACAAAGTTACCTAGTCCAGACTGAAGTTTATGGAGGGTGGACTGTGCTCTGACACTGTGGACATAATAAAGAATCCAAAATGCAACAAGAAACGAAACCTGAGGCAGAAAGGCATGCAAAACTCAGAGTCATTGTCCACCAAAAACAGTACATGGAATTGCGCATACTGTGGCAAACAACCTAAGCTAATGCTCAGCATATGGAAAAAGATGCAAGAATTGCAATGGATGATCACATCACTTTACGCACACAAGCAGAGTGTGCACAACATGGATAAAGAGCATGACAACAGCACTGCTAGTTCAAAGGAATTCCTCATAGGAACAATGGACAATGTTGCAGCACAAGATGAATGGACTATCTTGTTGAAAGCAAATAAGACAATTATTTATTTTAAGTTGCACACAAGTGCACAAGCAATGTGGTGCCAGAAACAGTGATATTACCACTGAAAGAAAAGCCATAGGCAATAGAAGGTAAATGGGTAAAAGTGAGGGCTTAAGGTGGTGAGCTCCCACTAAGGGAGTATATAAGTAAATAAATTAGAAAAGATACAATTTGTAATAGTACCAGGCATAAGAACACCTATTATTGTGTTTTAAACATTTCAGGCCCTTGATCTCATCAAGAAGGTGCACTCGTTGGATGGGCAGGGGACTAAAACAACTGAAGAGTCTGAGGAAGTTTTCTGGGGCATAGAGAAATTCTGAGAGTATCTGTATAGAATAAAGCTGAAAGAGCCCAACCATCCCATGATTCATGTCTCTAACAAAGTTCCCCTTGCCATAAGGTAGAGGTTAAAAGAGGAGCTGAGTAGGCTCATTGCTCTGGGAATCACAGAGTGAGTAGAAGAACTCAGAGTATTCTTTGACCCCTACAAAGAGAAGGGGGGGGGGAGAAAGAGAACGCTTCACTTATATATAGACTCCAAAATATTAAGTATGTTAAAGGAAACATTTACCACTACCTAGTAGGGGAGAAATTTTGGGGGAGATGGCTAACACCAAATATCTTTCTACCTTTGATGCATCAGCAGGGTTCTGGAAGATGTCCTTAGAAAAACTAAGGACATGTTTGTGCAGCACCCCTTTTGGGAGACAGACTTTTCTGCAGACTGACATTTGGGTAGTGGTCGGTCATCTGAGGTGGAAAAATAAAACAAAATTTTGTTGTTTCAGAGCACGGGTGGGCAAACTTTTTGGCCTGAGGGCCACATCGGGTTTCCAAAATTGTATGGAGGGCTGGCTAGGGGAAGCTGTGCCTCCCCAAACAGCCTGGCGTGGCCCAACCCCTGACCCCTATCTGACCCCCTGCTTCTCGCTCCCTGACAGCCCTCCCGGGACTCCTACCGCATCCAATCCTCCCTGTCCCCTGACAGGCCTCCCCAGGACTCCTGCCCCATCCATCACCCCCTGCTTCCTGTCCCCTGACTGCCCCTGGACCTCCTGCCCCTAACTGCCCCCCACTGCCCCATCCAACCCCTCCTCTCCATCCTGACTGCCCTCCCAGGACCCCTGTCCCCATTCAACCCCCTTGTTTCCCATCCTCTGACCACCCCAACCCCTATTTACACCCCCGGCCCCTGACCACCCCCTTGAACTCCCCTGCCTTCTACATAACCCCACCCCCACCCCTCTTACTGTGCTGCCTGGAGCACTGGTGGAGCTACAGCCACGCTGCCATGCAGCACAAAGCACTGGGTCAGGCCGGGGCTCTGCAGCTGTGCTGCTCCAGGAGCTCACAGCCCCCCCACCCAGAGCATTGTGCCAGTGGTAAAGTGAGCTGAGGCTGCGCGGGAGGGGGAACAGTGGGGGAGTGGCCAGGGGCTAGCCTCCCAGGTCAGGAGCTCAGGGGCCTGGCCGGAGGGTCCTGCAGGCTAGATGTGACCCACAGGCTGTAGTTTGCCCACCTCTGGTTTAGAGGGTACTATGGCTTGCATAGACAACATTTTGTTCTGGGGAAAAACAGTAACCACAACCAGAGCCTCTGAGCAGCTTTTGAGATGCTGGGCTAAAGCTAAATAAACAAAAATGTAAATCTGGTGCAATAGAAATGACATACTTGGGAAAGACATTAGTAGGGCAAGGTGTACAGGAAGATCACAGCACGGTTGAAGCCCTCAGCAACATGCCTACCCCAACAGACAAGGAATGGGTATAAATATTCCTTGGAATGGTGAACAACATAGGGAACTTTGTGCCTAATCTATCTGCCTGAACCAGCAACCGGAGAGAGCTGCTCAAAGATGTCATGGACATGGAATGCAAATCTTAAGAAAGTAAAGGTGTTAATCAAAGAAGCCCTAGTACTTAGGTACTATGACAGTAGGCACAAAACTAAAGCTATCCACAAATGCCTCCGAGTAGTGTATTGGCCTTGTCTTCTTATAAGAGTTTATAACTGGAGACCTGTGGCCTAAATTCCCTCTCAACTGAGTGGCCGCGCAACTGTGCAGCAGCCTATTAAGCGCTGCGCAGGTGCTCAGGGCTGCGGCGGGGAGAGATTCCTCTCTCCTATCCCCAGACCCAAACCGGCCCAGTCCCAGACCTGCCGCAGCTGGGGGAGACACGCCCCTCCCCGGCCCCAACCCTGCCCTGGCCTGGACCTGCCGTGGCCATGGGAGAGATGCTTCTCTCACGGACCAGCCCCAGTCCCAGCCTGGCCCTGCCATGTCCATGGGAAAGGTGCCTATCCTGCAGCCCTAGCCCCAGAGTTGCCGCGGTGGGGAGAGGCACCCCTCCCCGCCACCAGCCCAGGTGCTGCTGCAGGGAGAGAGAGTTGTGTGTGAGTCCTCTCCCGCTGCTGTAGCCCTGGGGCAGCCTGCACTCCAAATCCCTCATCCCTGGCCCCACCCCAAAGCCCACACCCCCAGCCCAAGCCCTCACCCCCCCCCAGCCCCAATCCTCTGCCCCAGCTCTGAGCTCCTTCCCATACACCAAACCCCTCATCCCCAGCCCCACCCCAGAACCCGCATCCCAGCCCTCACCCCCTGCACCCAAACCCTCTGCCCCAGCCCTGAGCCCCCTCCCACACTCCAAACCCCTCAGCCCCACCCCACATCTCACATCACCTCCATATTGGTGCATGTAACAAAATTCACTCTGAACATGGATGTAAAAAATGAGAGGGAATGCTGCTGTGGCCTGTGCATCACGGGTGCTTACAAAAACTAAAAGTGTCAATATATTCAAACAGAGAAGGAAGATTTAGCATTAGGCTATGAGCATAAAAAGTTTTATTTCTGGGAGGCCTGTGTTAGCTATAATTGACCATATATTACACTTATTGCCATTGCCAAAAGGGGCTTGCAAACACTCCTTGAAAATACAGAGCTTATTGTTTCAATTTCACATGTATGATTTGCAAATTAAATACAAACCTCGGAGAGATTTGGTGTCTACAGAATTTGACAAACGTGACAAAAGTGGTCTCAGACAAAATGTGGATGGTGATTACCAGAGCTACTGCTCAGGATGAGACCCTGAAGCAAGTAATCAAGGCCACTAAAACAGAATGGCTGGGACAGCCCCTATTATAAATTTAGGGGAAACTCAGTGCTACATGGGATTTTGTTTAAAGGCTCTAGGATGGTGATTGCAAAGATGTTCAAGACAAATGTTAAAAAGGATACATGCAGGTCATTTAGGAACTGGAAAATCTAAGTGAATGGCCAGAGACATTTTATACTGGCCCTAGAGGAACAGTGACATTGAGGAAGCTGTCAAGATTTGTTGCATATGCCAAAAATATAGGTCAAGTCAAGTAACAGAATCCAGGTTAGTGGGCCAGGAAAAATTGGCCCCCTGAAACAAAGTAGGTATAGATTTGTTTACATGGTAGCTAGAAAAAAAAACTATGCAATTGTCCTTGACTATTATTCTTACTTCCCTGAAAGCCTTACTAGAAGATACTACAGCTAAACAGGTGATTGTGCATATCAAATCTATTTTTACTAGACATGGTATACCTGACATAGTAATGTCTGACAATGGGGTCACAGTTTAACAGACATGAGTTTAATCAGTTTGCAGTGAACTATGATTTTAGGCATGCAAAAACTAGTCTCCATTATCCCCAATCCACTGGGTTGGTTGAAAATTATGTCAAAATAATAAATTATCTACTGTAAAAGGATGCAGAATCTGATCCGTATTTAGCACTGTTAAAATACAGAGTGGCACCAATGAAGCATGTGTTGTCACCCACTGACATTTTTATCATCAGAAAACGAAAAACAAGAATGCCTTAACTGTTACAAAATGACATCAGAGTCACTGAGGACTTGCAAATGTATAATGAGACAATTAAGTAATACAAAAAAACCCTCAATGTGATTTGGAGTCCCAGTGGCTGCCACCGCTTTATGAAAATGATGCTTTGCATCTCTATGATAGGGAACAATGGATTGACCAGTGTGTTAGCTCCACTCTTGGTCTGAGGCAGCAGAAGGATGACAAAGTCTATCTTTTGATACAACTTTAATTTCTAAATATTTAAAGGCAAAAACATGTGTTGCCTTGCAAAAACTAACAAAAATCATCATACCTCAGATATCAGGCTATGTCTACACAACCGCGGTAAGTTGACCTACGCTACGCAACTCCAGCTACAAGAATAAAATAGCTGGAGTCAATGTATCTTAGGTCGAGTTATCATAAGGTCTACACTGTGGGGGGCCGAAGGGAGAAAATTTCCCATCGACTTACCTTACTCTTCTCATCAGGGGTAGAATACAGGGGTCGACTGGAGAGCGATCTGCAGTCGATTTGGTGTGTCTTTACTAGACCTGCTAAATCGACTGCCGGTGGATCAATCCAGAGAGTCAATCCCAGCTGTAGTGTAAACCTGCCCTCAGAAACATTGCAGCAAATTAACACAAGACCAGCAAACTCAGAGTCAGTAGACAAAGTAGATTAGATAAGCTCATTGGGAGGCTTAAGAAATGCTTTACAGTTCATTGGAGAAACAAGGTGGGTGAGGTAATATCTTGTAATGCAAGATTTTATCTCACCCACACTTGTCTCTCTAATATCCTGGGACCAACAGAGCAACAAGAACACTGCATATCAAAGTCCATTGTATAGGAAAAACTTTGACAAATGAATTGACAACTTATGCCATGTAGGGTCTCTTTAGTAAACTCAGGCAGCCACTTTCAGTCACTCCACAACTAAATCTTTGGTTAATATTGACCATATTTATTTCTCATTCCAATGATTTCACATCAGGCATTTCCACAACATTTGCTCTTTGATTTGCTGTACTCTTTCTGGGTTTGACTTCCCTCTTGTTAGGGTGGAACCTCATGCATTCTTAGAATACTGGACATTCCAGTACTTCCAGGAATGGAGTGGGCCCACACCCCCTAGCATGCATGCATAGTATGAGGTCCTACCAGCATGGTGGGAACGACATGCTCTTCAAAATGGTGTCCCTCATTGACTATCGTACAAAACCACATCTGATTTTATCTCAGTACTGGATGGTGGGGGACACCACCCAAAAAGAGGATTGTCCAACTTAAAACTGCACAAATGGCCTGCCTCCCTCTTATATAGACTTGCTGTTCCAACACCCATGGGAGACTTTCCATTGGCTTCAGCGAGGTTTGATTCAGACCATATACCTTAAGGCTAAGAATATTCAAGATAAAGAAAGTAAAATGTTTAAACTTCCTACTTTTATCTAAATAATCTCTCAAACTCCTTCACATAAATTAATTTTTGCAGCTTTTCCTATAGCATATACACCTACCCTCGTCAAAGGTGTGTGTCCGTTTCCTAGAGAAAAATCCCAGGAAATGTAGATGGATATATTCACAAAATAATTCAGCAGGCAAGTAAGGCATGTTTCCAGTTCTAACAAGGATACTTCTACAAATGGATCCCACCTACGTCACAAAGTTTTCCTTTTCCATTTCAGAACTTTGAGGCAGGAAGCTCACATTCCTGTGAAAAAAAGGAAAGGACAATAAAGAATACGAAGTAAAATTAACTAATCAACTAAAGGAGACAGAAAATATCAAAGAAATTAAGTATAAATCACAGTAACTCACCAGATAGGTACTACTGGACAGGGAAAGAATCTTTTGGGCCATCTTGTCCAATATTCCTGAATCAATCAAAAGAGACCCTATACTATGCTTTTCATGAGAGGTGGCCATAACAGTTTTGGGCAGCCCTGAAAAACTTTTTTTTTTTTAATTTGTCCATTCTCTTCCAGAACCAGTTTCTGTTCACCATTCACATAAACTGTACAGAGTTAGTTAAGGATTTTGGGGAGGCCTAGAAAAATAATTCTTGGCAATATACTCAAAACTTGACTCATTTTACACAGAGTTTGTTTGGGGAGAGAGGATGTATGTGAAACTTTAGGCCACTCCATCTCCACAAATTACTGCTCTAAAAATGAAGCCCAGATCTTCATGCATTCCAACCCCAATGCTTACAAAACTAAATAGTCTTGCTCAGGGAACCTGAAATTCTACTACTTCCCCCAAATGAGAGGTCCCTATGACCACCAGACTTGTGAGGACCCAACTCCAGCTCTTCTTCCCATACACTTATTAATTCTTGACCTAAACATCACAGTTACCTCATTTAGGCAAATGCTTCCTCAGATTATCTTCTATGCCGGAAAGGCAAGGTCACAGAACAACTCAGACCAGACCCAGAAGTCCTGTCTCACAATCCTCTGCTTTACATTCCTTCCCTAAAATACATGTATTTTTTCAGTATATGTACTGTCCCATGATCATCTGCAGATAATTGGCTTGAAGAATATTATTTGCTTGGCTAATGATGATATAATTATGAGAGGGAATACTTATTCAGAAATAAATATTTTTGAAAAAGTACAGTTCTCACCATTTTTGCTTAATTTTATGTCTGTTTATTAAGTGATCCCTCCCAACCCCTTTGCAACAGTTCACTATTTTTGCAGAAGGTACAGGAATTTCCTTTTTTTTCCACCAAATGCATCCAATGAAGTGAGCTGTAGCTCACGAAAGCTTATGCTCTAATAAATTTGTTAGTCTCTAAGGTGCCACAAGTACTCCTTTTCTTTTTAGGAATTTCCTAGCTAGGTTTGATTATTAATAATACAAAGAGAAAATTACTCCATGGCAGGGGAAGGATAACTGAAATCATAAGCCTAAGGACCATACCCTATTCACACAAAATGAAATGAAACTGGAGCCATTATGTTTAATATGCAGATGTGAACTGAGACTGAAGATCCCAGCATTCAATGTTGTTCAAATCTAGATGCACCATTGAATACTGGGATGGGTAGTCTCCATAGACCAGAGATGGGCAAACTACGGCCCATGGGCCACATCCAGCCCGTGAGACCCTCCTGCCCGGCCCCTGAGCTCCTACCCCCTCCCCTGCTGTTCCCCCCTCCCCCTCAGCCTCAGTATGTCACACCGCCAGTGCAACACTCTGGGCAGCCGGGCAGTGCAGTTGCAGAGCTGCGGCCTGACCCAGAGCTGTAGTGCCGCCAGCCACTGGTGCTCCAGGAAGCGTGGTAAGAGAGCAGGGGGAGTTGGATAGAGGGCAGGGAAGTTCAGGGGTGGGGGTCAGGGGTGTGGATGGGGTCGCGGCAGTCAAAGGACCTGGAACAGGGGGGCTGGATGGAATAGGGATTCTGGGGGGGCAGTCAGGAAGGAGGGGGGGTCTGGAGGTGGTTAGGGGACAGGGAGCAGGGGGTGGTGGATGGGGCAGGAGTCCTGGGGGGGCCGTCAGGGAGCGAGAAGCGGAGGGATCAGATAGGAGGCAGGGGCCGGACCACGCCTGGCTGTTTGGGGAGACACAGCCTCCCCTAACCGGCCCTCCATACAATTTTGGAAACCCGATGTGGCCCTCAGGCCAAAAAGTTTGCCAGCCCCTGCCATAGACCATACTACCATATTAAAGAGAAAGGTAACTGTGGGCCCACTGCAGAACTCTATGGGCCTCATTTGGTCCACAGGCAGCACTGTGGCCATCTTTGCCTCATGGCAACTAGCAAAGAACAAGAATGATTGCACAATTTAATAGCTATTGTAACTACATTAGGACATCCTTCAAACATGAGGATCATGAGTGCTTCACTTCCCTTAAATCTTTGCTTATACATGTGAAAACAGGCGGATCTTACTCCTACTTCTTCCTTGTGACAAGTCCTGCTCTACTCAAGGAATCTCTCACCTTGACTCAACAGTATGTTTCCACTGCAGAAAAAAAGAAGGCATTTTTCTCTGCTCAGAGTCTGAGACAGACAAGTACTTAAATTATTTCATGCAAATGAAGACTCTTATTTCTGCATGCCAGACAAAAACAAACCATACAGTGGTCTGTATGTTAAGTGAAATTGAAAAGATTCAAACACCTCTTTACCATGGTGACTCAGTCTGGTTTTGATAAATAAATATAGTGTTTCCCTGTAAAGAAATATTGGTATTAATCATCCTGTTTAAGGAGAGGTGATGTGTTTGGAAAGAATGAATCATTTGTTCTATGTTGTACTCCAGAGCACTGTAAGAATGAGAATTATCCACATAGGCAGACAGTGTCTTCACTGAAAATGTACTTAAAAATTTAATCCACAAAGAAATTCTTCTTCTGGAATTTATAATCCCTTCACTCAGTGAATATGTATTCCAGTTTCAGATTTCTCTCTGTTTATATTAAGAATTATCCCTGTTTCAGCCATTGGTAACCATTGACCAGTGTAGCTGCAACATTGTAAAGCCCAACTGTAGATAAGAACAGCTGCAATTTGTCCTGACTGAATTTACCCCAGTTTCAAGCTGAATGTCAAGTACAGACACAACGCAAGAGTCAAGTCTGTATGAACAGTTAGTGCACGGTAAGCTGAGGTGTAAATCTACATCACACTAGCCTGCCCTGCTCTAACTATCCTATTGCACCTACTAATGTGCCCTGAAAGTTCTGCAGCACACTTTGATCTACTCACTTTGAAATGAGAGTAGAACAAAGTGCACTAGGGTTCTTTTAGTGCATGGCAGAAGGTCCATGTGGACAGTTAGTGCACAGAAGGCTAGTGTGAGATAGATTTACACACCAGCTTGCCATCCACTACTGTAACTATTTATATAGACAAGCCCTAAGAAATATACTATTCAAATATTTGAATGATGCCGTGCTGAATTTCAACCTGGCCTGTCCCAGGCCTCTGCTTTTGTACCCAAAATTTTGCAGGCACATGTAATTTTTTGTTCAGCGTTGGTAATTATGTTCCTATTCAAGTTTTTCCTTTCAAGTTTTCAAGTTTTTGGTAGTTTTTCTTCAATGCTGAGTGCTTTTGAAAATGCCACCTGTGGCAGTCTTTGTATCTCATCGACCCCTTAAGTCAGGGGGGCAGAAGGTAACCCCAACTCCCCCACCCAGTAGTCCGCACAGTGTGGCCCAATGGCCAGGGCTCATCTATTGCCTCTTCCCGTGTGGGGTAATGCGGCCTAGCGGCTGGAGTCCATTCAATGTGTCCCTAGGGCAGTGCGGTCCAATGGCTAGAATCCAACTAATTATCCTCCTCTAGTGGGATCGTGCAGTCTAGCAGCCAAGTCCATTCAATGTGCCCCTAGGGCAGCATGGCCCAATGGCCAAAGTCCACCTAATTCTCCTTCTCTAGTGGGATAGCATAGCCTAGCGGCCAAAGTCAATACAGCCACCTTTGGAGGCAAAACAGGGGGCCTAGTGGCTGGTGCCTGGGGGCCATCACAAGGGGTTGGCGGCCCCGGTAAGGGGCCCAGATTCACCCAATACCACTAGGCCATGACCCAGGGCCCTGACAGCGGCAGAGCAGTCCGCCACAGGGTCAGTGGGGAATCCTACCAAAACACACTGACCTCATAAGGATAGGAGGTACCACTCCCTCACCCTCCCTGGTCACTTCCTACCAGCTCTCCTGCAGCAGTAGTGCATATGATATCAGGGTCTCCCGGCTCCTCAGCACCAGACACTCCTTGGGGTTCCGGTAGCAGCAAGCCTCTGGTCCAGGTTTCTGGTTCTTCAGCTCTCGAAGGTAAGGGCTGTAATGGCTCCTGGGCTGGAGCCCCTACCGAGTGTCCTTCCTCCTTGTCAGTCAGCCCTGACTGAAGGGCTCTGCAGGCTTTTATACCTGATTTCCAGGTGGAACATACCCAGCAGAGCCTCAGGGGTGGGACTTCCTCTGCTAGGAGGGAAGGATTAACTCCCTGCATACCAGTGTGGGGCCGATCCGCCCTGTCACACTACCCAAAACATTTAAATGTCTGATTGTACTCTTCTTGTACTTGATGTGCATATAAATGTTGATTCAAAATTGCACTCACAACTATTTGCAGCCACAAAGTATCTGACCTTTTAATATTCTATTTATCTCGCACATTTAAAAAGCACCCATCGCCACAGTATGTAGGCCAACCCATAAAAATATTTTACTGTTGATAAAACCAAGATTAAGTATTTTTCTGCTACAGCTAGCTGAATCACATGGCTTATGTATTGCAAATAAAAACTGTTGCACAGATTTTACAAAGAACTGACTAGGGAGTCCACATTTTTTCCTAGGTTATAAAGATTAGATTTTTCCCAGGTTATAAAGATTTGTGATTCTTGCATTTTTAGTGCCACGGGTAAATTCCATTTTTGCACAATGCAAATATAGGCAGAGGATAGAAGACTATATAAGAGTTTCCTAATATGGTGTGTGATTGTTCAATCTTCCGGTGGTATTGCATATAGAGCCAAATTCAGGCCTAGTAGGATCTTTTTGGTTTTTTTTAACTATCTGTTTATTGGATCAATAATCTCTATCCAGTTATTTTGTATTTCTTTTAGCATAACCTTCTCTGAATGTCTTCATAACAAAAGAAACAAGTACAAGAAACTCACAAAAAAAATAAAAAAGATCAGTAGATATAAGCACTAATGACACAAAATATGTACAACATTCCAACTAAAGCTTTTCCTCACCATAAAGATAGGGAAACTTAAATTAACAAACAACTATAAGAAGTATATGTGGGGGAAAGTTAAACAAAATAAAATAAAATAGTTCATCACACATTTTATATGCAAGTGAAATATCCTATTGAAAACCATAACAAAGAAGGATGCAGAGTAGGCTAGACATTTAGGATTATATTCTGCCTTAATTTACAAGCAAGCACCTCCCATCAATGCTAGTGAGAGCTGCTAGGGTATGAGGGCTCTCTGTCTGTACATTGGGAGTTGGATAAGTCTCTAAGTGATGCCACAATTTGGACAAACACACACAAAACAATTAAAACAACTCAGGAACACAAGTAGCAAGTTTCTGGAATCTGATCTCGAAAGCCATTGAAATCAGTGGAATTGTTTTCAATGACTTTAGCAGTTATTGTATCAGACTCCTGGAGGATTTCTATACCTAGAGACTTTGGTGATGGGCACACTGTATAAACCAAAGACAGACACATAAATAAGTACCTCAGGTGTGCGGTGAGGCAGAAAGGACAAAGTCAAAGGTCAAATAATACTTGCCACCTGTGAACTATAAAATTATTCCTATGCAGAATGCTTAGAATAGCCTACTGCTGTCATATAACAGAATTTATACAGAAAAAAGGGGGGAAGAACATAATTATTAGAAATGTTGTCCTAGTGCTGACATCTACTCTGAAGGCTTCATTTGTATCTAGATTTCTAAAATGTCATATTTTTATTTGATATAACTTGCACTTTTGTGTTGCTTTTCATCTGATGATCTCAAAGTACTTAGACATTAACTAAATGCCCCAACATCCTTTTGTGGCAGGTAGCATCATTCACATTTTAAAGAAAGTTAAACTGAGGCATACAAGGTTTAAGACCTCAGTCTTGCAGCAGCATTGTGCACAGAACCCCCATTGACTTCATTGAGAAGATATGTGTAGAATCAGGACCAAACCGACTTGCCTATTGTTACACAGAAGGGGAAATCCTGGCCCCAGTGAGTCCTAGTTCCCAGTTCACCATTCTGACCACTACGTCATACTGTAAGCAGTACTGTCAATTAAGTATTGCCTTGTCATAAATATAAAGGGAAGGGTAATCACCTTTATGTATACAGTGCTATAAAATCCCTCCTGGCCAGAGGCAACATCCTGTTACCTGTAAAGGGTTAAGAAGCTCAGCTAATCTGTCTGGCACCTGACTCAAAGGACCAATAAGGGGACAAGATACTTTCAAATCTTGGGGGGGGGGGGACTTTTGTTTGTGCTCTTTGTTTACGTGATTGTTCTCTCTTGGGACTGACAGAGGCCAGATAGAAATCCATCTTCTCCAACCCATCCTAATCCAAGTCTCCAATACTGCAACCAGTATAGGTAAGCCAGGCAAGGCGGATCAGTTTATCTTTTGTTTTATGTGAATTTTCCCTGTGGTAAGAGGGAGGTTTATTCCTGTTTTCTGTAACTTTAAGGTTTTGCCCAGAGGGGGATCCTCTGTGTTTTGAATCTGAATACCCTGTAAGTATTTTCCAACCTGATTTTACAGAGATTATTTTTACCTTTCTTTTTTTTAATAAAATCCTTCTTTTAAGAACCTGACTGATTTTTCCATTGTTCCAAGATCCAGGGGTTTGGGTCTTTGATGATTTTGTAACCAATTGGTTAGGATATTATTCTCAAGCCTCCCAGGAAAGGGGGTTTGTAGAGCTTGGGGGGATATTTTTGGGGGAAAATGTCTCCAAGTGGTCTCTTTCCCTGTTCTTTGTTTAAAACGCTTGGTGGTGGCAGCATACTGTTCAAGGACAAGGCAAAGTTTGTACCTTGGGGAAGTTTTTAACCTAAGCTGGTAAGAGTAAGCTTAGGGAGACTTTCATGCGGGTCCCCACATCTGTACCCTAGCGTTCAGAGTGAGGAAGGAACCCTGACATGGTGGCAGAGCGGTGGGATCATTTTGAACCAGAGATCATTTTGAACCAAAAGCACAGACCTGAAAAGGTTTTTTTTTTTTAAGCTGAGAGCAGCTAAATGGTTTTCTGTCTATTTGCCTGGAGACAGAGGTGTTAGTTTTTTTTACAAAGGGATTTTTCTTTTTTGAGCTGGAGTTTTCTCTACCTAAAGGCAGGGTAGTTAACCTCCTGCAGGGAAATTCACAAGGTTTTTTTTTTCTTTTTTTTCCTAACTCTCGGGTATAGCTAGAGTTAAGCACAAGAAAGCAGGAAAATGACTACCAGTGAAGCAGCTAATAAACTAGAGTTGTCCAAATTCGAAGCTGAAGAGAAACAAAAATAGCATGATAGATAGATGACCTTAAGGCGCTTGGAGATGGAGGCAGAAAAAGCCAGGGTGGAGGCAGAGGAAGATGCCCACAAGAGAGCTATGGAGGAGAAAGAAAAAGAGAGGAAGCATGCACTGGAGATGGAGAAGGCAAGGGTTCAGCAGAAGATACTAACCAACCCTAGCAATCCTTCTTCAGGTACTGCTTCCCATCCCAGAAAGTTCCCCACCTACAAGGCAGGCGATGATACCGAGGCCTTCTTAGAAAACTTCAAAAGGGCCTGCCTTGGGTACAGCATCTCTACAGACCAGTACATGGTAGAGCTGAGGCCGCAGCTTAGTGGACCCTTAGCAGAGGTGGCGGCTGAAATGCCTAAGGAACACATGAACAGTTTTGAACTTTTTAAAACCCAGGCGAGAGTCAGAATGGAGCTAACACCTGAGCATTCCCATCGGCGGTTCAGAGCCCTAAGGTGGAAATCAGAACTGTCATTTACCCGACATGCCTACCACATTGTGAAACATTGGGATATCAAGAGCAAGTGTTAAATCTCCAGAAGAGCTGCCCTTCCTAATGCAAATGGAGCAGTTCTTAGAGGGTGTTCCGGAGGAAATAGAAAGGTATTTCCTAGATGGGAAGCCCAAAACTGTAATCGAGGCGGGGGAGATTGAAGCCAAATGGTGGAGGTGGCAGAAAAGAAAAAAACTAGTAACAGTTGGAGCGAATATCAGAAGGGGCAACCTGAGACAAAACCCTATCACCTGGGGCAAGCTAAGACCCCATCTACATCCCAAGGAAAACCCCAGACACCTTATTGTCCCACCACACCATTCTCCAGCAACCCACCTCGCCCCAGTGACCAGTCAACTGGGTGATGTTTTAAATGTAATGACCTGGGGCATGTGAAGGCCAACTGCCACAAGAACCAAACAGATTACACTTCATTGCACCGGGGTCACACCAAAGGTCCTCAGGCCCAGATGCCTCCCAGACACCCTTAGAGTGAAAGGAAACTGTGAGTGTGGATGGGAAGAAGGTTACAGAGTGGAGGGATACTGGAGCGCAGGTGTCAGCTATCCATCAATCCTTAGTGGACCCCAACTTAATCAACCCAGAGGCCCAAGTCATGATTCAACCCTTCAAGTCCAACTCTTCCAATTTGCCTGCAGCCAAGTTGCCTGTCCAGTACAAAGGCTGATCAGGAATGTAGACTTTTGCAGTCTATGATGATTATCCCATTCCCATGCTGCTGGGGGAAGACTTGGCCAACCAGGTAAAGCTGGCCAAGAGGGTGGGAATGGTCACCCGCAGCCAGACTAAGCAAGCTTCCACACCTATCCCTGTTCCTGAGCCTTCCATCAGGGCCCCGTCTGTGTTACCAGAGACCCAGATGGAGGTCGTGGAACCAGATCCCCTGCCAATGACTGCAACGGCAGTAGTGGATCCAGTCCCAGAGACCCAGACAGAGAGAGTCTCAGAACTGGAACCGATGGAACAACCAGCACCAGAACCATGGCCAGCACTGAATCTAGTACTTGCAACCCCAACACCAGAGGGCCCCACCGAACCTGCACCGGCAGCAGAAGATAACCCTACACAAGAGGCTCAGCCGGAGCCCGAACCCCAACATAGTGCACCAGTGGAGAGTGGTTCACAGTCAACGGAAACAGCCCCATCACCTGCATCGCTTCCAGAGGGACCAAGCCCAGGTCCACAATCCAATGAGGAACTGATGTCTCCAGCACCAAGGGAACAGTTCCAGACCGAACAGGAAGCAGATGAAAGCCTCCAGAAAGCTTGGACAGCAGCACAGAGCAAACCACTGCTTCTCAGCTCTTCTAATCGATCCAGGTTTGTTGTAGAAAGAGGACTTTTATACAAGGAAACTCTTTCTGGTGGACACCAGGAAGACTGGCATCCTCAGAGACAGTTGGTAGTTCCAACTAAGTATCGGGTAAAGCTATTAAGCTTAGCCCACAATCATCCTAGTGGCCATGCTGGGATGAACAGAACCAAAGACCATTTGGGAAAGTCGTTCCACTGGGAGGGAATGGGCAAGGATGTTTCCACCTATGTCTGGTCTTATGAGGTGTGCCAAAGAGTGGGAAAACCCCAAGACCAGTCAAAGCCCCTCTCCAGTCACTCCCCATCATTGAGGTTCCATTTCAGTGAGTAGCTGTGGATATTCTGGGTCCTTTTCCGAAAAAGACACCCAGAGGAAAGTAGTACATACTGACTTTCATGGATTTTGCTACGCGATGGTCGGAAGCAGTAGCTCTAAGTAACACTAGGGCTAAAAGTGTGTGCCAGACACTAACAGACATTTTTGCCAGGGTCGGTTGGCCCTCCGACATTCTTACAGATGCAGGAACTAATTTTCTGGCAGGAACTATGGAAAGCCTTTGGGAAGCTCATGGGGTGAACCACTTGGTTGCCACCCCTTACCACCATCAAACAAATGGCCTGGTGGAGAAGTTTAATGGAACTTTGGGGGCCATGATACATAAATTCATAAATGAGCACTCCAATGATTGGGACCTAGTGTTGCAACAGTTGCTCTTTGCCTACAGAACTGTACCACATCCCAGTTTAGGGTTTTCACCATTTGAACTTGTATATGGCTGTGAGGTTAAGGGGCCATTACAGTTGGTGAAGCAGCAATGGGGTTTACACCTTCTCCAGGAACTAATATTCTGGACTTTGTAACCAACCTACAAAACACCCTCCAAGCCTCTTTAGCCCTTGCTAAAGAAAACCTAAAAGATGCTCAAAAAGAGCAAAAAGCCTGGTATGATAAACATGCCAGAGAGCGGTCCTTCAAAGTAGAGGATCAGGTCATGGTCTTAAAGGCGCTCCAGGCCCATAAAATGGAAGCGTCGTGGGAAGGGCCATTCACGTCCAAGAGCACCTGGGAGCTGTTAATTATCTCATAGCATTCCTCACCTCCAACCGAAAACCTAAGGTGTACCATATTAATTCTCTAAAGCCCTTTTATTCCAGAGACTTAAAGATTTGTCAGTTTACAGCCCAGGGAGAAGATGACGCTGAGTGGCCTGAAGGTGTCTGCTACGAAGGGAAAAGTGCTGGTGGCATGGAGAGGTGAACCTCTCCATGACCCTTGGGCATATACAATGACAGCAGATCAAGGAGTGTGCACTAGCTACGTGCCGATGTTCTCATCCACCTTGGGACTGACTGAACGGGCATACCACTCCATTGACACAGGTAATGCTCACCCAATTAGAGCCCAACCTTACTGGGTGTCTCCTCAAGCTAAAACTGCTATAGAACGGGAGATCCAGGATATGCTACAGATGGGTGTAATCCGCCTCTCCTGCAGTGCATGGGAATCTCCAGTGGTTCTAGTTCCCAAACCAGATGGAGAGATACGTTTTTGCGTGGACTACCATAAGCTAAATGCTATAACTTACCCAGACAACTATCCAATGCCACGCACAGATAAACTATTGGAGAAACTGGGACGGGCCATCTCATCTCTACCTTGGACCTAATCAAGGGGTACTGGCAGGTACTGCTAGATGAATCCACCAAGGAAAGGTCAGCCTTCATCACACATGTTGGGCTGTATGAATTTAATGTGCTCCCTTTCGGGCTGCGGAATGCACCCGCCACCTTCCAAAAACTTGTAGATGGTCTCTTAGCGGGATTGGGAGAATATGCAGTCGCCTACCTTGATGATGTGGCCATATTTTTGGATTCCTGGGCAGCACATCTGGAACATCTACAAAAAGTCTTTGAGCGCATAAGGGAGGCAGGACTAACTGTTAAGGCTAAGAAGTGTCAAATAGGCCTAAACAGAGTGATTTACCTTGGACACCAGGTGGGTCAAGGAACTATCAACTCCCTGTAGGCCAAAGTGGATGCTATCCAAAAGTGGCCTGTCCCAAAGTCAAAGAAACAGGTCCAATCCTTCTTAGGCTTGGCTGGATATTAGAGGCGATTTGTACCGCAACACAGCCAAATCGCCACCTCACTGACAGACCTAACCAAAAAGAAACAGCCAAATGCAGTTCAGTGGACAGAAGAGTGTCAGAAGGCCTTTAACCAGCTTAAAGCGACACTCAAGTCTGACCCTGTGCTAAAGGCCCCAGACTTTGACAAACTGTTCCTAGTAACCACAGATGCATCTGAGCATGGTGTGGGGAAGTCTTAATGCAGAAAGGACCGAATCAAGAGTTCCATCCTGTTGTGTTTCTCAGCAAGAAGCTGTCTGAGAGGGAAAGTCACTGGTCAATCAGTGAAAAGGAATGTTACGCCATTGTCTACGCTTTGGAAAAGCTACACCCATATGTTTGGGGACAGCGTTTCCACCTGCAAACCAACCATGCTGTGCTACAGTGGCTTCATACTGCCAAGGGAAATAACAAAAAACTTATTTGGTGGAGTTTAGCTCTCCAAGATTTTGATTTTGACATACAACACATTTCAGGAGCTTCTAACAAAGTGACTAATGCACTCTCCCATGAAAGTTTCCCAGAATCAACTGGTTAAAATCGTCTTTGAGATGTGGAAAATATTGTTAGTCTTTATACAGTTAGTAGTATATTTAGAGGTGCATATGTCTTATTAATTCTGTTTTCTCCTAGAGCTCCAGGAAGAAATCACAGCCAGTGTTTCATTCTATCTGTGATTTGGGGGGCGTGTCATAAATATAAAGGAAAGGGTAATCACCTTTCTGTATACAGTGCTATAAAATCCCTCCTGGCCAGAGGCAAAACCCTTTCACCTGTAAAGGGTTAAGAAGCTAAGGTAACCTAGCTGGCACCTGACCCAAAATGACCAATGAGGGGATAAGATACTTGCAAATCTGGAGGCGGGGGGGGGGGAGGGAAACAAAGGGTTCTGTCTTTGTGATGCGTTTGCGGGAACAGATCAGGAATGCAGCCTTCCAACTTCTGTTAAGTTAGTAAGTAATCTAGCTAGAAAATGCGTTAGATTTTCTTTTGTTTAATGGCTGGTAAAATAAGCTGTGCTGGAGGGAATGTATATGCCTGTTTTGGTGTCTTTTTGTAACTTAAGGTTTTGCCTAGAGGGATTCTCTATGTTTTGAATCTGATTACCCTGTAAGGTATTCACCATCCTGATTTTACAGAGGTGATTCTTTTACCTTTCCTTTAATTAAAATTCTTCTTTTAAGAACCGGATTGATTTTTCATTGTTCTTAAGATCCAAGGGCTTGGGTCTGTGTTCACCTGTACCAATTGGTGAGGATTATTATCAAGCCTTACCCAGGAAAGGGGGTGTAGGGCTTGGGGGGATATTTTGGGGGAAGACGTCTCCAAGTGGTCTCTTTCCCTGTTCTTTGTTTAAAATGCTTGGTGGTGGCAGCATACTGTTCAAGGACAAGGCAAAGTTTGTACCTTAGGGAAGTTTTTAACCTAAGCTAGTAAGAATAAGCTTAGGGGGTCTTTCATGCAGGTCCCTACATCTGTACCCTAGAGTTCAGAATGGGGAAGGAACCTTGACAAGTACTCGCAAAAAGAAAAGGAGTACTTGTGGCACCTTAGAGACTAACAAATTTATTAGAGCATAAGCTTTCATGAGCTACAGCTCACTTCATCGGATGCATCCGATGAAGTGAGCTGTAGCTCACGAAAGCTTATGCTCTAATAAATTTGTTAGTCTCTAAGGTGCCACAAGTACTCCTTTTCTTTTTGCGAATACAGACTAACACGGCTGTTACTCTGAAACTTGACAAGTAGTATATTCCAACATGCAGAAATTATTCAATTAATTCAGAACACACTAGCATCAATTTGAAAGGGCCAAACCTTGATTACCTTACTGAATGGTCCCATTGACTTCAATGAAGTTACTCTAGATTTACAGTGTGAGAACAGAATCTGGCTTGGGGGTGGAGGGTGGGAATAGAAACACATTCTCGCAAATATTGTAGACAGATTTTTATACAACGTTGCTTGCTGTTTTTACCTTTGAACATACAGTCGCTCCAGATGGTAAAGGTTCTCTTTAAAGCAGCCTCCTGTGGGAAAAGAAATAAATATTTACAGGCCCCTGGCTCTACTCTGAAGTCCTTCCAGCCTGCTCCCATTCCCAAAATAGCAGCACTTGCGCTACTCAGCATCAGTTCAGCCAATTAATACAAACTCTAAATGATCATTTTAAAATGGATTGCACTTTTAGGTGCAGGAAGCAGGATATTATCAATTAAATACGTGAAAAGAAAAGGTATTTTTGTACTTGCAATATGACAAATAATCAGGCACATTTACCTAATATTTGTTAAACAAGAGGTTTTCCTTTCACTGTTTATCCCACCAACACATCAAATTCCTTCATATTCTAAGAAATTGTGTCTATTATCATTAATAAATCATAGTTCTTGTTTCTTTCTTAAATGAGGACATGGAAGGGCTCCTTTAGTGGGCTCTGCATAAGCACAGGGGCCTATAAGCATAGATACAGTTGCAAGGTAAGGTCTTAGAGAGTGCATCCTCCAGCTGGGTATGGCACTGAGACCTGAATTAGTAGATCCTTTTTTCTCTGTCCACTCACCCTAAAGCATTCCCTTCTTGATTGGCAGGTTTCCTCCACCACATTCCTAGCAAAGTAAAAAAGGGAGTGAATTAAGTAAAGACTGGATTTCATTTTCCTTTATCCCTTGCTGTTTTCAAAGAATATGTAGCTAAGTACATGTTCAATAGGAGCCCATACCATTTTTCTTAGAAGCAATTAAATCTCCACATTTAACAGCCTGCTAAATGTATCTTAACACAGAAAAATAAAATATGTATTTTTAGCTTTATCCATGCAAACTTTGTTAGCCTGCAGTAATTTCCTTTATTATCTTCACTTACTTCTCAATCTAAGGCATAATTACTTTAACAATATTGTGAATAAATGATGTAATTTTAGAATATTATCTAGCTTTTGTTTTAATGCTAATTTCTTTCAGATCTTATTTCACAAAATTAGTGAAACTAAATATTCCACACATAAAATATACTCGGCCAGTGTAAAATACCTTGCATTTATATAGTACCTTATTATAAAGGTCTCAAAGTGCTTTTAAAAGTTTTAAAATGGAAAAAACTCTATCAGATAGGTATATATTATTGTCCTTATTTCACAGAAAGGTATATTGAGGCTCAAAGAGAGTAAGTGACAATGGCAGAACCAGGAATTGAACCCAGTCACCCTTTCTAACCAGTACACCATATTGTCTTTCCAAAAAGCATCTCCAAGAGTCATTTGAATGCTCCAAAAATGACAGTATTTTTGATTGCGGCAGACACAACATTCACAGAGGGTGTTATTATTTCAACATGCACCCGTTCCATTTTTTATTTGCCTAGTAAAACCTTCAGATTTATGGCACACAATAATGTAAAATGAATGCACTAATCACATTTAAATCTGCACTGGGACATACAAACAACCGAATCTAGCCTCAAGTAATTTGTAGCACATATGTTATAGCTCCCTTTGGCCTTTCTCCTAAGGAGTCCCACACTAGCTTATAAACAAGCAGTCAATTTATAGTGAAAGTGGATGCAGCTTTATTGGATCATAGACATTCTGAGACCTGTGTAATTAATAGTGGATTTCCTCTGAGCATAGTGTTTTACAGACCAATATAGACTGGGAGGGCAAAATGTCCTATGGATCCCATAATCAGGCATTTACCCTGCTAATGACTGGAAAATTAATGTTTTAATTGTTCCACTGAGCAGGTACAAATGAAGAAAAACATCATAACCCTAGCTATCAGTCGTTATATATTGACTGATATATGCAGTCCTTAACTGACTTAGAATTCGTATTCATGTAAGCAAATGTAATGTAGATAGGAGAGTAAACAATATACCAAAGATGTGAACAATATTAATTTTAAACAAATCTGTAATGACCTCTTCTTTTTGGAATCTGCCTTAAACCTCCTATGTAGCAAACTGCAAAGCAGCATGTAGAAATTTGATGAAAATAATAGGCAACTGGTGGCCCATATTATTAGACAAACAGTAGTGATGGTGGATGTGACGGGTTTACTTTAAAAATATGGGGATGGAGTTAAGGCTGATGTTGAAAACTTAATTGCAAGGTTTTAAGTATTTACTTTTCCCTTTTAACTGTAATATTCTGTTGACATTGTTATTTTAAGGAATTTATAATCTCAGCCTTATCTCTACCTTTTGAAATGTTTCTCATCCGAAAGGTTGATAGATAAATTAGATGGATAGATAGCTCTAAGAAACAATTCACCAGCAAGAATAAGAATATGGGGATGGAGTTAAGGCTGATGTTGAAAACTTAATTGCAAGGTTTTAAGTATTTACTTTTCTCTTTTAACTGTAATATTCTGTTGACATTGTTATTTTAAGGAATTTATAATCTAGCCTTATCTCTACCTTTTGAAATGTTTCTCATCCAAAAGGTTGATAGATAAATTAGATGGATAGATAGCTCTAAGAAACAATTCACCAGCAATTGAAATGCAGTCCACAGCACATAACTATTCAACATCTTAGAGCAGAAATTACCCCCGCTGCTACCAATAGAAACTACAGGGGAAGAAGATGAGCCTACTTGGTTGTCGGAAAATATCTGTCCAAAAAGATGAGCCTTACATCATTCTAGGAAGGTGCTAAGACTTGGAGTCAGCTTGATCTTCAGCAGAAGTTAGTTCTATAGCTGTGGGACCTTTGCTGAGAAAACGTGTCCCTGGTTTCCACCAGATGAAAATGATGCAGAACCTCTGACACCTTGTTTCCAATATTTACGTATCAGCATAAGGAGACAGAACCAAATATTTGTGGGACAAAGATCTGCAAAATAAACCAGGATTACTATTGTTCTTGTAATGTTTGTTTTGGAGATGAATTTGGTTTTCATGAAAACCAGGGACTAATAAGGCTGGCTAGAACAACTACAGAATAAGCAAGTGATGTACAAAGTCCCCTGAAAATACCAGTGTCTCTTATTTTTGGCTATAACATTCTTGCAGTTCCAATCCTTCCTAGAAAGGTTGCTCTTTCTAATAGACCGCATGGTTTTTCTCAATGTAGACCAAAATAATCAGGAACAATAAATCTTTTTGCTTTCACTCCTTCCTCATTCTCCCTTCACTTCTGGAACACAGCTTTTCAGTGTTCCAAATATTTTAAATTCAAACTTTTGCATATATCAGCAACACTTTAATGTTAAATATAATTACCAAGGTAATTTTAACATAAGGACCAGGAGTGACCTGTTTGTTTTGAAACTGGGTGCCGTGTTTAAGTGTTTATTTCTGCACTAGGTTTGGGCACTCAGTGAGTTTGTCATAATGACTCAGAACAAAGCTGCAAAGCCTCACTTCTACAATGAGATTAGTCACTTTGTTTTTCAACACTGAGTGGCTCTGACTCAACTCCAAGTCATTAAGCACAGAGTACCTGAATACAACTCTAAGTGGCACAGACAACTTTAATGCAAATTTCTGAAGGGATAGTCTCACGATGGAATTCAAATGATAAGGCTGCAGAATGGATGACCAAGAGGGTTCTACCCTTCTCTAAAATCCCAAAGCTCTGCAATTTAGAATGACAGGAAATTATGACACTGTGAATATTAATTAACGTCTCTGTGCTCTAGCCTGGTTATCTCTGTGATAGACAGCATGTATTAGTCAATTGTAAATCTGTACTCTATTATCCAGCCTGGTTCAACTGCGTTTTGGCAGAGACATATTTTCAAAGAATGTGGGACATTAATCACTTTAGAACTCATTGGTGGTCATATCCTCTCTGAATACTACATCTATGTGAATACCTTTCCGGGAAAATATCCACAGAGAGGCCTATGAAAATAACCTAAAGGTTATAACTGGGGGATTCCAGGGACACAAGGGACAGGGGAAGATGACACAATCCACTTGATACTAGTGAGGAATTACACCCATCAGGAGATGAGAAGTTGTGTCTCAGAAACATTGCTGGGCAAAGGGATGGTATGAAAGGAACAAGCTGAAAAGAAAGTATGTGTTCTCTAGAAATGTAAGAATATGCTTTTGCACTATAATTAATGCAGTGATCTAGTAGGCATCTATAACTCTATTTTGTAGAGTTTCAGACTAGCTATATTATGAATACTATATTGGGGAGGGGAAGGGTTAAATCTGAAGTTCTCTATCAGTTCTTAATAAAGATTATTTTACTACAACCCATGTTGTTTGGGAATTTCTTAAAGACTATCTTAAAGAGGTAAAAAAACCTTTGAGCTCTATGAGGAGGAAGAGAGGGGAGGTTGTTTAGAACATACTGTACTTATGACTCTCAGCCAAGAGTGCAGTGACAGGTCCTCTCCCATAAAGTACATTATGGTCAGGGCTAAAGGCCTCTGCATCCATGGGAAACACTTAATGACCATGGACATGAACTGAATTTAAGGGGTTATAAGATGACAACAAATTCCACTAACATCCCACTGAGGTGCTCCCACTTGCATCAGGACTGAATTTGGTCCTCCCTTACTACAAAATGCAACTTATCTTTTCATGACCTTCCCTTCTTTTCCTTGAAGCCATTTGATCTCTTAAAGAACAGGAGTATTTGTGGCACCTTAGAGACTAACAAATTTATTTGAGCATAAGCTTTCGTGAGCTACAGCTCACTTCATCGGATGCATTTGGTGGAAAATACAGTGGGGAGATTTATATACACACACAGAGAACATGAAACAATGGGTTTTATCATACACACTGTAAGGAGAGTGATCACTTAAGATGAGCCATCACCAGCAGCGGGGGGGGGGGAGAGGAAGGAGAAAAACTTTCATGGTGACAAGCAAGGTAGGCCATTTCCAGCAGTTAACAAGAACATCTGAGGAACAGTGGGGGGTGGGGTGGGGGGGAGAAATAACATGGGGAAATAGTTTTACTTTGTGTAATGACTCATCCATTCCCAGTCTCTATTCAAGCCTAAATTAATTGTATCCAGTTTGCAAATTAATTCCAATTCAGCAGTCTCTCGTTGGAGTCTGTTTTTGAAGTTTTTTTGTTGAAGGATAGCCACCCTCAGGTCTGTAATCGAGTGACCGGAGAGATTGAAGTGTTCTCCGACTGGTTTTTGAATGTTATAATTCTTGACGTCTGATTTGTGTCCATTTATTCTTTTACGTAGAGACTGTCCAGTTTGACCAATGTACATGGCAGAGGGGCATTGCTGGCACATGATGGAATATATCACATTGGTAGATGCGCAGGTGAACGAGCCTCTGATAGTGTGGCTGATGTGATTAGGCTGATGTGATCTCTTCTGCTGTTTTACTGTGCTATAGCAATATGGGCTTTAGTATGATTACTATTTCTGACATATAAAGGAACAAAAACAAAAAATCAGATTTTGTATCTATAGTAAAATACTAACATTAAGTTAATCTGCTTTCCAAGGAAATATGACAAACTATAACCATACCACACATCTTAAGTGCTTGCTCATGTATAAAGAACCCACATCAAGCCCTGGTTCTCCTGCACATCTACCAGTCACTTGTTTACACACTGATTTATTGTAACAAATACCAGCTTAACTACCTACTACCAATGTAGCAATGGAAGCTTAATATCCCTGTTTTGCTTCCTGTATACATCATTTGTCTGTGGAATTTCACATGTATTCTGTGTACCTGTTTATAGCATTAACTTGTATATTCTCCATGTCTTCCTGTAACTATCCCTTTTAATTACAAATAAATGAATGTATAATAAGTAAATAATCAAACAGAAATAAGAGTGGTTCAGGAACAGATTATATCCGTTTTACATTATTTTATGTACCATCTGTTTTCCTAAACCATTTAACTCTGTAAAACTATTTGGGACACAGTTTGTATGTAAGACACTGCACAAAATACAGTCACATCACATTCTAACATGCCCTAGGATTGAGGGGATTAGCATTCGGTGACAGGTTCACTTTGCAAGATTCAATAGAGGCTAAAAACTGGAACATGAGCAATATTTTCAAATCTGACTTTGGACTGGTAGATAGGATTTTAAAATCTTTTACAATGTTCCCTTTTTAAACTACCTGGAGATGGGATATATATTTTGTGATAGAAATGACAATACACATGTAGGTTCCATTGCCTCTTTAACAAGGTCTTCAGGATTTTCTGGGTGGGGTTTTTGGGGACAATTCCTTTGGAGGAAATCTGACAGGAGCTACTATCTGCCCAAATCCAATCAGGGTCTTTGTGGGGAAAAGGAAACAGCCTATGTCTACACTACGCAGCTTTTAGAGATATGGCTGTGCCACTGCAGCTGTGCCACTAAAAGGCGCACAGTGTAGTCGCTGTTTGTCGGCAGGAGAGAGCTCTCCTGATGACAAAAAACTTCCACCCCCCAACGAGTGGTGGTAACGTTGTCAGTGGGAGAGTACTCCTGCTGACAAAGCGCTGTTCACACGGGTGCTTGTCGTCGACAAAACTTTTGTCTTTCAGGGGAGTGTTTTTTTAACACCTCTGAATGACAAAAGTGGGATCAGGGAGAGATTCTGACTCTCTGTGCCACCTGTTTATTATTAGCTATTCTTTGTATTGTGTTAGCATCTGGGGTCCTACTCATAGATCAGGATCCCATTATGCTACATGCTGTACAAACATAACAAAAAGACAAACCCTGCCCTGAAGAATTTGCAGTCTTAGAATTGCTACTAAACAGATTGCAGAGATGCCCTATAATCCTTTGCACAGTAGCAAGGAAACCCCTGTTGAATCATGGAAGTGGTTGATTTTGCACTGATGTAATTGACTGCATACACATTTTCTTTCTTGATTTCTTTCTTCCATTCTTTCTTAAAAGAAGAGGCCAGAATGTTGAAGTAAAAGTAAAGTAAAATTCACTTTTGCCCCCAGAACCTTATCCTGAAGCACAGCATCATTTCCATAAAACTTTGAATCAGTCTCTGCTGATATATTAAAGGGATAAGAGTATAAAATAAATCATAATAACAGCACCACTAGCTGGCATTTACTGCAGATATTACCTTTTCCCCAAGATTTCAAAGTGTTTTACAAATGTGGATAAGAACTGGAGAAAATTAGGCAGAAAAAGACTTGCCCAAGGTCACAATAGTTTGTCAGTGACAGAGGCAGAACAGAACTAAGGTCTCCCTGTTCTAACTACTAGATCATGCTAAGGGAACACCATCTTGAATGATTGTCAGAATATATATATGATTGCTTTAGTCATTATGATTATAATCCATTATTGCACATTCTGCTCTTCATTGTTCATAAAGCTGGTGGAAAGTAAAGCTTGACAAGGATAAATGATTAACAAGAATAAACAAATGTTGTCCCTGACAACAGAATTTCAAGCTACAGTTGCAGTAAATATTGAATGATGCACAATCCCCTGTTGTTTCAGCTCATTATAACATATTTTTTCTTTACCATCTAGCTTGTTTTGTAACAGTCTGTATTTTTGGGGAAAACAATGTATGAAGCTGCAAAAACTCTTTCTGAAAAATGTAAGAGTAAGGAATAAGAGATCATTTATTATTCTGCTTCAAACTGCATAGTTAGAACTACATAATGCAACCCTTACTAGCACTGGTGAGCAGCTAGTTATACAAGAAATCCCACAATTTAGGCTCAGAGTAGTGGGTGCAAAATCCGTCCATTACGCTATAACTATGCATACTATAAATTTTTGTAAACATATCACTAAAAATCTAATTACCCAAAGGATTAAACATGGAAGGGTGACTTTACTAACACATTGTGCAATCCATTTTAGATTTTCCCTCATTGTAAATACAGGAGAAGACAACACAACACTTATAATTGCTGTTGCTCTCAAATTAGGAATTCTAACGCTAAACTCTGACTAGGCTACATGAATCATTAACCTCTCTTGACCATTAAGAACAATGGACCTTTGCAATGTTAGCAGATCTAATGCTAACAAATGAATGCTTTAAACTTAATTATTTACAGATAATCAGTGTTAATCTGTAAAATCTACTGAGTGAACCTGTTAGAACCCATTGTGAGGTTTAATTAACTAATCAGATTTTTTGTTGTTCTATTATTACATTATTAGATTCACAGAACACAGGAAATTCTCAGAAGGCACATTTTTTGTAAATGAATATAACTTGCTTTGGGAAAAAAGAACATGAACTCAGCCTTATTTAATTAGATTTTAATTCAGGTACAGTAATTCTCAGATTATATAATATACAATTGGTTATTATGGACTCGACTGTGATATGGCCTCAGGCTGAGGGTCTAAGGGCTTCCCTCACTCCCCCATGTAGTGTCACAAAGTTTGCGCAGATTAAAAGCATGGGCATGGGGCTAAAAAGCAGGCTTCACTGGGCCATTACTTTTCTCCACAAGCAAGTGGGCAAGGTGGGGGCAGAGAGGGGTGGACAGTAAGCAAAGACATAGCTCTGCTCCCTTATGCACCAGCCATTAGAGCTGACTGGACTTAAAGGAGGGAGTGTGTTGTGTCTGGCAATGGGCTGACACACTGTGTTCCCCACTTGCACAACACAGGACCTAAGGGAATTGTGACTCAAAGGACTGCTTCTGAGTCATAACTTCTTTTTTAGCTCCTCCTAGAGTGGCACAGCTAATTCCTACCCCATATTCTGGACTATTAGCAATGCCTTCATCTAGTCCTGATTTCTCAAACTTGCAAATGAGACCAAAACATTTGGTGGATTTGCTGTTATGAATTAAGCCTGGCATGTGCACCAATTGGATGATACAGGCAAAACTCTAAAATGACAAATTCCACTGGTTTTCAGAAGTGGAAGTGACAACAGGAGGAACTGTTAATATCAACAATGATTTCATATTAAATATTGTTTCTCCAAGTTAGTTCATATTTAACACAACAAGCAGTTTTAACATTTACATCAGGTAATGACACACCCTTTTTTAAGTTATCTTAGTCAAAGTTAATTGTACAAGACCAATAGATTTTTATGTCAGAGAAGTAACCATCCATTCTGAATGACTTTTAACAGTTAAAACACAATAGTCATGTATTTTAAAAAACATTTACTTTATTGACCTGAAAAAAAGAAAAGGAGTACTTGTGGCACCTTAGAAACTAACTAATTTATTTGAGCATAAGCTTTCGTGAGCTACAGCTCACTTCATCGGATGCATTCGGTGGACGAAAAGCTTATGCTCAAATAAATTTGTTAGTCTCTAAGGTGCCACAAGTACTCCTTTTCTTTTTTGCGAATACAGACTAACACGGCTGCTACTCTGAAACCTTTTATTGACTTGGTATAAGGTTTAGAATATATACAGCACATGAAAAGCTATATCACTTAATCATCAATCAAATAACAGAAAAGATCCTTAATATTCAATATGACAATGTATGTTAATTTTAGCTACTTTGGGTCATTATATTTTTAAACCATCAAAGATATTGGAGGGAAGTGGGGGAATAACATGCTAACAATAAGAAAACACACTTTAATTCACAATGAAATAAAAAACTAGCAATAATTTATGATATTATCAATAAATTAAAATCTCATGTTGGAGGAAATTAATTACTGGAACAATTTATTTTAAAAGTTTATTCTTGTAAACATGTTTATGGCAAATGAAGAGTTTCAGAACATCCTTTTTCTCACTGCACCACAATGTTTCTTTGTTCCACTATTCCAGATTCCCCTAAACAGTGAAAACATTGCTAAGCTTTATAAATCATTCATGCTAAGCATAACAAATAATTGTCTGTGTAATCAAGAACTATAAATAAATCTCAGCTATTATTCAGAGGCAGACCATGATAGATAAACAGTTCAATTCTTATGTGATAAAGCAACATCTCAGAACTATTTAAAACAAAACTGACAGTGCCACGGAGACAACACAAGTTAAAGAGCTAGCAAATCGTGTCAAAATTTTAAGAAGCTTAGTGTACTCCGTTAGGGGGTGATGCTGAGTGCCTCCTACTTACTGAGTGACCTCAAATGCTACTGAAATCAGTGGGACTTGGAAGGCCTCAGCGCCTTGTAGGATGGAGTCTTAGGGTATGTATACACTGCAATTAGACACCCTTGGCTGGTCCATGCCAGCTGACTTGGACTCGCAGGGCTCAGGTTAAGGGGCTGTTTAATTGTGGTGTATACATGATCATCCTACCTCACAGGGTCCTAGAGTCCAGGCCCCAGCCCAACCATCAACACTGCAATTAAACAGCCCATTAGTCCGAGCCCCACGAGACCAAGTCAGCTGGTATGGGCCAGCTGCGGGTTTTTAATTGCAGTGTAGATATAGCCTCACAGGCCTGCTCCTGCTCCCTATGAAGACCATGTTGTAATTGACTCAAATGGGAAAAGCTTGAGCCCTGGTTGAATTAATTCTTAATTCTTGTCTGCATTGAGGATTTTTGCACCAGTGTAGTTATGTTGGTGTAAATACTCAGTATAGATGTGCTGCACTGGCATGAAGCTGATTTTGTACCGGTACAACTTATCCTGGTTTGAAACTCTAGAACTGGCTGTAATTTCTGAGGCATCTTTAGTCAAAACGCACAACCAGTATCTTCTCCAAGCAGTATTAAAATCCAAGCTGACTAATCAGAGATTTAGTTTTCAATTGTCTTGATTTATATTTCTCAAATATTTTTTTTAATAATCCTTGCAAATTTAGTAGGACTCTGAAAATCTAAAAAAACCATGGAAATATACACTAAATCTAGACATATTTTAGGTGTTTCCAGCAAAAATGATCATGACTATTGTTTCTGTTAGGCCTCCTTCCTGTGGGACACTTCACAGTTTCTCACATGCTTTTTGTCACTAAAAACCTGGCTTTCACAGACAAATTCAAAGGAATGCAAGTTTATATTAGACTGGCACCCATAAGTGCCTTGTATTGTAGTATTTTCATAATAAACTTTATTTTCAGGGGGTTATAAAGCAGCCATAAAAATTTGCTTTGAACTAAAACCTGGCATACTAAACTAAAATACTGTAGGATTAACTGCCTCTTGTCTATAGCAAAACTTCACTTTGCTGAATTGTGTCTGTAAGCCCCAGTGGGAGCTCCTGCAGGAGTTATGCCTCAGTCATGTACAATACCTTTGGTAACGTAAAAGAATCACACTTGCTGCAACATCCTTTGAAGGGGTGCAGCATGCACTACCATATATGTGGAGGCAGGTCTGTTGATCAGTGAGGCCTGACCTCTCTATTCTCCCTGAGGAGGCTATCAGTGCTGTACCTGTTAGCCTGGAGGACTCTGTGATCCATGAGTAAAAGAACTGTGGCTTTCCTTGTGCCTCCACTGCTCCCTCTTAGCATCCTTGCAGAGTAGAGTACAATTTAGCCAGCATTTTGTCCACAGTACGTACTAGTGCTTTTAAAAGTAGATAAGCTATTAAGCAAGGGGATCATTTATTAAAGGACAAATCAAGATCTCTGTACCTTCATAAGGGAATAAGAGATAAGACACCCCTTTACTCTCATCCATGGGCAACCCACATTGTGGGTCACAGCATGGAGGGAGAGAGTTGCCACCACACAGTCACTGCCTGGAAATGTGGACAAGGAGGGGCTGGGGTATGGCGTGGAGGGAATGGAGCTTTGACTCTGCATTCCCAATACCCTGGCTAGCACAGCTGGTGCAAATTACTTACGACCTGGAGGAAGGTGGAAACTTTACTCAGGATCAGTGGTGACTCTAGGATCTTTGTTCTGTTTGTTTAATAATAATACCCAAATTAAAACATTTTCTCTTTCTGATGGAATGTCCAACATCCTTACAAGTAGGTCATGTGAGACGCTGCATGACAGCTGAAGGTAGTTCTGAGCTGTCAATCAGAGGTCCCCTGCAGTAGGAAGACCAGATCATCAACTTTTCCAGCAGAATGCTCAGAATGCTCTGCCTCTGCTGCAAGGCAGCATAGCAGGTGGCAGTACCAGCTCCTTTCCTGAGGAGAATTTTCCCTGACAGGAGTTTTTTTCTCAAAAGTATTTTTTTTCTGAGTCAGTCTCTCTTCTTCTGTGGTAAAGGCTGCTCTCAAGCTCAACTGACCATGTCTTATTTCATCTTGGTCCTTTATGAGAAACACAAGTCTAAACAAATAAGATTCTAGTCCATGCTCTTAATAAGGACAAGAAAAGACAAAATTAAGTCAAAAATTTTAAAAATCAGATAATTAAAAAATGCCAGTCCCACCCATCTTGCTCTTCTAGTTGTTCATAATCCATTAACAAGATCGCCACTTGGTTGTGGAGAAAATTTGTTAGTCTCTAAGGTGCCACAAGTACTCCTTTTCTTTTTGCGAATACAGACTAACACAGCTGCTACTCTGAAACCAGAGAGAGACTGTTTCCATTGAAATTGTTTTGAGAAAATGATGTTGAGGCCATCTCTATACTCAAAACTCAAGATAATTCTTCTGTATGAAATAGGTATAGTTTTTTCCCCTCCAGTATCAGGAAGGAAGTTGGAATTCCTGTCAATAAGATAATGAAGGAGGTTATAAAGACTAAATGAGAGCTGCACAACAAGAACTGCAAATTGAAGTCAGATTCATAGATTTCAAGACCAGAAAGGACCATTGTAATCATCTAGTCTGACCTCCTCTGTAACACAGGCCATAGAACTTCCCCAAAATAATTCCTAGCGCATACTTTTTAGAAAAAACATCTAATCTTGGTTTAAAAATTGTCAGTGACAGAGAATCCACCATGATCTTTGGTAAATTGTTGCAAAAGGTTATTACTCTCACCATTAATAATGTCTGCCCTATTTCCAGTCTGAATTTGTCTAGCTTCAACTTCCAGCCATTGAATCATGTTAGATATTGAATCACTGCTGGACCCATAATAAAGAGCCCATTATTAGATATTTGTACCTCATGTCAATACTTATAGACTGTAATTAAGACATCCCTTCACCTTCTCTTTGTTAAATTAAACAGATTGAGCTCCTTGAGTCTATCACGATAATGAATGTTTTTCTAATCCTTTAATCATTCTTGTGGCTCTTCTCTCAGTTTATCAACATCCTTCATGAACTGTGGGCACCAGAACTGGACACAGTATTCCAGCAGTGGTCACACCAATGCCAAATACAAAGGTAAAATAACATCTCTACTCCTACTTGAGTTCCCCCTATTAAAGCACCAGGTATATATATTACCAGTCTGAATATTACTTTATTCTGCTTGCATATTATAAATGTGATCAAATCATGATCGCTTGTACCTAAGGTACCATTAATTTAGCATTCATTTGTAGTTCTGTGATTCCTCTCTACCTGCTAGAATACCATCTAATAAAGAATTCCCCTGTGTTGGCTGCAACATTTTTTGAGTTAGGAAATTGTCATCTCTAATGTTTAGAAATTCCAGTAATGTTTTAGTACTGGCAGCATGTCACTCAAATTGAATTTCCCCATGATCACACAGCCTTTTCCCCTCCATATTGTAGATAGGTACTTAACAATGTAGTCATCCTGTTCCTGGTGTGATTTGGTGGTCAGAGCAGGCCCAATTAGTACCCTATCCTGTGCTTTATTTGTTAGGACATAGATCCATAAGGCATTCAAAATAACTCAGAAAAAATTATCAGTGACAGGTAATGCCATTTTTGAAATACAGTACCACTTCTCCTCCCCTTTTGCCCTCTCAATCCTTCCTCAATAGGTTGTGACCATTGATTTTAATATTCTAATAGTCCAAATCTTCCCACTAGGTTTCAGTAATACCAACTAGATTGAATTTATGCTCATAAATGAGCAATTCCAATTCCTCGTGTTACCTAGACTCCTAGCATTGGTGTATAGGAAATTCAAGAATTTCTTCACTTCATGTCCTTTGGTTCCTTGATTGTATTCTCAACAGCTTGATTTTTTGCTGAGTACTCATATCTTCCCTCCTTTTACCCTCCCCTTTTACAGTTAGTTTAATACTCTCGTGACTACTGTAGCCAGCCTGTCCCCAAGGATATTGGTCCTTCTTGTACTGAGGTGGAGGCCATCCAAACTACAGAGCCTGCTCCCTACACATTGTGGACCAATGTTCCACAAACCAAAACTTTTTCCTTCTGTCAGTTCATGAAGTTTTACTGTTTCTAAGACAAGCCCATATACACTCAATTCCTTAAGATGGATGCTGCTGTGCCATCTCATGTTAAAAACATGCTGATCCCCAGGGAATGGAACATTTTCCCTTCAAGGAGAAGATAGACTCTTAAACTGAAGCTGCCCTCTGAAGAAAGCATAAGAAGTTAGACATACTTTGCAAACTTCTGACTTTCTAAGGCTATCATATCCTGGCATGAACCTCCCACCTATCAGGCAGGGAGGACATGACTTACTTGTAGGACTGATGGATCTTCCCCACAGAAGAAGTGAAACTGACAGGTAAAGCACTTTTTTTTTAAATTTAGTAAATTTCTCAGGATAAATCTATTGAGCTGAAATAACAACTGGAATGGCCAAACTACCTGGCAAAATACAGAATGGGCGGAACTGTAGTCTTTAAATAGTTTGATTCACACATCCAAGAGGTATTTTGTTAATTATACACTTAGGATTTGGCCCCATGATAGATAACATCTGTTCAGAAGAGCCCGAGTACCAGAAAGGAAATCAACAGGAAGGTGCATTTGTTAACCTGTGTGGAGAAGCCCATATTATGCCTGTATCAAGCCGGTCCTGTTAGCTTTTTCTGTTCATGAACACTAGGATTTGCCAAATTGACCCAAAATTAGGAATTTACTGTGCACCATTTTTTGTTCAAAGTTATTTATAAAACTGTTCCTCCTCTTCCACCCTGCTTTTTCTCCAGAGACAATATTAAATTTTTAAAATAAAAGTTTGGTTGTTTAAATCCTTCCTCGTATACCATTCTGTCTTAAAATCCAGCAAAAATCTGCATTTGACACTAATTAAACAAAAATAAACCTTTATGCTTCTCACAATAAAACTTTGCACAAGGCTTCCAAATAATTTCAGGATCCCCATCACTAATCACCCAAAATCTAATAGCAAATGTCCACAAATAAAAAACCAAATACACAGAATAATCTTAGTATTCATTCCTTATCCAGTGTGAAAATGTTTTGTAAATCTGACCATATGCCTTTGAAAAACAACACACTGTTTGTGGTTCTTTACACTGCATGGTGGCACTAACCCCAATTATACAAACAGTACAGAAAATAAGCATTTGAGTATTTTCAGTAGACAATTACGTGATAGGATTACATAGATGGTGAAGGGTGTATGACAGAACAAGTAAACAGTTAGGACCTGATTTTTAAAGCTGCTGAGCACCCAGAGCTCCCTTTGAGTTGAATTTGGCAATTCTAAAGCTCAGACTTTTAATCTCTTTGTTTCATACAATCTTAAATTCAAACCCCTATATTTTCAAATGGTTTAAAGGTGAGGGTTTCTATTAGTCCAATACTCACAAATAAAAATAAATGAAATAGTTGAATGAAGAGTATTTTAGTTTTTAGCTCATAACAGGAAAAGTACATATTCAAAGGACTTTGATAGATGACAAGTTCTGCTAATTTACTACAAGGAAGTCCTCAGATAGCTTTGTCATATAGTACCTTAGCCTCTCAGAGGCATTAATAGATTTCACCTAACAATCATTCTTTTGAGATAGTGAAGTATTATCATTTCCATTTTACTGTTGGGGAACTGAGGCACAGGGTAGATTAGGTAATTTGCCCAAGGATACACAACAAGGCTATGATGAAAGAGGAACTAAACCACAATCTCCTGAATTTCAGTCCAGTGCCCACCACAAGGCCATCCTTCCTCCCTACTTCTGTTTTAAAACTTTTAAATATTGCCACAATTTCCCCATTTTCTGACTTCACTAGGACATAATGGGCAGTTCTCTCTAAAAGTAGAATGGCCTGTCTGTGATATGTTTATACATGATCTTGATTTCCTTTTGGTTCCTCGTGCTGATATAGTTTCCTTAGGGTTCTCATTAAACCCATATTGAGAATAGAACTGTACAGATGTTATCTAGGCCAGGCTACTTTGGAGCTGCAATAAGAGAATGGGACTGAAAGGTGAAGAGTTCTGGCCATGACTAAATCCTTGTATGAACGGTTACATTGTTTTTTGTGTTGTTTATTAAAACGTTTAATAAAATATTAGAAATTTATTAAAAATAGCTATAAAATATCAGGGCTTTGGAGCTGTGCTCTGGCTCCGCTTCAGCTCCAGGCAAAAACCTGCAGCTCCACTGCTACGGAACTGCTCCACGCTCCAGCTCTGAGCTCCGCTCCAAAGCCCTTTAAAATATAATTTTCATGAAACAAAATTAACTACCTGCATCTGTACTATTGTCCATCCAAGTTCTTGTATGTGTAAAGTCTCAGATATGCATATATTGTGACAGACTGACAATATCCTGTATTATCCTGAACAAACTGGATGGAACTAAAATAAATTGTACTGAATTAAATTAAACCGTATCAAATTAGGATTAATACGTTTGGGACATGTATTAAAAATGAAATTATCTCTGTGTTGTTGTGGCATTGTATATTCTCTAGCAGGGAGGGAAGATGTTAATATACTTCCTTCATTATCAACATTTTGAAGCCACCCGCCTGAAAGCCATATACACCTCCTCCCCCCATCCCAAGACTTCAGTTCTAGGCCTTTACGTTCTTACATCTTTACTGAGAAACGAACAGTAGAGGCAGGGAATTTTGCAGACTGGAAATATTCCAATCAGAAGCAAGGATACATGTCTCCCCTCAAGAGAGGAAACAGATGGGGAGCTTGAAGCCTAAAAGTGGGTGTCCTTGCTGGACAACTGAGGGGATCTACAGGTGCAGTTGTCCTCAACTGTGACACATGTAAACTGCATTTGCCTGTTCAAGATGAATAATTTCCACATGAATAGCCAAAGTTTCCCATGTAAAAACTTGAACTGCAGGTGGAATTTAAAGGCCAGATTTTGGCACTATAAGATAATATAGTACCTCAGCAATATTCTTACCCAAGTTCAGACAGCTGGGTGATTTGAAGTGCATTTGTTTTCTTGTATGAACATTTCATGAGACTTGATTTGGACCACAGAGTGGTAGCACTTAAAAAGACTTGCTTCTTTTTTTTGCTTTTCAGTAGCTGTCACTCCCAGGCATACAGTTGAGCATAGGGAGGATAAGTGTTGGAGATGGCAAAGAACGAAACCCAAATGATCACCAAGTCTCATAGTATTGCATACATTTGCATTTACTCTGTTACTCTTTACTAGCTTTAACAACATCTTAGCTTCTCAGATTCTTTGTTTTCAGGTCATGTCTTAATAGAGCTGATATTATTGCTCTTTGTGGAATTTCATCATGGACATCAGGACCCCTTTATTTGCCTCTTGCTGCTTCTGCAGCAGATGATGTAAATGGCTATGCATTTTGGATCAATGTGAAATTTCTGCGAACCAGTGATTTCTTAATTACACTATTGTGTAGAACTGATGACTAGCTATGGAAAATGACACTAAAAATCATAGTTCCAAATTTCTGGACATTTTATAATAAGCACTTATGCAGGTGCATAATGGGGTGTGAAAAGTGTACAAAAAATTGTCATTACTGCAACACAACAACAACCATAACTGCAGCACCTGCACTCAAGGGACTGCAGGAACTGCTCCCATACTGCACTGCAAAGAGGATAAGAAGAGGACCCTAAATTCCCTTTGCATTGACTGGAGAACAGCCTGGCTGCACTGCATGAAACAAAGTTACATCATTGTTTTAGGATACTGCAGCCTCAGCAGTCCCACTGCACACTAGGCATAATTCTTCCCTAAGCTCTTCATGGGATAATGTAGCTTTTCACTATCTCCAACTTAGGTCAGTTTGATCTTACAGAAATAAAAATTAAGAGTTGGAGAGTGAGTCCTGACTAGTAGACCTTTATGGTTGAAGGAGGACAAAGCTGCATTCCAGACTAATAGCCAGTGGAAATAGGACGGACAGATGAAAAAAACATTGACATATAAACCATACAATAATTTGTGAAAATTCCCATAGTAATATTGCATTGATAGCTTGTAATGTACTGAAATTAAATCCCACCCCAGTATGTCTAGAAATCAGGGCTTAAATTCAGCCAGAGCTGTCCAGAGTGGAGCCCCGGTAATTATTTTCAACCCTTGACTCCAGCCTGATGCTGTTTGTTCTCAACCAGGGGTCCATAGCCCTCTGGGGGGCTGTGAGCTGGTTTCAGGGGATCCATGGGCCCTGAGGATGAAGCCTAGAGCCCTGAGCTCCGGCGTGCGCCGCAGCGAAGAAGCCCAAGCCCTGGTGTACCCTGCAGGACTGAGTCCAGCGCACCCAGCGGGGCTGAAGTCACAAGCCCCGATTTGGGGTGGGGTGTGGGGGGCTCCAGGAAATACCCTATGAGAATTTAAGCCCAGCTAGAAATTGATTTGAGTAATGCAAGGACAGCACATACTGGTAAGCAACTTTGTTCAGTCAACAGGCAGAAAAACTCACCACCACAAACTTTATAGCTTTATGTACCCAAGGCTCCAAACAATATCTATCTGAAGACAAACAAAACAAAACTTGTTGTTCTTTCTGCTAATATGAGTGAGGGTACGCGAATGTAACTTAGTTATCAAACGAACTTCAATGTTCCCCAATATCCATAGATAAATAAGAAGGACCTAGGGTCTAGGGAGGGCCAAGTACTCTCGCTGAGCCACAGAAACATTGTCAGAAGAGCTCGTTTCTATTACATCCACTGTGTGTGCAGCCAATTGCTCCCCTGAGCATACTTGGTTTAAAAAAAGATTTAGAATGATTGAATTTTGCATAGATTATGGATATGTGATTTTTCTGAACCTATACTAGAAATTGTGAATGATATATAGTAGTACTAAGGAATTATAAACAGAAAAAAAAATTAAGTAGAAAACACTGATGATGCAGTGCTCTTTGCTATGCACTGACACAGCCTAGTCATAGTTGCTATCAAACAAGTCCATAGGTCTCTGACCAAAGAAAATATAAACAAACAAAAAAACATAAATCCTTTATTTTAAAGTGTTTCCTTACTTTCCCCCACATATATCTTTGAGCAACCAGCTATGAGAAGCCTGCAAAAAGAGAGAGCTTCTCATCCCACAGCTTCAAACTCTTAATATATATATTATTAAAAATAGCTGTAAAATATTTTTTCATATTCAAACAGCATTTACAGTATCAAAAGAAATCCAAAGATGTTAAGGTTTAGAACTGCACAATTCAGACATCCAAACAATCTTAACTTCATCCTATAATGACACTATGAGAAAAAAAATGAAAAAATTGAATGAGTCTTTACAAATCAGTTTAAATGTAATTTGAGATTACAAATATGATATGCACTAATCATAATTGTATGGTTAATGCATGACATCACTACAGGGCAGAGTTAAAGTTGTTTGTGTGTTTTAGCTGTGAATTTCTATATCTGATTATGTTTGAATATTTTAAGATTAGCATAAAAACATAAGAATGGCCATATTGGATCAGATCTAGCCCAATACCTGTCTTTCAGCAGAGGCCGATACCAGATGCTTAAGAGGGAATGAACAGAACAGGGCAATTATCAAGCGAGCCATCCCCTGTCATCCAGTGCCAGGTTCTGGCAGTCAGAGATTTAGGGACACTCAAAGCATGGGGTTTCATCTGTGACCATCTTCCATAACAGCCAATAGCTCTAGTCAGGAACCAGGAGCCAACTGTGCTTGGCACTGTACATAGAACAAAAAGATTGCGTCTGCCCCAGAGGGCTTACAGTCTAAGTGTGAGACAAGAGACAACAGATGGATACAGCCAGATACAAAGAAACAATGAGATAATATTGGTCAGCAGTTGGTCTCAGCACACCAGCAGCCTACCCACTGTCAAGTTTTTTATAGGTATCACGGAAAGATTTAGGGAGGGTTTTTAAGGAGGTTAATGAGGTAGTTTTGCGGATGTTTACGGGGAACTCCTCCCAAGCATGAGAAAAAGCATGAAGGTGCTTGTTGGAAAATTTAACAAGTGGGCGATGGAGGCTGGCATCATTGACCAATCACAGGCAGGAGCTGACATCTTGATAACGAATGAGAGATGATTGGTAGGATGGGGATAGGCAGTGAAGGGCCTGGAAACTGAAGACAGGTCGCTTATGTTTGATGTAATAGAGAAGGGGGAGACAGTGAAAGGATTCAAAAAGAGGGGTAACATGGTCAAAATGGCAGGTTAGGAAAATAATCTTTGCAGCAGATCATAAACAGGTATAAACAAGCAGATATAAGCAGATATTCTGAAGGATTGTTTTTACCCTTATATTACTGAGATGTACTCAACCTTAACTTTAAATATACTTTAATATAGTATATTTCTGGAAATTAATATTAAAGATGAGAATGACAACTGTCTGTACTCCAGAACTCTATGGAATGCTTGAAACTAGCAGGAAACACTTTTGCCTCCACTCCACTGTTAGGCAAATACCACATTACTGAATCACAATAGTAAGGAGGAATTGAAATAGTCTCTGTTCTTGGCTGTTACACTTTATGGGCATGATTGTGCAATTCTTAGATGGTGTAAAGCTGGCTCAGCCTGCTCCTACACTGACTGACTGCTCCCTCCACCCCAGAAAGGGATGTATTGAAAGAGCAAGGGGACATGATGAAAGCAGGTAAGGGGTGGGAAAGAGATCCACTGTTCTCAGCTGGTGTAGAGTGCAGCTTTTGAATCAGGAAGCTGTGACCAGCTCCCTGACAATCTCTGGTTCTCTATTTTAACTCAGAGAGACATATTATCTAGACAAAGGGGGAAGAAGAGGGAATTGAAATTTATGTGACACAAATGTCAATCCATGACTTAATTGTAAAATAAATGCCAAGATAAGGGACCCCAATGCTGCCTTTTAGAACTTGTCTTCTTGCATTTGCCCAGTGCTTGATTCTCACTTAGTCTACTGTCAGGTGTTGTCAGTACTTTGTGGAGTTGAGTCAAAGCTTCATTAGGTTATGTTATTGACATGCCATGTCATATAGCTTCAAGCCATCACACTGCATCAAAATATCATAATATAATAACATATGCAACTAAATAGGGTCAAAATGTCATTGTGCTATGGCAGTAGCACCCAACCTTATTACACAGGAGGGCCACATAAACCTGAGCACAACCTTGTGAGGGTCAAACAGATTCTGTTTCGTATATACAGTATTTAGATAGGTGGTTATGTACGGTACTGTCTATTTAAAAAGAAAGAAATCAGTGCATAAAATGTGTATTAGAATTATAAAAAAAAGTAAAGAACACATAATTAAACTAAAATTATGTAAACATGACAATAAAACGCTAATGAGTCAGCCATTAGTATATTGTGTTGAAGCAGGCCATGGGCCTTATGAAATATTCTGGTGGGCCATGTACAGCCTGCAGGCCACAGGGTGGACACCTGTGTGCTATGGCAAATTGGTACTGTGCTGCCCAAAATAGTGACAACTGCATCAAAATGCTAGGGGGTACTGTATCAAAATGGAGATGCTGTATATCATAAGGGTGTTGCACTGTAATGAAATGGCATTGTGCCATGTTAGAACACAGTACATCTGTACGCTTCAGCACAGCGTCCAAAGTGCCACATTGTGTCAAAATAGTGACAAGTGCCTAAAAATGACTGCATTTGATTAATGCAGTGCTATATAGCATCAAAATTGTGGCACACTATCAAAAGTGTATTGGACTATGTATGATACACTACGTCAAAACAGGTGACCCATATCAATACCTCTTAGCACAGCATCAATAGACAGCTACATCATGTTAAAACAGGACTGCCCAGTATCACAGCACTTCACCATGCCAATGTGCCTTTGAAACTCCTTACCAGAGGTGTGATGATGTTATTTTTAAGGGCAGCAAGTTCCTGAGCTGAGGAAAGATTTTGCTGAGATTCACTGTGGCACTTCTACCCTTGGCTTAAGCTCTGGCCTACTTGGAAGTACTGGTGGCCTCTGAGTAGTATACATTTGGTGTTGTGGGGACCCATTTCACCTTGCATTTGAAAAAGCTGGCTCAGTTTTCTGTAGGTGGGGTGTATTGGATGTCTATATATGGGGGTCAGGCTAGTGTGGTATAGAGGACTGAATTTGCTGTGTAATACGTGGGGTGTACCTGGGACAATGGTCACTGTTTATATAGACAATGTTCCTGTGGGGTTGGGTAAAATGAGTGTTTATGAGGGTGGATCTGAAGGAATAGACAGTGTGTGTATGTGGACTATGTGCCTGGGGGATAATGTGCATTGTGCGTGTAGAGGAGGTGGATCTTGTATGCTCATTGTACGTGTATTGGGAGGTTGGTGGTGTCTAGGGGATTGTGTGCATTGTGCATATATGGGTGGTGGTGGTGTCTATAAAGTGAGTGAGCCTGTAGGGGTGCTTGGGTATGGGGGTGGTTGGGCCTGTGGGATGGTGTGTACTATGTATGTGTATATGGGTAGGGCTGAGTCTGTGGGATGTGCTGTGTGCGTGGGGGGTGAGCCTGTGGGTGGAGTCCTCTGTGTCCATGAGGAGATGAGCCTGTGGATGGGGTGTGCTGTGTGCATGGGAGAGGGGGCCTGAGCCTGTGGGTGAGGTGCACGGTGTGCATCGGAGGCCAAACTTGTGGATGGGGTGCACTGCGTATGCATGGGGTGAGTGCTGTGTGCATGGGGGGGGGGGGAGCTGAGCCTGTGAGTGAGGTGCACTGTGTGCATGGGAGGCCAAATTTGTGAATGGGGTGTGCTGTGTATGCGAGGGGGTGAGCCTGTGGGTGGTGTGCTGTGTGCATGGAAAGGGCAAGCCTGGTGGTGGGGTGCGCTGTGTGCATGTGGGGTGTGCTGTGTGTGTGTTGGGGGGTGAGCCATGTGTATGGAAGGCAGAGCCTGTGGGTGGGGTGCGCTGTGCGTATGGGCAGGGGAAGCTGTGTGTATGGGAAGTGAACCTGTGGGTGGCGTGCGCTGCACGTCTGGGGGTATGTGTTGTTTGTGGGAGGTGAGCCTGTGGGTGGGGTGCAAGCATGGGAGTTCAGCCTGTGCCCTATGTACGTGGGAACTGCGTGTATATATGGTAAGAATATACTACGTAAGTCTGGATGCGGAGGTGGGCACTGCAGGTGGGGGAGAAGAAGGGCCCTCCTTGTTCTTCCCTTCTCTGATACGCTCTCCGCCCTTTGACGCTACGGCCGCGTGCTCTTCAGCCCGTGTGGAAGGGGCTTCCTTCCAGCCCCCTCCCCTGTCTGAAGCAGCGGGGACGGTTGCCTTTGCACCCGACCCCAACGGTCGCTCGCGCGCTGACGGGTTGTTTACTTCCTCGCCACCTCCTCCCTCCCCACTTTCTGTGGTTGGCTCCCCCAGCAGCCAATCACTGCTGCTTCCAAACTACAAAGCTGGCGGAGGTTCTCCTTTCAAAAAAAATACTTGTAATACGCTACGTCAGTCGGAGGTACTGATTGGACGGGGCAGTAGGCAGTTCAAGCGCGGACTGGCATATCCGGCTGCTAATTACTCTAAATCCTCACCTCTCGTTGTACTCACTCTTCCACATACACGCCAAATCCCGCCTCCGTCTCCCGTATCTCTGTGTGTGAAGCGCTGATTGGACAATACACAAGTTGTCCATCCATCTGCCAGTCACCTTAAGCTCCGCCTAACTTTTGACCCCCCTCTTCTCCCCACGTCACCGACAGGCAGAGGCTGTTGTCGACTTTCATTGGTCCAAAGCGCTGCCGATCCATCAGAACCTCTCCTCTTTCGGACGCCCACAGACCCTCCACCTTTCCCGATTCCTGATTGGGCCACCTAGAAGCTGTCTCCGTTTCTTATTGGTTTATTCCTCTCTCACTCCAGGGAGAGGCCGTTCGGCTCCCCATTCTCACCCTCACTCTACACGCTGGGATACAGATGACCCCGCCCGCGGCTGGTTGAAGCCCCGCCCCGTCCCCTGTACTCGTCCTCCCCCTCCCTTGCAGCGTCACGTGATGTTTTCGCCGTGGTGCCGCTGAGGCAGCTTGTGTGAGTGAAAGTAGCAGAGCCCGGCGCGTTGCGACCGGCCGGGAGCGGGTGAGCGAGGGGCAAGCGTTGCAGTCACTGGCGAGCTCGTGTGCGGAGCGGAGCCCTCCGGCGCCTCATGTCCAGCCGGGCTTGGAGGACGCTTCCCTTGTGAGGGCGGATTCCCCCCTACCCCAGCTCTCTGGCCCCTAAGATGGCGAGTGGGATGAATGGCCCGGGCGGAGGAGGTGGCAGCACCGCGGTCAGGGGCGCCGAGGCGGAGCTGGGCAGCCGGAGCGTTGGAGGAGGGGTCGCTCCCTGCCACGGGGCTGGAGTGCCTAGGACTGCTACTACGGCTGAGGAGCAGCAGGAGCTGGGCGAGAGCGGCCCCTACCCGCCCACTCAGCCCCACCACCTGCTGCTGCTGCTGAAAAGATCGCCCAGCGCCTCCTTGTGCCTGGTGCAGGAGGAGGAGGTGCCCGCTGCTGCGGCTCCCACAGGGCGAGGAGCCCTCTCTGGTGGGCGAGGTGGCCAGCCAGCCGCCCCAGCACGAGGAGCTCCTCTGCCAGCTGCTCCCTCCGTGGCTCCTGCGGGGGATGATGTGAGGAAATGTGGCTACTTGAGGAAGCAGAAGCATGGCCACAAGCGCTACTTTGTGTTGCGGGCCGAGAGCCACCTGGCCTCAGCGAGGCTTGAATACTATGACAGTGAGAAGAAGTTCAAGAGCAGCCTGAGGGCAGCAGCAGCTGCTAGTGGGTCTGCCATCCTCTGCTGCCCCCCTCCCAAGCGAGTGATCCCCCTGTATCAGTGCTTCACAGTCAGCCGGAGGGCAGATGCCAAGCATAAGTACATCATTGCCCTTTATACCAAGGATGAATACTTTGCCATGTTGGCTGAGAATGAGGTGGAGCAGGAGGCCTGGTACCAGGCCATCAGTGAGCTCATGAACCAGAGCAAGAGGGGGTTCTTAGAACAGGAGGACCAGACAGATCAGCAGATGGATGAAGATGATGAGCATTATGGAGCTGCACTTAGACCAGGCACCATATACAAGGAGGTGTGGCAGGTTAATGTGAAGCCCAAGGGACTGGGGCAGACAAAGAACCTGACTGGGGTGTACAGGTTGTGCCTATCTAGCAAGGCTATCTACCTAGTCAAGCTGAATTCAGAGGTACCTGCTGTCCACTTGCAGCTAATGAACATCCGCCGCTGTGGGCACTCGGAGAACTTCTTCTTTATTGAGGTGGGCAGATCTGCTTCTATTGGGCCTGGTGAACTGTGGATGCAAGTGGATGATTCAGTAGTTGCCCAGAATATGCATGAGACCTTCCTAGAGACCATGAAAGCTCTTAAGGCCTTCACAGAATTCAGGCCCCGCAGCAAGAGCCAGTCATCTGGTGGTGGCAGTGGTACCAATCCTATCTCCTTTATCACCACTAGGAGGCATCTGGGCAACCTGCCTCCTAGCCAGACTGGCTTGCAGAGAAGATCCAGAACTGAGTGTGTTACTGGGGGGACTCCGCCCACCACCAAGAGTAGCAGTTCATACCGCTTCAGAACATCTAGTGAAGGGGAAGGGACAATGACCAGACCTTTCAGATCAGTGACTGGAAGTCTGATCCATTTGAACACTGCAAGGATGAACTTGGGCCGGCAAGAAGGGAGTGGAAGGTATGTCAGAGCAGCTTTCACCTCTTCTTATCATACCAGGTCTGCCTCCCTGCCAGTGTCTCATTTCCCCTCCACCACCAGCCCCATTAGTGTTTCTTCCAGTAGTGGCCATGGCTCTGCCTCAGACACGCTAACCAGGCCTTCCAGTTCATCTGTCTGTGGGTCCCCAAGTGATGGGGGCTTTATTTCTTCTGATGAATATGGCTCTAGCCCTGGGGATTTCAGGTACTTTCGTGTCAGAAGTAATACTCCAGATTCCTTGGGAAACACACCACCTATCAGAGAAGAGAATTGTTTAAGTGAATACATGTCCATGAATAAACAGCAAACAGATGATAGCTCAAGGGATGATTATATGGAAGCTGAAAAATGCTTCAGAAAAAGAACTTATTCTCTGACTAAACCAACTTCTGCAACAGTGCAGCAGAAAACAACACAAACCACGGCTTCTTTAGATGAAGATTCTGCAGGAAGGCACAGACAGTTACCTTGTTCAGAATCACCAAAATTAAAAGAAAACTATGAACCTGACTACAGTGATGCTACCCTTGATTCTGTATGTAACCAAAGCAGAAGTAAAGCCAGGGATGATGGATACATGCCAATGATGCCAGGAGTTGCATCTTCACTCACAAACAACAATGATTATTTGCCAATGACTCCTAAAAGTGTGTCTGTCCCAAAACAGATTAGTAATTCTTGGTCGTCATCTCAGGTGGACTCCAGAGGATATATGATGATGTTTCCCAGGGCTAGTTCTTCACCTGTACGAAGTCCATTGGCTGGATTTATTTCTAAAGGGGGTAATGAAAAGGTGACAAATGAGTATATGGATATGTCACCTGGTAATTCAGCAGTTCCAAAACAGCCCAGTGATTCAAATTGTGTTCATATCAACCCTGTTTCCAAAGGCATCAGTTCATATTTCTCTCTGCCACGAAGCTTTAAGACGTTATCAGGACAAAATGGAGATCATAATGAATATGTTCCAATGTCCTCACCTGGAAAACTGTTATATGGTGAACATGAAAATGTCAAATGTGTCAACAGTGAACCGTTAGCTAATGGCATTTCTAAATCATCAGTTGTGAAAGTGTCAGATGAAGGCCTTGCACAGAACAGGGCTACCAGGCCTACAAGACTTCCCCTAGGTACAAGAGGAAGTAATACTATACCAAGAATGTATGATCGAACAGCTCCACCTGAGCCTGCTAGCCCCGGTGAATACATAAATATTGATTTCAGTGAAAAAGCAAGTAATACACCATATTCTTTATCTGCAGAAGGATCTCCATCATCTCTAGGATCGAGTAGTGACCACAGACAGTCACCACTTTCTGATTACATGAGTGTTGACCTTGATGTGCAGTCACCAAAAGTAGCAAAGGAACTGTCAAATTCTTTAACAGATATTTCAATTTATGCAAGTTCCAGTATCCCCAGAAACCAGCCAAATGATTATGCTAGACTTTCATTTGATACTGCTTGTGTTAGCAGTACAAGTAGTAGGGCTGATGATTACACAGAGATGACTTTCAACATGGCAACGACACCACTTGGGCCTTTTACCGCAGAATCCAGCAATGGTATAAAGATTGATAGTCCTTCTTCCATTGTAAATCGACTGTGCGTTGTTGACAGATATTCAGGTAGCGGTAGCTTCTCTGTTCCTAGCTCTGATCCTCCCATGGGACCTAAGGTGATTCGAGCTGACCCACAAGGCCGAAGAAGGCATAGTTCTGAAACATTCTCTTCTGCTGGGGCTGTGACTACTTCCTCTTCTTTCTTTACGGATAGTAGCAAAAGACACAGCTCTGCCTCATTTGACAATGTTTGGTTGAAACCTGACGAAAACATTTCTGATGGTCACGAAAGCAAGATGTCCAGGGATACTTCAACTGGATTTCAGAATGGCTTAAACTACATAGCTTTGAATTTACGTGATGATTCTATGAACTGTGAGGCAAGCACTAATACACCAACTTGCCATCTCCAAAATGGTACTTCGAATTTGGACAGTGGAGCTTATGTAAGCATAGATTTCACCAGATCTGATGATTTGAAGTGTAACTCTGCAAGAAAAGGTTTGTAACTTTAAAAATGTTTTCATATGAAACGTTTTAGTACAGGAATTCAGTGTCACAATTGACACAAACATAGTGTTCAATTGAGTTATATTTTAAAATGGGGACATATTACTGTAAATTTCTGTGTTGTATTTTAAGTTGTTTCTGGTAACAGCACCACAGCGTGCTAGGCATAGAAGAAATGCAAAAGTCAGTCTCTGGCCTGAAGAGCTTAACATTATCTAGCCCACTCTTAAATGTTATGTTTTGCTTGGCAGGTCAACGTATTGTCTAACTGCCTTCAAGCTGGACTGTATAAAATATTTTAACTTGATAAAACCTTAATCATGCTCTAAATCACAGCTTCTCAATCTAGGGTCATGATCACCCTACTCTTGGTTATGACAGGAGGGATCCCAAATTTTCTTCTGTTGTAACATGGGGTAATGAAATGGAAAAGATCAAAACCCACTACATTGGGTTTAAAAATCCAAGTAGGATTTCAAATACAGTACTTGAATAAAGTAAAAAGAAAAATGAACTGTATGTTCTTATATGGATGGTATGTGGGTATCTACTCTTTTCAAGAACAGTCAAACCTCTATGTTCTGAACCTCGGTTAACCAGACCTCTAGGTTGCCCAGAAATTTGTCTCTCCTGAGATTTCTGTTCTTGATATCTCTCTATCCTGCTGAGAATCCATCTTCTGAGGGTTTGAAAAAGAAGTTTGTGGAAAGCAGGATGTCAAGAAGCTAAGTTCCTGCAAAGTTTAGTAATTCTGTTCCTTGATATCCCTACCCTCCAACTCCATTCTCTTAGGTATGAGTTTCCAGCAGGATCTGAGGGGTTGGCAGGCCCATAAATCCCTACGCTCCTGTATCTCTTCCTGAGGAGCTCCTGAGGCATTCAGTCTCTGGGAAGCCAGATAATTGTATGTAATAGGAGCAATCAGCAGGTTTTGAAGTCTGTACCCAGGATCGGGAAATAGAATGCAAACTTCAAAGCTGGGTGGCCAGGTTTTCCTGATTTGAATCCTAACCAGTTTAAGGTAATCAAAGTATCAATTGTATTTATCTCTAATGTATAAATTAAAAACAAAAACAACTCTTGGAGAAATGACAACTCCTGTCTGATTACCCTTACGCAGATGAGGGATAAGAAGAGAAATATTAAGCTCTCTACAGTTCTGGAGCCAGTAGGAAATGGTAGTTCCTCAGCTGGATCTCTTATTGTGGTTCCATCCACACCCTCAATCTCATGAAGTGTCTGTTAGTATTTATGTCCCACCACATGCTGTATTTCTTAAATCCTAGAACTTCAAGACTTTACTTTAGCAGCACAATCCATATTTTGAGGTGTATATCCTATTCTCCTCTAGCCCCTGATGATAGTCCATTTCTGATTATCTTCTCCAGCGCAGGGAAGGAAACAGTAGATGGCAAACAGCAATATCTTTATCTCTTTCTTTGCAAAAGTGGTATTTGTAGTCTGTAACTTATGACTGCTAAGATGAAATATTTAGTCATAGCTGAACAGTGGTATTTTGTCCATTCTTGTAAACAGTGAGGAGAGAAAAAGAAAAAACAGGGGAAAGGGTGTTAATAGCTATCCTATACAGGTACTTATCACTGCTTGGGAATGCAAAGCAACCTTCGTATGTCTAATTACAGTAAAGGACTATGTAATGTTGAATAAATCTATTTTCTGTCTTCACCTTAAAGTCTGTACATGTGTTTTAAGTTTAGTTGTAAGATATTGTATATGAATTTAAAATTTGAGAGCCTTTAATACTGGAAGCTATAAGTCTGACTCAGATAGCATACCATTTGAAGTCTGGCAGTCACTACTTGGGGCTTCTCAGAAATGTGTGGTTTGCCTTGTTTGCTTTGTTTTCTTGGTTGGGATCAAATATAGAAGACTCTGAAAGTTGCCAGTGTAAAAAAAGAAAAAAGGAAAAAAAAAAGCTTTTTTTTTTTTTCTGAAGTGCTGAAGGCCTCCAACTTCAAAAGATCTGCCCACAAAATCAAAGGAATTTTGGTTGATACAGCCAATTTGATGAAAACTCCTACTGATCTTAGCATCCTTACAGGACTTTAAAACTTATGTTGTAATTATATTCAGTAAAGTATAATTTCCCACATAGTGGGAGAAAGATTAGAGGAGCCAATTCTGGCCATGTTATTAATCTTGCATATAAACAAATATAATGGGATTCTAAAAAGTTGCACTTCTGTCTGAAACATTTTATTTATTGGTATTACAGAAAATATCTAAAATTACTGTGATTGGAAGGTTTTTTTTCTGTAATCCCTTCCCCCTTTCTGCCTCCCACTTTGTTTATTTTATGCATTTGACAGCACTTTGCATACAGTTGGTTTCAGTGTTTCTCTTGTACATTCAGTTGGATTGTTATGTAAGTCTTTCATATAGTGGCAAAAGCTTTTAAAAACAGAAGAGATTGTGTTCATAAAACTTTGCAGGCAGCTCAGGCAAGCGTAGTACATGATATTGCTAGATTTCAAGTTGATGGTGGCCCTTTAACTATTAAAAATATATACTCCTTCAAAACAAGGTCCAAAAGCCAGTTTCCTCCTAAAAGCAGCATAATATAATTATGGTACATAAAGGAGTGAGGTGGATGGTGTGTTCATTTATGGGTGACCTTCAGACAGACTCAGTGGTGAACAAACTAATGTATAATACAATAATTTACTTATTTTAGTTCAGATAAATTTCCTACATCTATTTCTACATCACTTACAAATTGCTGATCCATGTTAGATATGGGGTCTTAACATTCATTCAGCACATCCAGAGTGTATATCTGGACCATAACAAGAATATGACTTACAAAAATGGTTTAATTTTTTCACAGATCATTAATAAAGTCCCTACTCACTAAACAGAACTTTGCCGTGTTCTGTTATGGTAAGGTTTTGATTTTAATATTGAATAAGAAAGCATAGTGTTTCTCTCTGCAAAGTGATGGATTTTGTGACAGGATTATAAACAAAGTTAAAATTTTATTTTGGACAAGGAAGATTTCTGCCTCTCAAGTCTGACCAGGAGTGTGATTTGTCTCTGTAACAAATAAATGTGTTTACTACACTTGCAAACTTTTGGCTGAGCTTTACATTCTCTCCCATTCTGTCCTCCCCTGACACCCTTCTTAAATCCTACTCCTAACTCATTGTGTTTGCCTGGGAAAAAAAAATCAATCCACTTTTAAGGTGACTCCTGTGTATAATGAAATATTTGTCTTATAAATGGTTTAGTATGTTTAATGATTATGATTATTTAACAAATGTAAAGATACAATCTAGCTAAGGTATATAGTTTTAACTGCAGCTCTTATATGAGAGGGAGTGTGCTTCCTCATGCACTACTGATTCCAAGTTCTGCTTCCTAAATTTCATCCGGTTTAGTGATGTGAAACAACCCTTCATATTTCCCCATTCATGAAATGGAAAGAGGAGGGGCAGGATGTTAACCCTAAATAGATGGAAAAAGAAAACTGGTCTGCCTTGAAGCTTTTTAGGCCTAAGCAAAATTGGGTTCTAAGGTGGTGAGACTATATAGTACTAAAAATAATATAGTGTTTTGATTTCTAATGTTTACATTTTTAGGAATTTATTGAACAAAACGGCTTCCTCTTTTTGAAATTGTCTTATGATATTAAGAGGCAAGCATTTTGCGGTTTTGATTACATGAATCTGAGTCATGGAATTTTGTCCTTGAATGCAGAACTCTAAAGCTACTTCAAACAGCGTTCTGTTAACGTATACCTTATTATTGCACCTTGTAGAATTGAGGTGGATAATGAGAATCGGGTTATAATAAACTATATAATTGTTTCCTATATAGTTCAAGTATGTTTCTTCAAGGTAAAATATTACTCTGTTCAGAGAAAATATGATATACAGCTTAATATCACCCCACCTTTTCCCCTCCCACTCTTGTATCATGTTTTACGTAACATTTTTATGCTAACTGGTGTGGAGCCTTTGAAATAAAAGATCTTTTAAAATGCAAGTGTCTAGATTTAGAAGGGAGGCTAAAGGCTGTAAAATAGAACTTACTCTAATTTCTTTCATGGTATCTTATAAATCTAAAATATGAAAACATGATGGGAAATGTATATTGGTCATTCTGAAAAATTCACAAATCGGGAGTTTTATTTAACTATCTTTTAGTAGTTAATAATAAATTAAAATTTTTCAGTTACTTGACCAGTTACTGCCCTTTTTGGATTTGAGGCTTGTGGCTTTTTAAAATTCTCTTCAAACTGAGGCAGTTTTATATTGGCAGAGTAGTTCAGGCATAAGACCATTAAAAATAACTTTTTAAATAACCTACTGTAATAAGTCTTCACATTGACAAATACCCTGGATCTTTGAAGTCAGCATGGTAGGGATAATAATACTTCGAGAAACATTTTAATTTTGTGGTAACATATTTTAACAACGTGGTGACTTGCTGCAATGCTTAAAAATACACAGGATCACTTCTGCTTTCAATAGTTCATTCACCTACACTTGAGAACAGATTTTTCTCTCACTGTTTATCATGTAGGAGTGAATTAACTATGATATCTTTGACCAAAATTCAGTTTCATTTTTACTTGTAACTTAGCACGAAAAAAGCTGAATTAAGAAAAATAACTCTTTTGACACTGTGATATATAACATTTTTGTTAAATATCATATTCTGATACTGCTACTGCAGATTCTGAATCCTTGGTTGCAGCTAGTTTTCAGACACACATTTTTCCCCACCGGTACCTTTAATTGTTGCTCCCAATCAGATTTCCTCTTTCTCCCAAATGTAGCCATGGTGGCCACATGCAGCTAACAGGGGCTTTTCTTGCCGCCAGAGCCTCCTGGAGGGGAAGAGCAGTGGCCTCTCCCTTGGGGCTGCCAGCAGTGATTGGGCCCTGCCCACCTCTGGAGACACAAGATGGAGAAGCAGGTGGAGAGTAAGTTCCCCGCTTTCCTGGGACGGGTGGGGATGGGGTCAGGCTTCAGCATGGTGGTGGGGGGAAGGCTACAGCCACAGGGCTTTGAACTCCACCCCTGGGCCCCATCCCTTGGACATGGGGCTTTGGACTCAGTTCCCTGGCTGCATGGGGTGGTGGGCTCTGGCTCTGAGCTCACCCATCCTCCATCACCCCTGGCCCCCACTGCCTCCCTCCCCACCTCCCCATCCAGGGCTTAATTTGTCCCCAGGCTTGCCAGGGCTAAGTGCTGTAAAAAGTGACATTTGTATGTTTGTTAATGTCACTTTTCACAGCAGACTTAGTAGCTAGCAAGTCTTTAAAAAACAACAAAAAAACAACAACAACCAAGCAATGAAAAAAGCAAAAGAAGCAACAAGAAAAAAGGCAAGAATGTGCAAAGCACCTTATTGTTGTTTCTATTCTGTTTAGGTCCAGTAAAGAATAGACACAACTCCACATTATTTTTATTATTGAGTCTGCAAAAAAAACTCCTACATAAATAAATTACAATGATTTGGACATGTATATGTGCATATTTATTTGTTTTTTCCTAAAGCTAAGAATTTTAGGAAAAATTGTTAGAGCAGCCATCAGCAAGAGATGGTGGCCTCAGAATGAGGGCACCAAAAATTTAGTTCTGAGAATCTGGAGCATGTACTGTAACAAGTAACTTCAGTGGTGTGTGAACCGTGCTAGAAAATGAACCAACCATTCCTGTTGAGGAGGCTAAGTTACTTTTTAATTCAATATTGAATGAATCTCTGTTTTTCTCTTTCATCTTAAATTGGAGCCTTAGGTTAGTGCCTTGTTACTGCCCTTCTACTATTGCCTCTACTATTTCAAACTCTATCTTCCTAATTTTGCATTTGAAGGTGTAGAAATCACATTATTCCTCTTGTGGGTGGGTGGGTGGGAGCAAAAGCTTGTAAAGCTTATCCAATCCTTCCAGGAACTCCTAAGTCTGCTGGACATTGCCTCCATTTGTTTATTTTATTTTCTTATGCTCACTGGAATGCAGCAATAGGTGCAGTTCACCTTGTTCACTTTTCTGAGTACTGTCTGAGTAAATTCTCTGTCTTATTCTAAAAAGACCTAGTAGGTTTGACTCATCCTGATTTTGGGTCAATTAACTTGTGGGGGAAAAAGAGGTGTGGATTTGGATAAGAGATAAGCAAGACTAAATTGTAGTTGTATTCTTTGGACATAATTTGGTATCTATGGATTTCCAGGAGCTCCTGTGTTCCCAGTAGACCCCTGTTTCCACTTGTTCTTTCAGTTCACTCCCTAGTAAAATAAATAACAAAAATCTTCAGTCTAATCTTTATTTAAAACAATCTTGGTCAGATATAGGAGAGTATCAACTGAGCTTCAACTAAAAAGAGGACTGGAGTAATAAATAAACTGGTGAAAGAATTGATTAAATCTTTGTTTTTGGAGGCAGGGGATAAAATTTTACTGCTATTTGTCCTCTTACTTTGATAGTGTACTGTTCTGTGACTCATACTTAAATGGCTGTAATGACCTGGGGAGCTGCCTTATTGGCCCACCCTGCAAATTACTGTTTGACTTCTTTCCTCACATATAGCTTAATTAGCATATTAAAGACAATCTAATGATCAGTATATACTATTACACAGGTTGAAACACAACTGTTGTCCTCATTTGTTTTGAGAATTAAAATATGCCTGCCAGATCACAAGAAGAGAAGGAACAAGCACTTATCCAAGTTCACTGGGGAGAAAGAAAAGCTGTTCTAGTTGAAACTGAAGCAGTCTCAGAAAGTTCATGAGCCTTAGTAGCAGTTGAAATGTTAGTTGAGACACCCTTGAACATTGGGAAGTTGTGGGATAGCTGAAGGCTGTAATGAGGCAGAGGTAATCAGTCTGATCCATCAAGTCTGTCAGGATGACAAATCTGAAATATATGATGGTGTCCAAAGGCTGTTGTGTTAGTCAGGGTTTGGATTTTGAGGGTTTTTGCTTTTGATCACTGGTTCTGGAGCAATGTTTAGAAAAAGTTGATTGGTCTGCAAGAAGGTTCTTCACTCCCCCCAGCAGGTAATGAAACACAAGGTTAATGCAAAAGGGTTGCCTACTTTAAAACATTTTTTAGTATTTTTGCTGTACTATATTGTTGAATATTTACAGTATAAATCTCCAATAGTCTGGCAAAACTTTTAACCATGACAGAAGTACACATTATTATTCTCTTAGTAAAGGTTTACGGGATCACTTGCACCATAAGCAGATCTGTTTCCACATTTGAGGTGCTATGCTGGTCCAGTAAAATGGAGAAAATATTGGACTTTTTTTTCATTTGTTAAAATTGACTTTTAGCTTTTGAAGCAAATTTTGTGAAACTGTTTTATGAAGTTAATATTTAGTAACAAATATCGAACAAAAGTAAAATTCCTGTGCTATAAAAGCATGTTATATTGATTATCAATAATCTTGTGAGCTCCTTTGAATAAAATTTTAACAATTGTGCTGTTTGAAGGCTGCATTTTCAAGCTTTCAGACAGAGTACATCATTAGTTCTATTATAGCAATTCTTGAGATATAGCCACTAAAAGCTTGTTAAATTGAAGTTTGCCACCACACCCAATCAGAATAATACCTAGCTTGTATATAACACTTTTCATTAGTACATCACTGTGCTTTACCAAGGAGCTAAGGATCACTATCCTCATTTTACAGATGGGAAAACTGAAGAACAGAGTGACTTGTCCAAGCTCATCCAGGAGGCCAATGGCAGAGTTGGGAATCTCCCAGGTCTTCCAAATTTCAGTCTAGTGCTCTAGCCACTAGGAACATGCTTCCCCCGATGTGATTTTAATTTCAATTTCTTGCAAACAACTATGGCTAGAAAGGAATGTTTTTACAGATTTGGAAAGTGGAGGTATTCCAGGTTTCCAGTGGTGTAAAATTTTCATTTTTAGTTCTGATGATTCACATGGTCAGTTGAACACTAAAATCTACTGATTTTCTAAGCTCTTAAAGCTCTTTTGTTATGTTTGTACAGTACCTTGCAGAATGGAACTTAAACCTTTTGGAACTACTATAAAACAAATAATATTAGGTGTACCTCAAGAAACCTAAACTAAAGAATATAGTGACAATTGAACTAAGAATTAAAATAAAAGTTGAATAAAACTCATTGCTATTTATAAATTGTATGGCATGTGATAGTTTTTCTTAGTGATTATAGAAACTTCATGGTGTACAGTGTTGTCACTGTTTTGTGGTCTGGAAAGAAATTAACTGGAAAAAGTACACTGTACATAGAGAAAAAACTTCCTGGAAAATCTGACTTTTGAATCCAACAAATGAGTCACCAGCTAGACAGTTGGGTTAACTATGATAACATGAAGGATAACTGAGAAATCCTTCTTTTTGTGAAGTAACACTTTTACTATGTTGGGAATGAATATCTCATAATTTTTTTCTGTCATCTTAAAATTTGGTTTATTATGCCAGCTAGTTACCTGAGTTCACACTTCCTGTTTTCATGAAGCTACCCTTTTATCACATGTGAAGAGAGTAGGAATTGGAAGTGGTTATTAATACTTAAAGTAGTATATTTTTGTTTTAGGATTTGATTATAATTGTAAGTGAAGTGGATATAAGCAGTTTAATGGGAATTGTGAATGTTAAGTTTTGTAAGCAACACACACAGCTCATAATGCATCCATCTATTTGTATTTTCTATTTATATAGAATGATAAAAATATACAAAGTATCACTTCAGTTAATAACTAAATGTTAAGGAAATATTGATATAAAAATGTGCAAATATTATTTTTTTACTATAGAGGCTAACTACTCAATAGTGTGTTAGCGAATTCAGTAAATGTAATGACTTCCCTTTCGGGGTTTGCGTTTAGTAACAACTATTTTTGGTGGATAGTAAGAGTTAAATTTGTGTAAACTTTTTCTGGTTGATGTTAGTTTCCCTAAATAATTAAATGTAAAATTCATGGATATACTTACAAACAATGCTAAAATGTGTGAGAGAGGGTTGTTAAAATTTAGCCTGTACATTTAGGTTTTGTCTACACTACTCATGTTTTAGTGACACAATGAGGCACTTCTGAATGACATCTTTTCCCAAAGGGAACAGTGTGGTCCTTCGCTCGCACCCATGCCAAGCCAGTTTGTTTTATTGTTTATAGCTCTTGCTAAAAAGCTGAGTTTGCAGTCTAATTTTTTTTAACTAGATAGCAAGAGAAGCTAAAATGTTGTTGTTGGGGATGGTTAATGGCTTTTATATGAACTTTTTTAGACAACTAAAATTTGGAGAGCTTTTAACAATGTGATGAAGCAGATGGGTTAAATAAAGATGAAAAAACCAAAATGTACAAAAGATTAATAAGATATACTAAACTGAGAAACATGGTTACTTATTAAAATGACAGTTCTCTTTAAAATGTTGACAAATATCTGGGGTCTCCGTAATTTTGTTGCATTTGCTTTGCAAAAATTGGATCCAAAACATAAAATATTACTGGATGAAAGCCAAATGAAAATCCATTCCACTTACTGAAAATTGTTGCACTTCAGGCCAGTGATTTAAAAAATTTTAGCAGTCTTCTTCAGCAGTAGTGCTCTATAGTGAACTGTAATTAGATGCACAGAATCCATTATTGTTGTAAAATTCCAGAATTTCTGGCTTTTCATAGTTCTAGAGCGATCAGACGTGGTTATCCTTTCACTGGCAAACAGTTTGTCCTATAGATTATAAATTGAGTTTGCAGGGCGAGCAGCTAGAAATCTGTTTTTGTAAACTGAGCAAATTTAATCTGTAAGTCACTTGGACCATAAATATAGAACCCCACATAATTGCCGTATCCAACAGTATGAGTATAGCTTTCAAAAATTGCATGATACCTCCTGGCCAGAGGCAGAACCCTTTCACCTGTAAAGGGTAAAGAAGCTAAGATAACCTCGCTGGCACCTGACCAAAATGACCAATGAGGAGACAAGATGCTTTCAAATCGGGAGGGGGAGGAAACAAAGGATCTGTCTGTCTGTGTGATGCTTTTGTCAGGACAGATCAGGAATTTAGACTCAGAACTTCTGTAATTTAGTAAGTAATCTCGCTAGAAATGCATTAGGTTTCCTTTTGTTTAATGGCTGGTAAAATACGCTGTGCTGAATGGAATGTATATTCCTATTTTTATCTTTTTGTAACTTAAGGTTTTGCCTAGAGGGATTCTCTGTGTTTTGAATCTGATTACCCTGTAAGGTATTTACCATCCTGATTTTACAGAGATGATTCTCTTACCTTTTCTTTAATTAAAATTCTTCTTTTAAGAACCTGATTGATTTTTCGTTGTTCTTAAGATCGAAGGGTTTGGGTCTGTGTTCACCTGTACAAACTGGTGAGGATTTTTATCAAGCCTTCCCCTTCTATCAAGAAAGGGGGTGTAGGGCTTGAGGGGATATTTTGGGGGAAGACGTCTCCAAGTGGTCTCTTTCCCTGTTCTTTGTTTAAAATGCTTGGTGGTGGCAGCATACTGTTCAAGGACAAGGCAAAGTTTGTACCTTGGGGAAGTTTTTAACCTAAGCTAGTAAGAATAAGCTTAGGAGTCTTTCATGCAGGTCCCCACATGTGTACCCTAGAGTTCAGAGTGGGGAAGGAACCTTGACAGACATTACTGGCAGAGTGAAGATAGGAGTCAACCTTGCAATTGGAGAAAAGGCTTGATAAAGTTGTAAAGCATTTTGAAAGTAAGAACAAGAAGTTTGTGCTTGATGTGGTGGACAAAGGGGAGTCAAAAAAACATGTGTACGGGGAAGTGACAGTCAATGATGAGCCAGGAAGATAATGTTATTGCACAGCATTTTGAGCAGACTTGAGGAGGATGAAATTAGAGATAGCGAGTTGAGAGAAAAAAAGATTATAGTAGTCAAAGTGTGAGATGAAATGGTCTTGGACAAGAGTTTTAGCAGTATGAATGGAGGAGAAAGATCAGATCTTGGAGATATTGCATAGGAAGAAGTTGCAGGATTTAGAAACAATGTGTATGTGCGGGTCAAAAGAAAGGACCGAGTCAGAGATTGAGCCAAGATTATAGGTTTGAGTGATTGAGGACGATGGTGTTGACCACTGTGATGTAGAAAAGGGAGCTCCATTTTGGCCATTCATTTTAAGTCTTCATTGATGTCTGGACATCACAAGGAGATATCAAAAATACAGACTGAAATTTTAGTTCAGATGGAAGAGCAGTCCAGAATAGAGAGCTGGATTATCTGACACAATATCCACCTATGACAGGTTTCAGAGTAGCAGCCGTGTTAGTCTGTATTCGCAAAAAGAAAAGGAGTACTTGTGGCACCTTAGAGACTAACAAATTTATTAGAGCATAAGCTTTTGTGAGCTACAGCTCACTTCATCGGATGCATTTGGTGGAAAAAGCAGAGGGGAGATTGATATACACACACAGAGAACATGAAACAATGGGTTTATCATACACACTGTAAGGAGAGTGATCACTTAAGATAAGCCATCACCAGTAGCGGGTGGGGGGGAGGAGGAAAACCTTTCATGGTGACAAGCAAGGTAGGCTATTTCCAGCAGTTAACAAGAATATCTGAGGAACAGTGGGGGGTGGGGTTGGGGGGAGAAATAACATGGGGAAATAGTTTTTACTTTGTGTAATGACTCATCCATTCCCAGTCTCTATTCAAGCCTAAGTTAATTGTATCCAGTTTGCAAATTAATTCCAATTCAGCAGTCTCTCATTGGAGTCTGTTTTTGAAGCTTTTTTGTTGTTCCTACCAACACTACAAAAAGAAGGATTCTGGGTGGACTCCTCCTGAAGGTCGAAACAGCAGCCTGGACTTCTACATAGAGTGCTTCCGCCGACGTGCACGAGCTGAAATAGTGGAAAAGCAGCATCGCTTGCCCCATAACCTCAGCTATGCAGAACACAATGCCATCCACAGCCTCAGAAACAACTCTGACATCATAATCAAAAAGTCTGACAAAGGAGGTGCTGTCATCATCATTAATAGGTCGGAGTATGAACAAGAGGCTACTAGGCAGCTCTCCAACACTACTTTCTACAAGCCATTACCCTCTGATCCCACTGAGAGTTACCAAAAGAAACTACAGCATTTGCTCAAGAAACTCCCTGAATAAGCACAAGAACAAATCCGCACAGACACACCCCTAGAACCCCGACCTGGGGTATTCTATCTGCTACCCAAGATCCATAAACCTGGAAATCCTGGACGCCCCATCATCTCAGGCATTGGCACCCTGACAGCAGGATTGTCTGGCTATGTAGACTCCCTCTTCAGGCCCTACGTTACCAGCACTCCCAGCTATCTTCGAGACACCATTGACTTCCTGAGGAAACTACAGTCCATTGGTGATCTTCCTAAAAACACCATCCTAGCCACTATGGATGTAGAAGCCCTCTACACCAACATTCCACACAAAGATGGACTACAAGCCATCAGGAACAGTATCCCCGATAATGTCACGGCTAACCTGGTGGCTGAACTTTGTGACTGTCCTCACCCATAACTATTTCACATTTGGGGAGAATGTATACCTTCAAATCAGCGGCACTGCGATGGGTACCCACATGGCCCCACAGTATGCCAACATTTTTATGGCTGACTTAGAGCAACGCTTCCTCACCTCTCGTCTCCTAATGCCCCTACTCTACTTGCGCTACATTGATGACATCTTCATCATCTGGACCCATGGAAAAGAAGCCCTTGAGGAATTCCACCATGATTTCAACAATTTCCATCCCACCATCAACCTCAACCTGGACCAGTCCACACAAGAGAACCACTTCCTGGACACTACGGTGCTAATAAGCGATGGTCACATAAACACCACCCTATATCGGAAACCTACTGACCGCTATTCCTACCTACATGCCTCTAGCTTTCATCCAGATCATACCACACGATCCATTGTCTACAGCCAAGCTCTACGATATAACCGCATTTGCTCCAACCCCTCAGACAGAGACAGACACCTACAAGATCTCTATCATGCATTCCTACAACTACAATACCCATCTGCTGAAGTGAAGAAACAGATTGACAGAGCCAGAAGATTACCCAGAAGTCATCTACTACAGGACAGGCCCAACAAAGAAAATAACAGAACGCCACTAGCCATCACCTTCAGCCCACAACTAAAACCTCTCCAACGCATCATCAAGGATCTACAACCTATCCTGAAGGACAACCCATCACTCTCACAGATCCTGGGAGACAGGCCAGTCCTTGCTTACAGACAGCCCCCCAATCTGAAGCAAATACTCGCCAGCAACCACACACCACACAACAGAACCACCAACCCAGGAACCTATCCTTGCAACAAAGCCCGTTGCCAACTCTGTCCACATATCTATTCAGGGGACAGCATCATAGGGCCTAATCACATCAGCCACACTATCAGAGGCTCGTTCCCCTGCGCATCTACCAATGTGATATATGCCATCATGTGCCAGCAATGCCCCTCTGCCATGTACATTGGTCAAACTGGACAGTCTCTACGTAAAAGAATGAATGGACACAAATCAGACGTCAAGAATTATAACATTCAAAAACCAGTTGGAGAACACATCAGTCTCTCCGGTCACTTGATTACAGACTGAGGGTAGCTATCCTTCAACAAAAAAGCTTCAAAAACAGACTCCAACGAGAGACTGCTGAATTGGAATTAGTTTGCAAACTGGATACAATTAACTTAGGCTTGAATAGAGACTGGGAATGGATGAGTCATTACACAAAGTAAAACTATTTCCCCATGTTATTTCTCCACCCCACCCCACCCCACCCCCCACTGTTCCTCAGATACTCTTGTTAACTGCTAGAAATAGCCTACCTTGCTTGTCACCATGAAAGGTTTCCTCCCCCCCTTCCCCTCCCCCCGCTGCTGGTGATGGCTTATCTTAAGCGATCACTCTCCTTACAGTGTGTTTGATAAATTCATTGTTTCATGTTCTCTGTGTTTGTATATAAATCTCCCCTCTGTTTTTTCCACCAAATATATCCGATGAAGTGAGCTGTAGCTCACAGAAGCTTATGCTCTAATAAATTTGTTGGTCTCTAAGGTGCCACAAGTACTCCTTTTCTTTTTGCGAATATCCACTTATGTTAATTTAGAGGGAATCTCCACCTAAAAGAGAGACGTGATCGCACCATGAGGAGAGGTTTCAGAGTAGCAGCCGTGTTAGTCTGTATTCACAAAAAGAAAAGGAGTACTTGTGGCACCTTAGAGACTAACAAATTTATTTGAGCATAAGCTTTCGTGGGCTATAGCTCACTTCATCGGTTGCATTCCATGAGGAGAAACGGTTTAAACAATTTTAAAGGTTGACTGCTCCACTGTAGTATTTATTTCACTTTTGGGAAGACTCTCTCCAGTGCAGAGATGTCTATAGATTCATTATTATGACACTTCTAGGAATTTCATCAGCCTTTCATTTGTCCAGTTACATTCTAGATTTACAACATAATAGAAAGGTTCTCCTATATGTCACTAGATTCTAACTAATGTATACTTGCTAAGATACATACCAATAATTCCTTATGTACAAAAAAGGCAATTTGTCTCCACTTACCATAGATTTAACACGCAAGTGTTGTGGACAGGGACATATGCTGAGAAGACCTTTTTACAAAATAGGCTACTAAACACATTGGACTTATCAGAGATGCAGCCACTGATGGATAAGCAGGACAGATCTTCCCCTCCCCTGTAAACTCTACTGTTCTGTGGACAATGTCCCCTTTTATGCAGAAAAGGACTAATGCATTTTGCCTTTCCATTCCCAACTTTTTGTACGTGATTGAATCAATGTTATTCAGTAATTATTTAAGCTAAACTTGTCATATTATTAAAGTACATCTTATGATGCATTATTGTATACTTACAAAATATAAAAAGAAAAGGAGTACTTGTGGCACCTTAGAGATTAACAAATTTATTAGAGCATAAGCTTTCGTGAGCTACAGCTCACTTCATCGGATGCATTTGGTGGAAAAAACAGAGGAGAGATTTATATACACACACACAGAGAACATGAAACAATGGGTTTATCATACACACTGTAAGGAGAGTGATCACTTAAGATAAGCCATCACCAGCAGCAGGGGGGGGAAGGAGGAAAACCTTTCATGGTGACAAGCAGGTAGGCTAATTCCAGCAGTTAACAAGAATATCAGAGGAACAGTGGGGGGTGGGGGGGGAGGGAGAAATACCATGGGGAAATAGTTTTACTTTGTGTAATGACTCATCCATTCCCAGTCTCTATTCAAGCCTAAGTTAATTGTATCCAGTTTGCAAATTAATTCCAATTCAGCAGTCTCTCGTTGGAGTCTGTTTTTGAAGCTTTTTTGTTGAAGTATAGCCACTCTTAGGTCTGTGATCGAGTGACCAGAGAGATTGAAGTGTTCTCCAACTGGTTTTTGAATGTTATAATTCTTGACGTCTGATTTGTGTCCATTCATTCTTTTACGTAGAGACTGTCCAGTTTGGCCAATGTACATGGCAGAGGGGCATTGCTGGCACATGATGGCATATATCACATTGGTAGATGCGCAGGTGAACGAGCCTCTGATAGTGTGGCTGACGTGATTAGACCCTATGATGGTATCCCCTGAATAGATATGTGGACAGAGTTGGCAACGGGCTTTGTTTCAAGGATAGGTTCCTGGGTTAGTGGTTCTGTTGTGTGAAGTGAAGAAACAGATTGACAGAGCCAGAAGAGTACCCAGAAGTCACCTACTACAGAACAGGCCCAACAAAGAAAACAACAGAACGCCACTAGCCATCACCTTCGGCCCCCAACTAAAACCCCTCCAATGCATCATCAAGGATCTACAACCTATCCTGAAGGACGAGCCATCGCTCTCACAGATCTTGGGAGACAGACCAGTCCTTGCTTACAGACAGCCCCCCAATCTGAAGCAAATACTCACCAGCAACCACACACCACACAACAGAACCACTAACCCAGGAACCTATCCTTGCAACAAAGCCCGTTGCCAACTCTGTCCACATATCTATTCAGGGGATACCATCATAGGGCCTAATCACGTCAGCCACACTATCAGAGGCTCGTTCACCTGCGCATCTACCAATGTGATATATGCCATCATGTGCCAGCAATGCCCCTCTGCCATGTACATTGGCCAAACTGGACAGTCTCTACGTAAAAGAATGAATGGACACAAATCAGACGTCAAGAATTATAACATTCAAAAACCAGTTGGAGAACACTTCAATCTCTCTGGTCACTCGATCACAGACCTAAGAGTGGCTATACTTCAACAAAAAAGCTTCAAAAACAGACTCCAACGAGAGACTGCTGAATTGGAATTAATTTGCAAACTGGATACAATTAACTTAGGCTTGAATAGAGAGTGGGAATGGATGAGTCATTACACAAAGTAAAACTATTTCCCCATGGTATTTCTCCCTCCCACCCCACCCCCCACTGTTCCTCTGATATTCTTGTTAACTGCTGGAATTAGCCTACCTGCTTGTCACCATGAAAGGTTTTCCTCCTTCCCCCCCCCTGCTGCTGGTGATGGCTTATCTTAAGTGATCACTCTCCTTACAGTGTGTATGATAAACCCATTGTTTCATGTTCTCTGTGTGTGTGTATATAAATCTCTCCTCTGTTTTTTCCACCAAATGCATCCGATGAAGTGAGCTGTAGCTCACGAAAGCTTATGCTCTAATAAATTTGTTAGTTTCTAAGGTGCCACAAGTACTCCTTTTCTTTTTGCGAATACAGACTAACACGGCTGCTACTCTGAAACTTACAAAATATAATAATGCTAAATGGTTTTCCCAGCCATTACTGTGATACAGTGGTGATCTAAAATAATGGAAACGTGTTCCATCTTAAGTTCTTATTTCTCCAAGTACCTTTTATCTTTAGGTATTTGTATGAGCTGACTGTGAATCTTGTAGTCTGTTTTACTACTATCAATCCTTGTAGCCTTTGAGTAGCAGTAAAAAATGTTATCCAAAAATATTAGTCATTGATGTGAGCAGGTAATGCAGTGAATTTCAAATTTGATGCCTATTCTTCAATGTTGTGCAAGGTTGGTGGACTGTTGTGTGGGATTGGGCTGACAGGAAAAGTGTACAGATTACCCTCATATCTTTCTGTATAAAGGAAGTTAAAGAAAAGTAGGTTGATGTGCAGAAAAATCCTGATTCACTGTTACTCATGAAGCTTTTTTAATGATCTTTGATCTGTTAATTATATAGTTGTATTATGGATTGCTGCTTGTAAGACAAAAATCTGTTTTTTCCTAAATTACAATTTCCCAGATTTTTAGAAATACGTTTTTTTGTTTTGTTTTAATTGTATGCCTTTTGTACCACTTAAGGCAGCTAAATGATTTAGAAAGGAAAAATATTTCCGAACTGAAATTTAACAAGAACTGCAGTTCTAGAAACTAAGTCAAATTACATAATTTATCAGCTAGCATAATAGAGAAATTGCTTTTCAAAGTAAATTTTATACAATTTCTTTACTTCCCTCCTCAGTTAAGTAGGAAATTGGCTGGTGAGAGAACTTGATCAACTAACTACCAGTACCTAATTTCTCAATAGACTCAATCATATTCCCATTAACTTCAGTGAGAACTGGACTTTGCCCAAAGAGTACTATATTATGGAAGAAAAAACCAGTTTAAAAACTCAGAGCTGGATCTTCCAGTGGCACAGAACAGTCCTAAACTTGGCAGACTTTGCCTTCTGAGGATTTTCCCTTCCTGGGAGATTCTCCAGCTAGTTGCTATATCATGACTCTGCTCTCAGGACTTTTCTACATTAGGAATTTTCTCACTAGTGTAGCTACACGAGTGTAAATCTCCAGCACAGATGTGTAGTATCTCTGCAGTTTACCCCAGTTTGAAACTGACACTGTTTCAAACCAAGGTAAGTCTCACTGCTGCGAGCCCCACTTTACATCAGTATAGTGCATCTACACTGGTGGTTTACACTGGTATAGCTACATGGATGCAGACATTTCTAATGTAGACAAATTCTCAGCCCTTGATACAAGGGGCACAGCCAGGAATGGGGCCTTTGCTGGGATTGCTCCCTACACTGTCAGATTGTTGAAGTCGCCTCATGAGGCCGTAGGTATAGGCTGTAAAACGGATTGCCCTACTTAATGCTAGGAACCAACTAGAGAGCCCCAAAATGCTAGAGTGGCTTAAATCCACCTTTGATCCCACTCCCTCTCCTAAGCTTTGCCAAATACATCTTCATTGCAGCTCAAGATCTGGGCCATAGTAGTTTAAAAGCTAGCAGCATATATATTTCTGTGCAAATATAAACTATTTTTCAAACTTTCTATCTTTGAAAAAGGTGAAGTTTTGAATTTCTAAACTATTTTAAAATTTGCAAAGTTAAGGTAAATCAATTTTCAGTAGACATTGCTTTGCTCTGCTCAAGGCGGAATTTTAACTAAGAGAAAGTAGTTATGGTGTCCAGTGTATATTGAATTGTTATACATTCCCCATCTTTTTCTCTATTCCCCCAAAACTATACTTGTCTTGAGTGGCAATAAGTTTCCTAACTCTCAGTAAAGTGTCTGGAGACAAGAGAAGATAAGGGAGTGTCAAAAAATGTCTTCCTAGAAATGTCTTTTGAGCCCCAGAAAGCATTGCGCATGTGTTTAAATATATCCCCTTTTAGAAAAGCACTTAAGCATGTGGTTAATGTGCTTAAAGTTAAGCACATTTTTCATTGCCTTTTCTGAATAGGAATTTCCTGAATCAGGTCTTTGATATGTGTATATACAGCTTTGGTAATTGCACATACAAATGACTGTAATTAAACGTGTGCTGAATTGTCTGGTTTACATTTTTGTAGTCATGGTGGTTAGGTGTGCAAATTAAGTCAGCATCTTTTCTGTGCAATTGTATAAAAATGGTGCACGCAGATTAGGCCCTAAAGGTGTACCATTTTAAACGAGTGCTCTAAGAAACATAGAATATAGGGAAAGAGGAGTGTTTCAAAAAAACAACCACTACTCAGTGTGTAAAGAAAATGTTTTGATAGACCCTTTTGTGGGCAGTGGGTGGGGGAGGAGAAACTTACCTGAAAGACTTGTATCAGAATACACTAAGAGGTCCCTTCCCCCACTGTTATGCCTGCAAAGGAACATTCTAGGATGTACGTCTCAGGTCCTGAGGTTGCATAGAACACAATGGTCTACTTAAACAGCATGAGCATTGGAGTGCATGACCATGCAAGGGAACAAATACTGTGCTGATGTCTTAGTTCTGATTCCCTCAAATCATACACAGATCAAACTACAATTCTAATTTGAAGTAGAGGAAATAAAAGAAAACTTTGCTAGTCTCCCCTTGAAGGCTTACTACATTCTTAACATGAATTTTTTTAACCATTAAAGAGGATGGAAACAGGACAGGGTGGATTGATAAATCAGTAATTTGTTGCTTTGATTTATAATCATGATTTAAATCAAGCAAGAAACCTTGATTTAAATCATTGATTTTAATCGTGTTTTGTATTTGTACTCTTTATTTTTCTAAACAAGGTTGATTCTCATTAACATAAGAATGGCCATATTGGGTCAGACCGAAGGTCCATCCAACCTAGTATCCTGTCTACCGACACTGGCCAATGCCAGGTGCCCCAGGGGAGTGAACCTAACAGGTAATGATCAAGTGATCTCTCTCCTGCCATCCGTCTCCATCCTCTGACAAACAGAGGCTAGGGACACAATTCCTTACCCATCCTGGCTAATAGCCATTAATGGACTTAACCTCCATGAATTTGTCCAGTTCTCTTTTAAACCCTGTTATAGTCCTAACCTTCACAGCCTCCTCAGGCAAGGAGTTCCATAGGTTGACTGTGCGTTGAGTGAAGAACAACTTCCTTTTATTTGTTTTAAACGTCCTGCCCGTTAATTTCATGTGGTGGCCCCTAGTTCTTATATTATGGGAACAAGTAAATAACTTATTCACTTTCTCCACACCATTCATGATTTTATATACCTCTATCATATCCCCCCTTTAGTCTCCTCTTTTCCAGGCTGAAAAGTCCTAGCCTCTTTAATCTCTCCTCATATGGGACCTGTTCCAAACCCTTAGTCATTTTAGTTGCCCTTTTCTGAACCTTTTCTAATGCCAGTATATCTTTTTTGAGATGAAGGGAATCATTAGTTGATAACCATTCAAACATATTCATTTGCATCTGAATAGCCTTTACACTAAATTTGATGCATTTTGCTAACCAGGAGGATACATTTATATCTGTACACATTTATTTAGGCATTATGTAGCTTGACTTACGTTTTTTCAGACTGTTAATTTTTTGCATTTTTAACATTAGAAAACGATGAATGATGCATTCTTTATTTACTATATGTATCATTTTTTACGTGTGATTTGTTTCAAAATCTGTTTGGATGGAAATTACATTTCAAATAAAATGCCCCAAACCAGCATTTAACTTTTTTTTGTATTTTACCTAAAGAATAAAATAAGTAAAGTACCTTATTTGTTGGATGCATAAGAGAAAACATTTTTGAAAACACGTTTTGTATTTAAACTAACTGATTTTTTTAAACAAAGGAAGTATTGTCTGTAGTTTATGAATTGATGTGATTGTTTCTGGTCACCATATCCTTGATGATTTTAGAATTAGTAAATCCCTCTCTCATACCTAGCTTGGATTCATAGATTGGAAGAGGAAAACAAGCTTTTCTACTTTTTCAAGTCCCAACTGATTTTTTAACTGTGACTGAACTAAGCATTGAACTGAACTAGTTGAATAAACTCCGGTAAAGAAGCTATTCTCTCTGCATGTGCAGAAGAGCCTACTACTGTCAAGAGCTGGGTTAGCACATCAGACTCTGTTCCAGGTGCTTAGCCAGTGACTTCCACCAGTTCAGTGGTTTGACTTCCTTTAAAACTTGGCAGCAAACTGCTTAATATTATTTTTTACATTTAATTTAAATGATTTTATTTAGATTATAAGAAGTTAGGACTTAACATAGGTTATCAATTTCAAAATTAATTCTAAATAGTTTTTTAAATAAACCTGTAACTTAATTTACATTCAAAATTTTTTATTTAAATTGGATTTTTTAAAGTAATTGATTCTTATCCATGTTTCATGAGGATAAGATGTGAATGACAGCATCTCTGTTGTTTAGGTTCTGTGTCTTAATATCTGGATTTAGTTCAGCTTTTTCCAGAAGTCTCTCATTCTCTGTCGCAGTTGAGAACAACGATATCTGTATTTACCTGCTATGGTTCAGCAAAGGCATCCACTCTTGACTCCCCCGCCATTGCCTTTCTTGGGTGGAAACATATGTATCTCCCTTCTGACCAAGATATTTACAGGCTGAATCCAGTAAATCCTACTCCGTGATATCCCTAGCAAAAGATGGCTGCCTATACAGCCTTTAAGGTGTTGCCTTTTTGCCTTCTCTTCAGGATTGTCAACAGTCTAATTATCCCAGTTAATCTATCACACAGCTCTTTCTAAAGAAGGTATTGTATTTTTATTTTCATTTTATTCTTAAAGTAAAAGCAATACAGAGAAAACAATAAAAGAACCTATATGTATGCTAATAAGTTCACCAGAGATCACCTAACTCCGGCATGGGCTTTGGCCGGTGAGCAGTTCTTCAAACCCTACTCAATGGTTTTCCTATGCTTTCAAGTTTATAACACCCTTTGCTCAGAACAAGAACCCCCATGAATCTGGAACTGAGTCCTTTTTCCCCAATTTGGGGTCTTTGAAGAGACTGTGAATAGGTGATCAGCCAGAAAATGCCCCCCCCCCGGGGAGGGGGCTGCAAAACTTCAAACAGCAGAGTTCCCGCCTAACCAGAGGGTTTAGGTTAGCATACCCCCCCCCCTTCATCCTACAGATTTCCTGGGAAACCCACTTAATTTTAAAAGTTTACATTGTTTCAAAAAGTCCCTTGAAGTTGCTGACATTTTCCAACGTTTACATTTAGTCATGTTTCGGAGAGAAGTTACATACATTTCCATAGTACATAAACAATTGCATTTTTAATACAATGGACCCAAAAGGCATTAAATTTAATTTAGTGAAGTTTAACTTAATTCAATAAAGTTTATCCAGGTTACTGCAGGAGATTGCCTGAATGGTCAGACTTTGTACTAAAATCTTTTCTAAGCCAAGTTTTCTGTTGACTTATGAGGTGAGTTGTAAAATTCCATTATCAGATGCCCACTCCTGTGAAAACTTAGAAAATTTAGCATATGTTTCTTTGAGGAGTAATTAGAGGGTGGAAGAGTCTGCTATATGTTGAAAATGTCCTTTTCTTTTTTTTTTAAACGGGATCCTGACTTTTCTCTTTGTTGTGGGAACTTAACTCTACAGTTGCTGGAAACGAAATGTAAATTGAAATATACAGACATCCAAAGTCTGTTCAAATGGAGTGCAGCATGTTTGGAATCTAACTTATAAAGACTGTAGTCTAGTTCTGTTTCCCTGTATCTTGTAGCTCTGTAAATTACCTTTCTCTGAAAAATTTGCAGAATTTTATGTGTAAACAAGAAAAATCCCAATGCTTTGTTATTTTAAAGTACACCCTTTAAAACTGTCCAAGCAGTCAATTTGCTGCCATTCTACCTTAGACCTTTTATTACTCCTGGTTTCTCTTCTGTCCCTCCTTCCTTCCTTCCTTCCTGATCCTTTGATTCAGAACATTTTAAGACCGTACACAGCTCAGTGGAATCCTCTTGTTTCAAACTTTTGAGAAGAGTAGTTTTGATTGGTATATGTAGATCGAGGTAGGCTGGAAGACCAAAATGTAGCAATCCAAGGTGAACAGAAATAGTTTAATTTTCTAAACCAAGTGCTAGATCCACAAAAGGACTTAAGTGCTTAACAGCCACTTTGGGTGTCTAAATCCAACATTTAGGTGCTGCTGAGATCCTCAGAACCCTGCTGCTGCCTAAGCTTGTAGGTGCCTAAAATCCCTAATCACCTAAATTTCCACCATTAAAGTCCCCTAGGCATCTACATTTTCATTCATGAGCATGTGGCCTGAGAATCCTGAACAGGTAGGCACCTTCCTCAGGCTTGGATTTAGGTGCCTAAGTCCCCAATTGTTTGGCTAGCTTAGGCAGCTCTCTGCTCAGCTTGCTGGCATTCTTAGACCCCGGACTTGGGGTGCCGGGGTCCAGTGGATGGCAAGGCACCAAAAGTTAGGTGTTGCAGTGCCTAAATCTCTTTGTGAATCTATCCCTGAAACTATACTTTGGAGGTGATTTACAAAGCTTTTGGATACTTAACTCTTTTGCTGGGCTCTTGTTTTTCATATAAAAAATTTAAAATGGAATCTGACCCAAGTCAAAAATGTATAACACTTTGAGCAAGATATAAGGCAGTTTCTTTGTAGCATATTGTAATGGGCTTGAGGGTTTAAATATACCTGGAGAAGTATGCCCAGGCCTAGGTGCTTCAAGCATTTCTTTAAATTTTCACTTTAAGGCTACCCTAAAGGCAACATTATTAATATAATTGGAAAGCTTCAGTTTTCTTTTAAATTCAGGTTTTTGCCTCTGTTTTTATGTGTCATAATAAACAATTGGATCTTTGCCATTTTGTGGTGTGAAAGACTTGCTTCTGAAAAGCAGATTTTTTTTTAAGAGCTCCTGAAAGGTCAGGAACAGGGACTTTTTATTTTGGCTACATTTCAGTGACTTTGCTGACCTGAGATTGAAAGTGTCTCACTTGCAGGCTAATCAATCTATCAATGTTCTGTCCTTTCCACTTGAGAGAGAGTTTGATTCAGTGGCACATTGATCTGAAGACTCCAAAGAAATCAATTTTCTGCACTTTGAGAGAGCATAAACCCCTTTCTCTCTAGGTTACTTAACTCTTGAGAGTGTTTATGTTGTGTTAGAAGAATTTTTTGTAATTACTTTAGTCCATTCAGTGTGTGTTTCCTATCGCTTCTTTCAATGTTAGTTAACAATCATACAATAACTAACATACAACAACTAAATATTAAATCTAATGGGGGGCAGTATTGATCAACAGCTTTCATATATACCTACTGAACTGAATACTGAAAAGACAGAAAAATAAGTCAGATTTATATTAAACTATGTCATTTGAAGCCCTACTCATTTTCCAGAAGTTTCTGGATTATAGGAAGACTGACCTTCCTGATGGTCCATTTACGCCCTTCTCTTTAACATCTAGTGACAGTTGATCCACCTACTAGCTACAATCACCAATGACTCTATCAAATTTCCAACCCCTCTTGGGTTCTGGATAGTTAAAAAACAAAACAAAACAAAACAAAAACAAAGCTTTTTTTCTCCTAATATGCCCAATTAGCACAATAGGCTCTTGATGTTATCATTTTCCTTTTAATTTTCTATAGTACTTAATTCTAGTATTTTAAAAAGCCTTCCAAATACATAAGTGTGATATGTAACGTCAGTGACAAGTGAAACAGTGGAAACAGGAAAAACTCCTTTTAAAAAAAATTCTGTGCACTGCAATTTTTGGGGTGTGGGTGTGCACGGATGGGAGGAATGTATGTGATTGCATGCATTTTCTCACAGCTGTACTAAGTGTGCCCAAGTTCCCTGCCTGGAGGATCTCCTGATCAGAACGCAATGGTAGGAGTCGAGAAATCAACTCAGGAGATGGACCATATTCTCATTTGCACTAAGCCTTTCTTACATCTCTGGCACTATTAAGGTTCCTTATATTTGCACCCACGTTAAGGTACCTTTACATTACCATGTAAATGAAAATCAGAAACATTGGGGTTCAGGGATAAACTACTCCAGGTCCTGATTTACTGCATAGAGATAATTGTACTGCTAAGATGAAAAGGACGCTACAAGGTGGATTCCAGCACAGGTCTTCCTGTTCAGAACAAAATTCAAAACATTGTTTGCCTGGCAGGGAGACATCACCAATTTGAAAATTGTGATTTACAAATCATAGTTCAGAACAGACTCCGCATTAGGTCTTTTGGCTGCAGCTATGGTAACAGTACTTATAGCATGTCTCTGCATGGGGAAACCTTGGTGGACTTTGAGATAGCATTGGAATTCTTGCATTCCTTGTGAACAACTGACGATCTATGGGCCTCTTTGCCTGTGGTCAATCTCCAGCTAGGAATGAACTTCCAGACACCACCTATTCAAATTGTGGTAACCACAGATATGCTCAATTTGTGATGGATAGATAACTGAGATCCTGCAAGATTCCCATCTCCCCATAGAGTTCAGGGGATTTGCTTTTGGGTGTGTGGTGAGGTTTTTTTTTTTCCTTCCCTTTTCCTTTACATTTGTAATACATAAGTGAATTTAATGCTTTTACACCTCCTCTCCCCTCCCCCAAAAAGGCACTGACTACTGAGGGCCCCAGGGGGTTGTACTACTCAAACTGCCAGTTTGAAATGTTCCACTTCATGAAGGGGGGGGAAATAGGGGTTCAGCCCTTGATAGCTATAGCTTTGGAAGCTACTGCCTAGTTTTGGGTTGGAGGCTTGAGATCTGGAGTGAGAATCTTATGAGATGATAGGCCAAATTCACAGGTAATGTGTAATTTAAATTCCCTTACATTTAAACCCCATTAGAGCTACTTACACCTACACATCTATCTAAAATAGTGTAATTTATGTCATGAGATGCCAGAAAAAGGTGTAAGTTGAAGTAGAGTTGGGCTTTAGTTTTACACATTAATACACCATTTTCTGGCTTCTCAGTGTATATATGTTGTACCAATTTAGACAGCAGTAGAGTGGGCATAAATAGTTTTCAGGGGTCTGAGTTAAATTCCACTTAAATTAAATATGCTGAATTTCACCCTGTGAATCTGAGTTGGTGTATTGTCTACGATGATGCACTTTCTTTTGGTCCCAAAAGAATCTCACCAACTTTGACTATTTCTAGATTGAGGCTTGCTTAGGTTTCCCTCTGAATTTGGCCTGCTATCTTCAAAGAAGCAGAATTACAAGGTAAGCAAGTTCCTCTTTCCAGAAGATAAAATTCTTCCCTTTTTGTTTTTATATGTAATTGGCATATAGAATATTCCAGGTTTCTGAGTAGCAGCCGTGTTAGTCTGTATTCGCAAAAAGAAAAGGAGTACTTGTGGCACCTTAGAGACTTAACGAATTTATTTGAGCATAAGCTTTTGTGAGCTACAGCTCACTTCATCGGATGCGTTCAGTGGAAAAAAGAATATTCCAGGATTTTATAAAAGGTTTGAAACATTGTAGGGAATCTGAATTCTGTCATGTCTGACATTAGGATTGACTTATTAAACAACCTGGCTGCCACTGTTCAAAATGTTTTGCGGGGTATAACTAGAAAGATTAGAATAACTAGTCAAACATTTTTCAGGTGTATCTTGTCTTAAGTGTAGAGAAAAAATTATTGGACAAAAGTGCAGACACTTAAGTTCCTTTTTATATATAAGCTTGTAAATACGAAGCAAAGGAGGGAGTGGGAAACCTTTATTACTAGTGAACATAGGTTAATATGCAAGCTTTAGCTGTATTAATGTGAGCAACGAGGTGCTGCTTTGGTTGCATGCTTCACTGAACAAAAAGCTTCTGTGACTCTGTAAGTGTGATGCATAACTCCTTCATTCTTTGATCCTAAAACAAAAACCAACTTTAAAAAGGAAAACTATTTATTTAAAAACCTCTGCCTTTATTTTACAAAACAAACGCAAATTCAAAGCTGTTGCTAACCAAATTGCATAGTGTGTATAAAATGAAATTATTGTATATAAAGTTTGTGGTTTGATTAAGAGCTCTGAAACAGCAGTGTTGGGTTTTGAGATTGACCTTTTTTTAAGTGACTGACCCAGTCTTGAATGTGTAGTTACTACAATTTCTTTTGCTTAAATGCTATAGAAGGATTTCTTCACACTTGAAGTGTTAGTAAGATGCTTCTCTTGTAGTGATTTAGATTTTAATTTACATTGTCATTTTCCTTCAACTGAAATAGCTTCCCATCAAGCCAAGAAAATAAAAATTACTTACTGAGGCTCTAGAACAGCTTGGTATTGGTTCTATACACTTATACTTTAGTCTCAGACTGAATAATTTGTCCTTCTTTTGGTGCAGTTTCTGTATATTTAACAATAGATTCCTCATAGCTTTGCATAAAATGCATAGCGTTTACACAAGGCTTGAACTATTCACAACATATTAATCCTCACAATACACCTTTGAGGGAGATAAGTATTATATTCATTTTTATCGATGGGAAACTGAGACAGAGACTTCCCCAAAGCGTCCTCCCGCCCTCCCCAATGTTCATTCCATAGACCATGATGTATCTCGGTGATTAATAAAAAAGTGAAGTTTCTATATCAAACTATTCTGAATTGTAGTTGGGCATTTTGTTGTTACTAAATACTAAAAGGACTTGGTCCATTTACAGGCCTTTGAATCATAAAGTTCAGTATTGCTCAGTTTAGAGTGAAAATAGACTAGTGTCAAGGTTCCTTCCCCACTCTGAACTCTAGGGTACAGATGTGGGGACCTGCATGAAAGACCCCCTTAGCTTATTCTTACTAGCTTAGGTTAAAAACTTCCCCAAGGTACAAACTTTGCCTTGTCCTTGAACAGTATGCTGCCACCACCAAGCGTTTTAAACAAAGAACAGGGAAAGAGACAACTTGGAGATGTCTTCCCCCCCCCCCCCCAAGCCCTACACCCCCTTTCCTGGGGAAGGCTTGATGATGATCTTCACCAATTTGCATAGGTGAACACAGACCCAAACCCTTGGATCTTAAGAACAATGAAAAATCAATCCGGTTCTTAAAAGAAGAATTTTAATTAAAGAAAAGGTAAAAGAATCACCTCTGTAAAATCAGGATGGTAAATACCTTACATGGTAATCAGATTCAAAACATACAGAATCCCTCTAGGCAAAACCTTAACTTACAAAAAGACACAAAAGCAGGAATATACATTCTCTCCAGCACACTTATTTTACCAGCCATTAAACAAAAGAAAATCTAACGCATTTTCTAGCTAGATTACTTACTAACTTAACAGGAGTTGGAAGGCTTGCATTTCTGATCTATTCCCAGCAAAAGCATCACACAGACAGGCAGACAACCCTTTGTCCCCCCTCCCCAGATTTGAAAGTATCTTGTCCCCTCATTGGTCATTTTGGGTCAGGTGCCAGTGCTTAGCTTCTTAACCCTTTACAGGTGAAAGGGTTTGGCCTCTGGCCAGGAGGGATTTTATAGCACTATATACAGAAAGGTGGTTACTCTTCCCTTTAGATTTATGACAAATGGTATTCTTTTTTTGTATTTAATTATCCCCCCACTCCAATCCTGCTTCTCTTATACTAGTATTTATTCATTGAGCGCTGGTGCATTTGGTGTTGAACTAACTTAACACAGGGTTCCTTCTCCAAAAAGCCTACAATAATAGTCTGCAGACACACGGTATATCACACAAGGGAGAGAAGGTGGAAAAGGAGGGTGTGAAACTATTGAAAAGAGTAGATTGAGAAAGATGGGTACAGAGATGAGGCCCTTACCCATAGCCTGGAGTAGGATACTGGAGACCTTTGTAAGATCTGTTTCATTAGAATATAGAGGGAAGCTGAATTGTAGGGGATCCAAGAAGTTGAGATAATGGTTATAGCTGACACATTTTGATAAACTTCAGGGCAAGGGGGAGGAAGGAGATAGGCAGTATTTTATGCAAATAAGGTCAAGAAAAGTGTTTAGGGCTCAGGACACCAGTGTGTTTGAAAAGCGATGGAAGAGGATGGTGTCAGGAGTAGATGGTGAGGTCTAGTAGACTGGCTGAAGAGCTGCAAATTTCCAGCTACACCCGTAGAGGTGAAGGAGGAAAGACTTTTTGTGTTGGAAAGGTTTGGGGAGAATCATGTGACATTTAGGGTCATGCTCAGAACATTGCAAGAAGGATATTTAAATAACTCTTCACGCTCACTTTAACATATCATTAAAACATTTAGTCCTTCACCCACTATGACTTTTCAGTGATCTCTACGTATTTCTACTGTGCCCCATCTTGCTGTACCCAGAGAACTTTCTTCAATTCTTACTAAGAATAGATGTTTTCAGATAGTTTGAACTAAAACTAGATCTTGGTTATCTGTATTGCTGCCATCCATCAATTGCACTTTATTCATGTTTTGAAGAGTGCAAAAAATATCACTTGAACTCTGTGTTTCTCATGGGATAACTTAATGACCAAATGAATTTTTCTGAAAGCTCAGGGTTAAGATTGGCACCGGTCATAGGCCTCTCCTTTCTCCTTTGAAACTGCTGTAAAAACATTTAATTTTGACTCCAGTCATGCACAATTTTAATTATAGCTGGGTGAACAGAATCACTAATATTCACCTTTTTCATTGGATGTTTGTAATAAATGGCTGCTATATATATAACCTATCCTTGTCATATCACAGGTATCGCTTTTAAAGCCGTCCTAATTTAGTAGTGAGTTACATAAGTAATTATGAGCTTTATTGATCACATCTGCATAGTATGGGCTAGCTACCCAAAATAGACTAGACTCTTGGAGTCCTGTCCAGAATGCGATGAGATGAGTGTATGCTTGAGATGGATTCTGTAAGTGAGGCATTCTCTTCTTTGATTTCCCCATAGTCCTTCTGAGGAATCTAGCAGGAATCTGTTTAATTAACCCCCTTTTAAGAACTCTTCACCTTTGTCCTATTTCAATATGTCATTTGTTTTGATGGGTAAACCCCACATCCTCTTTCAACAGAAAATAGTTTTTCTGTTAGCATCACTGACTGTTGTTTTTGTTTCTTCCAGACTGACTGCATTGCCATGGAAACCATTGTTAGAAGAGGCGGCTTTTCTACTGGTATCTCCAGAAACTGTGTGGTGCTTTTGGAAGCAGAGCTCAACTCCAGCTAGCTACTTTCACTTCCACCAGCACAGACATACACACATCATTGTAATGATTTTTGCTTAGACATCAGCTGTTTATAGTTGAGTTAATTTGAATTAGGATTTTTCATAGCTGTGTTTTGGTGATGGAATTTGTTTTTCCACAGCACATTTGTTTGAGAGGCATTGGGAATGCTGCAGAGGGGATTCCTACAACTTCCTTTTTACTTCTCTCTGCCTCTCCCCCTAATTTGTTTTTATTTATATTGAGAAGTCAAAGCTGGTGGCTGATAGTCTATTTAATATGGGTTTTGTTTCTCTGGTACGTTAGCTTAAACATGTATTGCTTAGAAATATTTTGGCAGGTCAGAAATTTTTTCTTTTGAGGGGGCTGAGAGAGAACCATGTAACTGAACCTAAATCTGTGATGGACATACCTCTTTGATATTTTGCTTTATAGTATAGGAGGTAGTTTTTGATCACAGAGCTTAGTATTTTTAATTGTATGTCAGAGCTTATACTGAAGTTTGTTGCTCAGAATTCTGATATGTATAAGGTAAGATTAAAGGGCTGGTTGTCTTGTTGATTACACGTAAATTATCCCGGACCATTTGTTTATAAACATGTATAAAATATAAAAGGAGGTTTCCATTCATGCACTCAAATGAGAAGGTGCAGGGTCTTTTACAACTTCTGCTTTACAATATTGATGTGTGCTGTAGCTTTTTAGAGAGAAACCACCCTACCTGATCTTACTTTCATCCAAAGCCCTCTTTTAATTTGGGACCATTTTTTTTTTTTTTTTTGCATAATGAGAAAGTAAATAATTGGGTTATCACTTAATGTTTTCTGCCTAAAGAAAAATTGCAAACCATGATTATTTCAAATTAAAAATAAATTATAAAAAATCAGAGCTAGCTGCATCACTCTTACTGATTTTGGTTCAAATCAGTTTAGGCTTTTAACACTGCTATGACCTTCAAAAGCATGACACTAGTTGTTGGAACATACAATGTATAATAATAAAAGGCACTGACTTGATAAGGGGTTTAAAGTGGTACACAAATCCTCATGCTGTACTGCACCACACAGCTGGTAATCCTCTACATTGTATATTGTACAAGTGTTTTGTAGGGCTGCCTCACATGACATACAACCTTTAAAATACTAGTACAGTTTGTATAACAAATTAGATGCTGTCAGTTTTGATGTTGAGTGATGTGTACCTAAATCTATTTTTGAGTAGTCTTAAAATGTACATGTCACAAAATTATAAAGACCTTTTTGCAAACTTAATATGAGTTTACAAATTAACAGGAAAGAAATACTTGCTGCAGAGTTTAAAAGCACAGATGTGTTCTTGAATCTGGAAGAGAAGTTAGTCAGTACAGTTACTAGTTGCTGCTAAACATACTTTGATAATTCATTTAAAAAATATTACCACTTCTATAGACCATGACACTGTCTTGCCATACAGTTTTTGTTTGAGCGTAGTAAATTAATAAGGCAATATGTAGACAGCCATTTTAAAGCTGCTTTTTTTTCTTCCAAACAAATTGAAATTTGGATGATAGTTCAGAACATCTAATGGGAAAAGAAAAGGTTGTGTTGAAAAAATTGAACATGTTACATACCTTATTTATATATTAGGTCCTGAGGCTGCCATTGTACAATATACAGCACTGATTTAATAAATGCTGAATAAATAACTAAATGAATAACCTCAAATATAGTGGTACAAATACTAACAGGTACAGCATAATAAATATGCAATCTTTTTGAATCTTAGTTTACAGCCACTAATTTATTCAGTATTGTGCTGGAAGAACACTTTCAGAATATGTAAAACATATCACTACGTATACTACCTTCCAGCTACCCGTTTATGCTGCTGTATAGTACAAAAATACCAATGATGGAACAATGTTTGTCCTGTAAATTTAATTTGATATTGGACAGTTATTGTCTGTACAAACTAAAATGTCTATGGTTGAAACTGTTCATTATATTTGCTATTTCTGCTTTAGCCCTGTTTAAAAGTTGAGCTGATTGATCTGGCTTTGTCTTCCATTGTAAATATTGTTGCATTGTTTTCTTTGTAAAACATATCGCACTTGCGGTTTTGGGAGACTGGCTTGAAGCTCTGTATAGTGTTTATATTTATCTGACTTGGCTTTCCATAGAGCTACTCGCAGTAAATGTGTTCATGTAGCTCCTGCTGTCTGGGTCTCTTCTTTTTGTACAAACCTGTTTTATTGGCTGATGTGTAATTTCTCCTCCCCCTGCCCACCAGTATCTTTTTCTTTTAAGGGGTATGGTCATCTGGTCATCACAGGGCTATTTATACATTGCTGAGGAGTGGATTCAACCCGTTTTAAGGGAGAACATATCTCAGACCAACAGTCTTCTCTAACTCTGGAAAAATGACTTAAATGTGAATGGTTACACTAGAACTTGATATTGTAGACTTCTTTGCTCAGTGATAGACATATCTGTTAGTAGTGGGGACATATTCATGTCCCCCAGAGGGCTGTCCTGGGACCAGTGCTATTCAACATATTCATAAATGATCTGCAAAATGGGGTAAACAGTGAAGTGGCAAAATTTTTAGATGATACAAAATTACTTAAAATAATCCCAAACAGACTGCGAAGAGTTACAAAGGGCTCTCCTAAAACTGGGTGACTGAATTTCCTCTGCCATTTTGTTGCCCAGTGTTGATAAATGTAAAGTAATGCACATTGGAAAACATAATTCCAACTATACATACAAAATGATGAGGTTTAAATTAGCTGTTGCTACTCAAAGAGATTTTGGAGTCATTATGGATAGTTCTCTGAAAACATTTGCTCTCAGTGTGCAGCATCAGTCAGAAAAGCTAACAGTGTTAGGAACCATTAGGAAAGGGATAGATAAGACAGAAAATATCAGTGCCTCTATAAATCCATGGTATACCCACATTTTGAATACTGCATGCACATCTGATCATCCCATCTCAAAAAGATATATTGGAAAAGGGACAGAGACAGGCAACAAAAATTATTTAGGGATATGAAACAGCTACTGTGTGAGGTGATTATTGGTGTGGAGAAAATGAATAAGGAAGTGCTCTTTCACATAACACAAGAACTAGGTCTCACACAATGAAATTAGTAAGGAGCAGGTTTAAAAATAAAAGGAAGTACTTCATATTAGACAGTCAACCTGTGGAACTCTTTGCTAGGGAATGTTGTGAAGGCCAAAACTGCAACAGGGTTCAAAAAAGAACTAGATAAATTCATAGAGGATAGGTCCATCACTCACTCTTAGCCAGGAGGGGCAGGCCTATAACTCCATGTTCTGAGTGGCCCTAGCCTCTGTTTGCAAGGAGCTGGGAGTGAAGGATGGGGGATTGATTGCTTGATGATTGCCTAGTCTGTTCATTCGCTCTGAAGCACCTGACATTGGCCACTGTCAGAAGACAGATTACAGGGCTAGGTGGATCTTTGGTCTAACCCAGCATGGTCATTCTTATGATCAGTACTAGAACATGTAGTATTCTCTACAACAGTGGTTCTCAACATATTAAATATTGTGGGCTGCACATGTGGCCCACAGTGGCTGGATGGCAGGGCAGTGGAGCTCAGACCCCAACCATGGACCCTGCTCTGTGGGTAGCTGCCCTTACCCTAGGACCCCTGCTACTAATGGTGGGCCAGCTGCCTGCCCCTGTCCCCCACTGTGCAGATACTTCAGACCCTGCAGTGCTGGGCAGCTGCCCCAGACCCCCACCATGTGGCTGCCCCAGATGCTGGAACTTGCGGGGCCAGGCAGCTGCCACAGGCCAGGCCAGGCGCCCTGGAGCTCATGGGGCTGGCTGGCTGCTTGCCCTGGTTCTCAGCCACATGGCTGCCCAGACTCTGGAGCTTGCAGGGCCAGGCTGGTGCCCTGGATCCCTGCAGGGCCAGCCAGGAGCCTGACGTGCCCCACCCCATGCTAGGCAGTGGGGCAGCATGGACCCCTCCCTCAGGGATCATCCACAGCCTTTAGCAAACAGCTGAGCTGGGCCACAGCTGTGTGCTAATTGGGTTGTGGGTTGACAACCGCTCCTCTGCAACATATGATGGAATTCTCAGAAATGTCATGGAAAATGGGCTAGTTTTCTTTAGCACCTCATTGTACAAAGCAAGCAATGGTGTTACTGCTGATTTTCTACAGGTTATTTTTTTACAGTGAAGACAACCTAAATGAGAACTTTTTGATACTACACCTAATTTCATACTTTCTTAAATTTCCTATCCCTGCATATATTTACTGAAGCAAGAACTTAGTTTAATATAGCATATATATTGGTGAGCTCATTGATCAAACACTACATTCCTTATCTTTCACCATGAATTTGACTTCTAAAAGTAACATTTCTAAGATCAGGGTCTGTAACTGCAGAATTTTCTTAAATACTCAATTCAAGTCATACTCCCTTTGTTCAAAATATTACTGCATTAAATTAACTCCTGAAAGTAAGTTTAAGTCCCTCTAAACAAGTTTTTGTAAGACAATGATTATCCTAACTAAGCTCCTTATTCAGGGCCTCATTTTACAGCAAGCAGACCCTGTTGTGGAAGAAAAAGAAAACAGTACTTCTAGTATGTGGCAGAAGCAGTCATACCAAAAGTAAACAAATAATGAAAATTATCCAGATAACATAAAGACTGTTGCAACAGTCCCATACAAAGTAACTGCTTAAGGTATCTTAAACGGCTTATTGGATCTGAACTGTGTGAAATGCTTTAGTCTTTCAAGGACCAACCCTCTGGCTGGGTAAAGTAGACAAAACTATCAGCTTTGAAACAAGGGAAAGTCCTCGATCAAAACCAGAAGGCAGTTAGTCACTACTTTCATATCTAGGAGTGGAAGATGAAGCTACACATTTTAAAAATGGTTACACTTTTGCAAAGAAAAAAGTTGCCTTTTGGTTTGAAAATTCTTTCGAAAAACTCTAGTACACATAAAGCATCTCTGTTACAGAAATACTTAAGTGAAGAGCATACTTACAGTGTGGCAGGATAGCTCATGGACAGTTGGTAGAAAAATAGTGAAGTACTGAACAACCTTAAAATTCCTATATTTGGCAATTCTCGGTGCTTATTTTCTGCCTTTATGACTTCTCCAGGTTTTGGAAAGAAAAAAGGTGACCTTCAAATTCCAGTGAATCGTGCTTGATAGACTTGAGAAAACCTATGTCCATATTCTCTTCCCCTCTTTTTTCCATTAACAATATTTGGTGCCTTTAAACAATAGTTTCTCCTTCCCTCAATTGCAACAGACCATAAAGGAACATCTCAGAGGGGGCTAGGAACTCGTGGCTAATAGAAAGCCTCAGTTCAGTCCTGGCAAACCACCCCCTCTACTAGTATTTTATGTATACCTAGTTCAGATGTGTTTTTCCTCATAATATCGAGTTAATCTAAATTCTTATCTTTAAAGAGGAGGGACAGAGACTAGTGAAGCCTCCAGTTTAACATCTGTGCCCTGCACTTCCTATACTGCATAGTTTGATTTACCTAGCAGTTAATCCTTATCCTCCTGCCAATTGTAGTTGGTTTATGATGTGATCACTAGTTTGCTACAATGACTGATTTCATCACCCATCCCTCACATTCCAAGTTTTATACGTACTGATCTGATGTTTTGAAAGGCTTTATATTCCATTTCTGAGCTGATCACTACTACCTTTCCTTAGCAACGTTGTCTTGCTTTTTGTCAATAAAACATTCCTGAAGACTAGAATATCACAATCTTTCTTGCACAATTCCTAGCTTGTGCTTGTAGTGGAGGTAGCCATAGCAGCAACAGTATTACAGCCCCAGCCACAGGGGTTGTGTAAACCATAGGTTGCTGCTGGGAAAGATCTGTGTTACAACTATATATTGCTCAAAGTAGAAGAGTTCTAAATCTAGCAAAATGAACTTCCCTCTCTTGTGCCCCTCAAAAGAGACTTCTCTACAATGTGGGCAGCACACTGACTCATGCTACTAGCATGCATATTAGGAAATACCATACAATTTAAACAAACACATATCAAAGGTAGTGCTCTTTTGAGATCTCAGATCTTTTGGACACATTGACCTATGAGTATTTTGACATTTGTAAGGTTAAAAGAGGAAATATTTTTTAAAGTTGTACCTTTAAAAAAAAAAGAATAAAAGTGATGAAACCCTACCATTAGACTGCAGTAGCCTTTGGCGTCGGGGATGTCAGTTTTCACTGGTTACAGGTCTAGAAGTCATTAAATCCGAAGTCCATAGTCCATATAAACTGTTCTAGTCTATCCTAAATCAAACGGTTCTGAAATATTTCACTGACATCCACTTTGAAGAATTTCAGAGAACCGTACCATCAAAGTATGATGTATAAATCAATCTCACTCCATACCCACAAAATAGCCTAAAGGTACAGTCAGCCAATATACGGCTTTGTTATAAGGTTTAACACAGGAATCTCATTACTAGGAAAGGAAGTAAGGACAGAGGCCCGTGTGCAACTTTGACACTTAAGAGTACAAGAGAGTGGCAGGGACTAGCCTCCCTCTGTTAGTGTTTTAAAGATTTACATGTTAGTATTATATAAATTATACTTTAGCAAGTCAGCCTAGTTTGCAGCAATTCTATTATGAAGTTAGACACCAATTCAATCCATTTGGCAAACTGCTTGCAGTTCACCTTTAAAAGCAAGTGAAACAAATGTTGAGCAAAGAAAGTTCATCTACATCCTCCATATTTTGATATGTTTTGTTAAACCATTGCTGATGTAGGCACTCAACTTTTCTTAAATTATCTTTGAAAGCTTCTAGTGCCCTCATGTGGTTAACACACAAATCTTTTGTAGAGAAGCAAAGTGTGTGTTGTAAATGGCTTGTCTAGTTTTTGTAAAGTCCAGCCACGAGGAAGTTTGTGTGGAAGGTTGGTTTTTTATGAGAGTATCCAATTTTGAGAACTTATTCTTAATCTTTCCCTGGTTGTTGTAGAGGATGTTGATCAGGTGTTTCCGCAGTTTCGAGAGTGTGTGTCAGCATAGTCTGTGTGGTATGTAGATTGTAATGGATTTTTTACCTTCAGTCCTTTTGGACTGTACAAAGGGTCATCTGTCTCCTAAACCAGTTTCCACATAATTACTACTGAAGGTAAACTAGGAATAGACCAGGCTCTATGTGAATACAGCCAATGCAACTGCTTCAGTTACAACACTGAATTACTTGAGAAAAACAGGTTTCAGAGTAGCAGCCGTGTTAGTCTGTATTCGCAAAAAGAAAAGGAGTACCCGTGGCACCTTAGAGACTAACAAATTTATTAGAGCATAAGCTTTCGTGAGCTACAGCTCACTTCATCGGATCCGATGAAGTGAGCTGTAGCTCACGAAAGCTTATGCTCTAATAAATTTGTTAGTCTCTAAGGTGCCACGGGTACTCCTTTTCTTTTTGAGAAAAACAATTACATTAAGTGCTCTCAAATCTGGAATCCTAACTCAGAACATTTTTAATTACAGAGGGGGTGGAGTGGTAGTATTTAAATCCAAGAGTACCTTTAGGCTGCAATTTGGGTTTGAGCCATTCTAAAGCTTGAGCACAGGTCTGGCAGCACCAAAACTATATACACGTTTTCACAAGATTTTGGCCACATCTGACCTGAAAAGTGGGTCCTTTTGGATTCGGGGAAGCCAACCTGGGGGAAAAAAATGATAAAAGCAGTTTTGGCAGTGCGGATTTGTCTCCCAACACCCTGCAGGTCAAAGGATTGTTCCACTTGTAATATCAAAAATCTGCAGAACAGAAGGTTGTGCCAGTTGTATTTATTTTACGGTACACTCAGAGGCCCCAGCCAGGACTGAGCACCTATTGTAGGTTTTGCACATACACAGGGAGCCTCTGCCCAAAGAGCTTACAAATTAAGTGCATAAGACAAAAGATGTGGAAAAAAAGAATTATCCCCATTTTACAAATGAGAAATTGAGGCCCAGAGAGATTAAGGGACTTGCCTAAAGTAACACAGGGAATAGTATATGGAAGAGGTGGGAATTCAATGAAGAACTCCCAGATCTTAGCCTAATGCTGAAACTACAAGACCATCTTCCCTTTCTAGACTGTTGTTTCTTAATAGAGCAATATTGAGAACAGCTTGCTGGAAACCTCACCATGGATTTTATTAAGATCCAAGTGCTTTTCTGTACTGCATGGCAGCAGCAACATGCAAAATGGGATTGGGCAGCTCATGCACAGGAGAGGCAGCTGTGCAGCAGCATCCACCAGCATGCAGCTGCTCCACATCCCTCTTTTATTTTGGTTACCTAGCAGTTCTGAGATAGTAAGGGATTTGACCTACTCACAGTGCTAAGAATCAAGGAATAGCTGTCCTATACATTGTTACAGTAGGGACTATAATTTATACTGAAAATTGCTGCTCTAGTATTCACTGAGACGTTTACATGCTCTAGAGGATGCATGAGCTCCTGACACAGAATATAGCAATGCTAGCAGGATCCTAGGAAGAGCATGCATAGTCCAACAGCCACAGGGAATGTCACTGTGGAAACCAAGGCTCCGTAATGTAGGAAGGCTCTGCTTTTCATCTTTCTCAAGTTCTTTTATGTGAGAACCTACCACTCTGCCTGTGCTATACCGCAACACAGCTGTGATCAGTAGAAGCACTCAAGCTGTGTTGGTATAAATAGTCTCAATGTATTGTGCCAGGCCCGAAAGATCAAGGCCCATCTATTTAACCCTAGTTCTTGGGGAGGTAGACAGGAGTTGGGATTTGATGTCATCTTTAGTTAACAGTTTTCTGGTTTGGGGTTAGCAGCAGCCGGTTCAGTTTTGTTTCTTTACATGCAAGATCAACCAAATAAAATAAGTAGAAGGGAATGTTTGGTAGATTTGTTCACTCTCTACCGGCATGGATTTGCAGGCAACTCACAAAAGGGTAGATATGAGCCTTGTGGCTGTATTACAAGTCCAATACCCCAATGTTATACATGTATAAACAAATCATGAGGCGTACATAGACTACGTTAACATTTAAAAACACACTATTATATTTTAGAGTAAACCTTTGTATAATTGCCATTTTCATATTTACACAAATGCTGTTAATCCTCCACTTATCTCATTTTATTAACCTTTGCCACCTCGCCTAGTAACTCATTTCTCTGTCTCAGTTTTCAGCAGGTTTTTTTTTTTTTTTTTTTTTTGAGTGGCTACAAGCCTAATGTGTAGCTGGCATCAGAAATTCAGAGGCAGAACAGCCATTAGCCAGATGTCACTGATAATTAGTTAGCCTTACTCAAAATAAGCTGAAATATACTTCACTTTTATAAAGCAATATATTAATTCTCAGGCTACATTTGTCCTAATGAATGGTGAAGGTGGGAAAATACAATTAATACATCAAGGAAGGCTGATCACCTGGAAAACGCGCAGTCTCACTTACTTTGTTGTGGAGTGCTAAATGCTTACATATAAATGCAAGAAATAGTATTGACCACAGAAATCAAACAAGCACAAACAGTTGTGTGTACAAAATTTGATCATTTCTTTGCAACTATTGCAAAACGTGTGACAATCTAGGGCAGATACAGTAGGATTCTTACATACTGATGCAAGAAACAAGGAGCTCTATGACCTTTCACGGTCTTTATTGAATTATGCATACACAAAAACTGCTGCCTTGTATAAATCCATCATGGATGTATATAAATCACATAAGAGTGATTAGAGGATACATTTATAAATATGAAAAAGATCGGTTTTAGCCAGCTTTTGCTTTATTTCAGTTTTTTCAGAGTGTACAGCTATTCTGGATAATATATATGACACCACTTCGGAGCAAAGAAAGTTTTTGGAAGCATAACCTTAATGCTTTGGCAATTTGATATTCCAAGGGGTATTTTTTGCTGAAGCAAACTGGTTACTACTAAATCATGAATATGATTTGTTTTCATTTAAAAAAAAATGACATAAGATATGGCTAATCATTTCACATATTTTCACAGAATAAAAAAATCCTTTTAAAATGGTTTGGATTTCTAAGCACAAATAACACCATTGATAGCATGGTGTAATTATAAACATTTAAAACCCAGATCAAAATGACTAGAGAAATATTGTACATTCCCCAAATAAACTCAGATTGGAACTTGAGGGAGGAAGCAAAACTTTAAAAATCAGTAGTAGTTTGGTGTAAGAGGTATAGATTCTCTCCATTAGCCTTGATTTTATAGAAAATACTGCTGTAAATTTAAACTTTTCTTTAATACACTTTTTGTGAAGAGTGATTTTAGGCTGATTTGTGCCTAAATAATTGAAGGTTTGAATTAAAAGGTTGTTACACAATATACACATTTCATTACTTACAAAGAGAATAAGCTTAACATTTCATATTAAAAACCTCGGATACAGTAGGGTTAGTAGCACCATGAAAAAGTGTTTTTCAAAACTGCAGTCTTGTTATTTTAAACATACTCAGTGCGTTGTATTTTGTTGTTTTTCCTCTTGGTTGATCAAAAAAGTGCTATTCTGGTATTAGGAGAGAAATTAAAACTTCATCTTCTGATCCTTTGTGAACCTCAAGCGTCTTTTCCATTTCCAAGAGATCAATTCCTTTGTCTTAGTCCTTTTGTCAAATATGCACCAGACAGCCTTGTTTGGCACTTTAGTGAGGTACACCTGAATCTGCACTTTTAAAACAGTTTGGATTTGTTTTTTGTTTTTTTTTCTTTCTGCACAGTAGCACCATTGTTACAGCTGGAGGACAGTGCACCCTAGGAATTCTCATTGTTTTACAAAAATTCTCCAAGATGTTACGTCCTCTTCATACAAACTTGACAACGACTAATACGTGTCCTCAGGTCTCCAGCTTTCAATGTCTCTGACTGAGGTTTACTGGTTGATGGAAACACAAACACACAAGGTTAGCTTTTCTTATGCTTACAGGAGCCTGGACTTGAAAGGTGCTGAGTGCCTTTCACATCAATAGGACTTAAGGATGTGGTTAAGTGCCTTCCTGAAAGGGAACTGCATGTGCTTAGCACCTTCCTTGATCAAGCACTTATTTCATTACTCTCCCTAAAATCCCTCATGAGTTGTTTGTTTTAGACCAATAGGTAGAAGGTGTTGTGCCAGCAAACTACATCAGCCCAACATGCCAGACAGTTGGGGGCAGTCCACAAACACCAATATGAGTAAAGGGTGTCTTTTAGAAATGACATTTGTTGGGCAATTACAAAATACAACATGATCTATCATCTCTTCCCCCCCCCCCCAAAATGGAAGAATTTACATCTGTAAACTTTTGACTTCTCATTTGAATGGAATTATTTCATAATAAAATGTCACTGTCCAATGTGGTAAAAATGTAAAGATGACAGATTTAACAAATTATTTCCTTCCGTTGTGTAAGGGTACATACATGAGTGATTATATAAAAAAGTCCAAGTAGGTCATAAAGTTTAAGGCCAGAAGAGACCACCACATCATCTGTCTGACCTTTTGTATATTACCGGCCACCGATGGCACCCAGCACTTACACACTAAACCGAACAACCAAAATTAGACCAAAGTTTTACAGCTCACAGGCTAGACTACTATCAGCCTGTAGGCGGGACCGAGATGCACCAGTTCTGGAGAGTGCACATTGGCAGGGAAACTATGATAAAGTGAGATATATCTAGATAACCCTGGCAAGTGAACCATACCCACACTGCATAGGAAGGCAAAAAATCCCCACGGTCACTGCCAATCTGACTTGGAAAATTCCTTTCTGTCCCACATATGGTGATCAGTTAGACCATGAGTGTTTGAACAGGAACCCGCCAGCCAAGCACCTGAGAGAGATAATGCTCGGTGCCACCTCAGAGGTCTGACTCTCTCCATCCAATATCATCTCCAGTTGTGGCCAGCCCCGATGCTTCAGAGAAAGGAGATTTATAAAATAAAACAAAGCAAAACACCACACATTGGAGCGGGGGAAAGAATCTCTTCCTGACCCCTGCAGATGGCCGGCTGAAACCCTGAAGCATGAGCTTATATTCCTGAAAGAAACTGGAAGTGAACCCCTGGCTGTTGAGCCTTGCCCCTGCCATCACATGCAAGACTGTCATTACTTGGTCACATATGAGTAGTCCACTTCTTTCAAGTGAACGGTATAAACAGATTTTTGAAAAGGAGAAATAAATAGAAAGCTAAGTTTGGGTGAGAATGAAAATAGTGAACGATGATAAGGAAGAAGAGGAGATTAAAAGATCCATGAGGGTTATTACTGGTCAGGACAACATGTTAATTATCACTGATCAACCAAACTGCAAATCAATGGCATAATGACTGCCTAATACAAAAATAAATGGTACTACTTAGGTGTTCTAATTGGAAGTAACTTGATTTCCATGTTGTAGATACCCACTAATGTTGTATAACATATTTTGTGGATAAAGCTCATTGTGCGACATTTGTGAAGTGGACAGCTATCATTTTTCAATATAAGCTGCAGTCAGAACCTGTTAATTTTCATTTGAGACACAAGTCACCATTCGGTTATAAAATTTGTTTCTATGAAAGCAAGTTATTTTTCCACAGAACAATGGTGCCACTCTAAACTTGTGAAGGAAGTGATAAGAGTACAAGCCTGAAGAGTTTGCAAAATTCTAAGGTGAAATCATGGCCCCAGAGAAGCCGATGGCAAAACTTCCATTGACGTCAGTGGGGCCAGGATTTCACACCTGTACTCCTGCAAACAACATTTGAGATATCTGAGTCTGTCTAAATGTCAAGAAAAAACACAAAAATGATCAGTCTGTGTCAGACTGTGATATCGTTACTCACATTGAATAAATACATCACTCTTTGATATAGTCTCTCTCATTACAATGGGACTGCTTTTGGAATAAGCTACTCGTCAATATAAGTAAGGGTGGGCAGAAAGTAGCTCTGAGTCCTTGCAAAACAGGCAATAGAATGCACCCCAGCAAGTTCGGACAAGATGTAAAAGATTTTCCCATGTAAACAAATTCCTGGAAAACTGGTCTTAGAAAGCATGATACACATTTAGATGAGGGAAAAGGTACAAATTACCAGTTTTACAAGGATTAATTAAGTCGTCAAATAAGGAACTAAATCACCATTTGTCCTTAGAAAATAAATGCAATTTCCAATGCATTCAGTACACAATAAGTGATGTGCAAGAAATAAGCTCTCTTACCTAAACATTTCTGATATCTCTACAGTTGCCAGCCAGAAACTGTATGAATTGGCGTAGTAATTACAAGTACCACGACCATGACACTCAATAAAAGGAGCTGAGCGGAATTCTTCCAAACAGGAACCTGGGGATGCCAAGGCCTGTCCAGAGCCCTCTGCACCAGCACTAGTGTGCTAGAAAAGTTAAAAGTTAAAAAAGAAAAGTGTAAGTTAAATTGGGATCCATAAGCATTAGGAGAAGTCACCCTGTGTCAAAAAATCAAGTTAATTCTTTTTTCCTGTTTGTTAAGACAATGCCATAGATAACGTTTACCTAGGATTACTGATTATAGTGGCATCTGAATTTTGGGAAATAACTGATCTCTGTTACCATAGTTGGCAGCAATAGGTAAATATCATTTTAATGGTACAAACTGTTTTTTGTAACAGAAAATCCCGAAGTAGCTAGTACAAAACACAAACAGTTAACAGTAAATTTGGGGAGAGAGGAGGAGGCCCTTACCATCATGAAAGAATAACCAATCCAAAGAGAGTCCCAGCCTTGCGGACATGACGGAATTTGAATGGTCTGACTATGGACAGCTATAACCATGGCAGGAGCTTCACATACTGCACATCTGAACATGAGGAGAGGTATAAAAGAAACATCACGCCATTACAATAATGTATTAAGTAAGCCAAATACTGATGTTATTTCAGGAGAATTTAGAGAAATGACAGGAAAAATTGGGAAAAAAAATGTAAGAAGAGACTGCTGTAACAATTTAGATCTACTGCACCCCTCAAACAGTTTATATGTATGCAGAATTCCACACTGCATCAGTAAACAAATAGGAATATAGATCAGAATTTTTTTTGTATTATTGCATTGAGTACCTATAAAAAAATAACTTTAATGTGCCCAATCCAATCACTCCTTACACAGGCAAAATTGGGAGAGCTCCTGTTTAAAATACATAGTACAGTAGACTCCTTAAAAGGTGCCAGACTGAAGTACTGAAAGCTAACATCCTTTGGTTTTCCACATACTAGGTAAAATACATTGTGGTAGAACTAGCTTGCCACACTACCTTGCCGTTGTGCACGAATCCTGATTTCAAGGGAACAGTGCCACAGGTCAGAACGTGGAGTTCAGTCTTCAGAATAATCTGAGTGTGATCCAAAGGCCATTGAAAGATTCCCAACTACTTAAATGGGCATTGGATCAGGCTCTCAGTCATTAGCTTGTCATCTGAGACTGCTAACAAATATGCCAGTCATAGTGGGTTTGTATCCAAATCATAAAAGCCACAAAGTAATAGACTCCAAATGTCAACTTATCTCATCTAGACCAGTGGTTCTCAAAGCCGGTCCGCCGCTTATTCAGGGAACGCCCCTGGCAGGCCAGACCGGTTTGTTTACCTGCCGCATCTGCAGGTTCAGCCAATCGCGGCTCCCACCGGCACCAGTTCGCCGCTCCGGGCCAATGGGGGCTGCAGGAAGGGCGGCCAGCACGTCCCTTGGCCCGTGCCACTTCCCTCAGCCCCCATGGCCTGAGTGTGAACCGCGGCCAGTGGGAGCCGCAATCGGCTTGAACTGCGACGCGGCAGGAAACAAACCGGTCCGGCCTGCCAGGGGCTTTCCCTGAACAAGCGGCGGACCAGCTTTGAGAACCACTGATCTAGACCATACAAACAATTGTTGAAAGACAGTGACACTACGGATATGGGCAAGATTTGAAACAGTGACCGTAAAGACAGATGTTCTTGCACTTTCATTCTAATTAATTATTAGCTCCAGGGGTGCTGGAATAATTTGTATAGTGGGGGTGCTGTGAGCTATTGAACCAAACTGTAAATCCTGTATATAATGGATATCACTTTAAATGAGGGGTGCTGCAGCACTCTTCTGCACCCTAGTTCCAGCATCTTGATTAGCTGGACACTCAAGCCCAATTTTGCTCTCTTACGTGGCTTCACCTCCCATTATCCTCATGTGGAGTTGTATCTACAAAAGCAGTGGCAGAAATTGGCCCAGTAATATTTTGCACAAATCTAATAGTGAAAACTCATATTCGGAGATGTTATTGACTAATACAGTAACTGGAGTTCATTCAGATAATCTGTCCCTATGGGTACTTTCCATCAAAGATTTCTGGTAGCAGTGTCTGTGGATCCGTGCCTCTGCCCAATAAATCCTTGTGCTTTGATTCAAGTGCATATAGGGGAAGGCAGAACTGCCGCCGCTCCAGTTCCTTCTCAACTATAAAATCTGGCATGGCAAGGACTACAGTGTAGAGGGGACAGAGGGCAGACAGTGGAGCACCCATAGGGACAAAACATTTCAAAGAACTCCAGTTACTGTACAGATAATTAACCTCTCCTTCTTCGAGTAGTTGTCCCTGTGTGTGCTCTGCTGTAGGTGATTCCCAAGCAGTGCTCCTACTATGGAGGTGGGTGCTGAGGAGAAGGATCTAGTACAGTTTAGAGGACAGCCGCACCAAAGGCTGCATCTGCTATGGAAGCATGCAGAATTAGCATAGTGGTGGGAAAAGGTGTGCACAGACAACCAGGCGGCATCTTTGAAAGTATCTACAGTGGGCAGTGGTGCTGGAACACTTTTAATAGTGGGGGTGCTGAAAGCAGTTTTTACTTTTTATCTCATGCACCCCCTTACCCCTGTCTGTGCCCCCCTCATCACCCAGAACAGGGGTCGGGGGCAGGGCCATGTCTCCAGGAGGGGGGAACCCAGACAAGAGTAAGGGGGCCGAGATGGGGGCAACAGCTGGGGTTGGGCATGGAGGGAAGAAAAAAAAATCAGACCCCAAAGAGGTGGGTCTTAAAGAACACTCTATAAGGAGCCATCTGAGTCTGTCCCCTCTCAGCTTCCTGGGTTTGCTCTTCAGCCCACATAGACCTTACACTTCAATGGTACATGAAATACATTGAGACAGTGGAAGCAGCTGGAATGTCTGTCACTGAGATGAAGGCCTGGCAGGGTTTGAAGCTTGGGGTTTTGGGTACAAGCCACGAAGGCCACAGACAAAAAGGGGCTGAAGACAGGCAGGAAGTCCTGACCGTGAAAACAGAGGTAGGGGGAACCCCCTACCCCAAAAGCACAGAGCTTGCACAGGGGAAAAAAAAATAAAACCACAAACTAAAGAAATGAAAAGAAAAAGCAAGCAAGCAACATAATGCTAAAGCTACTGGACATACAACTCGCCATCTGTAGCCACAGGTGGTTGAGAAGGAACTGGAGCAGTGGCAGGTCTGCTTCCCCTATTTACCCTTGGATTGGAGCATGAGGATGTGTAGAGCGCAGGTACTGGCATACGGACACTGCTACCAAAAATCTCAGATTGAATGCTCGCTCATAGGCGTGTGCACATACCTATAAGGACAGCTACTCAAAGAATTGCAGAATCTCTACCAGATCACCCATCACGAAGCCTTTTTGACCCAAGCTGGGAAGAGCTTTTTTTTCTGGAAGTTACTCTGGGTACCTTTGAGCAACCATCCAGTCCCCACAAAATTTTAAGTCTTTGTGCCAGATAAGAGCAGCAATTCGGTATTGGCTTGTGATGAAAGGTAGGGACAAGGTCCTGACCACTTATGCTCATTTAAGATTCCATGACACTTTTATAAAAGACTAGGGTTGCTAGATCCTGCATCTAGACCAACTTTCAGGTTGGTAGGTAGTTTCTGCTCACCCCTCCCTTCTAGTTTCCACTGGATAAGGCATTCTTCACTCTCTGTCTGGAACTGTGATATAGTGCTGCTATGCATTGTTTAAAAGGTTTCCCGTATGACATTACATTTCAATATATTTAAATATAGGGCCAAATTTTCAGTTGGCAAAATTCCCCCAAAGGCAATGGAGTTTTGCCAGCTGAGAATTTGGCTCATAGTTTGTAAAGTTTGCTAAGTACTTTGGGATTCCTGGGTGAAAGAAAATATGCAAACATCTATCTCTCTTCATAAGATATGATTATAAGTTCTTTGTGTCACAAATTGTGTCTCCTTGTGTATGTTCATAGCCTCTAGTCCTTTGTGGATGCTACATAAATCATAAGAATATGCCAAGATGCACAATTTAAGATTATATGCTATTCAAAAAGAAGAGTTGATAGGACTTGTAAGGTAGTGATTTTGGCCCAGAATTGTAGGCTTTGTTACTCAAGTTTCACAAACTTTGATATTAACAGAAATGTTTTCAGAAATGTAAATAGGTCCATTCAAAACAATCTCTTTTTGCCTGGATTGTCCTGCAGTGTTTGCCACCCAAATACTATAGCATTGTGATGCTGCTGAGAACCAGAAGGTGAAAATGATTTTAAAAAGGGAAACTAGTCTAGTCTACTTTCACTGTCCATGCTAAATAAAGCGCAAGAAGTGCTGTGCATAAATGAGAAGTAAAAACAGATATTTAAAAGCTTTTGGCCTATTAGTTTGTTTTTTTAAATGTTTTTAAACGATGATGACCCCTTAAAAGCATCAAAATTAATGAGATTTTAGATCAACAGATGGAATAAAAATGAAAAATAATGAAAATGTCCACAGCATTCTTAGGTGCTGTGGAAATAAAAGTAGCAAATCAGTAGTGGTTGCCAGTCCCCTGCTCTGAGGCACTAGACTGGATTACACACATAACACATTCACCGCCATTAAAATAAGAAGTTGTTCTATTATTCCTCAGAGAAAATACATACAGATGATTAATCATTTTGCCATGTCTGAATATTCAGCCTGCAGGCTCAAAACCACATTTCAACCACAGATCCCATGCAAAATCTTACAGAGCCTATTTTGGCTCACCGGCTAATGAATGGCTGAATGCTCTGCCCAGTCAGTGGCTCCATGCTCATTGGCATTGGCTTCGGAGTGGACAGCCAATAGGAATAATCATTTCTTGATGCAAAATTACACACATTGTTGATGTTACAGAACATGAAGGGCATGGTGCTGAAACGGCGGAGACAGCTCCCAGCAGTACCTACAGAATAAGATATACAGATATATGAATTATGATAGAGAAAAGAATTCTCATCTTACTGTGCTTAAAGGAAGTGTAGGCTCCTCACCCCTGTTTTTTAAACACTATTTGCATATTCTTCTCAGCCTCTTATGAATGCACAGCATGGATTGCCAAACTGCAATATGCAGGCAAAATATTGCCTGTGAATTTCAGTGTGTGACCACGCATCTTTAAGGTGCAGGTTCAAGCCCATGGAGATGACAGATCTCAGCAGTCAAGCCCTTACCCTTATGTGTATTACCTCCTGGGCTGTAGGATTCTCAGGGATTACAAAGAATCAGATAATTGTGAGAAGAAGCTGATAATTCCTTCCCCTGTAAAAACCCATACCAATAGTGCATACGATGCATCTCACCTAAGTCCTGGCCATGGGCCCTCTCATTTCCCTGCACGTACAGAAGAGAAAATCCATCGTATATCCTTATTGTTCCTTGTGGGCACAGTGGTGTGTCTGTAGTCTGGCTGTGTCGAGTTATAAGGAATCCATGAGCAACAGAAGCTGTTCCAGGAGGACCTGGTGGGCCTTGCAAGCCATCAGGACCAGGGGGTCCCTGCGTACCTTGAAAGCCTGTCCACATAGGAGAAGCACAGCACAGATATTTGTTTGCATATCTGTTAACTACTCTAGCACATTTCATCCAAGGAACACAGCACACCTTGAACACATACATGAAGCCCAAGCGCTCCTATGAGTCAGGTGAATATTCTCCCTGGTTTTCAAAGGGGTTTTAAAAAGGTAAATAAGTGCAGGCCTGTAGAAATAAAGGACCTGATTTTCAGAGATATGGAAGCAGCCACAGCTCCCAAACTCCCATTGACTTCAGCTGGCTCTAGAATTGCTCAGCATGTCTGAAAATTAACCCAGAAGAGCCCAATGTTCTAAACTGCACATGACAACAAGCACAACTGATTGTCTAATTAGCCTGCACAATGCTTCTTGGTACATAATGGCTCCAACAAGGAGGAAGGTTGGTCCAGTGGTTAGGGTGCTAGTCTGCAATTTGGGAGACCTTTGTGCAATACCCTGCTCCAGGGTACTTTCACAGGCTTCCGGTGTGATCTTGGGCAAGTCATTTAAGTCCCTGAGTGACTGTTCCCCAGCTGTAAAATAATGGGACTAATAGTATTGCCATATCTCACAGGTGTGTTCTGAGGATAATGCATTAGTGATTGAGAGGCGCTCAGATACTACAGTAAGTGGGGGCCATAGAGTACTGTAGTTAGCTATGTACAATGTAGGTAAGCTATTCCAAACCCACACACATATATGTGCAGCGTAGCAAGTTAGCCCTACCTGACTTGCTTACAGGTCAAAAATCAAGTTAATGGCAGAGCTGAGCTAAGTGTCTTACACTAGAACACACTCCCTCTCTTTGAGGAGATCCAAAATCCACTGAAATAAATGGAAAGACTGCAATGGGCTTTGGAATAGGCCCTACGAATGGAAGACAAAATATGCCATAACAACCTTAGAGCAGAGCATAAAACATGTGCCTGGGAACTTCAGGGTCCCCTCTTTGTCATTGCTCTTAATTAGCTAAGTTTTTAGACTCAATCTCTAGAAAGTTTGACCTTTTCCCTTCCAGGTTCTTTATTAAGGATATTCTCTTCTTGCATGTTTTCAAACTATGCTAACAGAATATTTCACAGAGCTGGTCAAAAAAACAGGACAAACAATTCCAAAAAAACGTTTTTGTGGAATTTTTGCCTCTTTTTGTTGTTGAAATTTTGACCTTTTCTCACCAGCACTGATATTTAACTTCTTTAGGCATATTCCTTCCCTTAATTTTGTTTGTATCAGGGCTTTTTAGAAAACTTGGTACAAATTACAATCTAGAACTTCCACCTCCTCCAGATGAAGATTCAGCCCTAGGGGTTCTGACTCTAGCATTCAAGGCCTGTTACTTTGGATCACGATCTTATTTACATAATTTGATTCCCACTTACTCCCCACTTGCCTTCTATTTCTAGTTGATGGCTAAAAATTTCAAAAGTGACAAACACTTCAGAGTCCAAATCTCACTGAAAGTTTATGGGGCTTTGGGTCCTGGTGCTTTAGTAGATTTTAGCTGGTATCTAGTTAAACTTTTCCCCTCCCACAGTTCAGTGCCTTTGCTCCACACAGACCTGACTTGCTGGAATTCTTTCCCCATGAGAACAGTTTTTCTGATCCATTGTTTCAATGCAAAAACATAACACTATTTTCCTTTCTAATCCTCTTTGCTTGTTACTGTCCTAATTATACACCACGTGTCACAGGCTGCTAAGAGTGTTCTATTGAATTCAAAACAAAAGTGAAATAAAACAACATCCAGGGACTGGATTCGGCAACAATATTGGTACGGAGTCTGCCACTGAGAGATTTTAAGACTAATGACTTTTCAAGCCTATAGCATTTGCCAGCAAAGACACCATATTGGACTATCTAACAGCAGGATAGCTGGGAAACCCTTGTGACGTTGCACTCCATATGTTTATGAAAATATGTTTATAAGTGTGAATATGATGTAACTGGAATATTCTTTAAGCAAAAGGTCTCTTGTAAGGTATCATTACAAAGCTTATGATCTACTGAGTCTGGTCATCCTATTTGTATGAATGTATCATTCTTGTATCTGAAGCTAGAAACATGAAGTATTACTCTGAAGTCCTATTGTAACTATGCAAAGTGTGGGCCATTAATGGTGGCTTGGAATCTTGATGGCTCCCATTAACTAGAACAATTGGTTGTAAATGGCTCTGTTTACTTGCAGGCCTTCCTGCGTTTGTGTGAGTCAGGCCGGAAAGAATGGAGGCTTGGGGTCTCACAGGACTTGTGAACATGTCACTTTATATTGGAATACATCTTAAACCTGGTGCTTTTCCATTTAGAAGGAAGGGTGGGAACCCAGAAAGAGACAAAGGATTCTTGCCTTGTGCCAAAGATATAAAAGGGGGTGAAACAGAACAAAGGGGGCTGCCAGTCATGAGAAACCCCTGAGTTACCATCTAAGCTGGAACTAACAAGAACTGTACCAGGGGAAAGAATTGGGCCCAGACTAAGAAGGAATCTAGTTGGTAAAAGAAGCTTATTGTAACATCTCTGAGGGTGAGATTTACTTGTACTCAGTTTCTTAAATGTATTAGGCTTAGACCTGCGTGTTTGTTTTATTTGCTTGGTATTTTGCTTTGTTCTGTCCGTTATTACTTTAAACCACTTAAATACTACTTTTTATACTTAATAAAATCATTTTGTTTATTAGTAAACCTAGAGCAAGTGATTAATATCTGGGGGAGCAAACAGTTTGCATCTCTATCAGTGTTATAGAGGGCAATTTATGAATTTACCCTGTATAAGCTTTATACAGAGTAAAATGGATTTATTTGGGGTTTGGATCCCATTGGGAACTGAGTGAGTGCTGGAGATACATAACCTGCTGAGTGGTTTTCAGCTAAGTCTGCAGTTTTGGGGCGTGATTCAGACCCTGGATCTGTGTTGCAGCAGGCTTGTGTGTCTGGCTCAACAACACAGGGTTCTGAAGTCCCAAGCTGGCAGGGAAGATGGGCTCAGAGGTAGTTTCAGCACATCAGGTGACAGTCCTAAGGGGGTCTCTCTGACCGAATCTGTCACAACCCTATTCCTAAAAATGTAATATTGTTGCATGCGAATTGCAACAGAACACAAGTCCTGACATTTGTCTGCATTCTTAAGAAGAGATTTTTTTTTGACATACCAACCCCCTTTCTTCTCACCAGATCTAGGGTACTTATTATACCTGGTTGGCCTGGAAGTCCTGTCTCGCCTTTACGTCCTCCTGGACCATCAAATCCAGGAAGTCCATCTCGCCCAGGATCCCCTGGAAGGCCTATTGGACCTAGAAAAATAAGTGGAGCAATGAAAGTTACACTCTTGCAAGCTCACCAAAGTCTCAGCAAATAAACCCAGGAACCTCTCTAGAGCAAATGGTCTACTGCATCCTGTTAACTAATCACTTTCTATAAAAATAAGCAATAAAGCCTTCAGTCCACAGTGATCATACCTGGCAATCCTGGTGGACCTGGCAATCCTGATGGGCCTGGCAATCCAGGCTGCCCTGGTGGACCTGGAGGACCTGAGTCACCTTTTACTACAATGGTTTGTCCAGAAGGGCCAGGTAAGCCTGGTGGACCTAGGATAAAGCAAGTCTGTATTAGAGAGACAGACAATCCAAGATGGAGGTGACTCCAAAAGACTCAAAGGGAAGTTTGATTAGTTCATCAGACCTATAATTCTTTAAGATGACGTCAGCCAAGAAATCTGATCAATGGAACAAACACTGCAACTAGAGGTTCAAGGCAAAAATTTGCTCTTAGTTGCATCCTTGCAAAAAGGATAGATTGATTCTTATGGGGCTGTTCCATATATCCAAGGAAACACAGAGTAAAGTCAGCTTTATTACTGGCATTAAATTGTGCTGAAGTCCTTTTCTCCATGGTGCCCTTGAGTCAACACGCAACAACCACATAGAAAAAACTCAGTGGAGGAAGTGTTGGAACAGGAAATCATCAGCTACCCCCCCAGCTTCTGCGAGCAGCTTCTTTCCAGTGAATGAAGAGGAATGGGTCTACATCAGATAGAATCTAAGTGGCTTTTCCCTTACTAAGAAAGTGGAAGTAAAGTTTTAAAAACAATGAATGGTGTTTGTTATTTTATAATGGTGTTTAAATTGCTGTTCATATAATAGCAGAACAAGAACAAATTCCATTGTTGGGATATCTCTGCCCAACCTGAGTGAGTTACACCAGGAATGGACTTGGCTCCATGCCTGTGGGTCCAACTCTACCTTCCTGAAGACAAGAAAGTGGCAAGGTAGCATCAACCATGATTCATACCTGGTGGACCTGATGGGCCTTGATCACCTTTAAAACCAATTGCTCCTGGAGGTCCAATGGGGCCCTTCATACCTAAAACACCAAACCAATACAGTTACACAGTGAAAGTACTCGCTTCCTGAAAAAATCTACAGCATGAGTGCCCAAAGTGGGCTCCTCTCCTTTACTAGTTGGACATTACTGAGCTCTAAAGGCTTTGTTTGAAATGACCTTTAAATACCTGGAAATCCTGGAACACCTGGAACCCCGGGATCACCTTTCATTCCATTCAGGCCAGGACGACCAGGATCACCCTAAACGAAGTAGCTTCACAATTATTTAATCCTCTTATTGAGTCTCAGGAGAGAAAAAATGTGGGCTGGGGACAAACAAGAACCTATAGGATTCCCAAGCTTTCTTGCTAGAAACTTGATTCAGGAAACAGCACCATGAATGGATAAATCCATAGCGAAAAAAGGAGAGCATGCAATAGGGCTCATTTATTACTACATCTGTGAACAGGACCAATGGGTGGCCTAGAGTGGGAGTTGTGGGAGGCTCGCCACCTTTGAAAAGCCAGGCCTAAAGGAGTCCGAGGCTGGGCTTCCAAAAAAACGGGGTGCCCAAAACCCATGGCCAATTTGATACACACATACACGCACACACACAGACTGGGAGATTTGCCATCATCCCTCACTGGCAAGGGGCAACAGAGCAAGGATAGCGCACTGGCTACTGTTGCTTTCACTTGAACACTATGGAGAAATCCTGCCCAGCCATGTGTGTGTGTGGGAGGGAAGAGGGTTAGAGATGATCCCAATGTCCTCTATACCTCCCCGGCCCACTAGAAGCCAGGATCTGTTCCAGAGTGTTAGAAACTACAGTATGGCTTTAGGTTCATTATAAAATCCATCTTCCAACTAGAAAGCTCCATATTTGATTCTCTTTAAAAATAAAACACTCCCAGCTAGAAATAAGCATCATACCTGGCGTCCAGGTGGTCCTTGATCTCCTTTTAGACCAGGGAGGCCAGGCTGGCCAGGCTGACCTGGGTTTCCTTTTTCTCCTTTAAATCCTCCATTTCCAGGGGGACCCCGTGGACCTTCTGGCCCTGGCAGACCTTGATATTACATAACAGATGTTCATGGATCAGTATGAGTCAGCCTGCCCATGACTCCTGTGCAGTCCTTATATGCTATGGATTTGCATATAAGGACTGTGGTCTCTACATTAAAATATATATATTTTAGTTCAGCTTCCCCCACCATCAATACAAAGTGCATGGCTAGGGTCAATCTAATGGGAGTACATAGCGTTCTCCCCTTCTTGAGTGTTTTCTTGATTGACCAACTCCATTGTGAAAGCCAGTGTCACAGAGTAAAATGCTGCCCCTTATTGCAGACAGAGTTTGACGTTTCCATTGAGGGAAGCAGGACTGGTGTGCCCCCTCTCCAAAGTGCTGGTCCTGACTGGGGAAGGTAAAAAATGTCCCTAAATCCTACCTCTCTTGGAGACTGTTCCACCTTGGAGAGGCAGAGGAGACAGGAGTAGGGGTAAGAGCAGAGCCTTCCCCAACCAAAGCTCAGGGGTGAATGCCCCTTTCAGTTGCTTAATCTCCTCTCCAATAATTAGGCTGATTTCAATATATAAACCCCAATGGAGATTTGACATTTGTTCAATTATTTCTCTAACATTCAGGATTACTTTATTCTTAAATGTGCACTCAACAAATTTCTCTACTGAGCAGTAGGGGGTACCTAAACAAAACCCTGGGGATTGCATTACTCTTTCCTTTTGTAGACAGAAGGCAAAATACCCTGTTGTTGATATTTTCATGTAAGTTCATAAAAACAACTCATAGTATATTGAAAACAAAACACCTGATCAGATCATTTCACCTTTGTTCCACAGTGATAAATACAAGGTCATCGTTACTCATGTGTGACACAAACAAACCGTATGGCAAATAAAATGGAAAGTGCTGCTATGATTTAAGTCACATATCTATTTAAACCTTTATATGTGGAGATGAAGGGGTCTTACAAATAGAGTCTTCTCTTTGCTGGAGAATTCATGATTTTCTCGTCCTTAATTCTACCCATGTAATAAGATTTTGTAAGTGTATTGGCTTTGCAATTCTTCTGAAACCTTTAACAATTTAAGGTCTCTCTTTAAAGAGCTCAAAGAGGCCATGTACAGAGAATGGATTTGATGAGTGAGATTTCTGCATTCAGTTCTGAAGATAAAACCCTAACCATTTCTTTTTAAAATTCAGTAGCAATTTAGTGCCACATATCAAACAAGTCATGCAGTTGTCTGCTACAGACACATGCCACCATACAAGCTTATTCTGAAGAAACACTGGGTCTGGTACTGCACACGAGAACTAATTACAGGTTACCTTTTCAGGAATGCTAACTGTCAACAGGTACCATCTACAGGGTACCCACAGCACTTAAAAACAATCTTTGAATTACAGGGAAACATCAATTTTTCGTATGACAAATGCAATGCAGTGAAATAAATTGACCAAGTTAAGAATCTAACCTGGAGGACCTGGAAGGATCAGAGTTCACCAAAGCCCAATGATCGATGTTAGAAGGATCAGACATCACACAGTACAAAACAAGATTACTAGTTAGAAATAGTACGGATGATAGTATATGCACTAAACAAAAACCCATTTCACCAGTATATTTTGTATTTACAACATAATCAACATGCATGCAAAAAACCATACATGAGTAGGCAAATATATACATTTTCACATACAACTTATTCTGGTGATTAGGCTACTAAGGCCAACATGACACTCTTCATTAAATCAGAAACTTAAGCTTTACTGAAGAGTATGTTTTTGCTTTAACGTTACAAGTGAAATCTGCTGCCAGTTAGTCCTATACAAATGAGGGTTGTCCTAAGTAACCATTTCACTGACAAAACACAGCCTCTGCATGGCCTAGAATTTGGTGGATATCCAATTTAATTAATAGATTCAGAAGCTTTCATCTTCTTTTTGAAATTCTTCTCTGTGCAGAGGTTACCACAAGATGTAATCACCACTCAAGTCCCACTGCACAGATGTGAATGTCACCATTTGTGAATGGAAGCTGAAGAGCAGAATACTAGTGAGCAACACAAAAAAATGGAACAAAAGAAATTTTTAAAAATGTGCACTGGTCAGGTGCTAGAAATGTAATCTGGAGGAAAATATATAGTATGACATGTACATCTATGGTTAGAACTGTTCTCTTGTTGGCATTATTCTTGATAAAAAATGCCACAAAATGCTAATTGGTCTGTTTTAATTTCTTAGGGAGATTTTTTTATGCTGTGACACACTTGGAAAGCCAATTTAAAGGTTCTTCTGTTCAGTGCAGCAAGTTTTTAATGACCTTCTCCCTGACATCCTCCAGAATTAAGACAATCTGGATCCATCACCCCTTACCGATTTTCATGTCAGTGAAATGATTTAAATATATATTTCATGCAACGTTCAGCTAAAAACCATGGTAAACACATTAGGTTTATCTCAATGCTCTGTTTTTCTACGCTTTTCTATGCTTTTGACACTTTATTAATACTAGCTTTATAATGGTTAAAAAAAGCATATTGTTGCTAATGTTAATTTCTTATAAAATGTAATTCATTCTTATGCAAGTTTTGCTATGATTTCCAAAAAGGATGAATGCCTAGCTGAGCGTCTGTGCTGAATTTGGTGAGATAGAGAGTATTAGACAAAGCATGGAGAGGGGGCTAGCTCATGTGGCCCTCCGTCTTGAACTGAAGCCCCACTGCTTACCCAAGACGCTGGGCGTCGCATGAAGCATGACTGCTATTCAAGCCACACTGTGTGACGGATTTATGATGCAGACAAAACCACAATTAGATAAAAAGAGGAGACCACATTCTTTTTATACTTTATGAGCTAGAGCGGATGTGGACATAGATTGGTACGTTAAGTCTCTAGCAGCACTTAGTGTACACAGTTAAAACTAAATTGATTCATTGCTATTGAACTTTGATCACAGTAGTTTGTTTCCTACAGGTCATCATAGCAAAACTTTCAAGACTTCATTTAATAAACTTGTAATTACATAGGTATGCCAAGTCATTTTCATTCTAAGGACAGACATTGTGACTTACATCATCTGGCTAGTGCTACATGCACAGTATATTATGATTTAAATAAATCTAAAAAAATGGCTAAGCACTTATGAAACATCTTCTGCAGCCTTAGAGAGGAGATAGCTTTGTGCTCCAATTTAGTTAGACTAGTATATGGCAATGGAAGCCGCTCTCTGTTCCATTGACTTTATGGAAGTGAAACATGGGTATGAAAATAAGCGCTTGTCTACATGGGAAAATTATACTGGCATAAGCTAACATGTGAATTTGAAGCGCTATAGTTATACTGGTATAGTCGCTGGGTAGGCACTCTTATTCTCATACAAGAGGGCCATTCTGGGGTAGTTTATGTAACTTTGGAAAGATTTTAAGCTTTAAAAAAACCACTCTAATTCTAAAATAAGAGGGCCCACACAGGCAGTTATACTGATATGGTTAAACTGGTATAACTGGCAAAGTTTTCATGTGTAGACAAGCTGTAAGCGAGCTATTCATAATAACTAGAACTGTGTAACAGCATGAATGGATAATTCTTCATCTTTTTACACAGCCTGTCCTTGGAAAAGTCTTCTTTCAATCCCTTCTATATGCACTGGCATATACATCTACTTTCCTTCCTCCTGCTGCTTGTTAAATAAAAAGCCTTTAGGTATCCTCAGACCCCAACTGGTTTGGTGAACAACAAATATTTTACAGAGAACAAACATCACAGCAGAGGCACCACATGAGGTGCTATTGCTCACTTCTTTTATTTCATTTAGCGTTTTCCTTCTCTTAAGACTCAAAACAACAATCAAGATAGCCACGTTAAATTTGCAGGACACAGAATCTAAAAAATAAGGAATTCTTGGCTCTCAAAATCTACATTTAAGATTATACAAAATATATGCTTGTCAACTTTTCCAAAGAAACAACCTAATAGATTATAAAGGCTAATCCAGACTGTGTTCCTTATACAGTGCCCTCACTCCTGGCTGTCTGTAATCAATAACCGCACGTTTTACAGAAATGAATGTTGTCATCTGACTGACCTGCAAACCATGGATCTACGGGGAAGGGATGAGAACACTGTGCAGCATATCAGTTTTTAAAGGGGGAGGGTGGGAGAAATCTTACTTTTCCCCTTTCAATTGGACTGGGAAGAAATATTACAAAATATGTTTCCCAGTCAGGAGTGCAATCCTGCAGGCTTCTGAAAGCCACTAGTAAGGTGCCACATGGTCTTAACTTCTCTGTACTTAAGGAACAAAGGGTGCTCAGCACTTCCCAGGATCAGCCCCCAAACGATGGGCATAGTGGAAGCTGAAAGCCTGCATTTGGCTTTCCTGTACTACTACACATTAAAAGGTACATATGAAGAATGACTTGGTATATCTGACCTTAGTTCTCTACATTTATACACCAAAAAAGTTTTTTTTTTTTTAAAGTATACACATTCAACTTCATGCAAAGTACTATTTTGGAGTTAAGGGGCTAACCTGAGGGACCTGGTAGTAGGGATCAAAGTTCACCAAGGCCATCATTACAACAGGGGGAAAAACATCAACACTGTTAGAAATGTCAATGTATTAAACTAAACCTTTACATTTAGATTTAGCTCAATATTGCTTTACATACAGTACGCAAACACCAAACTATTACTGTTTGTGGTCAATAATAAAATAGGGAGTTAAAAATAGTGTTTCATTCTCTTAGGAATCTGCTTTACTGTAGTAGCTATTCATAAACCCTTACTATTATCATCAGGCCAAACTCATCCCAGATGTAACTCAGCAGAAGTCAGTGGAATGACACCGGGTTTGAATTTGATTACTTTAACTAGTCTGAAAATACACCCAGAAGTTAGCAAGCAACGGATGCATCTGATTCATGTTTTTATTTATTATTTCCTTAGAAGTGGGATAATTTGTCAGCAGCAGAGCTGCTTTTCTGACTAACTGCCTAAGGTTGAAATGTTATGAAAGCAGCATTTCCATGATGGGCTATAGTCCTTTTGTTCTACAAAGTGCTGATTGTAATAGAACTGCAGTAATAGTACGGTTTATCCACATTAGTCCATGCACAATGAGCAAGACAAACATTTCACTTGATACACTACATGCAACAAAAATGGAGATGAAAGAGAGAAAACATGCCTGAGCAGAACTTCACTGGTGTTTTCCAACTGATAACCTAAAATATGCACAAAATAATGATCTTGTCTTCTACCTCGCTGACTGATTTAGGTTAATAATTGCAGGGTTTATATGAAACATGTAAACAGGATCAGAGACCAGCAGAAATATACCTATGCTACAGGTGAAATATGGGATTACAAATTGTTTAGAATTTAATGTTTTACTTTATACAGTTTAGATTTTGTGGGTAACTTTTCGCATGAGAAATTATTTTAAGTAAAGGCCCTGATCATTATAGAACAGCAATCAGCTGCCCTATGGAATGTTTCATCATCATAATACTTTGCACTTGGATACCACTTTTCATCTGAAGATCTCAAAGGTCTAGATTATCACAGCCCTTACTTGAAGTTGCATCTACTTGCACCAGAGGTTAATTTGGCTCCCAGCTCACAATCCTAAGGACCACAGAAAATGTATATTGAAAAAAACCCTACAACTTCCCCCTACTCCCTAAATTGCCAATATATGGATAGCAGTTATTTTGTAAATGCACTAACTCAATGTTTACCTTCCTCACCCAGAGCTTTCACCAATGAAAAATCCCAAATTCAGAATACTCGCAGAGTTTCAGTTTGAAAAAAAAGTGTTTTCTATTTGTAAGCAAGCAAACAACTTAATTTCAAAAAGCTGCTTCTCTTGAAAATGAATGTCAAGTGCATTGGGTGGCAATTTATAGTATTAGCTGCTAATTAATTTCATGTCCAAGTAACAACTATAAGACAAGGCCTTGAAAGGTGAAAGACAGAATATTCACTGACACAGTCCTTAATTGCTCAAAAGTGGCATCTTAATATAGATGAATTTTCCATGAAACAATATATAAACACATACATTAATCTAATTCATCAATACACCAGGGATCTGCTCAGTGATGTTAACCCAGGATGGAATTCATCATTTCCAGAATTAGTAGATGCAGGAACAAGATACAAACATGCAATGGAAAGATGAAGACTGCATGGTGTTGCATTGAATCCACTGGAACTGTGTGACACGATGGAATAATGATGTGCATACATGACGCTGAGATGAAGAAACCACTATCCAATTTGATCATGCTGTGATGCTATTATGAATTTGATTTTCATGGGTCCTAGAACGATGGAGTTTATTACTTTTATTTTTGTGCACGATGAAATTCATTGATCATATGACAATAGCAAAAAGGCATATCTGGCAAATGCTGCAAAAATTGATTTGGTGCTCTCTAGATGATTGCTGTGACAACATGCTGAGAATCTCACGTTTATCAGTGCATTGTATTTTGCTGCCAGGTATGAGCAGGGTCTTTCAAAAAAGAGACTAGCAGAAATCAAGATTTTTATTTGTTTTTAGTATCTTTCTTAACATTGTTGCTTTTGGCATGACAGCCTTTTGGTTACCAAGAAATATTTAAAGGTTATACCATGGAAACATGGCTTTCAGCCAAACACTATATCAAAAGAATTGGTCTGAAATTCAGAAGTTCTAAAGGCCGACAACCTGCCAGCAAAATAAGAATTTTTGACAGAGATGGACTGTTATGAACTGCATGCCTACCTGGTCTCCCCGGTACACCTTGTGGACCAGGACTACCTTTAAGACCTTCCATAGGTGGCCCAGGCAGGCCTGGTGGACCTTGTGGACCTTGTAGACCGGGGAATCCCTGGAAACCTGGTTCACCCTTCAAACCTGTAAGTCCAGGGGCTCCTGGAAGGCCAGGTAATCCCATCTCGCCCTTTTGCCCTGTTAAACCAAACAGACATGTTTATGGATGCTGTATTTAGTTTAGTTACATGTAAAATATCCAAACTTCAGTTGAAGTACTAGGACTTGATTCCATTCTTGCTTATAAAGGTGTAAATCTGAACACACCTCACTGGAACCAATGGAGTTACACCAATGTAAAACTGGTGTGAGAGGACAATCTGGCTCAGAGACTCTAAAAAGCTGAGAATTCTTGCAGGATAAGAAGTACAACTTGTGGCATGCAAGAGGACCTTGCTAAATCTCACTCTGGTACTCTTCAAATCCATTGATGCTCAAACTCATAAGGGTCTCACAACCCCACTTCTGAGCAAATGTAAGTGACATTGCTGTGGTGAGATTCCCCAGTATTAAGACTTTATTAGTTTCATACAATATAGCACAGAGTGTTAAGACATACAGGATACAATTTTCAAAAGTGCCCAAGTTATTTAGGCATTTTAGTCACCTTGAAAGTCAAAGGTAATTAGACTTCTAAGTGTCTAAGTCACTTCTGAAAATTTGCAGGTGACTTTTGAAAGTCACTTAGGTGCTTCTGCAAAATTTACCCATTGTCATACCTTATAACTACGCCATATTTGTTAGGAGTAAAACAAACTACAGTGCATGATGCAGTCGATTTAACCATCTTGTTGTTTTTGCTTAATTATTAATTCACTAAGTTCAATAGTGAGACATGGGTCTCTCAGTTACTGATGCAAATTAGAGAGGTCCTAAATGTAGTATATGAGATAAAAGGTTACTGCTACATTGTTAATTTGGTACAGAATAACGATATCAGCTAAACGTCTACCATCTTTCCCCCCTTTTGTGTGTATATACATTTTACAAACATCCTTATTAAAAAAAGAACAACACCACTTTGCCTGATAATCCTGGGAGTCCAGGAGGTCCTGGGCGCCCAAAACCTGGCTGACCTGAAAAGAAACAGATTAATCTTTTTACAAATGTGGAGTGCTCAAATCTCCAGAAGCAGGAAGCCTAGGGTAAGGATAAGAAGTTAGAATCCCTTACCGGTAATTCGGTTTCCTTAATGAGGGGGTTCTAATAGGGTTCTCGCTCACTTCCACATCTCCCCTCAGTGTTAAGGGATCTCTTCCAAGGTGATACGCTGCTTACATGGCATGTTTCTTTCCATCCTCAAGATGGTCTTTCACATTGTGGGTAATTTTGGTTGGTAAATTTGCATTTGTAGTTGTGTGATAGTAGCTATTTTTAAGAGAGTACCTTCTGAATCCAAGAAGGTTCTAGAGCAGGGATGGACATTTTTAAAGTAGTAGAGGGCCACACAACCCACTAAAATGCTTTGGTTGGCCATTCTTTAAAAAAAAAAAAAGGCTCAAGGATATAGTGGAAGAGGAAGCCTTCGTGGCTGAGGAACAAGAGGCCCTTGCTGTCCCAAGGCAGCTTGCTGGCTGCTGCTGTGAAAATGGCCATCAGAGCAGTGAGTCCCACAATGACGCTACTATATACACCTGCCCACCCATGTTCAGCTACATGATCTCTGGAAAGGAGGATGAATTTGTGCCCGTCGACACTACCCTGCCACTGGGGACATGCTACCTCCATTCAGCAACCCCGGCAGCTGTCTACCAGGTCCATCCTGGAGTGAGTCCACAGTGACCAGAGCCGCCACCTTCAGCCTGCACTGCAGCAGGTGCAGAGGAACTGCCTCCTCTCCTCCAGGCGTTAGGAAGAGCTGCCTCTCACCCCCTTTCACCATCCTCAGCTCCGTGCTGGCCGAGGCTCTCACCCCTTCCCTCACTCCAGGTGCTGGCAGAGCCACCTCCTCTCACACTCAGATTTGGGTGGACCTGGATGAGCCCACCCATGGCCGCATCCCTGGTTGATGGGCCAAATAAAGTGATCTGGCAGGATGTGTGCAGCCCATCCCTAGAGGAGCGAAAGCAATGGCAGCTGGAATGAAATTAGAGGGGAAGGGATTGTGCTCAACTACAAAAGTCTTAGAGGGCCAAATGTCTAAGAGCGAAGAGAGTTCTTGCTCTGTATCTCACTGGAGGCTTGATGCCCTCTGTTGTGTGCACCCCCAATCACAGAGGCTATTCTGAGGGAGCATGGATGGTTTTGGAAGAGGACTGAGCAGAAATCAGAACACAGTTAGAAGCAGAAAATAAAAAGGAAGGAACCTAACCTGGTTCACCCTTCTGTCCAGCTGGTCCAGGAATACCATCCCGACCTGGCTGCCCTTTCTCCCCTGGAAGACCTGGGGGGCCAGGACGGCCAACATCACCTAAAAAAAATATAGCAACATATTAGAGCAACAGCACACCAACTACAAAACTAAAACTGAAGGAATGATCAAGTAATGTCAAGTCTATGTGAATGAGAACATTTACAATCGAAATGAAAACTCTTCCCTTCTCTGCTTTCTGCACTCACAGAAAAAGGTCACAGAACTGAGATCTTTAAGCAGTTTAGTGGTGATTAAAATCCATCTAATGCTTCCTTTCAGAGGTGAAATAAGGTTCTTGCTTCTGCAAACACAGGCTAAGCTATTACAATGCTTAATATAAAGAAAGCCTACAGATACTTGATAGTTTCAAAAGGTAATGAGATATCTTCGTTAGTGACACAAGTAGTCAGGGTTGCTAACGGAAGGTTCAAGTATAATGGAATTATTGCAGTTTGGTTTCAGGGCACTGTACATACACGTGTGTGTGAGTGAGAGAGAATGAGAATAGATATACATCAAACAATACAGTTGTCAAGATATGAAAAAATAAGCTATTTCAAATTTTAAAAAGGTTTATGGGACCAAATCCTGCAGGCAAAACTTCCATGACACTAACTTGCCGTTAGTGGATCTGGTCATATACCCTCTGTAATCAATGGGAATTTTGCCATCCAAGATGGGACTCCATGTCAGAAATTATTATGAAGAAAGATAAAGAACCCATAACGCCAGCCTACATTTTTCTGAAAGGGAATTTGGATTTTTCAAACAGCATTTCATAGCTTTCACTTTCAACTAAAGCTTGGAAGCTATTTCAAATCACTCTTTTCTGTTTAATCCTGCAAGTCACAGTTTGGGAGTCAGATATCTACTACAGATCATAGAACTTTCTGATGAACAGCACAAGCCAGGCATCTATACAAATATAACTGAGGTTCTACAATCAGTCTGATGGTTCTTCTAGCTTGACTTTGTTGTACTATTCATGCCTACCTGGTGGCCCAGGTGATCCAGGGAGACCAGGATTACCTGGGGGTCCATCAATACCTTTTGGTCCTGGAATTCCTGGTGTCCCTGTGAAATAGAGACATGTTAATCAAACAAGACACTGCAATGTTTTATCAGGTACTGGTATGCAATGGATAAGGTACAAGTCAGACCAAGTAAAAGGTGTCAAGAAAGTAACAAGATACTGTACAATACATGCTGCAACTGTTAATAACATAGATTTGTAACCATTCATTTAAAGGGACAGTAGGGCTTTAAAGAAGATGAAGTTCATCAATATAAAACATGGTGGCCTAAAGGTGTTCTTTTCCTGTCATCCTTCAGAATCCCACCTTCTTAATTACTTAATGCTGAAGGCCATAGCATATCTAACATAAGTCAGACAGGTTTCAGAGTAGCAGCCGTGTTAGTCTGTATCCGCAAAAAGAAAAGGTGGACTTGTGGCACTTTAGAGACTAACAAATTTATTTGAGCATAAACTTTCGTGAGCTACAGCTCACTTCATCTAAATGGATATAACCTAGTAAACAGCAGCAGCATATTTGGTGAGCAACACAGTGAAAGCACGATGGACAGCAGCTAACTCATAATTCCCCACTCCCTACCTCCTTTCCAGAAAAAGATCTTAATGGGACATGGGTCTCACCTCCATAGCATTAAGTTGATGTGAGTTAAGGACACTTAACACCTATCATGGTTGGTCCCTTAGTTTATGTATCACTAAATTCGTACTTGAGAGCCCCGGGGGTGTCTACACACAACAACTTGTGTCGGTATAAGTTATGTAGCTCAGAGTTGTGAATAAGTCAACCCTCTGAGTGAGATAAATTACACCGACTTAAGTGCAGGTGTGGACAGAGCAACGTCAGTGGGAGAGCTTCTCTCACTGACATAACTACTGCTGCTCATGGGGACTGGAGTAATTAAGTTGACAGGAGAGCTCTCTCCCATCGGCTTAGAGCATCAGCATTAGCAGCGCTACCGCGGCGCAGCTGCATCATTGCTGTAAAGCACTGTAAGCTCTGTAGTGCAGCCTTAGCCTGAATTATATTGACTATTAAAAAGTCTCTAGATAAGATTGCCAAACATAATAAATTCATATTTGTATATACTGAAAAAATCTCCTTTTTACAATTAATTCTTTAGAGAAGCCAAGATTTTGTAGTAATTTATATTAAAAGCCAAGGTCCACAAGGACTTTGTTGTAGCAATCCATAAGGAAAAAAGTACAGCCAAACTCAGATATTTTGTGCGTCAGAGGAGTTAGTAATCTGACCAATGCGGATAATTTAAGCTGTAGTATTGGCTTTCACAAATGTTCATGTGTTCTGGTCCCCTCACTGCAAATGAATTGACATTGATTTTAGAAGGAAGTTTAAAATTATGTATCTCTATTCCTTTGCAGTGATGATTCCCAAAGCATTACATGAACTGGCTCCAAGATAAGAACCCTGAGCAATTGCAGCCTGCTACCATTCAAATTACCTGCTTTTGGATATGGAAGCCAAAACATGAGAGCATGAGCGGAAGACAGGAAATTCCAGTGAAAATTCCAAGTAAAATTACCTGGGAATCCAGGAAGGCCTGCTTCTCCTTTTGCACCTGGATTACCTGGTAATCCAGTCAAACCAGGATTTCCAGGTGTACCTTTGCTGCCAGGGTTACCTGGGTATCCAGGGAAACCAGTGTCACCCTGGAAAATATTAGGCAAAAATTAGATCCATTCATATTCATTTCATTTAACTCTTTTTGCATGTTCCTGTTCTTGGCATCAGACACCAGTGAATGTCATTAATGTCATTTTTTCTTTTTGCCTAACTTAATGTTAACCAATGCTTAGTGCTGGAACTACCTTGGTAATGTTTATTACTTGAAAATGGTAATTGTAAAGATTTTAATGGTGGCCACTACAATTTGTTTGTATAGCGTTCCCCAAAGCCTTTCCCCAAAGATTGTTCTTTGGCATTGCAAAAGTTGGAGGGGTTACTTTCTTTTAGCTCTAAGGGAGAGATTTTTTTTTAAGGTTTCAGAGTAGCAGCCGTGTTAGTCTGTATTCGCAAAAAGAAAAGGAGTACTTGTGGCACCTTAGAGACTAACAAATTTATTAGAGCATAAGCTTTCGTGAGCTACAGCTCACTTCATCGGATGCATTTGGTGGAAAAAACAGAGGAGAGATTTATATACACACACACAGAGAACATGAAACAATGGGTTTATCATACACACTGTAAGGAGAGTGATCACTTAAGATAAGCCATCACCAACAGCAGGGGGGGGAAGGAGGAAAACCTTTCATGGTGACAAGCAGGTAGGCTAATTCCAGCAGTTAACAAGAATATCAGAGGAACAGTGGGGGGTGGGGTGGGAGGGAGAAATACCATGGGGAAATAGTTTTACTTTGTGTAATGACTCATCCATTCCCAGTCTCTATTCAAGCCTAAGTTAATTGTATCCAGTTTGCAAATTAATTCCAATTCAGCAGTCTCTCGTTGGAGTCTGTTTTTGAAGCTTTTTTGTTGCAGTATAGCCACTCTTAGGTCTGTGATCGAGTGACCAGAGAGATTGAAGTGTTCTCCAACTGGTTTTTGAATGTTATAATTCTTGACGTCTGATTTGTGTCCATTTATTCTTTTACGTAGAGACTGTCCAGTTTGGCCAATGTACATGGCAGAGGGGCATTGCTGGCACATGATGGCATATATCACATTGGTAGATGCGCAGGTGAACGAGCCTCTGATAGTGTGGCTGATGTGATTAGGCCCTATGATGGTATCCCCTGAATAGATATGTGGACAGAGTTGGCAACGGGCTTTGTTGCAAGGATAGGTTCCTGGGTTAGTGGTTCTGTTGTGTGGTGTGTGGTTGCTGGTGAGTATTTGCTTCAGATTGGGGGGCTGTCTGTAAGCAAGGACTGGTCTGTCTCCCAAGATCTGAGAGAGCGATGGCTCGTCCTTCAGGATAGGTTGTAGATCCTTGATGATGCGTTGGAGAGGTTTTAGTTGGGGGCTGAAGGTGATGGCTAGTGGCGTTCTGTTGTTTTCTTTGTTGGGCCTGTTCTGTAGTAGGTGACTTCTGGGTACTCTTCTGGCTCTGTCAATCTGTTTCTTCACTTCAGCAGGTGGGTATTGTAGTTGTAGGAATGCATGATAGAGATCTTGTAGGTGTTTGTCTCTGTCTGAGGGGTTGGAGCAAATGCGGTTATATCGTAGCGCTTGGCTGTAGACAATGGATCGAGTGGTATGATCTGGATGAAAGCTAGAGGCATGTAGGTAGGAATAGCGGTCAGTAGGTTTCCGATATAGGGTGGTGTTTATGTGACCATCGCTTATTAGCACCGTAGTGTCCAGGAAGTGGATCTCTTGTGTGGACTGGTCCAGGCTGAGGTTGATGGTGGGATGGAAATTGTTGAAATCATGGTGGAATTCCTCAAGAGCTTCTTTTCCATGGGTCCAGATGATGAAGATGTCATCAATGTAGCGCAAGTAGAGTAGGGGCATTAGGGGACGAGAGCTGAGGAAGCGTTGTTCTAAGTCAGCCATAAAAATGTTGGCATACTGTGGGGCCATGCGGGTACCCATCGCAGTGCCGCTGATTTGAAGGTATACATTGTCACCAAATGTGAAATAGTTATGGGTGAGGACAAAGTCACAAAGTTCAGCCACCAGGTTAGCCGTGACAGTATCGGGGATACTGTTCCTGACGGCTTGTAGTCCATCTTTGTGTGGAATGTTGGTGTAGAGGGCTTCTACATCCATAGTGGCTAGGATGGTGTTTTTAGGAAGATCACCAATGGACTGTAGTTTCCTCAGGAAATCGGTGGTGTCTCGAAGATAGCTGGGAGTGCTGGTAACGAAGGGCCTGAGGAGGGAGTCTACATAGCCAGACAATCCTGCTGTCAGGGTGCCAATGCCTGAGATGATGGGGTGTCCAGGATTTCCAGGTTTATGGATCTTGGGTAGCAGATAGAATACCCCAGGTCGGGGCTCCAGGGGTGTGTCTGTGCGGATTTGTTCTTGTGCTTTTTCAGGGAGTTTCTTGAGCAAATGCTGTAGTTTCTTTTGGTAACTCTCAGTGGGATCAGAGGGTAATGGCTTGTAGAAAGTGGTGTTGGAGAGCTGCCTAGTAGCCTCTTGTTCATACTCCGACCTATTCATGATTGACAGAGCCAGAAGAGTACCCAGAAGTCACCTACTACAGGACAGGCCCAACAAAGAAAACAACAGAACGCCACTGGCCATCACCTTCAGCCCCCAACTAAAACCTCTCCAACGCATCATCAAGGATCTACAACCTATCCTGAAGGACGAGCCATCGCTCTCTCAGATCTTGGGAGACAGACCAGTCCTTGCTTACAGACAGCCCCCCAATCTGAAGCAAATACTCACCAGCAACCACACACCACACAACAGAACCACTAACCCAGGAACCTATCCTTGCAACAAAGCCCGTTGCCAACTCTGTCCACATATCTATTCAGGGGATACCATCATAGGGCCTAATCACATCAGCCACACTATCAGAGGCTCGTTCACCTGCGCATCTACCAATGTGATATATGCCATCATGTGCCAGCAATGCCCCTCTGCCATGTACATTGGCCAAACTGGACAGTCTCTACGTAAAAGAATGAATGGACACAAATCAGACGTCAAGAATTATAACATTCAAAAACCAGTTGTGAACATAGTTCACTTCAATCTCTCTGGTCACTCGATCACAGACCTAAGAGTGGCTATACTTCAACAAAAAAGCTTCAAAAACAGACTCCAACGAGAGACTGCTGAATTGGAATTAATTTGCAAACTGGATACAATTAACTTAGGCTTGAATAGAGACTGGGAATGGATGAGTCATTACACAAAGTAAAACTATTTCCCCATGGTATTTCTCCCTCCCACCCCACCCCCCACTGTTCCTCTGATATTCTTGTTAACTGCTGGAATTAGCCTACCTGCTTGTCACCATGAAAGGTTTTCCACCTTCCCCCCCCCTGCTGTTGGTGATGGCTTATCTTAAGTGATCACTCTCCTTACAGTGTGTATGATAAACCCATTGTTTCATGTTCTCTGTGTGTGTGTATATAAATCTCTCCTCTGTTTTTTCCACCAAATGCATCCGATGAAGTGAGCTGTAGCTCACGAAAGCTTATGCTCTAATAAATTTGTTAGTCTCTAAGGTGCCACAAGTACTCCTTTTATTTTTTTTTAAGCAATTTTAAACACAACTGTAAAAAAAGCATTGTGGGAGCCCAAGTGTATTGCATCTAGGGAAGGAGTGGGCAAACTTTTTGGCCTGAGAGCCACATCAGGTTTCCAAAATTGTATGGAGGGCCGGTTAGGGGAGGCTGTGCCTCCCCAACAGCCAGGTGTGGCCCAGCCCCCGATCTCTATCCAACTCGCCCTGCTTCTCACCCCTGAGGGCCCCACCCCGTCCAACCCCTCCTGTTCCCTGTCCCCTGATGGCCCCCCCGGGATTCCTGCCCCATCCACCACCCCCGCTCCGACTGCCCCCTGCTGCTCCATTCAACCCCCCATCTCCTTCCTGAATGCCCCCCCGGGACCCCTGACCCCATTCAACCCCCCTGTTCCCTGCTCTCTGACCACCCCGATCCCTATCCACACCCCCACCCCAAACTCCTCTGCCCTCTATTCACCCCCCCCACCTCCTGCCCCCTTGCTGCACTGCCTGGAGCACCAGTGGCTGGCGGCATTACAGCCGTGCTGCCCGGCTGGAGCCAGCCACACGCTGCACAGCACAGAGCATCGGGTCGGGCGCGGCTCTGCAGCTGCGCTGCCCCAGGAGCTCGCAGCCCCACTGCCCAGAGCATTGCGCTGGCAGCGCAGTGAGCTGAGGCTGCAGGGGAGGGGGAAGACCAGGGGAGGTGCCGGGGGCTAGCCTCCCGGGCCAGGAGCTCAGCGGCTGGGCAGGAGGGTCCCGCGCGCTGGATGTTGGCCGCGGGCCGTAGTTTGCCCACCTCTGATCTAGGGTGACCAGACAGCAAGTGTGTAGGGGTAATAGGAGCCTATATAAGAAAAAGACCCAAAAATCGTGACTGTCCCTATAAAATCGGGACATCTGGTCACCCTAATTGCATATCAGTAATGCCATGTAAAACCTGTTCAGTTTACAGGCACAGAGTATTTTTCTAACTTATCAGCTCTGGAACCTCAACTCTGAAAGTAAGAACACTGTTTTCTTTCTGGCTCATGCATCATCACCAGTAGTAAAGGTTGAGATTGTCACATTTTTTACACAAATAGATTCATACCTGTACACCCCACTGCATTCCAGTGCTCTCCACTAACTACAGATTTCTGTTCAGCCATTAGGCTTTACTAGATGTCATGAAAATGGGAACTGGGCATTCAAATCCCACTGGTGGCTCTGAAAATCTCAGTCATAAATAAAGTGTTAACTCTTCCTAGTAGGTGTTACTGAGCTACTAATATATTTTAAGCAAATGCTTCATATTCCTCAAATTGGAGCTAGAAACTGTTCAAATCTACTCCTATAGTATAAGCACAGGTTTAAGGAGTGGAATACCACCAACTCATGCTTTTAAAAGTAAGAGATTAACTAAGTTTAATTCTAAATTACAAATAAATATTTATGGGATCATTGGCAACAAGACAAGTCCAGGTAGGAGATCTTTGGCCACGTTTATCCTGGTTACCAGTCGTTACACCAAAAAATAAATTTGGCCCCCCTTAGTTTTAACCTTCCAATCAGATACCTTGCTAAGTCAATGAGATATTTTTACAAGTTCTATCCCTACTAGTTATTTTATCAGTGCAGTAGCAACGAGTTCACACATACTTCTGCTTCTTGTTCTTATTCCTAGCCCAAGTGTCATAATTCCCCAGACACTTCCCAGCCCTGAGGAAGAGCTCTGTGTAAGCTTGAAAGGTTGTCTCTCTCACCAATGGAAAAGATATTACCTCACCCACCTTGTCACCCTATAATTCCCTAAAACATCAAAATCATTTTCACAGCAACAACTGTGAGGTCAAACAGGATTATGTCATTAAGTGGAAAAGAAGCAACAGAATCTTTTAAGAAGCCAAGATTCTGTTGCCATGCAGTTAACTTGGACATTGTAGAAGGAAGAAAAATACAGAAGTGTGTGATATTTTATCTAAGTATTGCTTTTGCTAAATAGACTGTGTCTCAAGATTAGTCATAAGGCTCCCAGTGACAGCTGCTTACTTTTTTATAAAGTCTGGTCACTTATGTAGTGAATGTTTGAAAATCTGGGCACCAATATCTTTTTCCGAGCTTTAGTTTTTGGCAGCAGCAACTGTGACCTTTTAGTTGCGTCTTCCCTGTGGATGCATCTCTAAATGGCACCTCTGCATATTGTAGTCACCATTTTTCAAGAATGAATTGTGGCTGCTTGAGATTGGAATGGAGCAGTTCATTCTACTACTCCTTATAGGTTGTCATTATGTCACCAGTTATAACAGTGACATAATGACAACCTATAGGGACTCTTAAGTGAGCCATAACTAGGATAGTCTCATATGCAACTTTCTGCCAAGTGCTAATAATACCACAGATCGGGGTTTCTCCAGCTGTTCAGGTTGTTTTAAAATATTACTCTCTACCAAAGGAAACAGACATCACAGATGCATCTCTCAGTAGATGGCCCTCTGTTAAGCAATTCTTAATAAACAAAGACTTTTATGAGGAAAGCCAGTGCTACCATTGGCTGCAGGGGAAGTGAGTTTTATGCAGATTTTCAAAAAACCTGTTTTTCTTTTAAAATGAATCTTTATTTTAATCTTAAAAACACTGAATCCCAGTGTGTCTTTCTTTTCACATAAAAAAAATTAACACCCTTTAACACAGAAATATCATTCACCCACAGTGCCTTCTTGGAAGGATTTTGAAATATACCTTAGGACCAGGGATTCCAATATCTGAAAGACCTGGGTTGCCTTTCTCCCCCTTTAATCCTGGAAATCCTGGAGGGCCAGGCTGGCCAGGACGTCCTGCTATGCCTTGAAAGCCTTTAATACCTGGGACACCTGTCCAAAATATCAAAACATAATGGTTTTGCAGCAGCTTCAGAGCAGTCAGTCAAATTGTAAACTGACCAGGAAGGACTAATGAAGAGTTGAATGACTGTTGAGACTTATTTTTTTAATCAAAAACAAACAAACAGCTAAAATCTCTCAGGGCTTCAGCATATTTCTCATACACGGGAAAGAATTTTACAGAATGCACATGCATATAAATATTGCCTGTGTGTGTATATTTTTAAACTCTGATAAAACCAAGAGGCCCTTGATAGTAAACAGTAACCAATTACTACTTTAACCCTCCAAATATTGGTGGTGTTGTCCCAACACGTCTTCCAAAGTAACTGAATTACTGTATCTATTTCCTTTCGAACAAATAATCCATCTTATTTTCCCTCTGATGGGCTAGTCCACAGAGTCCTTTTCATTTCTAAACTGCTTTGTTGGATGGAATCTGAAAAACGAGAGACCAGGCCCAATAAAAATTGTAATAAGATTCTTAGACAGATTTGTGGTCTCGGATGAACTACACATGAAACCTACAATAGAAACACAGCCTTCCAGCATTGTATCTGTAGTACTTTAAAATGAATGTACTGTGTTTAATATTTTATTATACAAGTCTGAATCTTCTATGCCAAGACGTTTACCATATATTCTTTCTGTACTTTTCACGTAAGTATATGCATACTACTTTACGTATATTTACATTCATATACAAATTACAAATGCAAATCTGCCTCTATTCTGCAGAGATGAAACGTACTGACCGGACCAATACCTTTTGGTAACTAACCTGGAAGCCCCGTCTCTCCCATGGCACCTTTTTGTCCTGGAGGTCCTGCTGGTCCTGACTGCCCAGGAAGCCCTGGCTCTCCCTTGGGGCCTAGAAAGTAGGTTACTTTAGTTAACAGATGGCAATGACAAATCATTTTGAGACAGTGATTATTCACATGAATCTGGCCATCTTCTAATCTGGGGTTTCTTTGGGTGCCCAGCTTCCCTGAGATACCTTTTTTCCCAATCTGCACTGAAGATTTAAATTTTCTTTCAGCTGCAGACCTTGATGCAGTTAGTTATGCCTTTCCTCCCTGAGTAAAAATGGACTGCACATATAACTACAACTTGGGAACCATCTGAAACCAACTAGCACAGAATGTGGCTGCCAGTTTCTTAAGCAGTGCTTCGCATAAAGAGCACATTCTCCTGGTGGCTCCTTAATCTGCAATGGTTGTTCTTTAGTTTCCCAGTGGAGTTTAAACCCATGGATTTGACTGATAAAGCCTGAACTGTTGAGGGTCCTGACTGTCTGAAAGATTGCATAAAATCTCATATGACACCTAGAGCAAGACTTGCAACCAGGCAATGCTGGTAGAGAAATACTGAACAAAAAACATAGAGGCTTCAGATGCAGCAGAATAAATACCGTGAAGTAAGATTTTTGATCCATGCAGTAGCTAAAAGTATAGATATGACTTCCAGCTAGCCTTCCCAAGACTTCTGTTTCGTTTGTTGCTAACTGTAGAGGTAAGGACTAATGATGTAGGGATATGTTGACTAAGTAGGTCAGTCAAGGCTACTTACAACTCCTCCAATCAGGTTGCTCTAAGCAGCAAGCTCGTTTCCAGCTACCCCAATAGCAAACCCAAACTTCAACCAGATCAACAGCTCAAAAATTGGATTCAGGTATGTCTAGTATTTTACTAGGAATAATAAATCCACAATTTGGATAGGGATCCCAAGTTCTCCAAAGTCTGCAGATATTTAGATTTAGAAAGTGGGGTTGCCCTTTATGATGGTACTACAGTGTGAGTAAAAATGACATGAAGTCATTCAATATCAGTGAAGAAAGCTGGGAGGAGAATGCAGAATCCAGTTGAATCTGGAGGGAATACCAGGCACTGGGTGCAACTCAGCACGAAGTGGCTTTGATTCAAAGGATGGAAGCAAAGTGAGAAAGAAGAAAGCAGCATGCTGTAATCTTGGACTCCCACTGAGACAATACATGGCTCTGTGAAATTTATAACAAGCTGTGTCGCTCTTGAATTGGGCTTGTCAGTGATAAGCAGACTCACCAGGCACCTGACTAGACCTCTTATGCATACACCATGATACAGTGGATTGAAGGTTCCCTAAATATGGTTTACAACCATATTTTGCTGCCACAAAACCAACTGCATGTGCATGTTTACAATCCAAGTCATTCATTACAAAGACTGTACATGGGCAGGGTTTTCTACCTTACCTGACAATCCTGGTGCACCTGGTTGCCCATTGAATCCAGGTGGCCCTGGGTCACCTGGAAGACCTTGATAACCTTTCTGGCCTGATACTCCAGAAATACCTTTAAGGAAAAGGACAAAACTTAATTACTGCTTTTTTTATTTTTATATCAAAGGAGCAAATTTCCTCATATATGAATAAAATGCCAAGTAAGGATTCTCTCTTATCAAGTGCAAATCTCCATATAAGCTAACTCGAGAGACAGTACCATAGAACACAAGTCAGTGTTCATGAAGACCCTGGATGAATATCTACAGAACAGAAACAACACAGTGTAGGCAGAGGCAATACAAGCTTCCTGACATCAGCCATTGACAGTATGCTTCACAGCCATACTGACAAAAAGCCCTAGGTTTGCCTTGGGGCCTAGAATAGCAGATTAGTTTTGTTAATAGATGGCAATAATAGATCATTTTGATGCATTGGTTACTCACATGAATAGGATGGGATAGGTTCAGCCTTCATGTTTATTCTAATCTGCATTTGGGCTACTTTTCCAAGTGGTTTTGACTTTACTCTTAGACTGCAAATACTTCAAGGCAGGGATGCACAGCACCTACCACAATGAGGCCCCAAATCCTGACCAGGGCATTAGGATACTTCTCTGATATAAATGTTACACAATAATAAGAGTTTACTAATAAGGACACTGCAACCGACTATATGGAGTAACTCAGTCACACTCAAATACAGTAGTCACTTTAAACCTTCTCTTCAAGAGAAGAAAAAGAAGAGAGACCCCTGACCCCATCCAGTTTAAGTTTTCCTTGCAGCGAAGAACTAACTGATTATAACTGAATCCATCTCGGTTTACCATCACCTGTAGGAAACCAGCCCATGTATGGAATTCCTCACCTGGAATGCCTGGCTCGCCTTTCTCTCCTTTTGATCCCAGCTGGCTTGGATCAACTTGTCCAGGGGGACCTGGCAGGCCTGTTTCACCTTTGGTGCCTTTCTGCCCTGCCAGTCCAGAAGGTCCTGGCTGACCTGGTAAACCATCACTGCCTACAGGACGTACAGACAGCAAAAGGAAAGTGTAATCTTTAGGGTGGCTAACATCAGTTATGTTTCTATCACACTCTGCTATGATTGACCTCCAGGATCTATTCACAAGTAGTGAAATTCACCCAGTGGGTGGTGAGCTCCTGCAAGGCTGTCCACACCACCTTACACCATGCAGGGAGCTGAGCGAGGGGCAATAGATGGAATGGTTGCATAAGGGTGCCTACATGTGGAAAAGGACTGTATGCCTTGAATAGGCCATCACAGAGGGAACAGATAGCTGTATAACAAAGCAAAGATCCAGAAGTCCCAACACATTGCACACCTGACATTAATAAATAAAAGTAATAATACCACCTCTATGCAGCTGTTACATAGCACTTTCAATCAATAGATCGCAAAGCAGGAACAGTGTTTGCGAGTCGGTTGGCCGCCTGGTGCAGAGGGAGATTGATGGATTCTACGTACCAAACTCACAAAATTCACCTGCATACTTCCAGATTATGTGGGCTTTATGTGGAGGGAGTGAATTTCATCCATGCTGCATAAAGCCAACTCTGGAAGGCCTGACGACGCAAAGCCATCAGTCCATCTTTTACATTGTCTGAAACAAACTTTAACAAGTATTATCTTTATCATCATTTGCATTTCTTTAATGTTTTCAATCCAAGGATCTCCAAGATGAAACAGCTAAAGCCTCAGAATGCCCCTTCCAATATATCACATGGATAGCTTACTACTGCTTTAAACAAAGTACCTGTGAATACCAAAGTCAGAAAGATAACCCAACCCAACCTTAGCGATGAAATTCTGAACTGATTTATGCTATGCAACTCCCCACCAAAAGCAAGAATACATCAGAAGCTGCTCCCAACGACTTTGAAGGATAAGCAGTGTTAAATGCTCTGCACTGAAAATAGTCAGACAAATATTACCTTTAGGACCAGGAAGGCCATTTCTGCCAGGAGTTCCCGGAGGGCCTTGTGGACCTGGAGCTCCCATCACACCCATCTCACCTTTGGCACCTAGATGCATTGAACCACCAATGTCATTCTTAACAAAAACCCCAAAGCAATCAGTACTTAACTTTCACCTGTCTTCATTTCTATGGTATTAACCTGTACATCAAAGTCTGCTAACTTGAGTAATTCTCATTTTATACCTAAAACATAAAGGGCCAGATCCAGTGAGAGACTGAGCCCATGTAAATCCCAGTGGTTTCAATGGGTTTTACAGTGCTTAGCCCTTCTGAGGATCAGGCTCATACAGAAAAATAACTTCCTAGAATAATTATACTTGAATGTGGTGCAGGCTTTTCCATTATTAATTCTTGCAGAGAGTGGTGTGTGTTTGTTTCTTATAAGCCATATAAATCCGCTTCCTGTATAAAATATTTCATGAAGGAGAGTTATTTATTTTAAATTTAAAGTGTTATTTACTGAAAGTCAAAGAGGTAATTATAAATACGCAAGCACAACTGAGGAGAACGAAACAGTCTATTTCTTGGAATATAATGGCTTTCATTGTGTGGAGTCAGATCCTTTTGCAGTAAAACAGAAATACTGAAAAATCATAGAGAAGTCATCAAGTTCAGCCTCCTAGGTTGAGGAAGGACCAAGTACACCTAGAGACCATGCCTATCAGATGCTTGTCCAAACTATTCTTAAAAACCTCCAGGGACAGGGATACTACAACCTCCCTTAGAAGCCTGTTCCAGAACTTAGCTATGCTTATATAGTTAGAACATTTCCCCTCATATCTAACCCAAATCTCCCTTGCTGCAGATTAAAGCCCACTACTTCTTGTCCTATCTGCAGTGGACATGGAGAACAATTGATCACTGTCCTCTTTACAACAGCCCTTACCATATTTGAAGAGTGTTGTTAGATTTTATTTCATTCTTCTTTTCTCCAGACTAAACATATTAAAAAAAAAATGAGTCTTTCCTCATAGGTCAGATTTTTTAAAATCTTTTATAATTTTTACTGCTCTCCTCTTGACTCACTCCAGTTTCTCTACATCTTTTCTAAAGTGTGGCACCCAAAACTGGACACAATACTACAAGTGGAGGCCTCACCAGTACCTAGTAGAGCAAAACAATTACCTCCCATATCTTACCTATTACACTTCTTTTAATACAGCCCAACACGGTTTTAGCCTTTTTTGCAACTGCATCACATTATTGACTTGGATTCAATTTGTGACCCATTATAACCCCCAGATCCTTTTTAGCAGTACTATTGCTTAGTCAGTTATTCCATATTTTGTATTTGTGCATTTGATTTTTCCTTCCTACGTGTAGTACTTTACACTTATCTTTATTGAATTCTGTCTTGTTGATTTCAGATCATTTCTCCCAATTTTTCAAGGTCATTTTGAATTCTAATCCTGTTCTCCAAAGTGCTTGCAACCCCTTCCAGCTTGGTGTCATCTGCAAATTTTATAAGCATGTCCTCCACTCCATTATCCAAGTCATTAAAGAAAATGTTGAATAGTACCAAACACAGGACAAGCCCTTGTAGGACCCCACTAGCTATGCTCTCCCAGTTTGATAGCAAACCATTAATAATTACCCTCAATATGATCTTTCATCCAGTTATGCATCCTCCTTATAGTAATTTCATTGAGACCACATTTTGCCAGTTTGCTTATAGACTATGTCAAAAGCCTTACTAAAATAAAGATATCACATTTACTGCTTCCCCCATATCCACCAGTCAAGTAACCCTGTCAAAGGAGCAAATTAGGATGGTTTGGCAGGATTTGTTCTTGCCAAATCCATGTAAATTATTACTACTAGGGCTATGATTTTATTGCAGAAATTTTTAATTAATTTCACAGCAGAGGTACAGGAAAACCACCATGTGGGATGGAAAGAGGGGAGAGCGGGTGCACGTATGTGGGTGAAGCGAGGGTTGGAGAACGAACACACATTACACTCACCGCGCAGCAGCACCTGGCTGGAAGGGCTGGGCCTGGCTCCCAGCTTCAGTATGGAGACCTGGCCCACATGGTCACAGTGCCACTCAGGTTTGGCAAGTCTGCCTCTCCATAGACAGAGATGGAGGGGCAGATGTGCCAAACCTGAGTGGTGCTGCGATCATGTGGGCCAGCTGCAGGTACTATGTTTGCTCTTCTCCGGTCCTCTAGGGCCTCAGTCATCCTTCATAAGTTCATGATTCCGAGATTGTTTTAGCTAGTTACTTAAGTATTCTAGGGTGAATTTCATCAGGCCCTGCCAACTTGAGTACACCTAATTTATCTAAATAATCTTTAGTCCCTTTAATAATGATGCATACTTACCTACCTACCAAACTTCACACTCAAAATATGACCTCAAAGCAGATTTAAACATCTCTGTAACATTACAGTATAAAGAAAGGTGGTACACATGGTTTTAGGGTGGGATTTGCAAAAGTGCTCAGCATTTGCTTATCTGCTGACACTGAAGTGAACAGGAGTTTTAGCACTGACTTTAATAGGAGTAGAGTTAGGCCTGAGCACTATAGTGGTAAATCCCACCTATAATGCTTAGACTGTAACACACAATGACTACTGCAAAGCCCTGCATTGGGAGGGGATGGATAGACAATGGATATTACAATTAGAGATGCTTCCTCACCAAAATAGCCCTGCATCCAATCTCCCTCCAAAATTCTTAGGGAACTCTGAAATGTGCATCCAATATTAGAGACTGGGATTTGTCCCTAATTCAGATGTATTGCAATGAAGGATCTCACAGGGGGGCCCATGGATAAACTGCTTTTCAGTCATCCGCAAGGTACAGTAAACAAGCCCAAGTTCAATGATATCTCTCACTAAGGCTGATAGCATGCCCAAACAGTGGAGAACACACATGACACAGCCCTCTGTATATGCCTACAGGTAACAATGCTCTTCTGGCATGTTTGAACTTACCTGGAAATCCTGATATTCCATCTCGTCCTGGTGGTCCTGGTGAACCTGGAGGCCCAATGAGACCGGGTGTTCCTGGAAATCCCGGACTGCCTCTGTCACCAGGTGGACCAGGGATGTCAAATCCAGGAGGGCCAGGATCTCCTTTCTCACCTGGAACTCCTTGTAATCCTAGACATTATTAAAACACCATTCTTTAGCAAGAAATCGGGCATGGCTGAGGGGTGTGTGTGTTTGGGGATGGTAGTAGTAGTCGAATAGCTACTCTTTACTGGCAGCACATTGCCATAATACCGTGATGGAACTCCCACAATAGGTAAATGTTTTGACTTCCAAAGCCTTGATCCTGCAATGGGATCCAAGCAGGCAGACTTAATTCATTTCAGTGGGACTTTGTGCAGGCTCAGGGGTCACATACATATGAGCTTGCAGGATTGGGATTCAATTTCCCTGCAGCAAAACTAGTGTATTAAAGTCTACATTTTTCATAAGGCGATGCTAAAAGTTTGTCAGCAGCCCAGTACATATAATCCTTGGTGATCCCGTATTTTGTTTTTGGTATTTATTCAATTGCATGACTAAAGTAGGAGTTAAAGACTATATTCTCCTCACAAATTAACTGTGCAGAAGATTAAATTTCCCACAACTTGATCAATTAAATGCGCAAATGCCTTTTTTCCCCCCACAGAAAAAAAATTAAGTGCTTTTTTTAATATCGGGGTGACTATTTATTTTAACAAAGTCTTGTTTTTATTTCATGGTTCAGCCTAATAATTCCTAAATACAGCACAAATGCAAAATCCTGGCTTCAGGTGAAATGAAATCCCAGTTGAACTGCATGGGGGAGGCCCACACTATTAGGTTATAAGATAACCTCAAACAGCCATTAATTTTCAAAGGACAGCCAAGTTCTGTGTTTCATCAAGTTTGTCTAAATTAAAAATATGCCTCAATGGGAACTGCTTAAAAAACAAAGTAACATTACTTAATATTAGTGAGACTGAGCCAAAGGCACCAGTCCTGGTAGGGAGGCACAACTCTACTCCCTTCAATGAGATTGCACCTATTGAGTTAAGTGATGACTTTCACTCTTGAAATGTAGTTTAAATAAACTAATAATCTTAATTTAAGACAAAAAGAAGGTGGCTTTGGTGAAGAAATCACAGTACCTGATGGACCTGAGGTTCAAAAGCCAACGAGTTAGCATTCATCAGGAAGTTGAGGCACAGGGAAAAGTAATGAGTTGCAAGAGAGTCATTAGGTTAGGAAACAAAATTAAGCACATAAAGATTAGAACAAAATCTATACTAAAGTTACTGAGCATAGGTCTAACTACAAAGTATATAACAGTATTACAGCTACAAGAAACTGGTTTGTAACTAAATTTCATTACAGGTATTTTTCAACAGCAGCCACCATTCTGCACAGAGAGAAGTAATTGACTGAAAGTTTTTTAAATACTACAGTGCAATCATTCAAAAAACAAAACAAACCATTGGACTGTGTTCCTATCTCTTAACCTAGCAAGCTTTTGGAAATGGTCCAAAATCTCCTCTTAAGCCACCTTTTTACATTGCTTGCACCAACACAGCCATTCGATGCTGGCCTGTTCATCTCACTGACACCTGTGTGCGCCCTACTGGGTGGTTGATATTTGGCTGTTGAGCACCATCTTTCTGAGGATTCCTCCAAAAGGGATTTTTCAAAGATGCTTCCACTTTATAAAGAAAAACTGAATCCCTTATTGGGATTGCTTAGCTGCCTATTTCTTTTGCAGACTGTTTCTATACTGATGGCTCTTTATAAAGCTGCTGGAGAGCTTAGTAAGATGTGGTGCTACATGAATTATTTTTATGTTGTGTATTATAGTATATGAAATAATATTTTCCCCATTGTCTCAAGTTTGTTTGAAGATAATACAATGCACTAATTAGGAGCCTCTTCTGTAATCTCTCTTATGGAGATTGTTTTGACATATTCAGTGTCAGGAACAATAAAAAACAAGTAGTGTAGGACAGCCCAATGCTTCAGCTGATAGTGCTTTGCGCTGCTACTGTACAAAGATTCAAGAGTGATTTAGAGACTCTCACTCTACAACAGGGGTCTCAAAGTTCCAGCCCATGGGCCATCTGCGGCCCAAAAACCTCCCCAATGTGGTCCATGGGACTCCAGCAATTTTGGGGCCGAGTCTCTCCCTTGGCCCCACCTCCTGCCCCCGGGCGCTCCCCCACCGCATGTTCCCTGGGCTATTTAAAACTGCCCGGGGCCCCGCCCATCACCGGCAGTGCAGTGGAACTGAGTGGCTTCCTGTGCACTCGCTCCATGTGGCTGCTGGCCCCTCCCTGCGCTGCCCCACCCCGAGCACACCTGTGGCCAATGGGAAGCTGCAGGGGCGGTGCCTGGGGGCAGCAGCGCACGGAGGCCTCCCAGCCCACCCTGCTTTGGAACCCCAGGTAAGCACCGCACCCCCCGACCCCCTCCCAGAGCCTGCACCCTCTCCCCCTTCCCATGCACCCCCTCCCACTCCCAAACTCCCTCGAAGAGCTTGCACCCTCTCCCCACACCCCCAGCCTCCAAACTCCCTCCCAGAGTCTGCACCCCCTCCCCTTCCCACACACCCCCTCCCGCCCCCAAACTCCCTCCCAAAGCCTGCACCCCTCTCCCCACCTCCATCCCAGAGCCTGCAACCCTACTCCCTCCTCCTGCACCCCCATCCCCGAGCCTGTACCCAGCACCCAAACTCCATCCCAGAACCTGCACCACAGACCCCCTCTCAGAGCCCAACCTCTCACCCCTTCTGCACCCAAACTCCCTCCCAGAGCCTGCACCCTAGCCCCCTACCTCAGACCTCCTCCCCCACCCAAACTCCCTTCCAGAGCCTTAGGCAGGTTGTGGGGGTGGGGTTTTGTGGGGCGGGTTCTTGGTGGCATGAGTGACATTATTGGCCCACTGGGAGGACTTGAGGACTGGTACTGGTCCTAAGGTAAATTGAGTTTGAGACCCCTGCTCTACAGACTAGAGGTAAATCAGGCATCTATAACTCACAAAGAAAAACGTGCCTATCTGCTTACACTGATCAATTACCCTTTGGTTCCTACCATAACAAACATAATAAATTATATAAATATGTATAATAAATTAGAGTATTGTGAGTGGAATTGTTCTCCTGTAGGGGAAAAACAAATCCCCAGAAGGTATGGCCCATGCTCCAATGTCTATGGGGATTCTATCAGCAAACAAAATAAACTATGAAGGAAGTATATAACTGGTAAGGGGACAAATACTTTCAATATTTCTTGATAGGTGAACCTGGAGTAAAATCAATGTGTCTTTGAATCTGTGATAACATTCCCATTTTTCCCCTTCTGCTTCTCAAATGTGTTCGACTGGATCAGAATTGTACTAAAATATGCTACGGAATAAACACTGGAGTAGCTTGTTTTGTAAGAACAAAATATACAGACACTGCAAACTGTTTAAATAAATGGTGGTGCATAGAAAGAAAAATCTGAACAAAGAAATACTTAAGATTGTTGCAATTCCCCTGAAAAACAGAATCCCAAGAAAGTTAATCTACTATAACAAAAAGGAGTAGACTATTCTGACTCAGTGGGAAACAGGAATGAGTGATGGGGGAGGCAACATGCACATTGCACCAGACAAAGTAGCAGCACCTATAGGATTAAAATAGATGGTTTACTTAAAGCCTCAGTCATGCACTAAGTTTCATGCACTACGTTTCAATGTTGTCATGCTGTTAGTAGGCACAATGATCTTTAACATAGAGCTACAATGAAAAATTAGCCATATTGATCCATTGAGACAGGTACATTTGTTTTACTTAGACAACAAAGCATTTCTTTTCCCAAGAGCTAATCAGCAACCACATGGAGTCAAACTCTGCCTAGCACCTGGAAACAGGTATAATGGACACCCAAAGACACACATTTCACACACTTAAAAAGCAGTGTTGCTCTGTGTATCTAACAAACCCCCTACTACAACTAGGCATAGTCTGTGCCATGGGGGCATGTAGAGAGGTCTCTGATGGGTCAGGGAACTGATACATGGGTCATTCAGATCACCTCCATCCCCAGCACTGGGCACTGAAACCAGGTTGTAGGCAGAGGACCTGCAGATCAGCTTCCCTGCGTGAGCAAGGTGCTTAAGCACATGCCAGACTTTAAGCATATGAGTAGTCCCTTTAAAGTCATTGGGACTATTGACACACTTAAAGCTAGGTTTCAGTGGTAGCTGTGTTCATCTGTATCAGCAAAAAGAATGAGGAGTACTTGTGGCACCTTACAGACTAACAAATTGATTTGAGCATAAGCTTTCGTGGGCTAAAACCCATTTCATCGGATGCATGCAGTAGAAAATACAGTAGGAAGATACACACACACACACACACACACACACAGAGTACATGAAAAAATGCGTGTTGCCATACCCACTATAACAAGAGTGATCAGTTAAGGTGAGCTATTATCAGCAGGAGAAATACTACAACAAAAAAACTTAAAAAACAGACTCCAATGAGAGACTGCTGAATTGGAATTAATTTGCAAACTGGACACCATTAAATTAGGCTTGAATAAAGCCTGGGAGTGCATGGATCATTACACAAAGTAAAACTATTTCCCCATGTTTATTTTTTCCCCTACTGTTACTCACACTTTGTCAACTGTTGGAAATGGGCCATCCTGATTATCACTACAAAAGGGTTTTTTTCTCCTGCTGATAATAGCCCACCTTAACTGATCACTCTCGTTATAGTGGGTATGGCAACACCCATTTTTTCATGTTCTCTGTGTGTGTGTATATCTTTCTACTGTATTTTCCACTGCATGCATCCGATGAAGTGGGTTTTAGCCCACGAAAGCTCATGCTCTAATAAATTTGTTAGTCTCTAAGGTGCCACAAGTACTCCTCATTCTTTCTACTTAAAGCTAGGTATATGCTCAGGTACCTCTGCCCCTTGCTCCTCTGCTGGCCATGGGTTTTCTGCCATGCACTATCTATAATGCCAGCCCAAATTTTGGCACTTCACTTAGGGTGGCTATCACTAAAACAAATCAGAAATGTAGGATAGTGGTCATGCAGTAGCAGTATCTATATGTGTACAGCAAAGACTAGGTATATTTTCAAAACATTTCAGCATTAAGAAAGTTGTTCTCTAGTTCATACAGCACATTCTCACTATGGTTATTGCTGTGCATTTTCAGTCACAGAGTTAGGGAAGTGGAAATCCCATTCAGTGAAAGTGACTTAGGAAAACCTCTCTCAAAGTAAAATACTTTGTGAACAAAATTTTAACCCCCTTCTCCTCCCCCTACCCCCAGTATATATAGAGTTGGAACTAGGAAACCCTTTTATAAAAATTAAGTAATTTTAAATACAAGATTACCAAAACTCCCTTTCTTAGAGACATGCTTCCTCATTAGTTTGGGCAGACTCCTAGTTTGGTAATTTAACCTGGACCCAACAAGGAGGCCCAGAACTTCCCAACTTTCCTGAATGAAGAGCATGATCGAAATGGCCATCCTGGAAGTCACAAGCAATCATAAACTGAATTAAAATTAACAAGTTTGTTTCCAGTTGTGCGTTTATAAAGTGAATGTACGTAACCCTTTCTTCTGGTAGTTTCTTGTTCATACAATAGACTACTAGCGCTTGGTGTGTTCTTTTTCTACCTGATGCAGTAATGGACCAGCCACTCTGAAATACCTAGGAACAAAGCCATTTTTCAGCTGATTTAGGCCATACTTCAATGCCTATTGAAGTGAATGGAAAGACTTCCCACTGACGTCAGTTAGCAGTGGATCATGCCCTGAATGTCTACTTATGAACTTTAATGGAAGTAGCGTGAGGAACAGTATTGTTACATAGGGCATTTTTTTGTTTGCTTCTGGCCAAGGCACAAAATGTCAAATTTATAAAGTTTGGATCACAATAAAATTGAAGTTATTTAAAAATGGGTCTTGTCAATTGAATATGAAGTGTCGAGTTGGTTAAACTACTTCAATAGTTAAGGATTGTCTTGATAACTTAATCATGTAAGTCAATTTATTTCACTTAAGGGTCATGAAATAATTTCCAGTATATAGTTTATGCACACTTGAGTAACAAATATGTTATTTTGGTTGGTACAATAATGTAACCTTAAGGTCCATAAAAGTACCACATTTTCAATATTATGTTGGCTGAGAGAACTATTTCCTTTAACATTATGGGCCTGATCCTGTGAGGTGCAGAGCACCCTCAACACTACCCATTGACTTCAATACCAGTTGACAGCACACTGTACATCCAGAATTGGGCATCACATAATTTGTCTTTTTAAAGACAGCATAGCAATGAAGGAATACTGTCTACCCTCTCAGTAACCCAGAAATGCTAGATTAACATGCCACTCCCCTCTGCCAGGAGGGGCAGAATGGATATATTCCACAGGAGCTTTGGGAAATATTGTCTCTCTGTGGGGCACAATGCTTCCTAGAGCTCCTGGTGGGGCAGCATGACTCCACACCACTCCCAAGGCAGGCTTGTGCATCCTTGATTGCTCTTCAGTTTACTCAAATGGCAACACTCTGACAATATGCATTCTTGGGCTGCATTAACAAATGTGACAGGCCAAATTTTTCCCAGATGTCCATCACTGTGCAACCCCCAGTTCCTTCTGTGGGTTTGTATGGGACAGAATATAAAGGCAGAACTTGGCCCACATTATGAAAAAGGTATTGTCCAAACTGAGAGTAATGAAGTCTTCAGCCCTCCCTTCCTATTTGTTGTTTACTGGCACTTTTGTACACACCCTGTGCTGGTATGCCTGCCTGCCTGACAGACAACATGTCAGCAATAACTCCAAAATTATAATCACTCAACTCTTACCTGGTGGGCCCACAGGTCCTGGAGGGCCAGGTTGTCCAGGTGGACCTTGACCACCAATTCCTGGGAACCCTGGGGGTCCCTCTAACCCAGGTGGCCCGCTTGCTCCAGGGTCACCTTAAAGAAAATTCTAATTTAGTTAAACAGTGAGGAATCTCAGGGTTTTCACATTCATTTTCAGAAGTCATCTATGAAGAGTCTACACATTGTTCATCGGAATCTGGTCCCTGCGCACATGCAAGTGGAAGTTAGATGTGCAAAAACCCACTTGTGCATGCAATTTCAGAGGCCACTTTTGAAAGATGGTCCAGAGACTTGTTCTTGTGCCATAGCTCACTAGTCTAACAAACTGTTCACAAATACCTTTGCTATACAGCAAACCAGAGATATATTGCAGTACAGTGCAGACAATTGCTAATGCCAGAAGTTCATAAATAATTAAAACAGCTTAAGTGAAAATAAATTGCATCAAATTGGTAAATGTAACATAAGAATGGCCACTCTGGGTCATATCAATGGTCCATCTAGCTCAGCATCCTGTTTCTGACAGTGGCCCATAACAGATGCTTCAGAGGAAATGAATAAAACAGGGCAATTCTGAGTTATCCATCCTGACATCCAGTTCTACCTTCTGTCTGTTGGAGGTTTAGGGACACCCAGAGCATAGGGTTGCATTCTTGACTGGCTAATAGCCAGTGATGGACCTATTCTCCATGAATTTATCAAATTCTTTTTTGAACCCAGTTATACTTTTGGCCTTCACAACATTCCACGGCAACAAGTTCCAAGGATTAACTGTGAACTGTATGAAGGGGACTGGACTAGATGACCTCTTGAGGTCCCTTCCAGTACTCTGATTCTATGATGACTATACAATCTCTTTCTTGAGTGCTAACAGATAATTTAGCCCTCATCACTTTATATGTATAATTGGGATTATTTTTCCAAAGTGCATTACTTTGCCCCATCAACAATACATTTCATCTGTCATTTTCTTGCCCAGACACCCAGTTCTGTGAGATTTCTTTGCAACTCTTCACAGTGAATGTTGGACTTATCTTGAGTAATTTTATATTTGTGTGTAAATTTTTCCTGTGTACCCCTTTATCCAGATCATTTATAAAGATGCTGAACAGCACAGATCCTTGAGGGACCCCACTATTTAACTCTCTCCATTGTGAAAACTGACCATTTATTACTATCCTTTGCTTCCTGTCTTTTAATCAGTTACTGATCTGTGAGAGGACCCTTGCTTTTATCCTATGACTGCTTACTTTTCTTAAGAGTCTTTGGTGAGGGACTTTGTCAAAGGCTTTCTGAAAGGCCAAGCACACTACACCAAGTGGATCACCCTTGTCTACATGCTTGTTGATATACTTAAAGAATTCAAATAGATTGGTGAGGCATGATTTTCCCTTTACAAAAACCATATTGACTCTTCCCCAGAAGATAATGTCTATCTGTCTGATAATTCTGTTCTATACTATAGTTTCAGCCAAATTGTCTGATACTTAAGTTAGGCTTACTGGCCTGTAATTGCCGGCATTGCCTCTGGAGCCTTTTTAAACAATAAGCATTACATTAGCTATCCTCCAGTCATCTGGTACACAAGCTGATCTAAGCGACAGGTTACACATCATAGTTAGTAGTTCTGCAATTTCCTTCAGAACTCTTGGGAGAATACCTCAGGTCCAGGTGACTTATTACTGTGTATTTTATCAGTTTGTTCCAAAACCACCTTTACAGACACCTCAATCTGGGAGAGTTGCTCAGATTTGTCACCTAAAAAGAATTGCTCGGGTGTGGAGATCTCCCCCATATCCTCTGCAGCGAAGACCGATGCAAAGAATTCATTTTGCTTCTCCTTGTTTTCTTTGAGTGCTCCTTTAGCACCTCGATTGTTCAGTGGCCCCACTGATTTTTTGGCTGGCTTCCTGCTTCTGATGACTTAAATTTTTTTTTCTGTTAGTTTTTGTGTCCGTAGCAAGTTGCTCTTCAAATTCTTTCTTGACCTGCCCACTTATACTTTTGCAGCTGACTTGCCAGAGTTTATGCTCTTTTCTATTTTCCTCACTAGATTTGACTTCCAATTTTTAAAGGATGCATTTTTGATACCATTCACCACTTTTACTCTGCTGTTTAGCCATGTGGCATTTTTTGATCCTCCTACTGTTTTTTAAAATTTTGGATATACATTTAGTTTGAGCCTCTATTATGGCATTTTGAAATAGCTCCACACCGTTTTCAGGCATTTCAACCTGTGACTGTTCCTTTTAATTTCCATTTAACTAGCTTCCTCATTTTTGTGTAGTTCCCCTTTTGACTTTAAATGCCTACTTTGGTAGGTAAACAAGAATGTAACTTGTAAAGTGGCTCCATTTAAAGTATGGCACCCTGACCAGAGGGGATTTGCCTCTATCAGTTAGAGGCCAGATTTTAAAACACACAAAAATATGCATGCACTTCAGTCTGCCTGTGCCCTGGGAACATAAACATCAGTTTGCCATGTGCACTTAGACAGGCATAGTCTATATGCATACCAACAGGCTTTGCACTTTGGAAAAACCAGCCCCAATGAAAGCAGTCTCAGGGCCCGGTTTTTAAAAGTATTTAGGTGCCTAACTCCCACTGAAATAATTGCAGTGGGAATTAGGCACCTAAATACCTTTAAAAATCTGGCCCTAAGTAACTGTCACACAATGACAGGCTGATTTTCAGTGTCACATAGAGTTCAACAGAAGATAATGAAGCTGTACCTTTTGGCCCAGGAGTTCCATCAGAACCTGACTGCCCTGGAAAACCAGGGTTTCCTGGGAAGCCAGGATCACCTTTCAGTCCCGGAGCTCCTTTAAAACCCAGTGGCCCTGGTGGCCCAGGTGGTCCTGGGACACCAAATCCAGGGTCCCCCTATGATGTAAGGAAAAAAGAAATGGGTTTCGCAGGTTAGCTCTTTCTGATAATGTTTAAAGTAGCAAAGGGGGAAAACATTCCCCCCTCCTCTCCAGCCCCCCAAAAGCCATGAGGTTAAAAAAAAAAGATTCCCAAAATATTTACAGCCACACAGCTCAGGCAAATCATTCTGGAAAAGATCAGGCAACATGAGTCACCTGATAGAAAAGGGGGATTTCTGATATTACAGCAAAATCCATGTCACCCATCTAGTAACAGGACATACCCCTGGAGGGTTACACTCCAATCCTCCAATACCATACAAACACGACCAGCCTCTGGCAGGGAGTGCACAATAAGGACGGAAGGGCCACCTGACATGGATGGTGTGGAGGGCCAGCTCACATCACACCTAGAGGCTACAGGAATGGCTCTAGTACTGCAGCTATAAAGTGTCCAGGAAGGGAAAGGGTAAAATGGGGCACCCCTCAGGAAACATGGGCTGAATCATACTCAAAGTTCTTTTCTTAGGGTCAGGGGAACCTTCTTGGACAAGCCCTTGGTTGGGATTGTACCCACCCTGACTGCAGTCTCATGAAACAAATCTATTCAAATTTGTTGGCCCATAGATGCTAGAGTAACTGGTAGGAGAACACCATTTGTGGTGCTCATGAAGGACCATTTTTGTTGATTAGCTAGTATCTTCACTCAAATTTGCAAGAGCCTTAAGGGATTAAATGAAAATATCTCCCTACTTTTCAGCTGCATCCATTCCAGAGGAAGGGACAAATGATGGTGGGTAAGAAGGAGGTACACATTTTCAGTAAAGTTGACCATTCCATCCCCACCCCATCACCAGTTTAAGGTGGACAGCTACACAGAGCATCCTATCCAAGTCTGCCCTATGACATGCAACCCTGGTCCTACACATCAGGAGACTCTGCACTGTAGGTGTTAGAGCACACTCTGCAAGGCAATGCAGCTGGACACACAACACTGGGGACAGCATCTACTGAGTAAGGAAACATAAATGACTTGATAGGTCCTTTGACTTGAGAGAGGTGAGGGCTGCTTACAGATGCAGACCCTCCCAACCAAAGAAGAGACTTTACAATGGCACAGCTGAAGAGACAAACTTCGATCTTAAACCACAGCCCATTAGAAGAAAGACTGATATTTTCAGACCTTTTGTCCTGGGAAACCAGATTGTCCTGGTGGCCCTTCGAGCCCTGGTCGTCCAGGGGCTCCTGGTGCTCCTGGGGGGCCAGCCATTCCTGGGAACCCTACAACCCAATGAGGAGGTTAGGATAAAAACTGAGGTAAGGCAACAAACAAGTGTCAGCAGATTTCAGGGAGATTTGGCAACCAATGTGTAAGTGTTCTTTTAAAAGACCCCCTTATGTCTTGTTGGCTCAAAATGCACTATTAAACCAAAGCACCCCAGTTCAGTTTAGACAGCAGTGTGCATAATGCACTGTATATCGATCTGGACCACTACATCATGGCACAGTCCCAGAATGCCTCTCAAATCACCCCTTCTGATGAAGGATGTTCCTCATTTTAGGTATTCTCATTGTGGCTGCAAATTATTTACATCAGAAACATGGAATCAGGTGACTGATTGTGGAGATTATGTTATTTATGGTATAAACTGCTTGAACGGTCTTCTTCTACAATGTCTAAAATCTCTTCCGTTTGGTTTTAACCCCAAGGATGGGTTGAAAAGCCTAAGCTTCCACAAAAGTGCAGGAGAACAGACATGAAGGACCATAGCTAAACTGAGGTTTTCCAGTGCTTTTAACAGTGGCATGCAACTTAGGTAGGCATTTTTAAAGACTTCGGAGATTTAAGAATGTAACTATGTGAGCAAGCTAAGAAAAAAAGATTAAACCTGAAAAATGACACTGCCCCAAGCCAGTATAATTCACTCCTCCAAAGATGTGGTAGCAAGTATACCTTTTAGGCCTGGTGGGCCTGGAAGTCCAATGCCAGGTATACCTGGATCACCCTTAGGACCTGGGATGCCTGACAAGCCAGGCTGACCTGGCAGACCAGGATCACCTGCAGAGGAAAATCATTTTTAATTAGCAAAAGCAAGTCAGAGTGAAAACTCAGAGGGTTACTTGGAAGTCTAGTTATGCTCTTACCTGGAAGTCCTACTTCACCATTTCTTCCTGGAGGTCCAGGTGAGCCTGGAACTCCAGATTCTGTAATAGTTTCGCCAGGTTCACCTTTTGGACCTAAGAGTGGATAGGATACAGATGCATCATTCTACAGCCTACAGATTCTATACATAAGGAGAGAGATCCTTAGTCATCTACACATAGATGGGGTAGATTCACCACTGTGTTACTACAGTTTTACACTATTGAAATAGCATTGAAATCAGTGAATCAGGTCCAAGGTCTGACACGTGGATAATTGGAAAATCTGCTTTATCAATCTAAATGTGAGTGTGGTTTCTTTTCACCTTATATCAAAAGTTAACAGTCATGTTCTCTTGAAGACTTTTCTCTTCCAGACCTCATCTTATTGATAAATTGTTCTTCAAATAAGTCATGAAGCCCGACATTTCTGAGCACCCTGCTGGTGATCATCATCTTAATAAAAAGTTACATCATTTACCACAGCATGGGGTTTAGCAGGGTGCACTTAGACTACAGAGGTATTTCCAGTTTTACAGCAAGCTGGTTTAGAGTCTTTGGCTTTGGACTTCAGTACTGTTGAAGAAAGGGCAATTTGTGACAACCTCGTGGCTAGTGGCAGGGAAGCTCACAAATGCCAAGATTAATTACTGCTTTCAGGTACAATTTTAAAAGCCTTCATGTTTGTCCCTGCCCAATGATCTGGAAGCTGTGCTGAGCCAAATGGGTACAACTTGCTGTTATTGCTCAATATCATATGAAAATACACCCACCTGGAACTCCTGGGGGCCCTGGGCGACCCGATACACCTTGAATGCCTTTTTCACCTGTAGGACCTTGTGGGCCAAAACCAGGAGGCCCCATAGGTCCTCTGTCTCCAGGAAGACCTGACACTCCTGGATCACCTGGAGGTCCTATTCCTCCTTTGAAAGCAACACCACCCTGAACAGGAGGGTGGGGGAGAAGAGCAATCATTTGCTTTAGAACAGATTTAAGGGTTTAGTTTTAAACCTAGTGAAACAATTATTTTTGTTTAGAATTTCTGGTAGCTTTCTAGCATGTTATCATAGAATCATAGAGTATCAGGATTGCAAGGGACTTCAGGAGGTCATCTAGTCCAACCCCCTTCTCAAAACAGGACCAATCCACAATTTTTGCCCCAGATCCCTCAATGGCCCCCTCAAGAATTGACCTCACAACCCTGGGTTTAGCAGGCCAATGCTCAAACCACTGAGCTATCCCTCCCTCTATCATCATGCTAAAGACCAGGTTCGACTCTTGGTCCTTGTAACTTTCTACCCTGATGCAGGTTAATGAAGTGCCATGTGGGGAGGACAGTGAGCATTGGCACTGTATATTGTTCAAGAGCAGTCCCTCTATTCATTTAGAAAGAGGCACTGACAGATAATCAATGGAGACCCATTCTGCCACCCTCATGTAGCACAAATCAGAGCTTGAAGGGGAAAGCAAAAATAGAATAACTGTCAGGGCTGAGGATGGGCAGCTTTTATAATAAACAGATTATTTTATTCAGCCACACTTATGCTTAGGGAAAAGTGGATTTTCACATCCCCTTCTCTGTACATTTCTGAATGGATTCACAACATTCCTAAGACTTTGTTCATCCAAGTATAAAACCCAACTTACAGGTTCCCCCTTGGATCCAGGAAGACCTGGCAGTCCTTCTTGTCCAGGAGAGCCATCTATGCCAGGAAGACCAGGAGGTCCTGGGAAACCGGTGTCCCCTTTGTCACCTTTCAGTCCTGGGAAAGCCAGGCTGTCCCCGGGGTCCCCTTTAGAACCAGGACGCCCAGGGGCACCTGGAGGTCCTGGAAATCCCTAAGGAAAGAAAAGTAAGCATTTTAGGTTTTTCCTCCATCTCCTTTCTGAATGCTGCAATTTTATGACAATAGGTTCATAGTAATTAGAGATGGAAAAGGGCTGTTGAATAGGAATTTTTCCCTGTGCAAATGAAAGGACATGTAGTTAATAGTAAATTGATACTACGCTTATGATAAATTAGATTCAATTCCCCCCATGAAACATACTAACACTTACTGATGGCCCTACCAGTCCAGTTAAGCCAGTTAGCCCTTTTTCACCTTTCGGTCCCGGGAAACCAGGAGATCCTGATTAAATAAAAGAATGCAAGATTTAGGCATTGGGAATATCTGGCACTTAGTTTGATGTACATACTTGCCAAGGCTGAGGCAGCAGGAGAAATCTCTTAGAGCAGGCAAGATTTAGACAGGGGTAAAATTTTCAAAGGTTCCAATGTGACTCAGGCTCCTAAATCTAATTTTCAAAATACTTAGCACTTAAGTGCCTACATCTCATTGAAAGTCAATGGGACCCAGACTCTTAAGTGCCAAAGTCACCCGGGAACTTTTGAAAATGTTACCCTAGACCTTAAATTATTTTGAAGTCACCACAATTTTGTGAAATGGTGATGAGATCCTTATCCCACCACCAACTACTCTGATATTGAGGATGGCTCTACAACACATCAGTCTCATCTAGTAGATAAAGTCATAGACATTACTCACTCAAAAACTGCTGTATAGATTACAAGTCCTATTAAAACCTGCTGGGCCAAATTAATCCCTAGCATACGAAATTGCAGCTCCATTGATGTCACTGAAATAGCAAATGCCCACTTAAACCAAGACCAAATTCAGTCCACTGTTTTGGACAGCTTGATCTTAGGTGAGTAAAACTAATTTGAAACCTGAGGTTTATGTCAATGATGTTGAAAGAGATCACCCCCTAAAGTAATCCCTGAACTGGTTCTCTGTTTCTTTTGAAGCAGGAAGGAGTTGAAATTCATTTCCCTTCCAGGTAACCAGGTAACAGATGTACATTTAAGTAAGCACAGTGCTTGTGAGCCTGACTTTTACTAGCGGAAAATATCAAGCGGGACCATCTGTACCATTTAAAAATCTGATTCTTAAGGGTCAGATTTTCAAAAATGGGTGGACTTTCGCATATACTCAACTCGTCAGCAGTGAACTCACATGTGCCCTTGCATCCCATCACTTGGGCACACAAGGGTAATGTGTACATGCACATTGGAGTTAGGCTTTGTGTCTGAGTTTGCACACAAACATACCCACACTTGTGGGCCATAAAATAAAGAACAAAATGCAGCCAGCTGTTTTTTGTTTTACCTGGGCTACCTGGAGGTCCGGGTGGTCCCCTGTCCCCAGGAGGCCCAGAAATGCCAGTTCCTATACAATTAAAGCACGTCTCTCCCTTATCACCTAGAAAGAGTCACATTATAAAAGCAGATATGAGCATTTAGTTCTGGAAAACACAGAGCATCCAACATAATAGTCCTGTCATTATATTCGCCATATATTATATCATTGCATATGATAATTATAATTTTATATAATTATATGATATCTTAATAGATTAGCAGAAGGCTTCTCATACACATCACTTTCAGCATCCTTGATTTTTAGAAACCAAAGTAGCATTTAGATCTACTATCACCCGAAAAAGGACTTCAGGTAGAGCGCATGGTACAGAGCAGATGTATCTGATGGAATTTGTTTAGCAAAAATGCAAAACAACACAAAACAAAAAACAAACAAAAACGCTTTCAGTGTTCAAAAATCCAAATGTAGAACTTTTTCCAGGTATTAGCTCCTTTAGGGGGCAAATCTTTCAATACTAGGAGCTGGGATTTCAAAAAGACATTAAATGCCAGCATCAAGAGTTCTAATCATGATTGGGAAGAAGGAAAAAACAACCAATATGGGAAATGTTTAGTAAAGTACAGCTGGCATAAAAACATTCTATTTATACTCTCTTAAAAAAAAGCCTACAAGGTTTTTTAGAGGTTTAACAGTTTTATTGATGTACACCCGGCTTTTCTATGATGCTCAGCACTGTATTAGCTGAGCATTTCCTATGTATTCATGAATTTATCCTCTTTGATGTGGGAGATGCTTTAAACAACAAGAAAGAGACAAAGCATACTTATGACACTGCACCTTTCTGGCCTTGCTCTCCCATAAAACCTTTGTCTCCTGGAGGTCCTGGAAAACCCGGGGGCCCTCGCTGACATACTCTGTCACCTAAAGGTGAAAGAGTTGAGAGAGAGAGAGAGAGAGAGAGAGAGTTAACTCTACTATCAGTCAAACAGAGACAGGAAACACTAAACAGAGATTGGGGAAGCTCCACACCAGACACTGCTAACATGGGGCTGTGGCTTCTACACTGCACGGTACAACAATGCAAACCATAAAACACAAGAAAATAAACAGTTACATCTACACCCCAATCAATATCCTCCCCCTTCCATTCCTCACCCCCATCCTAAGCAACCGATATGCAGCCATAACTCTGTTCATAAATGTGCCCATATATACAGCAGCACCCATGGGGAGGAACTCTCATGACATGCAAAAGCCTCAGTGTAGAGACATGAAGCTGCTCCCTGACTCCCCGCTGCACATCCATGCTAGCCCCTCTCTCCCAACGCCTTCCCAAAGTTCCACTCAACCCTGCATTCCCCCTCCAAGCCTGCTCACTCTGCCTGGCCCTTCACATCCCTCATCTGAGCACAGACCACCAGAGCCTGCCTCCAGACTCTCTGTTGCTCAGCTTATCTCCCTGCCTTCGAGCTGGGAGGCAGGCTGGCAAAGTTAGAATACAAAGTAGCAAATGGACCTGTGCCAGTCCATTGAATTATTCTAAATATGGGGAATAACAATGTATTTAATTCAAAAACCTCCAAAGTAGCCTATGCCCAAGACATAATGTGGGGCATGTGTGTGTAGGGGAGGGGAGTTGGAGTTCATGGGAGATTTTGGCTGCTTAGTTAGAGGACCCAAAGAAATGTGAAGAAGATGGAACAAAATTTAATATAGAGAGCACTCTGAAAAATGTTTCCTTTTCATGTTATGAACTATTTTACTGAAATGAAATAGAAATTTTAATTGTCCTCTAACGAGTTATTAGGCCAAATGTGGAGACTAAACTCAATCTCTAAAGAATGACAGAGAGGGACTTAATCCTTATTTAAGTGCAAATCCAACACATCCTTAACTACTTTGTTATTTAGAACAAGTGGGATTTGTTAGCAGGAGTTGGAAGCAGCATTATTCTGCACCTCTGGGGCCACATCATTGGCCCTTCTCTATTAACACTGTGCCTACTTAAGTGGTGCAAACTGACCTTAAAGCTGCCCTAAAGATCCTGAGATTCCCCCAATATGGGGGAATCCTGGGCTGTAATAAAGCTTGTAGAGCCCACTTTACACAAAGGGGCACGTCAGGGCTGGCGGGAGCCAGGAAAAGGCATGGCAAGGCCACACCGAAACACAAGATGATAATTCCTAGCTAGCAAGGGGACCCTTCCAGACCACATAAAGTTAGGGCAGTCCTTTTGGTGCTCTAACTTGCACCAGGAGCTGGGAAGGAAGCATAAAGATGACATTACTTCACCTTTGTCTCTCCATTACTTCAGCTGGAGCTGAATTGTGTCCCTGGAGCAGGGGGACAAAATAAACCTACATCAAGATATTTAGTCTCTTTTCCTTGTTGCTGAGTAACTATCTATCTGTCAAGTATTTCAAGGCTGCTGGTCAATGAAGATATCACTTACTAGGAGGGATAGTTGTTCCGGGAGGTCCAGGGGCACCTGGCGGTCCAGGTGGCCCTGGCCGTCCATCAAGTCCAGGCTGTCCAGGTATGGAAACTCCGGGTAGACCTTGATCCCCCTTCTGTCCTTGCTCCCCAGGCAAACCAGGTGGACCAGGGGGGCCTACACCTGCAATCCCTAAAATGGAAAAAAGTTAATTCTTCAGTATCTCTGGTTTAAACCATGGACTTTTGTAAAAGTGACAATGAAAGCTGGCTAGGTTGCTGCTACTACCATAGGCAACATCCTCTCTCTAAATCTTCATGTATGTGACCATGGCATAGGAGTTATATTATGGGGTAAGAGTTTTCATCAGGCCTCCATAAAGAGAGCCAAATTACAGGTGTACGCATTTGTCTATGCAAACCAGGTAACTGCACATCCTGATGTACACGTGCGTGCACAAGTATGGAATTTGGGGCAGGCAAATATTACATTTGCAGAGACTTTTGGTTGAAAACTTGACCCCAAGACTTAACATGAGTAAACAATTTAGGTAAGGAAGAAATTGTAACAGGACTAGTGAAAGGAAAAATGGGAAAAACATGTATTTATTTGTCATAACTTTAGAGTTACCTAATGTTCTCCTTCCCTGTACAGCTTTCTGATAGACATGGCTAGCAAGCTCCTTTGACCCCTTTTTAAGTGTGGTCCATCATCAACTCCACCTTTAAGCACTTGGCCAGTCTGTATTTAAACCTATGTTTAACAGTCAGTCTCAACAGTTTTGACACAAACTCTTCTCCATACATATGGAACTCTGATAATATACATTACTTGCAAGCAATGAAGGGCTAAACTACCCTTAAGTTACTACTCCAGCATTCTTAACTGGTGATTCATTGACAGCCCTGAAGACTAGCATCCTCTATTCACCACAGAACAGCGAAAGCATGGACCATGAATGTTCAAGAGTCCTCACGCCTCAACCCTCAGCTGGAGGACCATCTCCAGGGCTCAAAGTTAGTTCTTAATAGTTTTGCCTTTACTGGTCATTCAGGCCATCTGTCAACCAGGGTATCAATTGTGATGGTGATTACTGCCACACTGCCACCACCCCACTAGGCAGTGAACTAAGATCATGAAGCTAACTAACTCTCCAGATAGCAAAATACACAAGCAATTCACCTCAACTCTTACCTGGAGGCCCTGACAAGCCAGGAGGCCCTTGCAAGCCAGGATATCCACGCTCGCCTTTAGGTCCTGGAAATCCTGGAAGTCCTTTATTCCCTTTTGGTCCCACTTCTACACCATTTCCTGTGATCTGTCATATCAACAAGCCAAGAAAAAGTCACTAGAAAAGTGAAGAGAGGTGTGTCTCTGTGTAGCAAAGCCACAAGAGCCAGCTCAAGACATTTCAAACCGATGGCACGATCCTCCTAATGCAACTGGGATCCCAAACAAAAGTCTGCTAAAAAAAGAAAGTCCCCTGTTCCAGCAGAGTGCACTATTATTGTGAGGCTGTACTGCATTCCCACATGGTTAGCTAAAAAATACTAGTGCACACTTCATTCTTGTGGTTTGAGAACCAAATGGTGTCAAAATGAGAGCAAGAAAGATTTCCACAGCCAAGCCTCAGGCACACCCCATTCCCAAAAACAGTGCGAGAAGAAAACCTACAATACACCCACCCAAACTACAGAATCTTCACCCCAGGTATTTTAAAACCTTTTGTTTCCATCTGACAATTTATTCAACTGCAGTTTCAACTATGGTGCAAATCCATAGGAATGCCACATATGTCAATGGAGATACTCTGGATTTGCATCACTGTAACAAGGTAGAATTTGACCCTATTCTCTGTTTCAGGGGGACTGCTTGTGGAATAAGATACTACTCTCTGAAGTGAGGTTGAATCCGACCCTATGTGAGAACTGCTGTGACGTCATTAGAATTTCTCAGTTGCAGACACTCCATGACCTACAGGATTACATTAATATGGATTATTATATGAATAATAGTGTGGGGATATTTATATTTTCATGGTGCTACTCACTGTGGGGATGATTAGAGCAGGTTGGAAAAAAATTCAAATTTCATTGAAAAAAGCCACTCTCCATCAGAAAAACATTTTGACTGAAAATTTTTGACCAGCTCTACTGATTATGATCTTAATTTATGATGTTTTTATTCCATTGCCTTCAATGGATTTGCCTCTGATTTACACTAGTGTAAGTGAGATATGAATCTGGCCTTGTGTTTATAACTGAAGGACCTTGGAACCCAAGATGACACATTCTAAAGAAAGGGAGCAGTGGGTTGTGGTGACTAACACTTGGTGCTACCTGCTGGGTCTCTTAGGCACTAGCATAAACTGGAGACACTAATGTCTGGAAGAAATGAGGAGACAAAATGGTGCACTGCCAACCAAACAGAAGAAAAGGAGAAGAAAGCAAAAGTAACTTACAACTCCAGGAGGACCAGGCAGACCACGTTCACCTTTCAGACCCTGCCAATGATATATTTACAGATTATTGAATGACATATTTGTGAACACGAGAGCTAAAAAATTAGTTTTCAAAAAAGTGTCTTATGTTCTTATGTGTCAGGAAACAAGAGATTGCAGAGATTCTGTTGCAGGTTAACAGATAAGACAAGGCATTGCAATTTCTATTCAGTAGGA